>NC_059111.1:81257651-82555151 GCF_020740685.1 Jaculus jaculus | reverse complement strand
GGGCAGGACTCTGCTATTTGTAGATTTTAAAGACTTTGAAATATCAAGACCATGAACACTCAGTTCTAAGACAAAAAGCTTTTACTTTATACATCTGACAATAGCACTATTGATGGCCACAGGTAACCCATGGCTGAGCTTCCTCCAAGCTTGAATCTCACAGGATTTCACATATCTCAGATCTTGTTTTCGTAAAAAGGGATAAAAGAAGCTGAGAGAAATGCTCTTGGCTGGCACTTGCTGGGATGTTGGAGGGATGAGGAGGTGTTAGTGAGGGGATCCGGTATCGTTTTGTTTCATTAAAACCCTGGCTTGACAGGAAACATAGCGAAAACTTACCCAAAGAAATGGTGCATCCGCTTAGCAGGCCAAAAAGTAGATTCTCCCACCACGGTGTAGAATAAAGAAACTTATAGTGCTCTTTCTCTCATGTTTCTGGCCACAGTCATCTTTCTTCCCTTCTTCTGCATTCACTATTGTACTCTATTCCAATCGCTTAATTTTCTTTCTTAAAACTCTGAATGCTAACAGTAAAAGCCCTTAGGAAGTTGTCCGTGATTGTGTGCCAGTTCAGTTCAAAATCTATATAAGAGTCTTGGACCCATTAAAATGAGAATGTGATTTGATTGACCTACTTTAGTTTACCTTTTTGAAAATAAAAGGGATTGAGTGAATTTGAGGGTGAATGGAATTCTAATTCCCAATGCTGGAAACAGGATTCCAAGTCTCTTGGTCTGTTCAAGAACCCTGAATGAGTTGAGGTAGTAGCAACATCTAAAATTTAATGAATAGATCATGCTTGAATTATCAATTTTTCCTATCATGGCATTGGAAGGAATTTCACTCATGCAGACTACCAAGGTTTAGTGAGCATCTACTACATAGGCATAAGGTCTTGATAGCCCAGCACCTGCAAATCCTGAGATCAGATTCCCTCTAGAAAGAACAAGCTATGGAAACACCTGAAATGTACTGTGAACACTGTGCCCTCATGGGTGGAACAATGGCCACTGAAGTAATATTGACGCTGTGGAAGGTTTCCACAGAGGACAAAGACAATAGCTGGGAATACACAAGGCTGAAAGCCAACACAGAAAGATGAGAAGGAGCTCATGTGGGAAGACACTCATTAAGCTGGACAAGTGGCCTGCATTCAGCTTGCATGCCCTGGAAAGTACACTATAGGGCAGCAAAAGTTACATAAATCTATGCATCCTTAATAACAATAACAACAATAATCATAACATAAACTCTTAACCAATATTCTCTCAAATGTATCCAGAGTTGCAAATCCTGGCATACCTGTACTGTGCCTCACTACATACGTCCATTTCTTAAGCTTCTCTTAGAATTAAAGAAACAATACAGTGAAAAAGGAAAGTCCTTCTCACAGTACTCAAGTCCATTAAAGCATTTCAACTCCCATTGCTACATCCTTGAAAAAATTCTTTAACATATCGGCCTTGAGAAAACAATGATTTATGTCAAGTAACAATTTTAAGATGTTTACTGAACTATGCATTTTTGGCAAGAGAACAGGCTGGTAAGGGTCTCCTGGTAGGAAGAAGACAGGTTTGCTGTTGTTTTCATGGCTCTGTTTATATTTACTACAGTGGAACTCTTCATCTGTATTTTGGCTAATGATTAGATGTTTCTGAGATTTTTATATGAATGAACAAGCAATCACCTTTTCACGCCTTGTTACTGAGGACATACAAGGATCCTATGAGGGTTAATTGGAAGGCACTTCAACTCCTGTCTACAAATCCTAAGGAAGTTTACATGTGCACATATTGACATTTTCTCATTGACCTTCATGGTCCAGCATCTTATAACGGAATGTGATCATCAAGCATAATTACTTCCACACAAAACCTTTGTATCAATCTTTTCTTGATGACCTACTTTCTATTAATTTCCTCCAGCAGTACAGCCACCCAAACAAATCATCAGCAGACTTTGAGTTCCAGTCCAAAAGACCCACATTAAAAAGCCAGCAATCTTCAAGTATTTACTAGCAAGACCTTTCTGTGAGAAGACCCAATCTGTCTGGTGGGAAAGAGGTTTCTAAGTCATGATCATGGTAGAGAGATGATTGGGTTGAATATTTCATCTTTGCCTGTCTGAATGCCATTGAGTTGAATACAACTTGATTTCTTGTTATGTTTGTAAAAGCAAAATGAATTTTCCCATGAATGGAAAGATGCTGTAGTATTTTAATTGTAAAATGCAGAAAACGAGGATGTCTTGACAAGTTCCTTCCAAATAGAGAACTACAAGATTTCTTTTTACAGGCATTTAGCCATAGGTAAAGGAATTTGCATGAAATTTGGAATTTACTGAGAAACAGGGAAACATGTTGTGTTTTTGGTTAATTCTGCCAAGAATACTGAATAGTTAGAAAATGCAAAAGATTGACTAGAATAGATTGGAATCACTAGTAAGGCAGAAGCATCTTAGGGTACTTTCTTGTGGGACAGATGATGTCCAGATGGTCTTAAGGGATTTCAGGGCAGCATGCCCTAGCCACTTTTGGCTCATTAAATTTGATTTCACTCTTCATGATTCCTTTGCAGCAATCTATTTTGCAGATGGCATTTCTATCTCTGTTCAGAATAGGCAGGAATCTTATACACACTAATTCTTTGAAATTTTAGCACTCAGTCTCTGTGTCACAAAACAGCAGCTAATACCAACAGGTATGCCTCCATTTGGGGCAAGCTTAATTGCACAAATTATGTGGCATTTTCCTAGGTCTAGATGTCGAACATAAAGCACAAAAATATGGTTTTAATTTAAACATTTTGTGGCACATTTTCTTGCTTATAGTATGATTTTGACCTTGATAGATAGAATACTAAGAACTAAGCGCATTTCAGAGTAGAGATAAAAAACTCAATGAGCTTCTGCTGAAGATTCCTAAGTAAATAATATGAAATGAATAATATAAGATTTTTTTTTAAAATCTGAATATAAAAAGGAAGGGTATGAAAGAGACATATTATGAAATGAAAAAGCCAATTTTTCTGTTCAAAGAAATAAAGGCTATTCATATGCTCATGAGATTTAAAAATTATAAATTACTTCTTAATTTTGTCTCCTTTTCTGACTTTATACAGGCGTAAAAGCAGATCCAAATGATCTAACATATATATATCCATATATATATATGTATATATATATGTGTGATATATATATATATTTTTTTTTTCTTTTTTTTTTTTTGGTGTTTTTCAAGGTAGGATCTCGATCTAGCCCAGGCTGACCTGGGATCCACTATGTAGTCTTAGGGTGGCCTTGAACTCATGGTAATCCTCCTACCTCTACCTCCTGAGTGTTGGGATTAAAGGCATTACCACCATGCTTGGCTGATGTAACATATTTTAATATTCTTTCTCTTGTTTCGTCAGCATTTTATGTCTATTATCATATTACTTCCTGCAAGACAAACTGCATTGATTAAAGTTCCAGTATAATTCACTCCTCAATGAACATTTCCTGTACTGGGCTTCACTGGTCTAACTGGACCCAACTCCTGTGGAGAGTAGAGTAGAGACTTAGGTCCTGGGAAAAAGCAAACACACTTTTTGTCTTTTATGTTGGACCAGGAAAACATTACGCTCAAAATATCCAGGTATATGTAATAATTAAATTTTATACCAAAAGATACAACATCTTTTTGATCAAAATAAAGTCAGTTTTGAGTAGCAGGAAATATACACATATATTTACTTATGTAAGACTATGTATGCATGTTTGTATGTATGTATATATGCATGCATGCATGCATGTGTATACATGATGCTTGCTCATCACAACCCCATTCTGGAAACTATCAAAGGAAACTTGACTGCAAACAAACATTTCCAATGAACAATCCACTGAATAATATTATTAGCAAGATAAAAATCTTGTAACTTATCCTTATTTGCACAATGTATTTATTTTTTATTACATATAGAAAAATATGCTTATATTTTCATTAAATATGGAAAATATGTTGACATTCAGGTGTCTGTGACCATTCTCTCCTACATCAATTTACCAGGTCCTGCATCTTCAATGTATCCTAAAAAGGAGACATTTGAGCCGGGCGTGGTGGTGCACATCTTTAATCCCAGAATTTGGGAGGCAAAGGTAGAAGAATCACCATGAGTTCAAGGCCACCTTGAGACTACATAGTGAATTCCAGGTCAGCCTGAGCTAGAGTGAGACCCTACCTTGAAAAACCAAAAAATAAAAAAAATTTTAAAAAGTCATTTGATAGGTAATAAAGTCGTCTGGTGTTTTTTTTGTTCATTGAAAGAAAAATTCCTTAAAATCAGCTTTAAAAAATCTGGATAGCCTGTTTTATGGATTATTTTCCAATTAGATGTTTTTCATATAAAAATTGTAAGCAATTTATGCCAGCTTAAGAAATACAATTATGACAGTCTTCAATTAAACTGAACTCATGGGCATTAAGAAAGCATATTACTGGCAAACTTCTTGGTGAAATACCCCAAGAATTTGTGTGCTCAGGGCAGAAAAGATCAAATACAGGACTCTTAAAGATGAGTGAAGTAAATAGTCTTTGATTCCGGTGTTTAGATTAGCTTGATACTTCCAATATACTCAGATCCTTATATCCTTAAATAGAAAGTTTGTTTTGGTTAAGCTATGTCTGTGATCTTTTTGTCTAAATTAACAATGTCCATGGAATCGCATATATTTGCTGCCTATACTTTTTCTTCTTGGATTTCTCTGACTCCCCATGCTCTTTGCTATAACTTCACCTTCCCTAGGCAGATACATCTCAATGAGCACCCATATCTCATTCTTCAGAGACATTAATCATACTGATTAATTGCACCAATTATATTTAAATCAACTGAAGTAATGCATTTGAATGTGATTTGTCAAACTTTAAAGTAGTGAGTAAAGAAGATGGTATGGTTGCATCATAGTCCAAATAACCTAGAAAATTTCCACTGTGACTTCCACAGTATTACAGTCTTTTTAATAGCTTGGTTCCATCTCACCCTGGTTTGATCACCCTCCTCTCTGACACATGGGTAGCCCCTATAAAACATAGATCTTCTCAAGAAATTTCACTGCTCCAAACAATGGAGTACTTCTCCCTTTCCTTCCATCAGCTATCTTACCCACTATTTGATAATTTCCACTATTACACAACCCTGTGGACACCATAGACTGAGTCTCCTTTGTTCTTTGTATTTTTTTTTGGTCCTGATGCCTCTTAGCACCTTTGTGACTCTAAATTCCTATCCATCCTCCCTATAGAGTCTAGAACCAACCACATCTTGTCCTAGAAAACTACCCAGATGTGAATTTAAGACTAAATACAATCCATACAACACATATTCTCTCAGGTTTACAAATTGTATTATGTGAGGGGGCTACTTATGTACGGAACTTCTTGTATTGTGAAGATTTAGTACACCAGTAGAGTAATATTTATCTCAAGCAAGATGCCCCTTAAAGAAAGATCAATTTACTGTACTGATTTGTGCATATGCCATCATTATTGACTATGAATTTGTATTAAATAGGAAAGCTCATCATTATCATTTAAGTGGAGTTATTAGGGACTTCAAGCATAGTAAAAACAACATGACCTAGACCTCCTCAATAATTTATAGTTTATTTATAACCTTTATTCATAATTTATGATATATTGATAAATAATTTTGCTTAGAAACAAGACACAAAATAAATTGCAGAAGTGAAAAAGGTATGTAGCTAATTAATGGGTCTAATGTATAGTGGGAAATAATAAGTAGGTCTGACAAATTATGCATGAAGAAAGAAAACAAGTTTAGGTCACAGCAAGAATATGGATCATTGGCAAAATGATAAATAATATATGCTTGTGTCTGGATGAGTAATTCTTGAGACTTCTATCTTAGAGACTGGTTCACTTATCTTTCCACAGGTAATAGACTTGAGCCTCTGAGGCAGCTCCAAAGTTGTCTACCTCCTGAACTCTAGTTTGTAAGCTATGATGTCAACCACTGTAGTTCCAGGATTACTCCAAACCTGAAACTGCTTAAGAAGACGGGAAAGGGATGGGGTATTTTCCAGGTCCTTTGTCCTATGGTACCTGCTATGTTTTAACATAACATGAAAGTTTCCAGTATCTCTACCTTAAGAAAAATGAACAAAGATTAAGAGTCTCATGAAGTTGGCGTGTATCAGTAGTTTGCACTCTGGCTGTGTGCTACAATCACCTGGGGAGTTATAAGAAATATCCATTCCTGGTCACAGCACAGAGATGCTATGATGTACTTGGCTAGAAGTTACTCAGGGGCTTTGGTTAACTCAGGGTGGTATAACAACATACCATAGACTAAGCGATGAAAATAATAGGCATTTCTTTCTCACTGTTCTGGAGGCTGGAAAGTCCAATATCAAGGGGCTGAGAGAAGTGGCTCTTGGTGAGGGATCTCTTCCAAGCTTGCAGATGGCAGCCTTCCAGCTGTGTTTTAACACGGTGGGGGTGGGGGGGAAAGAGCTCTGGCTTCTTCCCCTTCTCTTAAAGGCACTAATTTCATTCATGACTGCTTAAACCTATTTGCTCTCCAAAAGTCTCATCTTCAAATATTATTGTATTGGCATTTGGGGATTCAAATCTGAATTCTAGAAGGGAAGAAGACATTTGGCATACTGCACCAGTTCAGTTCAAAATCAGGACGCAAAACTCCTGATTTTAGTCAATAGCTGTCAACATTCTTTTGCAGAGGAACGAATATGACAGCAAAATCCCACATGTGTCCCAATGATCCTGTGGCTCCCATAAATAGATCTCAATTTGTAAAACTCTATAATATCTTAACAAATCTTACTCAAGAAAATGTGTCAATACAGGTAATTACAGAAATTATTTTTAACCAGATGGAATGACTGAAAACCATGAGAACACCAAGAATGTTACTTATATCTGTCCAATATTTTCTCAGCCTGTAATGAGTTCTCTGGTTGGAATCATGTGTTATAGTGTTTTCATGTTTTTCCTACTCAAGGTACTGACTGAGTTGATCAGTTCAGAGAAAAGGCCTAGAATTCTGTTAGTGTCAGTGAAAATAGTAACAACAAAACAAACAAACAAACAAAAAAAACCGTATGAATTGTTACAAGGGCATTATTTTCTAAGAATTGAATGTTTCCGGTAGCCTGGTCAGAATAGCCTTGCTTCCTACTAATGAATAAATTTTCTTTTCAAAATATGTAACAACTATAGTCCCAAAAAACTTATAAAAATCTATCTTTACTCATAGGCTCACAGAATGACTCATGTTTATTGAATAAGACCAGAAAGTTGACATTAACCAAGACCCCAAATAATTGAATTTACTCTAATATCTGTGAGCAAATATCAGAAGGAATAAAAGACAAGCAGCCTATTTAAACACACTAGCATTTCTAGCGGAAACATCTGTTAACTCATACTTTGAGAATTCTTCTTACCAAGTCCTCCAAATTATATTAACAAAGTAAAAATATTTTTCCTAATGGCACCAAATAGCATCAGTTTCCTCCCTATCAAACTGTTCATCAAGACGCTGAGGAAATGATGAAAGTTTATTTGATTATCTTAATTCTATGATCAAAAGAATCGAGGATATAGAGGAATTAGTATCAAAAAAGATAAAGGAGGGAAGGTAGAGAGGGAAAAAGAGAGGGAAGGAGGGTGATAAGAATGAAATCAAAGATACTAACAAAAGAGAAAGTGTCCTTGACTTCTGTTTTGACCCCTGTGAGGAGTTCTAACCTGGCTCAAGCCTGATCCCATCTGAATTCAGCTCACTACTTTCTAAAGATGCACTGTGCACAGGACTAAGTCAGGGGCTGCACATTATCTAAAGCATTACTGATAAAATTAAATATAATCTGAAAGCACATACATCCAAGAATGCAACAGTACTCACAATGTTTGTTTGCTTTGTTTTCAGAATTGTCTTAGACCCCTACTTCTCATGGTTAGTTTAAATATGAGGATTTACACAATACCATGGCTTTTGTCTGACTGCAAGTATAATGTTTGAGGATTTAAGATATTTCAGTTCGCATTACCAACCAGCCTCACTCCACTGCCTTCTACTCCCACAACACACCAACATCATATACACAAGGCAGCACATTTGTTGACTTGGATGTCCTGATGCCCTGGGACATATCCAAGATTTGCTGGAGCCAATTCATGCAGAATGAAATGCACACTCAGGGATACTCATGCATATTACTCATGGGAAGTTTATTTTTTTATGCATAGTCAGTGTCTGCAACTACGTGATGCTGAGAAATATTTCTGAATCAATGCAAGCAGATTTCTCGTGCCAGAAGTGACATTCAAAGATTAGCAAGGTAAGATCAATGCTGACTAAACTCTTAGACTGCAATCAGAAACAGCAGAAGGAAAGACCAACTGAAATTGGCTGATCTCAAAACCAGAAAGCTAGTGCAGTGTAAGAAGATTCACAGTGCCACTCTCTAAGACTGCAGGTATTAAGGATTTATTTATTTTTTTAGAATTATATCCCTTTATTTTTATTTATTTATTTATTTGAGAGAGGGAAAGAAGCACACACAGAGAGAGAAAGAGAGATCGGGTATGACATGGCTTCTAGCCTCTGCAAATGAACTCCAGATGCATGTACCACCTTGTGCATCTGGCTTATGTGGGTCCTGGAGAATTGAACCGAGGTCATTTAGCTTTGTAGGTGAGCACCTTAACCACTAAGCCATCTCTTCAGTCTGGCATTAAGGATTTATTAATCATGGTCTCTGTGTTCTAAGTCCAAGAAACCAACAATGAGTGCATTTTAGTTTTTTACTTTGAAGAGCTGGTCTGCTGGGGAAGACAAATACCATAAGACACTATAGTGTGAGCTAAAACAAATTATGGGCAGAATGTTATGGGAAAAGACCAAACCACCAACTGCTCAATGCCAGTTTGTAAAGCCCACAAAGTGGCCATTCACTCTTCTTCACCATTGTTTCTCTACTAATAGCCACCCCAATATGTTTGAGATGGTTGTATGACTGACACAATGCAGGTCAGAAATATCTCCCATGCATCAGCTCTTCCAAAAATTTTAATAACTTTAGAAATGTTTCAAGCTGAATTGATAACAGTTATTACTATGTATTTTAGTGTTGTTTCCCTAAAATAGTGGGATTCATCTGACTGTATGAGTAATAAAAATGCTCTGTGTCCACAATACCCTTTCTGGTACCCACAGTGGACAGCTGTGTGGATACCTGAATCCGAGCTAGTGTGACAAACGAAGTGAATTTTATTTTGAAAGATTTTAAATTAGTGACTTATGGCTAGTAGCTTGGTGCTGGACAGCATAGTTTAAAAACATAAGTGTTTTAGGATTGTATAAGAGCATAAAATACTTTTCCTCAATGCCTAATGTATGTTATACACATATCAGAAGAATTACAAATACAGGCAAAAGTGGACTTTTTCTGTACGCAGAACTGCTAGGAATTACTTCTGATAAGAAATTTTAAAAGTTAAAGATGGGCTGGAGAGATAGCCTAGCAGTTAAGGTACTTTCCTATGAAGCTCAAGGACCAGATTTGATTCCTCAGTACCCACATAAGCCAGATGCATAAGGTGGCACATGTGTCTGGAGTACATTTGCAGTGGCTAGAGGCCCTGGCGTACTCATTTTTCCTCTATTTGCCTCTCTTTCTCTCTCTCTCTCAAATGAACAAATAAACAACATTTAATTTTTTTTAAGCTAAAGATAAATATTCACTGGCTCCGACTTTCACCATCAGTATTGTTCATGAAGTGGAAACAATTTAAAAATGCTTGATAATAGTGGGCTGGAGAGATGGTTTAGTGGTTAAGGCAGTTGCCTGTGAAGCCAAAGGACCCAGGTTTGATTGACCTGGACCCACGTAAAGCAGATGTACAAGGTGGCACATTCATTTACAGTGGCTGAAGGTCCTAGTGCACCCATTCTCTCCCTCTAAATAAAATAAAATAAAATAAATTTTAAAAAGTTTGGTAGTGAACATATTTGACACATTAAAAGATATTTGGAGAAGTCTATTGTTCTCAAATAGTTGCGAATAGAGAAAGTATCATAAAAGTGAGAGTTGGTGTTTTAATTTTTGAATTTTGTTTGTTATAATTATTTCTTATTTTCATTTTTAAAATTTATCTTATCTTATTTATTTATTTACTTAAGAGATAGAGAAAGAGGCAGATAAAGATAATGGGCTCGCCAAGGCCTCTAGTCACTGCAAATGAACTCCAGATGCACGTGCCACCTTGTTGGTGTCTTACAGCTCACCTGTGGCTTAAGGGTGGTCTTGAAGTCCTTGCAGTACTTATACCCCAGCCTCCCACATGCTCATTGTATAGTCAAGGAACCACCAGGCACGGTATAAAAGTAAGTTTTAAAGAAGGTCTTCGATGTAGGTACTGAGTCAGTTTAGCTGGATTGTGGGCGTCTGTCATGAGTCCCAGGACAATGTTTGCATATGCCCCATTGTATTCCAGAGCAGTTGATGCCAGTATCTAACAGATATAAGGAAAGGGTTATGACAGTAGCCTTGGTGGGATAGCACACGTGGGGCAGCCCGACACCTGGATCATGGTTGTCATTTCAGGACCAGGTACATTAGTCAAAAATTGACACATGGAAGTTATTTTCACAGAACAAAAGGAAAATTATGCTCAAAATTTAAAAAAGGAAACATGATATGGAAATACATGAGCAATAAACAAGACACGCAAAATGCAAATAGGACTGTGAAATGCAGCATTTGATCCTCCAGAAACATCTTAAAAATTCCCACTAGGAGAATGATGCCCTGAGAATGAAAACAGAAACAGCCTTGCAATTCCAGGACTTGAAGACAGGAGGATCAAGAGTTCAAGTCCAGTCTTGGCCATATAGGGAATTACAAGCCATCGTGGACTATATGAGAACCTGTCTAAGAAGACAAACTAGCAGACAAAACCCAAGTTTTTAAAAAGTAGCAACAAATAAAACAAGGCGTTTAAACAGCTCTGGAGCTGGAAGGAACAAAAGCTAATACAGGCTGTATAAATGAGATAAGTCATTTGACTTCTGTTTTACTCATCTGTAAAACATATAACATGGAATAGAATGAATGAGAAATGGATATAAGACCTCCAGTACTAGGGCTGTACCAGGCAAATGCAAGAGTGGGTTGCAAGTAGATTTAAGGCATAAAGAGCTCAACTTCTCTGTAAAGCCCTTTTTTGTAAAGTGCCGGGGGCCTGATACAGGGTCCATTTCCACACTACAGTCTGAAAAGTGAGCTGACACTCTGTCAAGCCACACTCTCAGGGAAGATACCATTCAGATCTTTTTGGAGTATTCAGCATGTCCTTCCAGAAACCTGAACTTTTTCCAGAAGCAAAGTTACCACAACATAAAAAATTTAATCAGGATCTTCAGGCTCTAGCACAGACATAAGAGTAGAAATGAATTCATCAATGAAATGCTTTGTCCTGGCAAACTCCCCTGTAGGAAAGCAACCAAAGTCTGCAGACTGAGGAGTGGGATGGAATATGGACAACAGGTTATTCTACTAATCATAATTAATGTTCTTAACCAAGACTGGTCATTATTTGAGCAAGGATGGGGGACATGACTATTTTATATCCATGGTTGTGATTTTTTTCTTGAGGACAAACTGACCAAGAGTCACAACATACTGAATTCCAATGGCTCTATGGTGATTAAGTTTTGCAGGAACTTTAGGTATGACTTATTTATAAGTGGTTAGTACAGCAGTAAGACATAACAGGGAAGCTTAAAACCTGATTCATTACATATTTAACAACAATATTTATACACCTGAATTCAGCATACCTCGAAGCACTATAAGTCACTTAATCCACAAATCCTGAGGACTCATGAATGGCAGGAAATGATTCCTTAAAGCTTTGTAAACAGTGCCATTTCCTCTAACTCTCACTTAAGTCTCCTTACAGAAAGGCCACTGTAGTGTTTCCTATCAACATGCTTGCTCAGTGGTTGAGAAAGAGTCTGCACCAGCACTTGCTCAACTGTAAGTTATTCTGAGTGGAAATCTAGTTGGGGGAAAAAAAACAATAAACAAAAGACAAAGCAATTGTTTTATTTTCCTAGTTCAAACCATCAAGCTACTTGGGACACAGTGATCTGGTCCTGATCATGTGATCATGAAGACACCTGTGACTGTAAATAATAAACACCTTAGTGAATTCCACAACATGTGTCTGGATGGTAGTCAGAATGGCAGTCTAGTGCTCCGAGTGTATGAAAGTTGTCATTTGACACAGCCAGCCTCAGTGATCCTCAGACCTGGACTGACGACTTATTCTGAATGAGAAGCTTTCTGGACAGCTCCAGACATAGAAAATAAAGAATAATCATATCCACATGCACTCATGTAGTTGCTGAGGGGAAAGTATGTGCCTCAGTTTCTACAGCACACTACCCCAACACCAGATATCCATCCCATTTGAGTGTGCCAATACCCCAGGTCAGCCACGTGGCAGCAATGTAAAAGATAGCTTTTGATAAAATGGTGAAGGATACAAAAGTAATGATTTTTCAGTCTTGAACCCACTTCTAAGTTCTGATACTTAGGCTTCCATTTAACGACATTATATAAACTAACAATAAACAGTGAATTCAATTCTTTCCCTTAAATATTATGTCATCAAAGAGCTAAACAACTCAACAACCTAAAATCCTTGTAACCCCAAATAAGTTACAAGTAAAGTTTTGCCGAGGGGGGAAAATACTGTATAAATATGGTAACTGCATGTAATGGAATACTGCTTCATCGTAAAAAGAAATGAAGGGCTGGAGAGATAGCTCAGTGGTTAATGGCACTTTTTTTTTTCAAAGCCTGATATCCTGGGTCTGATTCCCCAGTACCCACAAAAAGCCAGCTGATCATCTGCAGCATCTAGAGATCCTGGTGTTCCCATTACACAGACACACACACACTTTCTCCTTGCAAATAAATAAATAAATAAATAAAATATTACAAAAGGAATGAAGCACTGATACATGACATGAGCAAACCTTGAAAACATTATGCTAAGTGAATGAAACTGGATATAAAAGGCCACATGCTACATGATTCCATTCATATAAAATGTATTGGCAAGTCTATAGAGGCAGAAAGTTGATTAATGGTAGCTAAGACGAAGTTTAGGGGTGAAAAATAACAGTTTATAAGCATGGAGTTTCTTTGGAGAAGACTTAATATGTTTTGGAGTAGTGACTAGTGATAATTTTGGCTATACTAGATAACACTGAATTGTAGCGCTTTATAAAGATAAGTTGCATGGCTTGTGAATTTTATCTCAATTTACAATGTGTTGATGAATACAAAGCAATACTGTTTTGTTTTACTAATTTTCTGTGAGATTTTATTCCTTTTTTTTTTTTTTTTGTTTGATTTTCTGTTGCTTTGAGGTAGGGTTTTGTGTTAGCCCAGGCTGACCTGGAATTCACTATGTAGTCTCAGGGTGGTCTTGAACTCAAGGCGATCTCCCTACCTCTGCCTCCCAAGTACTGCGATTAAAGGCTTGCGCCACCATGCTTGGCTAAGATTTTCTTACATAATCATGCAGGTATCAAGGAGACCCGGCTTGGTTGTTCATATACATGTATAACAGGGATGTGGAAACATAAATTCAACAGGTTGTATTTGATAAGTGGTTTAAACAAAAGGTGTTCCCACTCCCAGCATGCTTTGTTAGGGTGTAGTGCCCAGCAGGTCCAGAGTTTCTTATGTGCATGCCATTAGCCCAGCAGCGCTGAGCACTTTCAGATAGCCTTGGGAATCTAAGTTACTTCTGTCTATGCAGTGGCTTCCAGGCAACTGACAACAGTGCTGGCAACAGAAAGCTCAGTGAGAACTTGAAAATGTCTCGCGTGTCGAGATCACTGCGTAGAGCAGCTCTCTCCAATAGATGAAAACGAGGTTTAAGATGAGCTTTAAGGCTCATATTTGTTGTTGTTGTTTGCGTGTATATATGTATTTCTGCTTTGTACGCATACGGCTAACCATAAAAAATTTAATTATCTGAGTGAAAAGAGCTAAACACATATACTCACAACCAGAGACATATTTTGTCATTTTTCAGGTTAATGCCTCTAAAGCATATATTCCATCCCCGAGTGCTTGAAAATCCTCATGAAGGAAAAAAAAAAAAAGACATTTATCTAATAAAAAGAATTTTTAAAATGCACCATACTTCTGGAACATCTAAATCAGCCCCCAAATAAAGACCGAAACCGAGAGCGACGTGGTGGGAACCGCGTGAGCTGGCGGTGGGGGAGGCGGAACAGCGCCACAGCCACCTGCAGCTCGGCACTCGCTCCGGGCGGGCGGCCGCGGGCAGACCGCATGTAGATAGAGATTCTGATAGAAACTTTCTTTCTTTCTTTTTTTTTTTAAAGTGACTGCCTGGACTTGAACGTGACTAAAAAAAACCTGAGCTGTCAGGTTGGTGCTTGCTCTGCTACGAATACCTTTCAGGTGCGTCTGTCATTCGTGTCAGCCACGTGTACTTTCCGTTCAAGTCCACTGTCACCCCCGCCACCCCGAGCATGACCACAGGACGCAGCCCCTCGGCCCCCTGTGGCCACTGTCGTCCCTTCCGCGTGGCCTCACGTCGCTCGACAAGGATCTGGCCACACGTGGAGAGGGGCGCGGGGCCGGCAGCCCACCCGAGTCTCCCAGGGTGCGGAGCACGCGCGCTCCTCCGCGCGGGGACCCGGGCAGGTGGCGGTGGCCCGAGCCGGGCAGGTGGGGGGACACGCAGCCCAAGCGGATGACCCCTGGGGGCCCGAAGGGGACGGTCCCCTTGGCTCTCGAATCCCCTGACAGCCCATCCCGGAGGGGTTTCCAGCGCTCGAGCGATGCCCGCGGGGGCGTCCCCGCCAGGCTCTGACCACTCACCCAGGCGACAGACGCAGAGGAGCTGCACGGCAGCGAGGAGGCGCCGGAGGAGTCGCATTGCCACGCGGGTCCGCGCGGGCCCTCGGCGCGCTCTGCTCCGGGCTGCTCGGCGGTGGAGAGGGCGGGGACGCCGAGGGAGGCCAGGGAACCCTTGTGGTCCTCCAGGGTATATAGGTGGTCGGGCGAGAGGGGGAGAGAGGGAGAGAAAGGGAGGGAGGGGTGCAGGTAAAGAAAGGCGGGCGCGCGGCGGTGGTGGCGACGGTGCGGGGACCCTGCGCCGCCGTGGACTCGGTGCCCTGCTTCGCAGCGCCTGGCGCGGTCTGAGCGCTCGGGGCGCGGGGGCGCGCGGTGCGGGCGGGCGCGCGCTCTGCCGGGCTGTGCCGTGCGCGCGCGGGCGCGCCGGGGACGGGGGCCGCGGGGCCGCGCCTGGGAACCGGCGCCCGGCCTGGGGTCGTGCGCGTGCGGGGCCCGGGATCCCAGCCCAGCCAGTCACATCCCCACACCTCCCCTTCCTCCCCCTGCCCGCTGCCAGGGCTTTTGCTGCCCTGGAGTTGGTGGAACCCGCTGGGGCTTAGAATCTCCGTGGAGAAAGCCTCTCTTCATTAACACTCCCTCCATCCGTAGGAAGAGAAAAGAGGAAGCCAGACCCCCCCACCCCCACCTTATTGTCCTGCACCGCCAGAGCTGACCTTTGGGCTTCACCCCTGGGAAAGTTTTTCGTTTTATTGTTGAACTCCCAGAAGATGTTAAGTGGGTCCAATCAGAAAGGGGTGGGGGCGCCTGAAGAAACTGGGTTCTCCTCCCCCTTTTCTTTCCATTTTCCAAGTAACGAAAGTAGTTCCAGAGCCCATTAACTCTAGGGCGGTTAACTCCCGTAATCTCGAGCCCCCATTGAGGCCAGTGCAGCTTGACCCCTTCCCTAGACCCCATCAAGATGCCCTGCTGAGTACAGCTGCTGCGGAACGTTCGCGCTGCTGGGCCTCGCTGAGCAGAGATACCCCAGAGCCTCCTCGCTTGGGGCCCTCCTGCAGGCAGATGATTTGTTTGATGGAAGGGTGCACAAAAGACACAGAATAGACACCTCTGAGATGGACATGTCACCCTGTATATGCTTGTTTCTACGGAAGTGTGTGTGTGTGTTTACAAGGAGATTGTGAGTGCCTTGATGTCGATCAGTTGGTTTTTAATGGCAGCTGCTAGCACCTTGGTGAGGCTAGGGGAGGGGATTCACTAGGTGTCCTTGAAGTCCCAGTGAAATAGTGACCAGACAACTGGTGGCAATATCCGCCAATAGCCTAAATGCAACCAGTTCTGAAAATTCACGAGATTGTTATATACATGGTATGGTTTAACTGCTTGTGCATTTTGCACTGGTAAGAGAACAGGGTTGGGGCCTTTTCTAGGAGTTCAATCTAAGGGCAGAGAAAACAATTCTGCAATTATCCCTTATATTCTTAGCAACGGTTTGATGATGGCGTCTGTGCAGTGTGGACTCCTGTGTTTTGTTCCTGTCTCAGAGTCAGTACTCTAGCGTTATAAAAATCAAAGAATACTCACTGCATACTAAATAGGGTTCTGGGTGTATTTCAGCTGTTACTACCAGTTCTCACGAATTCCCACAGCCTCTGAACACTTGGCTCAGTGTGCAGAGCTAATCATGCAGCTTAGTGGTGCCTCGCAGATGCATGGTTGCTGTGCAAGAACAGACTCTGAAACCAGACCAATGTTAAGAAGCTGACCCTTGACCCCACTCCTACTTTTTCTCTGAACAGAAATAGAAATATGATAACTTTTACAAGGATTACAATGGGGGTTAACAGTTGTATGGATTTCCATAAAAAAGAACTTTCCAGCCTTTTTCTTTTCTCCTTCCTTCCTTCCTTCCTTCCTTCCTTCCTTCCTTCCTTCCTTCCTTCCTTCCTTTCTTTTTCTAGCAAAATAGAGAGGTATATACACACAGAAGGTGCACTGCAATGGTCAGAGAAGATGTTTACTGAATGTGGACTGGAGTAGTCAGGGAGGGTTTCTTAGAGAAGGGTAGTTATGCAAGAAGGCCTGGCAGGAAAGTTTGATATCAAGACACGGATGTCATGTCATTTAAAAGCAGTGTGAGCCAAGTGTGATGGTGTACACCTTTAATCTCAGTACATGAGATGCAGAGGTAGGAGGACTGCTGTGAATTGAAGACCAGCCTGAGACTACATAGTGAATTCCAGGTCAGCCTGGGCTACAGTGAGACACTACCTCAACCCCCATCCCCCCAAAAATGAATAAAAGAGTGTAAATTACATTTGAGCAGATTGAGGATGGTCAATGCTCATACTATGGCAAACACTGATTCACCACTGGAGAAGTTGGAAGTGAAATTCTAAGGGTACTAACACACAAAACTACAAAGGAACTTTAACTATTTAGATAAAGCTAGGTTTGTTCGAGGGAATGCATGGTGGTGTGGTAGGTCCGAAGGGTCAAGGTAATTCTGCTAGCCTGTGAGAAGAGTCCAGCAAGACATGCAGCCATTATAGTAGCTTGTTAGTTAGCCCTGCTAGTTCATTTTATTTTCCTTCTGATCTTTTGAGGTAGGGTCTAACTCTAGCCCAGGCTGACCTGGAACTCACTCTGCAGTCCTAGGCTGGGCTCAAACTCACAGCAGTTCTTCTACCTTTGTCTCCAGAGAGCTAGGACTAAACATATATACAACCAAGCCCCTAGATAGCCCTATTATAAAAGCACTTCATGTCATTATTAGAGTTGGATTACCAAACAAAGGTGCTGTTGAAACTGAAGTTTTCTTAGAAGACGGGGTAGTTGAGTCTAGGTCTGTGACACTTCAGTTCTCATAATTAAAGGTATTCTCAGTCACCTTTGAAGGAACAAAAACCACTGAGGAAGTGTGATACTGTATTGGTGTTTGCATGGGGACAGGATGGCAACCAATTCTACAGACTGAGTGATAGCAATGGAAAACTGACCTGGAGAACCAGCCTACGTGGATCTGATAGTTCTGAGGAGTGATAACAGAGCAGGAGGCTGAGGTCCCTGGGAAACAGGTCACTGAAACAGCCCAGGTGTGGGAGAATAGACGGCATCAAAGGGTGGGAGCATCTGAAACATACTGTATCTCACATTTCACAATTTAACTTGGGCTATGGTCATTTCTGGGATGTGGTTCCTGATCAGTATACATTAGTAAGTTGAAGCTGTAAACTATAAAACCAGATGCTATCATTTAGTGCCTGAATATATGTGCTTGTATATATATGCCAGGCACAACCAGAAAGAATACATCTAGCTGAAGCCTTCACTTACCTTGGTGAGGTAAATTCACTTAGTTATCATCTATATCCCATGCTGAATGATGTAAATTCAAACTCATGTAAATAAACCAGAGCTCTTGGAGTATGATCACTCTCAGGGTGTGGTACCTACCATTAAATGTGAGAAGTTGAAATGAAGAGAGAAATGGTCAGGCCACGTGGATAAGCAGGTTAAGGAATATATTGGAGGAAAGAATGCTAACTTCAATGAAGACTTGCAAAATATTCCAAAAGTCAGAATTTTTATAGAAATAAAATAGACTGAGTTCCTCATAATTCATACTTCACATTAACTTGCTCATTTAACACACTTCTGCTTGGTGTCCATTGTGTGTCATGCACTCCCTAAGAATGAGTGACACCATCCCTCCCACATTGTCAGTGTTACAGAAGACAGCACTGCTACTATCAAATGTCTTTGCACACAACTGTTAGGTAAAATAGAAGATGCCCAGTCAAATTCAAATGTCAAACAGTGAAAAGCTTGGCAGTGCAAAATAATTTTGGTTGCTACAATATACTAAATTAAATGAATAATTTTTAGTGTGATAAAAAATGCAATGCAAAATAATCATTAGTGTACTGACATGCAATGTTTTTGTGATGTGACCTACTTATATTTTTAAAGCTCATTGTTTTATCTAAAATTCAAATTTAAGTAAGGGTTCTGCATTGTATTTGCTCATTCTTGAAAATCTAGCTTGGTGTATCCTGGAATTGTCTGATATTAACACTGGTCATTTGTAATTATGAAATGTCTATGGGTTCCATAAATTTCCTTACTTCACAAATTATTTACAAATACAGAAATATAGTTCGATATAAATGGGACAAGTGGAGTGTTTGCTCTGTTTGATGCTTAAACACAAGCAGTAAGAGATTACAGAAAATTATACACACTGAATAAAATGTAGGATTAAAGGAAAAATAAAATAGCTGTGCCTCTTACACAATAACAAGTTGTTCCTGTTTGAGTCCTACTACAAACTATTGATTTTTCACAGTCATTGTCATTGAAAACTATATTGGATCAATGTCACTAAGTTGAACCCACTAAATTCAATGGTCTGTTAAAGTAATGTTGATTTCTTTAGGAGTAAAGCACAGTTTTGTAATTATAACATGTTTGTGAAAAGCAAAGCTCAAAAAATACATATAAACTGAAATACAAGTGTGATATAGTTTGATTTTATGCAATATGTATCCTTTTCCAATCAGTTTCTTTTTCTTATCCATATGCACTTGTTTCCTCTAAGTCTTTTCATTACATTGGCTACATGTATCAAAATTTTTATTGTCCACTTACGTCCTGAAGAGCATCAGAGCTGCTCCTAATTTTAACAATTATCAGTAAGGTAATTATAAATACTTATATGTGGGTTTTTATGTAGATATAAGCTTTAAACTCATTTGGGTAAATGCCATGAATACTTATTGATTGCTGGATCATATGATAAGTGTTTAGTTTTATAAGAAACTGCACCAACTGTCTTCTAAAATGGCTTCACCAACATGCTCTTCTACAAGAGATGAAGGAGTGCATCTGTGACCTTGGAATCCAATTGGCATTTGATGCTTCCAGAGTCCTGGATGTGGAGCCTTGTCCCAGGTAGACAGTGGCATCTTATCTGGATATGGAACCTGGTCCCACCGTAGACAGTAGCATCTCTTCTGGATATGGGGCCTGGTCCCAGGTAGACATTAGCATCTCTTCTGGACATGGAGCCTGGTCCCACGTAGATGGTGGCATCTCATCATCATTTCAATGTGTAATTTGCTAATGACTCACGGCCTGCAGGATATTTTCTTTGCTCTTTGTACCTTCTCTTTGGTGAGGTATCTCTTTGGATCTTTTCCCCATTTATAAATTGTATTTCTTGGTTCCAATTTGATTTTTTTTGTTTAAAGTTTTCATTTTGAAATAACTACAGGGTTATTGAAATGTACAAATAGCAAAAATGAATTTTGTGTGTACAATATTTATATTCTCCAGTCAATATTATACTTTCATTTTTTTATCCTCTATTTTTTCCTAACCATCTGTAGCTCTGTATCATATCTATATCTAAACACCAAAAAGTTCCTCTTGGAAAAATAGTTGGACAGATCTAACCTGCATTATCAACCCTCCTTTAGGTAATTTTTCCACTGGAGCCTTCTTGTCTCTTATCAAGGAAGCTTTTGCTGATTGTGGAATATTATGCTAACAGTCTTATTTGTGATCACATTTGAGAGGAATCTATGTTGATTAGGAACCAGCTTGGGCTATGTGTGAACATGACATAAGTCTATGTTGTTTCCTTGAAAAGTTGCTCATGATTTGACAATGCTTATTTTTAAGTATTCTCTCCCTTTCTTCTCCTGCTCTGGTTGTTTTCTTACAATGTCCAGCCATTTGTCCTTCTAAAATTTAATGCATGCTCAATTTCAGAGAAATTTTCTAAACTAAATACCTAAGGTAGATTACACACCAGTAAATGGGACTCTGCACCGCACCAGTGATTGTTTTCAGGGATTTGAAATAATTATCTAAAAGGAATCAATTTGTTCCCTTTAATGAGAGCTTTTCTTTGAGGGGCTCATGTCAGCCCACAGTATGCTGTGTTAATTGTGTGTTGTATTAAGATAATCATTGTATTTATTGAACGTTTAGAGTGGCAGAGATAGTTGTGAGCATAAGATGGAAAGGTCATAGCAATCAGCTACATCTTGTTTCCATCTCCTCCATCCATCACTATCTCTTCTATGATGAAAAGATCTCATTTTCCTATAAACTTAGCTTCAACATCAATACTGACTTGTTATCTAGGCCTACAAAAAAGTCCAGGATATTATAAAATATATAAAGCATGTTTTGAAAATAAGTGAATGTCCATAGGATTGGATCACTAGAATGAGCAATTCTCCTAAGGTATGGTCACTACTCATAAATACTTTTTCAGGTGTTAATTTTTTCTGCTGAAAACTTAAAGATGTTTAATTAAGGATCATTCACAACTACCTTAGACAACCCATTATATATGTGTATCACTGCATGTTTATGTAACATTTTTATAAGATAGCATCTCTCTGTGTAGACTCGCTTAGAGTTCTTAGACTCCCAAGTGCTGGGATTACAGAAGTACACCAGCATGTCTGACTATCCATTATATTTCTGACTACATTAAAGTATTCTATTGACCTTTATATTTAATGAAATGTTTTCCTTCTATAAGCCCCAACAATTTGACTTGAGGACCCAGAACAAATAGCTTCCACATATTTATAGAAAGAAGTTGTTTTCCTCCAAATTCAGATATGATATATTCCTGCTCCTGCTACATACTGATTCCTCCAAGAATGATCTGACCTGCCTAGTTTCCCAGGCAAGTGGTCTATTAGTCTCTTCTCTTTCCTGTGTCTATTTATTTTCCTAATCAGTCTATCCCTACATTTCTACTAAAAGTTCCTCTCTTGGTCTCATGTCTCCTTATAATTACATTCCCAGAGCCACTTTCATCCATAATTTTCTTGTAAGAATACACTATAATCATGTTGTCTACTTTTTTATATGCTACTTTCTCTTTAGGCCACTAATATTAGGTTTCTGCTTTTTGCATTCCATTAACAGGTCTTGAAGAGATAACTGATGGATTTTCAGATACAGAGAATCTGAAACTAAAATTTCACTATTCTCCAACATTGATGTTTTCTTTAGTCCATAGTACTAGAATAGTGTCTGAGGACACTTACCTTACTGTCCCTTTCTAATTAGTTGATAAATCCCAGAGCTTACTTTTAAATGTTATCCTGCTTTTGTTGTTTTAATCACTACTCCTTTATATAGTCAATGGACTTAGCTTCTATTCAGTGTTCAATAAGTACTCAAATACATGAACTACTGTGCCCAAGAAGAGAAGCTACAAAGCCACAATTACCTGACTCTTCTTTGCCTGTTTTAGTAAAATAAGTTCTCAGACTGTATCTTTGAGGTTTCTCTTAGTTACTGGACTTAGAAGCTCAAGCTACAAAAACTTCCCTTTCACTTGATTAATTCCCTTTTATGGAAGGAGAAGAGTAAGAGACACACTATCCATATCCTGTTTGTCTTGACTTAGAGTTTATAGTTCTTCAAATGATAGCATGGGGTATTGGGCCTAAACTACTTCTAATGGACTTTGGACGATTGAATTTTATTATTTCTTCTGTAACAATTACTTTCTTATTGCTGGGGGAAAGCACCTGACCAAAAGCAGCTGATGCGAGGAAAGGGCTTATTTCAGCTTATAGTCTCTAGGGGAAGCTACCATGGCAGGAAAGGGTGGCAAGAGCAGAAAGCTGGCTCACCTCCAATCACATAACTGAGTAGAAGTAGGCTGAGTGACATAGTTAGAAAGGCTGGAATAATAAACACCCAAGGTCCACCGCTAGCAGCACATCCTTTCCAGCCAAGTTCCATCTCCCAAATTGCCAACAGCTAAGGACTATGTTCAAATGCATGAGTCTATGGGGTATTTGAATATTTGAGAATTGAGAAATATTTCTATTTCTGGGATTTCTCAAAACCCTTACATTTATCACTACCTAACCATTTTTCGTAAACATCTGCTTTTATTGCATTATTTCTAGTTAGCTATTCCTATTCCTAAAAATAGGAAGAAAAGCCAAGGAGGCCTATGGCCATGGGGAAATGTCTCATCACTCTTATATGAAATAGAGAACATACAACTGAGAAGCTGGCCAAGAAATAAGGTGCCAGAACACTAATTATTGATCTTCCACTTAATCTCCTACCATGACAGCGATCTTAGCAATAGTCACATGACATTAATTAGGTGACAAGTCTTGTTCTCAGGACATTGTGCCTGATTACATAATCCTCACAGAAACTCTTTGATGTGGATACCACTACCATCTTCTCAGTCTCACAGAAAAACGGTGGCAGAATGATATGTCAAAAGACAAATAGATTATAAAATACCTTGGGAGTGAATACTACCTTGTGACATACATGTATTCATCTCTACTGCCCCTTCCTGAAGACATTTATGAGATTCAATTCCAACTAAACTGTCAAACTCAGACCAGGTGGCTCCTTTGCTATCCTGATGCACAGCACATTTAAAAAAAGTTGATTCACAGCCGGGCGTGGTGGCGCACGCCTTTAATCCCAGCACTCGGGAGGCAGAGATAGGAGGATCGCCGAGAGTTCGAGGCCACCCTGAGACTACATAGTGAATTCCAGGTCAGCCTGAGCCAGAGTGAGACCCTACCTCGAAAAACAAAACAAACAAACAAAAAAAAGTTGATTCAAGGTCAAATGTCAATAAAAGAAACACTATTTAATATGAGATATAAACACCATTCCAGAAATTCAGCTGTGCTCTCTGCCCAGAAAAGATTATTATCCTGAGAAGAATTTCTGACTTGTGCTTCTTTTCAGTTACTCTAGTAGAGAGAGATACTTTAGAACATAACCCCAAAAGAATCTAGAAAATTACTGTGAGTTGAACAGAGACATCACCTCCCCAGGGAATGGTTGGATGGTATAGGTTCTGTCATTCTTTGTTTCATTATGATTTGAGAGCAAACAAAAGAATAGACCAGGAGAAACTGTGACTTTAAAAGGTTTCCGCATCAGTGGATCATCCTTTTTCTTACAATTCGGCCAAAAACCTAACAGTCCTTCCTATGTGGTTACAGGAATTCAATACAGATAGACTATATGGTAATGAAACTCATTAAATATTTGAATAGACTCCGCAGAAACTAAATAGTAAACTATAATGTTGGGTTTTGCCATATGCTTCAGGTAATTTTACAGGGAAGACATTCAAGCTTCTGGATGCCTCCTTAGCTTCCAGCCTAGCACCATTCATTCTTGAAATTTGTTCATTCAACTGATTTTTTTCAGCATGTGCTGGTGTTAGACACTTTAAACACAGTGTGAGGAGGGGGGGATGTAATTTTGCCTTCCCTCAGGAAGCATAAAATCCAGAGAATGTTTTAATGAGTACTAATTACGATGAGGCCATTAACCTTAACTTCAAACCACAAGTTCCTAAAATGTTTATAGATATTGACATAATATCCTTCTGTGAAGTTAGAATTATTTGGGGCAGAACAAGGTTTTGATATATAATGACATTAAGAGGCAAAGTATAAAAGATAAGAAGGATATATTCCCAGGATACTAAAATACAAGAAACAAACTTTTAGAACCTAAGAAAGGTTGAAGGTACAATGAACAAATAAAAAGAATAAATTGTTTAAAATAATGAGATAAATTATACAAAGTTTATATTTACATTGATAAATATGAAATTCTAATAATTATAAATACAAAAGTAGAAATATGTGTAGAATATAAATCAATAAAAAGGGGAATAAAAAGTATAAATAATAAATTAAGGCATAAAAGTGGTAAAAGCTAAGAAGGATAGGTAAAAAGAAATAAACACAAAGAGCCTATATCAGTGATTTTCTTGTTTCTGGGACAAAATAGCTGACCAAAATGCAGCTTAAAAAGGAAAAGAGCTTAATTTCATCTTTTGAGGAGAAGTGTATCATGGTGAGGAAAGATGGGAGGAACAGAGAGCCATCAACACATCATCAGGGAGGAAGTAATTAAAGATGAATACTAAATACTCAGCTAGCTTTCTCCTTTTATGCAAGTCCAGGAACCCAGCCCATAGGATGATGCTACCCACAGTCAGTGTGGGTTTTGTCACATAATCTAGAAAAACCTTCACAAACATGGCCACATGGCCAGACTTCTTTCCATGGTGATTCTAACTTCTATCAAGTTGACAACAAGATATTAACTATCACACTACCTTAACTCAATTCTCCAGCACCTACATAAAGCCAGGCACAAAGTGGCATATGCATCTGTGATTCCAAGGCACCTAAAATAATGGCGAGTGGAACCAGGAGAATATGATGCTCATGGGCCAGCTGAACTGGCATTCACAGTGACATGAGGCCCTGTTTTTAAGAAGGTAGAAAAAGAACACAGATGCCACAGAGTTTTCCTCTGACCTCCTCACATATGCCATGCTGTGTGCCCATACTCATACACAAAATACATAAATGTTACAAAACCATAAAGTATCTTGGATCAAACTTGTACAAATTATGAGAAATGCTAAGATGAGGCTTTAAAAATAAAATTGTCAGAATGTGAAAGAAGAGAGTAAAGCAAGAAAACTTTCTGAGTTTCTAACAAGTTTCTGATTCTCTATAGCATGTCCAAGTTGCAATCACATTTTAAGGCCTCGGGACTGAAGAATCTAGGGGAAATATTACAGCTCTTGCTCTCTTTTCTGTCATTTCCTGAATCAGGTTACTTTTTTTTTTTTTTTTTAAATTTTTATTAACATTTTCCATGATTATAAAATATATCCCATGGTAATTCCCACCCTCCCCACCCCCACACTTTCCCGTTTGAAATTCCATTCTCAATCATATTACCTCCCCATTACAATCATTGTAATTACATATATACAATATCAACCTATTAAGTATCCTCCTCCCTTCCTTTCTCCACCCTTTATGTCTCCTTTTCAACTTACTGGCCTCTGCTACTAAGTATTTTCATTCTCACACAGAAGCCCAGTCATCTGTAGCTAGGATCCCCATATGAGGGAGAACATGTGGCGCTTGGCTTTCTGGGCCTGGGTTACCTGACTTAGTATAATACTTTCCAGGTCCATCCATTTTTCTGCAAATTTCATAACTTCATTTTTCATTACTTTTTATCATCTAACCAGTAAAATGGCACATAATAAAATTAATAGTTCTCTTTTGTTATCTTTCAACTCTGCCAAACACTGTTTTGCATGCTAATTTCAATTTCTCCCAAATCTTACAAAGGATACATATCATTTCTGCATTTTACAGATATTGTGCAGGCATCCAAGAGTTCAGCATTCCTCACAGAAAAATCAAATTGTAAAAAAATCAATTGTAGTTTTAGAACTGGAACTCTAACTTGAGTTTCTCTGATCCTAATGTGTACTGTCTTTCCATGGTGACTCAGCCATAGGAAGTCATTATTCCCAAGCAGCATTACTCAGAGCTGACCACACCACCTGTGAGCACCTGAAACTCAAGATGAAGTGACAGTTTCCTTCTATTTTATAGTCTGGTAACTCATTCTTGGGTGGGGAGATGGATCAGCAGCTAAAGGCTCTTGCCTGCAAAGTCTGCTGACCTAGGTTCAAATCCCCAGTATCATGTAAAGCCAAATGAACAAAGTGGCACATGCATGTGGAAATCATTTGCAGTTCAAGAAACCCTAGCATGCTAAATACATTCTCTTCTCCTCTCTCTCTCTCTCCCCCCACTTCCCTTACAAATAAATAAATAAAAATATTTTTAAAAACCTCACTCTTAGCATTGATTATCAGAAAGCTTACATGTAGGTTTACTTAGAAAATTATAATTTGAGATCATGTTTCTTTTATAGTATAAGGGAATGCTTCCAAAGGAGGAAAAACTAAGGTAGCAAAAGACAGAATAGGAAAATGAATTGATCAGTCAGGATGAGCTAGAGTATATTACAGTAATAAGGAAAATCAGATTTCCATTGCATTTTAGTTCACTAGAAGTCTGTGGTGGGTTTAATTGGCTCTGGTTGCTGCTTATTATGTGATAGGTTAGGTCATCAATATAGGAAGCTTTAAGTTCTTGGCAATTTCTACTCAATACATGTTTTCACAAATTCTGGGAGAGAACTTGTCTGCCTTGCATTGTCAACTTAAATATCTCCACATGTATAGGACATATATCACCCTTTTCCTTCCTAGTGTCTAGAAGGAAAGCATAAATGAATATAAAGAACAATCTCTGGTTGGAGGGGAAGGTGATGGGTGGAGGGAGAGTGAGAACAAGAATGCAAAATAACACTAACTAACCGAAATTAACAAACTACACTGTTTTATGACTTCATACTCATTTGATGATTGTTTTGCATCTCTTATTTGGTTCTGAATGTTTAAAATGATTCTAAAGTCTATCTTTTAAAATAATGTGGAATCGTTGTTGTCAGATCCGAAACATCTCAGAAAATGTAAACCTACACCCTCCATCAATCTTTGAGATGTTGCTCCATTCCTGAAGGTCTGTAGGAGGCTGAAGAGGAGGATGAATAGGGTAAAGGGGTTGAAAATGACAGCAAGATAAATAGCATGCATTTCAAATGAAAATCCCTTCTCTGATTAGTTCCTACCCTTTTCCACTTGTGAAAAGAAAAATGTTTAATGTATTTCGCCTTTAAGATCATGAAGGCATGAACTTTCTTCTGCTTATTTTGCTAACAGCAGCAGCCTTTATATTACTGAAAGTTGCAAACATGGAGTAGAGTTAGAATAAGAGAGAGGCTACTGTTCTGCAAGCAGGATGGAAGAAACTGCTCAAAATCTTTGGAACCCAGGTGATTCAATCATGAGCTCCAGATGCTGGGTATGGGGCTGCAGGATTTGACATTCACCATGATGGGTTTGGGCTTGCTTTAGTCCGATTTTCTCTTGTTACACCTCTATTCTACCATATTAAAATAGGAATGTTTACTCTGTGACTTTGCATTTTGAATGTGTGTGTGTGTGTGTGTGTGTTATGTGTGTTGTAGGAGCTCTCAAGAGTATACCTGAATCTTAGAAAATGCTCTACACTTACACGTTTGAACATTGTTAGAATTGTTAAAGCCTGTGGAGTATTCTGAAGTTGGACCAAATGCAATATGAGATGTTCATGAGCTTATGTGGGCAAGAGCTAGAAAATTTTGTCTTAAAATGATATGTTTGGGTGTTAAGTTGACTAGGAGCATATTCGTGGTGCTAAATTTTAATTGTCATCTTGATTGGATCTAGAGTCACTTAAGAGAAAAATCTCTGGGCACTTTGGTGAGGGAGGTTCTAGAATAGGCTAATTGAACTAGGAAAATCCATTCCATGGGTTGAGGTCTTGGACTAAATAAAAGTGAGTGAGCAAGCTGAGTACTAGCATCCTTGTCCTCTGCTTCCTGATTGTGGACACAGTCTTCTGGCTCTGCTTCATGCTCCTGATGCCATACCTTCCTCAGTAGGGTGGACTGTTCACACTTGAACTGTAAACTGAAATGAACTCTTATTTCTTTATCATTATTTATTTATTTGAGAGGGGGGAGAGAGAGAGAGAGAGAAAGACAGAAAAAGAAAGAGAGAGAGAGAGAGAGAGAGAACGGGCATTCCAGGGCCTCAGCCATTGCAAATGAAATTCAGACACTTGTGCCACATTGTACATCTGGCTTAAGTTGGTTCCTGGGGAGTCAAACAGAAGTCCTTTGGCCTTGTAGGTAAGTGCCTTAACCGCTAAGCCATCTCTCCAACCCCCTTATTTCTGTAAGTTGCATTTTGTCAGGCATTTTGTCATATCAACAACCATCTCAAAAAACCTAAACAAACAAAAAAATCTAAACCCTTGTCTTGAATGGGTTTAGAATTGGGTTTTTAATTTTAAATTGAAATCACTTTTGCTCAGAATTTGCTCAGGTTTTCAGTGTTGTTGACGAAATTTCCAGAGCCATTCAAATTCATCATCTCCCTATCTTCCTTTCTCTCTCTTTCCCCCTCCTCCCCCCCAGAAATTCAGATCATAGAGTCTGTGCAGCTTTAGTCTGCATGATATTTTTGGAAATTTTTTTTATTATGTCTTCCTTTCCATGTCTTTTTCATCTCTCTGAATTCTCATTCTTTGTATATTGGGCCTGAAAGGCTGCTCCTCTAATTTCTTTTCTCTCCTCTCTCCTTATTTTTTTGTTCTTTGCTTCCTGAGAGGCTTTTCTCATCTCTGTTGTAACTCCTCTATTGACTTTATTGTTTATCCACATTTTTAACCTTCAAAAGCTCCTTTGTTCTCTAAATGTACTTTAAAAATAGTACCCTACTCTTGTTCCTTGAATGATGCATTTTACCATCTATTTTAAACTCCCAGGAGCTTAAGAGACCTTCCATCTCTGTCAGGTTGGGAATTAGGTAATAATCTGACTATATGAAGCAAGGGAAACTATCTGGGATTCTAGTTTCTTCTTGGACAGCTTTGAGACAACTTGTTGTTATTCATTTAATTTTAATTGTACTTGATTGTGGTAGGAACATTTAACATAACTTCTATTTTATTAAATATTAAACTGCACATTAAAATGCCACTGAAGATAGACACAAGGTGTTCGTATTTATTTTGCTCTGGGGTGAACATTATATACTAGAGATGGCTCATTTCTCACTCCTTCATCCCCTAACAATCACAATGCCACTTCTTGATTCTATAAATTTGACCATGTTACACATTTCATATGAATGGAATTAGGCAATATTTGTCAGTCTATGACTGGCTTTTTTCACTTAGCACTAGTTTCAAGTTTCGTCCATGTCTTATTGTACAAATGTCCTGTGTAAGGCTAGAAGAAATCTAGCATATAAGGTACTGCATATAAGCCACTTCTTTTTTTAGGCCCTGATTAAACCTAGCGTATTTTACTCACTCTTATTACTGACCTACCACCACAGTTTTTCCTCCATCCATCTATGTTGTCTTCTATCATATCTTCACTATTGTGAATAATCCTGTAGTGAACATGGAAGTGCTTAGGTTTCTTTGAGATCGCCATTTACATTCTTTGGAATAAATACATAAAAGTTGGATTTCTGAATCATAGGGTACATGTATTTATAATTTTTGAGGAACCTCTGTGTTGCTTTCCACCATGATGGGATTCTTTGGCAGTGTAATAGCAGTGTCTAAGGATCTTTTAAGTAGACATTCTGACAGATCCAAGATGATGTCTCAATGTGGTTTTGATTAGCATTTTCCTGATAATTAATGATAATGCATTTTTTTATATTCCCCTTGACCATTTGCATGCCCTTTGTGTAGAAATAGCTATTCTGCTCCATGGGCCATTTTTAAATACAATTGTTAGTTTTATATTAATATTTTGCTTTAAAATCATCTTTATGCACATTTACCACAGCTAACAATGACTATCATGCTTTCCTGCCAACCAAGTTGCTCATTATCATTCCTCACTGCAGTTTTCAGATTCAGTTCTCTCAGGTTTTGGTAAGGCAGGTACTATCAACATGATTGTAAAATTCTGATTTTTCTCCATTTGTCTGCTTTTCTGATAATTATTTCCCGTTTTCTTTGTCCTTTAATAGAATTCCTTTAATTTTTTTTGTAATAATTAATGCTTAAGTACAGTTTCTATATAGATGAACTTGCATTTTCAATCTACCATATTTAATGTTGATATAAAATAATAATGTGATTTTATTAACAACTCACTTAAAACAATGCTCTGAATTTGGACCACTTTGCTTTGGAAAGAACAGGCAAGGCAAATAGGAGAGAAATCTCCACACAGCTCTTGGGAGAACTGAAAGCCAAAGGCCCGTAATCAGCAGCCAATCCCGGAGCTGACCCTACAATCACATAAAATGTTGTCAAGAGTCTTAACTCAATGTTATTTTGAGATGACATATTTAGAAGAAGCATTTAAGTTTTGGTGTTGGGCTTTGAGATAGTGGGGAAAAAATTATCAACTATCGTATTATATACCAAACTGTTTATTAACCAAGAAGCCTTTTTTATCTCCTTGCAGGTTAAATTACAAATTTGTACTAATATACAAACACATCGCTGATAAGATTTGTTACATGTTTCCTTTATCTTTTACTTTTTGATTGCCTGCAACCTTGTCTTAAAAACAGATATATTATTTTATCCTTGTTGTTCCTAGAAACTTATGCTGGCCCTAAAATCCTAATTACTCAGAATTAAGGATGTATTTCTCTTCATATGTATGTATTATCAGGTATGTTTCATAACATACACAGTTCGGTGTTGAGAAAGGAGCTATTAAATGAGGACTTGTGGAAAAATGCTTGCATTAGACCATCTATCAAATGGACAAAGCCATATTTTGAAGATTTGAACGTTCTTATCTTGACCTCTTATTTTTAAATATTTGAAAACTTCAGTAACTACTTTTAAACACTTGAACTCTCACACACTCAGTGTATTCTCAATATACGAGGTTTAATGGCATCAGAGTCAGGGGCCTGTGATCCTGTGACATCACTTCCCTTTTTTTCTGGTGTTGGTTTTTTGAGGTAGGGTGGCACTCTAGCCCAGGCTGACTGGAATTAACTTTGTAGTCCCAGGGTATGTGAGCATGCCCAGCACACTTCCCTTTTTAATGCTTTCATGTGCTTGAGGGTTCTGTGCTAGGATTCCATCTATTTGCTGCCCAAATTGCTTTCATTCAATGTCATGACTCTTTTCTCTTCCATTGTTTTAGTTTAAAGAAAATATTCCCCATTGGCTTATGTGTTTGAACACTTGGTTCCCAGCTTGTGGTACTGCTTGAGTGTGGAATCTTTAAAGAGATGGAAACTTGCTGGTGAATACAGGTCACTTGAGGCAGCCCTATTACACTCATGCTCATTCTCAGCTTCCTGATTGTGAATACAGTATAACCAGCTTTGCTCCTGTTCCTGCTGCCAGGCCTTCCTGCCATGCTGGAACGTATTCCCTCAAAACTGTAAGGCAATATATACATTTTCCCCCCTTAAGTTTCTTCTGGTCAGCTATTTATTCAAAGCAATGACAAAGTAACTAATAAAAAAAAATCTTTCTGAAGTAAATTTAAATTTGAGCATAACTTTTTATACCATAGAAAATGGCCCTTCTGTTTTATTAAGTCTCGCATGAGCATTTCTTAGTTTTTAAAGTCTCCTACCTTTTTATTTGACAATAGAGTACTATTTTACTCATTGACAAGGTTATCTCAAAGACAGGTCCATTGCTTCTGGGTCCAGTTCTTGCAGTTCACTCTCACCAGTGCTTCTAGGAACTGATCAAAACCACATCAAAAGAAAATGCAGCAAGACTCTGCTATAGGCTACAGGTGGAAGGAGAATTGTATTACAGTACTCGCTGCTCATGGGAAACATCCACGTTTGTTTGGGAGGATGATGCCTAAGTTTTGTAGGCAGTCAATAAGGAAGGAAACATAATGGGCGTCAGTCCTGCTTTTTCTTGGAATGGAGCCATTCTGGCTTAGAGTGAAATGAGTGAACTGTGGCAGAATGGTGTCGATTCAAGCATTTTCTTCAAGAGCAATAGCTAGAACGTTACAGCTAAAGCTCTGTCACCTATTTGAGACACAAAGATCCATTCGGACTGCAACACTATTATTTGCTTGGCTTATGTGAGGCAACTCATCTGAACCTTAGTTGCCTTCTTGGGGAAATGAGGATAGCTATGTTTATTTTGCAGGAGTCATCTATTTGAAGAGATAATGTGTGTGGATATTACTCATAAATTTCAAAGTGCCATGGAAACCCAAGTGCTATGAGTGTTTAGGGCTTCCTACAGCAGAGGAGTGAATGATGGTGGTGCTACAGAATGTTCCAGCAAGCATGTGCTCAGTGACTGGTGCCCCTTTCCCTATCAGAAAAAGGAGAACATCTAGTAATGAATAATAGTAATATTGAAAATGCCAGCATGACGTACCTTGTCTTTTTTTTTTTTATTATTAGTTTTGTATTCAGCAAATACAGGCAGTTTGGTACCATTATTAGGTTCATCCGTGGCCTACCCTCACCCCATTGGCCCCTCCTTGTTGAAGCATATGGCTCGTGCATTGTGGGGTTAGCCCACAGTTATTGGCACGATAAATGTCTCTGCATATCATGACCCAACATGTGGCTCTGACATTCTTTCCACCCCCTCTTCCGCAAAATTTCCCTGAGCCATGTTGGGTTCATTTTTGGTCTGCTTCAGTGATGAGGTGTTGGGGCCTCTGGGTCTCTGGCTCTCTGATTTGGTAGGAGTTGATTTTTCTCTGTGCATGGGGCTATCATCCACAATGAGCTTTTGATCAGAGAAACCTACAAGGTTTCCAAAAAGAATGACAGATTTCTGTCAGAGTACTTGATGACCCACAAAGGTTAGTGGTAAGACCCTATTACTGAAGACACCATGTGCAGCTGACACAAAAAAATGGAATGGCATGGCTGGAAGCCAGGAGAGAGTCAGTCCCCAGGCAGTCAGCATGTCTAGTGACAGAAGGTGCTACATGGGCCACTGGGGGATATGACCAATATCTGTCCAAGCAACTCATGGTCAAACCTACTTAGCAGCAAATAACCTGTTGTGATGTCCACACAAGGGCAATAGTGGCACACAGCCATGGTGGGGAACCATCTACTCTTGATTTGGCTAACTGATCCCCTCAGTGGTATGGGACCTATAGCTGGAGCTGGGAAACAAGTCAGAACCATATCCAAACATAAGCCCACTCTACAATATCAAGCTACCATCAATCATGGGCTACAATAGGGCCTACACCTATTAAACTCTCTATAAAAAAAGTAAGGGTTATCTCATTTGTTCTGGTGCTAACTTACTCTCCATTGGAGAATCTGCTCCTCTTTTTCAGATAGATGAATATCCTAAGGAGAGAGCCACCCCATCATACCTCAAAAGGGCCCCAGCTGAAACTAAGGAAAACTGGTGAAACAAGCAAGGGTGCTGTTTTCCTGATGAACCGGATACCAGCACAAGGGGGAAGGAGACCAACAGAGATACCTTGTCTTTTTAAAAAATATTTTATTTTATTTATTTGATGCAGAAAGAAGGAGAAAGAGAGAGAAAGAATGAGTGCTTCCACCAGGGCCTCCAGGCATTGCAAACGAACTCCAGATCACTGTGCTCCCTTGTGCATCTGGCTAATGTGGGTCCTGGGGAATTGAACCTGGGTCCTTTGGCTTGGCAGGCAAATGCCTTAATTGCCAAGTCATTACTACAGCACCCCCTTTTCAAAAAATATTTTATTTTATACCTTATCTTTTGAGAACTAATAGGGAGTACTCTATAGCCTGTACAATCTTCACCTAGGATTATCATTGTTGTGATATATTGTAACCATACTGAAATGAGACATATACAAGTGTTTTCTCTTTTTTCCCAGTATAAGACTAAGTTATTCAGTAGGTACTGATTCAGTATTATAATCTATGACCTTTTTTTTTTTTTTTAAATGCTATCTTGTTAGCATCAATAGTGTGGACTAAAGTTTCAGAAAAGTGTTATATCTGGTTAGAACAAGGTTGAATGGACTGATGGAGCTCCCATGATCATGGAGAGATGGAATGTTGCAAGATCAGAGCCAAATTACCTTGGGCTGCCTTCAGCTCTTTAATAGCTATTTCTTGCCCATCTCTGTGTCTGATCTAACATCTTATAGTTATCAGTTGATCCAGTAAAACATGTAAGAACAAACCACCAGTTTCCACCAATCCAAAGGCTAAGAATAATGACGTCAGGTAGCATGTGAAGCCTCTAGTAGAGATCTCCCTGCTTTTCTGTAACCTACTTACCCTATGTTTCCACCAATTTTAAAAAAAATGCCTAAGTTTATGACTTTTTGTTCCACAAGCGTAAAACCTTCAAGAAATTGTTAACACATTGGAACATAGAATTTGGGGTAAATTAAATCTGTGTTACAGGCCAATGTCACTCATTTGGCCATACAATAAATTGTCTCTCATTCTCTTTGAAGTGAAAGCTGTGTTTTGCATTGACAGGAGCAATATTTTTTGATATTTAAGGAATAATAAATGTTTAGGTACCATTTAGCAGTTTAAGAAAAATCTACAGTGCAATAAATCCTGGAAATTTCCAGGAGGAAGGAGATGGAGAAGAAGAAAAAAGAGAAAGTCATGTCTTTTGAATTTTAAATCTAGGAAACAGGCAATGGAAATCTGCAGGCAGCTGCTTGGGGAAGTGAAGGGGAGTTCTCCAGAGAAAGACTGAGTGTCCAGAGTGTCAGAGCAAGCATGTTTAGGAATTGGTCAGGATCAAAACAAGAGCTAGAAGGGAGAAAAGGAAAAGTTATGCTTTTGAAGTTAGAGATAGAACTCCAAAAAGCTTAGCAATGAAGATTTGTGTGCAATTCCCCAGAGGAGGCACCTGTGAGTATAAACACATTATCTAATTAAAGGGATAATTATCCCTCCCATCTCATTAGCATTTCTTCAGGTGAATCAGCTTTTTGGAAGGGTGGTCTTCTGGCCAAGTAATTGACAGGTTCAACTGGATTAGCTCTTAAGGGAGGGTAGTTTAGAATGTCATGCTTCCACCCTCAGATAGAACTCAGATTCTATTATTTTGACCAGGAAGAAGTATCTTTAGCTTAATTGGTTTAAACACAGTCTTGCCTCCACCCTTTTCTTTCATATGGTAAATGCTAGGTGGGGTCCAAAGGTGATTATAAGGGAGAGGTCCTCCCTCACAGGCTTTCATGCCTACTAATGTCCATCTAGCTACCTAAAATCTTAACAGTCCCCTCTCTCGAGTTGAGACTCTAAAATGATTTAGGAGATAAGCATCAAATCAATATGGCTAGTTCTTCTGAAATGGTGTGTAGAAGGGTTTGGGATCTATATTTTTCCTGACTTTCAGGCCTTGGCACCTTATCATAGTACCTAGACAGATGGTATCAGATTGCTGCATCTGGTGGAGTGGGTAGCTACACTGCAAAGAAGAAAAAGTTACATTCCAAATACTATCGGGATCTTTACTAAGGTTATAAACAAATATTGCCCACCTTCACTATGCAAATTTACATGGTAAAATCTGCATGCAAGTTACCATGTGAACTCAATTCCAGGTTGTTCATGTCCATCAGCTAAAAAACATGTCTAAAATAGAGTTTTCTTTTCTATACTCCTAAGTTATTGAAAACTAAAAACAGTTTAAACTTGGTTTTGAGGCAGGCAAATATAGGGAATAGTATAGCCATCCTGGACACAGATTGGCTTAAACAGTAAACACACCTTTCTTCTAAATGACACTCTCTGATTTTATCATCACTGCTCCAATTAAGGCTAACTTCCATGTGCAAGTATGTGTGGTGTGTGCATGTGTTAATGCATGCTCATATGTTTGTGGGCAGAAAGGTATGAGCAGGTGTGTACACAAGTGTGTGTACAGGTGCATGTGAAGAGTGTGTCCATGTGTGGAGACCAGAGGTTGTCATTCAGAGTCTTCTCCATTTTATTTACCAAGATGGGATTTCTCGCTTTAACTCAGAGCTCACTGATTCAGCTAGCCTGGGTATCCATTTTGCCCCAAGGATTCCCTGTATCTGACAGATGAATGCTAGGATTACAGATGGGGAACTGAACTTGGGTCCTTATACTTGTGTAGCAATGATTTGGCTGACTGAGCCATCTCCCTAGCCCCACTCATTTCCAATTTAACTGAAAGAAAACTGAAGGAAATATGCTTTTTCTTCTGTTGCAGACCTTCTTGTTGCTGGGACCAATAGCCAGAAACAGCTTCTGTATGGAAGTCCATATTTCACCTTAGATCTTCTAGAGGAAGTTTAATGTCAGGGAAAACATGGCAAGAACAGATATCAGGGTGTCACAACCTTGTCACATTAGAAAGCGCTGGAGCAGAACTGAACTATAAAATCCCAAGGCCCATCCCTAGTGACACACCTCCTCCAGCAAGGCTCCACCTTCTGAGGTTCTACCAGCTGGAGATTACATTCAAGGCTATGGGGGACATTTTCATATTCACACCATCATACTCCATTGCGTTCCTCCTTTAAAAAAATTGTATTCGTTTACCTGCATATGTTTTTGGGGCCAGGGGTATGCCCGGGCCTAGACATAGACACCAGATTCTTATACTACTTTTTGTGCCCAGCGTGCATGGGTATTTTGGGAATTGGAGCTGGATTGGCAGACTTTGCAAGCAAGTGCCTTTAACTGCTGAGCCATTTTTCCAGCCCTCTTCCATTCTACTTTGATCTTCAAAAAAAAAAATATTTTTAACTTTACTAAAATAATAAAACAAAATACTAGTCAATATAGAAATAAGCACTCCAGTATATTCTATTTTATTCACTTATCACCCTTTCCAAATATATATATTTATAGAATTATCATCATGGTGCAAATATAATCTTATATTCTATATTTTCCCTGTTTTGAAATCACTTCAAAAAATTTTAACCTCATCTTTTCCTAGCTAATTCACTAAAATACAAACATTTTTATATTTTATAATACATTACTCATAATTATAATGTAATGTTTGCATGACATTCAATTGATTTAATTAATCATAATTTTATAACAATTTCCCTGTGGAGAATTTCTGATTGATTACCTCAAAATGCTTTGAGAGTTTCCTATATTATAAATAATGGTGCAATAATGGTGTTTTATGTGCATAAAATTGTCCTCTAAAGACTTTTTTTCTTTTTAGGATAAATGAATATAAATGAGATTGTGAACAGAAGGACATGCTGACTTATATAAGACTTTATTGTGAAGCAATGTCTAAAGAAAGTTTTTTTTCTATATGAAGGACACATAAATAGACACACATACAAACTGGTAGAAATTCAAATTATCCTTTGAGACAGAGAAATAATTGTATTTGCCCTAATTTTCTCCACAAGCATGAAAGTTGGAAAATGTCTTTGTGGGTTGATAGCCAACAAAATCAGGTTCCAAAAGGAGATGGAAATTTGGGAATCCTTCCCTATGGGTGACATAAAATACACAATGGAACTTCGACCCAGTTTATCTATGAATCACAAGAAGGTAACATTATTAGGTAGTGTGTGCCCTTTCTAGAAAGATGAAAAATTAGTCTCTCCAACTTTTATTGAACAGTAATAGGCTCAGGACCTCCATCCAGAGTATCTGGACACTGAGAATTATTGCAAATGAAAAGGCAGATATTATGACCTCTTACCAGTGGCTATGTCATGGAAATTGATTCCCCTTCCCTGACAACCATTAATTGCCATTAGCCCATTAAGGAAGGGAGTGGCCTCTTAAGTCCCTCCCTTATCAATTAACAGAACTTCGACTGATCCCATGTATTGCCAGTCTTGTACACGTACCCACAGCTGCTGCAAGTTCATGATTGTAATGGCTTTGTCATGTCTAGGCAACCAAGATCTATAGTACTCTTCCTCATCCTTCAGCTCTTACATTCTTTCCATTCTCCTCTTTAGCAATGTTCCCTAAGCCTTGGGGGGGGGGGGAGGTGATGTGTGTGTGTCCTATTTAGACCCAAGCACTCGTCAGTTACATATTTTTAGCACTTTACAAGTTGTGATTCTTTACATTAACTCCCTCCCACTGCAGAAAAAAGAAAAAAACTTTTCAGACTAGGGCTGAAATCAAAGCTAATATGTTTCATAAAGATAAATCTTTAGAAGGCAGTTGGACAACACAACTGTCTTATAAAAATTAAATTGAATTAAAAGTTATAATCTAGGGGCTGGAGTGATGGCTTAGCAGTTAAGCACTTGCCTGTGAAGCCCAAGGACCCTGGTTTGAGGCTCGATTCCCCAGAACCCATGTAAGCCAGATGTACAAAATGGCATGTGCATCTGGAGTTCATGTGCAGTGACTGGAGGAATTGGCTGTTTGATTAAGAACTGTGCATCCTTTATTATTATATCTGTCATATTGATTTTTACAAGCTGTCAATAAGGATAGGTGAGTCACAAAATTCAGTGAGGCACACCTTAATTGTGAGTGAACAAGTACAAATTTATATCTATGTTGAAATAATTTTAAGCCAAATTTCACAATGCTAATTGTGTTTCAAAGTAACTGTGCTTGTGAGTCAAATCTAACTAAACAACCAAAAGTCATCTAGTTATTACTTAAAATAAACTAAACTGCATATTATTAGATATAACAATAAATAATTAAAAGCCTTTTGATTGGAATAGATTCTAAAACATATATAGTGTTGTGCTTTTAAAAATTTGATAAACTTGGCAAAAATTATGTAGCAGTACTGTGGTACTCATTTAGTATTATAAATGAGGGTAAACCTGCATTTTAATGTGAATTATTCTTAAGCAACAAATAGGGAAAATTATGAATGTTTTTGTATATATACAGGGAACCATAATGATAGGATCTAAAAATGTGACTTCTCTATCACTATATTTTATTTTATGCAGATAATAGTGAAAATGTGGTAAAATTATATATTGATAAAGTAGTTTTTAAACAGGTATTGTGGAAATCAATGAAATGAGCTATGCCTTAGTTTAGATAATTAGCATTTTTATTATGTTTATCTACTTAATCTGTTTAAAATGGATATTATCATTTATAAATGGTAGGTAGTATTCTTTAAATTCATTTATTTTCCTTTTCTGAAAACATATAATAAACTTTTAAATATCACTTAATATAATAAGCTTATCATGAAATGCTGTCTTTTTAAACAGTATGATGGAAAAACATAGTATTTGACTTGAGGAGCAATTTCATGATATCCAATGTCAATTAGTACTAAAGTTATGTTCCCAATTTATGTTAAACTTTCTCACTATTGAAATTTTAATTATGTTGAATTAAAAGTGGCACAAACAAAATAAGGCATAATCTCTATTGAATATACATTTTCTGTTTTTTTAAAATCAATTATGACATATTGTATTGACTTGTTTTGCCTTAGGAAAAAATGAAGAGCATATCAAATGTGGCAATTATTCAACATGTATTAGTAAGAACTAGAATTTCAAAATTCTTCATATCTTCTATAACAGCCTGTACTATGTATCATAAAATGAGAAAATTATTAACTGGGACTGGAGAGATGCCTTAATGAAAGGTTGGGTGCTTCATGGCAAAGCCTAAGGACCTAGGTTCAATTCCCTAGTACCCCCATAATGCCAGATGCACAAGGTGGCACATATATCTGGAGTTCATTTGCAGTTGCTGGAGGCTCTGGTGTGCCCATACTCTCTCTCCTATATATATATATATATACAAACACAGATACACACACACACACATTTGCATCTCTCAAATAAATAACTTAATTAAATATTTTTAAAAATTCTTCATTAAACTACAATTTAGCACAATTTGCCAAATTTTAGGCCTTTGCACACAAAATTCATATCCATAAAATAGTTTATTATGAAAGTAGATATAACAGACTCTTAAAATGTTACTATATTGTAGAGTAATGTGAGAAGACATAGATTATAATTCTATGGATAGATATGAAGAAATGGCAAAGGAAACAAGCTCTGAACTGTTCAGTCCAAGTAGCTTGACATTTGTATTTATATTTAGTGCTGTCTAACAAGTCAGTGCCTGATATGTTAGCCTAGAGCAACTAACAATATTTTCTTATGTAGTTTCTGAGGATTAGAATCCAGCCATGGCTGGCTATGCTGAATGGTGCCAGCTTCAGTTCCTTTGAGAAATTGCAGCTGCTCTGTTGGTCAGGTTCAAGGCTTTTAATTGTAGAAGCAAAGTAGATTTGAAGTTGTTCTGGATGATGGCTATGATACCATCTTTCATTTATCAGTTTATTTACTCCTTTATTCATTTGGAAGTGTTTATCAGTTGTGACTTCAGGCTAGGAGCTTCACCAGGTGCTGAAAATTTAACAACAGTTTATACATGGAATCTACACTCACAGTGACCAAGAGCTGTAAACATTTCAGTGATAGATAAGCTATGTTAGGGAGGTTAACAGATTACCTCATAGTACCTCACCGTATTTTATATTTTCTAATGTATCCTTGTGGTTTATTTGATTCTACAGTATATGAACCATTCTTAACTATATATTTCCTTTTTGCTGAAACTTTCACTTCTACTCTCCTATATCCTACAGATAGACCATATAACTTTTCATCTAAAACTGCTTGACCCCCCCCCCCCACTGCTGACAGTAACTTAAACAATCTACTCAAATCACAATTGGTATCACTAAATTCCTTATTAACTAATTATATTAGGATTTTGCTTCAACATTCCTATTGTTTTCCCTTTCATTTATCTTCACATTTTCTTTTCATCTGTCAAACTTCTGTTTTCACCAACTTCCTATTCTCTAAGTCAATATAATCCATCATTTTAAGCTTATAACCAAAATCCCACTTCTATTCTTCTCATCTGGCCAAGCTCCAAATCAGGACGAGCCCAATTTTCTCATTTATTTATACCCTTGGGTGAGAGAATATTACAAGGGGAAGCCAGAATAGAGCAAATGTATTCCACCATGAAGTTATAATCCTTAAACTCAAATGCATCCTGACTGTACTAGAAACCCAATCTCATTTTTCAATTTAGTTTTTCCTTTTGACTTAACACCTGTACCTTTCTTTCCCATTCTTCTGCACTATCTGATATAGTTTTTATTGTTACACCATAAATTTATAACAAAAATGTTCCAAAGCAGAAATCAAAGTCTTTCTGGAGTTATTTCAGCTTCTTTTCATTGCATTCCCAAGTGTAATTCTAGCTGCACTCATTATTTCCACCAGTCTTCTTTTAATAATGTAGGAAATGAATTTCTGTGGAGGTATCATGAAACCTGATTTTAAATTATACCAGAGAGCCACAGTATTGAGAACAAAATAATATGGCCACAAAAACCAGTCAGGATCAATGGAACAGAGGAAATAACCCAGAAAAGACCCCCACAGCTACAGCCATCTAATATTTTGACAAAGATGCCTATATCTATCTATCTGTCTATCTATCTATCTATCTATCTATCTATCTATCTATCTATCTATCTCCATCCACTTAAACTCTCCATAGCTCAACATTATTTTAAAGAGGACAAGTGCTAGTAACCAGCATTATTACATTTGATTCATTAGAATTCACTGTGAAACTATATTATGTTATAGTTATACAAGTGGGATAACAGATACAAATTATATATTATACTATGAATTTCTTATTTGCACAGGTAATGAAACTGATGAGGAGATTTGTATAAATAAAAGAGAACCTCATCATTATGGTCTGGCAAATACAGCCTTATGTAATATGGTTCACAAAGTTTACTTTCTTCTGTTAGAGTTAACAGCTGAGGTCCTTGAATTTAACCAGTCACTGTCTAGGGCAGCTCTAGCCAATAAAAGTCTATAGTGCTAAAAATATCCATATTGTCCCATCTGGTAGATACCTTCCAAGCTTGGACCCTTAGCACATGTACGTAGGTTGCATATCTGAGAAATGGGATTTTTAATTTAATTTGAATTTAAAGGTATACATATTACTAATGATTATATGATCACACAGCAGAAATCTGCATTCTTGAGCTCTAGTGGAAGTTCAGAATTAATGGAAGTTAAACTTCATCTGTTCTTGCAGGGAGTCAATACCACTGATCACCAAAGATAAACACTGAAGGGTTAAAGAGACAGAAATGGTAGGCAGGGGTATTAAGATAGTGACATGAATTTAAAGTAGCTGACATACTCAAGGGAACAGGTACAACAGGCTGCATATTCAATTACCAGGAACAGCAATACAAATTTAATGCAATCTATTCACCAAGTCTTGGCAGTGAAGGGGAGTGCTAACAGTTAATAATGAACAAACAAGTCAAAGCTCATGAGGAAAATGAAGCAGAATTGTAGTAGAATTGGTCCCAATTTGATTAAGAAAATACAAGTTTCTTTGAACAGGTAGATAAAAATTTTCAAACTTCAGGTAAAAAAATTCAATTGAGTAAAGTTATACTTTCTACAGTTGCATCTACATGGGAAGCCATGATGAGAGAGAGGGTTCCGTATCTGCAGTGATAGCTAAATACTGCACCAAAAATCTGAAGTGAGCATCATAAACATTGCAGAAAATGCAAAGGTGTACTTGATTGCAGTTTTCATACCCAACACTAAGTTGGGCAATGAATTATTCAGTGTCTCTTTGTGCTACCATAAAAAAACTGACCAAGAAATGTAGACTGATGTATTTTTGTTATTGGGCTGATGAATGAGTCAATCTTAATTTTAAAGGATTTCAATTTTTTGCTATGACTTTTGCAACAACTCTAAATAAAAGTATTCATGTCTGTAATAGGAGAACCAATTCTATAGTTCACATTGAATTATTCCCCCTGTCCCGTGATTTCTTCAATAATTTCTTAGTAAAATTCACCCCACTGGAAAGGGCAGCAACATGTCGGAGCATCTTCCCATTTGTGGGTTTAGATGTAAAACAAATATGTAATAACATTTTGTTAACATGAAATAAAGGGCTGAAAATATGCATAATCAAAATATGCAGTATGAAAGGACCTGGGAGATGTGATATAAAACACAGGAATCTGAAAAATAATGAATTTCTATAAATAAATATAATAGTAAAATTAAAATGAAATATGGGCTAAGGAGACAGGAGGCAAATGACAAAGTTGCACTGAGATAATTCACTCTTCCCTGCACCCAGTCCAGATGAAGGTGAAAAGCTGATCTATATTCAGCCAGAAGAGGGAATAAGCTATTCACAAAAGTCATAGAAAAAAAAAGTTTAGACCCTCAATGACCCAGATGTTAAAATACATTATGAAATAACTTAGAAGTGAAAAGTGAAGAGAATATAAAAGAACAAAATAATCAGGTATTAAGAATTTTAAAAACAAAACAGAGGTACAAAAGAATCCAGAGCACTCATAAATAAATAATAATTCAAAAAACTGTAATTGCTGAAACTGCAAAGCAGATCTAGCAAACAGATGAGGTGCATGTGTGTGTAAGTGTGTGTGTGCGTGTGCTGTGCACACATGCTCCAGTGGTCAACACTGGGTATTTGTCAACCACTGTCTATCATACATCCAAGCTATCACAATAACAAAAAATAAAATATAGAAAAAGTCAATATATATTGATCAACTTTGACCTTGATAAAGGAAACATGCATGCTATTTTTAGAATACTCTAATACTCTAATAATACTCTAATAATAAAAATATAACATACAACATGCAAATGGGTAAAGGATGAAACAAAGCACAATTAAAAAACACATACTACATAGCAAGGAGATAGGGAGGAAATTGAAATGATATCCACAAGTATCTCTAACAAATGTAAATAGATGAACTCGATGAACTTCTCTTTTAACACCTCTCCCAGTTAAAAGAAGTTGAGTTGCATGTTTTTCTTTAATAGAAGACATATAAAACACAACACAAACTTAAATTTGTCTGTAAAGATGACCTTGTCAGCTCAGAAATTTTTACTTTCTCTCTCTTACAAACCATTCAAAGAAAAGAAGGGGAACAAAAGGTAAACTCCAGATGCTGTAATATTAAGCAGCAATACATTTCTTAAACCTCCAAAGTGGTGAAAGTGCTGGCATCAGAGTTAGAAAACAGAGAGAATTGTTCCCATTTTCCAGCCTCAGAAACGGTGAAGATCCACCATGCTGTCAGCCCCTTGCTGCAAAGATGAAATGCTCCACACAGACTATTCTCATACATTCCTTTGATTGGATTTCCTTCCAAGAATTGAGGAAAGACCACACTGGGAATGACTACAAGAAAGCGACACTTCTAGGAATCCAGGAAGAAACCCTACATTAACCCTCTCCATTTGGGACTGAAGGAGAATTGTTACAGACTTATTTTTTTTTCCCCCACTGTCTTCTCTTTTCTGGCACAAACTCATCCCCTTGAATGCTAATATAAAACAAGAGCTAGCACAGAATTTAACTAGAGATGCTATAAGAAAACGTAAGAAAGGACAAACTGTGGAAAATAATCACAAAAGTATAAGCCTCATAAAAAATGGTACTAGGAAAAACACACACCGTCAGCACAGTAAAAATGAAAACAACTTATTGAAGAATTTGCTTTAATGTTGAGGAACTGAAAGGAGACGATGAGACATCAGATGATGGAGCCAGAATTGGCAGAGTGAAATGAAAACACCAAAATACAGTCATCACATGACTCAGAGCTTCTCATTTCTGCTCCCTGTAGAGCTCACCCACATTTCCCCAACGGTCTTGGCTAAGTCAGAGTCTGGGGTGTGTTCCAAAATCTCCCAGGTGACTTCAAAGGACAGCCAGATTTTATAATCACCACAGAAAAGAATAATTATGAGTTCAGAAGGCAACAACATAACAATAGCATAACTAAGGAAGATGTAAGTATCACATTTCACTAAAATCCAGTGGAAAAACAATAACAAAAAGTGAACAAAGCACATTCATATTTTTCAAAAGGACACTAGAAATACAACATTGCCCCAAATTAAAGAAGTTCAGTTGAGTATGTAAATACATAACTGCAAGATAATTAGTAGTATAGAATATATTTCCAGTGTTTGAAAAATATACATCAAAAATAAAATAAACAGGCTAAGTTATTTCTTAAAGATATACATCAGACAAGGATGTCAAATAGTATAGCAAGACTAATGTCATCCATCTCTACCATATTGATAAATGTGAACTTTTTTAATTCATCGATTAAAAGTAAGATAAATATAATAGCAAATCAACATTTGTGTTATACAAAAAGATAAACAGCCTGAGTAAAGTCCTTGCCTTCCAAGGATGAGAGCCTGATTCTGAGCCCCAGAACCCATGTAGAAATTGGGCACAGCAGCACACAATGTAGTAATTCCAACAGTGGGGACTTTGACACAGGTGAATTCCTGAAGCTCTCTGGCAGGCCAGTGGTCTATCTTACTTATGAGCTCCAAGCCAGTGAAGGATGCTGTCTTTAAAAATGTGGACGGTATTCCTGAGAAGACTGCAGATGTGGCCCTCTGGCTTCCACAAGCATGTGCACACACATAAACACTCAGATACATGTTCTGCAATAAAAAAGAGACAAATCTAAAGGAGATTAAATATATTTAAGAAGAACAAGGTAGGTCTGGGAAGGTGGCTTAGTGGGTAAAAGTGTTTGCCATGCAAGCATGAAGACCTGAGTTTGATATCCAGCATCAATGTAAAAACAAACAAACAAAACAACAACAACAAAAGCAGGTGTTGCCATGGATACCTGCAACCTCTCCCTTGAGGCAAGCAGAAACAGGAGAATCTCTAAGGCTCCCTAGTCAGCCAATGTGTTAAAAAAAAAAAAAAAAAAGATGGTTCTAGGATGTGTGAGAGACTCTGTATCAAGAAAACACAGTGGATGAGTATAGCGACTGATACCCAATGCTCTGCTCAGGTCTCCACATGTCCCAGAGCAGTACAAACAGGTGCACGAACACATGTGCATACACCACACACACACACACACACAAAGAGGGTGCATAAAGAAAATTGAATCAATTATAAAGTAAAAGTATAGATTCTTCATAAGAGCTAAAAAACATAAATAGGAATGCAATCAATTTGCAATCTGCATAAAATTTACATGGAGACAACTATTTAAACATGCTCTCCAGGAACATATCTAGAAAGATAGAATATTTGGACAAATAGTTGCCCATTACTTTCTAAGCCACAGCAACATTATTTATAAAGATGTTAATTCTTCCAAAATTAATCAATAACTTAAATAATGAACTGCTAATTTTTTTAAATTTTTATTTATTTATTTGAGAGTGACAGACACAGAGAGAAAGACAGATAGAGGGAGAGGGAGAGAATGGGCGCACCAGGGCTTCCAGCCTCTGCAAATGAACTCCAGACGCGTGCGCCCCCTTGTGCATCTGGCTAACATGGGACCTGGGGAGCCAAGCCTCGAACCAGGGTCCTTAGGCTTCATAGGCAAGCGCTTAACCGCTAAGCCATCTCTCCAGCCCTAAACTGCTAATTTTAAAAGCACTAGTAAAATACTTTTTGAAATTATAAAAGGTGATTTCAAATTTAACATGCAGCATAAACAAAGAGGCATATTCAGGGCATTAAATTTTTTTATTGTCAGTTTTCATATACATAATATATTTTTGGTTAAAAACCTCCCGATTAGTTTCTTTTGTCCCCCTAATCCATCTCCTATTCACCAAACCCCTTCTTTCCAACTAGTCCCTCTTCTGTTTTGATGTCTTTTTACCCCTCCTATATCATTTATGACAACATGTTGATAGGTCCAATACTATGCAGGTCTAATGCAAGTAATGACAGCTGCTGTGAAGTTAGTAATGCTGTGATCACTTTGTGTCTGGTAGACAGTGTTACACCCCTCCCCTGATGCTTTGCTTTTACATTCTTACTGCTACAAATTAAAAAAAAAAATCAATGAAGGAGGACTAATGTTAGTAGTTAATAGAGCACTAAGGAACCACAATAATTTAAAGTGCCTCATATGCATACATGAATTGGCAGAGAGACCACAGGAAGACATGAAAAAATACAGAAAAAGAAACTCAACTTTAAAAAGTAACAACATGAACATATACAATGTCTCAAATGGTAAGTTAGAAAGAAAAGAGCCAGGTGTGCTGGCACACTCCTCTAATCTCAGCACTCAGGAGGGCGAGATAGGAAGATCTCTGTGAGTTTGAGGCCAGCCTGAGACTACGTCGTGAATTCCAGGTCCGCCTGGTCTAGAGAGGGCCCCTACCTCAAAAAAAAAAAAAAAATACAAACAACACCCAAATGAGTTACTGCTAAAAAGATATGACAACTGGAAAATCATTTGAAATATTTGAAGGTCTCAGTTCCTGTTTTACATGAGGTCACTTTTCAGATGGGTAAATATTTAAATATTCTTTTAATAATGAAAAACACTCAGCATTTCTAAAACTCAGTGGTTAAACATTTTAAACCATGGTTAAAAATTTTAAATCAATGGTTAAATTTTGTTTATGTATTTGAGACTCAGTCAGTGAGAAAGACAGTGTGAAAGAAAGAGAATGGATGCTCCAGGACTTCCAGCCAGTGCAAACAAATGCCAGATAACTTGTGTATCTGGTTTACATGAGTCCTGGGGAATTAAGCCTGGGTCCTTTGGCTTTGCAGGCAAATGTCTTAACTGCTAAACCATTTCTTCAGCCCAGTGTGTACATTTTTAAATAATTGCAAACTTAGTTGTTTTTCCTAAATATTACATATACACACACCTAAAGGAAAGCATAATTTTTTCCATGTAAAAGAAGTCTTTCATCTAAGTTATAACAGTGACAAAATAGGAAACAATATTTGCAATTAATAGCATAGGGTAAGACCTTTACCAGGCTCATAGGAGGAAGGCTTGGGCATCTTTCGGAGGTGGGGCCTGCAAGAAGGAAGTTGGGTCATTGGGAATCCCCTTTGAAGGGGATTGTGCAATTCAAGTCTCTTCCTCTTCCTCTGTCTTGCTTCCAGGCTGTCCTGAGGTGAGTGGTTTTGCTCCTGGCCCCATGATACACTGTCTTATCACAGCCCAGAAGCAATGGAGTCTGCCCAACCATGGATGAAACTTCCAAAACTAAGGTTCAAAATTAAAATTTCCTTTTTAAAGTTGATTTCTCTCAAATATTTGTTGCAGTAATGGCAACCTTCACTAGCAAAACCTGAAAGAATGATAAGTATATGAAAAGAGAGCACAGTGGGTGTTATATCTGGGGCAAGAACCTTCCCTGTGCTATCTGCACTGACTGGCATGTGCTGCTTATGGTGAACCGAGCCTCCACCTACACTCATCCTCAAACCCTAAAGGTAAGAAGGATCCAAAGGTCAGATATTAAAAATAGATATAGATGGCTTAGAGGTTAAGCGCTTGCCTGTGAAGCCTAAGGACCCCGGTTGGAGGCTCAGTTCCCCAGGTCCCACGTTAGCCAGATGCACAAGGGGGCGGCATGCGTCTGGAGTTCATTTGTAGAGGCTGGAAGCCCTGGCGCACCCATTCTCTCTCTCTTCCTCTATCTGTCTTTCTTTCTGTGTCTGTCGCTCTCAAATAAATAAATAAATTTAAAAAATTTAAAAAAATAGATATAGACCTATAACAATGCTTGTGCCTTCTGAAAAAGGCCACAGCCCTGCAGAGTGGATTGTGAACACTATACTTGGTTATTTATTTCTGCTTCTCAGAACCAGAAGACTAGGACCTTTCATTCTCTTCTTACTGAGCTGGGCTCTGGTTTCTGGAGACAGTACCCTAGCATGAAACAAACAAACATAATAGAGTCAGAAAGTAAAGACGGTCAAATTTTAATTAATAGCATGAGATTTCATTTGCTAGATTACAAAAATTGTATTTCTATGAAGTCTTAGGAGTCAATAGGACTCTTTGTCAAGAAAGTGGAAGAAAAAATATTTAAAATTGATGATCATATTTAACTTCAAGTACATTATATGACTGATTTTCTGTTGCCTAACGATGTTTAACACGATTTAAACCTTTCTTGCATATTTTGGGTTTATATAGTGCTCCCTCTACTGTTAGCAGAATTTCCCTCATTCTTTAATGTGTAAATTCAGTTAAGTGTTTGTAGTAAGTGGTTGTGATGATACCTGTTTAACTCCTATAGAATACAGTTAGTTAAAATTATAACTATAGAAGTCATGGATTGCACATTATCGGTGCATGTAATGTAGTGATAGAGACTGGGATGGTTGGAAGACAGAGGCGGTATACATAAGACTATTGAAGAATATTAGGATCCAAAAGGAACCTACTCTTTAACTTAGTTCAATATGTGACTATATTAGACTATTTCAATTTTAATCTTATTTCCCTTGAAAGCACAGTTGGTATACTCTTTGAACAAATGCATTTTTTTCCTGGCTTTAAAAATTAGTAAGCTCGGGCTGGAGAGATGGCTTAGTGGTTGAGTGCTTGCCTACGAAGCCTAAGGACCCCGGTTCGAGGCTCAGTTCCCCAGGACCCACGTTAGTCAGATGCACAAGGGGGCGCACGCGTCTGGAGTTCATTTGCAGCAGCTGGAGGCCCTGGCGCGCCCATTCTCTCTCTCTCTCTCTTTCTCTCTCTCTCTCTGTCTGTCTCTTTCTCTCTGACTGTCACTCTCAAATAAATAAATACACCAAAAAAAAATTTTTTTTAAAAATTAGTAAGCTTGACTGTCTTATTTAGTACCTAAAATGCAGTATGTTAAGTTGTGGGAAGAATGTGTTATTATTTCTTTGTGTTATGTACTGACCAGCTGTTATTTCATAATGTAGGTAAACTTGCTCAAAGAGCAAATTACTCAAAACATGCCAAAAATATTTATAATAATGTCTCATCCTTGTATGTTCTCCTCATTACCCCTGATTTTGCATAGGAAATGATTACTATATGCCTGAAAGAAAAAAAATTCATGCATTTTAGAATTTTATTATTTATTAGCATACAAAGAATTAGGTTTCATTACAGCCCTTTAAGCAAAATTTGTGTTCATCTCTCCTCTTTTTTCCAAGCACCTATTCTTATTGTGCCTTTACCCAACTTAGCCTTCTTTCTGCTTTCATACCATGTGTTTCCTTTTGTCCCTTTGCTCCTTCTCATCAGCACTTGTTCCCCTCTCGTGGTCTATCTTGAAACATGACCCATGCTCAGTCTCATGACCTGTTATACACTTACGCTAGCACACTAAAAGGATGCACATATGAGAGAGAACATGTGATTTTTGTCTCTCTGGACTTGGGTTACCTAACAGTATAATTTTTTCTAAATTCATCCATTTTCCTGAAATTTCACAACTTCACCTTTTTTTTATAGCTCAATAAAACTCTTTTCATGCATTTAAAAGTCAATTTTAACAAGAATTCTCAGAGGAAAAACAAAAAATATATAAAGCACACAGTAGAAAGGAAACTGATTTGAAATTACTACATAGACTTTGTGGATCAAACATAAATATTGTAGAAGAGTTTAGATTAGAATGTATACTTTCCAAAGCCTTTCAAAATAGTAAAGAAAAGTTATTTTAGATTGGTAACCTCTCTCTAAATCTATGTGTTTAAATTGTATCATATTCTGTTGTTTTCATTAAAAGTCCATGTTTACCTGAACTACATATTACCATCAAAGTTCTTGTTTTGTTTGGGGGAAAGGGCACATCAATGGCAATTCAACATTTTATATTGAAGGGTGACTAATTGTGTCCTTCTCTTGTTCACACTTTCCTCTAGGCAGATGAAATGCTTTGCAGACTGAGAATGTATGTGCCATCTGGTTTGGTGTACATAATTCATTCTCCGAAAGGCTCCATTAGGGTTGAACAGCTAGATCTTCCTTTATCATAGGCTGTGGGAATATGGACTAGTTTTACGTCTCTGGGCTCCATTTCCTTACTTGAAAGGTGGCTACAATGCTTGTGTACAAGGCTGTGATGCAAACTAAGTCGAGACACTGATCAGCTTTCAAAAAGTGCATCGATTCTTTTAGACCAGAGGCAAACTGATCACTGGCTGTTTCACTTATGTTCAAAGAACATGCAAACATTGATCAAAATTGGTTCTTATGAAAAGAGATTCTTCCCCTACTGTTTTACAAATTAGTATCATATGCTGACAACTCGAGGAACAAGTCCTGTGGGGAATGTCAATATAATCTTGGTGTAAGCAAATAAAAGGTGTAAGCAAAATAGAGGGTTTAGGAATGGTTGATTGAAAAGCACTTGTAAAATGTGCTTAATTTACCAAGTATTAAAAATGTAGGCCTCAAACCAACAGAAGGGCATTGTGCTCCTCTATTTAAAATCATTGCAATAACCAGAGCTCTCTGAGTGTGAGAGACAACGGATTCCGTATTCACATAAACTTGTGTGGTGTATTTAAATGGGACTTATTTTTTATTAATTTGTTTTGTACTCAGCAAATATAATCAATTTGGTACCGTTATTAGGCTCATCCATTACCTGCCCCCTCCTCTTGGCCCCTCCTTGTTGAAGTATATGGGTCATGCATTCTGGAGTTAGCCCACAGTTAAGGGTAGGATAAATGTCTGCGTATCATGACCCAACATGTGGCTCTGACATTCTTTCCGCCCCCTCTTCGGCAAAATTTCCCTGAGCCATGTTGGGTTCATTTTTGGTCTGCTTCAGTAGCAGTACAAGGGTGAAGGAGATCAACACAGAGATAAATGGGACTGTTTTGATGTAATGAGCTCTATTACTGTTTTGTGATGTATTTCTGGTCCCATTTGGACTTCTGCATAACTTGTAATTTCATTCATTACCTTGGTTTTGGGGGCTCTTTCTTCCTTGGTGATTGTGTGACTTGAGAGAAATTAAGAGCATAGTTTGGATGTTAAGAAACCTGCCCAATGTGCTCATCTTGTATTCTTCCCAGCCAAAGACTGGAGATAAAACACATATACTGCCTTAGGCATGTCCTCTGATCTGCTTAGTATATGTGGCAATGTAGCGATATTGATTGCTAACTATATGGACCAGCACTAACAGATACATAATGTGGTGAAATCAGTATTCATATTGTTAAATACAATAATCATAACTAATATAACATTGTTAATATTATTATAGTATAATATAATATATAATAACAGTTGCTATCATTATGTCAACATGTAATGATGTGAAAATTCATTTAAGATATTGTTATGGTTACCTTCTCATTGCTGGGACAAAACACCCAACCAAAAGCAGCTAATGGGAAACAAGTTTTTATTTTGGCTTCCAGTCTTGGGGGAAAGCTTCATGATGGCAGGGGAAAACATCACAAACAGCAGCAGGAGAGTGAATGGAACTCAAGCAAGGGGGAGCTGGTTACAACACCCCTAAGTGTACCCTCAATGACATACCTTGTCTAACAAAGCTCCACTTCCCACATTGCCATCAGCTGAGGACCAAGCATTCAGAAGACATAAGCTTATGGGGAACTCCTGACTGAAACCACCACATGTATTTTATTATTTTTTAATATTTCATGCTCCCTATTCAGTGTTGTTTTCATATCGAAGGTCAATTCACAAGTGACACCTGTCATATCTCAAGTGTTCAGTAGTCTCTATGGGTTGTTATTGTCATATTGGACAGTGCAGGTATGGATAAATGAAGCTGGATCTAGGAGAAGGGAACAGAGAATGTACTTGAAAAGTGACTTTGGAAGAATATGACTAACTTGATTTGAGGAAAAAATGTTATACAGGGTAAAATAATCTTTTTCTAGAATTTATAATTTCTGCTGATTCTCATTAAAAATATTTTTATTTATGTATTTTCAAGGAGGGAGTAGAAAGTGAGAGATGAGACAGAGAGAACAAGAGAGAAAGAGAGAATGGCTGCACCAGGGCCTCTAGCTGTTGCATGTGATGCATGTGACACTCTACATCTGGCTTTACATGGGTACTAGGAAATCGAACCTAGGTCATTAGGCTTTGCAGGCAAGTGCCTTAACCACTGAGCAACCTCTCCAGCCCATGACTCATGTTAGGAGAACTTTCTAAAGTACACAGATGAGGCAAGAGTACCATAGCCCATATTTAACCACTTAGAAATACATTCACCTGGAGATCCATGACATGAGAACCAAATACCATCAAATATCAAGAGACATTAATATTCTATACCAGGAAAGACTCAGGAAGATAGCAGACTTTAAATATTTGTCAGATTCTCTGAAGATGTCCACGATGAATGCTATTTATTCGAAGACTACAATTTCACTGAAGTGGAGCCTTGCAAAAATCACCTCCCTTGTGTTCATTTATGTCTGATGGGAGAATCTCACATGTGCTGAGAACTGACTTTTTACCTTTTCTCCTGGCAGAAGCCTTAAAGTACCCAATTTCCTTATTCTGTATAATTCTTCTGTCTCCATTTTTCTGAAAAGAGCCCCCATCTAAATGTTAGGAAGCTATTATGAATTCATCTCTACTCAATCTCTCAAATCTCTTCCAAGGCTGCTAACAGAGCGCAGAGTGGCTCTTGCATGTTTGTATAACTGGGCCAATCTGAACAGACAGACTGACAGAGAGTCTTTATCTCTCATGACAAATTCAGAGCTATCTAACTTCCTATCAGATTTAAAATGTTCATAATTTCTAATGGTTTCATTAGACAGCAGTAGAAAAATGCAGAGCAGCATATGAAAAATGCCAACACAGTAATGTTTCTTCTCTCTGTACTTGTCTAAGCTACAATTCATAATTTTTACTGGCATGTTATTGACTTTTTCCACAAACGTTTCTTTTTTTGCAAGAGTGAGTGAGTGAGTGTGTGTGTGTGTGTGTGTGTGCGCGCGTGAGCAAGTGCATTTCAAATATCTTTCTTTGATAAAGTCAACTTTGCAATTTTTTAGGACTGTCAAACTTATGTAAACATATAACATTAAATAAAACAATTTTAATGGCTTTATTATGATGGTTAATTATTACGATGTGTGGCATTAGGGAGGAAAATTTCAAATAATTTACACGTTAGCAAAGTATTAGATGTTTTCTATTAAGATGTTAAGGGAACATATTTTTCATTTTGAACAGTTACTGCGTTTTCTAAGGATTTGAAGAATTTTACCCTGAAATCCTCTCTTTGTCTAAAAATAAAAACTCACCACCATCAAAAGATGCTTGCTCTGTGGATTTCTCAGGTCTACACATTTGAATGATAGGTGGCTTTGGGTGGGCAGTCACTCACTTTATGGACTGTTTTACAGTTTCTTTTTAAGAGTTTACTATAATCCAGTACCTAGTTTATCTCGCTTTTTTTTGTTTGTTTATTGAGTACAAACTTTGTATGGACACATCATGTGTTGGTACTATCATTTCCCTCCTTCCTGCCTCCACTCCAAGGAGGTCTCTCCTTAGTGGGATTGCTGGTATTCACCATGGAATTGTGGAGTATGAGTTGTAAGAGCTGTCACTGTGGAGAGGGGGCATATTCTGAAAAGTCTCACTACAAACCCGAAATTTGAATGAATGTTAAAGGGTCCTACTTAGATGGCATGTACCAAGACTTGTTACTTCCGAGGACTGTAGAAAGTGTTGCAATGACTATGAGGAATCTTGTAGTGGCAGAGATCTACAACTGTGTATGTGTATGCTTCTTTTGAACTGTTTCTTTCACTACTATGTCAAAGTAACAAGAGCCAAGTATGCACTTGCCCTGTATCAGATCATAAAGAGTGAGGATCAGGTGTCTGAGTTCACTAAAGAAGAGATCAAAGGAATGGAACAACTCATTTGTGACTGTGCTTGTCCTGTGGTTCTTTCAAAGGCCATATATATATATATATATATATATATATATATATATATATATATATATATATATATATATATATATATAGTTATAGTTATAGATATAGATATAGATATAGATATAGATATATACAGTAAGTGTGCTTGTAGGTAGGTATTTTTGTCCTATGGAAGCTATATTCTATCACTCCTGTTACAAAAGCATAGTTCATCACGGGCTGAGCCTAGCATTGTGGTTTGCAAGGTCACTTTTTATGTAGATTAGATGGAAAATTGCAGCTCACCGCTTTTGTGTGACTTCTATGAAATCAGTATTCAGCAAGTCTGGCTTCCTGGCCAACAAGGGAACATTCAGCTCATATGTAAGGGGAGAGATCCCACCAATGAGAAGGGAGCGCCCAGAGTGGGAACGCAGCCACTCTGGCACAAAGAGCAAAGAACCGTGTTCAGAAGGAGAGCGGGGCGTGAAGCTCACCCTCAAGCTGCCTGGGTGCCAGAGATCCCCAACTGGCACTTACTCGGCCCCTAATTGGACAGGGAACTGACATTGGCAGCTTCAAAGAAGTAACCTTCCTGCGAGAAGGTACTGTTCTTCAAAATTATGCTTGCTAAAAATAATTCTTTTCCCCACGAAAACAGGGGAAAATATACAAAAATGCACAGTTGTTTTTCATGTCTTTCACCTGTTGCCAGGAGCAGCACTCAGTGTTGAGGATTTTTTATGTGGCTCATGTGTCCCTCACGTTCTCTGGGATGTTTAAACAATATGTAATTATAGGACACAAGAACAATATCTTTTTGCTAGCTCATTCCTTTTTCCTGTCAGTTCAAGACCATAAAATAACTGGTCCTCCCAAGTAGCCTTTGTTCAATATATGGTGTAGGGTGATCTCACTCTCTGCCTGGCAGCGTCTCCCTGGAAGGCTGTCTTGGGCCCTAGAGGCCCGCTTGCATCCACACACCACATTAAAAAGGTGGCCAACAATCTTGGCTTTCTTACTTCCATGTATATGACCATTAATTGCTGCTAATTCATCATTCTCACTGCTCAGGTAATGACCGTCAGAGATGCTGCAAACATATCTTATTTTGTTGATAAATACTTAAGGCTGATGGCTCAGTGTAAGTGGACTAAGACATGACAGAGAAGTGATGGAAAAGTGGAGGAGCTGTAAAAATGTAGCAGATAGTGGGTAGAACAAATGGTTTGAGACAAACAAACAAGCAAGCAAAAAAGGTTGCCTAAAGGCTGGAGAGATGGCTGAGTAATTAAAGATGCCTGTGTATAAAGTCAGATGGCGTGGTGTGATTCCCCAGTACCCATGTAAAGCCAGATTCACAAAGTGTTGCATTTTTCTGGCAGTTGTTAGCAGTGGCAGAAGGTCCTGGCATGGCCATCCTCCCCCTCTCTCTCTCTCTCTCTCCCTCTCTCTCTCTCTCTCTCTCTCTCTCTCTCTCTCTGCTTGTAAATATAAATAAATGAATAAATAAATATTTTTTAAAGTTGTTATTTAATAGAAGTTGTTGGTAATCACACTGATAAACACAGATTAGAATGAATTTCTTAAAAGCTCTGTCTAGTAAAACAGAATTTTGATTTTATTTATTGTTAAGGGAGCTAGGCATACTTTCTTTTTTCTTTTTTCTTTTTTTTTTTTTTTTTTTTGCCTATAAGTAACATAACCAGTGTGAGACATGAGAAAGATTTTGCTGGGAACGATGGGGAAAACATATTGGAGTGTGAGGAGGAAAGTAAGGAGTTGATGTTGAGCGGTACTGCTGCAATGCAGAGAGCAGTTAATGATGGTCTGGACTATGGCAATGCCCGTGTGAGTGGAGAGGACAGAAGGTGCAACTAGCAAAGATGGTCTCAAGGGGACATTAGGCTTTAGGAGAGTGATGACTTGAAGTTTTAACCTTTAATTTTCTGGTTAGGTAAGGCATGAATAAGTTTAGATGATAAGATGATGAATTCACTGTTAATCATTTAGATTACAGTTTCTGATGAAAGATGCCATGACAATGGCAATTTCTGAGTTTAGCACTTCGCAGGACAGCAGTGGAAGAATGAAGGGGAATGAATGGGGATCTCAGGAGCACTCACTGGGTTGGAGGTGAATGTCAACAGAGCCCCAAAGGTGAAGTTGTTCAATTCCAGACAGTCTGGAATAGAGGACAAAGGAAGTTTCTCTCTCTACTTCCTAACTCCTGGGCTATGTTTTAGCTCCTTATCCAGAATGATATTGAAATATAATCAACAACTAAGAACTAACTGAGCTGTCACTTTATGAAAAGCATGCTAACAGGTCCCAAAGAGATAGAATTACAATTTACAACTTCCTTTCAAGTTGATACTGCAGCTATATTTACTGATCATTCACAAGTACCAAGTAAACACTTATGTTGGAATTGGCTCAGCTACTCATCTCTCCACTTTGGAATCTCATCTCCAGGTTTGACATTTCAGTTCTTTTAACTACTTTTTGTTTTTCTTTTGACCTTTTCCCAAATAAAGCAAAAACAAACAATAGCAACAATGATACCTCCAAATAAACAACCACAAAGAACTTTCCATTCCCAGGCCTCGCTGTTGCCCAGTCCAGTTTAAGGCTGAATCTACCAACATTGTGGGCATTGCCTCAATGTCTATGGGTTCTTCTGGTAGTAGAAATAAAGTAAACTGTCTTCCAGTGAGTGGATTCAATGGTTATCAGGGAGAATTCTTTTTTCGTTAAAACTCTTTACTCATTTTGTGTCTAAATCAGTAGTTCCATATTGCAAACCTACTTGGGTACTTACAAAAGTTTTACTTCCTATAATGCAATACACCCTTCCTTTCTCTCTTTTACCTTCTCCTTCTCTCTCTCTCCCTCCCTCCTTCCTTCCCCATTTGTATTCTTTCTATCCAACTGTTTGCTTAGGTTATCACCTAAACTCCATTAAACTTCACACTTGAAATACTAAATATCATTTTATGGCCTTGTGATGAAAGTGTGCTAATCTCCTACTATAAAGTCCTATAAATATGGGTCTGAATGAAATTAGGCGAGGCTTGATGGATAGAAGATGAAAAAAAAGCTTAATGAAATAGAGAAAGAAAAAACAATTGAAAAGTTGGAGGTTGTAGGGAGATTACAGACATGGAAATCCCAAGTCTCCCGAATGGCTCGAGGTGTGTTATAAATTCTGAATGAGAACAGTTTGACGACAAAAAGATGTCGGAAATAACTAGGGAGGATATTAATACAATATAAACCCTATCTTATATTTGATGAATTAAAAATCCTGATAAAGGAGAAAGAGGCCACAAAAAAAAAGAAATTGGGAAATTGGAGAACTGATGAAATGGAGGAAGGGAGGAAAAAATGGAAAGAGAGGGGGGAAAGAAAGGGAAGAGAAGTAGAAGGGAGGCAGACAGAGAAAATCAAAGTACAAATTTATATTTTTTGATGGTTCATGTATTTGTAGTTTTATACCCAGGTGATTTATAGCCATACTAATGCTTTGTAGCTAATTAAGCAGATTAGGAAGAGATAGGAATTGTTGTCTAGTTAGGCTTTAGATAAAAAGTAAATGTCTTCTGGCACCATTATGAGTGAAAAGATAAAACACACAGACCACGCATATAGTAAATGCTGAGGTGAAAAGGGTGTATGAAGAGAAAAATCGATTACTTGTATTGTTAATATTCATGGTATTTTTACCTACTCATTTAGGGGCAGAAATATAGGGGCTAAATATCAATGGATTGTTGGTCAAGGGGGCCACAGAGGCCTCCTAAAATGAAATTGGTTATAGTCATTGCTCTTGGTTGCTTACCAGAACTGGACAGTAAGTCCCTATTGCTGAAAATACCACAGTTTTGGATGAAGGAAGTAAAGAAAACAAGCTGGAACTGAGCTGGAAGTTTACTCCCTATCAGCTAGCTTTTCTTCATGCCAGAAGCTACAATGCAAGGGCCTGGGAGAGAAAAGGCACTAATATTCCTACCTAATTGTGGCCCTGTATACTTCACAACTAACCTGCAAGGTAAAATGTATCCACTGGTGCAATAATGGCAGAAGAGTTATAGGAGTAACCCACTACACTCGATCTGATGCCCTCGCTACAGGAGGGAAATCATGTCTGCTAGTATAAATCTGGCCAAAAGCAGTTTGTACTCTTTCCTAAACATAGCATCTAAACCACATCCTCCACGGCTCAGTGAAGTTCTCAGAAAAGGGAGTGGAAAGAATGTAAGAGCAGGAAGATGAGAAGTGGGGCTATGGGATGCTGTCTTCTGGACGTGACAAATCCACTCTTCTCATTGACTCTTAGCAGATGGGGATACTTACACAAGACAGAGCCTGCCAATTTCTCATTGTAGAGTGAGGTGGGGTCCATGAGACCCCACACCTCCCAGAGTAAATAGTGGGAACTGATGACTTCTGGGAGAGGAGAAGTCATGTCCTATAGGGGGATAACTGCTGGAAGATTTCTAAGAAAATAACCTCCCACCCATGATTATGCAAGGATGCTAATTTAAATCAATGTTAAAAAAAAGTTAATTTAAAAGAGCATGGAATTAGGATGGGGATCTAATGGGAAGGTGTTTAGTGAGAGGAGAAAGAGCAAGGGAGAGGGCAATAGGGGTATCAAAATGCATTGCATACATGTGCTAAATTATCAAATTTTCAAAAATGTAAAAATTAATTCTTAGTAGTATGTAGGGGTTTGATTCAGGTGTCCCCCATAAAATTAGATGTCCTGAATGCTAGGTTCCTAGTTGATGGAAATTTGGGAATTAATGCCTCCTGGAGGCAGTGCATTTTTGGGGGTGGGCATATGAGTATTATAGTCAGGTTCTCTTTTCCAGTGTTTGGCACACTCTTCTGTTGCTGTTGTCTACCCAATGTTGGTGAGAAGTTGATGTCCACCCTCTGCTCATACCATCATTTCCCCTACCACCATGGAGCTTCCCCTCAAGTCTGTAAGCCGAAATGAAATTTTTCCCCCACAAGCTGCTCTTGATTTCTACCAGCCATGCTAACGTGACTACAACAGCAAAGTTGAAACCCAGGAGTGGTGTTATTACTGCTTGAAAACTGATTGTGTGGCTTTGGCTTTTTGGAGCTAATTTTCAAGAGGGATATGGAAGGATTTGAAACCTTGGTCTAAGAGATGGCTTGCAGTGCTGTAAGTACATCTTGATGGACTATTCTGGTTAGAACTGAAATAACCTGAATGCTGTAAGAATAATGGACTGTGAAGTTTGGTTTATAAGGGTGAGAAAGAGCTTTGCCTGGATTGGGCTAAATGCAGTTTGTGTGAGAGGCTTGCTGTTATGCTCAAGATCTGAGAACTTGTGTAGCATTGCTTTGCATAAAAATGGACTGGTATGAGCAGAGGGATATGGCACAGAAAAAATGAAATCTTTAGGCCAAAACTTCTGCCTGTTCAGCTGCAATTATATGAGAGATTACAACCTTTGAGATTGGGCCAGATGACCTGCATTGAGACAACTGGAAGAATGCAGTCTTTTGAAGAGGCCTGAATGCTGAAGGAGTATCCTGTTCTTCAATGTCTGCTTTATTTCTCCCCTGGATTAATAAATTGGCACCCCACCTGGTATTATGGAGTATAAGAAAAGAGAGGATCATTGAGTTTGCAACATGGTCTTGTGTTTTGGAAACAGCCATGGGTAGTGTGAAATAGGTTTGCTGGATGCCTGCCTAGAGATCCAATGGAGCTGAGAGATGAATTATAGGTTTCAGCAGAGATCCTGTGGAGATGCTGGGACCATGATGTGGGTACTATGGAGGGCTGCTGGCCTCACATGAAGCATTCCAGGACTGTGAGTAGCCTAACTGAAGGGGCTGGATTAGAACTACAGAGACTTGTCAGTGGTAGAATTATCAGACTTCGAGACTTGCCACTGACTAGAGTTGTTGGACTTGGAGCTACAGAGTTTGATGCTTTCCCTGTTTAAATCTTCTGTTGGTTGAATATTTCTTTACTATGCCCAAATGTCATCTTTTGCAGTGTGAATGTTTATTCTGTGGCATTATGGAGTTTTGGGGGATTTTTTTTGTTTGGTATTTTGGGTCAATTAAAAGACCTTGGATTATGGGGATGTTTGAACATCACTGGGACTGTGGGCACTTTTAACGTTGGACTGAATGCATTGTATTTCATATCATGTATGGTTATCAGTTTATGGGGTACAGAAGTAGAATGTAGTAGTTTGATTCAGGTGTCCCTCATAAACAGGTGTTCTGAATGCTAGGTTCCCAGCTGATGGAGATTTGGGAATTAGTGCCTCTGGGAGGCAGTGTATTGTTGGGGGTGGGCTTGTGGGTATTATAACTAGCTTCCTCTTGCTAGTGTGTGGCACACTCTTCTGTTGCTATTGTCTACCCAGTGTTGCCTAGGAGGTGATGTCCACCCTCTGCTCATCCCATCATTTCCCTCTGCCATCATGGTGCTTCCCTTCAAGTCTGTAACTAAAATAAACTTTTTTTTCCCCCATAAGCTGCTCTTGGCTATGTGATTTCTGCCAGCAATGCAAACCTGAATGCAACATACTATTAGTACTAGTAGAGTTATGTTCTATGTTTATTAGTATCTATGCTAGCTATGACATTTCTGTGATTTCATCCTCAATAAGGACTGTCTATAGTAGACATTATGATTCCCTTTTTGACTTGGGAAAACTGAGCTTGTAGAAATGGATTAAAAAGTCTGAATTATACATCCATTATCATGAAAGAGGGTTCCTATTTTAGGTTTTAAGATACTCCATTCTGCTACAGAGGTACACAAACAGCCATAGTGCATATGTATGTGAATGAGTAAGCTGGGTTCCAGTCAAACACAATTTATGGGCATCAAAATTTGAATTTCATGTAATTTTCATGTCGCAAAATGTTATTCCTACTTTAATATTTTTCAAACCTTTAAAAAATTCTCACCTTGAAGGTTCTAGCTAAACAGGTGGTGGGACAGATTGATTCACAAGCTATATAGGTTGTCAACTTTCGGCACAGGGCACCACTTGCCAAATTCATGCTCTCCACCTCAGCTTTCCAAATGTAGAAACTGAGATTATACAATCATTGCCTTATGTTGCAAATTAAGTCTAGAATAATCATTGTTTTTCAATTACAAAGAAAGTGGCTCTTGTGCTAGTTCTACCAAAATTTGCTCTTCTTGTTCCAGGAAATAAGAAAGCAGATCATAGTGGGGATGAGGCTCTGGCTCACCAATTCATATCACTGGTTTATTTTCCATGCTGTGCTCTCTGAGTAGCTGTCCAAATAGATGTCTTAATGTTCCTTGGTTGTTGTCAGAGATGGTCAATGAAGGTACCAGTAGAGGATTGCAAGGCAAGGAGGAAAGTACAGATGTGGGTTTTTCTCCTTCCAAGGGAAGTCCATGGATATGAGATGCCTGATCCAAAGGCTTAGCTCTTCTTTGGGTATCCCTGTATGCAAGTCCTCTCCTTACCAGGTACTGGGGACCCCTCATCTCCAATTCCACTCTAGGAAAGCACCTGTTCCCTGAACCACTCGCCATGGATATCTCTTATACTTTCCACACCTTTCACATGCTTGAATGGAGTCCCATCTCTTCTCATGTGATGCAGTGTAAATATGGCCTCTTTCTTCTGATGGCCCTGAGATGTAAAGATCTATGATTAGATTTAGGAATAACTATTTGGAGGCCTTTCCAAAGCACACCATCATCTACAGGAGACAAAAAGATCTATCTAGTCCAGTGTGTGTCCCTTGTACCCTAATATATGTTTAACATATTTGTTGAGGCTTAATTGACATGCAATACATACCATACTTTTCACATATTTAAGATACATATTTTTTTAAAAAATAATTTAACTTATTTATTAGAGAAAGAAATACCGAGAGAGAGGGAGAGAATGATGTGCTAGGACCTCTAGCCACTGCAAATGAACTCCAGACACATGTGCCAACATCTGGTTTACATGGATCCTGGGGAATTGTACTTGGGTGCTTAGGCTTTGCAAGCGATTGCCTTAACCACTGAGTAATCTCTCCAGCCCAAAGGCACATTTGTTTTTAAGAGATAAAATCTTGCACTGCAGCTCTGGTAGGCATCAAACTCAAAGCTTTTGCCTCAACCTCTTAAGTGCTGAGATTCTAGGTATGTACCACTACACCCAATCTAAAGCACATATTTTAATAAGCTCAGATATATATATATATATATATATATATATATATATATATATGTATGTATCTGAAATAATGTCACCACCCTGAAATAGTAAAAATATCAACACCTATATTTCCCTGTACCCCTTATTAATCCCTCCCTATTTCTTTCCTTCTCCCACAGATCTTTCCCCACATAATCACCAGTCTATTTTCTATCATTAAAGATTATATTAAATTAGATTTTCTAGAAATACATACATATATATATATATATATATATATATAATTAAAATGACATCTTTTAAAAAATCTGCCCTCTTTCTCTCAGCATAATTATATCTTATAATATTTTTAATCACTACAGCAGTGTTTACAGCCAGCACATGCTATTATACTTTTTTGCTTCTATTTAGACTTCAAGTTCATAAATGGGTGTGATACTTGCCATTGTACGCCAGAATCCATTACTATGCTTCTTATACAAAAGAAACCTGATGATATGGAACAAAGGACAAAGGTAACTATGGGACTTTATGTAGTTGCTATCCTCTGAAGAATTTCTTCAATGGATGGCGTTGAATCCTCTGTTCATAGTTGAAAGTTGACATTAGGATCAACCATTCATCTGAAAATGAAGTCTTATCTATAGCCATGCCACCCTGTATATGCCCACTCTAGTCTGAAAATGAATTATCCCCTATTTTTCTGGAGAACCACCACCATGTCTTGTCTTTACTCAATCCTGGACTGTCCACAGAATGGAAGAAAATCTTTTCCAGCTATACCACGGAGAGAGGTCTAGTATTTATAATTAACAAAGAACTCGAAAAACTAAGCAATGAAATAAATCAAACAACCCACTAAAAAATGTGACATAGATCTGTATAGAGAATTTTCAAAGAAAGAAATACAATTGGCCACTGCTCACTTAAAGAAATGTTCAACATCCTTAGCCATCAGGGAAATGTAAATTAAAACAACTATGAGATTCTACCTTACTGCAATCAGGAGACAAACATTAAAAAGTCAAGTGACAATAACTATTGGCAAGGTTTGGGGAAAGAGGAGTGCAAACTTGTACAACCACTCTGGAAATAAGTATAGAGACTCCTGAAAATAGGGCTACCAACCAACTCAGCTATTCCTTTACTGGACATCTACCCTAAAGGCTTCACTCCTCACTATAGAGATATTTTCTCAACCATGTTTATAGCTGCTTAATTCACAATAGCTAAGAACTGGAATCAATACAGGTGGCCATCATTTGATGAATGGATAATGAAGATGTGGTACATATACACAATAGGATTCTACTCAGCAGTAAAGAAAAATGTATAATAAAATTTGTAGAAACATGGAAAGACTTGGAACAGATCACACTAAGTGAACTTATACATGCACAGAAAGACATGTGGTTCTGTGGTTCCTAACCTGGAACAGCTTGAGTTGCAGGCATACCTGACAGATAATAACGATGTAAGAGTTTCAGGGGAGGAGTATGGGAGGGGAGAGATATACACAAAACTAAAGCAAAAATGAATTGGTACAATAGAAATCTTTCTCCTGCATAGCAGGCTAAACGATATAACCCTCAATAGAAGTATGGGGTAATCTCTGGTAAGAAGGGCCCAGGAGAGGGTGAGATAAAGCCTAATCCTAAAACAACTGGCACTGGCTTGCCACTCCCAGTAACAGAAATCAGTTACAGCCTGCATTGACCTGATGATCAGAAAGACCTATGAGGTCCCCAAAACAAGACAGGCTTCTGTCAAAGCACTTGGTTACCGGCCTGAGTTAGAAAGGTAAAACCCTGTTGCTGAAGATACCACATGTTGACGACACTGAAGGTGGAGAGATCTTGCTAGAATCTGGAAAAAATCCAGTTCCCAGATGATTAGTCCCTCTAGTACTGTAAAGCGCTACATGAGCTGCTAGGGGAAAGTGGCCAAAGATATTGAGAGCAAGCACAGGACACTGCTATAGGAAAGCAACCAGGCTGACAAGACAGACACACCTGTGTACTAGAGGCACCCAGTCTAGGTGAGTAATGGCTCTCTGATTGTCTGAGGCCCATCTGAACTGGCCTGAGGGGAGTAAGGGGTGGAGCTTGTGAAAATCAGTAAATTCCAGAATGTGCATTCCATTGCCCACCTGTTCGACCTACTGCCACTATAGCCCCAAAATTCTTGCCTGATTTCACTCCAGGAGCTCTAGAGGGGTTACAAGTCCACCATCTTGACAAGGAGTCCTCTCTTGTAATTATTTTTCTTTAATTCCTGAGCTTTGTACTGGATGTAGTTATGTTTCTTGCTCAATTATTCAGTCTTTAGATGTTATTTTAACATTTGTGTACAATTTGTGGCTAAGCTGTTCCGCTTTAGTGAGTAGCAACGTTTGTAGATGCTCAACCAATGCTTCTTGGTTGTTGGGAACAAAAGCTAGTCTTGGCTTGTGTGAGCATCAGACATTGTTTTCTTCTTCTTTTTATTCGAGGTAGGGTCTCACTCTAACCCAGGCTGACCTGGAATCACGATGGAGTCTCAGGGTGGCCTCAAACTCATGGCGATCCTCCTACCTCTGCCTCCCAAGTGCTGGGATTAAAGGCGTGTGCCATCACACCCGGCACTTCTTTTTCTTTAATGATGGGGTGCTTCTTCCTGAGGTTCAAGTAGCTTTCTGTCTGTTTGATTTGTGGTGCTGAACTGCGTGCTAGGCAGGTGCTCTGCCGCTGAGCCCCAGCCCCTCATGTGGCTTTCTCAGTGCATAGGTGGACATGCGAAGCTAAGACTTAAAGATATTCAGATGCTGAGATATTTTTCAGGTTGGAAGCTCACTCCTCTTAGTACACATTCCTGAGACCTTTGTTTCACCAGAATGACAGATCCATCTCTTCAACTTAAGAGCCTGCCAGTCTCCATTTTTTTTTCCACTCCATATGACATTGTAGAAACTCTCGAATTCTTCAGAAAGCTTACTTCATGGTTTTTCATCTTTTAGGAGTCACTTTCTTTTGCTGCCTGTGTCAGTGTCTTGCCAACCATTGTTTCATAGAGTCAATTTTTTGTTGCTTCAGGTAGGAAGATATGGCTTGTATTGAAGCAGAAATCTATAGTTTTCGGTAAAGGTAAAACATAATCAGAAATTTGCATATCTGACTCAGAAAAACAACTTGAAAAATAAACTAGAATTAAAGTATTTGTGGTACCTATGAACTCTTTAATTTAGAGTTAAAGAAATTCGAAAATTGAATAAATGAAGTTTTCATTGCCTTGGGCTATGAGAACTGTTTTTTTATGAGACCTCCAGGTACTTAATATTAGCAGAGATATATCTTGAGTCATCAAAATTATCATAGTATTTTGGACAAGTTCATAGCGGAGAATATGGTTTTAAGACAATTTTGTACTCAAGTGTATATTACTTGTATGATATACTCTAATTGGAAGAGAATACTTACATCCTCTATTTACTATCCATGACAAAGTCCTTGCCTTTCTGTCATAAATAGGCTTTTCAGTTTTTTAATGTTCGTTATTATTATTATTATTATTAACAACATATGTTGTATGGATACATCATGTGTTGCCAGCCTTTTTTCCCTTGTCCCTTCCCCCATTCTGCTGGCGATGCTCCTCAGTAGGATTGCAAATACTCCCCATGGGTTGTAGTGGATGTGTTGTCTGTCCTAAGTAATGTAGTCATGACACACTCTTTTCTATCATGAGTATTTTCCTCTATCCTCAGTTTATCTTGTGTGATGTTATTGGTTATCATTAGAAGTTAAAACAAATATTGTAGTGATTACAGTTTTTTTTAATTTAATTTATTAGTTTTCTTTTCAGCAAATACAGGCAGTTTGGTACCATTGTTTAGGCTCATCTATGATCTACCCTCTCCCACTGGACCCTCCTTGTTGAGGTAAATGGGTCCTGCATTGTGGAGTTAGCCCCCAGTTATTGGTATGATAAATGTCTCTGCAAATCATGACCCAACATGTGACTCTGACATTCTTTCCGCCCCCTCTTCCGCAAAATTTCCCTGAGCCATGTTGGGTTCATTTTTGGTCTGCTTCAGTGCTGAGGTGTTGGGGGCCTCTGAGGCTCTGGCTCTCTGATTTGGTAGGAGTTGATTTTTCTCTGTGTTGGTCTCCTTCCCCTTTGTGCTGGTATCCGTTTCACAGGAAAACGTCACCCTTGCTTGTTTCGATTTTAAGTTTCTTACTCATTATCAAAACCTTTTTCCCCTTATATTACTAGTTCCTTTCATAAATTATTAAGGAATCATATCCTACACTACTAACAGCAATATGAAAAGAGATATTCTGTGTTTGGAAACTATAATTTGATTCATTAAGTCGTATTTGTCTTCACAAAATTTCATATGGGCAAGTGTATGTACATGATTGTTGTCACTTCTTGATGAGAAGGGTTATTGTGTTGCTAAGCAGCAATGTCTGCATAATAAAGCTATGTAAAACTTAGTGACCATTAGCTCTAACCTATAGTTTCACTTTTGGAGGCAAGTCATTTTTCTCTTTCTTAATAAACGTAATTAACATCTTAAATACAGCAGGAAAAAATGTAGACATGTCAGTATTGAACATCATACAAAAATAATTAAATTTAATATGCAAAATATTATAAAATATTTATTTTATTTTTATAAGTGAGAGATAGGTAACCTATAGCCATGCTCTGCAAAGAGACAACCATTGATTGACTTTTACAGCAAACCTTACAGACTGTCTTCATGGTGTTGCTACTTAAATAGGTGAGGTTGCATGCAATCAGTATTTTTCTTCCATTTAGCATCAAAGATGTATAGTAAAGCCAGGCATGGTAGTGAACGCCTTTAATCCCAGCACTTGGGAGGCAGAGGTAGGAGGATCTCCATGAGTTCAAGGCCACCCTGAGACTACATAGTGAATTCCAGGTCAGTCTGGGCTATAGGGAGACCCTACCTTGAAAAAACAAACAAACAAAAAATGTATACTAATCAGTCACTAACCTTCTTGTTATGCTAAAATTTTTTATTTGGGTTCCAAAATTCTTGCTGCTCTTGAAATATTAACATTGACCAAACTCATTTATTGTAGAGTTTAGTCATATTTTACTTAAATTTTAAATTTTTATAATGAAATATTATATATTTATAGGATGTATTTTTCAATATGAGGTTGCAAGCTAAGGTGGGCGGATAATACTGTTTATATTTATGAGGTGAGGATTTTGATGCTTAGCAATTTAAATAAATTAGTTATATCACCAAAATTAGTGGAATCTAGATCTACATGATGTAAATGTCAACTTAAAGGTTGATGAATCATGTATTAAAATTGTTATTGGGCTGGAGAGATGGCTTAGTGGTTAAGGTGCTTTCCTGAAAAGCCAAAGGACCCAGGTTCAATACCCCAGGACCCACATATGCCAGATGCACAAGATAGTGCATGTGTCTAGAATTCATTTGCAGTGGCTAGAGGCCCTGGTGGGCCTATTTTTGTTCTCTCTCTCTCTCTTTCTACCTCTTCGCCACTTTCTCTCTCTCTCTCAAATAAATAAATAAATAATATTTAAAAATAAAAAATCTTTATAAAAATTGTTATCCATTTGTAAGACTCAGTATATTAGCTTAATAAATGAAGGTTTATTAAAACAATTAAAATAATTATTAAATCATATTTAAGCCCAAGTATTAGAGGAGGTGAGGACTTAAGATTACCTGTTTGTGTGTACATCTTTTTCTCTAGCTTTTAGATGTAGTTTCACCATGTAGTCCAATACAGATGGCTACAAAATTTACAACTTTCCCTTAGCCTTCTGTGTGTTGGGATCACAAATATATATCACCACGCCTGACTGAATCAGTACATTTAATAACAAATATACAAATTTCATGATATTTACTTCATTTATTTCAATACCACTTCTCATTTTGCTTTGCTTGGTTTGTTCATTCATTGATAGTGTGTAGCAGATTGTAGCACCCAGACACTATTTTCTGGTGGTCATAACACACACACACACACACACACCCCACTATAAATACCAGTGAGGACTTCAAAACAAATGTCTAGAACAAAAGAAATGGTCATGAAGTATGAAGAGCGAGTATCATGGGTAGGGTGTGATGGCACATGCCTTTAATGCCAGTACTCAGGGTTCAAGGCCACCCCGAGACTACATAGTGAATTCCAGGTCAACCTGGGCTAGAGTGAAACTCTACCTCAAAAAAATCAATAATAAATAAAAGAATTTGTATCATTCCAAACTTCCGTTTTAAACAGAAAGGTAGTGGACACAATTATAAATGAAATGCAAATATACTTAAATTTTATAAAATTTAAGGAATAGTTCATTTTTCTGAGCTATAACTCTTGCATACTTCAAAATGCTTCAAGATTTTATATTTGCTATAGATGAATCGTATTTACTAAAAATGCAATGTCATTTGTTATAGATGAGTCAGGTTAATTAAAAAAAATTCACATTGGCTTAAACTGGAGTTCTAAGTTCAGAACAAGGAATTCCTCATGGCTATAAGTATTTAGGTGCACAAGAAAACCCCAGTAGGGAGACTGAGAAGTACAGCATTGTGAGAGTAGCAGCAGGTGGCTCATAATGTTAATGTCTATTAGCAGTTTACTAGTTGAATGATCAAATGAATGGATGCACGAAATTCATCAATGAAGAAAATTCTTCATAAATGAGGGTTTTGGACATTTTTATCCCAGGGGAAAAAAATCTTTATCTTTGATCTCCCTTTTCCAGAATTTTCAACTTCCCACTCCCCTCATTTCTACTTGCCACCAAAATGCCCACTTTTCAATCAGCAAACTTGATACTATCTAGAAAACACTCTCTGGCATTTCTATTACTTAGAGCGTATAGTTTACTCTTTGTTCAACAAAATAATATGAAGAATAATAAAATTTATTTCCAAACCAGTCTTCAAATGGTGGGACATATTTGGAGGTATGAAAAACACCAAGATGAACTACATTTATCTGGTACAAGCTCTCTTAAAACCTTGAGTTTGGGAATTTCTTTCCTAGTTTCATTCTAAATTTTCTCATTAAAGTCCTTCATTCATGCCAGTAGCCCACAAAAGTTATGTAAAGTTGTGTGGGCAGTGGTTTCTTTCTGTAGGTCAGCTTTATTATTAGATTGTTAGCCATACACTAAGCCAGATGTTAAGACTAGATCTATCTTCAATGTTGCAACCACACTGTAGTTTAATTTAAACCTCTAACTTGATGTAATTAATTCCAAATGTACTACAAAAGAATATTACTCTGGACATTCTCAGTAACTTCGAACTAATGTAAGCCATGCTTTCCTCTCTCCAAGGAGATTATAGTCTATCAGAGAGACAAGATATTTCTTACATACTGTAAATTTTAAAACTTAGAGTTCAGTAAAACTTATTTTTTTTTAATTTTTATTTATTTATTTGAGAGCAACAGACACAGAGAGAAAGACAGATAGAGGGAGAGAGAGAGAATGGGCGTGCCAGGGCCTCCAGCCTCTGCAAACAAACTCCAGACACGTGCGCCCCCTTGTGCATCTGGCTAACGTGGGACCTGGGGAACCGAGCCTCGAACCGGGGTCCTTAGGCTTCACAGGCAAGCGCTTAACCGCTAAGCCATCTCTCCAGCCCAGTAAAACTTATTGATGAAGACTCTAGAAAAAAAAAAAAAAAAGTATCAGGGCTAGAGAGATGGCTTAGTGGTTAAGGCACTTGACTGTGAAGCCTAAGAATTCAAGTTCGCATCTTCCACATAAACCAGAAACACAGTAGTGAAAGCACACAATGTCACACATGTGCACAAGGGGTACATGGATATGGAGTTGGTTTCCAGCATTTGAACGTCCTGGCATGCCCATTCTCTCTTTCCCACTCTCTGTCTCTCTCTCTCTCTCCGCATCTTTGCCTTTCAAAAAAATTTTTTTAAGTATCAAATAAAATAGGGTTTATATTTTTTCCTTATCCTGACCACAGGAAGCTCATACACATACACACAGTGTAAATAAACACTAGGTACTTGTAGCACCGCTTCCTTTGCATAAGTAACAGAGGGAGTCAAATCTAAATATTTTTGTTTGTTATGAGGATATGACCTTGAAATATTAGTCCTGTAACGAGAGTGTAATGATAACAGCAAATATCAAAGTTTCCAGAAGGTGGGTGTAAAGGCTGTTCTATAGTAGAAAATATATTTAGCAGAAAGGTCAGTTGAACTGATGATCTGTGCCTCTTCCATGATACTTGAGAGGACTGTATAAAAAATATCACCTAGAATCAACAATGAGACCCTCAAGAAATTATTTCTAGAGAAAGAAGAGAAATATAATGCAGAGGCTACAAACTTGGTATTCATTTTTAGAATGTATTTCACAGTGAGTAAGCAAGGCCCTGCTTGACTTGTTGCATCATTAATGGCTAAGATTGGTTTTCATAGGTTTGCAGTTTTTAAAAAATATTTTATTTATTTATTTATTTATTTATTTATTTATTTATTTATTTGAGAGAGAGATACAGAAATAGGAAAGAGAGAGAGAGAGAGAGAGAGGGAGACAGGGTGTGCTAGGGCCTCCAACCACTGCAAATGAACTCCAGATATGTGCCCCCTTGTGCATCTGGTTTATGTGGGTCCTGAGGAGTCCAGCTGTGATCCTTTGGCTTCTCAGGCAAGCTCCTTAACTGCTAAGCCATCTCTCTAGCCCTGGTTTGTGTTTTTTGTATTGTGTTAAAAGAAAAAGCAATTGAACTATTGATAAAATTTTAGCATAGTACATGGTCAGCTTTAGTTATTGAACTCTACCATTAGATATAGGAGAGTGTGATTTTGCTCCTAGATATCATTCAAAATGAGAATTGAAAGAATTCTAGACAATTATAGTTTATAAATGTTCCTCAGAATTAGGTGACTATAGCCGTGATTCTCAAACTGTGCTTTGGAGAACAGAAAGGTTGATAAATATTATGTGTGCTTTCCAGGAGATGAGGTAGTAGAAGGAAAGGGCTTCAGTTTGTCCATTTCTATCCCGAATATCAGTGTTCTACATTTCTATTTTTAGGAACATGGATTCCACTGTAGCTTTTGATTTTTGGGGGAAAATGTTTTAGCTTCCGGTTTAAAACAAAAAGAAAAAACCAAAACCAGTCAAATACTAATTGTTTAAGTTTGGTAGTCTTAGGTAGGGCATTGAATCATTGTTTTGAGAAAACTAAGTATTTGTGGAACACAGACAACATGCTAGGTATGGGCAGACCTGTTGCTCTGTAGAAGTCACTTTGTCGTTTAAGAGTTGAATCTGAGTCTGTGTTTAACTCAATTCTCACATATGATTCTTACAGAATTTCCTACATTGGTGATAATTGAAATGTGATCAGAAGACCAGCTTCTTATATAGATAAGTCTTTGCTACCAACATGTAATGAGCTTATGGTAGAATGAAAATCAGCTGTATAGAAAAGTTCTTAAATTAAGATTGAGCCACAAACAACCCCAAGACTCAGATTTTAAGACTTTGAACATGGACCTTATTAGCAACATGGAAGAGTGAAGACTTTTTGCCCTGTGAATTCTTTGACAGCAATAGCTAGTTTAGAATAACATCAGGCCACAATTACAAAAAAAAACCTTGTATAATTGGGCAAATGTGCCTGGTAAATAAGTCCCATTAGGGTCCAAGTAGCTTACAAGTACCTGCTAGCATAAAGGAATATGACACTATCAAGAGGCTAGTTTATAACATTCATCACATGCTAAATTTAAGTTAATGTCATAGGATTAAGAATTTACTTAGGGAGTTACCTAGTTAGAGTCAGGTACCATATTACATAGGTTAAAAAAAAACTATGGTTAATATAACTTCACTAAGTCTCATTGTCTTCATAAGAATAGTGATAGTTATACCTAAACAACAGGCTGGTTCAAGGATTAAAGAAAATAATTTTGATAGAGCACTCAGTACATAACATAAAATGATTGATTCACACTAGGGTTTTTTATTTTTTTAGTTTTTGGTTTTTCAAGGTAGGGTCTCACTCTGTCGCAGGATGACCTGGTATTCACTATGTAGTCTCAGGATGTCATTGAACTCATGACAATCCTCCTACCACTGCCTTCTGAATGCTGAGATTAAAGGTGTGCACCACCAGGCCAAGCTCATTAGGTATTATTATTTTTTAATTTAATCCAATTATTTGCTATGGTATTTGATCAAACACAAAAATGAGAACAAGATGATAGAATAAAATTTCTTGTATTCATTCCTTACAGAAAAAAATTGAACAATTTTCCACACAGGAAAATATCTTTATAAGAGCTGAATAATAAAATATTCATTGAAGAATGTATCAAATATAGCTTCACATAATCTATGTCATCCCTTTCCAAAGACTGGCAAACATAACAAAGAGAAAGGTAAACAACCCTGCATGGGATAAGTAGGATGACGTGGGCATCCTGCTTTGCTGTAAACCTCCACACCAGACTTCAACAGTGAAACATACAGCACTAAACTCTTTTCCATGGGCAGAAGCACCAAGCTAGGACCGACAGCCTCTAGATCCACAACAACCCCAAGATCAGGCTAACTTCAAGATGGTTCCCTCAGCACATCCCTGGAGACCCTAATCCCGGCCCTTCCTCACAGGTCCAGGTTGTAGGAATGCTTCTCTGGATCTAGGACCTAAGCCCTCTAGTTCAAGTGAGAATACAGGTCTACAAATTTACTTACCCAAACATCAAACAAGCCCACCTAAAGATCCAAGAAGCAAGTCTGCCTATGGAACTTGTCAGGTGGTCAGTTTAGTGTGTCTGATGGGTTGACTGGTGAATGGATTCCCCTGCTAAATCTAGCACATAGATAAAAATATACATGCCTGTTTCATGAAATACATGAACTTCAATCAAGGCCTCAGGAATCATAAATTAATAAAGAAGCAATAACACTGGTAGAACAACAACAACAATAAAAAACTACCAGTAATTGACCCCAAAGGGAATTAAAAATGATCTTTCTAAAGAAATTTAATGGACAACAAAGAAAAAGATAATTTTTGGTACTAAGTATGGTAAGCCATACTTAAGCAAAATGAGAAATGAACAAAGAAACAGAAACCATAAAATGGATGAATCATGAATTCTGGATCTAAAATATACAATAATTGAACTTAAAAAAAAAAAATCTTTGTGAGCTTCAACAGAAGACCCAGTCATGTAAAGGAAAGGATAAGTGAGTCTATAGAAAAGCCATTCGTAGTTACTCAACCAGAAGCAGCAAAGGAAAAGAAAAGAATGAAAATGAGTAAAGAAACCTTAGGGACCCAATGAGACAGTATAAAATAAACTAGTATATACATTACTATAGTCTCAGAAGCATCAGAGAGAGAGAAAAAAATGCTTATTTGTAAAAGTAATGTGGAGAAGGAAATGAATATTAAGGCTCATCAATTCCCAAAGACCCTCAAATAGATTAAATATAAAGAGATTTCTCTGAAACACATTATGGTAAAATTATCAAAAGTTCTAGAGGAGCTGGACATGGTAGCAACCACCCTTAATCCCAGTACTTGGGAGGCAAAGATAGGAGGATCACTGTGAGTTCACGGCCAGCCTGGATGAGAACTTAAAGTGCAATGCTTTTGTGTGCAAAGTTGTGATGTACAAAAGGTAGACTGTTATAAGATGTTTTAAGATGTTATATATAGATGTTATAAGATGTATGACTAATGGTAGCCACAAAGCAATAACCTGTAGTGGATACATGAAATATAATGAGAAAGGAAGCAAGGTTACTTTTCATGCACCCATCAAATCACGCAGGAAGAAAGATGAAAAGAAGATGGAACAAGGGAACTATTAAAAGTCTGCAATGATTAAAAAGCGGTAGGTATTTACACACTGAAAAAGTGTTTAGGTATAAATGGATTGCATTGTCTAATCAAATGACAGATGGGATAAAAGAAAAATAAGATTCAATTTTCTGCTAGGTATAAGAACTAGCCTTGACTTTAAGGACACATGAAAGTTGGTAAGAGATCTTCTATATAAATACTACCTAATTTAAGAATATACCAAAAGCTACAGGAATTAAAACATGGCACCAGTACAAAAACAGACACATAGAGAATATAACAGAATACAGAGACTCAAAATAACCTCCTGCATTTATGGACAGTTCATCACCAGCAGTGTTCTCAACAATACACAACAGTATTATTATATTAACTATTAGTGTTGCTGGGAGAATTGAAAATTAAATAAATAATAAGAAAAATAAATTAGACTGTCTCTAAAATCATATATCAAATTGAACTCAAAATGGATTGAAGATTGAGACTTAAGACCTGAAATTGGCAATATAGGAGGAAAAAAACAATTGTAACATTGCAGTGATTTTTTGTTGTTGTTGTTGCTATTACTCTTAAAGTACAGTGAAAACAAAGACAGACACATGGGATTGTAGTAAACTAACCTTCACAGAAAAGGAAATCATCAGCAAAGAAACAATCTTCTGAATGGAGAAAACATTTGCAAGGCTTGCATTTTGCTAATGACTAATGGCTTTATTAGGGCGCTAAGGATTGAACACACATGCTAGGTAACCAGTACATCATTGAAATACATCCCCAGCCCAATTCACACATTTGGTAATGGCTTAATATCCAAAATACATAAAGAACTGAACTCACAGCAAGAAAGGGAAATTACCTTGTTTAAAAATGGGCAAGAAACCTGAACAAACATTTCTAAAAATACATGCAAGCAGCCTATAGGTACAGTGTATGAAAAAAAAAATCAACATCACTATTTATCACTATTTAAATCCCCAATGCAATATCACCTGGGAAAGAGAAAGAAATAGAAAGTCAAAAGACAGCTAGTGGCTGGAGAGATAGCTCAGCTGCTAAAGATGCTTGCTTGCAAAGCCTGACAGCCAGAGTTCAAGTCTCCTGTACCCACGTAAAGCCAGACACACAAAGTGGCGCACGTGTCTGGAATTCATTTCAGTGACAGAAACCACTGCTGTGCCCATACTTGATTTCTCTGCTTCTCTCTCTCTCTCTCTCTCTCTCTCTCTCTCTCTGTCTCAAGTAAATAAAAATATTTTTTAAAACAGTAACTGGTGTTGATGAGGATGTGAAGGAAAGTGAACTTTTGAACACTGTTGGTGGGAAATTATATTAGCATAGCTGTTAGAGGAAAAATTATGGCAGCTTTTCAAAAGATTAAAATTAGAGCTACCATGTAAGCTAGCAATCCCATTACTAGGTATATATACTGTCTTTTTTTCATGCTGCTACAACAAAATACCATAGTCCGAGTCAGTTATTGGGACTAAGTTTCAACATAAGAACTTTGACGTACACTTTCAAACCATTTTGTGAACGGGAGTGGAAAGAATGTTAGAGCCACACATTGGGTACGCACAGAAACATTGCCTCTCACCCATGACTGATGGCTAACCCCACCATGCACGACTCACATTCCTTAATGAGGAGGATCCCTGCAGAGTGGGGAGGACAGGGAGGAGGCTAATGATGGTACCAACATGACTGTATACATTGTGTACATAACTAATAATACATACATATATATATATATATATATATATATATATATATATATATATATATATAATGAAGGAAATGAATAAAATCAAGCTTCAAAGTTTACAGCTCATAGGTCCAAGAAGATGGTTCTGTGGGTAAAGTCCTTATGTTTAGAAGGACCTGAGTTCAGATCCCCAGAACACATGTAAAGCCAGAAGGAGTAGCACAATCCTGCAGTTGCAGTGCTCCTCCAGGAGAATCTCTGGAAGTTTGCAGGTCAGCCAGACTGGCATATGCAGCAGGGGAATGGCAAAATATTTTGCCTCAAACAAAGTAGAAGGTGAAGACTGACAGGAACGCCCTCTGTCCTTCACATGCGCTTTGCCGCACAGGCACACACATATCACACAGAAGAAAATTCAACTACCTTGAAACTCGTAAGGATTTACCATTATGAGAAGGTGAAAAAATTCTGTGTCTAGCTTTGATAAATTGAAAATTTTAAGTTTAATCAAACTGATAAAATCATTCCATGGCCACTCATCCAAACCCCTGCTGGATGCTTAAATATCAGGACAATAATCTACTTGTTCTGATTAATCATTGCCTGCAAATGAAACGGGACTCTGACCTTAGATGCGGTAAACGGTGCACCCTGGCAGAACACGTCTTTCAAGGAAAGAAGTTACGTCATGGAAAAATACCTCTGAACATGAGTTCACAACGTCAGAGTAGTGTTTGTTAACTCTGCCTGGAAGGATGCTCATTCAAGAGCTCAGTGCAAGATAAATAATTGCTGAGCCACTAAAGAGGAAAATACCAACCACATTAACTAACTTGCACTTCACTCCATTGGAAAGCATGAAATAGGAATCAGCCTTAGGCAGATACAAGGCAAAGCTCCCAGCTGTCTCACTTACACCCACACAAGAACAAATGATGCCTCTCTTCTACTATACAGGAGCTCCCAAGACTGGGGCTAGTGAACAAAGACACAGGGAGGACAATGTAGGTGGGAATGATTTACACACTTTACCTGCATCTAAGCACTAATCACATCCAAGTGCAGGAAGGGAAGCGTGTTGCTGGAGGCCACGCTGTGTCTCAGTGAGCATTTCCTGTTTCTATTACTATGACCAGAGTTCTTCAAGGATGCATTTTGCTGTGGTTCATCTAATCACTGCCCTTCATAATTGGACCAATATGATGAAAGCCAAACAGCATCCAAGGAGAAGATGTCAGCAAGAATCACTCTCCCTTTATTCCAGTCTTTGCAGGCTCTGAGGACTTCTGTGCTTATCTTTTTAAAATACTGTACCTTTCCTCTCCTTATTCTGTCTTTTGAATAGTTCATCTCGAGTCTGTTATTTCTGGACTGTCCATGTAACTCAAGTCAATGTAAAAAGAATATTGTTTCTATAAAGACAGTTATGCAACTTCGATCTAGTGTTTTTATATCTAAGAGTTATGCTTCTTCCTCACAAGTTTTGAGTGCTATTTCTCTTCCACATCTTTGTCACAGATGTTATGTTGATTTTTATAATTTTCTCTCTTGTTTTTGTGACAAATGGGGTCAGAGGAGGCTTAAAAGGGAGCTTGCTTGAGTTTCTGTGTTACCTTCCACAGTGGATTCCAGTTGTTGAGGTTTATATCATCATTTACAGAGAACTGTTACAGCCAGTTACATAATGACATAACATTTGGAGGCCAGTGTTTTCTAAATTCAGTTCTACCTCTATTGACAGACAAGGGTGTGCAGGAGCTGGGCTGGAGACAGGCTGCTTTCCTAAACTAAAATTGCCCAAATGGCACTTCCTGGTGAGTCATAGAGTCTATGAGCAGGGTGTTCACATGTCATTACCAAGGTTACTGAAGCGGTCTGCCATGGCAGCATGCTTTCATCTGTGTTTGTTCTATATAGAGGCAGATGTGAGAGTTTTTCTGTACAATCTGAGAACCCTCAACAGGCTAGTCTACTTACAAATGTTGTTATTTCCTTGATCTGGAATTCCCTCTAGGGGATCACATCTTCTCAACAGTTTTCCCCCTATAAAGAGTAGAGTTACACATAATCTAACTGACACACTAGCAGGGTTAGTTCCCTCGTCAAAAATTCATCTCATCTCTGACCATCCAGGAGAACACAAGGACCTGACAGGTGAAGAAAAGGTGACATGACATTATGAGAAGTAACCCAGGACTTGCAACTTAGAAGTTGCCATAAAATAGTTGTTTCCATTGCAATTAGAATAAGAAGCATCTAGAATAAATAATTATTCAGTTCCTAAGACAATCTGACAAATATCTATCTCATATTTTTCCTTAACTTCCATGAACTTGTGAAGAGAACCATATACTTTGCCCACACATATGCCTGGAATTCCAAGCAACTTTTAAAAAGATGCCTGTGATAGGTTTGACCTTACCATTTCTAATCACAGAACTATTCACTCTGAGATATACATGTCTAACATCAAATCATACTTGAATAGGAAATCAAAACACAAAAATAACCTTTAGAAGGCAGGCATGATTTATGATCTGCTTTAGGTTCTCTGAATAACTAGCAACGGAAGAATAATTTAATATAGCCTACTGAATGGAGTATCATTTCTAAAATCGAGAAGATCAACATTCTTCTATAAAACCAGAAAATCTAATTGTCTTCATTACACACACTGCTGCCATGCACTGCTTAAAGGAGTTAGAGCTTAGGTTAAGTTCATACAGAGTTCTTATGTGACCAGATCACTCAACTTCAATGAGTCTTAGTTTTATCACAATAAAAACATCAGCATTAATCTACTTCACTGATTGGCATAAAAGTCAACTGGAAAAATATAAAAACCTTTATTCAAAGAACATGCTTAAAACAAGATGTTTCAACAAAGCACCTCTACACTGAGATACAAACCCGAATAAAGCATAGGTCCCACCCCTCTTAGGCAGTGGGGCAGTTGCCTCAGTAACAGTAACAGCCACTCCTCATGGTGAGGGGTGTAATGAGATGTAACAGAAACCCATTTAGTCATTAAATAGGACTAATAGAATATAAACCAACCAGAAAAGTTCATTTCAAAGCAGACATATGTAACTTTACCTTAACTGATACATGTATATATTTATTGGTCACTTTTTGATGCTTCATGTTTTTCTTTGAATATAACTCTACTGATTCAAAGTCGGAGATCTGTTTCTTTCATGAACTGTACCTAAAAAAGAACCACATATACTTCTAGGTAATGACAGTAATTATATTGTATTGTACTTTCTTAAAGGAGAATGAGTACTTAAAGACACTTAGAAGACAGCTGGCCAAGGCACATAGAGAATCCTGTGGTTTGATGCAGAAACCAAAAAGCATATTATTTGCAGCTGTGTCCTTAAAAGTTCAGCAGGTCAAGGGGGAAAAATCGTATGCACTCAAGGCTGTGGCAGACATGCAGACTGGCAGACTTTCAGGAAAACAGTATATATATAAAGAGAGAAACATATTTCTAGCCACAGAAAATACACAGCAGCTATACTCTGCTAATACCCACTTGGGAAGGGTTGGCTGAAAGATAAGGTGCCTGGGAAGTAGTGGACAGTTTGGTATAGCATTAATCACTGTATTCGTGCTTTCATCCATACTACAATCCCATAAGACTACCTACATTTCCTAAATATTCAGCTCATCTTTATGTTGCCTGGTTAAAATTTTTAAGCAAGATTACCAGCAAACCTCCTTCTAGACAGGAGAAGAAGGAGGCCAAGAAGAGCATCAACATCAGCACGTTTCTAGCCCTCAGATTGATGTTCTCACCATGATGGATGTGCCGAGGTCAAGACTCATTTTTCCAGGACAAAGCAGACTGCATGGATAAGCTTCTGCATTAGTCCTTACCTAACTGTTTCACTCCCTCTACCTTCCTTTTCTTTTCTCTTCTCTTTTCTTTTCTTTTCTTTACATTGATCATTTATTTATTTATTTAAGAGAGAGAGAATGGGAGAGTTCCAGGGCCTCTAGCCACTGCAAACCAACCTCCAGATGCATGTGCCACTATATACATCTGGCTGATGTGGTACTGGTGAATCACACATGAGTCCTTAGGCTTCACAGGCAAGCACCTTAACCACTAAGCCATCTCTCCAGCCCTGTTTCTCCTTTTTCAATCTGGGCTCAAAGACCACTTTTGCATGCAGAGTGTTCCTTGTCCTGTACCCCACAAGAGGTATAACTTATGGTATATTTCCCAAGCCTCTACTGGAGTAGTTTTTTCAATCTGCTATAGATGGCTGTATGATCCAGAGACTTTAAAAATAGTATGGAACCTACCTAAAATGTAGTTCAGCTCAAAAACAACTTTGGTCATTGATCACTCTCACTCTCACTCCTTGAGAGTGCCCCAATTCACTCTGTAATAAACTCTTCCTATTTTCTGCACTATGCTCTTGGTGTTGTATGAATTCTTCCCATGGAGATTACAAGCACAGAGAACAGAGGGGAGTCCACAGTGAAAGCCTAAAGATAAAGTCACCCTTAATTAGCTGTTCTAACAGTCTGCATTGTACCAACCAAACAGGTGTCACTTGAAAATTTACAAATTGGAAGACATTTTTATATTAGCATTACTTTTATCCTTAGGAGTGATAATTGGTAGAAAATATAGTTTTGCTATTATAACAGGAAGGAGAAACCTAGGATTGATCATGTGCTGTACGTGTGTGTGTCTATGTGTGTGGTGTCTGTGTGTAAGTTACATCTTGTGACAAGGACAAAGCCTCACAGTGCTAACAGGGTAGACTGATTGTCTAGTTAAGTCAGTGCAGAAGAAATTCATTTGCATAAACATCTTCCCTTGATCTGGGGCAGATTTGCAACTCATCACTATGAAGCTGGAGTGATCAGAAAAGGAGAGAGAGCATGAGAGAGATAGAAATGGAGAGAGGAAGAAAGAGAGGGAGGGAGGGAGAATGATTTTCTTCACTTCCGCAGCATGTTGATCTTGCTTTCCCTGAATGAATGTGCCTGCAGTGGTGTTAGCATTCATAGTTTTCACAGCCTGAGATACACAGAGAACCACAGCTATTTTCCATAGACATAGACCCTAGCTGAGTAGCATTCTGTCCTTTGCCTCCTCCCCCCCCAGAACTGCTATATTACAAAATAAAGGGGAACTAGACTTATGAACAAACATATTTCTTCAATTCTGCTTGTCTCTGTACAGTAACATGAAGGGCAGTAACAGGAATGCCATGTTGTATCCTTCCTTTAAGGACTATATTTACTCTCTGCATGACTTACCGATCAGGTTGGCAATTAAGTTTGACATTCTGGACATTATTTCCTTTGAATGGATTTAGACCAACATTTTTAGGAGATCTCAACAATAATAAAAGAAAATGAAAAAAAGGAACCCTAAAACATGCTGCACTGATTAAATTAAAACAAAGGATCTAATTAAAAATTAGTGGAGATTCATTCTCAGTTCAGTCTGAGTTTTTAAGTGAGGAATGTGACTCAAGAATGTTGTAAGGTTTACTTTAATGCAGATTTTATCAAATGGCTGTGCATCGCCTGTTTCTCTTTTTATTTAGCCCTTTCAAAATAGTAAAATTGAAACTGTCCAGTGTAGATTTAAAGCTACATTAGCTCCCCCCTCACATCTTCTGTCTGGTCCTGTGAGAGTGACCCATTGTTCCCCAGGACAACAGTTTCTTTGCAGTGCTGAATCTTAGACACTAAAGACAGCCTCTCTTCAATGGGGTTACTACAGAGGAAAAAAGAAAATTTCAGTGCCTCATAGAAGGGACAATCTAATCCTCTTTGCTGGTACATCTGCTGTAGCAGTTTTGCCCTGCAAATCAAAAGGCTTCCCATTAATTAAAGTTCCTTTTCCTTTCATTTTTATTCAGCTTGTGAAATGTGACCAGTATTCACCAAACAGAAAAAGAGGAAAAAAAGTTTCAGGCCACTTTAGTCACAAAAATCCACCCGAAGGGTGTGCACTGTGATTTGTTGTCTGATTTCCGCTTACTGTTCTTCCTTTTATTTATTTATTTTTTTATTTTTGAAGGAGCCCTTCTCTGGCAGAGTGCAATACATTCAGAGAGCTTTACAAAACAAAGCTTTCAGCTCTGAGTCAGCAACAAACTCATCTTTGTTCGTGTGGTTCTATTAAGGAAAGAAGGCCAATTTTATGCAGGTTTCTATGGCTGGCTTCACAAAGGCATCTCTCTGTGTGCAAGCTCTCTGGCAGGAGAAGCCGACTCTGAGATCATCGTTTTCAGTAATCACCAGCTGCAATGAAGATCAAGAGAAAGAAAATCATAAACTGGTTTATAGAGCGATTTTTCCTGAGTAGAATGGAATATAGATTTGTTCGCGGGTTAGCAGTTAATAAAGGCTGCCCATTGGTTGCAGGCGAATACAGCTCAAGGCCTTCATGTTTTTCTTTAGCACCAAGCATACTTTGATTGGATATTCACATCATTCATCTTGAGGAGGAAGTGAAGTTCATTTGCATTTCCCTGGGTTTCCCTGGAAATTCGCAGGAATTCCTCTCCTTCACTTGGTGGTGGTTAGTGTGTTTGGGATTACATTAAAGTATAATATCTCAGAGTGGCTCCAGGTATTTAACATTTGTTTTATTATATATTTCAACTTCAGGTAGATTCTCAACTCAACAACCTGGAGTTGATTTAAAACATCTGAGTATATTGCAAGCATTTGGAATAAGCAAAATATTTTGAAACTACTGAGGTAGTAAAAAAAAAAATGAAAGCATGACCTATTTGTCATGAGACGTAAGAAGGTTAAATTTCAGGGTGGAGAATTCTTCAGATTATTCTATCTATTGCTACTTCAAGAATATTCTAAGATGGGTTGATGCATGATTTAATTTAAAAGAAAAAAACTCAGATTAAATAAATTTGGGTAGAAAATGTTGGACTTAACAAAATGAAACTTTGATTAACTATAAGACTTCTCAGAATCCTAAGTAAGCTAAGAAGGAGATCCTTGGATTTCTACTACAAAGTTCATACTTGGAGGAAGTGTGGACCAAGGCCCATAGTCAACTGAGGATGATCACTGAACACATCAAAAACTCCATCTTGGGGGCTGGAGAGATGGCTTAGCAGTCAAGAAGCTTGCTGCCAAAGCCAAAGGACCCTGGTTGGGTTCCTCAATATATAAGGCTAGCGCATGTGTCTGGAGTTCATTGGCAGTGGCTACAGGCCTTGACACACCCATTCTCTCTTGCTGTCTCTGTCTCTCTCTCTCTCAAATAAATAAATAAAATACTTTGTTAAAAAGAATACCCTGACTCCTGATAGTAATGAAGTTTGCAAGAGGAATTCCCGTTGTACTAATCTTCATGTGTACATTCAAATAGTTTATGAATGCTATCTGAAAGTAGCTGTTCAGAAATTATTGCAGTGCAAAATAAGAAAAACATGATCTTTTGTTCTTGGATATGTAAGTGTGTGGTGTATGTGTTTATGCATGTTCACATGTGTGTGAATGCATGTGGGTGCATGTGTTGTGTGCGCATGCATGTGGAAGCCAGAAGTTGCTGTCAGATGACTTCCTAGGTTGCTCTCAACCTTATTTATAAAGGCAGGGTCTCTCACTTGAACCAAGGACACCCAATTTGAATAGTCTAGCTAGCTCACCCCAGGGATCCCTGTTTCTCCCTCCCCAAGTGCTGGTATTGCAGGTGGGTGTGGCATGTACCTGCATGCTGGGGATTCAAATTCAGGTTTTCAAGTTTTTGCAGCAAGCTTTATCTACTGTGCCATCTCCCACCCCCAAGTATCTTTATATAGCTAGGACACCTTTGGAGACCCCAGTTGATTCCCGTATCCACAGGTCTATGATTTCCTTTTTAGAAGCTTGATTGAAGGTGCTGTTGCTATAAAAGCATCGAGTCGTCACTTGGCCAACGAGGTAACTAAAAGCACGAGGAAGCCAGGCATCTCTGCCTTCACTATGTGTGTGTCGCCTTTGCTCTGGCTGGAGGTACAGAGAGACAAGGTATAAATTATCCTTATCCTTTCCTCTCAAGTCATGCTAGATTCCCAGGAGAACAAAACCTCACAGCACAGACCACTACAGACAAGAATAATTTCCCAGGAAGGAAATTAATGTACCTCTGAGCAGAAGTGCTCATTCTATGGAACCAGATTGAAACCCTCAGCTGCTGACTGCAAGAAGATTTCTCCAGACCACCTTGGAGACCCAGAACTGAGGTCATGATTAACCAGACCACATCAGAGCTGCTAGAGTATGTATATCACTTATCCCTTTCCTCATGTGTTCTATAGATTAAAACTTATGTTAGTATCCAGAAGACAGACAACAGATAAATATTTTCTCTCTGCTTTCCACTATTGCTTGTCTTTGAATTGGCATACTAAGACAAGTGGCCAAATCTAGCTTGTTGGGACTACTGGAGCCCTAGCTTTTGTCCTGAAAACTACAGATATGACCATGACAGAATTGAGAAGTACAATGGAAACTGAGCTTAAGGTATCATGCTGATCTTGACCAATTGACAACTACCAATTGTAAATAGGAGAAAAAAACATTTTGCCATATTTTCAGGATGATCTACTTGTTGTTGTTATATGAGATCTGCTAGCAAAGATTTGGTCCATTGTTTCTTTCTTTCATCAAGCATGAGACATTTATTGAGTGGCAGGTTCATGGTAAACAAGATAGATGGGTGTACTTGCTGAAAGAGGGAAGAAAAAGGGAAAAAAGGAGAAACAGCATGTTGTCCAGTTTTTAGTCATGTGATAATCAGTTCATTTTATAAAAGGGTCATCACTCCCTTTAGAACTGAGCGTTTAGAGCAGAAATCACTGATATTCTGAAAAAAAAATCAATGCATTTGATTGTTAGAACAAAGTGGGAAAGAAACAAGAGGGAAGGCGCAGCTCAACATCAAAGGCAGGCTTTATTCAGGAACTCCTGAGAAGTGCCCTGACCAGGTATGTCAGAAGCCCTTCCCTCATAGACTAGGGGATACTAATGTTGCTGTGGGATTGTTGGAATCCTTGGTTGCAAGGCATTCCACCTTGCCTCAGGGCATGGGCCACTACAGGACAGTGATAATGAGGATGGGTGGTCTGGATCACTTCAGGAATGTGATCGTTGGGAGTGGGGGTTGGGTAATGCAGGAAACAGGGGGTTACAGTAAGATAGCAGTCAGAGTCCGAAGATGGAGTCATTCTGGTTCTGACATTGATCCTCCTGAAATTTGTCTAATTCAGGGTAATCATCTCCACAGGTAATTAAACTGATACTTTGTGGTTGCAAATGCCATGCATGTATGATGACCACATTTTGGGACAGAAATTCATGATGCCCAATGTGTATGGATGAGTCCTTTGAATTATTTGCCCAGGTTTGCTGGGCAACTGTTTCTGTTTTCAGTAACTTATGAGTCACAGTTCAGATGAGATCAAATCAATGTGTCAATTGTTGCAAGGAAACAAGGACTATTTCTACTTTGGAATCCTGGTTACAAGTCTAAACTTAAATGGAATTGTAAAATCACCCTCAAGACACACACCTTAATACCTGATCTACCTCCACACATGAAGGATCTTTCTGCACTCTCAAAGCAAGTTTGGACTTGGGTGCAGGTGTTTTTGTTATGAAAAGAAGGAAAGGTAATGGCTGAATAATGGGACAAAACAGTGACAGAGAAACTAGAGTAAAATAGTTCCCTATTATAATCCTCCCAAATTTACAACACAGTTTAGTATAATGTATGCTAGGCTTCTAGCTTCTCTGTTGTGTCCTGGTCCTTAGCCCATCTCCTCTTTCCCCCTCTAGCTTTATCCTGTAACTTGAGAAATTATACACGAATAGGCACCTCCTAAACTTCCAGTCAAGTTTTATTTATATCTCAGCAAACACCAACCCTAGGCTATCCCTTCAGTCCTAGGGTGTACACATCTAGGCTGCCTAGGAGGTGTTAATCATCTGGAAGAAGTGATTGACACCCTAGAATGGGGTTTTCAGAGAGTGAACAGCAGTCTGAGTATAAGCTCCAGTTGTGTATGTTCTTTTTTAAAAATTATTTTTATTTATTTATGGCGGGGGGGGGGGGAGAATGGGCATGCCAGGGCCTCCAGCCACTGGAAACAAACTCTAGATGCATGCACCACAATGTGCATCTGGCTTATGTGGGACCTGGAGAATCAAACCTGGGTCCTTTGGCTTCTCAGGCAAGAAACTTAACCACTGAGCCATCTTTCTAGCCTGTGCATGTTCTTTTGATTGTAGCCTTCATCTACTGGCGGACATGTTGGGGTGGGAGAATAGTAGTTCAGCTAGAGAGTGGTCAGCAGAGGACGTCTTCTAAGCTAACTTCAAGGTGAGACCCAGCTAGCTTTATATGTGTTGTAATGATTTGGATTTTCATGTGATAGAGATGAGAAGACATGTGAGTGTTTTGATTTTCCCTTGCAAATCCTACTCTGCCCGTTGTGTGAAGAGGTATTTGGAGGAGAACAAGAAGGAGGGTGTGGAGGTTTGATTCAAATGTCCCCTGACAAACTTAGGTGTTCTGAATGCCATGTCCCCAGCTGATGGCAATTTGGGAATTAAACCCTCCTGGAGCAGTGTATTGTTGGGAGAAGACTTATGGGTGTTATAGCCAGCTTCCTCTTGCCAGTGTTTGGCACAAAATATCCTGTTGCTGTTGTCCAGCTGACGTTGGTGAGAAGGTGATGTCCACCCTCTGTTCATACCATCATTTTCCCCTGTCATGATGGAGCTTCCACTTGAGTCTGTAAGCCAAAATAAACCCCTTTTCCCACAAGCTGCTCTTGCTTGAGTGTTCTGACAGCAATGAGAACCTGACTGCAACAGAGGGTATGAGGTAAGCAGGCAGTTGCAAAGACAAAAGATTTTTGTAGACAAAAGATGGTTGTCTCTTTGGCTTCCATGTGAACATCATCAGTTACTGAATGAGATGATCTTACATTCTTAAGAGCCTGTGGAGACTCCAGGACACTAACTCATCTGTGGGGAGACAAGGAAAACTGAAAGTCCTAACCCTACACAGCTCACTGTCTATGTTAATGTGCTTTACTGCTTGTGGTGCTTTGAATCCATGTCTCCCCATAGACTCAGTTGTTATTAAAATTGAGTTTGCAACCTGTGCCCCTAGCAAGCAGACTCCTGCTACAGGGAGGCATGCCACTGGAGGGATCTGAATTCCATCCTAAGGTATGCAGCCTGAGCTCTGCCTGGGTCCATGCTGTTTTGTGCTTGCTTGTTTGTGGGTATGGCTGCTGGTGGTGGCTTTTTCTCTCTCCATGGATCTGCGAAAGGGGCCTCCTTTTTTCACCATTATGGAGCTTCCCCTGGATCTGAAAGCCTGAAATTAACCCCTTCCTCCCATAAACTGTTTCTGGTTTGGAGGTTCATCCCAGAAGTGTATAGCTGTCGAGACAGAGAGCAGCTGGGGCTCTGGCTGCTTGCTGTCTGTGCTCTGCTGTTGTGCTGGCCTGTCTGTGGTGCTGGGTGGCTTCTTTTTTTCCTCTCTGAGTGGGTCTGCGAAAGGAAGCCAGCTACTTCCGCCATACGGAACTTCCCCTGCATCTGTAAGCCTGAAATAAATCCCAACCCTCCCATAAACTGTATCTGCTTTGGAAGTTCATTCCAGCCGCATGAAGCTGTCTACAACACTACCTATTTTTCCTCACTAACATAATTTCAATGTTCTACAGTTTTCATCGTTATGACTTTCTGGAAATGGTTCCCCAGAGACTCCGAAGTCCCAAATGACATTTGTTTGCTACAGGAACTTCCTGTGTGTGTGTGGGGGGGGGGGGGGGGATGGACATTAGACCATTCTGTCTCTGTCTCTCTTTGCTTGTAAATAAATAAATATGATTTTTTTTTAAAAAAAGAAAATACCATGATGGAATCTGCTATTTTTTTTAAATTTTATTTTATTTTTTATTTGAGAGCGACAGACACAGAGAGAAAGACAGATAGAGGGAGAGAGAGAGAATGGGCGCGCCAGGGCCTCCAGCCTCTGCAAACGAACTCCAGAGGCGTGCGCCCCCTTGTGCATCTGGCTAACGTGGGATCTGGGGAACCGAGCCTCCAACCGGGGTCCTTAGGCTTAGGCTTTACAGGCAAGCGCTTAACCGCTAAGCCATCTCTCCAGCCCTGGAATCTGCTATTTTCAACAATTAATATACACTAATAAAAAGAATATATAATTGGGTAAAGGACCATTTATATATAGGTTTGGGATAAGGAAAAAAAAAAGTGAGAAAAATCCACAAGTACCAAAGTAGTATTAACTCCACTTTTAATGTTATCTGGGAATGGCTGATTGCAACTTGAGTAGCCAAGAGTAAGCACAAGTTTGCAGTAAAGGTGAGGGTAACTGAAGAAGGAACCGAAGAGGAAGCCTGAAGTGCAGCCCTCGTGATCAGGCTTCGTGTCAAGCTTAGTTACTTCAAAGTTAACCTTCCTCAGAGGAGAAAAACCCTGGAAGTTAATTTTTTAGCCCTGATTTTTTTTTTTTTTTAAATTTGAGAGCTACTGTTGAAGGCTTTTAAAAACCCATGAAGGATAGAGGCATTTACATAGATATTTAGAATTGGCAAGAGAATGTATACAGATCTATTAATGTCAGTGTTGAAAGCCCAATACTGGTTAGGCAAGGAAGAACAGGAAGATCTTGAGAATGACTTAAATCCCCATACTTTATAGGGAACAGAAGTGTCTACAGGGCTTGATAAGTGTAACAAAAGGCTTTAGGAGACTCTCCCAAAACCTTGACGGTGGAAATGAAGAGGGAACTCTGACCTAATACTGATGGTAAAGGAAGGGAGAGTTTGGACACTTCAAACAGAGGTTCTTCATAGTTCTTTGATAATGCTTCTTGATTCAAGAGTAGCTTCTAAAAGAGATATAAATTTAGGTTTTTTTTTTTTTCCTTCTGATATACTCATTGCTTTGCTAGATAATAGTATTTAACTGTCATTTTACTTTGTAGATTTTCTTTTAATTTATGACACACCAGATGGGAAGAAATCTGAAGATCCCTATTACTGTGTACTTAGGAGAAGTTCCTTCCTTGACTGAAATAACAGGAGGGGATCTTTTGTTGACAATGACTTTTGAAACCAAGCTTACACAAAAATGGAAGCTGACTAGGATTCAGATATGATGTATTTGGAGGTTAAATTTCACAGAATTTTTTTCCAAATAAACACTCTACTTTTGGCCTTAGTTCCACTTTAGGCTTTCCATACTACAGAACATATTGCCTTGTAGGAGGCTATTGTTTTACAATGCTGCCAAAATATTATAACATTCTGAAAAGTCTCTTGTGGTTAGATTGGCCAAAAACAGATCATTGGCTGACTTGCAGTGACTGGTATTTAATTTTTTGTACAAAATGTTTCCTGGTTCTTACCTTAAACTGGACACAGATTTGTTTATTATTGGTAACTTGCTTCCTATCTTTAGGATATGCTCTGTATTTCCTGGGCCCATTTTGATCCATCAGCTTTCCCTTTCAGAAAAAAAAAAAAAAAAAAAAAAACATATATTTTAAAAGAGACCTAGAAAACAGAAATCTTCCTTCATGTGATACATGTTTCATAGACTTACAAGAGCTGAAGGTAGTTGTCACACTATGAGAAGCTCATGAAATTAGGTGGGTACTTCTTCAGAATTGACATTCTTTATCTACAATATTGACCTCTGTTGTCTTGTAGCAATTGTTGGGCTTACATTCCTAAAAGGTCTCTTTGTAATTTTTCTTTTTTTTAATGTGGCATGCCAGGGCCTCTAGACTCTGTAATATAACTCCAGATACGTGTTCTGCCTTGTGCACATGTATGACCTTGTGCTTGTTCACCATGTGTGTTTGGCTTATGTGGGACCTGGGGAGTCAAACATAGTTTCTTAGGTTTTGCAAGGAAGTGCCTTAACTGCTAACCCATCTCTCCAGCTCTGGAATCTTTTGCATTAATAAAAAGTGAGGAGGTAAGAAGTAGCCATAAGGCGGTCTCTGTTGAACAAATCTCAACCTGGTACCATGGTTTGGAGATAGGATCTGTTTCTTCAGTCTAGTTTGGATTTTCTTGTCTCAGAGTAAAACCAAGTTCTAAACGTGATTCAGGTAGTGGTACTCAGATGTATGTTCCTGTAGCATAGCTGAGCTCCACCATAACAACACATGACCCAACTAATGCTTATCCAGCAACAACAACAAAACATCAGAAAATTTGACACAATGGTGCTGAAATAGAGATGTTTAGAAACTTGATATTTGGTTGTGCAGCTCCAGCAGTGATGACATTTGGACTGATCACATCCCCTGATATTAATGATGCATAGCAAGAATTAATAAGCCATAGTAACTTAGTAGATTTCAAAACAGTAAGGTGCCCACTCACATCAGCCTTTGAGAGCTATAATCTTTACCCAAAATAAACCAACAAAATATTTTCTCAGAGTAGATTTATTTTCATGCCTTCAAACTCTATGCACTAATAAACAGAATAATAAAATAATCACTTGGAAAACAGCCTTAAGTTATCTAATAACAATGTTCAAAAGGTGTTAGCTATATATTTCTTACATACACTATTAAAAATGATGCAGTTGAATCTTTAGAAGGACTATTCAAAAGGTAGTGCAAAGCTAATGATAGCAAGTACCTCAAGTACATCATTATCTATTTTGCATCTAAGGCACATCAGGAAGGTATTGCTCATTGGAAAGATTACAAGAATTCATCTTCCAGTGGTTATTGTTCTTTTGGGGAGATCATTTTCCAAAAGGCTGGTTGATAAATGCTTACCAATATATTTAATAAGCAACTTAAAAGCACTTAATAAGCATATACTTAATAGTTTTTTAAAAAATTTTTCATCCTATGGAAATATCTGCAATTTTTTAAAATAAAAAGCCTAAGATTTGTAAAACTGTAGCAAATCAACATTATACTTAAATAGAAAAGCAACTCTGGGGCTAGAGATGGCTTAGTGATTAAGGTGCTCAGCTGCAAAGCCCAAGGACCCATGTTCCACTCCCTAAGTCCCATGTATGCCAGGTGTACAAGGTGGCACATTCACAAGGTCGCACACGAGCATAAGGAGGCATACACATCTGGAGTTCAATTGCAGTGGCTGGAGGCCCTGGCGCACCAATTCTTTCCCTCTCAATCATAAAAAAGCAACTCTGGATGGAAAGATGGCTCAACAGTTAAAGGTTCTTGCAAAGTCTGATGGAATTGGTTCAGTTCCCAAGTATTGATGTAAAGCCAGATGCACAAAGTTGGTGCATGTGTTGAGTACATTTGCAGCTGGAGGTGTCCCTGGAGTGCTCATACTTTCTCTCTCTCAAACAAATAAATAAAAAATTAAAAAATCAACTCAACAAACTTTTGCTTTTTAAATTTAATTTAGATAAGTCATGAGCAAAATTCACTGAGGTTTTCTTAATAAGCTTCACTAGAATTGTCTAAAATGATCTAACAATGTTCCCCCCCACCACCACCCCAAGAGCTCCAAATAGATGGTTAGGAGCCAAACTTTCAGTGCCAAGTTCTGTCTCAGATATTATTCTTAAAACCTGATATGGCATATTATAGGAAACTTACCTTCATTATTTCTGAGGGACAATTCAAGGGACGATCCTCAGAAGAAGCCTCCATTTCTTATGTGTAGCATGCCAAGGACTCAAGCTTTCCCAAGGAAAAGTGTAAGTATATTATCCACGACTAGAACATGAACTTTTGAGCGAAAACACTCTGAAAATTTGTAGATATCTGAAAAAGGCTACACAGGTTTTTTGGTTGTAGTTTTTGTGAAAGTGAAGTATTTTATAGGATGCCTTGTGGTTCTCCAATATGAAATGTCTTTAGAAAATGCTTGTTTCCATCTTCAGCAAATGCCCAGAGGACTGTGGCCTTAGCTCAGCTGCTGCACGGAAGGGGCTCCCAGGAGCAGCAGGCCTTGCTAAGATCTCAGCTTCTTCAGGTTGCTGATCCTGAGAGGACACGGCCTTGAATGTCAAACTGAGGGTGGCTATGGGGACTTTCAAGACAATCACAAAATGAAAGCACTGAAACACCTCATTGCTTGTCTGGAACATGAAGAAGCTGGCTGGTCAGGAATGAGAGCAGCATAGCTGTTACATTGACCCCATCTGGACAAGGGTCATGAGAGGAAGCAATAAAGACATGGATCCAATAGTGTCTGGATATAGTGTACTGCATTAAAGTTTGCCTGCTGATGTAAGGCAGGCAAATTTAATGTGGTTCTTATGAATTGAAGATTCAAGGTGTCTTACCTAGTGCAGGCCAGAAATTTCCAGTTTTTTGTTTTTATTTTTATATGAGTTATGGGCAAAGGAGAGAAGAATCTGAATATGGGGCTGGAGGCATGGCTTAATATGCGCCTGCAAAGCCAAAGACCGAGGTTCAACTCCCCAGGACCCAAGTAAGTCACATGCACTAGGTGGTGCATGCAGCTGGAGGCCCTAGCATGCCCATTGTCACTCTATTTGCCTCTTTCTCTTTCCTTCTCTCTCTTTCAAATAAATAAATAAAAATAAAAATTCAAACAATTTTAAAAAAAGAAAGAGCCAGGTGCGGTGGTGCATGCCTTTAATCCCAGCATTCAGGAGGCAAAGATAGGAAGATCGCCATGAGTTCAAGGCCACCCTGAAACTACATAGTGAATCCCAGATCAGCCTGAGATAGAGTGAAACCCTACCTCAAAAACAAAACAAAACAAAACGAAAGAAAGAAAGAAAGAAAGAAAGAAAGAAAGAAAGAAAGAAAGAAAGAAAGAAAGAAAGAAAGAAAGTCTGAATATGCAGTCATGTGTGGTGTGGTGATTCACTGCCTCATTCTAATACATACTTAATAAGCACATGGTTTTCTCATTACATTTATTGTAGAGGGTATCCTAATATTGTGAAAGCTTCTGATTCAACAAAACTTGGACCAGTCTTTCATTCTGTGACTTGTTAATGATGCCCATCAGGCAGATGGACTCTTGTTTGTAAAGTTCCAAAATACACATATTATGACTACACAGTTTATGAAACATCTATAATGATTGTTGATCAATTAGTATTTGATGCAGAAAAACCCACTTCAGAGACAAAGGTTTTAATGAGAAGAGGTTTTCCAATAGTTTTTATTGCACAAATGCTCTTAGTCAGTCATTTACCAAAATATATTTCATCTTTATGGAGAGATGAAAAAGAACTTGTTCTGTGTGTACTGTGTTTATACAATATAAGAGAAATAAGACTTTAAACCAACAAATATAATCTGGAATTATTCTGCGAAAGACACCTGAATGTTTGGCTGAAGCCTGTGGGTGGATGTGAAGTCCATAGACCTCTGGTTTTCTGCATCTATTGCTGCTTGGAAATCACAAGACACAGCAGAAAAAAATCAATCAATGTAGGGAAACCTGCAGGTCTGCACCAAAGTACTAGAGAAAAAGGGCTCAGAAACTTACTCGGCATCTAATTGTCAATAAGTAACTCCACATAATTGTCTTATTTTTACTTTATACACATTTTTAGTATGCAGAGGGCTTCTTTCTATGACAGCTAATTGGAATTATAATTATGTAAGTAAGACAATTCTAGGGTCCTAATTACTTTGTTCTTGCTTTCAGTTATTTTTTTTTCTTTTATAAGTTAAGAAAACCATATTTTATTTCCAGAGAGCTTTATGATATCTGAGTGGAAAGTGGGTTAGGTTTAGTTCTGCCTTTGAGGATAACAGAGTTGTTATTTAGATCCTTAATTTTTTAAAGTATAATATTCAGATTTTTTTTATGTAGGGTCTCCCTCTAGCCCAAGATGACCTGGAGTTTACCATGCAGTCTCAGGTCAGCCTTGAACTCACAATGGTTCTCCTATCTTGGCCTCCTGAGTACTGGGATTAAAGGTGTGTGCCACCAATGCTCTACAATGTTTGGAGATTTAATGAAGAACGTTACCAAATGTGCAGAGTGATTTTCTTAACTTTTTATTGAAAACATCCATACATATACACAATATATCCACAATATATCATGTGTATAGTTCCCGTTCACCACCTTCCCTTCTCCCCCTCTTTTGTGTCCCTTTCACTGAGTTCCCTCTTTCCAACTAGTGCCTCTCCTTATTTTGGCAATTTTTTATGGGTGTACAAAATTTGACTGCAAGCATTCTATGCCTCGTGCTTTGTCAACATGTTTTCATCAAGTAAAATGTATTTTCAGTGATGGAGGACACATCAGCTACTCAATGAATGGTTTTTAAATGAGTGCCTTCTAACAATCTTAGATAAAACTTTCTAAATATAAAGAATTGATATTTAAGTGACTCATTGATGTCCAAACTTCAAAATATTACAATGTTGGCCTAAGAATTAGAAAATAATTTTGAAAGAAAATAATTCATGCATGCTGGAAAGATGGCTCGGTGCTTAAAGGCCCTTGCTTGCAAAGCCTGATGGACCTGGTTCAAATCTTTGGTCCCCATGTAAAGCCAGCTGTACAAAGTGGCACACGTGTCTGGAGTTCATTTGCAATGGTGCCCATGATCTGTCTCTCCCCATCTCTTTTCTCTCTCCCTCCCTTTCTCCACTTGCAAATAAACAATAAAATATAAAGGAAAGTAATTTATGCATCCACTGGACTTTTTTAACTTGAGGAGGGTTTCTAAATACCTTTTATTTGAACCCTAGCTGCTGACACAGCCCATGGCATGTGGCAGCGGCTCAATAAGTGAAGAATTATGGACAAGTGAGGCATTTTGAGGGTTCAGTCATTCATTTGAATGTAAGCACACTTTTTCTTTCCCATCAAAGTTCACCATTTATTTAATTAGTGATATGGCATTGCCATAAATATACAGAAACTAATTTTGATTACTGCTCAAGCATCCAAACATGGACTACTTGAGAAGTATGAGGAATTTTTAATTTTTATTGGCAGCTTCCATAATCATAGAAATAAAATATGATAATCCCCCTCACTTTCCCCTTCACAACTCCACTGTCCATCATATCCCATCCCCCTCTCAATTAGCCTCTCTTTTATTTTGATGTCATCATCTTTTCCTTCTGCTATGAAGGTCTTGTGCAGGTAATGCCAGGCACTATAAAATTCATAGATTTCCAGGCCATTTGTGTTTAGTGCAGAAATCCCTGCAGTTATTTTATGCCCAAAGATAGAAGTAATAAGCATGGCCAGTAACAAGCAGAGAACAAAGAGAATTTGAGGTTGGAAAAAACACCACCACTTAGAGGGGATGATTAAGACCTATGTGGGAGGAGGTAGTTTACTTGACTCAGTGAGAGTAAGGGTAGGCTAAAGGGTAATGAGATATTTTGTTAGAAAATAGTGGGGCTGCAGACCCTGTTGATGAAGGGTCTTAGATGCCAGACTCTGGAATTTAAGAGACATGGCACAGGAAAGAGAAAGTGATTTTAGGAGCCTGGTGCATGGAAGTAGTGCTTAAAAAAGAAAATCCCTGCAGGTGCGTGTGTCTGTGTCTGTTGGGCTTACCTAATCTCAGGAGTTCACACTGGCAGAAAGTGGATGGGTTCTCCTCTTGTATTTCCTTTTAAAATTTTCATTTTCCCCTTTCTGAGTTTGTCTTCTCTTCAACCCTTTGGGCTTAGAAAGAGAAATATAAAGAAGGTCAAATTCATTTCAAGGCTAACTCTCCTTCTAAGACATAAGAATGAATCACTGGAGCTCCATTCTGTTTCTCACACCAGGGTTCATCCCACATTCTTTGGGGTCTTTAATTCAAGGTATCAGGACACCCTCCTGGAAATCTCCATGTGGGCAGTGGTAGGAGCACAGACTGCTCCATGTAAGCCCCTTTACTGCCATCTTTCTCTAATTTAGATTAAAGAAATAAAACAGGAACAGAAGGAATATTCCCTGTTTTTTTTTGCCTAAGGAAACATTAAGTGTAGCCTCTACTTTTGTGCATGTGATGTCATTTCGAAATAACTCTCTTCACTTGGCTTGTGTGCCTAGTCACCCTTAGTCCCTTTTACTGTTTAGTTAAGAGATGGATGGCCATAGCACTCTATACATTATTATTTTAGATTCTCAATGACTAGTTATGATGTGCTGTTTCCTGTCATACTGGACTAAACTGAATTAGAAACCAGTCTCTACAACACTATACAATAAATATTTTAAGGTGAAAATGTGATTTAGATACAGCTTTATGAAGTATGCAGATCCAAGTGCTATGAGAGCAAGAAGAGAGGAAACTTTAGAATAAAATAATGTGAGTTAAATGCTCAAGTAGTAGAGGGATGGAGAGATGGCTTAGTGGTTAAAGCACTTGCCTGTTAAGCCTAAGAACCCAGGTTCAATTCCCCCAGAAGGTACACATAATGGGGGACCCTGGCATGCCCATTCTGTCTCTCTATCTCTTTCTATATGCCTCTCTCTCTCTCTTTCTGTCTCAGGCACTGCCAGGCACAGGCTGGAGCCTTCAGTAGATGGGCCTGAGCTGCCAGACATGGCTAAGGACCCCTGGGCTGCAGGAGGCCATTCCCTCTCCAAACTGGGCATACCTGAATTTAGGCTTTGCTCTGTGACCTTTGGCCAGTTGCCTAGGAAACTCCTTATATGGCATCAGCCAGCATTCTTTGCACAACCCATCCCCCTGTACCCTACCTTTGCTAATGTGCTGGAATGTATGGCTCCATATGCTAATTAGGCATCAGCAAGCAACCTTGTACATCCAATCTCCTTAGAAACCTCAGCTGCTTATAAACCCATTTCCCTATTGATTAAACCAAGCTGTTCATAGAGACTGTTTCCTGAAAGTGATTCTTTCGTGTGGTCACCACAGTTGCCTGGATGCCTTCAGGGGAACCACGGCTGGCCCAGAGGACCCAGGGACTCACATCTCTCAAATCAATAAAAATAAAACATTTAAAAAAAGCAAGCAGTGGAAAGCATTGACTCATTTGCCAGGAATGTGTTTGCATGTGTACTTAATGGAACTGACATGATTCGATGTGGTGAAGGCATCTCATAAGCAGCTCACACTCAGCCTAGGGTTATGTAACTCATCTGGTTTTAGGCTTTATGTTCTTTCTGTGCTATTAAGTTTCACATGAATCCAAGGAAACTTAGTCTGACACATGAGACATATCTTGTAGTCATGAAAAGGCTCTTCATGTGGAACCATAAAGATTAGCCTTGAAAAAAGGAAGTTCTTCTAGTCCCATTATTTAATTTCCTTATTGTAATGTTGGAATCCATCTTTTTTTTTATACTTTAGGAATGAAATCCTGTGATACAATATGCTTAAGAAAATGAAATTACCACCACATGAAAGATAACAAACGTAAGAAAAAGAATACAAGATGATGGGATGTGAGGTGTTCTGAAAAATAACATATTCAATAACATAGTACAAGAATTATCTTGGGTGAACATTAAATATTTAAAATTTAAATTCAAATGTTAAATATTTAAAAGTCAAATTCAAATGGCAAAATTTAAATCACTATTTAGATGAACTTTTCTACAAAATGTTTATGTTAAAGGGTTTGGTAATAGCCCTGTGGTTGACCATGAGTTCTCATCTAGCATGTGCCCAATCCTGAGTTTTATTCCCTGCACTGTATAAACAAAGACCAATGATTACTTTGCTATAAGAAAAAAAATAGGATAATAAGTATTAGAAGTTTTGGATTTTAGCTATATTTCTGGCATTAATAGAGAATTTACATAGATACTAATTTAACTCTATGTAGTATTATTTTTAGTTCTATCATTCAACTAAAATATTTTTCTGAAAAAACATATAATGTACCTTTGAAGTTAACAAACTAAGAAATTTAATATTAAATTCCTAGTGTGTGGAAAGCAGTGTGTTGTTGCTGTCAAAAGCTAGTAAAATAAAGAAGATATAGTCCTTTATTGACTTAGGAGTAAAATGTTAATGCCAGTAAGAACTAAATCTATTATATAACTGAGATTAATAAAGTAATTAATGAAAATACCAGAAAAAGCATGTTTTTCCTTCTAGATGAAGAGATAATGATATTACAGCATAGATAGACTCTGCAAATTAGTAATTCTGACTAAGAATTTGAGTTACTTACAACTTCAATATTAAAAGTACTTTATAAGCCTACTTACAGCCCTTTTGTGGGGATTAAAATAAAATATTAACTTTAATAGTTTTAAAATATCTAAATATCAGTTATATATGAATATTCATTTCTTTGAAAAGATGTTGACCTAACAAATGTGAATGTCATTAACTCATTAAAGTAATGCTTTAGAGTAAATTCCAAGTGGAGAATTCTTCTTTCCTTACTCAACATTTCATCAAGAATCCAGCTCTGCATTGAAGTGCATGGGGAAAATAGTTTTGGGTTCCATCTTTTATGGGTTTGGCAACTTGTCACATGTAAATAGCAATAATTACCCTCAAATATTACTAGGCCACTGTAGTAAAATTATAAACTAAAATAACTACTGATGTTTGTGTCTCTGTATTCAAACACCTGTTCGATATTTACACATATTAACTCTATGTTCATTCACATTCAACAAGGTGATAACCTCTACATGTACATAAATTTTAGAAAATAAGTTGATCTTTTAATAACATGAACTATTTGAGGCTGCATTTATGAGCTAAGTGTTTGAAACAACTGTATCGGAAAGTCCACTGAAAACTGAGCCTTTTTAGAGTTGCTATTTGACTTCATTATTGTGTTTCTAAAATTATATATAACTTTACTGTCCATCTGGAATTAAATTATACTTGTACCAGGGAAAGCACCTACTTAAATAAAGAACTCTTGTATAGTGTTGATAATAGTCCTACAATATGATTTTGAAGACATGTATTTTGATACATTGCTTTTGCTCAATAGGAGGCCACATTTGCATAGTTCTTGAAATACAATATTTTGAAAAGCTTTGATATTGGTGCATTATTTTTCTTGTTGTTGGCATCAAATACCTGACACATGGCAGCAGCTTCGGGCATCTGGTCACATTGTTTCTGCAATCAAGAAGCAGAGAGAGGTGAATGCTGGTGCTCAGCAAGATTCCTCAGATTTTGGGAGGAACTTCACTTTTCAGTTAAACCTCTTTCAAAATACCCTCATAGATATGCCCAGAGGTGTGTCTCCTAAGTGCTTCTAAAGCTAGTCAAGTTGTCAGGGAAGATAAACCATCACAAAGAGTCAAGTCTTTGTTACACATGACCAAAGAAAAGTAATGTGCATGCACACACATGTTTGTAATGTGCATGCACAGATATGATTGCATGGGCAGAGAGTTCATAGTCTTCACTATTCTAATACATGGGTGTTGACTGTTTATCTTTTTTCTGAGTGAAGGAGAAATCGGAGAAAGTTGGTTTCTTTTAAGTGGTTTCAGTTAGGGGCAGGAACACAAAAAGGATATCAGAAGATGCCACGCTACCTTGGCCAGAGTGAATGTGTGCCTGATCTAGTTTCACCCACAATGGCTGCACCCCTGCCTCACTCTCCAGCCCACTGCCTCCACAGTCTAGCACACTACCTAGGACAGCTGCCCTTGGGACAGCTCTTTTGAATCTGCAAACCAATGAGGTCCATGCTTTGGTTCTGTCCTGAGCCAATCCATGGAAAAAAGTTAAGAGAGTGAGTGGTGATGATTTAAGAATAGGAGAAAGAACCAAACACAGACCAGGAAATTCAGATGATTCATCCATGGGGATGCTCAGGAAAGATTCTTTGCCTTCTACACAAGTGCATGGTTTCTTCTAAATCTCCCTGCATAAGTCCCTAGTCCCTTTCACTTGTTTGTGACTCTGCTCTAGCCTTTTCTTAGATCCCAATTTCCTTTAAATGAATTCCACAATTTATGATTTGTCCCTAAATAAACTTAATATCTCATATAATTCATCTTTTTGAGTCTGTTTATATCAATTCTCTGTTAAAAATAGGATAAGCACCCAAACTTGGGGTTCATACATTTTGAGAACACCCTAAGTCCCCAATATCCTGCAGCCCTAGTTCTGCCCTCTACTAAGAGAATGAGATAGTTCCTGAGTACAGAGGCTGTAGAAAGACTGACTGCATTTCCCCAGAGGGATATTCAGAGAAAGGAAACATGATGTGCTAATAGCATAGCTTAAGATGCTCTGGCAAGGAGAAGAGAATTGGTATAAAGAACCACAGTCTATGAAGGGGAGACTTCTGCATGATGAGATATGAAAGAAATTGAGGGATTTTAGGATGTTTAAAAAAAGACAAGAAAGAGGATTCTCATCAGCATTGCCACAAACTACATGGTTGACTATGTTTGCAAAATGTTCAAGAGGCAGTGTATGTATTCACTGATATGGACCACAGTGAGAGTGATTGTGTGCCCATTTCCCAATAATAAAGGTATGAATCATTCAAAATGTCTGACACATTGAACCTGGTGGTCATGATTATTAAAAATTTCTTTTTTTGTTGTTCATTTTTTATTTATTTATTTGAGAGCAACAGACACAGAGAGAAAGACAGATAGAGGGAGAGAGAGAGAGAGAATGGGCGTGCCAGGGCTTCCAGCCACTGCAAACGAACTCCAGACGCGTGCACCCCCTTATGCATCTGGCTAACGTGGGACCTGGGGAACCGAGCCTCGAACCGGGGTCCATAGGCTTCACAGGCGAGCACTTAACCGCTAAGCCATCTCTCCAGCCCATTAAAGATTTCATAGCTGGCCAAGGTGATTCAGGACTATCATCCCAGCACTTTAGAAACTGAAACAGAATAGCCATGAGTTCTTGGGCAGTTTTGGATATATAGTGAGTAACAGGCTAGCCAGAGGTGTAAGGAAAGAGCTTGTCCACTCCACCCCCAAAATCCACTAAAAGCAAGTAGACATATGAAAAGATTTTCAAGGAGAGAAGCATGAAAAATGTGGAGAGATTTCATTCGTATTATACATACACTGCCAACTCCAGGCTGAACCAATGCAATTTCTTTCTTTCTTTCTTCTTTTTGTTTCATTAAAGTATTTAAAACCAAACCCAGGGCCTTGTGCATATTTGATGCTAGGCATATACTCTACCAGTGAGCAATAGCCTTTCTCTTTGATTTCTAATCTCAGTTTAATTTCTCGTTATTTTTAGTATTATTCTGTACAATAATATTCCAGTGCTACCAAATAATGTAGGCAAACACATAGAACTTTTAAAGATACAGTTAGGCCCAAAGCAAACTTTAATGTACATTTTCACTGTCTGAAAAATGTTTATTTTCTTCAAGATATATTTTCATTTCTTGTGAAACCTCTCTAAAGTATTAAAACTGTAAAATACACTTATAGATAAAAAATACACTTATAGATAAAAACACATTTCTAAATTAAGAAGTAAAAAATATGGGAAATATGTACATAATTAGAAACATAAAATTAGAAGAATCAAAAAATAAATACCAAAAACCTTAAAATTGTACAAATCCTTTGGTAAAGTAAAATTTAGTAATTTATCATTAGGAAATCATTAAGTCTATATTTAAAGATTCCTCTAGGGGATGGAGAGATGGATTAGCACTTAAAGCACTTGCCTGCAAAGCCTAACTACTTGGGTTCAATTCTCCAGTACTCACTTAAAGCCAGGTGCATAAAGTGGCACATACACCTGGAGTTTACAAGGGCTAGAGATCCTGATGTGCCCATTCTCTCTGTCTGTCTCTCTTCCTTCTGTCTCTATGCTTGTAAATAAATAAATAAAATATTTTAAAAGATTCCTCTATAAGATATTATGTATTTACTATTTTAAGAAAAAATTATAAAATAAAAATATTTCATAATTATCTATGTAATACACAGGATAACATAACCATTAAAATTTATATAGAAAAAATATTTTATGTAGGCAATATATAATTTGCATTTAAATATTTAAGTGTTATAAATACTGCAAAAGCTAAATGTCCACATTACTAATTTCAGTAATGGTTCTTCAGGTAATTAGTAAACAATCCCTTCATAACACCTATAAAGGTTTCCAGAACAAAAAAAAATTAGGAAAAGGAAAACATGAACAAAGCAGCAAACAATTGTGACCCCATTTCCACACATTTTTCCATGAAAGTCAGCAAGCAATAGAATAAAATACCTTAATGTGATGAAAGAAAACAATTTCCAATTTTGGGTTCCTTATCTTTCAAATGCAGGCAAAGGAAAAAAAAAAAACTCTAATAAAATTTCTAAGAACAATGTAGAAGGAAAATGACCCAGAGTGGGAATAAAATATGTAAGAAGAAAATGAAATAGTAGCCATGATAAACTCTCCCTCTCTCTTTCTCTCTCTCTCTCTCTCTCTCTATATATATATATATATCATATATATATATATATATATGAAAAAAAAAAATATATATATATATGAAAAAATATGTAATAAATATAAAAATTATAATCTTTGGATGTCTTAAAGGAGAAGTAAAATAGACAACAACAGTAAGTGGAGAGGTGAAGAATAAATAAAATGTAAAAAATTTGACTGGAAGGGGAACTAAAAGTATACTGGTTAATAGCTCCAGGGCAATAGTGACAGACACAGTGATCCATGAAAACCCATTAAAGCAGAAATCCCTAAATCAGTCTGCCAAAAGGCCTGCCATGGCTCAGGGAACATTGCAAAAGAGAGAGCAGAAAGATGGTAAGAGCCGCAGAGACGGTAGGAATACCATGATGGCATAGTCCTCACCCCCACCCCTACCTGGACTTTCATGACCCCACAGTGATTGCCAAAACCACACTGAGGGCTTTCAAAGAAGAACCCTATGAAGGCAACATTACCAGAGCACTAATTTGAAAAGGTATAGATTAAGACACTGTTCCTCGGGACTTGGCTGGTGAGAAGAAGCAGCACAGTGTGGCCTGCTTATCTACAGACTGTATAGCATGGAAAATTATTGTCTGTGATTTAGAAAGCAGGAATTCAGCCTGCTGAATGGTGTGTGATAAACTCCTGACCTTGAGTTTCTGACTAAATTTATCCTAATTACACACAGAGGAAGAGGGAGAGAGGAAGAGGGGTGGGGGCGGGGAGCGAGCATACCAGGGCCTCCAGCCACTGAAAACGAACTCATGCACCACTGAGGAGGGCCGCAGGGAATTGGGAGCGGAGATTAAAAAAAAGTATAAACAGTTATAATATATATATATATATATATATATATATATATATATATATATATATCATAAAAACTTAAAAAATTAAGAGAATATAAACAAAAATTTAAAAATACTAACATTAACCACTATGTTAGAAATACATACATGAATTTCAGGACACAAATTAAAAGAACATGTATTTCCTCTATAATTAGAGAAAGAGAAGGAGATAAGATTTTTAAAGAATGGCAGCTATATTTCTCATTTCTTATTTATCAGAGAGAGAAAGGGAGAGAATGGACACACCAGAGCCTCTAGAAACTGCAATCAAAGTCCAGATGTATACACCAGTTTGTGCATCAGGCATATGTGGATACTGGGGAATTGAACCTGGGTCCTTAAGCTTTACAGGCAAGTGCCTTAACCACAAAGCCATCTCTCCAGCTTGAAAAAATATTTTAAAATTAAAAATTCAGCCAGGCATGGTGGCGCATACCTTTAATCCCATCACTTGGATGCAGAGATAGGGAGGATCACAGTGAGTTCAAGGCCACCCTGAGACTACATAGTGAATTCCAGGTCAGCTTGAGCTAGAATGAAACCCTACCTCAGAAAACCAAAAAACAAACAAACAAAAAAAATATTTAGGGGCTGGACAGGTGGTTCAATGGTTGAATCACTGGCCTGCAAAGCCTAACAACCTGTGTTCTATTCCCCAGTACCCACATAAAGCCAGATGCACAAAGTGACACATGCATTTGGAGTTCCTTTGTAGCAGTTCAAGGTCCTGGTGGGTTCATTCTCTCTCTCTGTCTATCTGCCTCTTTCTTTCTCTCTTTCAAATAAATAAATAAAAATAAAATATTTAAAGATTTTTGTTCTTATAAAATAAGTGAAAAAATATTAATTTCATGAGGGATTGTGTCTCTACATATTAGTAAGAAACATGTGACATTCATTTCAGCTGTTCAGTTTTAAATGGTATCAAAGCCCCATGCCAAATCTCTAGAATCAGAATATTTGGGAGGTGTTTCTGGAATTAATATTCTATCATTCAAGTTTGAGACCCAGTGAAAGAGGAGGAAAGTAGACATGGTTTAAATACAGAAAAACTAGCAGTAACCTCAATGACTGACAGTTACAATAAAAGTAAAAGAATCCACTTGAATGGCCAGATGAGTCAACTGTGAGTAGAGAATCTATTATTTTCTGTCTCAGTCACAGAGAACTGAAGCTGGATTTGCCATTCACAGATAGTAGGGATACACTTACTGTAAGTACTTAGAGAGCTTTGATTTCAAAGGGTAATTTTATTGCTATTTCAACTATATCAAGCTATGCTTTGAGTGGTAAATTCTTAACAGGATGTGATGGTTAATCTCTAGTCAATTTAACAAAATTTAGAATCACCATGGAAACAAATCTCTGTTTTGGTAGGGATTTTTTTTTTAAACAATAGATTAACTGAGGTAGGAAGACCTACCCTAAATGTGGGTGGTGTTATTCCATGAGCTGAGGGTCCTGGACAGTGCAAACAGGAGAGATTCAGCTGGGCGCCAGTATTCATCTCCCCTGCTTCCTCCCTGCTGAGACACTGTGAGCTGCCGCTGTGCCTGACTTGCTTTCTCCGTCCTGTTCAACTCTAACCTCTAAGCCAATTTAAACTGCATTTCTTTCCACAAGATGCTTCTGGCTGGGTATTTTGTCCTAGCCATGAGAAAGTAACTTATATACTACACTAATTTTTTAAATACACCCTGGATTTGGCTATCTAATGGCCAACTGTTGTGATTTGGAATATACTTTTAATGTGTTGAAGGAAGTGGCAGTCTGAACAGGTTTTCTAAAAATAACTTGTTCCCAAATTAGGTTGAAAAGAAAGCTAGAGGGCTGGAGAGGTGAGTTAGCAGTTAAGATATTTGCCTGTGAAGTCTAAGGACCCAGGTTCAATTTCCTGTACAGGTAAGCCTGATGCACAAGGTGGTGCATGAGTTCATTTTCAGTGGCTGGAGGCCCTGGTATGCTCTCTCCCTCTCTCCCTCTCTCCCTCTCCCTCTGTGTGTAATTAGGATAAATTTAGTCAGAAACTCAAGGTCAGGAGTTTATCACACACCATTCAGCAGGCTGAATTCCTGCTTTCTAAATCACAGACAATAATTTTCCATACTATACAGTCTGTAGATAAGCAGGCCATACTGTGCTGCTGCTTCTCACCAGCCAAGTCCCGAGGAACAGTGTCTTAATCTATACCTTTTCAAATTAATGCTCTGGTAATGTTGCCTTCATAGGGTTCTTCTTCGAAAACTCAAGTTATGTACATGTGAAAGAACTAGACATACATGGAGCTCTCTAAGAATCGAAGGGGGAGATCAGTGGGCGAGTTTAACATGAAAAAGTCCCTCCTTTCAGCTTTCAGGCAGGGGACTATATTTGTTGTTGGACTCATGAGCATTCAGGGAAAAGGATGGGATTAATGTAAAGTAGAAAGCCTAGAGTAAATTAGAACCTGGATATGGGATGCAGGACTCTACCTCTTCTGTTTAGTTGAGTCTTGTCTCTGGAACATGATCTGCTGCCTACGGTTCATGCAGGAGAGTGAATTTCTATAACGAACTCCTCTCTGAGGGTTTAAATGTTAGATTATGTTCCACCCATAATATTTCAAGAATGGATAAAGTTGTGTTTCATTCTAATTTCCTTTGCTGAAAAAAGTCAGACATCGTTTATGTCTCCATTAACATCTGGTGGAAGTTTTAATGCTCTCTGGGACTTTGAGAATTGTCACGGCTAATACTCTGCTGAAGATATGTGTCTTGAGTTACCTATACAACTTCTGTTTGTTACATAGCTAAGTGATGGGTGTCATTTTTACAAGATAAGGGAGATGAATTTAAAATGTCCTCCATAGGCTCATATGTTTGAACACTTGGTCACCAGCTAATAGTATTGCTTGGGAAAGTTTGGGAACATTTAGGAGATGGAGTCTTGCTGGAGGAAGCATTGGGGATGGGCCTTGAGGTTTTATTGTAGAACCTTACTACTTGCTTGCCCTCTGTTTCTGGCCACTATTATGGTGCTGGCTTTTTGCCCATGCTATCTTTTCCCCATCACGATGAAACTTCCCTCAAAACTATAAGCCAAATTAAACCACTTTCCTTCTGTAAGTTGCTTCTGGTCAGGTTTTTATACACAGCAACTAGAAAGTAACTGATAGGGAAGAGTTTAATGATATTCTCATCTTATTTAAATATTTGGGATTCTTTTATCCAAGGAATAGTATTCTGGTTTGAAAAGACAATGACAGAAATACAAATAAATATCCCTGCAGCATTATGTTTTAACTCCAGGAAATTAAGAATTGGAAATTATTGTCAGTATGAAACATTTCCTTAAGCAACTATGTGACCCAAATATTCTATAAAATTTTCAGTTACTTTTGCTTTGTTATCATCTATTCAGTACTGTTTCTTAAATGTATATATCTTATATCATATAATGTAGAAGTTATTCTTTAAAAGGCAAGATTCTATTGTTAATGGAAATTAGTAGTAAGTTTCTTACCATAGTGCCATTAGTTTCTTTAATAAACTAATGGAAAAAAGTCAATAAAATGTGATCAGATTTTTCTAGCCATTCACAACACTCTTTCTTTACTCAGCTTCTGTGTTGCTGTTAACACCTTTAAAATGTTGAAAAAGTTATCTATTTCTCCACATACCACTTTTCTTGTCTGTTAAATAAGGGAATTCTGAAGATCAAGGAACTTAATGTATATGCAGAGTACATGGTAAGAAATTCATAAACACCAATCATTATGAATTTTGGATAGCCAGCATTTTATAAAAATTATTTATAAGAGAGAGGGGGAGATAAAGAGAAGGAAAGAGAGAAAGAGAGAGAGAGAAAAGAAGAAGAAAGAGGAAGAGGAGGAAGAGGAGGAAGAAGAAGAGGAGGAGGGATATGCCAGGGCCTTCTGCCTCTTCAAATGAACTCAAGAAGCATGCATCACTTTGCCTATCTGGGTTTATGTGCATATTGGGGAATCAAAGTCAGGCCATCAGCCTTTGCAATCATATACCTTTAACCACTGAGCCATCTCTCCAGCCCCACAGCCACTCACTCTCTCTCCCTTAATTCTTTCAAAATAAGTTTTCGAGAAGAAATGAATTTTTAAACTTTTCCCACCATGTTAGTGTATATTTGTTATGAAACCTTGTATGACTCACTAAAATACAACAGTTCTGAAAATATGAAACTTTATCATTTTTGACAGATGCTTCCAAAATCCCCATATCTATAAATCCAGCCATATTTAGACTAAAGATATTTTGTTGTTTCTGGGTCAATAAAACTTTGGTTTTCTTCTTTAACACAACAGATGTTCATCAAAGATTTATTTTATTCTGGCTGGCTGTAGGCATTTAGAATTAGAGGAACTTCTTCTGTAAGCAGCTCGCAGTGCAGTGGACTTTCAGGATCAAGTTATCTTAAAGCCTCCTTGGCCCCCAGAGCCTTCATTGCAGGGACTGGGATTTGCTGACTTGGTGGGTGCAAATACCTTTGCTTCATAGTGAAAATTCCTTTGGTTTGAATATTTCACTGTAGATTATTAGATGATTAGCCTTTGGCACATTCTTGAAATATATAATTGCACTTTCTGTTTTAAGTGGATGTATGAGCATAGCCACATGCTATGCAAAACATCATGAAGATAAGCCAAACATAGAAGTTTAGAATTTTGGGAAAAATGTCCTATTTTATCTTTTTATCTCAGGCACAGTATTTCTTCTCTGTGTTTGATAGGGAAAGTTTGGTGAATCTTCGGTAAACTGAACCTTCTTTTAAAATCATGATACTGGAATTTTTGAAGAAAAGAGGAAAATCTTGACTTTTTTGTGCTTATTTATTTATTTGAGAGAGAGAGAGAGAGAGAAACAGGTAGAGACAAAAGGGAAATAAATATAGGTGTGTCAGGATCTCCAGCCACTGCAAATGAACTCCAGACTCATGTTCCACCTTTCACATCTGGCCCATGGGTACTGGGGAACTGAACCTAGGTCCTTTGGCATTGCAGACAAATGGTATAACTTTTATGCCATCTCTCTAGTGCTTTCTATGCCTTTAAAAAAGGCATTACTAGAAATAAGGTTAGTTTGCAGAAAAATAGGATCAATATTATATATATACACCATGAAAATTTTGGAAAAAACAACAAAACTGGAGCTCTCGTGGGTGGAGAAACTACTGTTGCAATGGGGCTAATTACAGGACAAATGAAGATAGTTTCTATAAGCACAGATTCTGCCGCCTTGGAGTTCTCCGAGTCCTTACACTTGTCACTTAGCCTTGTGCCTGAGATTGTCTCCCCTGTGGCTCCCACTGAGACTGGCATATCCCCAATCTGACTCAAGGGGTTAGGGTTTAAAATATCCAGTGTTGTTATATAACTGTTATGTTAGAAATTTTTCTTTGGTTAAAACATAGTATGTTATATTAAAGCAAAGAATATGGCTTTTATAAATCTTATTTGACTTGAGAATAACCATAAAAATTAGGCAAGTGAAAAATTATGTGAAGCTATAATCATTTGTAGCTTTCCTTAAAAATATATAAAATTTGAGTACCGCAAAATATGCTATAAAGTATTAGAGAAGTGGGTTTTCCCAGCATGGTGCCAGCCTGTGCTTCTAAAAAAGATCCTGATGTCAGTAGTTAGTAAGTCATTGAAGCTTAAAAAAATTGAGCAAACAAACAAAAAAAGCCTTTAATTTTTTTCTCATTTTCTCCAAAGCAACCAATTATTTCTGGACTATGAAATTTGAAAATGGACTCATGGATGCTGCCTAGATTAGAAGTAGTTTAACTTTTCTTTTTTATTTTATTTACTTATTTATCTTGACGTACCTTTCTTTCTTTCTTTCTTTCTTTCTTTCTTTCTTTCTTTCTTTCTTTTTCTTTCTTTCTTCCTTTCTTTCTTTATGAGAGAGGGAAAGAGAATGTGTGTGCCAGGGCCTCTAGCCACTGCAAATGAACTCCAGACACATGTGCCACCATATGCATCTGGCTTAAGTGAGTCCTGGGGGGAATCTAACATGGGTCCTTATGCTTCTCAGGCAAGTGCTTTAACCACTGCTAAGCCACCTCTCCAGCCAAACTTTTCTTTGTTTACATGCTGTATCTGTTATTTTCCTTGTTGCTACGACAGCATGCTTGCTAAGAAGTATCTTAAGGGAGGACAGGATTGTTTCGACCTACACTTTGAGAGGACACAGTCCCTCATGGCTGAGAAGGCCCCACATCTGGGGCAGGCTTGCATTCAGTCTACAGCCAGGAAGCAGTGAGGGATGAGTCCTGGTTCCTGTGTGCTTGTTCCTTTCCATTCAGTGTGGGGCCCCAGCTCACGCAATGGTGCCACACACAAGGTGAGTCTTCTCACCTTAATTAATCTGATCTAGAAAATGCCTCATTTACACTGCCTAGGGATGTGTCTGCTAGGCGATTTGAAGCCAGCAGCTTTGTTTCCACTCCTATCTACTCATTTCGCTGTCTGTGCCACTATGAGCTCATGTTTTAAACTTGTTTTATATCAACAATCTATATTTATTAATGTGTGTGTGTGTGTGTGTGTGTGTGTGTGTGTGAATGCCATGGCACAGGTGTGGAGGTGAAAGGACATCATTGAAGTTTTTACCATCTTTGAGACAGTGGTGCTTGCCACTGCAAACTGCCAGAGTGTGTATGAACACCTTGCATATGCCATGAGCTTCTGATCCTCTTGGTTCCTCCTCCCATTTCTTTAGGTATACTGTAATCACAGATGCACGTGCCACTTTGCATCTGGCTTTACCTGGGTGTTGGGGAATTGAAGACTATTTTCATTCATCATTTTTTTTTTTTTTTGCAAGAGGAATCTAAACAAGAGTGTAAAAAAGCTTAATTAAGACATTAAAATCATATTCTTTTTTTTTGCTTGTGTATGACTTATTAATTAGCTTGGTGGATAGTTGGTGTGTTGTTTTGGTGATGCTATTCGAAAGAGCCAAGTAAGAAAATCAAGTAAAATTTTGAAGTGCTTTTACATAGGCTGAGATTAACAATGAGTAGAAAGGAACTAATCAAGGCACAATAGTCTATCTCAGTGTTCTTCTCTGTAAAAATAATAGCTTTTCTAAGTATCCTATATTCTCACTTTTTTATGATTATAGCTTCAGAAATACTGGATGATAATTGTTTGGAATATGAACTTAAGGTGTAACATGTTTGATTTATTGACTATCTGGAGGTGGTGGGTAGAAGTGTAATATCACACAGCAGAAGGATAAGTTAAACAAGGGTTCATTGGAAAAGAAAGTGAGTAAAGCAGAGAAGTTGCTGAGTTGGGATGGATGCAGAACTTGTAGCCACATACAGACTTGGGTCAGGTGTTTTCATACCCTTGATGATGTAAATTAAATATCAAATCATTGTGGATTTAACTGTTTATTTTGAATATATATATATATATATATATATATATGAAGCCCCCAATAGGCTGATGAGTTAGATAAAGGGTTGGTTACTTTGTATATGTGGCCCACCTGTCCTGTTGGTGAATCAGTGTGAGTCAGGGCTGTTTGTCGTTTCTTGGGTCAATATGTATCAGGCATATATAAATTTTAGTTCTTGAGATCCATTTTCATAAAATATCTGTATTCATCAGCTCTTTCAGGACAGATATCTGTTTATTCCCACAGGGCCTGTAAGTAGCTGCCTACAAAATAATGTTACTTTACTCCTAATTCCTACCACCACTGTTTCTTAGGAGCTTGACTTTCCCTTCTGGAAGCTCAATTTTGCCTCTTCTTTCCACCCACAGAATAGATCCCAAGGGTGCTCATTACTTAAAAGCCTGCACATCATACTTCATATCAAAGTCAGCTGCTAGAAGAACTCAGCCTATAACAGTGATCTGCTTATATCCTCTTGGCCTTCCCCCAGATCCCCTCAGGAAATTCTGGTCCACTGTAAAGTGTCATGTCTCCTTCATGGGGACTCTGAGTGCAGAAGTATGTTCAGTCCCCATAAACTGAGAGAGAAAAGCTGGGAATGAATCTCACCATGTTGACAGGATAATTGTGGAATAAGAGGCTACATGTTTCAGATTCCTCATCACTAGGAAAACTGGAGATGTGAGTTATAGTTTCTCAGGGTATTTTTACAGAATTGACCGCTAGAGCAAAAACTGCTTACTCCTGTGCCCTGTGGTGGCTCTGTTCTTTTTCCTGTATTGCTCCCTTATTCCCTCACTCCCTTTCTGGACCCACTCACAAATGAGTTAGTTGCATTCTGCCCTGTGAAAAGTTCAAGCTAAATCAAGAAGTGTGAATTCACAGTCCTTGATTCATTCCATTTTAACTTGCACACATTGTTACTATGTATCTTACCCACTTTTTGTTGTAAGTTTAAATAATTTAAACTATAAATAATGTATTATACTTAAAACAGAATAGAAAGGGCTGCATACATGGTATAGTAGAAAGAAAGCTGAGGGTTTATAGGTGATTTGTTCATGGTTTTATTACATCTGGTCTCAGTGCATCTTTATGTAAAATATTAAAATTAGAGCTATCTAAAGAAAACTCATTATGGAAGTTTCCATTTAAAACTACCAAGACAAGACACCATTTACCAAATCCATACTTATTTTTACAATTGAGGCATATTCATATTTTGAATAATTTGATGTTAGGAAAGGAATAATGATGCATAAAGGATGTGATAAATTTATGATATAATACATTTTTTAATCATTTTGTTATCCTTTCTACTCTAAGGAAAGAAAAGAAAGAAAAAATAAGAAACAGGGTATTTGATAAGAGAGATAAATGATTAATGTACATAACTAGTTTTGAGAGTCATCTGTCTTTTGCCTGATGAATCCAGATAGTTAAAGGTTGTGAACTTTCAGGAGATCCTCAATGAATACCAGCATCTCCTCTCTGTCCTGGTCGAGCATGAGGAAACACGCTTGCATTCTTCCCTTCCTACTCAGCATAGTAGCAACAGTAGATGAATGCTGAATCTTCGCAGAATAATTGAGCCTGAGATAGCTACCCTTGGTGTACAAGTGCAATGTTACCTGAAAAATTATGGATTCAATTTGTTTTCAGAAACTGGCCTTGCAAAACTTTTAACACTTAAGTGTCAGATGAGTCCCAGAAAAGCCTGGTATAGAAAACTTCAAAGGGTACATTTGCTTCCATCCTCTCTACTCTCTTTCCACTCCCATATCTGTCTTTACACTTGCTACTGGAAGCCCAAAGGAAGATCCTAGGGCCATTATGTCTTGCTCTTTATCTGCTCTCAGATAACGGTGTTTCAGAACCTTTCATTGTTTCCTTTTAATAACCCCAGTTACCAGGGCCCTGGGATTCACCATGAAGCAGGTATTGAGAGAGGTGCTTTGTCATATAGATTGCATGTGAACTATCCCTCTAAAACTCATGGTTGGAGGCTTAGTTCCCAGTACAGCAGTGTTCAGAATTACAGATTTTGAGAGATTACTGTACCATCAGAACTGTGCCCATTAATGGATAAATCTATTTATGCAATTATAGATTTACAGGCTATGGGGAAGGAGTAGAAACTATAGGAAGTGCAGCCTAGTTGGAGGAATAAGTGACTGGTGGTTGTAGCAGTTACAGTTTTGTTGCTGGAAAAAAAAAAAAAAAAAAAACCCAACCAAAAGCAGAATGTGGAAGGAAAGGGTTTATTTCAGCTTCTAGTCTTGAGGGAAGTTTCCTCATGGTGGAGAAAACATTCAGGAGCAGAGTTCGGGCATCACATCTTTCCATAGCAGCTAAGAAATAGCCAGCTCACACTGGCAAGCTGGGATAATAAACCTCAAGGTCTGCCTCCCGGTGACCCACCTCTTTCAGTGAGGCTCTACCAGCTGGGGTTTGCATAAGAAGCTTCACAAGAACATTATCTATCATCTATCTTTCTTTTTTCTGCCCCATAGAGTAAACAGCTTTCTTACCACTACACACTGCCCCATGATGGATTTTCTTACCACCAGCCTCAAGGCAACCAAGCCAAGTATCTATGGACTGAAACCTACACAGCAGTGAGTCAAAGTAGACTTTTCCTTTATCAAGTTGATTCCTTGTGCATTTTCATGACAGTTCCAGAAAGCTGGCCAACACAGGCTGCAACAATAAAGGAGAGATTTACTCAAACAGGTTGAAGTTCAAATACTGCTTCAAAATCCCAGGCTAATGTATATGCAAATGGGTTCCCTCTCCACCACTACAAAAAGAAAATATAAGCACTCTCAAGCTTGGGCAATGCACATAATTAAGTTTCAATTTTCTTATTTTAAAGTGAGGAGCTTTACTGAGCTAGATAGTAACTACTACAGAATTGAAATTAAATGGCTTGGCATGCACTGAGCCCACAACATGGTGCTACATTTTGCTGGCATTTAGGGGCACAGTTCTTTCCTTGTGCTTCTGCCTTCCCCTTTATAAGGAGAACTGTGTGATTTCAGTCCCTCCTCTCTCTGGATTGTGCTCTAAGATGTGGAAGAGGAAGAGCCTGGACCATTTTTTTACTCCTACATATGGCAATGAATGGAAGAAGGTTAGAGATCAGTGACTATCATTATGACAATTTCACTTGGCAGCTCATCTCATGCTCTTCTATCTCCTCAAAAGTTTATTGCTGGGCATGGTGGTACATGTCTTTAATCCTGACACTCAGGAGGCAGAGGTAGGAGGATCACCATGAGTTCAAGGCCAGCATGAGTCTATATAGTGAATTCCAGATTAGTCTGGGCTAGAGCAAGACCCTACCTTGAAACCCCTCCCCCCCCAAAAAAGTGATGTTTATCAATAGTTAGCATTCATTTAGATGCCCTACCTGATGGTATGTTCTGTACGGATTATATGAACATGCTCACTTTCTGGTGTTCAGAAGCATACACACTAAAAATGATGGCTCTATACAAAGTGGACAAAGGTTGTGTGCTGGCAGGGGTTCCTGTGTGATCCACTGTACTCGGGCCCAATCTGTATACACGTTCAGTCTGTTCCTTGTGCACTTTGAGATTCCTGAAGCTCCAGTGGAAGCACTGGGTCAGCTCACATTGCAGCCTGAGCGTTTGCAGGGATTTCTTTGGGCTGCAAACACAGGAGTGATGTCAGTTCAGATTTTATTTTACCTCACTTATGATGTCTAAGGAGACAGCTGGGGTATAGGTTGAGGATCATGTTGGGGTCCCACAGATAGACACTCAACACAGCAACTGAGCAGAAGGCTGAAAAGAAAGAAAGAGTCAAAGTTGAGGACTCTTGGGGGCCTTCTGAGACAAGCCTGACTTCTAAAAGCCTGGCTGTGGATGCAGGCTAAGATCTACTAAGATCTTGTCGCCTAGCAACATGAGACCAGCTAATAAAGGGGAATTGGAGGCTTTTCATTCCCCAGACTGCAGGTAATTTTACAGGAGTTTGGGAAGTTGTTCTATCTTTTTCTTTTCTACAGTCTAACATTTGTTCTGCATGTCAATTAGATAACAGAGTTCCATAAGCACTCCCTGGATGCAGGGTGATTTAAAGGGAGTGGCCTGTGCCCTCAGCGCTGTGAGCTGATGAGGCCAAGTGCAAGACGGTGAGTGTGGCTTATAGCAAAGGAGCAGTGGTGGTTGCAGACATTTTTGAAATAACAAGGCTGAACTCCTTAAAAGAAACATCTTTCCAAAGAGTGATGGAATCTTACACTTTGGAAATATTTGTAACTCCTATGTTTTGTCATATCACTAACAAGTTATGCAAAGGCAGGTTAAAAGTGAAACTATGAAAAATGCAAGAGTCAGGTTGTGCTTCTTGACTGGCAACTACTCATATGCATCCATAGGCCAGTGTTGACCTGCAAAACATTTCTGGTCCAAGATAGGAATGGAACTGGGAGTAACTAATTACCGTCTAGTTTTTTTTGTTGTTGTTGTTTTGTTTTAGTATGTGTGTGTGTGTGTGTACCATGGCTTCTTGCCTCTACAAATGAACACCAGAAGCTTGTATTATTTCTTTGTGTCTGGTTATGTGGGTGGCTTGGGAATTGAACCCAGGCCAGAAAGCTCTGCAAGCAAGCACCTTACCTGTTGAACTATCTTACCAGCTTCCAGTTTAGCCCTTTTATAAAATAATTTAATATCTAATTAATTTAATTTTTTAACTTAAGGCTTATATTTTATGTCTTTTTTATTTTATAATAATTCCATTGTATCTAACTAAAAGTAGTTGTCATTATTATCCTCGGTGAACTTCCCATCAAGATGGCATCTGCCTAACCATGCCTCACCTTGCTGGAAAGGAAAGGCAAGATCTTTGAGAGCTTTAGGGATTTGCAGATCCTAGTAGACATCCAGTGGGAGGGCGTAGAGGAACAAAATAGGGAATCCGCTGATTCCCATGCTCTTGGGTAACACACCAGTCCCCTAATCCCCTCAAGCATCCTTCCCTACCACAGCCCCAGCCGGCATTCCAGCCACACACCAGCAGGTTCCTCCTGAATGAACCATAGGCTAAGTGGACCCAGGTCAGCAGGCTGATATTCCCCTCCCTGCTGCCAGGCTTTCCTGCCACTACGGACCTCCATGCGAGACCACTGTCCTACCTGCCACACCACCCCTCCATGCCTGGACCCAGACCTGCAGGCTATTGTTCCACTTCCCTCCCTTCTTCAGTTTTCCCACATGATCACAGTCCAACCTGCCACCCCTCTGTGCTTGAACCCAGACCAGCAGCCAGCCACTTCTCTTCCCTCCCTTCTTCAGTTTCCGCCTACTAGGGACCTCCAAGTGTGACCACCTTCTACCTGCCACTCCAAACAGACTGGACCAAAGGAGAAATTCTCCAAGACATATTATCTTTAAGACTCTAAACATTGATAACAAAGAGAAAGTCCTAAAAGCAGCTAGGGAGAAACAACACATTAAAAATAATGGTAACCCCATCAGAATTACTTCAGTCACATCAAAAGCATTATCCACCTTGACCAAGTGGGATTCATCCCAGGAACACAAGGGTGGTTCAACATATGGAAATCTGTCAATGTAATACACCACTTAAACAAGGATAAACATAAAAACCACATGATCATTTTGATAGATGCAGAAAACACCTTTGATAAGATACAACATCACTTCATGATCAAAACACTGGAGAGAATTGGCATGGTTGGTTCATATCTTAACATAATAAAGGCAATATACAAAGCTCTTAAGGTCCAAATAATACTTAATGGAGAGAGACTGAAGGAATTCCCATTAAGATCAGGAACAAGACAGGGTTGTCCACTCTCACCTCTGCTTTTCAATATAGTACTGGAAGTCCTACCTCAAGCAATAAGACAGGAGAAAGGAATAAAAGGGATAAAATTTGGAAAGGAAGAAGTTAATTTAGCTCTATTTGCCTATGACATGATTGTATAGGTAAGCAACCTGAGAGACTCCATCTCAAAACTCCTGAAGGTGATTAACACCTATAGCAAAGTAGCAGGATACAAAACCAATACACAAAAATCAGTAGCCTTTCTATATGCAAATGACAAAGATACAGAGAAAGAAATAAGGGACATGGTCCCATTTTCAATAGCAACAACAACAAAAAAATACCTTGGAGTAACGTTAACCAAGGAAGTGAAAGAGCTATACAATGAAAACGTAAAACACTCAAAAAAGAAATTGAGGAGGACTTGAGAAAATGGAAAGACCACCCACGCTCCTGGATAGGCAGAATTAACATTGTGAAGATGGCAATCCTACCAAAGGCAGTATATAGATTTAATGCAATTCCAATTAAAATCCCTACAGGGTTCTTCACACAGATAGAATAAATGATCTCAAATTTCATATAGAAAGGCAGAAGTCCTCACATATCCAAACATATTTTCAGCAAAAGAAATACCTCTGGAGACATCACCATACCTGATCTAAATCTATATTACAAAGCCATAGTAATAAAAACAGCATGGTACTGGCATAAAAACAGAAAGTATAGACCAATGGAATAGACTTGAGGACCCAGACTTTGGGTCAAGCAACTATAGCTACTTGATATTCAACAAAGGCCCTAACAATATAGGCTGGAAAAAAAGACAGCATCCTCAACAAATGGTGCTGGACAAACTGGATAACCATATGCAGGAAACTGAAGCTTGATCCACACATTTCGCCATGCACTACACTCAAATCCAAATGGATCAAAGACCTCAATATAACACCAGAAACTCGACTAGTACTGGAAGAAAATTTAGGAAGTTCCTTCCATGATATAGGAATGGAAAAAGACTTCCTGAACAAAACCAGAATAGCTCACAATCTTAAACAGTCACTTAACCAATGGGATCTCATGAAGCTGAAGAGTTTCTTTACAGACAAGAATACAATAAGCAAAGCCAATAGATTATCCACAGAAAGGGAAAAAATGTTTATGGGTTATCCAACTGACAGAGGCCTAATCTCTAGAATCTACAAAGACCTCAAAAATCTAAACAGTAAAAAGTCAAACACCCCACTCACAAAATGGGGCAAAGAGATGAACAGGCAGTTCACAGAGGAAGAAATACAAATGGCAAACACACACTTAAGAAAATGTTCATCATCCCCAATCATCAGTAAAATGAAAATTAAAACAACTATGAGATTCCACCTTACTCCAATAAGGATAGCAAACATCAAAAAATCAAATGAAAATAAATGCTGGCAAGGCTGTAGAGAAGTAGGAACACTCATCCACTGTTGGTGGGAATGCAGGATGGTACAACCACTTTGAAAAGCAATAGGGAGACTCCTGACAAAGCTAACTATAGAGATGCCAACAGACCCAGTTATTCCCTTACTGGACATCTACCCTAAAATCGTCAAACCACAGGCCAGAGAGATTTGCTCAACCATGTTTGTAGCGGCTCAATTTATAATAGCTAAGAGCTGGAAATAACCCAGATGTCCATCACTAGAAGAATGGATAACTAAGATGTGGTATATCTACACAACAGAATTCTATGCAGCAGTAAGAAAAAAATGACACAATGAAATTTGAGGAAAAAATGGTTGAACCTGGAACAGATCATTCTCAGTGAACTTACCCAATCACAGAAAAAAAAAAAAAACAAAAAAACACCACATAGTCTCACTCATCTACAGCACCTAACCTGAATCTATGTATGCCTTACATACCCAGCAAGCATCTCATGGACTAGACAATAGGATGGGTGTGGAGGGAGCAGAGGGCAATGGAGGGGTGGGAAACACAAATCTAGACCCAAATGGCAATGGTACCATAAAATTCTACTTCCTAAAAGGCAGACCAAATGACTGAACCTTCATCAGGCCCTTAGAGGAAACACCTGAGCCATAAGACACTGGAGAGTGTATGATGAAGACCAACCTTAATCTTCTGCAGCTTCCCTCCCTCCCTCACCCCCCTCCTCTCCTTCTCTCTCTCTCTCCTCTCTAATTCTTGTATATTAGTTATCTTTTTCTCCCTTTTCTTAGTGGGCACTGACCTATAACTCCCAGCATCGCATGTGGCTATCATCCACAATGAGCTTTTGATCAGAGAGATCTACAAGTTTTCCTAAATTAAAGACATATTTCTGTCCGAGTACTTGATGACCCACCAAAGGTTAGTGGTATGATCCTACTGCTGAAGACACTGTATTTGCTCAACATGTAAAATGGAATGGCATGGCTGGAAGCTGGAAGAGAGTCAGTCCCCAGACAGTCAGGGCATCTAGTGCCAGAAGGTGCTTCATGGGCAACTGGAGGAAAATGACCAATATCTATTCAAGCATCTAACCTACTTAGCAGCAAATAATCTGTTGTGATGCCCACACAAGTGCAATAGTGGCACACAGCCATGGTGGGGAACCAACTGCTCTTGATTCAGCGAACTGATCCCCTCAGTGGTAGGAGACCCATAGCTGGAGCTGAGAAACAAGTCAGAACCATATGGTCCCTCAACTGATGAGTGGATAAGGAAGACATGGCATATTTATACAATGGAGTTCTACTCAGTGGTAAAGAAAAATGGAGTTTTGAAATTTGCAGAAAAATGGGTGGATCTGGAAAGGATTATACTAAGTGAGGTAACCCAGGCCCAGAAAGCCAAGTGCTGCATGTTCTCCCACATATGTGGATCCTAGCTACAGATGATTGGGCTTCTGCATGAGAATGAAAATACTTAGTAGCAGAGGCCAGCAAGTTAAAAAGGAGATGTAAAGGGAAGAGAAAGGGAGGAGTGTACTTAATAGGTTGGTATTATATATATGTAAGTACAATGACTGAGATGGGGAGGAAATATGATGGAGAATGGAATTTCAAAGGGGAAAGTGGGGGGAGCAGGAGGGAGGGTATTATCATGGGATTTTTTTATAATCATGGAAAATGTTAATAAAAATTGTGAAAAAAAATAAAAAATAAAAATAAAATTGAAAAAAATTAGAAACAAAGAAATCTGGCTTTTCTTTCAATATTGAAAATTACTGCTGTAGAATACAGCAACAGCTTTTCTGCAAAAATCTAAATACTAAATATTTTTGATATATAGGTCATTTGGTCTGCATTGTATCTAGTCGGCTTCAATACTGTAAAACCAGCCATAGACAGTGCATAGACTACATAGATATGGTTGTGTTCCAATAAAACTTTATTTACAAAAACAGTGGGTCATTGCTGCCCTAGTTCTATGGTTCTCAAGCTTATCTGAGTTGTCAATCCATGAAGGGTTTGACTCAGCAATTGTGGAGGCAGCTCTGGGATGCTGATTCAGATGATCTCACAGCTGCTTCTGGTTGGTGGAGTCTTTCTGTGTCAAACCTTGATGAAAATTTCCAAAGCTGATATTCAATTGACAGAGTTAAAGTCCATACTATTGTTTACTAGCAGAGTAACTGTGAGAAGAGTTATTTATCTTTCAAACCTCAGTTTTCTCTTTTGAAAAATGGAGGTAATTCCTATCTATTTTAACCCCTTAAAATTTCAATAAAAGTATGTATGTGATGAGGGTTCATGAAAAATGCCAAATACTATAGATACTATAGATGTGATGCTTTCTATTGTCTTTAATTTTAACTACATTGGTCTAAATTGTGAAAGCATATATGGGCAGGTTATGTATTAACTGCATAAGATGGCAGTTCCATTTGATGTGAGTGCTCTAGTCACAAATGCACGCTCTTCCCTGTGCTTAATTACAACTAAAGGACCACTATTATTATTAGTCAATACCACAGTGCTACTCAAGGACACATTAAAGACCTTGTTTATACTGGTATTAGAAAATAACATTTACTGTGAAAATGAGCACAGTTCAATAAGCAGTTAAAAGGCCACAAGTATGAGAAATAGACATGTAATGAAACACAGTGTAGCAGCCTTGCCCTCAAAGTGAGCTTTTCAGAGCTCCTTCCATCACTGTCCTTTGCCTCTAGGCAGCCAGCCACACTGAACAGGAAGTTTGCCTGCTAATACAATCAGAACAGTGCTGGATTTTTTTTTTTAATTGAAGGGACATTGTTTTTCATGTTTATTTGCAAACAAATATTTGTGTGAAGGGAAAGTTAGAGACTAGACTTGTTTCCTGCCTCTTGATAAGTAAGGTTGTGGGGGAAGAGAGCTACAGAGAAAGTATCTCTGATTTCCTTATAAGTGGTGAATGACCAAAGGTTGTATGGCAAATTCCTCCAATTTCAAGTTTTCCCTTCTAAAGGGAAGAGGGAGAGTCAGGCGACTCAGGAAGTCAAACCTGGGGAAGCTGAAACTTAAAAGACCTCTCCCTGAGGTTATATAAAGGGCAAAAAACTGCTTTGGGGGAGACTCTGACCAGCTGAGTGGTCTGCAAGTCTTTCAGTGAGCTCCAGAGATGCAGCTTCCATGAGGTTCTGGGATGGGTTTTTCAGTGATGCAAGCACCTTTGAGTCACCTATGCTCCCATAAGCAAGCACTCACCCTGCTCTGTGAGTAACCCTGTTATACTCATTAGTTCACCAAAACTGGTTTTGGTACAGTCATGCTCTGGTCTGTCTTCTGAGCCATTCCTGGGTTGACTAGACATGTGTTCACATCTCCCCAGGGAGGAAAATAAAAAATGCACAGAACACCAAATTTACTTCAAGCACGATAGGTTTAGGTATTATTATTATCTAAATTACAGGGTCATGGTGAACATTATCCCTCATTCCCTTTTTCTCAAGGAAGTTAAGAGGAAGCCATCTTGGGTTTAGTGAGAGGAACTATACCCAGCCTTGTAGGAGCATGAGGGAGAAGGGAGTCTTGTCTCACTGAAGATAATTATGCTTAGAAGAAGAGAAAGAAGGCAACTTGCTCTGTCATCTTTAGCTGTGAGCTGTAAAAAAGTCCCTTTGTGCCTGGTAGATGGAAAAAAAATGGCTTTATCAAAAATTCTTCAGGATTTAAATTAGAAAAGTAGCATTTCTGACAGTGATGTCTTCAGCAAGTACAAATGAGACTTAGGGTCCTAAAAGTGGGGGGTGGATAAACCAATTCTGACAACCTGCCCTTAAGATCAGTGGTGGGCTATGAGTGAAAAGGAAGGGATGATGCCCTGTGCACAGCAGCCCAGAAGGTAGCATGAAGTTGAGGACCCAGTTTCCATCTTGGCACCTGAAATCTGGTTTCCAGGTTACATTATGACTTCAAATCCTTCCTCATATTTGCAGTAGCAGACAATCCCAAAAGACCTTAACCCTTGAGAAGACTCAAAAAAGTAGATGAAGTGTTAGGATGCCTCATGAATCCCCTGGGGGGCAGTGGCGGTGGGCAGGGGCAGAAGGAAGAATGAAATCTAGGTGGATCTACTGCCGGGCTGTAAGGCTTTCCTGAGATTATCTGCTAACTTGAGGGTCACTATCTCAGGGGTAAAAGGTGCCAGCTTAGGAGGAGAGTTAAAGGGTCCTCTGAGATAGCTGAATCTAAAAGAGTAGGATCATCTGCCTACAAAGGCAGTGTCCTGTGAGGGGTCATCATGGCCAAAAGAGAGGTTCTAAATAGTGACCATATGTTTCATGAAAGGAAAGACAATAGACATAAGCATGTACACATAAGCATATGCATCTGAACCTCATAATTGGTTTATAAGTTAGACTGATTCCTTCCTTTAGTTACAACAACTGTATCCTTGTTTAAAATTCATGTGAATTATATAACCCTAAAAGTGGAAATGCTTGGTCTTGAGAAATGGCTTAGCAGTTAAGGCACTTTCCTTTGAAGCCTAAGGACCCATGTTCAACTCTCCAGATCCCAAGGAAGCCAGATGCACAAAGGTGAGGCAAGCACAAGGTTGCACATCCTCACTGGGTAGTGTAAGTGTCTGGAGTTTGATTTCAGTGGCTGAGGTACTAGTGCACCAATTCTCTCTCACACACCCTCTCTCTCTAAAATAATAAATAAATAATGGAAATGGTTGATAATAAGGAAAATGGGGCCTTGCATCCTTAATTAGAAAATGAAAGTGGTGTGGCTACACTAACCTCATTATACAGTCACACATTTGTTGTATGAGCCAAATGAAACAAAAAAAATATATAGTCCCTTGAAGAGAGGAAACTAAAATAATAGTAACAATAAAGTTGTCATAGGTCGAATATGCTGCAGTGAGGATAACACATTGGTTTAGGGATTCAGCTTTACATGAATTTAGTTGTCTTGGATTATAATTGCCATGACTGAGAAATCTGGTGGGATTTTCTTCAATAATTCCCTAGCATACTATAACTTAGCAAAATCTTTTGTGTGCTTTGTGGAGCCTTAATACCCAGGCCCTGATATCACAAATGCAAAATTTGTGTGATGTTCCTGACACTAGTGTTAAATAAAACAGATGCCTCCAACTTGGATTGAAGGATTTTCTTCTGGCCATTTTGTAAGCCCCCTCCTTTCTCAAAAGTTTACTATAATCTGGGCTCAGTAATCAGTTCTTAATAACTTTCACTCAGCAATCCTGGAGCTGTCATTCTCTTTGGTTGTACCACTGTACTCATGGCTATTTCTCACACAACAGGAGCAGGCTGCTCTGGGAGAGTTGGCAGTTTTATGTCAGGCAAATTAAGTGTTGTAGGCAGTAGTTACTTTCCTTGCCTTCATTTGTACTTTTACTCTGTGTGTGTGTGTGTGTGTGTGTGTGTTTGTGTGTGTGTGTATGGTGTGCACATATATGTGTTTGTTAGGGAGAGTGCTCATGTATACAGGTGCATGTACATATAAGCATATGCATCTGGAGGCCAGACTTCTTGTTCCTCATGTACTCTGTCTACTTTTTTTTTTTTTTTCTAAAGAATCCCTCATTGGCCTGGATCTCACCCAAACAGGCCAGACTGGCTGGCCAAGGAGTTCTAGATATATGTATGTGTCTACCTCCACCACACAAAGGTTATAGGCACAAACCACCATACCTGGCATTTTACATGGGTACTGTGAATCAAACTTAGGTCCTCATGCTTTTGGGGTAAGCACATTACCAACTAATCTATTTTCTCAGCTCCCATTTGTACATGTTTTAAATTTCCATGGCTGAAGTGATGTTAATGGGTTAAACTGAGCCATATAAAAGTGTATGTTAAAGTTTAAACTTCAATAATTTTCCATATGACTTAGAAATAGGGTATTGGTAGCTATAATTAGGATGAAGGCATTAGAGTAGGCTCTTATCCAATATGCCTGGTTTCCTTATGAGAAGAGTAGAGTCAAACATTTATGTGCAGGGAGAATGCATGATGATTGATGGAAGCAAAGATTATAGAGATGCAGCTGCAAACTGTGGAGTACCTGGGGCTATGGGAAGATGAAATGTGCTTGGGAAGCTCATCGTTGTGCATGGACCCACTAACAGTGTGACTTCAGGCTGATAGCTTTCAGAAGTAAATTTGGGAGAATCAAATTTTGGTTGTATTAAGTCATGAAGCTTGTAGTTACAGAAACCCTGGAGAGCTACTACAAGGACTGATGAATTGTAAAAATGCAGAATGTTCCCGTCACTCAGAGAAAATGTCAAAGAAAAACCCAATATACAGGAAAGGTACTAATATTTTGAATCATATAATACCTTTCACATGTAGCTTAAGGTTAAAAAAAAATAAGCTTAATCAAAGTCAGAACCTTTTTAGAGAAACTGTATACAGCTTCCAGCAGAGTTAAAGAAGCCTGACAGATGGGAAACTTCCATGCCTTTGAGGGAAATGGAGATGGGGCATCGTCAAGTCTGTCTTCCTCACCATTTCCTACTTACATCCATTTCCATTCCCTCATGCTCCCTCATTTCCTGTTTTCTCCCTTTTTACTTACAAACCTCTAAAAGAGTTTTTCTTCCTGGAAGTATTTTTCATATGGTATTGAAATGAGAAATCGAGTTCAAATGTCTTGTTACTTAAAAGGAATCAACAGTTTTCTAGAACTGTCCTAGGACCCTATACTCCTTAGAATTAGCTTTTCCCATAAATATGAACAAACAGAAAATTACCAAGGTCCAAGGGACACCCTGGACCTTCAGCTAATCAGCTCAAGCCTTATAATTTCTCAGAATGAGTTAGTGGATGTCTATTTCCTTTTTCATTGCTGTGATCATAAACCTGACCAGAAACAACCAAAAAGAGGAAGGGTTTATTTTGGCTTACAGTTCTAGGGGATATAGTCCTCCATGGTAGGGAAGCAGGAGTGTGGAGTGGCTGGTCATATTAGGTCCATCGTCAGGAAACAGAGAGCTTACAGAAAGTGAGGCAGGCCCACCCCTAGTGGTCCACCTCCTAGAGTAAGGCAGCAAGTCTTAAAGACTCCACATCTTCCAAAATTGTACCACCAATTGGGGTCAAGTGTTCAAATATATGAACTTAGAGGAAACATGTCACATTCAAACTTCAGTAGTAAGTACAACAGGCAGTTGATTTCTTTTCCTGGGGAAGCAGCCAGTTGGTAAGTACACTTAAAGACTGGGATTCATGCAACCATTGTAGATGAGACTTGATGCTTTGGATAAAGAGAACTTGGAGCCACATTTAGGAAAAATAATAAAGCCGGGCGTGGTGGCACATGCCTTTAATCCCAGCACTTGGGAGGCAGAGGTAGGAGGATTGCCGTGAGTTCTAGGCCACCCTGAGACTCCATAGTGAATTCCAGGTCAGCCTGAGCTAGAGTGAGACCCTACCTCGAAAAAGGAAAAAAAAAAAAAAAGATAAAAAATAGCATTCTCTCCCCAGTCCCCCAACTTCTCCAACAAACTATTCATAAGCTGCTACTCAGATGAGGGTGACATCTGAGGAAAAGAAGGACCAAGAAAGAAATTTTGATAACCAAGGTAGAAATACCAACAAGATCTTTTGAGTTACTTTCCTAGCAACACATTCAGTTTACTTTTGGCAGTCTCTTGACATTCTTTGAAAACAGTGACTTCTGAAGGAAGCAATAAATAAATGAAAAAAAAATTATACATGCTAGTGTCTTAGATTTTATGCATCTTCTCTACCTTAATGAAGATAAATTATAAAACACCTGTAAGCTCAGTAACCCATGCATTTTCAGTAACTTTCACAGCTAGGAGAAATGTGACATTAAAGGTAGTGTCAGAGTAAATTTGTCATAATACCAACATGTATGTGCAAACAGATCTTAAGGCATTAACCTTGCTGCTTTTTCTACTCTTGGGATGTTCCAGCTGTTGGTTTTGCATGCACACTCCAACATCTTGCGTGAAATGTCCTTTCAAAACAGCTGCCATACTTCTGCAGTAGTAAGATTTGGTTAGCTGTTCCATAATGATTCAGGTCAGGATCTTTAATGAGATCTGCAGTTTCCTGGAATGATATATTCAGGACAAAATTGAAGCCATCAATCCTTGGGATGTGTGTAGCGTAAGCAAAGGTATAAATTCTCCTGCAATATTTCTAGCCAATTAACAAATCTCGGACACCTTAATTTTACCAGCTAACAATTATTTCTAGCCAGGTATAACATAATTTCAACAAGGAAGACTGCTGTGAATATGAGTCGAGCCTGGGTTACATGAAGATGCACCATTTAAAAAAAATCCCTTACCCCAATTATTTCCACCATATCTTGGGCAGTTATTAGATAGTGTGTGCTGAAATATACAAAAACTATCTCTGGAATCCAATTTGAATATTTTAGATAGCAATAAATTATGCTTGAAACATGTATGTCTGGTTAGACTACTTGACACTTGCTACCTCATTCCTTATCCTCAGAAATTAGCTTTCTGTACATATGTTTCACATTGTCTAAAATTAAATTCTGATCATTTTTAACATCTGTCCTCCTTGCTCCATGAAGATGTTCATTTTCCTCTTACTTATTAAAACCTCTCAAATGTTTATTCACATAAAAGAATAAATAATGATATCTTTGAACATGTATATGGGAGTAAATATACAAACAAATATTTTTTATTTTAATATATTATTCAAATAAAGAACCTGTCCTTCACATTTGGCTGCTTTGTAATTTAGCAGTCTGCCAATATACCCAGAGAATAAATCTGCTATTGTACTCATCCATTATCCAAATGGGGATGAAAAATGTCTATCTTGATGTATGTATTTCTTGTTTTTCTTTTAAAAATTCTTATTAAAACAAATTAATTATACAAATGAATGGGACCAACTGTGATTTTTTTCCTTATATGCAGTGATAGTTAATCTTGTCAGTTTAATAGGATTTAGAATCGCCATGGAAACAAATATCTGGGCATATCTGAGAGGAAGTTTCTAGATTAGGATAAGTGAGGAGAAAAGACCCGCCTTCGATGTGGGCAGCACCATTCCATGGGCTGGGGTCCTATATAAAAAATAGCAAGTGAGCTGCGCACATACATTTAGTACTCTCCTCTTGACCATGGAGGTAAGTGAGCAGCAGTTTCATGCTCCCAACCCCATGCTTTCCTTGCCATGACAGACCATCTTGAGCTGTAAGATGAAATAAACCCCACTTTTCTTAAGTTGCTTTTATCAGGTCTTTTTTTCTCACAGCAGTGATAAAGGCAACTAATACAGAAAATTTGTATTGGGAGTGGGGTGACTAGTTAGGCTGGACTGGATAGCCAGTGAGATACAGTGATGCTTTTGGCTCTGCTTCCCCAGACCAAGGTTACAGTTGCTCACTGCCACATTCAGCATTTTATGTGAGTATTGAGGATTAAACTCAGGTCTGCATTCTTGAAAGACAACAACTTTATCCTCTGAGCTATCTCCCCAGTCCATGATTATACTTCTAATCAATACAAAGGAATCACATAAATTGATATTTTAAGAGAATGTTAGTAGGACAGAATTTATGATAGTGACTTGCCTAAGAGTCAGTATATATGAGTGGAATTAATACATGGTTGATAGCTGCTCATACTGGTTCTGGAAGGAGCATGAGAGCAGTGCTACAAGAAAGAGAGAGGAGTCTTCAGGTAACCAAGGTAACTTGAAGTGCCATCCTTTGCTCACAGCCCACTCATTCAATCCGTACTTGTCCTTCTGACTCAGTTTCCTTACTGTCATAGAGGAGGCATCATACCTAACACCTTCCTATGAATCAACCAGTGAGTCACAGGACAAGACCTGGGCAATCCAACATACTATGAACCCATGCCAGTAGCAACAGAGTTGACTTGAGAAAAGAAATGCCTCCTCTACCTCCTTCCTGCTCCTCAGTGCTCCAGCTCTGAGCTTCCCTTTGTCTGTTCGCAACAGAAGTAGCTAGAATGAAACACAGCATTAGGGAGTGAGAAACATCATGGAAGAGTTGAAAGCATAAAAAAATCATTAGTGGAAGGAGCTTTGAAAATTAATTAGAAAAGAAAAGTAAATAGTTTCACTAAATCCCAGAGCTATAAGTAACCTACTTTTAGAGTATGCATGCACTTAAAAAAAAAAAAAGGCTTCTGTCAAATCAGGTTTATTCTATCAGGCTCTGGTTATTTGCTTAGTCTTTGAAATATGATATTCTCTTTAAAGGCTTTAGCCTAGTTGGAACTTTACAAAACACACTATGATACTGTGTTCCTCCTTGCTTCGCTTTGGTCCTAAAAAGAGCAATAGTAAAAGAGGAACAAACATTTTTTATTGCTTTGTTTTAATTTTTTGTGGCCTGCTTTGTTTCAATATCCTCTTTTATCTTCATCAAAATTATGCTTGCTGAGATAAGTTTTGGTTCTGTTTTTGGTAATAAAGCCAGTTATTCTGAAACTATTCAGGGTTACCTGGAGTTCTACATTGTCAAAATTACAAATATTAATAGAACAGGTATTAAAAATATTCTAAAGAAAGTAGAAGTAATAACCTCTATAATTTGAATCAAGACAAAGGGATATTTTACAGTATATGTTATTATTTTATTTAATATTTTTCCATTGGCTACTCAAGTATTCCATAATAAAGGCCACAGTCCTGCTTACCTTTCTAGCCTCACCTTTCACCATACATCACCCCTTTCTCTCTTTCTGTGTCCAGCAATACTGAAATCTTATAGTGTCACAAATGTGACATCCTTGCTTTGCCCTTGAGGTCCATGTGCCAATTCCTCATCATATCATCTCCTCTTCATCTGGTTAAATATGACCTTCCATTCAATCAATGTATGACCCTACTGCCCTTATTGCTGACTACCCGAGACTTTGATTACCAGCGGACTCCAACCCTCATATGCTTGTTGAAAGAAAGACCACATGAGCACTTCACTAACCCTGTTTTAATGGGTGGGCACAGAAGTTTATACTCACCCCATTATATTTCACCCATTTTCTGCTTTGCAAATAGTCAACTATAAATTTATCTTCCTGAATTGAACATGAGTTTAACATAAACTTTAAAGCATTCATGCATCAATTATTTAATAAGGCCTTGAGAGAGCCAACTGATCCACTGGTAGTTTCTTGGATTTATATTTGGATATTAACTTCTTAGTCCCTCTCTTTTCTCTCCTATTATTCTTCATTAAAGTTACTCCACATTTGGATTCATCTAATATATGAAAAAGTATACAAACGTGCAAAAAAGAGAGAGAAATACCTATAAACTTGTATAATATTCTTTAGTGAAATGTATTAAGCCTATCAACTCTATAGCTTTTGGAGAGGTATAAGACCTTAAAGATATCTATACTTTAAATGTACAGGTATCTGACAGAGTAATTATTTAGCCTGAAAATGTCTGCACTAGACCAAATTAAATTGTGATGAATAAATTTATTTTCAGCCAGATACTCTGTATTTTAGAATATGAATCTTGATCCACATGTGAAAGCCTTAGCATATTTTTTATGTGCGAGAGTAAGACTGAGAGAGAGAGAGAGAAGACAGAGAGAGAAAGGAAGAGAAATTGCATGTCAGAACCTCCAGCCACTGAGATCAAACTCTAGCCATGTGATCCCCCTTGTGTGTATGTGTGACCTTGCACACTTGTGGCATTTTGTGCCTCTGGAGAATTGAACATGAGTCCTTAGGCTTTGCAGGCAGGCAAATGTGTTAACTGCTAAGCCATCTCTCCAGGTCCCTGGCATATTTTCTTGGCTCTTAAGAAAATTAGTAATTGTAATCCGTTTTCTTTTGATTATGACTTGAAATTATCTCATATTTTTTCATAATCTGTGCTATCTAAAAACTGATTCATAAGCAAATGACTACTTGGCTTTGATTCTAAGACACCATTTTGGATGGGGAGCAGAAAATATTACCAATTTAATGAGTACTCTGATTGTAAGATATGGCACAGTTTTAGATCTTTAAATGCATAAAAATGTGTGTTTTGAAATCAAAGAGATAACATGTACTTTTCCTGCCAGAAATCAAGCTTGATTGTGTGGTCCTTGCTAAACAAGTATATTTCATGTTTTTTTTTTCCATTTAAATGTGTAGAATAGACACAAAGAGTTTCAGCTGGCTTCTAAATATGACTAAATGAAGGTCTAAACTTCTCCGCAGTAAGGAAATAACAGTCCTTCAAGTGACTCTTATGAAAGTCACATGGTTTTTCCTGTCTGTGCAAGTGCAGGTTGGGTTGTGTTGCCTCTTGGCCAAACATTTCAGTCTACTATTTGGCTTCGGTGTCTTTTTTTATTATCTCACATTTCATCTAGAGTTGTGTCAAAGCCAAGGCAGGATTCCAAGATGGAAAAAAAATATTATGTTTGGCCCCACATTATTAAGTATCACAGTGTTCTAAAGTTTGGCTTAATCTCATTCATGTCACATCTTATGCAGTGATCAATTAATCAGATCATCACCTTACTGTTCCTTGAGTCTAATATATTTCATTGTGACAGTAAAAGAACCATTCATACAAGAACTCGCTGGTGCTACAAAAATGGTGATTCCTGGGCCCAAAGCCAGGTGCCTATATTCCAATAACAAAGGCTGCGGCCCTGGAAAAGGTGTTTTTGGCAAGCTATGTGAGAGACTTGCACAGTGACCCACAAGAAGTGTTCTCTGTATTAGTGTAGCATGGGGTTCAATGCTAGAAGGAGCTTAAATTTCCTCTAGGGGCAGATCGCAGAAAAAGAAGCTGAACTATTCATGTTTTAGTTTCCTCTTCTAAAAAATGGGGTGACAATAGTACCTTCCTTAATGAAATGCTTTCAGACTCAGTGTGAAAAATCTTTGTTTTGCACTAATAGCAGCATTTGGCATGTGATAGATGCTATACATATGAAGTTTTAAGTATTCATAGGTACAGAAAGAACAGACTTCATTTAACATGCCAGACATGTATCCCAGCCTGCAAATGCTTTTATTCTGTTTGAGAGCCAGCATGTGAGCACATTGGCATTCAGCATGCATATGTCCCAAGTCCTTTCTCTGTATTAGGAGGTGGTAGGGAATACTATACTCTTCCTTTTATGCAAAAGGAAAAAGAGCCAAAAAGTGGTTAAGTAATTGGCTAAATTGGGGCAGCTATTAGGTGATGGAGTTTTCAGTACCCACGACCAGCAAGACTCCACCAGGAAATCATTTCACTGCGCTATCCTGACAGGATTACTCTATCAGAGAAACAATCCACTGGCCAAACAGTTGGTCTCTTAGGTAAATGAGGGTCTATTTGGTATACACAGTACTAAAATTTAGCAAGTGGATACAATGTGCTTCTGAACATGGTGGAAGTTTTAGAATGGCTATTTTTTTTCTCAAAGTGTTTGGCATTGATTCAAATGAGGGGGAATGTGTATGATGGAAAGTGGAGCTGCAAAGGGGAAAGTGGGGGGAGGGAAGGAATTACCATGGGTTATTGTCTATAACTATGGAAGTTGTCAATAAAAAAAAAGTTAAAAATTGAAAAAAAAATTAGAAGCTGAAAGACAAAATATCCTATTGCTTTCAAACAGCTAAGTTCAATCTCTTAGGTCCATAATGTGCCACTTGTTAGACAACCTGATAGGCAGGCTTTTTAGGGTTGGGCTATATTTCATATTCTTTTCTCTTGAAAGGAGAAAGTTATTTAAGGTGTGATAACCTTGAATAGTGCCTTAGATTTACATAGAACGTCTCTCTAAGTGCTGACAGACTTTTATTCACACCAACTCCCTTTCATGATTTGGGGCAATGACTCATAGTAAAGTTGAGAAATGAGCTGCATTCAACTATGTGTGCGATGAATTTTGAAATTACAGGAAAAAGAGATGGTGGGAAGGAATTCACCCCTTGCTTCCCAAGAGAATTGTCCTTCCCATGGTTGCATCAAAAACCTTTGAGAAGAAGGGGATGGGAGTATGCCTTTAGTAAAATTTTGGGAGTAAAACAGGAATATATCTAAAAACTAATTTGTGGGAAGGAGAAAATAATACTAAAATTTCAACTTGCTATTTGGGATAGGAATTAGCACACATTTAGTACTCTTAAAGTTTCTTTTAATATGAATTGTACTAAGAATTAATAGAATATAAGTACGGTAAAAAAAGAAGTTAAGGGGACTTCTTTCTGCCCAGGAAAGGATAATCACCCATAAAATTCACTTAAAATTTAAATTTAATATGAATAAACTTTTTAGATAGATCTTAAAATTTGCATACTTGTGTCATAAAATTATCATCCAAAGCTATTTATACTGTATGTTGCATATTGTGAGAGCATTTATGAATAAAATGATAGGTTTTAATAAATTCATCTTAAAAGATACACACAAAAAATAAATATATTAAAGGCAGGAAAGGAATATAATAAATATTTCAAACTAGTCTTAACTGACTCAAAATTAAATTCCTGTTCCCAGAGTGATATTCACTCTTATTTTGATGTCATTGAACATGTTCTAATATTTTTTAATGTTTTTTTGTGTATGGAGCATAAATGAACCAGATTGACCCCAGCTCCCAGTCCTCACTGGCACACTCTACTGCTTCCAGGAGAGCACTGACATGTGGATTAACAGACACATTTCCAAACTTTTAAAGAGACTTTATATTTATAAATTATTTATTAAACATTGGATGCTCAAAACAAAATACACCTGCATAGTAGGCAAAGCCGACCAATCCCTTGTTACTTCTGCTCAACTCCTCCTGTCATTTACTTGAGAACATTTTTATTTTTCAAAAGCAAACACTGTCTTTACTCTGAAACACATTCTATCCCACTTGATAATTTTTACTATTTATTTTTCAAATATGTTAACTCCTCTCAACTCTTCAAGGATCTCCAGTGCCCATAATCAAGGCTAAATTCCTTTAGTGAAGTGTAGAATCTATCTCCTGCCTCTCACTCCATCCTACACTGGCATATAGTCATATTTTCCCAGAATGCTATTGCTCCTTAGTTCTCTGCATGTACACCCACTGGAATAGCACCTAGTGTCTTAATCCTTCTAAGCATTGTTCATGCAACTAATGGAACAGAGTGTTCAGGAAGAACTGGAATATAAAGATGTTACTATAGCAGACAACTAGAGAACTGATTTGACCCATTGGATGTCATAAAGATAAATTCAGTGAATACTATTGAGACCATCTTATGTGCCACTTAGCTAGGCATTAAATTGTGAAAATAGAAATGTGATCTCTGTCTTCAAATTGTTGTAGCTTAGACCAGAGACCATCTGGCAAACGGAAGAGAAAAGCTTCAGTGCAGGTTGTTGGAAGACATAGGTGGAAAATAGAATGAGGAAAGGGCAGAGGATATTTAAGGAGAGCAAGCACAGAGATGACAAGTGAGGACAAAGAGATACTCTGCATGTGGCAAAGGTAGGACATTTCAAGAAAAGGAAGGGGGATCAAAGGAAAAGGATCAGCAGGTTTACGTAAGAAAGATTAGCAGGAAGATAGCAAATTATTCCAATAACATTTCATTATAGATGAGATACCTATTTTATATTATTTTTGCAATATTTAAACCTAAAATATCAAATAATAATGATTCCTGGTCTTTTTCCCACTAGGTAACATTGTAATGTTTAATGACTTGTCATTAGGCATATGCAATTGTACAATGCATTACAGACACCCTCATGAACAAATTTTGTTGCAGAATATAAATACAGCATTCTTTTTCCTATGGAACCAATACTTTAATGCCTGAGGATAGTGTTATGGAGTATAAAATTATATTTAGAAAGATAAAAGTTATTATCAGCTTTTAATTGTCAAGATTAAACTACTAACAAGCCTTGTTTATTTAGTTCTCTGAAATATGAGGTTTCACCCACAAAGCAATCCTCCTTGGGCTGACTGAGTCAGCTCCTGCAAAGGTGATGAACCTTGCTGCTGCCATTCATAGCTGCCCCCATTAACTTTCTTTTGAGAATTAGGACAAGCCTGGGCACTGGCTGAGTGAGGCACAAAGTGTCTTTGCATAATGGTTGGGATAATTGTTGGTCACGTGTTACCATGTCCACTCATGCTTCTTTCTTCTTCTTATCTTTTCTCTGCTTCTATACTGAAGTGGTGGAGGGGATATCACAGACATTAACATCCTCCAATAATGGAATAGTAGAATTGGGTTAAATGATTCTTGAAACAACATTACCGACCCAATGAAGGTCGGGTTATGTCACTGTACCATGACCACCTATGTGGCTCTGTATCTAGCACAGCATCTGGAATGTTAACAGTCAATAAACATTTTAGAATTAAACATTAATGAAACTTTTATTTATTTATTTGAGAGAGAGCCAGAGAAAGAGGTAGATAGAGAAAGAGAGAGAATAGGCATGCCAGGGCCTCAGGCCACTGCAAACAAACTCCAGGAACATGTGCTACCATGTACAAGTAGCTTACATAGGTCCTGGGGAATAAAATCTGTCTCCTTAGCTTTTGCAGGTAAGTGCCTTAACCACTAAGCCATCTCTTCAGCCCCCAAATTGTTTTTATTAGATGTTTTAACACACTTAAAATATTGGCTGGATTCTAATTGTGCTTCCTTAAATATTTAACATTTTTATAATTATGATTACAAATCTGTACATTTGACTAGATATAATTTTAGCACTTATACTATATACATATATAAATATTTTTCATTTTTTACATGTGTATGTACATGTATGTCTGTATTCAAGCACACATGCACACAGGTGCAGTGTATATGTATGCTTATGGGTGTGGAGGCCACAGGACAACCTTAGATATCCTCAGGCTTTCTGTCCAACATCTTTTTCTGAGATAAGGTCTATCACTGGCCTATAGCTTAGTCTACACTAGCTGGCCAGTGAGCTCCAGGGATCCTCCTGTCTTTGTCTTCCCAATCCTGGGATTCCATGTACAAACCACCATGTTGTGTTCTGTAATTTGATGCTTACAAGGCAAGTACTTCACCAAGTTGATCTATCTCATATTTGTGTATGTATGTATGTGTATATATATATGTATGTATTTGTGTGTATATTTATGTATATATATACATAGATATGCAAATATGAGATATGAGGCTGTATATATTTTATATATATATAATGTTCTACAAATAATTTCAACTTCTTCATAGGATTTAGTTTATAGGAGCAATGGAGAAAGGTAATAGAAGCAACTTTTTGCATAGTTTTTCACAGAAGTCAGGGATTTCTAGGCCAAGTAGAAATTTCCTACCTTGTCAGTGATTTTTGTGGTGAGACTATTACATCCACTCTCAGTGTTATCCAAGTATACAACATATTAATAATAGTCATCATGTTATCCAAGAGAGCTCTTGAATTCAGACTTCATAGCTAACTGAAATGCTGAATGCTTTGGCCAATATTTCCTCATTCATCCCCATCCCAACCACACCAGTACCTGGTAACCACCATTCTACTCAACTTCTATGAAATCAACTTTCCACTTATGAGTGAGATGATTCAGGGTTATTGCCTTTTTCTGGGGACAAGCATCATCATTAATACTTTCTGGGATTTCTCTCCTTTCCAGATGCCTTTCCTATAAAGCAAAAAGCTGGATCTCATTGTATTGAAGATCGAATATCTCATTGATGAGCAGCCACCTATGGACCTCAGGCTCTGATGCTGAAACCCATGGACCCATGTTATTTTGGCTTTTTTGCTATCTCAACCCATCCCTGCCACTGTCTGTGTTATGGATCTCTGGGGCTTAGTTGGAATTCTCAATCTGGGCATTCATTTTCAGAATCTTAGCTTCACTGCCACTTGTATTCTAATGTGACTTCCCATTTTTGATTTCCTGTGAGGACTTCTGGAGTCCAACAAGAGGTTTACTTAAAGTCCTTCCCTATATCCTCAAATTCCCATTTGAAAACATGAGCTCTACTCTTCTATATTCCCTTCATGATTGAAAGTTGTGGGTGTCAGGGGGAAGTACAGAAGGTACCATTCACCTTTCCATGGTCCCCTCCTCTTCCAGGAAACCTATCATTGTATGTCAGAGACTTCCTCTAGCATAACCCTCATTTTATCAAGGGAACATCATCTATAGAGAGGAATAGAAGCACATCTATTTAATATTTCCAAATTTTACCCACAATATTCATTCTACCTAGGCTAAGGATAAGGTTCAAGCAGGTTAAAGTCACTTGCTTACAAAATAACAGCCTTGATTCAAAGTCTGGCTGAAAGCAGGACTGTGCGGGGGGTTGCAGATTTCATGTGGGTTAATTCATAGTCAGCAGCCTCTCATATCTCCTCATAAGTTTTCTCACCAGATATTACTTCTTATCAGCCTCATATAATGCTCATCACACGAGACTGAAGCAATAGCTCTAATTAATTAATGTGATAAAACACAATATAAAATATGGAAAAATGAATAGATGATTAGATGAAATGAAAATTTAAATTAGCAAAATGATTCTACCCCCTTTTGCTCATGGAAGTGCTTGTTTTGACTCTGAACATAAGCACAGAAAGTTTTTACATTTACACTCATGGTCTGGTAAATAAAGAACTAGAATCCATATTGTATTTAAAAAAAAAAAAGTATGACAAAGTAAAATGAAATCCCCCTTTACCTATGCTGATCTCACCCTGTTGAAGATTCTGCCTTTCTTTGCAGAAGACAGAGAAAACTGAGAACAACCAATATCTATCAATAAGACAAGAAAAGATAGGTGGCTCCCTGGCAGGAGGTAATCTACGCCTCCCACATCAGCCAGGCCCAGGTGAAACCACAGGGGAACTGGAGACATGAGGAAGAGCACTGCTTTCATGGTGAGCCGGACAACCTGCAGCAGGGTGATGGAGGAGGATGCTCAAAACACCCCAGAGCAGAAATCCAGAAGCTACTGAGATCACAACACTAAAGTAGACTTAAAACACGCCCACCATGGGCTGGAAAAGATGGCTTAGTGGTTAAGACGCTTGCCTGCAAAGTATCAGGACCCAGGTTCGATTTTCCGGATACCACATTAGCCAGATGCACAAAGGTGAGGCAAATGCAAGGTCGCGCATGTCCACCAGGTGGTGCAAGTGTCTGGAGTGCAATTGCAGAAGCTGAGGCCCTGGCACACCGATTCTCTTTCTCTTCCCCAATCTCTCTCTCTAAAAATTACAATAAGATATGATAAAAATGAAACACACCCACCAAGGCTCAGAGAATTTTGAGGAAAAGGAAAAGGCAGAAAAAATTGTAAGAACCACAGGGTGGGAGAGAATTTCCATAGATATTGCCCCCTCTTGACAGACTCCTGCTCTCACAACTCATAATCGACAACCCCATGGCGAATACCAGGAATCCCACTGAGGAGGGCCCTTAGTGGAATGGGGGCAGGAAGGAAGAAAATGATAGTACCAACACTGATGCATCCATACAAAGTTTCTACTTAATAAAATATATTTAAAATAGAAATATGCGGGCTGGAGAGATGGCTTAGCGATTAAGCGCTTGCCTGTGAAGCGTAAGGACCCCGGTTCAAGGCTCGGTTCCCCAGGTCCCACGTTAGCCAGATGCACAAGGGGGCGCACGCGTCTGGAGTTCGTTTGCAGTGGCTGGAAGCCCTGGCGCGCCCATTCTCTGTCTTTCTCCCTGTGTCTGTCACTCTCAAATAAATAAATGAAATATGAACAAAAAAATATTTAAAAATAGAAATATGCTATAAATTGTGCCTTTAAAATATGTTTTTTTTTAAATATATACAACAAATGTGTAAAAGTAGATTTTCTCCCTAAATTATACAAGAATATTGTTGTGTTTGCAAGCAAGTGCCTTAACCACTAGGCCATTTCTCCAGACCAAAATTTATATATTTTGTATCACTAATTCCTTGAGTTCAATAAGTGTGAATTAGATTCATCTCCCTTGATCTTCCTTTTGAGTGTTTAGTTTTAATAGAACAAACCACCTCTACCCAGTTACTACTCAGAAACCCAGATACTTCCTGTCTTCTTTCCCAGCCTTGCCGCAGTTCATTTTTACTTCCTTGCAAATTTTGTTCTTCCTCTTGATTTTATCTTAACTCCATTCAGTTATCATTTCCACTATCTCCAGTCAGGGCGTGCATTACCTCCTGGCAAGAGTCCTGCAAAAATCTCTTAGTGGTTCTTCACACCAGCTTTCTTTCCCTACCTCCACATGTCATCTACTATGCGCAAACAAAAGTATCCACCACAAAATGCAAGATGATATTTATCATCAGTTATTTTGTTTAGAACTCTTAGCTTTGTTTGTTTTGTTCTCAGTCACAGCCTGGCCTGGCTAGAATGTTGTCTTTTCTCTGCCATGTTCTCTCTTATCTCTGGGATTTTCCAGATATTTTTCTGCACAGAAAGATTACTAGCTTTTGTTGAATGAATACCAAGTAAATAATATGTTTCTATAATAGCATACCCTAAAGACCTCATGACATGCAAATTCCCTGAATGTATTTGTCTTCAGCTGAACAACTTCATTGCATTTAGCATTCATGTAATGTTTGACTAACAGGAGGCTGAACTGAAATTATCATCTACATTTGAACTACATGATTTGTTTTTGCAGTGCTCACAGGAGCATTCAACCTATTCTATCACTTTGACTGCAGGGTGGTCCTCCTCTACCTGGAAATTTTACCCTGTTTGACTGGCATGGCATCCAGAAGATGCTGCCAATGTCTACAACAGGATGGCAAATATAGAACCTTGGGGTAATCACTGCCTACTTTTCAACCAGCCAAATCCTTAGATCAAATCTGGCATAAGTGAAGAGACAGATGTCACTATCAGCCTGCTCTAACATCCTTGATTTGACCTACCACTTGATGCTCTAATTTCATTTTTAAAAGTCTGAGTAAGCTTTACAAGTTTGGACAGTGAAAGGAAGAAGGTAATTTTATGGCCTGGTAAGGCCAGTGGCATGTAATCCATCTAGAAAGAGTCTAGAAACTTCATGGTTCATAAGAGCATCTGGCTGCAATCTACAGAATGCTGAGAGCATGCCAACCTTGATAATTGCAGTCAGCCTGCCCACCTTCCCACATTGCTTCAGTTGGATGACACACATTCAGTTCTGTTCCAAAGCATGCCATGCCTGAGAGCTAGTAGATTCTATGAGGCAACTGCCTCATCCCAAAACCTGTAGCATTTTACGGGTAAGTGAGGTGAAATAATTGCACAATAAATTCAGAACTGTAGCTTAAAAATGGCAAATTGAAAGGTGATTAAACTTCTAACTACTACTCAAAAAAACTCAAGCAACTTCACTTGTGTTGTCTTTCAAGTTTATTAAAGAAGAAATATTTGTTTTGACCTAAACTGACACTTTGATTTCGACGATAGATATTGTAAAGTCAGTATGAGCCTGAATATAAACCCCATACATAAAAGAGATTTTTGTCTGGATCAACTAGATCTTACGAAGTCTAAAATAAAATTGAGGTAGCAGACAAGTACTACCTGTGTCAAAGTATGAAATAAATCTGAAAGATGCCTCTTTCATTTATATTTCTCTTGGCTTCTTAGATTTACATGATATAATAAAATTTTGTTAAGAAGTTTACAAAGTAGTTTGTTTGCTTTTGTGTGTGTGTGTTTTTGAGGTAGGGTCTGAGTCTATCCCATGCTGACCTGGAATTCACTATGTAGTTTCAGGGTGGCCTTGAACTCATAGTGATCCTCCTATTTCTTCCTTCTGAGTTATGGGATTAAAGGCACTGAATTTTGGGAAATGGAAAACTATTCTGTAATCAGTTGCTTTTTCAGAAGAATTTGGCATTTAAGGGAGGAGAAACTGAGGTAAGCATGTTCAACAAGAACCAACATTCTATGAGCTTCGCATGTGCAAGGAAAAATTCTAAGCAATTTGCCTATATTTACTCACACAATCTTCATATCAACCCAATTATATGGCTACTGTTAATATTTCTAGTTTTATAGGAATATAGGAGAAAGTGAGGTACAGATAAATAAGTTTCCAGGGTCATAGCCATCATAGGAAAGAGCTTCACCTTATGCAGTCTAGTCTATAAAATCATGTTTTTAACTGTCTTACTAAACTACTGACCCTCTTAAACAACATGAGAAGCAATTATTGATATTTTATTTTTCTAAGCTATATTTTATGCCAGAACACTAACAATGGCATTTCTGTGAACTATTTAATATCCTTGCACTAGGCTTCTATTGAACCAACCTAAATCAGCTTCCATTGTCTACAACAGGCTCATTGTGTATCTTTCACAAATTAATATTAAACAAGTTTTCAAGCATTGAGCTACTAACAGTTTACTGACACATTCCCCAGGACAGACTGTAGACATGAGCACTATTGACATGAGTACAATCGTGCTTCCGTGAGCTAGTGTTTGGGCTACACTCACTGGTGAGACTGAAGTGGGATTGGCAGTTAAGAGGGGAAAAGCAGTGACAAGCAAGTTCAGTGGTATGTGTAAAAAGCAGGTGGATGAAGCTGAAAGGAAAGAGACTAACGCACAGACAGAGTGAGTCAGGGCACTGAGGCCCAAATGGAAATTCATTTGTATTTTAAAGAGGGCAATATAAAAACCAAGTCTTACAGAGATAGAAAATTTTAGCTTCATAAAATAGGCATAATACTTTAAATTATACATTTTGGGTTATAGCATTTCTGATTGTATACCTAACAATAGATGGTGTGGTAGGGGGTTTTCTACTGTTACAGTCTTCTGATGTGAACAATATATGTGAATAACTTCAGCAAAGCAAATTTTCTCATTGCTATTCATTAATATGTTCTAAGTGCAAAAGCAAAGGATGATCTGATATAATCCAATGTTCTATATTTGGGTAAACACTGGATAATAATCTCCCTCTTTCTTTTCATTAAAGTAAGATCAGAATACAAAGATAGCAAGTCCAATAAAGTTAAAGGAAAAAGTTCATAAGGTAAAAATTGTGTTGTAGCATTTCTGTGCTTACGGTTTGTATGTGTACTCTGTGCTCTATAAAAAAGTCTCTGGGAAACATAGTCTCTTCCTGGGATTTTTTTCTACTTACTCACTTTAAAAGTTTCTTTTTCTGTTGGGCGTGGTGGCGCTTGCCTTTATTCCCAGCACTCAGGAGGCAGAGGTAGGAGGATCACTGTGAGTTCAAGGCCACCCTGAGACTCCATAGTGAATTCCAGGTCAGCCAGGGCTAGAGTGAGACCCTACCTCAAAAAAACAAACAAACAAACAAAAAAAAGGTTTCTTTTTCTGATGTATGGGCCAGTATTTAATGACATACAATACCTAGCAACTGGCTTTTGTAAAGATTTGGATTAGATGGACTCCTAGCAAAGTGGCTCTGTGCTTGCCTGAATTTAGGACTGGTCTTTGAATATCAACTGTGTTCAGGTGTGTCAGCTATCCAAAGGGAAAATGTGTTCCTAATATCAAAGAATGGCTTGGCCTCCATCACTCTGCAATTTAAACTCAGAAACAGAAGTGCCTGAGCTGTTCCTGCCTGCCTTGAATGAAAGAGAAGGTCAATGGAGCCAAGAATCAAACCCTGCAAAATTCTAAAGAAGGAATTCACATGCTTGGGTTAAAATACAGGAAAAAAAAAAAACAAACAAAAAAATTGGGCATGGTGGCGCAGGCCTTTAATCCCAGCACTTGGGAGACAAAGGTAGGAGGATCACCATGAGTTCAAGACTACCCTGAAACTCTACATAGTGAATTCCAGGTCAGCTTGAGCTAGAGTGAGACCCTACCTCAAAAAAAAAAAAAATAAATAAATAAATAAAAATAAAAAAAAAAATAAGGTTAATCCCATTGCTAAATTCAGGTATAACATGTTTCCCTTAGTAATGGCTAGAAACACTTGAATCTTCAGCGTTCCTTAACAGTAGAAGGATTCAGGGCAGGAGAGATGGCTTAGTGGTTAAGCGCTTGCCTGTGAAGTCTAAGCACCCCAGTTCAAGGCTCAATTCCCCAGGACCCACATTAGCCAGATGCACAAGGGAACACACAAGTCTGGAGTTTGTTTGCAGTGGCTGGAAGCCCTGTCTCACCCATTCTCATTCTCTCTGTCTGCCTCTTTCTCTGCCTGTCACTCTCAAATAAATAAATAAAAATAAACAGAAATAGCACAGAAAGAGCTGGAGAAATAGCCTAGAAGTTAAGGCATTTGCCAACAAAGCCTAAAGATCCCAGATCAATTCCCCAGGATCCATATAAGCCAGATGCACAAGGGGCGCATGCAACTGGAGTTCCTTTGCAGTGGCTAGAGTCCCTGGTATGCCCATTCTCTCTCGTACTTTCTATATCTGCTTCTTTCTCTCTCTCTCTTTCAAATTAATAAATAGGATTTGAGTGTTCTCTGTGTCTATCTCCTTCACCCTTGTGCTGGTACAGATTCACCAAGAAAGTAGCACTCTTACTCATTTCCCCAATTATTCTTAGTTTCAGCTGGGGCCTTTTTGAGGTGTGATGGGCTGGTTCTCTCCTTAGAATCTGCATCCATAAATAAAATATTTTTAAAAGCAATTTTAAAAAAATAGCACAGAAAGAAAAAAGAAATGGGATTGGCTTCTGTGCCTTGGTGCCACCCTATCTTGAGTCATAAAAGAGAAGGAACTCTTATTGTTGTTGTTATTATCTTCATCATCTAAACTAAGGTTTAAAAAAGGTATATATATATATATATATACATATATATATATATACACACACATCCATATATATGTGTATATGTATATATATACAAATATATATGTATATATGTGTATATTGTATATATATCTATCTCTATCTCTATCTATATCTGTATTTGTTTTACTCATTGTTAGTTTTGTTCTGGAAGATCACATAATTCAGAGAAAAACAGACATCTTCTAATGCTGTGCTTTCCATTACAAAATGGGCAGATAAGTGAGATAAAGACTCTCAAGACAAATATAGCTGCCAAGTGATCTTACTCATCCTTGCAAAACACTCCCTCCAAGTTGGGAACCGGGCATGGTGGTGCACGCCCTTAATCCCAGCACTCAGGAAGCAGAGGAAAGATTGCCCTGCATATGAGGCTAGCCTGGGACTACAGAGTGAGTTCCAGGTTGGCCTGGGCTAGAATGAGCCAGGTGCACAAAGCAGTACATACATAGGGAGTTTATTTTCTGTAGCTAGAGGCCCTGGAGCACCAATATACATACTCTCCTCTACCTCAAGAGCTGCTCCTCCCTTGGCTGCTGCGGTCCCCCCTTCATGTTTCTTGAGTTTGCGAGGAGCACCAGTATGAATGGAGAATCCCCATCACTTGGCTTTTCCTGAGGCTCAGGCCGAGCCTTGCAGCTATTTATATTTTTGGATTTTTCTCCCCTAGGCTGCATTGGCATGGTTCCTGTACTACCATCCATCGTAACCAGCCACACACTCTCTCTCTTGTCCTCTCTCTATCCCTCCCTCTCTGCCTGTATCAACTAGCTTGAAAATAAATGAAAAATAATTTTTAAAAAAATAAGAAAATCACTTCAGGGGGTTAAAGACATATTTTTTCCTCTTAGTAAAACTATGAGACAAACTGCAAGATATTTTCAAGAGCATCTAAAAAGTTGTAGATGAGTAGAAGAGACAAGAATGAGGGAGTAGATGGAAGCTTAGAAGAGATGCCAGTAGCTGAACATCTCAGAAAGTCCTAGAAAGAACACATTTCCTGAAAGTGAAAAGTGTATCCTAACTCACAAAACCTGTGGTATTGACTGGGACAGGTGAAAGACACGGAGTAGCTTGATGATAGAAATCTCTCCTGACTGATTACAGATAGCAGGCAAAGAGGGAGATGTACTACATGAAAATTACACTGACTGGAAGAAGTTTGTCTTTGTGATAACTTGTAAGAAAGTATTTTATTTCTGAAAAATATGTTTCCTGGAATCCTTCTCTGTCCTGGCTGCCAAGAACCTCTTGAATAAAGATACCCAGCTCTTTCATAAGGCAGCTAACAACAATAACTAATAAAAGCTAGTGTAAGTTACTTCAAGGCAGATGTAGAAATAATTGGCATATTGCTCATATAAAGTAAAAAATAGTCAACAGCAAAACTTAATGAAGGATATTCCAGAGACAGAAGCATTGAATTAAAAACAACAACAAAAAAGCAGCAAAATTTAGTGAAGCCACTGCGTCTATGAAGGAAAATGCAAGAATGAAACAAAGACAAAAAACTAGAAAACATAAGAGGGTACCAGGAAGACATGAGAGTGTGCTGGGTAACAGGTGGGGTGGAAGAAAAATAATGAAAAAATGAAAAGGACACAAGAACATATATGAGGGGAGGTAATATGATGGAGAATGGAATTTCAAAGGGGAAAATGTGGGGGGGAGGGAGGGAATTACCATGGGATATTTTTTATAATCATGGAAAATTCTAATAAAAATTTAAAAAATAATAAATAATAAATAATGAAAAGCATTCTATTAGGCTGGGGGGATGATTCAACTGTTAAAGCATTTGCCTGCAAAGCCTAAGAACCTGGGTTCGATTCCTCAGTACCCATGTAAAGCCATATGCACGTATCTGCAGTTTGTTTGCAGTGGCTAGAGGCCGTGGCATGCCCATTCTCATTCATTCTCTCCCTCTCTCTCCTTGTAAATAAATAAAGAAAATATATTTTATTTGAGAGAGAAAGATAATGGGCATGTCAGGGCCTCTAGCAAATGAACTCCAGACATGTGCACTACCTTGTGCATTTGGCTTACATGTGCAGTGGTAAATTGAACCTGGGTCCTTAGACTTCACAGGCAAGTGCCTTATTTGCTAAGCCATCTCTCCAGCCCCAAATAAAATATATTTTAAAAGTAAAAAAAAGAAAAAGAAAAAAGAAAATATATGAGAATAAATAGTCACTGGAAAACAGTAAGAAATGTAGGATAAAAATGAGAAAAGTTTAAAAAGCTGAAATTAAACCAAGCATTACAGAAGACAAGCAAACAAGTTTTGATGCCACATCCTTATGATCCCTGCACTGGACAAATAGAAGAAGGAGAATCAAAGTTCAAGGCTGTCCTTGGCTACATAGGAATTTCAACAGCAGTCAGCCTGGGACACAACACATGACATGCTGTCTCAAAAGACAAAAGCAACAACAAAAGGACAATATGTAACATTTATGCAATTGGAGTTCTTAAAGAAATAAAGATGAGTTTACACATTAGGTTTCTAGACTACAATTCAAGAAAGCTTTCCTAAAATTAAAATTGTTTTTCCACTATGGGCTACAGAGGGAGCCCTGTCCCAGCAATTACCACCTCCCTAAAAAGAAACCTTGTTACAATTGAATAAAAAAATACACAAATGGTATATAATGTATATATATGACATGTCATATGCTAATGAAACTAATCTAGATTACTCAGCACTAAAAATAATCTATGAAATGCACCAGATTGCAAAAATATAGCAAGATTAATTTGCATAGCCATGTAAAAATATCATATTATTAAAAGTGTAATACAATTAACTTCTTTTAAGTTCACACAAAATTAAATATCAGATAGTAATTATATAAACAGTTCTCCAGGGAAAAGATAGGTGCCAAAGTTTCTTGAATTTAGACAAAATTGCTTCATGACACAAGAACTGCAAATAGTTCATAACATATAGAAAACATAAAATATTTTTTCATGAATTTTATTGGGATATTAAAGAGTAAATTTAGCCATCATTTAGCTATCAAAGAGCTGCACATTGAACATGCTTAATAATGGAGCTATGGGGCTGGAGAGATGGCTTAGCAGTTAAGCGCTTGCCTGTGAAGCCTAAGGACCCCGGTTCGAGGCTCGGTTCCCCAGGTCCCATGTTAGCCAGATGCACAAGGGGGCGCACGCGTCTGGAGTTCGTTTGCAGAGGCTGAAAGCCCTGGCGCGCCCATTCTCTCTCCCTCTATCTGTCTTTCTCTCTGTGTCTGTCGTTCTCAAATAAATAAATAAAAATTAAAAAAAAAATAATGGAGCTATGGTAATTGTGAGGATGAGAGTGACAAACGAGCTCAATTATTATATGTCCTTGATAATTAGAAATAACATCGACAAAACTGACAAAAATTGGAAGGATAAGAAATCAAAAGGTAAGTATACTGACTGACCTTATACTCATCACTGGAAATCAAAGACACTTAAAACTGACAAGGTCGTATGAGCATGCGTACACTCGATGGTGTAGAAGTAAGCACAGCACTCATTAACATTACTTGCTATTATAAGCTTCTGGGAGTTAGGCTGTCTATGCCAGTCTTCAGGAGGCAGAGTCAGAAGAATCAGAAGTTCAATGCTAGCCTGGTTAATATTAGAACCTGTCTCAAATTCCCTGACTTGTATTGAATTGAGATGTACTTTAGACTCCTATGGTAGGCATTCAGTGCTGAGTTAGCAAAGCTGTGAGCACAAGAGCTGTGGGAGAAATCAACCTCAAGAACTAGAAGCAAAGTTCCATGAATGAGCATGAAAGAGGCTGGAGGCAGCAATTGCATATATATAGCAGGTGAAAATAGTAGTTGTAGGATACACACAGTAGGATGGAGATGGCAGTTGTGATATATACACAGTAGGATGGAGATGGTAGTTGTGATATATACACAGTAGGATGGAGATGGTAGTTGTGATATATACACAGTAGGATGGAGATGGCAGTTAAATTATATATATAATAGATTAGTGATGGCAGCTGTAGTATATCAATTGTAAGATGGAAAAGACAGTTGTAATATATACGTAGAAAGATGGAGATGGCAATTTTAGTATATTCATAGTAGAATGAAGATGGCAGATTTAGTATATACACAGTAGGATGGAGATGGCAGTGTGTCTTACAAATAGTAGTATCAAGATTGCTGCCATCTATCTATCTATCTATCTATCTATCTATCTATCTATCTATCTATCTATCTGTATGTATGTATATATACATATATATATATAATATCTAGCAGGTTGGCGATGGCAGTTGTAGCATATGCATAGCAGGATGGAGGTGGCAATTGTAGCCTGTACATGGTAGGAAGGAGATGGCAGTTGTACATACATGGTAAGATGGAGCTGGCAGTTGAAGTGTAGATAGTAGGTTAGTGATGACAGTTGTAGTATACATACAGTGGGATGGAGATGGCACTTATACCACACGCAGTAGGGTGGAGATGACAGTTGTAGCACATACACGGTAAGGTGGAGATGGCAGTTGAAGTGTACGAGTGCATACACAGTAACATGGCAAGGGCATTGAAAGTGTATGCAGATATTAGATAGATAGATAGATAGATAGATCATAGGATGTAAATGACAGTTGTTACATACACATAGTAGGGTGGAGATGCTAGTTGTAATATACATATAGTAGGTTGGAGATGGCAGTTGTATATATATATATGTATATACATATATTTACATATATTATATATACAACATTCTACTATATATGTATGTATACAAGCATATGAATATATATGTATATACATATATGTGTATACACACACTTATATATATAACTATATATTATATATATATAATATGACAGAGGTGACAGTTGTAGTGTGCACATAGTAGCATGTTGTTGACCGTTGTAACACACAGCAGGGTGGCGATGGCAGTTCATACATGTAGCATAGACATAGCAGGATGAAGGGAGTAGTGTTAGAGTGTGCATAGTATGATGTAAGTAGCAGTCGTGACACACACAGTAGGGTGGCGATCGAAGTGATAATACACATAGTGGAATAACGATGGCAGTTGTCTCCTATACATGACAGGATGGAGTTGGCAGGTGCAGCATATGCGCTGTAGGATGGAGATATCATTTGAAGGATACCATGGTAGGTTGGGGCTGGCAGTTGTATATACATTGGATGGAGATGACAGTTGAAGCACATGCATAGCAGGGTGGAGATGGCAGTTGCAGTATATACAAGGCAGGATAGATTTGGCCGTTGCAGTATATACATGGTAAGATTGATAAGGCAGTTGATGTATATGCATCATAGGATGGAGATGCCAGTTATAGAATATTCATATTAGGATGGAGGTAGAAGTTGTCACATACGTATGGCAGGATAGAGATGACAGTTGTGGTATATTCATAGTAGGATGGAGATGACAGTTGTGACATGTCCCTAGTAGGATGTACATGAGCTTGTAACATATACATAGTAGCGTGGTGATGGCAGTTGTTCATATGTGGTAGGATGGATGGAGGCACCACAGACATGGTAGGATGGAGAAGGCAGTTGTAGCACAGAGTGTTGGTTATGGCAACGGTGTTCTATTCATTGCAGGATGTGGGTGCTAGTTCTCGTACATACATGGTAGGATGGAGACGGCAGTTGTAACATATTCATAGTAGGATGGATACAGCCATTGTTGTTTATTCGTAGTAGGAGGGAGATGGTAGTTTTATATATGTAGCAGGATGGAGATGGCAGTTGCAGTACATTCATAGTAGGGTAGAGATGGCAGATGTAGTTATTCACAGTACGATAGAGACGGCAGTTGTAGCATAAACATGGAAGGATGGAGATGGCGTATATATTCGTAGTAATATATTCATAGTATGATGGATATAGCCATTGTTGTTTATTCATAGTACGATGGTTGTGTATTCATGATGGAGATGGCAGTTGCAGTACATTCATGGTGCGATAGAGACGGCAGTTGTGGCATATACGTGGCAGGATGGAGATGGCGGTTGTAATATATACACAGGAGGATGTAGAGGACAGGTGCAACATGGAAGTTGTAGGGTGGAGATGGAAATGGCCGTGCACACATACTAGGATGTAGATGGCAGCTGTAGAATACACATAGTGGCTTGATGACAGTTGTGACATATGCACAGCAGGATGGAGATGGCAGTTACAGTATACACACAGTAGAATGGAGATTGCAGTCACACCTTTTTTTTAGTAGGATGGGGATGGCAGCTGGAGTACATCCATAGTAGGAAGGAGATGACAGTCGTAACATGTACATATAGGATGGAGATGTCTGTTGGAACCTATACATAATATGATGGAGATGACAGTTGTAATTTATACACTGTAGAATTGAGAAGGCGGTTGTAACATATACATAGTCAGATGTCTATAGCAGTTGCAGTATATAAATATCAGCATAGGGATGGCAGTTGTTGAATATTAATACTATGATGGAGATGGCAGTTGTATATTCCTTGTAGGATGGAGATGGCAGTTGTCACACACATAAAAGGATGGAGATGGCAGCTGTATATTCATAGTCGGAAGGAAATGGCAGTTTTAGTGTATGCATAGTAGGAGGAACAGACATTTGTTGGATATTCATAGTAACCTTTGGGTGGTACTTGTAGTATATGATGCAGATGGCAGTTGTAGTATATTTATAGTAGGATGGAAATGACAGTTGTAATGTGTACATAGTGACATAGAGATGGCAGTTGTAGCATATTCATAATAGCATGGAGGTGGCAGTTGGAGCATATCATATTAGGATAGAGATTTTAGTTGTACTTTGCAAAGCAACACATAGTTGAAAAAAAGATAAAAATCTAAAATTACTTTTTTCTGCTCCAAGTTCAAACATAATATATTTTTAAAAAGGAAAAAATATGAAAATTCATAAACTGAAATTGCAGAATATCTCAAGATAACAATATTTAAATTTTGTAAACTCAAGAACCATAAAAGGAATTTAAAAGATTAAAATGGAAGTAAGAGTTCATAGAAAAGACTGACTAGAACATAGACGGGCAGTGAATAAATGCATTCCAAGTATGTCAGCAGAACCAATAACATAAGCCAATGGCTATGAGCATGAAAGAGAGTAAGTACCTAAAGGATGTCATGATGATATGAAACATAATCATACAGAAAACAGGATGAAGCAAAAATTTTAAAGAATTTTCCCAATCAGTGAGAAAACATTTGCATGTAAAACAAATTTCAAGGAAAAAAAATCCTAAATTGACACTAAAAGAGGTAGAAAAACTTAAAGAAAGTAATTTCCATAGGCTGTACTAAGAAAGACTAAAAAGCTGCATTATTCAAACTGTTAGGCTTAAAAACCTCAAAGAACAGGGGAAGAGGATTCACGAAAACAAATCATGTTTAAAAATGTCATAACAAATTTAACACTTTGTCCACTAAGATTGTATTAAATTCTATCAAACTTTTTTCGAGGTAGGGTCTAAATCTAGCCCAGGCTGATCTTCACTATGTAGTCTCAGGGTATCCTCAAACTCACCGTGATCCTCCTTCCTCTGCCTCCCAAGTGCTGGGATTAAAGGTGTGTACCACCATGCCTAGCTAAATTCTATCAAGCTTTTAAAGAAATATAATCTCAATAGTTTCCAGAATGTTTCCAGCTCAGATCTAAAAAAAAAAAAAAAAAAACCCAAAAAAACAAACTTCTTTGTGAACAATATATTCACAAAAGGAATTCAGCACCATATTTTAAAATGTCCTTTTAAAAAACATTTGTGTGTTGGAGAGATGCAATGGCTAGAGGCCCTAGCGTGCCTATTCTCACCCACTCTCATTTAAATGATGTTTAAAATTTTTATTCATTTGAGAGACAGAGAGAAGGAGAGAGAGAGAGACAGAGAGAGAGAGAGTGTCCGCGTGCCCCAGGACCTCCTGCTACTGTAAACGACCTCCAGATGCGTGCACCACTTTGAGCATCTAGCTTTACATGTGTACTGGGTTGTCAGACTTTGCAAGCAAGCATCTTTAACCGCTTAGCCATATCCTCAGCCCTAAAATATCCTTAAGTGGAGTTAATTCTGAGAATGTTAAGGTGTTTTGAAAATGAGAGATTACAAAAGAAACCAACAAATCAAAATCTATTTGTGATTCTAAAATAACTCAATATAATGCAATGAAAACTTTTCTAACATAAAACATAGCTGATACCTCAGTTAAAAAAAGGAATATAGTACTTAACTAAGAAATGTTTCCACTAAAAAAAAAAAAAAAAAAAAAAAAAAAAAAAAAAAAAAAAGCTTTTTGGTTCTCATTTTATTGTCTCTCAGCTCTCCATTCTCCCGTCAGTACTTGCTTTGCAGTGATGGACTGGACTCAATGCATTTCCCTTTGCAGTGACTACGAAGCTACATTTGCCAGCAGAGGGCGCTAGAGAAGCACTGTAAGCGCAAAGGGGCTTTCTAGACAGACAGCTGTAGACGCTGATGTTGATGTCATCAACAATGAGGCTGGGAAGCCTGGCGGCGGGCAGAGGCAGGAGGATTACGGTGAGTTCGAGGCCACCCTGAAACTGCATCATGAATTGAAGGTCAGCCTGGAGCAGAGCAAGACCGTACCTCAAAAACAAAACAAAATGAAACAGTGGGGCTGGGGACATTAGGAGGTGTGCTCCTGAGCTCACTCTGGAAGACTTGCAGCTGTAGCTGGTGCTTGGTGAGCTGCTGCCCCTAGTCTTCTTGTTGTGCAAACACCTTAGGTCCTGTCTGCTTTATACGCTCTAGGTCCAATTCCCTACCAGCATCTACTTTGGTGGCCGCCTAGAGATGTTTCTTGAGTCCATTTCCAGCTGCAGTCTCTTGTCCACCAATCTCAACTAACCTCATCCTGGAGGGGCCCTTCCTGCTTTTCAAGTGACAACAGCCCTGCTCCATACTGCTGTATTCAACTCCACATTTGCTAATGGAGTCTGACACTCAACTCAAAGTTAGAGACCAACCTGTTCTAAGACTATCGCTCCTTGAACACTCAATTTAAGGTTACCATTTAGAGTTGTCTTCTATCAGAGTTTGTATAATTCTTTATATTAAACTTCTATTCTTTTAATTACTGTTAGCTTTCTGTTACCTGTTTGATCACTGTATTTTAAATATTTTGAGTATACTAGCTAATGTAGTTATGAAAAAATAAGATATGAGCAATATAAACTTAGAAAAAGAGTAATGATAGAACTATTTATTACATTTCTTAGAAAAGTAATCAACCTAAAATACTACCAAAATTTGACAATCCGCTTAATGTGGGATGTGCAATAAATGTTTATATACTATTGGCTTCCATATAGAAAACTATATGAAGGAATATATACTTAAAATAATGCATTACCATAAAAACCAAAGGGAAAGTTCTTGGGAGTAACTTGAATAAAAATATAAAAACTTGAATGAAGAAAAGTTGACATTGCTAGCTACATAAAAGCCTGAGCCATTGTAAAGTGATTCTATGTTTTTGGCTAAAACAAAACAAAACAAAACAAACAAACCTCAACCTTCAAAAATTTAATTAAATTAACTACTTTAATTGTTTTTGATAAACTGCAATGTGATTAAGTCAAATTTTTACAACGTATTTTTACAACTAGACAAAGTGGTCATAAATTATATATCAACACAAATAGGAATAGTGAATAAAATTCTTTAGAGAACAATAGTAAGGAGGTAAAATGCTGAATGGATTGCATAGTCCAAAAGCTTATATTTAAAATAGCTTTGCAACAAGTGTGGCCATGCAGAAAGACCAAAGGAACCGAAGAGTAGCTTCACTAAGAGACAACTGAGTGTATCTTTAATACAGGATTAAAAGGCATCTTAAATAAGAAGGAAAAACAAGAACCATCAAATCAATGGCATTTGGGACAAAATTGGATATGAATGTGGCATTACATAGGAAGATCACTTCCAAAGGATAAAACATTTCAACAAATAGTATAAAAATCATTAAAATAGCCTAACACTTTTATTACCTCAGAATTACAATGATCTGTGAAACATAACACAACGTCAAGAAGCTGTAAGAGATGCCTGGTAAGTTCATGTCTGTAAAGCTGAAAGCAGAAGAAGATACCTTCTATATCATGAAAACACCAGCTGCAAAGTCCAAAGACACAAAACACTGATCTAAACCCCCCTGACTGTACTTCTTTGGTACCCATGCATGTAAAGAGATTACATTAATTAATAAGAAAAATAGTAACAACCCAGAAGAACAGATTTTATGGACAGGTGTTTTACAGTAAATGAGCCACTAGTGGTTCCAGAATGTATGAAAATGCACCCTTTGTACATAGTTGGAGAAACATAATGGAAAGCCATAGAACTGTTTTATCATTCAGCTTTGTGGGATAAAGTTACAAATCTGATAACACAGCATTAGTAGGATGTAGGAGCAGTTTCTTGTATACATGGATGGCAGGATGGTAAAAACTAAAGGCTGGCACGTTGGAGGTACATCACACTACTGCTGCTGCAGTTTGTCTCCTTCCACAGGTGTTAAAGGGAAACATCTTCAAGATGCCTTTCATGGAGGAGAGAAGGGAAGTCTCTAACAGACTCATATCATACAAACACATATGTTTATTTACAAAAGAATGTCTGAAAAGATAAAGTACTGAGTTATTTTCATAGAAAGACATAGGAACTGTACAGACAGTGGGCAGGGAAAGAAAGGGAGCTTTTCAGCATTTAACTTTTATAGATATTCATATTTGTCCCATGCTTATTCAATTGCAGTAGCTTATTAAATTAAAAAAAAAAACATTTTGGGGCTGGGAAGATGGCTTTGCAGTTTAGCCAATTGCCTACAAAGCCAAAGTACCTAGGTTTGATTCCCCAGGATCCACATAAGCCAATTACACAAGGGGTACATGTGTCTGGAGTTCGTTTGCAGTAGCTGGCAGCCCTGGCATGCCCCTTCTCTCTCTCTCCTTCTTTCTCTCAAATAAATAAATAAAATAAAAGTATTAAAAAAACACATTTATTGGGCTGAAGAGATGGTTTAGCAGTTAAGCCCTTGCCTGTGAAGCCTGAGGACCCTGGTTTGAAGCTCAATTTCCCAGAACCCACATTAGCCAGATGCCTAAGGGGGTGCACCAGTCTGCAGGTCATGTGCAGTAGCTGGAGGCCCTGAAACGCCCATTCTCTCTCAATATCTGTCTCTTTCTCTCACTATATGTCACTCTCAAGTAAATAAATAAATAAACAAAATATATATATTTAAAAACATTTATTGTTGAGATGAACATTCAAGTAACGCATCATATATTTATATTTTCATGTGTAGTTCTTAGACCTCTGAAAACTAGATTCCACTGAACACACACTCTCAAAACTCACAGCTTCCTGATTCCCAAATGCAATATCCAATCCCCCTCACCTGCAGGGTCACATTCTACTGTGTGCATCCCTTTCCTTACTGGAACACCATCTCTTTATTAGAATTTCTTTATCTCTGAGTCCCTCAAATGTTTAGGATCTCTACCCAAGTGACTCACTGGTAAGAGCATAGGATACCATCTTCAGTTTAGTGTGCATGTTTCACTGTAGGTGCGGATGTGCTGTGGTGTGCATGTGGGGGTCAGGGGATAACTTCTGGTGTCTGTTCTTGACTTTCATCTTCTTTGAACCTATCTCTTTTTTGTTGCTGTTGTTTACTAAAATATTTTATTTATTTATTTGAAAAAGCAGGCTGGAGAGATGGCTTAGCAGTTAAGCCATTTGCCTGCAAAAGCAAAGAACACAGGTTTGATTCCCCAGTACCCACATAAGCCATATGTACAAGGTGGTGCATGCATCTGGAGATTGCAGCAGCCAAAGGCCCTGGTACACCCATTCTCTCCCTCCTACCTACTCTGCCTCTTTCTCTCTCTCTCTGTCTCACTCTCTCAAATAAATTACACATTAAAAAATTTAAAAACCTACTAGAACTCCCAAAACAAACAAACAGACTTCTGTCAGAGCATTTAATTACCCACCAAAGGTTAAAGGCATGACCCTACTGCTGAAGACAACAAATGCTGGTGGCATGGACAATGGAGAGAAGTGGTTGGAATCCAGAGAAGAGCCATTCCCCAGACAATTAGCCCATCTAGTTCTGGAAGGCGCTACATGAGCTACCAGAGGAAAGTGGCCAACATCTATCTGTCCAAGCTACTCATAGTCTAAGCAACTCCGAAGCAAACAACCTGATATGATACTACACAAGTGCAATAGTGGTACACTTCCTTGGCAGGTAACCAACTGCTCTTGGATTGACTAACAGATGTGTTCAGTGGAAAGGAAACCATATGCAGAACTGAGAAACATGTCAGAATCATATCCAGATAATGACTCTACTTTCCATTGTCAAGTTCCCACTAACCTTAGCCTATAAGAGCCTATAATTCTCTCTAAGTTAAGAATGGCTATCCCATTTAACTGGCACTGACTTCACTCTCCATTGGAGGATCTGCTTCTCTTTTTCAGATGGAGCTGGACCCGAGAAGATAAATGATCCAGTGCAGTCCACCCCAGCTCCAGTTCAAACCACAGAGGAACTGGGGAATGAGCAAGAATGCTGCTCTTAGTTAAGCTGATATCAGCACAAGGGTGATGGAGGAAGATACTGAGGACACTCAACACCTACCACACCAGACATCTAGATGCTCCTAAGTGCCCATCACTGAAGTAGACTTAAAATGCTCTCAGCATGGCTCAGGGAATCTTACAAAAGAGGGGGTGGAAAGATTGTTAGAGCCACAAGTTGGGACATTTTGCACAGAGACATTGCGTCTCCCCTATAACTGACTGCTGCCCCCATAATGCATGACCCACAATCTCCATAGAGTTGACCTGCATCCCCAATGAGGAAGACCTTTTCAGAAAAGGGGCAGGAAGGAGGGAAAGGATAGTCCCAACATGTGATGTTCACATACAAAATATGTTCACATCTAATAATAATAAACAAATAAAATGATTATTAAAAGAGAATGGACATTTCAGGGCCTCTAGCCACTGCAAATGAGCTCCAGTCATGCACCACCTTGTGCATCTGGTTTATGTGAGTGCTGGGGAATAGAATCTGGGTTGTTAGGCTTTGTAGGCAAGTTCCTTAACCACTAAGCAATTTCTCCAGCACACTTTATATATATATTTAATATTTTATTATTTATTTATTTGATAGAGAGAAAGAGATGGGGGGGGGTGGGAGAGAATGGGCACTCCAGGGCCTCCAGCCCGCTGCAAATGAACTCCAGACACATGTGCCACCTTATGCAACTGGCTTACATGGGTTCTGGATCCTTTCGCTTTGCAGGCAAGTGCCTTAACCACTAAGCCACCCCTCCAGCCCTATTATAGTTTTGTATGTTTATTACTATATTCATCAGGTTTTCTGGAATTTTTTTCTCTGTTCCCACCTTCCTTCTTATAGTAGGTGCACTGGGATTACAGATGTCCTCCACAGTGTTGGGAAATTAGAACTCAGATATTCATGCTTGCATGACAAGTGCTTTATCCACTGATATATCACCTGCTTTGGCCTCCTGTCTCTAGTTTTTAATGACCTAAGGACCACTGGCCAAAGTATCTTTAGTGGAAGAGACAGAAAATGATTCATAGGAATGTAACTATTTCATTTCCCAATAGTTACTTGTCTGGGTGGAAGATAGTACTTAGAAATTTGAACAAGGACTTTTGAGTCACTGTAGGGACACAGTACAGCTTCAGGAACTACATTGCCAGATTCAAAGTCGAGCCTCATACACAGCTCCTGTGTGATTTCCAGCAGGGTACTTTTAAAACTTGAAATGTGTGAATTGATATAAGTGCACCTGTCTTATTTGCTTCCTGTAAAATATGGATGTCATGAAGATACTACTAATTCATTGGAACTTCCCATAATTTTTTATGATTCTAGAAATGTAAAATCACTTTGAAGTACTTCTTCATCCATGTTCTTGAATCCATTACTAGTAATATTCTATATAGAACATTCTGTAATACTGAATCCAGGGTCAGAAATCTGACTTGTAGCTCCATTTATGCCGCTAGCTTCATCTATAGTTTCAATACATTTTCTGAATTCCAACTTTCCTAATTGCAAATTGGGCATGTCAAATATCATCTATAATGCTTTGTCTACTTTATACTTCTAAGTACCCAATGCCGTGGGGGACAATGTCTCAAGCTTGTCTACTTCAAAGCCCAATGACCAAAGTGGTGCTTCTTGTATAAACCAAAAAGCTTGTCTAAAGATCAGAATTAATAGTTTCAAATTACAGGAAACATGCATGCTTGTTTCATGAAGACACTGGTATTTTACTTATTTTTAAATACAATAGTGACTTTTAGTAGGATCAGAAAATAATCCCATTTATAAGAGATAAAATGTCTCATTGAATATTTGTCTAATACACACAAGTGTTTAGCTGTTTCTAGTATTGGAAAAATAAAAATTGTAGATTAGAAATATGTCATTCAAAAAAGCTAAAAGCTACCTAGAATCACCATAATGCATTTAATTACATCCCAGAAATATGTACGATTAGTAGGTGTCAGTTTAAAACTTTTCAAATGAAGCTGGGCGGTGACTCATACCTATAATCCTAGCACTTGGGAGACAGAGACAAAAGATCCAGAGTTCATGGTCTTTCTCAGTTCTCAAGCGGGACTACTTGGGCTGGTCTCCAAGTGATAGACAAACAAAAACTGTTAAGATAAAAATAGACAGGTAAACAAACCAGAAGGCATGGTGGTGCAGGCCTGTAATCCCAGCACCCAGAGGCAGAGGTGGGATTATCAAGATCTTGAGACCTTGCTGGGCTTGGTGGCGCATGCCTTGAAATCCCAGTACTGGGAGGCAGAGGTAGGAGGATCCCCATGAGTATGAGGCCTGAGACTACATAGTGAATTTCAGGTCAGCCTGGAGGGAGCGAGACCCTACCTCAAAAAAAAAAAAAATAAAATGGTGTGAGACCAGCCTGGGATAGGTAATTGAGATCCTACCTCTAGAGGAAAAAAGTATGAATTTGACGCTGTGGAACTGAACTCTGGTGACAATAATCAGACCTAGATTACCTCAACATTATTTCTGAGGACAAACTACCTCTCAAACGTCACAGCCTTCAGTCCATGCTGGGTAAAACTTGAGGGTCCTTCCTTTGACACTTGGCTCTCTTTCACTGTCCTGAGTCCTTGACTGGCCTTTTGCTTTACTCCATTACCACGTCATACAGTAACTTCACTTGGGAGCAGCACACTATTGACCCTGACCTTTTTGTTTTCAAGTTATAAGGTCACTGCCACGTGCCTCCTTCTTTAGAGTACTTTTCTAGAATACTGATATCTCTGAGCTCATGGCACATGGCTAGCACTGTGCAGGTCAGTCTCCATTCCCCACCAGACTCTTGGGGCTCTTGGGACTCAGGCCTTGTTTCAGGGACTTCACTTCTTTGCTCACCCTGTTTCGTCTTTGCTCCCAAGACACCTGTATTTGTTTCCTCTGGCTACAATGTGCTCATTCTCATCTTTGATCCTTTTTCTAAATCGAATTTTATTTTATGTTATCCATCTTCCTTTAAATATATCATCATATTTTGAGTGGAGCTTTACATTTCTAATGATACCTTTTTATTCACTTGCTACCACTGTTTCATGACACTGAAATTAAGGTTCATGCCTTATAAGAAACTTAAGAGGGCATCATATCAGAGCAGAAAATCCATTTACTTTGGGAGTATATGATTTGAATGTGAAATCAGTTCTTCTTTTGACCACTTGTATTTCTGTTGACAAGTCATTGTCTGAGATTTACCAAGTTGTCATAAATATTAAATGGAAAAGATGAAAAGCTATTGTGTGAATTCCAAAAACAGTGCCAGCACTATTATTTCTACTGCAGAACACTTCCTTTACATGAATAGTGTGTCTGTCACAACGTGTTTAGTAAGTATACAGATTATGCTTCCCAGAAGATGCAAAGCAAGGATTTTATTTTTTAAATGAAAGTTGGAATTAAATGTAAAACCAAGGGGACTAGCATAGTTCAGCTCTAAGTATTGAATTGGATGGCAGTTCTCATGAAAAGAAATTCTCACATAAAAATGATGGGGCCTTGTTTATTCAAGTGTTTCCCAAAGAAATGTTAGTATCAGTTGACTGCACCCATGGCAAGTTACAAGAGCCCTGCCTTAATTACATTGTGTTGTCACTGGTGAAAGATCTGGCACTATGAAAAGGGAAACGTAATTAGGGTCTTTGGAGAATAATTCTGATTCTATATATTTTCTCTGTGACCATTGTGTGTGGTATCCACAGGCAACTACATTGAACTCATTGGAGACTTGACCTGCTGGGGAAGATTAATGGGAAATGCTAACGATCAAAAAAATGTTAATGAGTAAGAAACATAGATCTTCTTCTAGCTAAGCAAAAGAGAATAGTATACACCAGAACTCACAGTATGGTTGCTAAACTATTGTACCATAACTTGAGACAGAAATGTAGAAATAAAAGGTATATGCGAACATTTACATAGTGGGGTAGCTTTTGTAAGAAATGAATAAATCCTAATGATTATTTAATATTCGTTTTTTCAATTTCCTTCAGTAATTTAATATATACTTATGCTCAACTCAAGAGTTATGACTGGGGTAATATCTAAAGTGTAGTTCAAGTATGACTATGGAAAGGAGATCCTGGTAAGGATAACTGGCAGTTAACTGCACATCAAAATTTAGCTTCTCTTTCATTGTCTAGGGTAGTAGTGGTTAATCATCTGTTCAAACAGTGATTCCATTTCCCACCTCCCCTGCTTTAAGTAGAAGTGGGAAGACAGTTCTCCTCATGGACTGTGATAAGAAGTGTGTCTTCTTCTCTCATTTGATAAGAGATATTAGGGAATGGCCATTATCAGGTGATAAATCCATGTACCTAAGTCTCAATTTCAAGGAAAACTACCCATTTGCCAAAGAACAACTTTGGAATTTACCTATTAAAGAGACAAAAATTATCACATTAAATTCCCGAAATCTGAAGTTATACATGAAACATATCATAAATGAACAAATTAGATAGAATCATCATGAATTGCCCCACAGAGCCAACAGAGCATGTTGACTGCAATGTGATGTCTCACCATATTTCTAAGTATATTTTGATTATTGATGAAAGGTTGCATTTATATATACATAATATATTATGTATTATACATATATACATATATATTCATGAAAATTTTCCAAATAAATATACTCTAGTGAGGAGGGCATGGTCTTGCCATTTTGCCCTTTTGATTTCTGCCCCCTTCCCGGCACCTGTTACCTGTCTTATCCAGGCTTTTCCCCTTTCATGCACATTCTTCTTTACTCTGGTAAAGTCTTACCTTTTGATTAAAGCCTCTGGTTCTCCGATATTCTGTCTATCTGGGTTTACTGCATAAGCAAAGAGTTTTGTGTTTTTATAACTTGTTGCAGTCAGGTTTGCATAACTGGCAGAAATCACCTGACCAAGAGCAGCTTTTGGGAAAAAGAAAAAAATACTTATTTTGGCTTACAGGCTCGAGGGTGAAGCTCCGTGATGGGAGGAAAATGATGGCACGAGCAGAGGGTGGACATCATCCCCTGGCCAACATCTGGTGGACAACAGGAACAGGAGAGTGTGCCAAACACTGGCAAGGGGACACTGGCTGTAATACCATAAGCCCGTCCCCAACAATACACTGCCTCCAGGAGGCTTTAATTCCCAACTGCCATCAGCTGGGGAGACTAGCATTCAGAATACGTAAGTTTATGGGAGACACCTGAATCAAACCACCACACAATTATTCAAAGTTCATAAAGAGTAAAAAGCTGTTATGGAAATGAAACATTTTTTTGTGTGAATTAGGACAAATGTATAATGAAAACAGCACAATGATTTTTTAAGTTTCAGAAAGAATCTTATCAAACTATTTTCCTTTAAATAAAACGAGATGAATATTCCTACCTGTAGGCCATTTTGGAAGATCTACTTAAACCTAATTTACTTAACAGCCAATTATTTTAGTCCAATATTTAAGTTCATTTGTTAATGCTTAGAAAGTCAGAAATCAGACTGCATGGTAGTCTGGTGCCGCCGCCGCCGCGCCAGGACCACCGCCACCTCCCCCTGCCGCCACCGCCGCCTTGGGACCGGCTGTGTGATTAGGCCACAATCTTCAATGAGTAGACGTATTCCTCAGTTCTGTGGTGTTCTTGGTCACACATTTATGGAGTTTCTGAAGGGCAGTGGAGATTACTGCCAGGCACAGCACGACCTCTACGTAGACAAGTGAACTGCAGAGACCCATTACTACTCCACCAAGAAGCCCCCATAAGAGTGGTTAGCCTGGACACAGCAGTGTTGACGTGAGATCCACAGCTTTAGCAAGAGCTCAGACCTGGATGGGGTCAACCTCAGTGCACTTCTTTGTATTGCCTCAGTATTACTGGATTGAAGAGTTGCTGCTTCTTGTTAGGAGGTTCATTTCATTTCCCATTTCTCTCAGCTCCATACTCATAAGCACTGAGAAGTTCAAGTGGAGTATATTGAAGTAGACTTCAGTTTGTTTGTTTGTTTTTTGCTCCATTTCTGTATTCAGATTTTTTTAATTCTTTCATAACCCTATTGGGTGATTTTTTTGTTTTTGTTTTTGTTTTTTAAACTAAATTAACATGGCTCAAATGAACCGCCCTGCTCCTGTGGAAGTCACATACAAGAACATGAGATTCCTTATTACTCACAATCCAACCAATGCAACCTTAAATAAATTTATAGAGGAACTTAAGAAGTATGGAGTAACCACAATAGTAAGAGTATGTGAAGCAACTTAAGACATTGCTCTTGTGGAGAAAGAAGGCATTCGTGTTCTTGATTGGCCTTTTGATAATGGTGCACCACCTTCCAACCAGATTGTTGATGACTGGTTGAGTCTTGTAAAAATCAAGTTTCGTGAAGAACCGGGTTGTTGTATTGCTGTGCATTGTGTTGCAGGACTTGGGAGAGCTCCAGTGCTTGTTGCCCTAGCATTAATTGAAGGTGGTATGAAATATGAAGATGCAGTACAATTCATAAGACAAAAGCGGCGTGGTGCTTTCAACAGCAAGCAACTTTTGTATTTGGAGAAGTATCGTCCTAAAATGCGGCTGCGCATCAAAGACTCCAATGGTCATAGAAACAACTGTTGTATCCAATAAAACTGGGGTGCCTGATGCTATTGCCTTGGAGGTGGAACTTCAGACAAGACCTGTTTTGTCATACATAATTAGCCAACATTTTGGCTTGGTGAATAATTCTAATGAAGTCCATTAGGGGTGTTTTCCCAGGCTATAAGCTTGACAGAATTGCAACCTCTAAGTTTGGGTTATGATCAACTTATTTGGACACTTAGCAAAAGATTCTTGCTGGTTAGCATTTAAGATGTGATTATTATTTGTACCAATTGACCTTTCCTAAAATCATGTGGCCATGGGTGTCTTTAAATGTTCCCTGTGGCAGAATCTTGTCAGTACCTAAGACATGTAGGACAATTAGTTGCCAAAGCGTTCAGCACAGCACTGTACATTTTTAGTATCACACAGAACCAAAGTTCAGGAGCTAAGGACACTAGACCCTGGGTTGTTCATTCCTTCAGTCATTTCAAATGTAGGGTCTATATATATAGTTTTCTGCTTACTTTATGTTTACATTTCCCACACATCAGATTTGCTCAAGTGTTGATTTTTTTTTTTTAACCAGCTCTTTTGGTAATTATTTAATGTCATTCTGTCTTTTATGCTGTTACGGAAAAACCTCCATTTTGAAAATCTGCCTTGTTGAAGAACCACATGTCTTTAATGTCTCCAGACAAACAAAAAAGCCTTATAGTTAATTTAATGTTTGCACTCTGAGGTGCACATGAACAGGGAGGGCCTGAAGAAAGAATGGGAGAGAGGCTGTTCAATATCTCAGTCAGATGTTGCCTTTGTCTTGTATAGCAGAGAATGTGCTCTTTAATTTAGTAAATGTTTATAAAGGTAGGGATGCTTTGTTGTAAGCAATTCTTAATCAAAATTTCTGAAATACTTAATTTTTTCCATATTTAACAAAAGTTCTTTACCAGCTTTTTTTTGTTTGAATTATGATTTTCCTCTTTCCAACTTGCAAAAAAGTGGGTTCTGCTAACGAACTGAGCAGACATCTAATGTTTTATATGCCTTTTGAGCTATGTAACTTAATAATTGGATACTTTATAATTTGTTTTATTATGTAATTGATAAAATGGTGACGTGTTTTAATGTGAGTTCAACCACATATTTATACTGTCTAGGAATGTGTGGTTGTAGTTCTGTGGGAGAAATAATTTGTCAGTGTTCACCAGCTTGTAAAAACTTAGTGCAAGAGCTTAAACATCTAAATAAATAATGAAATGCATTTATCACTAAAAAAAAAAAAGAAAGTCAGAAATCAATCAATATATGAGAAGGAAAAGAACAGAGAGCAAAAAGGGAGAAAATGAGAACAAAGAGAAGGAATTATGGGAGGAAGAAAAGCATTAGTGACTTAAAAAAAACCCCGAAATTGTGCAAGAGTTGTGTTCTGGTAATAACAATATGGATTAACTGCAGTTAATAAATTCAGTAAGAATATTAACACTCGACCATAAAGTAAGCATGTGTTTGGGTTATATTGTGTTCAGATGCACATGCAAACTCAACTATGCTTCAACTTTGAGCTTCTTTGCCAGGAAGAAACTCCTCACAACTCCAGCAGAGGGAGAAAGTGGAGAAGGACATGAGATGTATAGAAATAAAGGGCCCAAGCATTTGAGTAGGAGCTGTTCCAAATGGAATTCAGACCAAAATACTTGTATTGAGTGTATAATGCAACATGGGGTTGTGACTGGTCGTGGTCAGAGGTTGGTTAAAAAAACCAAAAAAGGACTGAGAGAGAGAGGGGAGAAGGAGGAGAGAGAGTAAGGAATATAAAAATGCCCTGCTTAAGCCAGAATCCTAGAGAGGTAAGTCTAAGAGTGAGTTTCATAATTTGAAGAAACTTTAAGTCAAAAATTGGATAAATGGCCTGTGACAAAAAGGAAATCTTTCAATTACTAGGTCTAAATTCAGGATAGGTGGCTGGATTTAAAAAGATATTGATTTATTTGCAAGCAGAGAGGAAGAGGGAATTGGAGGGTAAGGGACAGAGGGAGAGATAATGGCACACCAAGGCCTCTGGCTATTGCAAACAAAATTCGGATACATGCAACACTTTTTGCATCTGGGTTTACATGGGTACTGGGGAACTGAACCAGCTCCCTAGGCTTCACAGTCAAGTACCTTAATGACTAACTCAACTCTCCAGCCCAAGGTGGCTGGAATTTTGAGTAGATTATAAAGGGAAGATCAAAATTTACCAGGAAATACATGGTTTTCATTTTTGAATGTAATTTTTAATTTGACAATATAGTTCCAAAATGATATAGCTTATATTATAGCCATTGCTTCATTAGAAATAAATCTTACAACTTAACATTTTATATTATTACCATTTTTATTTTCACCATTTTTAGACAGACATGAAGCACAACTGTAATTTTGAGGCTGAGACAGGAGAATTGACAATGTGAGGCCAACCTGGACTACAAAGCAAGAGCTTGTCTCAATACAAATAAAACTTCCAAAATCTAACATTTAAAAATTTTAATTACTAAATACTAATTCTATTTGTTTTGGAGTACAATGTATAACAATTACTTATACATTGTAGAAGTAGGAAATCACACTGGTAAAAGCATTCATCAGGCCATTTTTTGATGCTTAACATTTTATTTTAATAATTTTGAAGTACAATATATTAACTGTGGCCACTATGACATATAAGAAATCATTAAACTGACTCCTTTTTATCTAATTGGAATTTTACATCATTCAGCCAAAATATATGCATCCACTCTCAATCCCAAATACTCTAGGCCTTACAGTTGTCTGTGCTTTTGGGGCCAACGTGTTTAAATTGTACCTATATGCTAACTCATGGAGGAGTGCCTTCTGTGCCTGGCTTATTTCACTTAATCTAACTCTTTCCAGGTCCACTCATGTTGACACAATTACAGGATTTATTAGTTGTGGTAAATATGTATATCATGACTTATTTTTATTGTTGTTGCTGTTTTCTTTTTTTGAGGTAGGGTTTCACTCTAGCTCAGGCTGACCATGGAATTCACTAGTCTTAGGGTGGCCTAGAATTAACAATGATCTTCCTACCTCTGCCTCCAGAGTGCTGGGATTGAAGGTATGCACCACCATGCCTGGATAAGATTTCCTTATTTACTAGGTGATGGAGGAAGATTATTTCCATTTCTGGGTTTATTTATAGTAGTATAATAAGCATGGGATTATGGATACCTCCATGACATGTTGATTTAATCTTCTTTGTGTATGCAACCAGTAACATATGGTTGGGTCATAAAATAACATTGTATTTGATTTTCAGAGAACTTCCACAGTTTTCAATGTTGATTTATAATAAAAATATAATATAAAATACATATAAATATAATAATTGAAATAATTCTATTTTCCTACTGACCACATGAAAAGATTCCCTCTTTGTACTAGCAGTTGTAATCATCAGTCATTGGATAATAACTATTCTTTCCTGGGACATTGACTTAATTTTCACTTTTCTAATGATTGGTGATATCCACCATTTGTTATATGTGTTGACCATTTGTATTCATCTTTTGAGGAATGTCTGCTTAGACTTATTACCAATGTTTTTAACTGAGTCATCTTTTTCACATTTCACAGTTTAGTTCCTCATATATTCTGCATGTTAATCCTTGTTAGATATGTAATTTTTGAATATTTGATTCTGTCAGGTGCTTCCTCACACTGTTCACTTTTCTTCACTGTGTAGATGATTTTCAATTTTATATAATCCATTTATCTATATTTGATGATGCTGCCTGTGCTTAGGAGACTTATTTAAAACTTCTTTGCCTATGCCAATGTCCTGAAGTGTTAGTGTTTCTGCCATATCTCTTCTAGTAGTTTTGCAATTTGGTGCCTTATATTTGTCATTAAATGATCTTAAGTTGATTTTCTTTTCATTGGTGAGATATTAATACTCATTTAAGGTATACTTTAAGATCAGGTAATGTGATGCCAACAATTTTTTAAAAAATAGGATTGCATTGGCTAGTATGAGTCTTTTGTGGCTCAATATATACTTCTATCCTCCCCTGTTTACATTGAATGTGTGTATTGGGAGAACATAGTCATTTGAATGATATTACCTTTTATATTACACAAATGAAGGAAAACTTTCCACTTATTTGTGATTTTTTTCAATTTCTTTCCTGAATGCTTCCTTTTTTTCTTTGTGTGTATGTATGTGCATGTTTGTGTGTGGGGGGGTGCGTGTGTGTGTGTATGTGTGTGTGTGTGTGTGCACATGCTATAGAAGCCAGAGGTTGACAGGTATCTTTCTCCATTGCTCTTCACCTTACTAATGAGACATACTGTGCTGAATCCACAGCTCGGTGATTGGCTAGTATAGTTAGTCAGCATGTGCCACAGATTTGCCTCTCCACCTTCCAATGCTGGAATTGTAGGCATGTGCAGCTGACATTATGTGGGATCCAAGGACCCAAACTCAGGTCCTCAGGCTTGTGCACCAACTGCTACACAGATGAAGCCATCTCAAGAGCACTTGCCTTATGGTTGTAAATAATGCATATTTCATAGTTCTCTTAGTTCCTTTCTTAGGTATTTCATATTACAGGATAGTACTTCTGCTTATTTTGTAGTTTGGTTTAGTATACTGAAACTTCACAGTATTCATTTGTTATTTCTCATGATTTTTTTGGTGGATTCTTAAAGATTTTTCAATGCACACGTCATCTACAAACAAGGTCAGTTTAACTTTATATTTTCCAATTCATATACCTTTAATTTTGTTCTCTTGCCTGGTTGCTTTGGCTTGGATTTCTGGTACTCTGTTTCACAGAATTGGTGCACATGGTCATCCTCACTTTGTTCCTAATCCCAGGAATAGTTCAAGTTTTTCCCATTGAATGTGTTGTTAGCTGTTGAGTTTATCATACATCCCTTTTATGCCTAATTAATTAAAACAACTATGAGATTCCACCTTACACCAATAAGGATAGCAAATGTCAAAAAAAAAAAAAGAAAATAAATGCTGGTGAGGATGTAGAGAAGTTGGAACAGACATCCACTGCTGGTGGGAATGTAGGATGGTACAACCACTTTGGAAAGCAATATGGAGACTCCTGAAAAAGCTGACTATAGAGATACCAACAGACCCAGTTATTCCCTTACTGGGCATCTACCCTAAAACCTTCAAACCACGGGCCAGAGAGATTTGCTCAACCATGTGTATAGCAGCACAATTCGTAATGGCTAAGAGCTGGAATCAATCCAGATGTCCATCACTAGAAGAATGGATAACAAAGATGTGGTATATCTACACAATGGAATTCTATACATCAGTATGAAAAAATGACACAAAGAAATTTGAGGAAAAATGGTTGAACCTGGTACAGATCATTCTCAGTGAACTTACCCAATTACAGAAAAAAAATCGCCACATAGTCTCACTCATCTGTAGCACCTAACCTGGATCTACCCAAGATACCTTACATACCCAGCAAGCATCTCATGGACATTTTCTGTTTTCTTTATAGTAGTGTAGGAGAAGAGGGAGGGAATGGGCACACCAGGCCCTTTAGCCACTGCAAATGAATTCCCGACTCATGTACAACCATGTGCATATGGCTTACATGGGTTCTGAGGAATCGAACCTGCATCCTTAGGCTTTGAAGGCAAGTGCCTTAACCATTAAGCAATCTCTCCAGCCTAAGACTTTTAATCTATTGTCAAATCTATCTTGCTGGTGTTTTACTGAGGATATTTTGTATATATATTCATCATGGATTTGGATTTATGATGCTCACTTTTGTATAGCATCTTTGTCTGACTTTGGTCTCTAAGTTTGAGTTATTCCATCATCTCCACTTGGCAGAAGGAGAAATTTGAGAAAGATTGGTCTTAATTCTATAAATGATTAGCAGAATCCAACAACAAAGTCATTAGGCCCTAGGATTTTGTTTGATTGGAGATTTCTTTTACTGTGGAAACTGTATCTTTAACTCATTATTGATCAGTCCAGATTTTCTGTCTTCATGGCTTCTATTTGGATATTGTTTTGATATTGCATGTGTCCCTGAATTTATCCATTTCCTCTACATTGTGAAATTAATGGTTATTATTGTTCACAATATTGCTTGTCAGTCTTGTCAGTAAGATCAAGTGCAGGAGCTCTTCTTATGAGTTTAATATAATGGTTCCCAATAGTCTTTGGTCATTCTTTTTTCTTTTCAGTGGTAACACTCCCTTTTCATCTGTGATTTATCAGTCATTCTCAGAAAGTACCTTTTAATAATAGCCATTAGTTTCTAGATTATAAATCATAACAGATACACATCTTTTATAACTCTTCAAGCCAGATAATTCATTTAATTTCAAAGAATATTTCAGAGTTACTTAGTGCAATTAATTGGGATTAAATGCTACTGGGTACAACCAAACTATTTTAATTACTCAGATGCAGGAGACCAAATTGGAATTGTTAATTGATGGTGTGACAAACTACTAGGCTCTAAACAGAATGTGTTAATATTAGTGATATGACAGTGATTTTTAATACAATGATTTACATTGACTTCTGTTGTTCTTGGAAAGAAACCCTCTTCCTTAATTCCCAAAATGTTTATGGCAGCACAAAATTTGTAGGTTAAATCTTGTAACTTATCTTACAATATCTCTAGATAAAAGAATTCAAAGGGTGTTGCATAATTTTACCCAATATTTGTAATCACAGTAGTTTAATGCAATTGGAGACATAAAACAAATTGCTTGAAATACAAAATTGAAATAAAAATTTACCACAAGATTTTTAAAAGTGCCTATGTAACCAGTTGTAATTTCTTTTCAATGTATAAGAACACAATAGAGCCAGGCTTTCCAGCTTGCAAAATATATTTCCCTATTGCACTCCTTTCACAGTTGTTGCTAGAATTATGCCCCTTGCTCAGAGCCAGAGCTTAGTTTAGCAATGCTTTAGAATTTGACGAGTGGCACTTTCTATAGTTAACCAAGTACTCTGAACAGGATCAAGAAGATTACCCCTCTTCTAAATATCCTTGGCCATTCACAGATAACCTGCATCACTGAGAAGTAGCTCTCAGCAAGTCTTTTCAGGTACTTTTGACATATCTTCTTGTAACTCCTGCTTTAACAAACACAACACAAGTTGTTCGAGATTCCAGCATCCATCACTGCACACATAGACCAAGTGAATCTTAATAAATTTGGTAGTAAAATATTCTACTCAAAATACTTCTAAATATTTTTTTTAAAGTGGAAAGACAGGGTTGAAGAGATTTCTCAGTGGTTAAAGTACTTGCCTGCAAAGCCTAAGGACTGGGGCTTGATTCCCCAGTACCCACACAAAGTCAAATGCACAAGGTGGCACATGTGTCAGGAGTTTGTTTGCAGTAGCTAGAGGCCCTGGGGTGCCCATTATCTCCTTCTCTTTGCCTCTTTCTCTCACTCTCTCTCAAATAAATAAATACATATATAAACAAAATATTAAAAAATAAGTAAGAATAATAAATAAATAAATAATAAATAAAATAGTTAAAATATGTAAAGGCTATGCTCCTAAAAGTTGCTGGGGGGGGGGAGTCTAAATTTAAGACAAATGCAGAAAAGCAGCTCTAAACTATGTAGAGTCAGTGCCTAGCAAAGAATTGACAAGGTAAATGAAGCACTTTACAAAGCTCTTCTCAGAGGAAACCATAAATAACGAGTGTGTGGAGGTTGTAAGGAAGACATTTTCATTTATTAGAGACTGAACAATATTGGGTTGAGCACAAGTTTGTGAGCTTTCCTTTTTGGCATTTGACCTGAATAGAAGAGATCAAGCCTGTGAAAACTATTTGGAAGCCAATTAAAGCAGGTTGTAATTTTTGGACAGATAATGAAGCCTGGAGAGTGGAAAGTTAATATATTCCATCGAACTAGTCTATATTAAAGTAAGCAGAAGCGATTGCAATTGATATTTGGTCAGAAAGCTTCGCTGCTCATATATTGAACTCTAGAGTCATTAGACACATCATAGGCTGTCATAAAAATGCAGGTTTCTAGGCTTCAGCTTAGGTTCTGTTGCAAAAGGTTTGGAGTAGAATAAAATCATAAATATTTCACTTACAGACACATGTTCTATGGAACAGCCCTTTAAAAAGGGTGCTAAGTGGTAGGACGGATTTAACAGTTCCTACTAAAACAAGGGAGGGAGCAGGTTTGAAGAGTAAAATGAATGAAAATCACCATAAATATGAAGTGTAAATTGGCTTTATTGGCTTGAATTGCCAAATTTTCACAAGCAAAGCAGCTGTGCTCACATATTCATAAGCAAACATTTGCATTTTACATGTAGCTTACACTTAGTTTCTTTAAAAACTGAGTTTGGGGACTGAAGAGATGGCCAAGTCGTTAAGGCACTTGCCTATGAAGCTTAAGGACCCAGGTTCCACTCCCCAGTACCCACATGAGCCAGACATAGGAGGTGATTCATGCACACAAGGTCAAACATGCACACAAAGTGGCATGCATGTCTGGAGTTCTATTGTAGTGGCTAGAGGTCCTGGCACATGTAAGATATATAGAGCTCAAGTATTGAGTGAGGACTTTGGTGACAGATTCTATTCAAATCCTGTGTGAACCTGGCCAAGTTCTTTTTTTGGGGGGTGGGGGTGAGGTTTCAAGGTAAGGTCCAGACTGACCTGGAACTCACTATGTAGTCTTAGGGTGGCCTTGAACTCATGGCAATCCTCAAGTGCTGGGTTTAAAGGCATGCACCACCATGCCTGGCTTTGGCCAAGTTCTTTAACTTCAGTGCGCCTCAGACTTCCCACCTGTGAACAGGAAAGGTGAGGATGCTCAGATCATGGAGCTACTTATGGAAGGTTTATAGAATCTCCTGGAATGCCTAGTCTTTAAGTATTTACTCATTACAGCAGTCACCCTATAGATAACAGTTGATATAAATTACATTGAATGTACAGAGATGCATTGAAGGCATTATTGTTGCTCAACCTAAGTATATGAACTGATAAGATAGTGAAGCAAACAGAATAAAGTTAAAAATCAGAGTAAGGGCTGCACTTTTATATGTAGTATTAGCAAGTCCCCAAGTAGCTTATTTGTGTATTTTCTGTACTCTGATGTCTGAAGAATTCTTAATTACCTGGCCTATTTTTAAGAAAATATTATTAGCTAGAAATAATGTAGGGATACTAGCAAAGACCTACAGCCACCTTCTTGAGATAACTAAGTCGGAGCTGGAGAAGGAGACTAATGATATTTGAATTTATTGAGTGCTTTATTGAATGAGGCATTTATAGGTGCTGCTAACTTGCTGCTTGTATCTAAGCTGGACCATGAGCTTTCACAGGAGAGAGACATTACTGGGGCTTTCAAACACCAGGTAGATGCTATGAATTTTGATGAGTGTACTAGAATCAAGATCATTTCTAGAGTGCCTCATTACTATGTTATAATGTGATTCAGATAACAACTTTTGCAAGTAGAACAACAGAGGGACCTTGAAGTATATTTCCAGTGAAGGAATGGAGTTTGGATCCCCAGAGCCCACATAATTATTGAATGATTATAGGGGCCTGCCTGTGATCCCAACACTCTGGAAGCCGAGATGGGATCCCTGGGGCAAACTAACTCATTAGCCAAGCTGAACCAGTAAACTCTGGGTTTCTGGGTTCAAGTGAAAGATCCTCCCATTATAAATAAGCAGAAAAACAACTAAGGAAGACTTCTGCTGTCCAACTCTAGCTTTCCCACACACATGAACACACATGTATATGCATTTACATATAATGTGCCATGCATAACATGCACACACATGCAGGCATGCCATATACACATATGCGCACAAAAAGAACTATTTCAATTGCTTTGATTAGTAGAATAATGCTTAATAGTTTAATCTTGTTAATTCAGTATAAAGATGAGTTGCTGAGAGGAGGAGTTCTAAAAGGAGGAAAAGCATTGTATACATTATGAGTTATTATGATGAAAGTAAAATATAGAATAAAATTTAAAAATATGATATAATATATAATATAAATAATATAAAGCAAAATTAAACATAAAATAAAAAAATAAAAAGGACCCAGGCTCAAGTCCCGAGGACCCACATAAGTCAGATGCATAGGATAGTGCATGTGTTTGGACTTTGTTTACAGTGACTAGAGGCCCTGGCACACCCACTCTCTCTTTCTCTCTCTCTCTCAAATGAATAAATAAAAGAAGAAATAAAATAAAATTGACCCCCAAAAGATTGTAAGCCTTTTAGTTTAGATGACCACTCCTGTCTTAATTTTATGTCAATTATAATGAAAGCTAATGCTCTACCTAGGCTATAACCATATAGAGAGATTTTCCCATGCATTTTAAAATTTTCTTCTCTGGGTTCAATATTTTTTTCTTTAAAATTTCTGTTCTTTTACTCTAATACAGAACCTAGAAAACATGGGGCTATAACAATTCAAGGAGAGTACTAAATTTTATGATGTATTACTTCAGGGTCTGTCTCCTGGCACGATGCAGGAATGGTTGGTATTAATGGGAGCATGACAGCTCTGAGAGAAACCAAGCTCCTGGCATTATGAATCATAGGGCTCTAAAACATTTATGAATGAATGAAAAGGCTTGGGGCTGACATGAATTATGAGTCTCATTACAGCACTGTAATTTTTCTAGCAGTTCCTTAGTGGGTAATGACACCTCCCAGAAAAAAAGTATTTAAGACTTCCATTACATTATTTTTTCTGTTAGTAATTGCCTATGGTCAAGGGGAATATAGACTATCCCTGGGGTATACATAGAAACGTATCTCTGCATGTAAATATTTTCATAAGCAAGGATCCTACAAGGCTCCTTTATTCCAGGAGCCACACATGACTGCTGACCTTCCAGAAATAACAGGCCCTGGGATGAAGACAGCCTTTCCAATCTTCTTTCCATTTCTTAAGGCAGAATTCATAGAATGCTTCCATTATTTTCCAACAACACCACCTCACTGATATTGGCAAATATTTCCTAGATGGTTTAGTTAATTATAAGGGTTGTGAGAAAGAAAAATGGGGGTGAACTACCTACTAACACAAATATATGTGTTCATAGTATTAGTATATCTTAGATTTTTGGCCTTCCAGTACAGCCCAAGCTAGCATAACCACTAACTGTATTCGGGAAAAAGATCATGAAATAATGAGAAACTTTCATTATCATTGTCAAAAATCTTTGTATGACTGCATCATAAAAGAACCCAATGAGGTAGACTTAAGCAGGGACATGTCTTTACTTTCACATTTTCTATTACATTTTTATATGTACAAAAGTATTGATTAAACATTCTCTCTCTCTCTCTCTTTATTTCCCACTCTTCATCCTGGCATTTATTATGTCTCCCCTGCTCTGATGATGACAAAATATAGGAATACTGTCAAAGGACCCTTAAGCTGTTTCTCTTTTCTTCTTGGGAATAAGTAGAGTTTAGATGATAACCAGGGTGCTGGAGTCGTGTAACAAGTTTCTGGTCTGTGAATATGACTAAGGCATGCTTGTCACTATGAAGTCTGACTTATAAGAACATCCTAGGAAATTATCTGCTCATTTTCTTTCTCCACCAGCTGAGCAGGATTCATCAGGGGACAGTAAGGAGCTAGAGATTGAAGAAGAAACTAGTCCAGAATCAGCCAGGGCCCCCAAACCACTGCTCTGTGTTGACCCATCTTTGATGTGGTATATCTGAGAAATAAATATTTCTAATTTAAACTACAGGAATATTAGGATGTTGATAGTTGTTTGAATACTCCAACAAATTAATATTAAACACAGAATTTCTATTTAAAATACACAAAATAAGAAATTAAAACATCTCTATTTAAGTTTATTTTAGTCACAGACCAAAGCAGTTTCCTTTCCTCTATAGCCTTATCAGAGATCCATAGATCTATTGAATAGGAAGCAGTGCTCTTTTATAGTGCTTGACTAAAGAAAGACATCCTCAGAACAAAGCATATACAAGAAAGTTGTCTCAGAAGGTGCATAGAGGCACAAGTCTCTTCTTACATAGATTCCATCCTCCCTTGATTTATTTACCTGAGCCTTAGTTTTCTAATTCCATTACTACTCCTAAGTCCTAGCATTCAGTTTCTGGATGCATACTATCAGAACAGTCTTGTCACCCATTTTCTTCCTCTTTCTATTGCAACTGGCAAAGGAGTTTGGTTGTCTGCTGATTGACAGCTGTGCATTCATTGTGGACCTGTGTTGTCACTAATTAGACTTATAGTCTGCAGATATGAAAGACTGTTTTCAGGTCACTAATATGTTTTCATTTCTTCTGTATGTTCTATCAGTGTAGTAGATGTGAATTCACCATAGTATCTAGTAAAGAGATTAAAGAGAAGAAAAGAAAAATGTCTTTAGCCTGAAAATTGCCATGGAATATGATACTTTTTATGTATTTACAATTATAAGAGATGAATTTATAAAATACATACATGTTTTAGGAAATGTATTAAGAATATTCTTTTTTGTTTAAGCAACATTTTTTATTACATATGGACATATTTTATATGTAAACAACACATGTTGGTACCATCCTTTCCCTCATCTCTGCGCCTTTTCTGAAGAGGCCTTCCTCTTTGGGGATGCAGATCAACCACATGGGGATTGTGGTTCATGCATTATGGTGGGTAGAGAGTCCATGTCTCTGTGCAAAATGTCCCAACTTGTGGCTCTAACAATCTTTCTGCCCCATCTTCTGCAAAATTCCCTGAGCCATGCTGGGAGCATTTTAAATCTACTTCAGTAATGGGAACCTAGGAGTTTGGTAGGTGTTGAGTGTTCTCAGTGTCTATCTCCATCACTGTGCTAATATCAGATTCACTAAGAAAGCAGCACTCTTGCTCATTTCTCCAATTCCTCTGTGGTTTCAGCTGAGGTTGGGGTGGAGTGCACTGAGTCATTTATCACCTCAGGTCCAGCTCCTGTCTGAAAAAGTGAAGCAGATTCTCCAACGGAGAATGAAATTAACACCAGTTAAATGGGATAATCATTTTTAATTTAGAGAGAATTAAAAGGGTGTAGACCCTCTTATAGTAAGGTCAGTGGGAGCTTGACAATGGAAAGCAAAATCATTATCTGGATATGATTTTGACTTGTTTCCCATTTCTAAATATGGTTTCCTTTCCACAGAGTGGATCTGTTAGCCAATCCAAGAGCAGTTGGTTACCCACCAAGGCTGTATGCCACTATTGTATTTATGTGAGCATCACATCAGATTGTTTGCTTCTTAGTTGCTTAGACATTGATTTGCTTGAACAGATGTTGACCACGTTCTCCCAGGAACTCATGTAAGGCCTTCCAGCACTAGATGGGCTAATTGTCTAGGGTCTGGCTCTCCTCTAGATTCTAATCAGGTCTCTCCATGGTCCGTGTGAACAGTGTATGGTGTCTTCAGCAGTAGGGTCTTACCATTAACCTCTGGTAGGTAATGATGTGCTCTTCAATAAGTCTGTATTTTTTGTTTTGGGAGATCTAGTAGGCCTCTCTGATCATTGTAGATATAGACCACACCCTGGTACAAGGAATTATAGGCAAGTACCAAGGGAAAAGAAAAAAAAAAGACAGAGAAGAAAGAAAAATAGGAGAAATTTGAGGTTAGGTTTCATCTCACCCTCTACAGGGCCTTTCGATTCAGTTGCTCCCCCTAAGGTCCTCTTGAGGGTTCCACCTTTTAGTCAGACTTCCAGATATAAGATTCTATGGTACCAGTTCAATTTGGTTTCAGTTTGGGGTCATCCTACTTTTTCCCTTCCTCTAATCCCTACCCTCCCTATTGTCTAAGCCTCAAGATGCTATTCACTTATGTCAGCAACTTGGGCTGATCCATGTTAGGAACTGCAGATGAGTGAGATAATGCAATGCTTGTCTTTTGGTGATTGTGTGAGTTCACTTACAATGATATGTCCAAGTTTGACCATCTTTTTTTTTTTTTTTTTTTTTTTACAAATTTCAATGCACAATTTTTTTTCTTACTACTGTGTAAAATTCCATTGTGTAGCTATACCACATCTTGGCTATCAGTTCATCCAACGATGGGCACCTGGATTGATTTCAGCTTTAAGCTATTATGAAATGAACAGCTATAAGCATGGTTGAGCAAGTATCTCTGAACTGAGATGTGGATCTTTTAGGGTAAATACCCACTAAAGGAATAACAGGGACTGTTGGTGACTCTATATTCATCCTTTTCAGGAGTCTCCATATTGATTTCCACAGTGGTTGTATCAGCTTACATGCCCATCAACAGTGAATGGGTGTTCCTATTTCTCCACAGCCTCACCAACATTTGTTTTCATTTGATTTTTTAATGTTTGCTATCCTTACTGGTGTAAGGTAGAATCTCCTAGTTGTTTTAATTTGCATTTCCCTAGTGGTTATGGATGTTGAACATTGTCTTAAGTGTGTGTTAGCCATTTGTAATTCTTCCTCTAAGAACTCCCTATTTAGTTTTCTGCCCCACTTTTGGAATGGGTTGTTTGATTTTTTTATTTAGTTTTTTGAGTTCTTTGTAAATTCTAGATATTGGGTTTCTGCCAGTGGTCTAGCTGGCAAAGATTTTCTCCCATTCACTGGGTAATCTATTGGCTCTGCTTATGGTATGTTGGTCTGTGCAAAAGCTTTTTAGCTTAATGAAATCTTATTGGCTGAATGCTTGTTTAATTTCCTTGGTTACTGGGGTTTTATTCAGGAAGTCTTTTCCAGCCCTATATCATGGAGAGTTTCTCCTATTTTTTCTTCTAATAGTTGAAGAGTTTCAGTTCTTATACTGAGATCTGTAGTCTATTTGGACTTGATTTTTGTGTATGGCTAAATGAATGAGTCTAATTTCATTTTTCTACATATGGCCATCCAACTTGTCCAACACCATTTGTTAAAGATGCTGTCTTTTCTCCATTGTACATTATTAGCACCTTTTTCAGAGATCAAGCAGCTATAGTTACTTGACCTAATGTCTGGGTCTTCAATTCTGTTCCACTAGTGTATGTTTCTGTTTTTATTCCTATACCATGCTGTTTTGTCACTATGGCTTTGCAACTTAGCTTTAGATTGGGTATGATGATACCATCAGAGGGTTTTTTTTTCCCTGAAGATATTTTTGGATATCCAAGGCCTTTCCACCATTCCATATGAATTTTGAGGTCATTTTTTCAGTCTCTATGAAGAATGATGCTAGTATTTTTAGTTGTATTACATTAAATCTGTATACTGCTTTTGGTAGAATTGTCATTTTCACAATATTCTATCTATCCAGGAACATGAGAGGTCTTTCCATCTTCTTAAGTCTTCCTCTTTTTTTCTTTCTTGAGTGTTTTTGTGTTTTCATTATATAGATCTTTTACATCCTTGGTTAGTGTTATTCCAAGGTATTTAATTTCTTTGTTGTTGCTATTGAAAGTGGGATAGCCTCACTGATTTCATATATTTGTCCTTTGCATATAGAAAAGCTACTGATTTTTTGTGTTGATTTTTTTTTTTTATCCTGCCACTTTCCTGAGGGAATTTACCATCTTTGGAAGTTTTCAAAAATATTTTTATTTTCACTTATTTATTTATTTGACAGAGGAAGAGAGGAAGAGAGAGAGAATTGGCACATCAGGGCCTCCAGACACTGAAAGTGAACTCCAGACATGTGCACCCCTTGTGCATCTGACTAACATGGGTCCTGGGAAATCAACCTGGGTCCTTTGGCTTTGCAGGCAAATGCCTTAACCACTCAGCCATCTCTCCAACCCACCTTTAGAAGTTTTGAGATGGAGTCTTTTAGGTCACTTATATATAGGATCATGTCATCTGCAAATAGGGCTAACTTGAATTCTTCCTTTCCAATTTCAATCCCTTTTATTTATTTCTCCTGTCTTATTGCTTGGACTGATACTTCTAGTACTGTGCTGAAAAGCAGCGATGAGAGTGAGCGCCCCTGTCTTGTTCCTAATCTCAATGGGAACTTCTTGAGTTTTTCCCCATTAAGCATTATTTGGTCTTTAGGAGTTTTATATATATATCCTTTATTTTGTTGAGACATGAACGCTCCATGCCTACACTTTCCAGTCTTTTGATCATGAAATGGTGTTGTATTTTGCCAAAGGCCATCTCTGCATCAATTAAGATGATCATGTAGTTCTTATGGTTCAGTTTATTTATGGTGTATATTATGCCAACATATTTCCATATGTTACACCATCCCTGCATTCCTGGGATGAAACCTACTTGATAATGGTGGATAATGCTTTTGATGTGTGGTTGCATTTGGTTTGCAAGGATTTTGTTCAGGAGTTTTGCATCTATGTTCATTAGGGATGTAGACCTATAATTTTCTTGCCTTGTTACATCTCTGTCTGGTTTTGATATTAGGGTGATGCCAGCTTCATAAAAGGAGTCAAGGAGGATTTCCTGTCTCTGATTATGTGGAACAGTTTGAGAAAAATTGGATTCAGTTCATCTATGAATGTTTGATAGAATTTAGCTGAGAAGCCTTCCAGTCATGGACTTTTCTTTTTGTGGAGGTTTTTGATTATATTTTCAATCTCCATGGATGTGATAGGTTGGTTCAGGAGATTAATCTGCTCTAAGTTTAGTGTTGGTAGGGGGTATATGTCTAGAAATTCATCCATTTCTTCCAGATTCTTTAATTTTGTGGAGTAGAGGTTTTGCAAGTATGCCCTGATGATTCTTCCAATTTCATTGATATCTGTTGTGATCTCTCTCCTTTTTTCATTCATAAAGTGTGCCTTCATAAAATCAAGAAAACTGAAGAAAGTCTCCAGGAGCTGGTGGAGTTCCTGATGTGTCTCTTGTTATTAATTTCTTTAAAGCTTTAAAGCATTGTGATTTGACATGATGCAAGAAGTTACTCCAGTTTAACTGACTTTATGAAGGCACACTTTATTAACTAATATAAGATCAATTTTGGAAAAGGTTCCATGGGTTTCTGAGAAGAATGTTTATTCTGTAGAATTGGGGTGAAAGTTTCTGTAGATATCTGTTAGGTCTATTTGATCTATGAAGTTTTAAGTTCTATTGTTTTTCCCTACTAATTTTCTGTTTGGGTGATCTGTCTTTTGATGAGAGCGGAATATTAGCTATGATGGTGTTGGTCTTTATTTCTGTTTTGTTGAGTAGATTTTGTTTTCTAAACTGTGGTGCCCCTGTGTTCGGTGAATATGTATTTATTATTGTGATGTACTCATGTTGGATCATTCCCTTGATGAGTAAGAATTAGCCAGCTTTTTCCTTTTCGATTACTTTTTGTTTGAAGTCTATATTTTATCAGATATTAATATAGCAACACCCATTTGTTTTTTATTTCCATTTTCTTCGAGTACCGTTTTCCAACTTTTCACCCTGAGGAGGTGTCTATCTTTAGCGGTGAGGTGAGTTTCTTGAAGACAGCGGATAGAAGGGTCCAATTTTTTGATCCATCCTGATAACCTGTGTCTTTTGATAGGTGAGTTAAGACCATTAATACTTAAGATTATTTACAGTGAGGTTTAAATTATGGGCTGGAGAGATGGCTTAAAGGTTAAGTGCTTGCCTGTGAAGCCTGAGGACCCCGGTTCTAGGATTGATTCTCCAGGATCCACATTAGCTAGATGCACAAGGGGGCGCATGCATCTGGAGTTCGTTTGCAGTGGCTGGAGGCCCTGGTGCACCCATTTTCTCTCTCTCTCTCCCTCTTTCTCTGTCTGTCGCTCTCAAATAAATAAATAAAAATAAACAAAAAAATTTAAATTAATCTCTGCCATGTTGAGGCATTTTATTGGGTTTGGTGCTTTATTGTATTATGCACTCTTTTGAGCCTGGCCTATTTTGGTCATTGTGGTCTTCTTCTTGTTGGCTCTAAAGATTGGTTGTTTGACTCTTCTGTATCGAATATTCCCTCAAGTATTTTTTGTAGGTTTGGTTTTGTGTGGATTTTTTCCATGGAAAGTTTTTCTATCACCATCTATTTTTTTTCAAATTTTTATTAACAGCTTCCATGATTTTAAAAAATATCCCATGGTAATACCATCCCTCCCCTCACTTTCCCCTTTGAAACTCCATTTTCCATAATATCCCCTCCACATCTCAATCTTTCACCATCTATTATGAGGGATACTTTTGCTGGGTAAAGTAGCTTGGATTGGAAGGCACAGATTTTCAGACTTTGAAGTGTTCCACTCTAGGCCTTCTGGCTTTCAAGGTTTCCATTGAGAAATCTGATGTAATTCTGATGGTATTATCTTTGTATGTTGTGAATTGTTTCTCTCTTCCTGCTTTTAACACTCACTCTTTGTTTTCATTGTTAAGGGTTTTAACTATGATGTGTTTTGGAGAGTTTCTTCTTTGAACCTGTCTGTTTGGTGTTCTGTGTGTTTCTTGTATCTGGATGGGCCTCTCTATTGTGAGATTCAGAAATTTTTCTTCAATAATATTCTTCAATATGTTCTCTATGCCTCTGACTTAGATTTCCTCTCTTTCTGGTATACCCATGATCCAGATATTTGCTCATTTTTGGGTGCCCCACAGTTCTCTCATATTCTATTCATTTAATTTTTTGAACTTAACAACATTTTTGGCCTCCTAATCAATTTCTTCTGTCTTATCTTCCAGATCCAAAGTTCTGTCATTGACATGAGTAACTCTGTCGGTGAGGGGTTCTAGAGAAGTTTTTTTTTTTTTTATAATTTCTATTAGATTTATTTTTCTGTTGTGCTATTTTGTATTGTTTCCATCCCTTTTTTGAGGTATGATTTCAATTCAAGTTCTGATTTTCTTGATGGTTCCTATAGTTCATTCTTGCATTTGATAAAGTCTTCATTAAGCTTAATTAACCAGCTGTTGAGGTCTTCCATTACTTGACTTACCTATAATTTATTTATATCTCTTTGTAGGGCTCAAATGTTTTCTTCAATCAAGTAAAGCCTACTGTCAAAAGCTGAATTTTCTTAATCACTTAAATAGACCTATAACAAACATGGAGATCCGAGCAGTTATCAATAATCTCCCAACTAAAAAAAGCCCAGGCCCGGATGGATTCACTGCTGAATTTTACCAGACTTTTAAGGAAGAGCTAACACCATTGCTTCTTAAGCTTTTCCAGGAAATAGAAAAAGAAGGAATCCTACCAAACTCCTTCTATGAGGCCAGCATCACCCTGATACCAAAACCAGGCAAAGATAGAACAAAAAAAGAAAATTACAGACCAATCTCCCTCATGAACATAGATGCAAAAATTCTCAACAAAATATTGGCAAACAGAATACAAGAGTATATCAAAAAGATCATTCACCCTGACCAAGTAGGCTTTATCCCAGAGATGCAGGGATGGTTCAACATACGCAAATCTATAAATGTAATACATTACATAAATGGGTTGAAGGACAAAAATCACATGATCATCTCATTAGATGCAGAGAAAGCATTTGACAAAATCCAACATCCCTTCATGATAAAAGTCCTACAGAGACTGGGAATAGAAGGAACATATCTCAATATAATAAAGGCTATTTATGACAAGCCTACAGCCAACATATTACTAAATGGGGAAAAACTGGAAGCTTTTCCACTAAAATCAGGAACAAGACAAGGGTGTCCACTGTCTCCACTTCTATTTAATATAGTTTTGGAAGTCTTAGCCATAGCAATAAGGCAAGAGACACACATAAAAGGGATACAAATTGGAAAGGAAGAAATCAAGTTATCATTATTTGCAGATGACATGATTCTATACATAAAGGACCCTAAAGACTCTACTAGCAAGCTGTTAGAGCTGATCAAAACCTACAGCAATGTAACAGGATACAAAATAAATACACAGAAATCAGTAGCCTTCGTATATGCTAACAACAAACACACAGAGGATGAAATCAGAGAATCACTCCCATTCACAATTGCATCAAAAAAAATAAAATACCTTGGAATAAACCTAACTAAGGAAGTAAAGAATCTATACAATGAGAACTTTAAGACACTCAAGCGAGAAATTGCAGAAGACACTAGAAAGTGGAGAAACATCCCTTGTTCCTGGCTTGGAAGAATCAATATCGTGAAAATGGCAATCTTACCTAAAGCAATCTACAAATTTAATGCAATCCCTATCAAAATTCCAAAGGCTTTCTTCATGGAAATAGAAAAAACAATCCAAAAATTCATTTGGAATCATAAAAAACCTCGAATATCTAAAATAATACTGAGCAACAAAAAAGAGGCTGGTGGTATCACCATACCTGACTTTAACCTATACTACAGAGCCATAGTAACAAAAACAGCATGGTACTGGCACAAAAACAGACATGTAGATCAGTGGAACAGAATAGAGGACCCAGATGTAAGCCCAAGTAGCTATAGCCACCTGATATTCGATAAAAATGCCAAAAATACTCATTGGAGAAGAGACAGCCTCTTCAGCAAATGGTGTTTTGAAAACTGGATAAATATCTGCAGAAGGATGAAAATAGATTCTTCTCTCTCGCCATGAACAAGAATTAAGTCCAAATGGATTAAAGACCTTAACATCAGACCGGAAACTTTGAAACTGCTAGAGGAAAAAGTAGGGGAAACCCTTCAACATATTGGTCTTGGCAAAGACTTTCTGAATACAACCCCAATTGCTCAGGCAATAAAACCACAGATTAACCACTGGGACCTAATGAAATTACAAAGATTTTGCACCGCAAAGGACACAGTGAAAAAAGCAAAGAGGCAACCTACAGAATGGGAAAAAATCTTCGCCAGCTATATATCTGATAGAGGATTAATATCTAGGATATACAAAGAATTCAAAAAGTTAACTAATAAGGAATCAAACAGGCCAATCAAAAAATGGGCTAAGGAGCTAAATAGAGAGCTCTCAAAGGAAGAAATACGAATGGCATATAAGCACCTAAAAAAATGTTCTACGTCACTAGTCATCAGGGAAATGCAGATTAAAACTACATTGAGATTCCATCTCACTCCTGTCAGATTGGCCACCATCATGAAAACAAATGATCATAAATGTTGGCGGGGATGTGGAAAAAAAGGAACCCTTCTGCACTGCTGGTGGGAATGCAATCTGGTCCAGCCATTGTGGAAAACAGTGTGGAGGTTCCTAAAGCAGCTAGAGATTGATCTACCACATGACCCAGCTATAGCACTCCTAGGCATATATCCAAAGGACTCATCTCATTTCCTTAGAAGTACATGCTCAACCATGTTTATTGCTGCTCAATTTATAATAGCTGGGAAATGGAATCAGCCTAGATGTCCCTCAACAGATGAGTGGATAATGAAGATGTGGTACATTTATACAATGGAGTTCTACTCAGCGGTAAAGAAAAATGAAGTTATGAAATTTGCAGAAAAATGGATGGACCTGGAAAGTATTATACTAAGTCAGGTAACCCAGGCCCAGAAAGCCAAGCGCCACATGTTCTCCCTCATATGGGGATCCTAGCTACAGATGACTGGGCTTCTGTGTGAGAATGAAAATACTTAGTAGCAGAGGCCAGTAAGTTGAAAAGGAGACATAAAGGGTGGAGAAAGGAAGGGAGGAGGATACTTAATAGGTTGATATTGTATATATGTAATTACAATGATTGTAATGGGGAGGTAATATGATTGAGAATGGAATTTCAAACGGGAAAGTGTGGGGGTGGGGAGGGAGGGATTTACCATGGGATATATTTTATAATCATGGAAAATGTTAATAAAAATTAAAAAAAAAAAAAGCTGAATTTTCAAGGAGATGATTCTGCTCAATTTCATTGATATGATTTTTGGTTCTATGATAGTTTGCTTCTAGTTCAGTGATTTTTTTTTTTTTTAAGCAGTGTCTGTTGCAGTCAGGTTCACATTGCTGGTAGAAATCACCCAGCCAAGGGCAGCTTGTGGGGAAAAAAAAAAAGAGGTTTATTTTGGCTTACAGGCCTGAGGGAGAAACTCCATGATGGCAAGGAAAATGATGACATGAGCAGAAGGTAGACATCACCCCCCTAGCCAACATCAGATGGACAATAGCAACAGGAGCGTGTGCCAAACACTGGCATGGGGAAACTTGCTATAACACACATAAGCCCACCCCCAACAATACACTGCTTCCAGGAGGTGTTAGTTCCCAAATATCCATCAACTGGAAATCTAGCACTCAGAACCTAACTTTATGGGGGACACCTGAATCAAGCTACCAAAGGGTCTCATTGGTTGTTGCATTTTCATTTTGGGAATGAATTTTTGTTGATTTCTTTGGAGGCTTCCTTTGTAGGTTGAGGCATTCTTAGAGATCTCTCAGTTTTCTGATTTTCGTTAGCTTTTTTGCATCCTTGTCTACTCATTTTAGGAAGACTCTTTATTTTATTTAGGAAGAATAAAGTTTATATCTTTTGTCAGGTGCACCCTCTGACGAGGTGAACAGGGATGCTGGTAACCAGTGGCTAGTCAGGATACCAGAGCCAAAGGCCTCATACCACAGCTCACATAGGGACCAGGACTCCCCAAGCAAGGCACAGTGGGACCTATCAGGACCAAGGGGACTGGGAGGAGCAAGGGAACAGGAATCTGATCTCATTCTTGCTGCACCCTCCAGCACACACACCAGGGCAGGGAACCCTGACCAGGGAGGTGGGAGGAGCCTGGAAACAGGGGCCTGGCCTACTCAGACCAGACCACCACACCTGCCCACACAATTTCAGAGAAGGAACTCAGACTAGGGAGGTGGGAGGAGTCCAGAAACAGGGTTCTGGCCTACTCACTCCAGACTGCCATACCTGCCCACACATTGTCCATGCAAAGAACTCAGACCAGGGAGGTGGGATACAGGGATCCTGCCTACTCACTGCAGACCACTGCACCAGCCTACCCACTGTCCTCATGAGAAACTCAGACTGAGGAGGTGGGAGGAGCCTGGAAATGGAAATGGGTCTGGCCCATGGCAGCCATCCACACACTGTCTAGGCAAGGACTTAGACCTCTGTACTGAGAATATTTTTAATGACATCTCATAAAAACTGAAGCTCATTTTTGAAAATCATGGGTTCTACATATTTCTCCAAGAACAACTATTTTCCTCCCAGGAATATTTATATCCATATAAAATTCATATATTGAAATATTTATTCAGTACCTCACAGAATGTGATCTTATTTGTAAACAGGGTTATTGCAGCTGTGAGTAAAGACAAAGTCAAACTGGAGTACATTGGTCCCCTAATCCAATTGGTGTCATTAGGAGGGAGGAAAATGTTGGCAACAGTCATGCACACATGCACACCAAGAGAATGCCAGGTCACCATAAAGGTCAAGATCAGGTGAGGAATACCAAAGCTTGTCAGTGAACCACTACATGCTTGGAGACCAAAGCCACTGAATTCGGAATGATGAGATGGATTCCCTGTGAAAAGCTGGAGCAAGAACAATGCAAGGCAGAGGATGGGAAAATGCCAAGACCCTAAGGAAGGAACACACTAAGGTCTTCAGAAACTAGGTGACTCTGCTGCTAGATCTTGGGAAACTACTACATGCTGAAGTTTGTGAGGCAGGTGTCCTTTGGAGGGAGTTAGGGTACAGACATCTTGAGTAGTACAAAAACTTTTTGAAGCTTTTAAGCAATATTTGACCCAACTCAGCAGGCTTGCAAAAGTCACAGCTGAGGGCTGGAGAGATGGCTTAGTGGTTAAGCACTTGCCTGTGAAGCCTAAGGACCCAGGTTCAAGGCTCGACTCCCCAGGACCCACGTTAGCCGGATGCACAAGGGGACGCATGCATCTGGAGTTCGTTTGCAATGGATGGAGGCCCTGAAACACCCATTCTCCCTCTCTCTCTCTCTCTCTCTCTCTCTCTCTCTCTCTCTCTCTCTCTCTATCTATCTGCCTCTTTCTCTCTCTGTCTGTCTGTCACTCTCAAATAAATAAATAAATTTTTTTTTTTTTAAAGTCACAGCTGAAAGTAGTTAAGATGAAGAGAGGGAAGACTGGTCTCACAATAGTAAAGAATGGTGCTGCTGAGCCTGACCAGGAGGCTCTTAGTGCATGTTTTAGGATCTTCAGAGAGGGTGAGAGAATGGAAAGAATAAATCATGCATTGGAGGGTGGTAGTGTTATTAGAGAGGGAGGGAAGATTCCATGTGAATGAGAAGACAATATCACTAAATATGGACATTATATAAATTGATTATTTCTATGTAATTGTCATAAAGAAAATTTATTTATTTAAGACTTTCCCAATTCAGAAGTATTACACATTCCTGTTTACATGTTAAAATCTTTGAAGTTGATCTAATTTTGTTAATTTGCCAAAAGCTTTGGAAATAATTTAAAGGTTCTATTTTATAAACCTTGGATGTTAAATAACAAAGAACTTTAAAAACATTTAGGTCTGCTCACAGTTTTTAATAGGAAATGATAGATGATATGTGTGTTCTCTCTTTCCAGGTGGTCACAAAATTCCAGCAAAAGCAACTGAAAAGAATATGTTCCAGGATTTGGTCCAGGATTGTCACTGTGGTGAGTTCTTTTCTTTCCTGTTTGCATTTTAATTTAACATTTAAATTATGATATCTAAATATAACTATCAAAATAAAATTAGACAGTATATGAAAATAGATCCTTAAAGATGTTCAGCAGCCTCCTTATCTGGTATACAAGACTAAGAGTCTAGAAATAAAGTGCTAATCTACATTTCAGTTGAATGCCATGTAGCTGATGTGATGCTGACCCTTTTAGAATCTTCTTCACTCCCCTGCCCTACAGTCTACTTTGATAACTTTCACAAGAGTCAAAATATTAAATTGAGTTGCTAGTCATTTTTAAAGAACCTGGAGAATAATTCTTAATTGGATATAGACCCCTGTAGATATATAGCTAAGGCATAAATAAATTTGCAATTTATTTTACATAATGAGTTTTGCTTTCTGATGATGAGTGTGACTGCCAAAGACTAGAAAAATATTTATCTAAAATAACATTTGCAAAAAAGCTATCCAGGTAAAACTGACTGAGAAAGATTTATTTATTTTTTCTTATTTCATACTACCACATTGAAAGAAATTTTATTTGGCCTAAGAGTATAGAACAGAATTAAACTGTCTAAATTCAAATACAATTTCCTCTCTTGCTGGCTGTGTAAATATGGGAAAATTTCTTAACCTTTCTGTGTTTTAGTGTATAAACCATATAAATACAGAGAGAAATATTTACCTCATAAATTAATTAAGATATTAAATGTATAATGTAATTTATGGGATAGGCCATATATGAGCCTTACTTACATCAATATCAGATGTTATTTAAAGAAAAGTATATAAAATATTGTTTTCCATCCTTGACAGTTGACAAAATTCAACCTATCTTTTTATATCAATAATTTTTTTGTCTTTCTTAAAGTTTCCATATTCTTACTGCCAAATTTTCTAGAATCAATCATGAGGTCTACCCTGGTGTTTTGATACAAGCCCTCTAGAACTATTCTGTCACACCTTAACCATAACCAACCTCTGGTGGTTATATTATTCTTTACATATATAGTGGGATATAACAACTCGCATATTTTATTTATAAGACTAAATTTTGGTTTATAAAATATCTAACCTGTGCATGTACTGAGAAATTAAGAAATTAAAAGCCATTTAAATTCATATCAATAAATTTTAAGTATCCTATAAAGTTTGTGTTTTATAAGTCTTTATTGCCAAGATTACCCAGTCATACTCTGTAAAAAAGGATGTTTGGAGAACATACCTACCAGATGGGCTGTATAAGCTGTCATGTGTGATCAGATCCAAGAAGGAGCCTTTAGGCAGTGGAGACATGTCCCCGTTTGTGTGGTAACTGGCCAGCCTGAATGGCACTGAGGAAAGAACAAGTGTGTACACAGCATCTGTTCACGTTTATGTGCTGCCTAGCAGGGGAACCTAAAAAGCATGCTCATTGATTCTTCCTCTTAAAAGGAAAACTCCTTTGAGATAAGAAAATTATTTCCTGAAAGAGTTTAAAAATAATACTAGTGCCAAGTCAATTCACTCTACTAATTAGTGCGTCTATTGCTTCCAGGAAGATCATTTAGGTCAAGGCTTTGAGTACAATGCTAAGAATGTGTAGAAAGTATTATCTATTACTGCAAACAAGAATGCCCCCAAAGGATTCTCCATTACTACACACTAACTCATCAGAGACTGGGGAGATGGCCCGGTGGATTCAAGTGCTTGCCACACAAGTGTGAGGACCTGAGTTCAGATCTCCAAGACCCACATAAATGGTGGGACACCTATAATTCTAGATAGAAACAGGGGACTCTTGGGGAAGCTAGCTAGCTAGGCCAGTTGAATCAGTGAGCTTCGTAGTCAAAGGAGAGAATCAACTTAGTAATTAGACACTCAAAGTCCAGCTCTGTCTTCCACATACATGTATATACATGTGCCCTCCACACATATAAACATGAATACCTTATGTGTACAACACACACACACACACACACACCAAGATCTCTCACGGAGGGAACAAAAGCATGATAATCTTTAGTATTAAAATAATCATCAGTTGGGTTTTTGACAAATTAAAATCAACTTACACATCCCATAATTAAGTTGAATTAAATCATTATTCTCTTACATAGAGAAAATACCATGGTTGATTTAAATGATATCTGTAAGGTATATATCTAAAGAGGAATCTGAGAAAAAAAACTAGCCTTTAAGTTTTTCAGAATAGGTGAACTGAAAACCAATCATTTAGTTAGAATAAACTTGGCAAATATTTAAATGAATGGTCATTGACATTAAAAACTTAATACTTTCCTAATATTTCTCTAAAATCCAAAATATAAAATCTCTATAAAAAGAAATCATTAGTCATAGAAATTAAATATTATTGAAAAAAGGAACTGGTATAAATGTCTTTGATAAGGGTAAATTCTATTCCAAATTAAAGAAAAAATTCTCAAGAATAATAAGGAGAGCTTGACATTAGTTAAAAATCACAAGAGGATTACAAAGAAATTACTGCAAACAGTTCTTTTCATAGAAAGTCTAGATGCATTTTCTCTATTATTAGTAACAAATATCTTTGATCACTTACAGGAAAATGAAATGTTACAGGATTTAAAAGTATATGATAAAACTTCTATCATTTGGAGGCTGCTGAGGTGGCTCAGAGGTTAAGAGCCCTTATTACACAATCATGAGAGGGCCTAAGACTTTCCAAGTTTGGTTCCCCTACCTCACTGTGACACCTTTATGCACTAAATTCAAAAACTTAAATGCGATGAAGATTAATCAGCTCCTGGGACGAGAGGGGCCAAGTTGTGGTACTCAACACCCCTAGAAAAGGGAGGGGACATAGCTACTATATGAGAAAAGGGTCAAAGCAGCCATCTGAGCATGCAGACTCAGTCAGATCTATGCATTGGCTAGCTGTTCATAGTGCTTCTACTGGTCAAGTAGAGAAACCTGCTAAGTTATTACATGCTTTGTATACACAGAAAGATCCTAGGTCAAGTGAATAAAGCCAACCTGAATAATAAAAACAGATAGTCAGGGATCTTCAATCACTTTCCAACATTGAGCCAGCTTATGAACCTATAACCTTCTGAGAGGCTGGTTTCCCATTAAAGAAGAATTCTGGCATACTGCCAAAAAATTATATGGTTACTCTCTCCCAGAGTTTTCCCAAAAGGGTCTTTTATCAGGGTAATTTCACTGACAAAAAGAAAATGTTTATTTTTTTGTGTGGACTTTTGGAATCAAACTCTCAATTCATAACAATTACAGGTGACCCAAAATATCACTGTGGGACCATAAGTGGGTCTACTATTTATAGTGGCTTATGAAGGTCAGGAAGTTCAAATCCACTCCAAATGGATTCAGTGGGTCTGAAAACCTATCTTGTGGTGATTTTCCCGGGCTGAGAAGGTATTTACTGGGATCCACACACTCAGAACAGCAAAGAGCTGTGTCTTGTATCTCTTAACTTGCAAAGTGAGGTCTGCTATTGTGAGAAAGGCCAAGTGGAAACCTTTGCTGAGGAAATGGGAGGAAAGGCAAGATGGTGTTCAGGAGGGCTTGCAGGGACTAGTGCTGCCGTCGAGGGCGTGAAGGAAGACTCAGGGGCGCTGATTCCCCACACATGCCCTCTTCACTTGACTAATTGAACTCTTTGGAACATAAGTGCATCTTGGAAAGCAACAGTAGATTGCTGAAAACTTAACCAGATATTGGCTTTTAGGGCAGCTGCTCGCCAGACATGCTTTTACTGCATGACCTAATTAACACATTTCCTGGAACTGGGTTTTATAGCTATTTATCTGTCAAATTACCTTTTTTTCCCCTGTCAACAAGGATCACCAGGAAAAGGTTTACTTAATGTGCAAAAATCCCTCTCTACACTTTCCCAGGGCTAGTCTAGCTGCATGGGCTCCCCAGCCTTATGTTAGCACACAGGGATTGGATCACATTCTCTTGCCACAGTATATCACATTGATGGTATTATGTACATCGGACACAGTGACTAATAAGTCACAACTAGTCTAGACTTACTAATAAGCCACTTTCATGTCAGAGAGTGGGAAATATCTAGGCCTGTAGCGCTGTGGGACTTGTCGAGAAATCCATTCTGTAGGGAAGTAGAATTTGCTTCATCGGAACACTCCTGCAATCAACAGAGAAGCACAATGCACAGGGACCACTTTGGATTTGAAGGCAACGTATTCTACCTTCTGGTGTGTTTCTTGAGCCCATTTACCAAACACCCTAAAATTCTGGCAGTTCAGAGTAGGGACCAAGACAGCAGGATCCTGTCTCACAGGCTCTACCACTTTGACCATCAGCAGATCTGACAGTTCCTGGAGTGTCAGTAGCAGCTAGGTCTGCTTCTTGGAGATGTTTCCAGGCCTCTATCATTGAATCAGGGACTTATTCCCCTCATATAGGCTCAGCTGACATAGCCTTTCTCTGGAGGAGGGATGAGCAATTACGTTCATCAGTTTCTCTGCTTTAGCAGCCCTCACTGATTCCATCTGGCCGTGTGTCCTACAGCCTCACAAACTGGTTGTGGAAGATTCTTTCACTTCTTGCTTAAAGTCATCCTGGGTTGTAGAGATGGCTCAGCTGTTAAAGATAATTGCTTGCAAAGCCTGGTGGCTCTCACTCAATTCCCCAGTACCCACATAAAGCCATATGTACAAAGAGACACATGCATCTGGAATTCATATGCAGTGGTAAGAGGCCTATTCTTTTTTATTTTTATTTTTATAATTTTTTATTTTAATTTCATTTTTTAAGATCACATTTTTTTTATTAGTTTTCTATTCAGCAAATACAGGCAGTTTGGTGCCATTATTAGGCTCATCCATGACCTGCCTCTCCCCATTGCCCCCTCCTTGTTGAGATATATGGTCATGCCTTGTGGAGTTAGCCCACAGTTATTGGTACAATAAATGTCTCTGCATATCTTGACCCAACATGTGGCTCTGACATTCTTTCCGCCCCCTCTTCTGCAAAATTTCCCTGAGCCATGTTGCGTTCATTTTTGGTCTTTTTCAGTGATGAGGTGTTGGGGGCCTCTGAGGCTCTGGCTCTCTGATTTGGTAGGAGTTGATTTTTCTCTGTGTTGGTCTCCTTCCCCCTTGTGCTGGTATCCAGTTCATCAGGAAAACAGCACCCTTGCTTGTTTCGCCAATTTTCCATAGTTTCAGCCGGGGCCCTTTTGAGGTATGATGGGGTGGCTCTCTCCTTAGGATCTGCATCTCTCTGCAAAAGAGAAGCAGATTCTCTAACGAAGAGTTAGTTAGCACCAGGACAAATGAGATAACCCTTACTTTTTTTAATAGAGAGTTTAATAGGTGTAGGCCCTCTTATAGCCCATGATTGATGGTAGCTTGATATTGGAGAGAGGGTTTATGTTTGGATATGATTCTGACTTGTTTCCCAGCTCCAGCTATGGGTCTCATACCACTGAGGGGATCAGTTAGCCAAATCAAGAGCAGTTGGTTTTTTCTTCTTTCTTCTCTCTTTTTTCCTTTCTTCTCTTCCCTTTTCTTCTCTCTCTCTCTCTGTCACTGTCTCTCTACAAATAAGTACATTAAAAGTCATTCCCGGGCTGGAGAGATGGCTTAGCAGTTAAGCGCTTGCCTGTGAAGCCTAAGGACCCCGGTTCGAGGCTCGGTTCCCCAGGACCCACATTAGCCAGATGCACAAGGGGGTGCACGTGTCTGGAGTTCATTTGCAGTGGCTGAAAGCCCTGGCATGCCCGTTCTCAATCTCTCTCTCTCTCTCTCTCTCTCTCTCTCTCTCTCTCTCTCTGTCTCTTTCTCTCTCTCTCTGTCACTCTCAAATAAATAAATAAATAAATGAACAAAAAAAAATTTAAAAAAAAAAGTCATTCCCAAGTCAAGCAGTTCAGAGGTATAATGTTCCCTGACTACCACAGTTTGCGACAGAGTCATTGCTAAGGCCCCCACCTGCCTGATGAGTCACGAGTTTTTCCTTTCTCTATTTGAAAGGTTTGGCCTGAAGGGTGTCTTCCACCACTTTTACCTTGCTTTGTCCCTCTTCACTATCCAACTCCTTCCATGGGTTTTGAGTTTTTGACTCTTGGGCAGGACTCTTTTAGCTCAGATTTAATTTGTACTCTTTCCCTTCAGGCCTGTAAAAAAAAAAAAAAAAAAAGGTAAGCCAGCACCTCCAACTCATCCTTTCTATCTGGCTAAGTCAGAGGCTCATGCATAGATAGAACATTAGCTGCATGCCCCTTTCCCTTTGTAATTCCTCCCTTGCAAAGAGGTTAGGAAAAGAGCTACACTAAATCAGTACTGAGTTTTAAAAATTTCTAGTTATAACAATGATGCAGATACTCGGAGCAAAAGAGAAGGCTGCTTATTTAAAAATCAAAACAAAGAAGAAATTACTCACAAAAAAGTAGGTTAACACATTAACCCTAGATTTTAAATAAATAAGGCTTAGACATCTGGCAGCAGGACAGATAATTTTAATGAACACTTTGTCAATACAACATGGTCTAGAAATTGGCAATTTCTATAATTTCATAAACCAACATCAGTGCCTGACATTAGCTAAATTCAGTAATGATGAGAAAGGCCCTACACTCTGAACCTACGTCTGTGAAAAGTAAAAACAGGTTTCAACATGGAGTGGATTTTCTTCTAGAAAATAATGACTCATCTCATAAGGAGAAGTTATTTTAAGCCCAAAATAATTTTATAAAGATACATTATTGATATTTTCTGAAAAGAAATTTCCTTTAAAAACAATTGTTTCAGACTTAGCTTAAAATTCATTAGTTCATAAGTAAAAATCCAGTTTAAAGGAAGAGGTTTCTTATTTTCCTTTGAAATGAGGTAAGGATCCTACAACAATTAACTCTGCAGTGTTTTGTTTTGTTTTTCCATTCCCATACTGCTAATGAAGGGTAGCCTATCACTATTTTCTGAGTTCAGTAATATGGCCTATAAATTCCTGGTCAGGGTCTATAAACTTTGTGTCATAAATAGGGTTTGGAGTCAGGATGATAGTGATGGAGCAAAGGTATGAACACTGCAGAGTTTGGCCCTCAGGAATGTCTGGACCAGCAAGAGGAAGATTAAAATCAGCCCAATGAGTACCTCCCATTTTCTTGGATCTTCAAAGAGGTAAAAGAAAAGTTAATACTGGAAGCCATCAAAACAAGTCTGCAATGGTCTACTGAAAATGTATACTGTCATTCTTCCACCTAGTCTTATCCAAAGAGATGCACAACCTTTCTCTAGGGTAATTGTATCAAGGAAAATAAAGTAATTTGACATTGCAGGGGGAACTGAACACTGGCTTTGAAAGTGACATTGGTGATAAGAACCCCAAACATCACTCTGGCTTCCAAGAAATTACCAGGGGAACAAAGAAATTATGGCTCAAATCTACCTCATAGTGAATCAGGTATGCCCCCAAACCCATGTGATAATTACTTCCCCCAATACAGGAGGGAATAATTGGAATAGGTCTACTTATTAGCTGGCACAAATCCCTATGTCAGGTCCATGACAAAGCTTGAATGAGGCAATGTATCATCATCAGGGCTGGTACTAAAATGTTTCAGTAACTTCAGGCAGCAGAAGGGCCTCTGTTTGACTCCTCCATGGGAACTGTCGACCTACATGGTGAAGAGTCCACTGATGTTCCCCTGCTCTTTGATGGAACCCTATTAGCTGAATCTTAGCCATTGTCAAGACAAAAAATAACAATATGTCCAAGGACTTTCACCAGAAGAAGCCCATAAGAGGAAGAACACTATATGAATGAAATAGACCTGATATCTGAATATTTTAAAAGTGAACACTAAATACAAATTATGAATGTAATAGCTTAGTTGAAAAGATGCTGACTATTAAAATTCAATAAGCTGACCACATTACTTCAACTCACAGATCAAAATTGGAAACCTGAAATCAAAGTTTGCTATATTCATTCAAGGAGATAGATTTATGTCCATCATGCATTCTCTAATGAGGAAAATTTCAACAGATGAAGGAGATGACCATTCCTCAGACAATAGAAGCTAATCTTCCTATAGTAGATGTGGTAGTTTGATTCAAGTGTCCCTCATAAACTTAGGTGTTCTAACTCTAGGTTCCCAGCTGATGAAGATTTACTAATTAATGCCTCCTGGAGGCAGGGTATTGTAGGGGGAAGGCTTAGGGGTACTACAGCCAGTTTCTTCTTGCCACTGTTTGGCATACTCTTCCATTGCAGTTGTCCACCTGATGTTGGCCAGGAAATGATGTCCAACCTCTGCTCATGCTATTGTTTTCCCTTGCCATCATGAAACTTCCCCTCAAGTCTGTAAGCCAAAATGAACCTTTTATCCCAAAAGCTATTCTCAGTCAGGTGATTTCTGCCAGCAATGTAAACCTGACTGCAACAGTATAGTTGGTACCAAAGGAGTGGAATTGCTGCTAGACACTGGACTTGTGGCTTTGGCCTTGGAGCTGATTTTCAAGAGGAATGTGGAAGTATTTGAAACCTTGGCCTAAGAGATGCATTGCAGTGCTGTAAGTACAGCTTGGTGGACTATTCTGGTCAGAGCTGAAAGACCTAAATTCAGTAAAAACCAAGGACTGTGAGTTTTGGCTTATGAAGGTGAGAAAGAGATTTGCCTGGGTATAATCTATTTCTCTGAATGAATATGGAAAACTTTGATTTGGGTTTCCAATTTTTATCTGTGAGTTGAGGTTATTTGGTGAGCTTATTGAATTTGAATAGTGAGCATCTTTTCAACTAAGCTATTATATTTATAATTTGTATTTAATGTCTCCTCAAATCTATAAGCCACAATAAACCTTTTTATCCCACAAGCTGCTCTTGGTTGGGTGATTTCTGCCAGCAATGTGAACCTGATTGCATCAGTAGATGAAGTTCTTAATGTCAGGGGAAACTGAAAACAACATAGAACAGAAGGATACAAATCTTATAAGCCTTCAGTGAGAACAAGATACATGTATAAGAAAAAAAATCAAGTGATAACTAGACTGGTATGTTAACAGTGGGCTCAGAAGATGACTAAATTCCTGTTGACCACAGGAAAAATAAGAGTTCACCTGAGCTCTCATATCTAGCTGATACAACATTTACTACGGGGGAAAGAGATCTGTTAGGAATTGCAATATTTTCAAGAATCTTTATACTGGGAACAACCACTTCAATCATATAACAAGCCAATTAGAACCAAGCTGGCAAAATGAATTCATGTATACTTGATGACATAAAACAGTGTCAATTTTCTGTGTCAAAGTTCTTGAGGCCAACAATTCAAAACAAGTGTTGGAAGTGTAGCTCATCCTTAAGTCACAGGTGGACTCTTTCCTTGTTTCTTCCTGCTTTTGGTAGCTCCTTACCGTAAATTTCTCAGCTCTTGGCATCTCATGGCAATATCTGCCTTCATCTTCACAGGGCCATCTGCCTGCATTTCTGTTATCTCATATCTCTTCTGCTATCTCTTAGCTCTTTATGAGCATCATTCCTTAATTTCTGGCCTATCTTGAATCCCAAATGAGCTGATTTTAAGATTATACCTGCAAAGACCCTATTTCATGGTAAGGTCACATTCACAGGTAACTGGGCATTAGGGTTTGGATATATTTTTCTGAGGTACTTTTCAACATGCTGAAAGTTGTCAAATGCTTTGACCCTCAGATTTACTTTCTCTCAGCTATGCTCTACTATGCCCTGCTGCTCCTGTGGTCTTCCAGCCTTCTCCAGCGGCAACCTAGACTGCCTCCTTCTGGGTTGTGTTCAAGCAGCTTGCTGGGCCGTGTATGTTCTCTCTCTCTCTCTCTCTCTCTGCTGTCATCAGCTGGAAGTGAGCACTATCTTCAGTGCCATCTCCCTTCCTCAGGTGGGTGACTGCTTACTTTTCTAAACACACCCTTCCCTTCCACATCCCAGCTTTCCATTATTCTCAACTTAATGCGGGGTTTGTAGTTACAAATTGAAATGTCCTCTTCTCTTGCTAGAAAGATGATATTACATAGCAATTTCTTCCTTCCTCCCACCCTTCTCCTCCGTCCTTCCTTTTTCCCTCCTTTCTTTGCTCCTTCCTTTCTTCCCTCCTTCCTTACCCCTATCTTTTTCTCCTTCCTTCCTTCTTTTCTTCCTTTCTTTCTTGGAAGGATCTCAGTCTAGCCCAGGCAAGCCTGGATCTCATTTTGTAGCTCAAGCTGTCCTTGAGTTCACAGCATCCTCCAACCTCAAGTTCCAGAGTGCTGGGATTATAGGCATGAGTCACCATGCCTGGCATTAGATAGAAATTTCAAAGTCTTTAAAATATGGATATACCTTTAATTGTCTTTTTAATTTACTTATTTTGTAAGCAGGGAGAGATAGAAATAAGAGAGACAGAGAGACAGAGAGAGAGAGAGACAGAGAGAGAGAGAGAGAGAGAGAGAGAGAGAGAGAGAGAGAGAATGTGTTTCCAGGGCCTTCAGCTGCTGCAAACAAACTCCAGATTCATGTGCCACTTTGCATCTTGTGCATCTGGCTTCCTGTGAGTACTGGGGAATTGAATCTGGGTCATTAGACCTTACAAGCAAGTTTCCTAACCACTGATCAATCTCTCCAGAGACCTTTTAATTTTTTGATCCCTAAGTACAATATAATTAAGTTGAAGTGATTAATATTATTTTTACAGATACACTTTCAGGGTTGATTCAGCTATTTTTCTAAAAATCCCACCTCATAACTATAGGTATATTATGGGACATTTCATTTACCCTTCCTTTCATTTCCTCTTTCATATGGGTAAAGATGGAAATTTATACCAATTCATTTTTATATATCAACATGTGCATATATCTGCTTCCACTATTATAACATTGAACACATATTTGTGCACAGTGACATAGATAGATAATGTGTAACTGAGGTACAAATGTATGAATATATATAAATAGAAATATTCAGTGTTGTTCCCATTCCATTATAGAGGACATTCTGAACTTTACACATAGTAGTTGTTATAGCTTGAACATTCCTACCAAGATTCATTTTGAATTTTAATCCCCATGCAGTGTTAGGAGAGAGAACTACGTGGGATTTTCTAGAGATAATTGGGTCAGGAAGTCTCTGCTACTACTAACAATCCATTTGTGGATTACTGGGTTAGTAGGTTATCTCAAGATTAATAAAGCTGTAATGAAACTCAGTAAGTTTGTTTCTGTTTCCTATAGTTCTCCCTTTTGCCACATGATTTCTTGCTTCAAGACTATAGAGTCACCACTAATATGAAGGACCTCACCAAATACAGTCCCCGTACCCTGGATTGTTGATATTTCACAGCTATGAGCTGAATAGATATTCTACTCCTTATAATCTGCTTAGCCTGTGGTATACAGTTATAGCAACAGGCTGTGCACCAAAATACAGGTACTCCAAATATCTTGTTCAAACTTTCATTCACTCAGCAAATAGTTGCAGGTGTCTACTTTGTGTGACGGTTGTGCTTGGTGTGCAGAATACAGTAATGAAGAAGAGCACACACTCTATGTTCGAGGTTTGCATGTCAGTGCTGGCATCGTTCTTAACCCAGTACACATTTCAACATCTCTTTCATTTTTATCCTCTCATTATAACTCAGTAGACATTCTACCACTAGCTCAATATAATTTTTCAGCTTCGATGTCTCCCCTGCATACAACTTTTTATCTTCAAATAATTCTCCAGCACTCTGATTCATCTTTATATACAGAGCTTCTACATGAATTCAGTAGGTTATCTTTTCTAAAATGAATGCTAAGAACTCATACAATCACAGAAAGACAACTGTCACATGATCTCATTCATCTGCTGTTCCTAACCTGGTCAGCCCGAGTTGCTGACATACCTGAACAGTATCTCGAGGCTTAGACAATAGGGAGGGTAGGGCTTGGGGGAAGGGAAAAGGTGGGGGGCACAAAACTAAACCCAAATTGAACTGGTAACACAGAAACCTATATCCCAGAAGTTAGACTAAAAGCTTGAACCCTCAACAGGACCTTAGGGAGAGCACCTGAATTGAAGGGCCCTGGAGTGCGTGAGATAAAAACTAAACTTAAATTTCTCCTGTTGTTTCTTTCCTTTCTGTCTTTTTCTTTTCCCATGGCCCTGGCCTATAATTCCCTGTACCAGGATGTGGACTACATCCACAACTGTTAATCAGAGAGATAAGGTTTCCCAAAACAAATAAAACAGACTTCTGTCAGAGCACTTGATTACCCACAAGAGGTTAATGGTAAGACCCTACTGCTGAAGACACTGTACATTGTTGGCATTGACCATGGAGAAACTTGGTTGGGATCTGGAAGAGAGCCAGTCCCCAGACAATTAGCCCATCTAGTGCTGGAAGGTGCTACATGAGCTACTGGGGGAAAGTGGCCAACATCTGTCAAAGCAACTCAAAGTCTAAGCGACTCACAAGCAGACAACCTGATGTGATGCTCACATAAGTGCAATAGTGGCACACAGCCATGGTGAGTAACCAACTGCTCTTGGATTGGCTAACACATCTGCTCAGTGGGAAGGAAACCATATATTAAACTTGGAAACAAGTCAGAATCATATCCACTTAACAATTTTGCTTTCCAATGTTAAACTCCCACTAATCTTGGGCTATAAGAGGGTCTACACCCTTTAAATTCTCTCTAGAGGAATAATGGTTATCCCATTTAACTGGCTGTCACTTCACTCTCCAATGAAGATTCTTCTCTTTTTCAAATAGGAACAGTACTTGCAGAGATAAATGACCCAGCACACTTTATCCTGGCCCCAGATGAAACCACAGAGGAATTGGGGGAAATGAGCAAAAGTGCTTCTTTCTTACTGAATTTGATATCAGTACAAGGGTGTTGCAGTCCAGTTCATATTGCTGGTAGAAATCACCCAACCAAGAGCAGCTTCTGGGAAAAAGATATTTATTTTGGCTTATAGGGTCAGGAGGGAAGCTCCACGATGGCAGGGGAAAATGATGGCATGAGCAGAGGGTGGACATCACCCCCTGGCCAACATAAGGTGGACCATAGTAGCAGGAGAGTGTGCCAAACACTGGCATGGGGAAACTGGCTACAACACCTATAAGCCCACCCCCAACACTATACTCCCTCCAGGAGGCCTTAATTCCCAAATATCCATCAGCTGGGAACCTAGCATTCAGAATACCTAAGTTCATGGGGGACACCTGAATCAAACCACCACAAAGCGTGATGGAGATAGACACTGATGACACTCACACCTACCAAAGCAGAGATCCAGAGTCAACTAAGAGCCTATCACTGAAGTAGACTTAAAATTTACCCAACACAGGCTAGAAAGATGGCTTAGCAATAAGGCAATTGCCTGCAAAGCTTAAGGATCCAGGTTCAATACTCCAGGTCCCATGTTAAACTATCAGATACAAAAAGTGGTGCATGGCTAAAGGCCCTCGTGTACCCATTCTCTCTCTCTCTATGTCTCAAATAAATAAAAATAAATATTTAAAAAATTACCTAACATGGCTCAGGGAATTTTGTGAGACAGGGGGCAGAAAGATTGTTAGAGCCACAAGTTGGGACATTATACACAGAGACATTGCTTCTCCCCAATAACTGACTTCTGCTCCACAATGCATGATCCACAATCCCCATGGGTTTAACCTGTAACACCAATGATGTCTTTGAAAAGGGGCCGGGATGAAGGAAAGGATCATACCAACATGTGTTGTTTACATACTAAGTATGTCCATATCTAATAAAAATAAATTTTAAAAATGAATGCTAAGTCTTTTCCCTTAAGCCTGTCATCTATATAAATTCTGAAAAATCCACATGAAATATCCAATCACAAACCTGTAATAAGTTATTGGTTGATATCCACCACACTCCATGTAATATCTCCATATTCTCTATTATACAATATTGAAACCCCATGTCTGAATTTCAGGAACATGGGTTCTCTAGTGTCAATCATCATTGCTTAATTATCAATGATTTCCTTCAATGTCAAAACATTGCATGCTCGTTCATTCAATTGTATGTCATATAACTTTCAATTCATGTCTACTTTTGACCATGCTGATTTACTAAGATAATGCCAGCTACCTTTAATATTCTTCATTCTCTCTGTCCCCTTTCCAAACCTAGTAATTATTTTAGAATTCAAGAATTTTAGAATTCAGGAAAACGTAGATCAATCCACAATCTCTCCCCTTATTGGTGAATTCAATGTAACAAAACTTGCTATCTGCTGTAAGTTTAATAAATGTATCCCAAAAAACTGTCCACAGTATTTACAAGTGATAGGGACAATGTGAGAAGCTAAGTATAAAAATTATAAGCATAGTGTTTGGTTATCTGAAATTTTCATTACAGAGAAGAGAAATTCAAACCTTTAATTAGAGACTCTATGATGTGTGAGTTTTTGATTTATTTTACCTTAGAGGTCATACCTCTTTGACAAGAGTAATTCATTCTGGAGAGATAGGAGGATCACCACAAATTCGAGACCACCCTGAGACTCCACAGTGAATTCCAGGTCAGCCTGGGCTAGAGTGAAACCCTACCTTAAAAAAACCAAAAAGAAAAAAAAAAAAAAAAAAAAAAAAAAAAACTAAAGTAGAAGGGCTGCTATGAATTTGAGGCCAGCATGGGGCTACAGTGAGTTCCAGGTCAGCATAAGGTGTTGTCTCTGCCTCATAGGTATTAGGAGCATAGATATATGTTTGCCATTAAGATTTTTTTGGCTAACTTCTGGTTAAGATAGTGACATAGGTACCACACCAAAGCAGCCTTGGGGTGGGGGGGGGAGAAGACAAAAAAAAAATCTCAGCAAAATACACACTTTTACTAAAAAGTGAGGTGTATAGGAAATTGAAATGGCAGCGGACAAGTAGAAGAGATCCAGAGCATCCAGAGCCCACACAGGAAGGCAGAAGCAGCTACAACAGGTCTGCTGACCGCAGCATGCCAGAAAGCCACCAAGCTTGGCTTGAGCCACAGGAAAAGCCAGGTGAGGGGAGTTTCCACTTACACTGGAGCTCTCTGCAAACTCAAGAAACGTGAAGGGAGAATGGCAGTGAACAATGGAGGAGCAGATCACAAGGGAGAAGAACACATGGAACAGCGAGAGAATGAGAGCAGTATCAACAGCCTCCCCTCTCCCACCTCCAGTGCCTAGACCCAGCTAACAGAGCAATGCCAAGTTGAACTGACAGCGGGACCCAGGAAGGAGCAGAGGTAACTGGGATTACACCAGGGAAGGGTCTCACCTGGTAACAAGCTGACTTGGAATCCTCAACAGAACAGAGATCTTAACCTCCTTGTTGTCCAGATTAAGGGTGTGGGTGGGGCACCACACACCCTAAGGGATAGTTAGAGGATCTGGTTGTCATAATACCTACTCTTGGATAAACACTTTGAGCTGTTTTTCATTAAAAGTGTACATTGTTTAGTTAAATTTTAGAATCTGCCTGTGTTTTATTCCACTCAGCCTAACTGAATAATCTCATAGCAGGCCAACCCAACAACTAAGGTCACTTTTGTAGATACTCTGAGAACCTTGAGAGCCACACCTAATGCCTTAAGCTCCTACCCTGAAGTTATATTATATATTATATATTATATAACATCAGATTGTCTGATACATCTAATATATACAGCCAACTAGGAAATCCAATCAGTAAATAATCCAGGATGCAAAAACATATACATTATAACACAAGAAACACCAAAAATCAAGACACTATATATCCAGCAAAAAGTATTAATGCACCAGAAATGACCTCCAGTGAGAATGAGTTACAGGAAATGCCTGAGAAAGATTTCAAAAGAATGATTATAAATATGTTCAAAGTCAAAGAAGAAATCAAAGGAATGAAAGAGGAAATCAAAGGAATCAAAGAAAACTGAGGACATCAATTTAATGAAATAAAAAGGTCAATACTAGACATAAATAATAAAGAAAAACCAGTCAGAATTACTAGCAATGAAGAACACAGTTAATGAAATAAAAAACTTTGGAGAAAATCACACCAATAGGATGGGTGAAGGAGAGGACAGAATATCTAAGCTAGAAGAACAGGTGGCAGATCTAAAACAGTCCAACAAAGAGAAAGACAAACTTATAGAAAAGTATGAGTGGGAATTTCAAGATATTTGGGACACTATGAAAAGATCAAACATAAGAATTCAGAGGATAGTAGGAGAAGAATTTCACTTCAAAGGCATAGTAGACGTCTTCAACAAAATCATAGAAAAAAACTTCCCCCAAATTGGGAAACAGGTGCCAATGCAGATACAGGAATCCTTTAGAACACCAGACAGACAAAACCTGGAAAGAACCTCTCCTCTCCATATTATAATCAAACTACCAAACACACAATCCAAAGAAAAATATTGAAAGCAGTCAGAGAGAAAAATCAAGTTACCTACAAAGACAAGCCTATCAGGGTTACAGTATATTACTCAACACAAACTTTAAAAGCCATAAGGGCATGGAGTGATATATTCCAAGTCCTGAAAGATAACAACTGTCAACCAAGGTTACTTTATCCTGCAAAACTATCCATTCAAATAGGTGGAGAAATAAGAACATTCCATGACAAAAGCAGGTTAAAGGAGTATTTGAAGACAAAACCAGCTCTACAGAAAGTACTTGAAAGAATCCTCCATGGTGAAGAAAAAGAAAAGCACACATATAAGGAACTGGGAAAAAACAAACAATACTCAAGTACTAGTTAACACAAGAGAGCAAAGGCAAAACCGGAAGAACTACAAAAAAAAAATGGCAAAAATGAATATACACCTTTCAATATTATCTCTTAATGTCAACAGCCTCAATGCCCCAACCAAAAGGCATAGGTTCACAGACTGCATTAAAAAGAAGGATCCTTCAATTTGTTGGCTCCAAGAAATCCACCTTTCTACAAAAGATGGACCATATCTTAGGGTGAAAGTTTAGAAAATGGTGTTCCAAGCAAATGGGCCTAGAAAACAAGAAGGGGTTGCCATCCTAATATCTGACAAGGGGGACTTCAGTCCAACATTAGTTAAGAAACATAAGGAAGGTAACTTTATATTGATTAAAGGCACCCTCCAACAGGAGGACATTATAATCCTAAACATATATGCATGTAATATGGGGGCACCTAAATTCATCAAACAAACGCTATTAGAACTAAGGTCACAGATAACACCAAAAACAGTGATAGTGGGTGACTTCAACACCCCACTCTCATCAATTGACAGGTCATCCTGGGAAAAAATGAACAGAGAGGCATCTGGACTAAATGAGGTCATAGAAGGAATGGACCTAACAGATATCTACAGGACATTTCATCCAAATGCTGCAGAATATACATTCTTTTCAGCAGCACATGGAACATTCTCTAAAATAGACCAAATATTAGAACACAAAGCAAATCTTAACAAATACAGGAAAATTGAAAGAATTCCTTGCATTCTATTTGACCACAATGGAATCACACTATAAATCAATAGCAAGAAAGGCTATAGAGCATACACAATATCATGGAAATTAAACAACACACTATTAAATGATGAATGGGTCAATGAAGAAATCATGAAGGAAATCAAAAAAATTTATAGAGTCAAACAATAATGAGAACACAACATACCAAAATTTCTGGGACACAATGAAGGCAGTCCTAAGAGGTTAATTTATAGCTTTAAGTGTCTAAATTAAGAAACTAGAAAGTTCACAAGTAAATGACCTAATGCTTCACCTTAAAGCCTTGGAAAAAGGAGAACAAGGCAAACCAAAAACCAGTAGACAGGAAGAAATAATAAAGATTAGGGCAAAAATTAATGAAATAGAAACAAAAACAACAATCCAAAGAATCAATAAAACAAAGAGTTGGTTCTTTGAAAGGATAAACAAGATTGATAAACCCTTAGCAAATCTGAACAAAAGAGAGAAGAGACACAAATTAATAAAATTAGAGATGAAAAAGGTAACATCACAACAGATGCCAGTGAAATTCAAAAAATCAACAAGACATACTATAAAAGCCTATACTCCACAAAGTATGAAAATCTGAAATAGATGATTTCCTTGATTTATATGATGTACCTAAATTAAATCAAGATGAGATTAATCATTTAAATAGCATGGAGATCCAAACAGTTATCAAAAATCTCCCAACTAAAAAAAGCCCAGGCCCAGATGGATTCACTGCTGAATTTTACCAGACCTTCAGGGAAGAACTAATGCCATTGCTTCTTAAATTTTTCCATAAAATAGAAAAAGAAGGAATAATACTAAATTCCTTTTATGAAGCTAGCATCACCCTGATACCAAAACCAGGCAAAGATAGAACAAAAAAAAAGAAAATTACAGACCCATCTCCCTCATGAATATAGAGGCAAAAATTCTCAACAAAATATTGGCAAACAGAATACAAGAATATATCAGAAAGATCATTCACCCTGACCAAGTATGCTTTATACCAGAGATGCAGGGATGGTTCAACATACGCTAATCGATAAATGTAATACGTTATATGAATGGACTGAAGGACAAAAATCATATGATCATTTCATTGGACACAGAGAAAGCATTTGCCAAAATCCAACGTCCCTTCATGATAAAAGTCCTACAGAGACTGGGAATAGAAGGAACATATCTCAATATAATAAAGGCTATTTATGACATATTACTAAGTGGGGAAAAACTGGAAGCTTTTCCACTAAGATCAGGAACAAGACAAGGGTGTCCACTGTCCCACTTTTATTTAAAATAGTGCTGGAAGTCTTAGCCACAGCAATAAGGCAAGAGATGCACAAAAAAGGGATACAAATTGGAAAGGAAGAAATCAAGTTATCATTATTTGCAGATGACATGATTCTATATATAAAGGACCCTAAAGACTCTACCAGCAAACTGTTAGAGCTGATAAACACCTACAGCCATGTAGCAGGAGACAAAATAAACACACAGAAATCAGTAGCCTTCATATATGCTAACAACAAACACACAGAGGATGAAATTAGAGAATCACTCCCATTCACAATTGCATCAAAGAAAATAAAATACCTTAGAATAAATCTAACCAAGGAAGTAAAGGATCTCTACAATGAAAACTATAAAACACTGTAGCAAGAAATTGCAGAAGACAGTAGGAAATGGAAAAACATCCCTTGTTCCTGGATTGGAAGAATCAATATTGTGAAAACGGCAATCTTACCTAAAGCAATCTACACATTTAATGCAATCCCCATCAAAATTCCAAAAGCATTCTTTACAGAAATAGAAAAAACAATCCAAAAATCCATTTGGAATCACAAAAACCTTGAATATCTAAAATAATACTGAGCAACAAAAATAAGGCAGGAGGTATCACCATACCTGATTTTAACATATACTACAGAGCCATAGCAACAAAAACACCATGATACTGGCACAAAAGCAGATATGTAGATCAATGGAACAGAATAGAGGACCCAGATAGAATTCCAGGTAGTTATAGCCACCTGATATTCGATAAAAATGCCAAAAATACTCACATGAGAAAAGGCAGCCTCTTCAGGAAATTGTGCTGTGAAAACTGGATATGTATCTGTAGAGGGATGAAAATAGATTCTTCTTTCTCTCCATACACAAGAATTAAATCCAAATGGACTAAAGACGTTAACATCAGACCTGAAACTCTGAAATTGCTAGAGGAAAAAGTAGGGAAAAGCCTTCAACATCTTGGTCTTGGCAAAGACTTTCTGAATATAACCCCAATTGCTCAGATAATAAAACCACAGATTAACCACAGAGACTTCATGAAATTAAAAAGATTTTGTACTGCAAAGGACGCAGTGAATAAAGCAAAGAGGCAACCTACAGAATGGGAAAAAATCTTTGCCAGCTATATATCTGATAGAGGATTAATATCTAGGATATACAGAGAACTCAAAAAGTTAAATAATAAGAAATCATATAAGCCAATTAAAAATGGGTTATGGAGCTAAATAGAGAGTTCTCAAAAGAAGAAATACGGATGGCGTATAAGCATCTAAAAAATGTTCTGTATCTCTAGTCATCAGGGAAATGCAGATTAAAACTTTGAGATTCCATCTCACTCCTGTCAGATTGGCTACCATCATGAAAAGAAATGATCATAAATGCTGGTGAGGATGTTGAAAAAGAGGAACCCTTCTTCACTGTGGGTGGGAATGCAATCTGGTCCAGCTATTGTGGAAATCAGTGTGGAGGTTCCTAAAACAGCTAAAAATTGATCTACCATATGACCCAGCTGTAGCACTCCTAGGCATACATCCTAAGGACTCATCCCATTTCCTTAGAAGTACATTCTCAACCATGTTTATTGCCACTCAACTCATAATAGCTGGGAAACGGAACCAGCCTAGATGTCCCTCAACTGATGAGTGGATAAGGAAGACATGGCATAGTTATACAATGGAGTTTTACTCAGCAGTAAAGAAAAATGAAATTATTAAATTTGCAGGAAAATGGATGGATCTGGAAAGGATTATGCTAAGTGAGGTAACCCAGGCCCAGAGAGCCAAGCACCGCATGTTCTCCTTCATATGTGGATCCTAGCTACAGATGATTAGGCTTCTGTGTAAAAAGGAAAAAAACCCAGTAGCAGAGGCCAGTAAGTTAAAAAGGAGATATAAGGAGAAGAGAAAGGAAGGGAGGAGGGTGCTTAATAGGTTGGTATTGTATATATGTAAATAGAAGAATAGATTAATGGGGATGAAAAGGCCCAAAGTGAGGTCAGGGGAAGAGATTGAGTAAAGGAAAGGTAGAGGGAGGGCTAATCAAAATCTAAGAGGATGCAAATAAATCATATGGAGTCCCCTGGTTTTGGACAATGGAACACTCAGGAGCCATAGATCATTATTAGAAAATTTTCAGTGCCAGGGATGATATACCTCCAGGGAGTTGTTGGCAAGGGAGGTCCCTGATGCCCCCAAAACATTATAGGCCATTGCCGAGGCCCTTGGTTTCCCACCAGGAATCGATAGTAAGACCTTATTGCTGAAGGCTCCACATACTTGGGCTGCAAGGCCACTGAGAAATCCTGCTGGAACTGAGCTGATAACCTCCCAGCTGACAGAAAGCTGGAAGAAGCCATTCTATGTATTCTACGTTCAATGGGAGAAAGAGATACCACCAGTGAAGATACTCAACAGTGGACACTGCAAGCCTTATATTTGGCCAGCCAGGCCAAATGAGCCAATGGGTGCAATAGTGGCACGTCTGCCATGGTGGAAACCAACTGCCGTCTAATTGGACTGGAGGCCCGCTCCATGGGAAGGAATACATCCCTGATACTGAAAACTAAAAACAGGGGTAGTCATGAGCCCTAGGGGTGTAATATCTGCTGATGTCTGAGAAATGTATATACTATGCTTATCAAACTGCTCAGTAAGCACTTCTCTTAATATTTATACCCTTATATTAATGCTACTCTCACTTTGGGTAGAGAATCTTCTCTTTTCAGATGGCAGTGACCTTGGGATGACTCAGAAGGTATCATAGTGCTGGAAAGAAGTGACTGGAGTACTGAGTAACATCTAGATCACACCTTCCAAGGCTCAGGGTCTAATGCAGAAGAGGTGGCGGAAAGAGTGTAAGAGCCAAAGGAAGGGTATGACTCCTTACAACATACTCCCTCAAGACATAAAATGACCTGGATATCCATGACCTCATAGTGCCTGACACTACCTACACAAGACCATCATAAGAGGAGGAAAAGATCATGACATCAAAATAAAAGAGAGACTGATTGAGATGGGGAGGGGATATGATGGAGAATGGAATTTCAAAGGGGATAGTGGGGGGCAAGGGAGAGTATTACCATGGGATATTTTTTATACTCATGGAAAATATTAATAAAAATTGAGAAAAAAAGGAAAGAAAGAGTAATTCATTCTGTATATAGTTTTACTGGTAGATAGTACTCATTGGTAAATAACTATATCTGAACTCACAAATAGTTCTTAAGTTCTTACTATTACGAAAAGCTTTAGAAACATACTATTTAGATATATAAAATAGACACCATCTAGAGTAAAAACTTCATTTAGTTTACATGTTGGTACAAAAGCCATTGACTTAAGCAAATATAACTAGATTTGATGACAGATGGAGTAACAAATATGTAAAAATAAACTTGCATAAGACTATTAGGGGATTATTAAGTATTTGAAGACAGTCTTAATTTTTCCTATTGACTTAACTTTCTGCTAAATTATAACCTTTCCAATAGAATAATAGTGAAAGTAGGTGAATAAACCCATTGAATTTTTTTCTGCTGTACACATGGTAGGTTTAACAATGAATACTGATTACTGACAATAGTGTGTATCAGATCTGGTTTACAATTTTCTCAGTACTGATTGAGAATAGATTTGGAATTCTCATAAGAATTCCAAAGTAATTCCTTTCATTGTTTTCATTATATGGTGACTAGTTTCTTTTCTTCTTCTTCTTTTTTTTTTTTTTTTTTTTTTTTTTTTTTTGAGGTAGGGTCTCACTCTAGCCTAGGCTGACCTGGAATTCACTACAGAGTCTCAGGGTCGCCTCGAACTCACGGCAATCCTCCTACCTCTGCCTCCCGAGTACTGGGATTAGAGGCATGCACCACCATGCCCGGCATGGTGACTAGTTTAATTGAATTGTTATACCCAATTCTGCCTAATAAAAATTTTAAAAGTTCCTATCAAAATTTCATTGTGATGTGAGGACCAATATCTTCTTCTGATACAGGCCTCAAAAAATGTTGGCACCTAATGCACTTATAAATGATTTAAGGCTTAATAAAAATATAAATTTGCAATTTCTCAATGCAAGTTGGAGGCAATAACTGAATGTGTCTATACACAGATAGTCCCAGGTATAGATAGCATCTTCCTGACTCAGGTGATAACCACACCAACCACACTGCAGGCTCAATGGGAAAGTGAGTGTACTGCCCAGACCACAGCCTCTGAGGAAGAGAAGGGGGAAAGGGTGCAGGCAAAGGAACCTTTCAAGAGAAGAGGCCAGATTTGCCTGCTGGTGGGTTTTGTTTGTTTGTTTGGGAGCTCAGATCCAGAGAGTTGAACATGCTCATTTCCTTACACATTCTCATCAATGGTTTTGGCAGAACCTTTCAAAACCTCTCTCCCAGTCAACACCCCTCCAGCAATTCATGAGGGTTCCTCTTTGTCCACACCTGGTATTATCCAATTTAAAGGGTAAATGGCTGTGATCCTCTGTGCCATGAGATAAATAACTAAATAGGTGAAAGAAGACAGAAATCATTTTCACCTAAGATGATAGTAATTGTTTTTATTTCTTTGCTTGATCATTTGTTTTCAAGGTAGGGCCTCACTTTATCCCAGGCTGACCTGGTATTCACTATATTCTCAGGGTGGCCTCAAACTCATGGTGATCCTCCTACTTCACCTCCCGAGTGCTGGAATTAAAGGCATGTGCCACCATATTGGCAGTAATTTGCTTTTGAATATATTCTATGGCACATTGAATTTAAAGGTAACAAATACAAATTAGGAAGATTTTTAAAATATTCCATGAAAAAGATTTTTGTTTAGTTGGGTGTTGTGGCACATGCTTTTAATCCTAGCACTCAGGAAGCAGAGGTAGGAGGATCACCATGAGTTTGAGGCCACCCTGAGACTAAATAGTGAAATTCCAGGTAAGCCTGAACTAGAGTAAAACCTACCTCAAAAAAATGAAAGAAAAAAAAAGATTTTCCTGATGCTTTCAGTCATACACAGAGGGAATAGACAAACAGAAAGTGGAATTGGCTATTTTCTAAAAAATATTTATATTTCTGGTCAAATATTTGCATTTGGAATATATTCCAAAACTCGTTTCCACATGACTAGAATTTTTTTTATTCAGAGTGCAATTACTTTAAAGCAGAGACAAATACATTTAATAAACATGGATCTTTTTCATTGATATTTGAAGACTTTTAGTGTCTATATGAAAATAAAATAGATAAAATAATAGGCATGTGATTTTAAAAATATTCATGTTAATATAATTAAAATCTTTCTTTTCCCCCATGTTATTTTCTATATAGATTCTGGTCTTGAATGCTTTAAAGAGGAAAGGGCTGAGAGATGGCTCAGCAGTAAGTGGATTTCCTATGCAAACATGAGAGACTGAAGATACCTGAGATCACTCGTTTGATTCTCCAACACCCACATAAACATCTGGATGTGGCCTTGCACATCTGTAATCACAGTTCTGTGACTCAGAGTGATCAAATAGTGACTAGAGTTCATATAAAACGGCAAGCTTCAGGACCAGGAAGATGCCCCTTCTCAAGGAAAGTCAAGTGCATGAGCCCTAGACAGGAATGCCCTGTTCTCCTATGACCTTAGCAGGTGGACACACATGGGCAGATGCACACGCATAAATCATACACCACACACACACACACACACACACACACACACACACACACACACAGAGCACTATACACATGAAAAAGGGGGAAACAGAGAAAAGTGTTTTTTTTTAATTAAGCATGATTAGTAAGTGTTTTAATAAATTAAGAGTGCCAACTAAAAAGTAGCCAGCTATTGCATAGCGAGTAATTAGGTAAAATACTTTGCAAGTAGTTTTAGATTAAAGACAATTATTTAGTAATGACTAGAAACAACTATTTTAAATGTCTTATTTAATTGGTTTGACATTTGAAACCAAAACTCTAAAGGATAATTTTAAATCACTTTGTCATTAAAATAGAATCTAGACTTCTGAACTAATTTAGTTAAAAACCATTACAAGTGTCTAATGATTACATTGCATACTGAAGATAGGCTTTGTGTTTTCATGACTGGAAAGAAAATAATGAATTTGATACCTGGAATGATTTCCTGTATAAGTGTGATTAGTTTTGTCCATCCAATGACTGGATCAGCGAGGCCATATTTATAATCTTGTTATTTCACTTGACCTGTGATATTCAACAGTAATTTATCTTAACATGTTTATAGACAAGAGAGGAAAAGCACTCTAAATCTTTCAGATCTCTGAAGGTGGATGATGGTTAGATTTTTCAGAAGGAAATGACTAATGTGTACAAAGTATTTTCCAGAATTCTGCAAGTGCTATAGTGGAGTGTTACAGGGAGACTTGCATGGGCTAGATTTGGTTCTACTAATGCAGCCATAGGCAGTTTAAAACTGAGGTCAAAGTGCCAGACCTCTGTGAAAGACTCTGCTAGCTTGATAAAAATCATCTGTTGCTTCTCTTTTCTCCTTTCCATAAAAACCACATCAGGGAACTGAGTGCCATTCTGAAATAGCTCAAAGGGAAAATTATCCCGGTTCATTTTGAGGTACCATCAATCCCTTTTCAATTCTCTTGCCCTTGCCATCTCAGCTCCTTTCTTCCCCTTCCTTGACCTCTAACAGGAAAAAAAAGAGCTAGCCTGCCATCAGAAGTGACCCCTTTCTCCTTTCTTATATTGAATAAGAGGCTAGAGATGCATCCCACATAGCAATTGGGGCCTTAACTTTAATTCCAGGACAAAATAAAAGGTCTCATTCAATACCTTTTATAAGAGTGTCACATGAACTTGAGACTGAAAGCTTGAACAAGGCAGACCAATCAATGATACCAAGAATCAATATTTGCATTATTTATAATAGACAGATAGGAGGGAAAGAAGTCAGTAAGAGATCCATTAGCATTCTGAGCTTGTACAGTGCTAAGTGAGAAATAAGACATACTGAACTTGTGCCTTTCATAATAGGAATATAAGTTAAATTCAGAATGATTTGTATGTTAATAGGAATTGTTTTCCAATTTGAAATGGCTATAATATAATTCAATGAATACTTAGTGGGTCAGGATACTCAGAAATGGAGGGAGCTGATTCAGTGCATGTTAATGGTAAGATATTTGCAGTAAAGACATGAAGCATGCAGTGGAAAGATGCAGACAGAGAAGGAACAAGGCAAACTGTCTGGGATAACAAGGGCTTATGCAGCCATGTTGGGGGATTGATGTCTCTTAAAGAGAGAGCTTTCCTTAAGAAGTGGTTTAGCTAATGGCAGTCAACTGCTGTGCCACCAGGACCATTAGGGCTGAGGCCATGCTTTCCTAGGATTGTTCCAGGCAAAGACCAAGGCTGAGGCTATCCATGAGCTACAATGCAGTCAGAGCTCCTTACCAAATCCTTCCCACAAGTATCTCATATGCACCATGTTGAAAGACCTTCGCTGTGTGCTCCTGTTTCCCCTCTCCAGGCATTTCCCAGCAAATCTCAGGAAATCTAATTCTGTCAGCATCAGCTTTCTAGAAGAATTTCAAAGACACAGGGAATGATCTGACACTACTTGTTTTGTCAAAGACAAACATTTGCAGAAGGATCTTGATGATTGTGGTCATATGGATGCCATTTCAGTGCCCAGTCTAAAACCAATGCCCTGTCTTTCACTGTGGCAGAACAGGTATATCAACCCCCATTTCTGCTGAAAGCTAAAACTGCGAGACACAATATTTTACAACATATCCTTAATCCTATCAATGACCTGACCTTGGCTAAAAAAAAAAAAAAAAGGAAAAAAAGGAAAAGCTTCTCCAGTCTAATTTCAAGTACAATCTGAACAGTTAAGAGAGAGCGAAAGCTAGCTTTGATCATGCAGATGTTGATAAACTGTGAACTTGAGCTTTGGTGGGTGGTCATGAGCTTTGGTCAGTTGTCATGACTGTTCAGAGTGTGGGAAAGGTCATAAAGACCAGGAAAGCCCAAGGCAACAGGAAGCAGTTGTGACTATGTAAAGCCACCACACTGTAAGACACAAAATATACACATATACCATTACCATTCTGTCAGTGCCTGAAAATTATTAAAATCTGAGGAGAAAAAGTTGCCTCTTTTAAACTCTTGATAAGCCAGGTGTAGTGGCAGTTACTTGAAGTAAGTAATCATTTGGAAGGCTTAGATAGGATGATTAGCTCATTTTGGGCTACAGAGTAAAACCATTTCAGAAAACAAAGAAGTCTGGTGATGAGTAAATTCTATGTCCTAGGCAATGTGTACTGACTATTCAACTCTATCACAGAATGAATGAAAAATTAAACTATATTGTATATTTTTGGTTTGGACTCATGATCTCATGTGTGATATTTGAATATCACATTGATAAGTCACTGGAAGAAATAAACAAGGTCTCTGAGACTAAATTCATGGGGTCTTAAAAACTGTCACAAATAAAGCCATGACATATGATTATCAGAGTCAAAAGACTTAAACAAACACAGAAAAATCACCATGCATATGATCCTGGAGAAATAATATATCACAGAGTGAGACCAGAAAAAAATTATGGCATAACTATCAGATAGGGAACATAAAATCTTTTGGGAAAATTTGAAGAAATAAAATAAGGTACCAAAAGATAAATAAAAAGCAAGGGTCTGGGCAAAAGTTCAAGTATAACATTTATTTAAATAAAATTTTTCATTCAGAAATGAAAGTCACACAGGAACTGAAGAGAATGAATACATTGAAAGGTAATTCCAATGAAATCAACTAGAATCAGGCATAAAGAAAGAAATATGAAAAGAGAGGTCTATGAAAAATATGCTTCGTGTTAAGTTACTGAGGGCCTATAGGAGATAGTCCTGTGAAGATTTAGAAGGGAAATAGAAAAAGAATAGAATAAATTCAATATCTGAAAAGATAATAACAAAGATCTTCTAGAACTGGATGACATAAGATACACGAAGCACCACAAACCTCATCATGGTTCAACTTGCATAAGCTTAAGGTGGGGGCGCAGTGGTGACAATCCTCAAGAAGAAAACTTTTACCAAGAAATAAAGAATACTGGAATCCTTACTTCCTTCTTTTAAAAAAGAAAAAATAATAATGCAGGGAAGCCAGTCGTGGTGGCACAGGCCTTGAATCCCAGCACTCGGGAGGCAGAGGAAGGAGGATCACCATGAGTTCGAGGCCACTCTGAGACTACATAGTGAATTCCAGGTCAGCCTGAGCCACAGTGAGACCCTATCTTGAAAAAAAAAAAAAAAAGAAAGAAAGCAGGGAAAAATGATATATATTTAATGCTAACTTGCTCTGTTTTTCAGAGCTTGGTGTCTGATTAGTCCTTATAGCCATAATCCTCAGTACATACATAATCTTCCTGACTTCTAGTGATAACTGTGAGTGCCTTTGCAAGCCTGACTCCCTATCACCACTGGACCAGAGTGGTTTGTGATTCAACCAGCTGTTTTGTGGAGGTGTAGTTAAGTCCTTTGTGTTGATATAAACCATAACTTCCAGAGCTGTGTCACATGATAGAGGAGTGTTAGACTTGTGTGCCAGAGAACCAGTCAAACTTTGAGTAGGTATTCCCACTAGGGTGATTATGGTGGCCCAAAATGTTTGACCACCAAAGTGGAAAGCTCATTGCCTGCTATCTCTGGTTTTGGTTTTTGTCAAACCTTAATGCCCAGTTTCCATCTTATGAGAAGCTGCTGCTAGGTCCACCATACGATGTAATTTGTTACATATGAATTAACTCAGGTCATGATGTTCATTTGGTTTGTACATGTGGTTCCTATTAGTGGATTTCAGGTTTGAAAATTAGCTCAAGTCCAGGAAAGGGAACTGCACCCCCACACCAGAGGCCATGCAACGTTGGATATTTGATATGTAAGTTTTATCTTTAGTTTGACACTTTCCTCAATGTAATAACTTATTTGGATACTCATCCAACTCTTTTAATTGTGAAACATTGTTGTTCCAGAAATCAATCAGTTTACATGCATAGGAGTTCTTGCATTTTTTTTTTCTAGACCAACAGCTCTGGTGGGTTAAATAATCATAAAAACATAGGAGCAAAACCAACAAAAATAACCTGCCATTTGAAACCTGATTCTGATGCTTCCTTCTTTCATTAGACATTAAAACAGATTACGTAGCCAGGTGTGGTGGCTCATGCCTTTAATCACAGCTCTTGGGAGGCAGAGGTAGGAGAATCACAGTGAGTTCAAGGCCACCCTGAGACTACATAGTGAATTCAAAGTCAGACTGGGCTAAAGTAAAACCCTACCTTAAAAAACAAAACAACAACAACATAGAAAAACACCATTTCTTATGGCTATGATGTCTTCAAATCATCCTTTCATTAAATCTTTTCTTGATTTCTTAGAATTTATTTTAAGTAATAATTACTTGACCTGAGTTCTCAAACTAATTTTTCCTCTAATGCAAATTGTTATAAATGCTAAGATATGTACTTTGAATATTTTGTCTAAATATTCATGTGTCATGCCCTGCTCATGTTAATTCAAAATATTTGTATAATTTAATAATAAAAATGTACGTGATGAATAAATAGTTATTTATCCTTAAGACCCTGGTCATCTTTTCATCACATTGCTTAGTGCTTAAATTTAATGAGCTTAAAATCTTTAATTGGAATAGTTTCTTCATGAGGTATTCTCTTCTGAAAGTTAAGGCATGATATCATAAGGAAAACAAATTACCATATATGTTGCTGGGAGATTAACCATGAGAAAGAGAATGAGTACTGTGAGCCATTTTGACATATTGACTCACTCACAATGTGAAGTGTTTAACTACGTTTTGTTCTTCTGTTTTCCAGTGCATAAAATTTTGATTAAGTACTCTTCCTCACAAGAACGTGTCCAACTCTTCTGTATGCATAAGACCTTACGATTGTCATTTTTAAAATGGAATCCTGTTTTTGTTGATAACAAGTGCAATGTAGTCACTTTGATATTCATAAGCATCTAAATACAGAAATGAGTTCAACATAGTTTAATAAAAACAGCCCCAAATAAAATGCTGTAGCAATCTTAATAAGTGATCTATGTTTGGTATATGGGAACATAATAAACTTTAGACAAATAAACTGATGCCACTCTTAAAATGCTTACTCTCATAATTTAAAGGGAGGATGACAGTGACACCTCTCAGATAAAGTCCTTGAATAGGGTTTACAATGAGTTTACAGACATGAGCATGTCCAGCTCCTATTCATTTCTGAGAAGCCAGGTAAAGAAAGATTTGTTTGTTAGTCCAGTCTCTATATTGCCCTTTAGAACCTAGTGACACAAATACATCCAGATCCTCAGTAATGTGGAAGGGGGCCAGAGTTACTAATTCCGGTGTCTGTTTTGAATAACTGTTCTATTAGCAACTTAGGTTATTGGTCACAACACTGTCATTTTTTCCCACTGATTAATATAAGGAGTCATAAGAAATAAAAGACTCCACAAGGGTAGACATAGGGATTAGCACAGGTTAAAATTCCTTCTCTAATTAAGTTAAAGATATGTTTCAAGGGTTATAAAAATTATCCTTTTGGAATTTAACTTCCAGCAGTCATAGATAATTTTGGAAATTTTGCATTTCCCTTTTGAGGGGTCATTAATCAGGTAAACTTTATTCTCAGGTAGCCAGTTAGGAGAGGACACAGAGAGAACCAAAATCTATGTCACCCTGCTTGCTTCTTCAGAACTGGAACTTAGCATTTCAACCAGTCTTGTCCAGTCAGCTCTCTGGCCCCCTACTGAGGTGTGCTTGCTGACCTCTTCCTGAGCCAGGCCTCTGACCCCAGTCCAATCCCAGGGTAGAGCCCACCACAATAAGATTAATAGATTATTATGAAACGGTCAAGGTCTTTGTAGCTCCTTATGACCTTGGAAGCCTGAACCTCCAGGTCTCTGCTCTAGTACAAACCCGCAGTCTAATCTCAGTTGGGCCAGTATTGGGGAGAGGACTTAACCCTCTCTTACCTCCCTCATGGCAGGAGCTCTGTGCACTTCCTTTTTCCTTCTATTAACCTAATTAAGTCTCTCTAAACCTTACCGTAGGGACATACTGCAGAGAGAAACACCATAGAAAGCTAAGGGTCAGCTTGCTGAGATTCACAAAGGACCTGAAGCTTTCTCTTCTCTGAGACAGAAGTCAATTTCATTAAAACTATATGCCTTTTAGCTTTCACCTTATGGAGTTGGTTACAGCCCCTTTCCCTATGCCTAGAAATACAAGCTTTCTTGCCTAAGACACCTGTGGTAGTTGTGTGTAAAATGTCCCCCATTGTGTCCTGTGTTTGAGATTCAGCCTCATACTTGATCCCCAGGTGGTGCAACCTGTGACAGATGGAACCTTGCTGAGGGAATGTTTCACTGGGAGTGGACTGTGGGGTTTGTATAATCCAGCCCTCCTTGCCAGTGCTAACTAGGAGCTCACTATTCCTACTTTCTCCCTGCTACTGATATGTGATGATGTGGGCCAGGTTTTTGTTCATGTTGTGCTTTCTCTACAATGATGAAACTTCCCCTTGAAACTATAAGCTGAAATAAACCTTTTCCTTCTGATCATGTGAAACAAGATTTAGCTAAACAAAGTTTCTCAATATCCAACTTACCATTTATAGAAATAAATTCACATCCTATAATTGGCATACAAAATAGGGTGCATAGATTAGATAGATGATGATGATAGATGATAGATAATTAGGTAGATAGATAGATAGAGAGAGAGAGAAAGAGAGAGAGATAAAGGACAAAGTTCTACTTGAACATCTAGTATGATACAGTTGAACAATGTTCAAAATACTTTTGTAAATGTATAATATATAGTAGTAACTAGAAATATAGAATCAATATCAATCCTAATGAATGAAAAAGGATAAAATCTAAATGACTTTTGGATTTGGTGATAATTTTTTAAAGATAAAATACCAACATGCAGAGCCATGAAAGGAAAAATTAATAATATGGACTGATTTGAAATTGAAATTTTCTGTTTTGAGAAAGATATTGGTAAGAGAAAAAGAAGAGAAGTGACAGACAGGGGGAAAAGATGTCCAAAGTATGTTTCTTATCAGAAACAATTTTCCAAGTATATAAAAAACTCTTAAAATGCAACAATTATTAAGAAAAACAACCCTTATAAAGGAGGCCAATCACCCTAACGGACACCTCAACCAAGAGAATTGTGCAGATGGAAAATAAGTATAGGAAAAGACCCTGTACATCCAATGTCATAAAGCAGTGATATTCCACTATATGTTTATGTGAATGATCAAAATCCAGAAAAATGACAAGTCAAATGAAACTAAGAAGTGAATCAACAGTTGCTGTCATTCATCACTGGTACAAAAGCAAAATGGGACAGTCACTTTACAAGAGTTTGGCATGCTCTTGCAAAAGTCAACACACCCTCACCAACTGTGCATGCAAATAAATAATAAGTTGATATCAACCTTAAGGAAATATAGCGGAAGTACCTTTCAAAACCTGTATGACAATGTTTACAGCTATTTCTAATCTTGTGTAATCAAGATATCTCTATGAGAAGGTAAATAGAATTTATTCAGCTAAAAATGTGTTAGAAAGCCATAAAAAATATAAAGAAAACCTAAATTTATATTAATAAATGAAAATTCTATCTCCTGTGGGATTCTTGCAACAAGCTAGTCTAGAAGAACATCAAAACTACCAAGGCAATAAAAATACCAAAGTTTTCCAGGGTTCACAGGTGAGAGAGAGATGAATAGGTAAGGCACAGTGCATTTCACAGTGGGCAAAACCAACTCTGTGATGCTATTAATGGTGATACATGGAGGGATGCATGTGTCCAAACACACTAAGTATACACCATGAAAGAACTCTGAGATGGGCTATGGTTACCAAGTGGTAAGAATATGTCAATGAAGTTCTGCCAGTTGTAACAAATGTACCATTCTGGTGGGGGATGTTGACAAATTAGCTATGCTACATAAAGCTATATAAAGGTTAAGCCTCATATGGCAATCTCCCTACTTTCTGTTCAATTTTGCTATGAAATAAAACTTCTTTAGATAAAAGAATAATTCACAAAATCAATAAAAGACAAAGGAGAAAAAAGTAAAGGATTTCTTGGATGCTTAGCTTGTCTCAATTCCATACATTATTCCTCACAATTCATAATTCTTCAATTAAGAAGACCCCTGGCTAATTCTACTGTCCCAAGAGAATAACATTCCCAATGGCCACAAACCTCCTAGAATTTGTATATCTATTACCAAGACACATTGATCCACATTGTCAGATCTCTCAGACAACCTTCTGTCTCCATTTCTACTTGGAACATTTCATTTGTTGGTTGGTGGCCCATCCTTATGTATAAACAATTGGGAGCCTGAATTCAGCTTTTCCATGAGTTTCTCTCATCCTTTATTTTTATGGATTGTATTCTAGTTTCAGTCTGCTTGTGTGTTATCTTTATTCCACTCCCATGATTTACTTAAATAAATATCTTAGCTTTTGTTCACATAGTTATATCCCTGGGATGATGCTACTTAGCATCATTAGGATAGTCTACAGCCATATTCCCCTAATTTCCATTGAGAAACACTAATTTTTCTCTTGCCTAGAATTCTGTGTGCGTGACTTAATAGCATTGCTGTTGATAAAGTACCTCATTTCTGTATATGCTTGAGTTTCTATAAGAAGATATTGTTAAATTTACAATTATCAAAAAATAAAACATTTAATTGTATATGGCATTGTTCTAGATATTTTGGAAAAGTTGATTTGACATCTGTGGTTCCATCCTTCAGAAAGTTTTTTTAATTTATTTTTATTATTTTTAAATGTTTTCTTTATTATTGATTTTTTTGAGAGTGACAGAGGGAGGAAGAGGCAGATATATAGAGAGAATGGGAGTGCTAGGGCCTCTAGCCACTGCAAACGAACTCCAGATGTGTGTGTCCCCTTGTGCATCTGATAACGTGGGTTCTGGAGAATTGAGCCTTGAACCAGGGTCGTTAGGCCTCACAGGCAAGTGCTTAACTGCTAAGCCATGTCTCCAGCCCTGGAAAGTTTTTTTAAGACATAAAAAGGAAATATAGGCATACATTTCAAAATAAAGTTCTTTCTATACTCTCTAAGAGGAATGTGATTTGTTATAGTTATAGTCCAAGGACTTCAGTAAGGGTGAACAGGAATGATAGATGATAATATCCTTCTATTCCAAAGAATTTATTAAATATATCTATCAATGTTTTTATGAGGACAGTGATTTATGGCACAATAATAAAATAGAACCTTACAATATGTTCTCAAATATGTCATGCTGCTTATCAATATCTCCACTGTTCCCCTGCCTACTCTCTCTTACTCCTAGAGCTTATTTTCCAAAATTCATACTTCTAAAATTAAAATGGATTATTTTAAAATAAATGTTATGTATTATGTATAATTCTTGAAAGTAAACAACAAATTCAATTAAACATTTTGAATAGTGGGAGGAAATGAGTGTGCTTGATATATAAATACTGTCTCAGAATTGCAAAATGCTCTGATAGTTTATGTTGGTGCTCTTATTTTCAGTCATTTGTCACACCATACTGCTTAATTTTCAAAGTACAGCTATGATGGAGAAGGCAAATAACTTTTAGTCCTTACTATGTGAGTATGATACTTGGGTATAAAGGAAAATGCTCATTGGTGTCACAGAGAAAATGTTAAGGAACCATTGTAGCTATGTCTTGTTCTCTAGTCAATACCAGTAACTGCTGAGGAAGACTACAGGGAATGACTTCTTTCTTTAGGCTATGTGTGAGACTAAAGAATCAAGATGAATGAGGGAAAACAAGGCAAATCAATTACAGACAGGGTAGCTGGGAAGAAATATAGAAGAGCATCTCCTATTCTAGTATGAAAAGGGCAGAAAATCCTCCAAAAATAACAATACAGTTAGAAAAAAAAATCTGGCAAAAAATAATAGTTTAATGGTCATGAAGTGAAAATGCAGACAAGAAACTATAAGTCATTTACTGTTTCAAAGTGAGTAGCACATCCAGTAATAACAAAAGAATAACTTGAGATAGCCATTACAAAATAGGCTTAATAGGTAAAGAATTAAAGGAAATTTTGTTCAAACCAATGAAAAGATAATACCAGAAAAAGCTCAATTCTTGGAGATAATGAGTATGGAAATCAAGAAAACTGAATGAAATTTAGAGTCTAAAGTATAGTAACAGGGCTGGAGAGATTGCTTAGTGGCTAAGCACTTGCCTGTGAAACCTAAGGACCCTGGTTCGAGGCCTGATTCCCCAGGACCCACGTTAGCCAGATGCACAAGGGGGCGCATGCGTATGGAGTTTGTTTGCAGTGGCTGGAAGCCCTGGCGCGCCCATTCTCTCCCTCTCTCCCTCTCTCTCTCTCTCTCCCCCCCCCTCATTCTCAAATAAATAAAAATAAACAAAACAAAAATTAAAAGTATAGTAACAGAAATGACTCATTCACAGTGTATATTCACCAGCAGATTTGAGAAAGGAGATGGAAACAGAAGACTAGAAGGCGGAGAAACAGAGGTGAACACATGTTAAAATAATGAGAAAATATTGAAGAAAAATTAAATTTACAAAACTATTCAGTACTCAGTGTGCACAGAAACATATTGGTAAGGGAAGACCTAGGGTCTTACAATACAAAACTGGAAAATACAACAAATAAATTCAAAATAGAAGGAATTACATGGAAAAGTTCGAAGTTAAAATATAAAGAAGAAAGGATAACATAATAGATAAACCTCCAAAATGATTATGCCAAACACATACAAAACCTTTAAAGTGATCATGAAACACCCAAGAAACAGGTTTTATCAGTTAAGCGGAAATAGTTGACATTGAAATTGAGCTTCTATCTCTCTCCAAAATTCCACTGTATGTCTGGAGCACATTTGCTGCATCATTGAAAAGCCAAACTCCAAGCTCCAATGCTAGCATGTGTTCTTGGCTCATGACCTTCCTCATGAGTTTTCTCAAGGTTCCACCTTGGGATCATTCCAAATTTTAGCTATTGTTCCCCTTTGAAGCATCTGTTCTCTTTGAAAGAAAAAAAAAAAAAAAAGAGGAACTTTCATTGCTCTGAAAATTTCTTTGCATTTATTTCCTTTAAAATTTGCAACTTTCATCCCTCTATATTGTCCCATCTCTTGCCTTTCTCTTTTAATAACTACTCCTTTCTCTGAAATGAAAATTATTAGCTGAGGAGGGTTTCAAGGTCATATTTAGGGTTTTTCTTCTATCCATTCAAATAACTATATTTCACCTAACTCCGAGTTTAACAATATAATTCATTTTTGTTTTTACTACCCATAATATAAATCATCACATCAGTGTAGCCATGTGTTGATTCACACCAATTTCAGGTTGTTTGAGGTGAAAAACTTGGCTACAATAAAGCTCATGTGCCTCAGCATATCCTGACACTGCCCACATCAATTGCAGCTAGACAATTTCTTGCCTGTAACCCCCACTTCCAGTTTGGGGCTACCATCCACAATGAGCTTTTGATCAGAGAAACCTACAAGGTTTCCCAAAACAATGACAGACTTCTGTCAGAGTACTTGATGACCCACCAAAGGCCAGTGGCAAGACCCAATTGCTGAAGACTCCATATGCAGCTGATATGCAAAATCGAACGGAATGGCTGGAAGCCAGGAGAGAGTCAGTCCCCAGACAGTCAGCGTGTCTAGTGCCAGAAGGTGCTACATGGGTGACTGGGGGAAACAACCAATATCTGTCCAAGCAACTCATTGTCTAATCTAATTAGCAACAAATAACCTGACGTGATGCCCACACAAGTGCAATAGTGGCACACAGCCATGGTGAGGAACCAACTACTCTTGATATGGCTATCTGATCCACTCAGTGGTATGGGACCCATAGCTGGAGCTGGGAAACAAGTCAGAACCATACCCAAACACAAGCCCACTCTACAATATCAAGCTATCATCAATCATGGGGAACAAGAGGGCCCACACCTATCAATCTGTCTATCAAAAATGTAAGTGTTATTTCAATTTTCTGGGTGCTAACTTACTCTCCATTGGAGAATCTGCTTCTCTTTTTCAGATAGATGCAGATCCTATGGAGAGATCCTATCCCCAACATACCTCAAAAGGAGCCCAACTGAAACTAAGGACAATTGGTGAAACAAGCAAGGGTGATGTTTTCCTGTGAACCGGACACCAGCACAAAGGGGAAGGAGACCAACGCAGAGAAAAATCAACTCCTACCAAATCAGAGAGCCATAGCCTCAGAGGCCCCCAACACCTCAGCCCTGAAGCAGACCAAAAATGAACCCAACATGGCTCAGGGAAATTTTGCAGAAGAGGGGGCGGAAAGAATGTCAGAGTCACATGTTGGATCATGATTTGCAGAGACTTTTAGCATACCAATAACTGGGGACTAACTCCACAATGCACGACCCATTTACATCAACAAGGAGGGTCTAATGGGAGGGGGTAGATCACAGATGAGCCTAAACAATGGTACCAAACTGCCTGTATTTGATGAAAAGAAAACTAATAAATCAAATTTAAAAAATAAATAAATAAAATGTGACAATTACATGGTCCTGAAAGTGGCATCTGTAGGGATGGTAGGAGCTCGGTGTTTTCTGTTTAGCATTCTTCATTGTAATCCAGCCTGCTGCAAAATTGCATGAAGGTTCAGAAGATGAAAAATTGAGAAATAAGTCCCTTAACTTTGACAATGTTGTTCTACTAAAATAAGATATGACAATAAATGATTTCCTCTCTACTATGTGATCAGAACTACACGTGGTATAAAGAAAACGTTGGAAGAATTCAGTGATGATACAATTTCCTCACTCATTTATTGCTAATCTCAATGTTCCAAACTTTGGTTATTTTTGTGTCATGATTTCTTAACAACTTATGTGAGGGCCAGAAAAGGATTGTCACTAGTCCAGCAGGATGCTGCACAGAGCAGTAGCTATATATCCTCCCATTCCATGCATCTATAATCTGAAAATAACGGGGAAAATAATGGCTAAGGACAATCCACTTACATGGGTATCCATTATTTCATAAAAAGAAGTAATGTAGGTAATTTTGATTTAAAATAATGACTGAACATAGGAACTGCTATGGTTTGGATTTGGCATATCCCTGAAGCTTATATGTAGGAGTCTTAGTTCCTACGTTGTGTCAATATTTAGGTGAAAACCTTAAGAGGCAGGCCTTAGATGGAAAAAGTAGGCTACTACAGGCTGTGTACTTAAATGCTGTGTCTAAAAATGCACCTCCCTCTGCCTCCTGTCCACCATGAGGTAAGCAGCCTCCACCACATGCTCCTATGGGATCATGTTTAAACTGGGATCATGTTTAAATAATATGCCATTAGAATGTAGCGTTTTATGGGAAGGAAATAAGCATTAAATTATGGCTATAAATAACTTTTGATACAAGTTATTTACTAGGAATCTATCCCCAAAATTCCATATACGCACAACCATATAAGTGCAAGGATATTTATTGCAGTATTACATATGAGATAAAAATGAAACATCTAAAATATCCATTAATTTAATATGTTCAAATAATTCATCTGAACTGTGGAATATACACATATATAATACCTTGATCCCATGTACCCTAATACATCCAAGAAAATTGTAATGCAAACAATTTTCAGTTAGCCACAAATATCTTACCCATATATGTAGTTTGGGGCAGAGGTGTGGTTGGGTAAAGATAGGGTCTCATTATGTAACCAAGACTGACATTGAATTTGTGGTTCTCCTGACTCAGCTTCCCAAGTTCTGGTATTAAAGAATATAATGTGGAGCTGGGCATGGTGGCACACACCTTTAATTCTAGCACTTGGGAGGCAGAGGTAGGAGGATTGCCATGAGTTTGAGGCCACCCTGAGATTACATAGTGAACTCCAGACCAGCCTGGGCTAGAGTGAAACCCTACCTCAGGGATAAAAAAAAGAAGAATACCATGTGCCACCATGACTGCCCTATTTATATTTTTCAGACACAAATATATGTGCACATAAAATTTTCAGTGCATGCAGAAAGATAAATACTATATGTCCAATCTCAATAACTGGGATTAATTAGAGATGAGTGCAAATAGTAGTCAGCATCAGGAATATGAGCATAAAACCAGAATGAGAGCTGGAGAGAGAAGAAAAAGGGAGAGAGGAGAAGGGGAGGAGCTACTTGACAGGTTAGGGGAAGGACAGATGATCAGGAGTGGGAAGAGACTGGAAGGGTAGGGGTAGGGAGCTTGGGGAGGGAATTACACAAAAGTTAAGACAACATGAATCAGTTCTATAGAAACACTCATTTTGGTTAGCATTCTACAATATATAGCCTCCAATAAAGGTGGAAAGAGAGGAGCCCAGAGAGACTCTGGACTCTGGCCAGTAAATCTCAGGCCCAGAAATAGGTTGCTCCCTAGGGTGAGCTGTTGGCTAGGGATACATTTGAGCCCCGCCCCCTGCAAACAATGTAGGCCATCACATTTTATTACCTGCCAGAGATAAAAGGTAAGATCCTATTGCTAAAGATAGCATATACTGTGGCCACAGGATATCAGAATATCATGCCTGAACCAAAAGAGAAACTAGCTCCCTCTTGACTAAAATGCTAGAAACTCCTATGAGAGCTGCTGGAAGAAAATGCTCATCAACATCATGAGTAAAGCAGGAGACCCTGCAGACTACAAAATCAAACAGCCAGACAAGAAGTACACACTTGCAATAGTAGAACGCAGCCTCTGCAAGTTAACTAACTGTTCCTTGATTGGACATGAGACCTGCTTATTGGGAAAGAACTCATATCTGGTACTGAAAACCAAGTCAGAATCCCATGGTCAGGAAACTCATATGTCAGAGAGAAGTCTCCACCACTCTCTGGGTAACAAGAATAGGCTTGCACACTAAAATGTGTCCTTTAACTCATACTACTCTCAGTCTTGGTTGAAGAATCTGTTTTGTTTTACAGATGGCAGAGAAAATGGAGGAGAACCAAGATCCACTGATAAGACATAAAGGCAGTCAACTGCCCACTACAAGACATGCCACCTCTACCACATGTTCCAGGCCCAGGACAAACTGCAGACATGAACTCTTCTCTTACCACTAACCTGACAACCAGCTCTAAGGCAATGGTATCAGGCATGGTGATAAATTAAAAACCATCAAAGCAGAAATCCAGAGGCTACAGAGAACTCAGCACTACATCAGACTGCCAAGAGGCCTTCCAGGGCTCGGGGAACTTTATGGAAGGGGTGGTGGAAAGATTTTAAGGTAAGGGCCACATAATGGGTAGGGATATTCTGAGGCACAGACACCCCCAATACCATAACTCTACTGAGGAGGGCTCCAGGAAAACAGCAGCAGGGGCAAGGAAATAAAAATGTATAATCTGTATATATATTATTTCAGTGCATGGAATGGGACCTAGAAGAGGCCCACCTCTTGTTGGAAGTGAAAACCACCTCTGGAGAAGTTGAAAGTAATGATCATGGCCATATGGAATAGTGGAAGGCAGAGACTTTGGTGCCACACGTCCTTAATTTGGAACCTGGCATGGACACTTAGCTGTGTCCTTTCCAATTTTCTCATTTTTGAAGTATGGCATGTACAAGAATATTGCTCAGAATAGTCTATTGATATAATAAGCCCTACATCAATTAGCAAGCATTCGCTGGTATTTTTAGGAGGGCTTTTCATTTTAATCCTGTAATTGATATTCTATTGAACTCTTGTACAATATATTAATGTTGCATTGTTTTGCATGGTAAAATAAAGAAGAGCAAATACAAAGTGTTGCTGTTACTGCATTCAGTTCCAGCACCTTCACTTCCTTTGCTGGTAAAGAGATTGGAGTATGCAGAGTAAATAATTACCCTCTTCTATCTCAAGGGCAGGGAGTGATTTCTCCTTGCTCTTAATGAACCCTGCAGTGCTGCATACACAGCAGGGGTGCACAAAATGTTTGCTGATAATGATAATGGTGAGGATGCTGATGGCTGTGACACACTGGAAAGCTTAATTTAAAAGCCAACAGGAAAATAAAACACCAACTATGACGCTTCCGAATTGTGTCATCCTGGGAAAAAAATTCTGTCTGATTATTAATAAGGTAATTCAGTTCACATTGTACTACTGATTGGTTTGGTGCCATTCTGGGTTTTGCTCATTAGCATGACCTAATTATTACTTCAAATGAACCAGGGGGCAGAACAAGGTCCGTTCTCTTATTCAGCCTGAAAAGTTTGTCTCCTGTAAGCAATTTTTTTAAATTAAATGCACAAGATGGCTGCTTTCAACCAAATTATATTTAATCCCTGCAGCAAGATTTATAATGCAGTGTTTTCTAGCTCCTTAAATCACAATGTTCCTTTGTTTCTATAACGTGACACCATTTCCCTCTGCATTTAGGTAGACTATGCATGGAGAGAATGATTTTATTGAAAGATTTTTGTGCTTCCCTATTCTAGACCTATCCTAGTTTGGGGGTGAGACTGCAACTACTAAGGTGTCAGCTATACTTCCTGTCTTCCACCAGCACTGAACACTATAATGATGGTTCCTATACCTCTGTCATCAAAGTCTGACATTAACCTCCTTGAAGCTAGTATGATGGTGAGCACAAGGACACCACATGCAAGAAACACAACAGAGAACACAAAATAAGATGGAGAGACTTCCTCAGTGGGACATTCACCTTCCATTGCTATTTAGAAAAAAAGAAGCCACATTGGCAGTGTGTGGAGGAAATGTTATGATAAGAAAAGATGAAGTAAGCTGGGCATGGTGGTGCATACCTTTAGTTCTAGCACTTGGGAGGCAGAGGTAGGAGGATTGCCAAGAGTTCACCACCCTGAGACTACATAGTGAATTCCAGGTCAGCCTGGACCAAAGTGAGACCCTACCTCAAAAACAAACAATGAAAAAAAGATGAACTAGTAATGGGATACCAACTGCTTGAAAGATGGAAGCAGAGAACCCAATGTAGAGAGAGCTTCGTCAGAGAGAGTGGGATGTCCATGTTATCAGATGATTCCTGAGGTGTTCCCACATGGCATGGGTCAGGTTGCCCAGGAGCTGGGGAGAATGACCAACGTGTCCACTGGAGCATAAATACAGCTCAGTAGAGTGCCAGCAGCAGAGCCAGATAAGACTGAACACTTCCTAGGAAACCACTCCCTGATGAGCTAGGGAGGTTTGCAAAGAAGCCACCCTGAGTCCATGAGGAAGCTGAATGATTGGCTGGGAAGACACAAGCTGGGGTAATGACAAAACTCACTGCATGGCTGAGGAGAGGTAAGTGCCACTTATAGAGAGCTGCACACTGCATAATCCAGAGGGACTAACCATTCCCCCAAACGTATGCGGGGGTAAAAATACCTTCCTCCTGCATTCTCCCTCCAGTGCCCTTTGTTGGTATTAATCCTAGTGTGCTTCCTGGCCAAGAACTGCCTACAATGCTGGTTTTCAGTAAGGCAGGGAAGAACAGGGAGAGCTTGATTCAGAGTTCAGAAAGAATAAACCAAGAACTGGTATACTAGCAAAGCCTAGAATATTGGAATTTACTTTTACTAAAGGAAATACTAGTGATTGCTTGCTTAGTATCTTAACAATTTAATTTTTAATTTACTTATTCAAGAATTATTTTATTAACCACCTTCCATTCAGTTGTCACTACTTTGACCATGGAACTAATAGCCAATGAGAGACATGATTAGCCCCTGATGGTTAATATTCTCCCTGGGGTTGTTAAGTTTACCCCCAGTTTGTTTAATATTTCTCCTATTCCCCCGATATACCTCCTTCCTTTGACTCTAATTCTTTTTCCCAGTATGCTTCACAGTCATGGGCTACTTGGGTACTTTAGACCTTGATATTTAGTCACCCCCCCCAGAAAAAAAACATTTTGCACCTTACTGCAGAATTTTGATATTTGGCCTCTTGCTTATGTAGGAAGCTAGAGTGTGGTGAAATCCTAAACTACAGCATTAGCAGTTGGAGACTAATCATCAAGGAAAGGGAGAAGACACTTCCCACTGGGAGTCTACTTCCAGACTTCATGGTAGGCTATGGGAAAAGAGAAAGTCTGCTTCATGCCTGGAGTCATCACATCCATACTCTATAACAGAAACAGGCAAAAAGCAGCAATATCAAGACCGTTTCTCTCCTACACTCATGGTCCTAGGAGTAGCCACGTGACTCACCCTCTGACATTTCCTGTTTCCCTAGAGTTTATTTGATTGACCTGTGCCTCTCCTAACCTTCTTGTTCAGTTGACAAGTTTTTGACAGCTATTGGCAGTAAAGGGCTCTCTATTTTCTCTATCCGACTCTCCCAAACAAGATCCCTGAGAGCCTAACTTAGGTGTAGAGCTGAAAGTGAAAGAGGGAGAAAAGGAGAGGTGGAGCAAGAGTAGCTTTGCTTTTCAGGGTTCCTTGTTTTATGCACACATTGCAGAGCCAACTCTGAACATTTGTGCTTCTATTTACAAAGCAATTTCTAAACTCAGGGCTGTATTCCTCACCCCATGCATTTTTAAAACCCCTTAGTACTAGACAAGGTAATATGCTGTTCACTATAGAAATCAATATAGAGACTCCTGAAAAAGGTGGAAATAGAGTTACTACCTGATCCAGAAATTTCTCTACTGGACATCTACCCTAAAGTCTTCACTCTCCACTGCGGAGATATTTGCTCAACCACGTTTATAGCTGCTCAATTCACAATAGCTAAGAACTGGAATCAATACAGATGTCCATCATTTAATGAGTGGACAATGAAGATGTGGTATAGATACACAGTGGAATTCTACTCAGCAGTAAGGAAAAATGATATAATGAAATTTATAGGAAAATTGATGATTTGGAACTGATCATACTAAGCAAACTCACCCAAGCGCAGAAAGACAAACACCATGTGTTCTCCCGTATCTGTAGTTCCTAAAGTGCAATAGCTTGAGTTGCTGGCATACCCGACAGACAATAGATGATAGGATGGGAGGGCTTGGGGGATGGGAGTAGGAGGGGGAAGATAAACACAAAAACAAACCCAAAATGAACTAATACCATAGAAAACTTCTTCCTGAAGAGCAGACTAAAGGATAAAACACTCAGTAAGAGAATGGAGGGATTGTCTGGTAAAAAGACCCCTGGAGAATGTGGGATGAAGCCTAACCTTAAAATATTTGACCCTGGCTTGTAACTCCCAGTACCAGATATTGGTTACAAACCACATTGAACTATTGATTGGAGGTCTTCAGACAAGACAGGCTTCTGTCAAGACACTTGATTACCCACCTAAGGTAAAGGTCAGATCATATCGCTGAAGACACCACATGCTGCTGACACAGAACTTCAAGAGATCTGACTGAATATGGAAGAAAGCCAGTTCTTAGATGCACAGCTTGTATACTGCTGAAGAGCACTGCATGAGTTTCTGAGAGAAAATTCCCAACAATATTGTGAGCAAGGAGGTGACCCTGCTATATGAAAGCAACCAGCCTGACAAGATGTACACACATCTGCAATAGTGGCACACAATCTAGGAGGGTAAACAATGGTTCTCTGATTGGCAAAAAGATCTGCTTAGTAGAAAGGAACCCATAGCTGGAACTGGAAACCAAGTCAGAATCCTATGAAGACCAAGATTTTGGACTCCAACAAGAAGCCCCCACTTGTCTTCGGCCAACAAAAATAAATAAATTAATTAATTAAAATCTCTCCAAATTAAAAATGCTTATACCCTTTAACCTATCTTGATCTCATTCTCCATTGGAGAATCTATTTTCCTTTTTCAGAAAGCAGCAACAACCAAGGACAATGAACACCTATCAACAAGACAAGGAAAGATAGCTGACTCCCTGTCAGCAGATGAACCACCCCTCACACAGTAGCTAGGGCCCAGGGGAGACCACAGAGGAACTGGAAACATGAGTCAGAGTGCTGCTTCCACAGTGATCCTGACAACCTGCACCAGGGTGATGGAGACAGACACTGAGGATACTCAAAATGTACCAAAGCAGAAATCCAAAACAGCTGCTGAGAACTCAGCACCAAAGCCCACTGAGGCTCGGGGAATTTTGCCAAAGAGGGGGTAGAAATGTAAGGGCCACAGGTTGGGAGGGAACATGCAGAGGCACTGCTCCCCCCACACAATGACTAACTGCTGCTCTCATGGCACATAACCATGGTAAACACCAGCCATACCACTAAGAAGGGCCCTCAGTGGGGGCAGGGAGTGAAGAAAAAAATGATGGTACCAACACATAATGTAACCATTCAAAGTTTCTACTAAAAATAATTTTTAAAAGCCTGTAAAAAATACCCATACTACTTGACTGGAAGTTTGAAGAGTATCTGAACAAATCCCTACTACTTGTTAATCATAGTCAAAAACAGTAAAAGCAAGTGCTAACTTAGCCAGTTTATATTTGGAGGATTAGCACCCACAATTTTTCATGTTATTGCAAATGGTTAAGAACCATTGAGAAATCCTGCCACTAGAGACAGTATATGTGCTATAAGCATTTAGTATTGTGTGAGCTAAGATGAATTTAGTTTAAAAATGAGGGAACTTAAGCTTGGATTTATTCCTATTTATAGAAGACAGACGGTAGAGTGTGAGTAAAGTAGGACCTGGCACCTGTTAGGACCTGCTACTAGCCTCCAGTCTCTCACATAATGGTCACCTGTTGAAAATAGGGACTAACGTGCATCAGGTAGATGTGAAAGATAAATTTTTTAGAAGACAGTTTGAGGACAGTTGTAGTTACCTTCCTGTTACTGAGGAAGCAACTGATTGGGGGGGGGGTTCCTTTTGAAATAGGGAAAACCTCTGCCCCTCCTCCAAAAAAATGATGGGAGGCAAGTGTAAGTGTAAGATATGGTCTTAGGTAGTCACGACTGGCTTCACACTTGCTATGTAGTTGAGGATAACCTTGAACTCCTGATCTTTGTGCTTCTGCCTCCCGAGTGCTGAGACTACAGGTGGGCACCAACACATCCAGTTACCTTGAGGAATTATAAACAAGCAAGTGATATGATTGCATTTGTGAACAGGAAGTTTTGTTTGTTCCACAAAGAATGAATTTCTTGGATGCAATGTAGAGCTCCCAAGTGAAGATGGGTGGATGTGTGGCATATTCATCCCGAGGTGATAGCAATGTAGATCCTGGGGTTTCTGGAGAGCTTGGCCTGCCTGTCTATCATGTGGGACAGTGTCATAGAATTACATGATGCTTCATGAAAGTCAACCTAAGCCAAGGAGTTTTATGTAAAGTTGCTTCAAGAACTGCCCCCACACAAACGATCAAATGTAACACCACAAGCCTGTAAATTAGATTATCTTATGGCTTACCCTCCAAGACCTTGTTCTAGTATTCCCAGGTTTTTTTAATTTAAAAAAAATTTTTTATTTATCTATTTGAGAGAGACAGACACAGAGAGAAAGGCAGAGAGGGGGGGGGGAGAGAGAGAGAGAGAGAGAGAGAGAGAGAGAGAGAGAGAGAGAGAGAGAGAGAGAGGGAGAGAATGGGCCCACCGGGACCTCCAGCCACCGCTAACGAACTCCAGATGCCTGCGCCCCCTTGTGCATCTGGCTAACGTGGGACCTGGGGAACCGAGCCTCGAACTGGGGTCCTTAGGCTTCACAGGCAAGCGCTTAACCGCTAAGCCATCTCTCCAGCCCTAGTATTCCCAGTTTTGAAGGCTAGAGGACTTCTTGGAAACCGAATGAATAAAAACTGAACATGCTGTCCCTCTGCACTTTTAGTGAGCACTCATGGTGATAGTAGATCACTCAGGATATGAATAGCATTCTTTGTGACAGAAGTGCATCAGTTGTGGTGGAAGGGCTTTGAGGGTTCTCTCCACTAGATCATAGTGCCAAGAGTCACAAGAAAATTGGTGATGTCTCCAGTGACACTGGTGATAAAATGGCTATTTTCACAGTTGTCATAAAAGTGTCCATAAAACATATTCCATCAGTGCAAATTTAAAAAAAAACAACAGCAAGGTGCATGATTTCCTGAGCTATCCAAGGTCCCACAGAAAGCTTTCCTAGGACAGGATTAATTGAAGAGAATCACCTTGAATATAGTTCCCAGCAGGGCATCACTTACTTATAGGAACAGGAAATATGTAGACCAATCGCTTACATCTAAAACTTTCTGATCGAAGAAAATATCCACTCAGATCAAGAGAGTCCCTGGAATTTAGTAGCTGGCACCAGCCTTCTCATCTGTTGTGGTAACAGACTGGTTGTGCCAGCCCCTTGTGAGACTACTAAATAAAAGCGGACAAAACCTGAAGGGTCTTATAGCTTCCTCCATCTCTAATACCAGTTTACAAAAGATATACTTGTCATAGCAAATCTTAGCTTAAAGGGAAGAAAGTAGCTGACGACTGACACAGACATGTTCCAAGAGCACAGGAAAGATCCCACAGGTCCCATAAGACAGCAAAGGCTTCAAGTAGAAGGGCACTAGCAATCCTTTACAAGTTCTAGAAAGTCCTAATTAGAATATTGGGATACATTATTAATAATGTATAATAAACAAAGAAAAACCCAGATGAGAGGAGCCAGAGAAATACTTCTGTAACTCAGTAATACATAGCTTGTGGAAATGGATTACCTATAACATGTACACAGAAGCTATGCAAAAATACAGTTAGCCCTATTTATCCAAGGGTTCCATACACCATGGGTTCAGCCAAACATGGACCAAAAATGCTTGGCCAAAAGATTCTGTTATGAACATGTGTAGCTTTTTGTTCTTGTCATTATTCTATGAATAACACAGTACAACTACTGCTTATATAGCATTTAAATTGTGTTATGTATTTAATCTAGACATTATTGAAAGTATTCATGAGGCTAAACACAGACAACATGTATTCTGTTATTTTTATGTGAGGGATTTGAGCGTACATGGGTTTTGCTGCCTGCAGACAACTTGGGAAACACCCCCCTTGGAACACCAAGGGATAACTGTACTTAATTAACTGTATAATATCTATAAATGTTATACCTACAAATATATGTGAGTATATATAAAATTTAATTGCCATATAGCTCTTCTACTCACATGTTAGTGAATTTAAATTTAGCAGCATTTTGTTTAAAGTGAACAGGCTCTCGACCCTCAATAACAATCAGTATTTTAATTTTATTTTTAAGAGAGAATATTCAGATACTATGGCAACATTTTTACTGACCTAGATTTGTTTCTGTAAAGAACTGAAAGGAGGAGTGAATATGCAAAACAGAAATCAAGAAGACTGATTTTTTTTCTGTTTCTATTGTATTTTGTTTATTTTGACATGTTTGATCCCATTAACTTTTTGTTTTTTAATATTACCTCTATATCATAACCTTTTAAAATTTTAATTTATTTATTTGACAGAGAGAAAGAGGAAAGAGACAAAGAGAGAGAGAGAATGGGTGTGCCAGGGCCTCTAGCCACTGCAAATGAACTCCTGATGCATGTGTCCCCTTGTGCATCTTGCTAACATGGGTCCTGGGGTATCAAATCTAGGTCCTTTGGCTTTGCAGGCAAATGCCTTAACTGTCAAGCCATCCTCCAGCCCCATATCATAGCCTTTTGACTTTCCTTAAAGAGTTAAATTATTTCTCAGTGTAAGTAATACACAATCCTTTACATACAGCTTATAAAAACAAGCCCTGGGCTGGAGAGATGGCTTAGCCATTAAGCGCTTGCCTGTGAAGCCTAAGGACCCCGGTTCGAGGCTCGGTTCCCCAGGTCCCACGTTAGCCAGATGCACAAGGGGGCGCACGCGTCTGGAGTTCATTTGCAGAGGCTGGAAGCCCTGGCGCGCCCATTCTCTCTCTCTCCCTGTCTTTCTCTCTGTGTCTGTCGCTCTCAAATAAATAAATAAATAAACAAAAAACAAGCCCTGGAAATTATGTATGGATGTCTGTGCATGTTTTCTCTTAATTGCCAAATTCAGTTCTAGTAGGAGAGATAGTAGCAACTGGACCTTATAGCACAGTTCTCTCTTTGTTTTTGAATAAATAACACTCAAGGTGGAGCAGTTGCAAGTGCACCCAGCTATGTGGTATTTTCCTGGCCTCGCTCACACTTACCCACAGCACAGTGATGAAATCCTCCCCCAGGGAACGTGGCTGCGGGAGCATTTTAATGTGCTTTCTGTGCCTCCACTGACTCTCGGTTCTCTCCTTCCTGCTTCCTGTGATAGGTCCAACTTCAGCACCCACCTTCCAGAGAGGGAAACCTCATGCCAAGGATGTCCAGTGTGAATATGCCATCCACCTCTTGTTATCTAGCAGCATTGGGACACACAAAAGAAACATCTATTTTACTTTCTTAAGCACCTTCATCTTTAGGCCTGGGGTATAGCAGCTTTTCTTGCACTCAAACTACAAACAACAAACTCTAGAAAATTGCCAGCCAAAAAGAAACAAGCAATAGAAGAGTGAAATGAAATAAAAACAAGAAAACACTCACCCTACCATGTCACTGTATCAAGAGAAGTGCACAGCTCTGTTTTTTTTTTTTTTTAATTTGGTGTGTCCCGCCCTTACTTTTTTCCCCCACATTTTTATTATTAACTTACATGATTATAAAAAAAATCCCATGGTAATACCCTCCTTCCCCGCACTTTCCCCTTTGAAACTTCATTCCCCATCATATCTCCTCCCCATCTCAATCAGTCTCTCTTTTATGTTGATGTCATGATCTTCTCCTCCTCTTATGATGCTCGTGTGTAGAAATGTCTAATTTGCTGTACAAAATGTCAGAAACTTCTTGAAGATATAGGAGGTTTGGCTCACCAAAATCTTTCCCTCACTAGAGGTTATGTATCTTGACATTTTTCTATGCACGTGTATGCTAGTGCCTCTATGAGGGTGCATGTGGAGGCTCTTCAGGAATGCTGTACAACTCCCTTGAAACAAGCTCTGTTTCTGGCCTGAGCTTACACCAATGTGTCTAGAACGGCAGGTCATGGAGCCCCAGAGATCCTTGTCTCTGTCCCACCCCCCAACACTGTCATCACAGGCAAGCACCACCACAGCTGAAATCTTTATGTGGGCTTAGGGGTCAAATGTAGGTCCCCATGCATGCAAGACAAGCACTTAACTATCCCCAGATTGATTTTGGCTTTTTTTTTTTTTTTTACTAACTAAATATATTCGGGGGCTAGTTCAGTTATAGAAATGACCTCAAATATTACTCAGTGGATTCAGTCTATATCTGCTAACGAACAGAAATATTGCTTTGATAACTATCTTCCCAGTTGGTATCCAAAGATTTCCATTCTGAAAAGACAGATCTCTCTTACAAATAAATAAATAAAAATATTTAGAAAATTAATATCAGTACATAGCATTTGATTCTATTGGCTAGTTTAGTAGGAATAAAAAACATACAGATTTTGTGCAATAAGACTGTTCAAAGACTCTAGGAGGTGTTTTTTAATTGTTTTTTCCTGAGGAAAAAGCATGAAGATTAATTAGTGTGCCATATGTCACCATTTCTGCACTGTTAAGCTAGGGGTAGCATCCTTGCAAATGGTTAGGAAGTTTTATATTTTTTACCCCTTCAGAGAATACTCATTGTTGTTTTACTTTTCCAGAGTAACAGATTTACATTATTTAGCACTGGGATAATCTACCAAAAAGTTAGCTAGAAAAAAGAAGGAATATCAATATAACCAAGCAAAGTTAATCACTTTAATAAATGATGCTGGAAAAACCGGAAATCTATATGAAAACAGTAAGTCTATTCGCAGACATTAGTCCTTCCAGGAAAATGAGCTCAAAATAGAGCACAAGCCTGAATGTAAAATATATGACTAAGAAACCCTAGAAAATAATATAAGTAAAAATACAGATGGCCTAGGATTTGATGATGACATTTCAGATATAATAACAAAAGGTCAGCTTTGTGTTAAAAAGGAATTGATGGATGGAAATAAAAAATGAAGGAATCTGTACTTCATTTAAATTGAAAATATCTTCTCTGAGAAAGATAGTTTCACAAAAAGCCACATACTGACACAAAAATATTTGCAGTGGGTGTATCTGATAAAGGACTACTGAAAGGATTACTATTCAAAATGTACAAGGAAACCTTAAGACAGTCATAAGAAAACAAACCCAATTAAAAATTAGACCAAAGATCTTAATAGACTCCTCAGCAAAGATGTGTGGATAACCTTTAGTTTCTGGAAAGATACTGCACATTGGTTGTCATCCAGGAAATATGTCAGTTGAGACAACACTGAAATCCACTACTTACTTATGAGAGTGACCAAAATCTATAATTTAATAACATCCAGTATTGTCAAAGATGTGGAGCACCAGGAGCTCTCCTACGGTGTTTAGGATGGTGCTAGGTCAGCCACTTTGGAAAACTGGGTATTTCTTGAAAGCAAAACCTACTCTTACCAGACATATGAGCCAGCTGGGTATTTCTTGAAAGCAAAACCTATTCTTACCAGACATATGAGCAGTATGCTCATATAGCTACTCAAAGCAGCAGAAAGCTTATGTACACCAAAAAAAGGGGGGGAGCTGGACAGATGGCTTAGTGGTTAAGCACTGGCCTGTGAAGCCTAAGGACCTGGTTCAAGGCTCAATTCCCCAGGACCCACGCTAGCCAGATGCACAAGGGGGCGCGCGTCTGGAGTTCGCTTGCAGTGGCTGGAGGCCCTGGCATGCCCATTCTCCCTCTTTCTCTCTCTATCTCTCTGTCTCTATCAAATAAATAAATAAATGAACAAAAATTATTTTTTTAAAAAAAGCCTGGTCCTGAATACTTATGGCAAATTTATTTATAATTGAGGAAACTTGGAAGAAACCAAGTTGTTTTTGAGTAGGTGAATGGATAAACTGGTGTATCCATCCAGTAGAATATTAGTTTTGGAAAGAAATGAGCTACCAAAACCATGAAAGACATCAATCCCAAAAGGTGATGTACTAAGTGATCCCAGTGATGCAATGTTCTGAAAAATAGCAACAACCTTCAGAAGCAGTAAAAGGTTAGCATTTGTTGGGGGGCTGTGGTAGTAAATTTGAGAAGCAAAGAGATTTTAGTTATTTCAAATGATCTGTATGATACGTTAATGATGAATGCATGTCATGACTAATACATATGCGGAAGCTAATAGAACGCATGACACTTGTGAGCTGCAGTCTTGGCACAATATTATACATCACTTATAACACAGGAACCTCCCTCACAGGGGACACTGACCACAGTGGATCTGCAGATGGGCAGGATTGGGGTATGTATAGGAAACCTCTGTACCTTTTGTTTAATTTTCACTGAAAGCTTTAAAAAACTCTCTAAAAGCAAGTATACTTGTTAAACGATTAGCTATTTATATTTAAGGACACATCTGTTTTCAATGCCTTAAAATATCTCCTTATTGCTATATTATTGTAAATCATTCATCATAAAGGTCTCAAATTTACAGAGTACTGCTTTTAGAAATCTCTTTTAAAGTTTATTTATGCCACTTTAAATTGGTAATATACACTATATTAATGTGTTGACAAAAACAGAATTTTAAAGACTGTCTGAATATCACATAGCCAGATGGTGTGTGCTTTAAGTCCTGAGATAGATTTTTGTATTAGGGAAGTAATACCGTCTGAAAAATTCTAGAAGAGAACTCTAGTGTACACTGGGTTAGTCAGGAAGCATAGGGACTCAGTGGATTAAGATGTCACTGTCCCAGGACTCTAGATGGTGCATTGAAACTCCTAACCAATATTATAGAAATGTAATCAGCACCTCCAAAGTAACATAACTAAAACCAGACTCCTAACATTTACCATACAATTTGTTTTCAGTTTTCTCAAGATGCTAGAATTTGAACTGTCAGTATGTATTTGATTTTCTCTTCCTCTTACAATCCACCAGAAAGTTTTATTCCATTTCAAAATCTCTTTAGAATCCAAGCATTCTTATAGTATGCCAGTTGATACCACCCACTACCAGGCTGACTGAAAGAATGCTTTCATTCCTTTCTCTAGTTACTATATACATGTACGTTTCCTTCCTCTCTTGGCTTGGATCTCTTTCTTATTTACTTATTCATATTTTCCAAATCTCAGTTTTAAAATATTTATGTATTTATTAAGACAGAGAGAGAGAGAATGGGCATGGACATACCAGGTCCTGTATCTACTGCAAACAAACTCCAGATGCATGTACCACCTTGTGCATCTGGCTTACATGGGTACTGGGAAATCAAGCCTGGGTCCTTAGCTTTGCAGGCAAGCATCTTAACCAGTAAACCATCTTTCCAGCCTACAAATACAATTTTAACTGGATTTGTTTACCAAAGGACAGAGGTTGAAGCAGAAGGAAATGGATACTTTTAGGAATTCATCTAAGACTACTGGTTAGTACAAGCCAATTGTAGTCATTGATGACATTTTTCTTTTATATTCGCTAATTTAAATTTAAATTGTGGGGCTGGAGAGATGGCTTAGCGGTTAAGCACTTGCCTGTGAAGCCTAAGGACCCCAGTTCGAGGCTTAATTCTCCTGACCCACGTTAGCCAGATGCACAAGGGGGTCTGGAGTTTGTTTGCAGTGGCTAGAAGCCCTGGCACAACCATTCTCTCTCTCTCTTTCTGCCTCCTTCTTTCTCTCTGTTGCTTTCAAATAAAGAAATAAAAATAAACAAAAAATAAATAAAGTTAAATTGTGTATAGATAGAAGAATGAAATAGACTGAGATATTCAGGTATTCACCCCAGTGATGTGACTTAAGGAAAAAGAAAAGACAGAAACCCTTTATGTTAGACTTATACTATAGTTAAAAATTTGTGATCATCTCAAAAAAAAATTTTTGAGGCAGAGCCGAGAATGGGAGCTGAGCGCAGCGTCTGAACCATACACCAATCTCCTCTCCGCGCTCTCTCCACCTCGCTCTCGCCGCCTGCCCACCTTCCTCCCCGCCGGCCTGCGGCCGCCCAGAACGCCTTCCACCATGGCCACCTCAGCAAGTTCCAACTTGAACAAAGGCATCCAGCAGCTGTACATGGCCCTGCCTCGGGGTGAGAAAGTCCAAACCATGTATGTCTGGATCGATGGTACCGGAGAAGGGCTGCGCTGCAAAACCCGCACCCTGGACTGTGAGCCCAAGTGTGTAGAAGAGTTACCAGAATGGAATTTTGATGGCTCCAGCACTTTCCAGTCTGAAGGCTCCAGCAGTGACATGTACCTCCTCCCAGTTGCCATGTTTCGAGACCCTTTCCGCAGGGATCCTAACAAGCTGGTGTTCTGTGAAGTTTTCAAGTATAATCGGAAGCCTGCCAAGACCAATTTAAGGCACACCTGTAAGTGGATCATGGACATGGTCAGCAACCAGCACCCCTGGTTTGGAATGGAGCAGGAATGCACTCTCATGGAGACAGATGGGCACCCCTTTGGTTGGCCTTCCAATGGCTTCCCTGGGCCCCAAGGCCCTTATTACTGTGGCGTGGGAGCTGACAAAGCCTATGGCAGACACATGGTGGAGGCTCACTACCGGGCCTGCTTGTATGCTGGAGTCAAGATCACAGGAACAAATGCCGAGGTCATGCCTGCCCAGTGGGGATTCCAAACTGGACCCTGTGAAGGAATCTGCATGGGAGATCACCTGTGGGTGGCCTGCTTTATCTTACATCGTGTATGTGAAGGCTCAGGCTGCCATACCAACTTGAGCAGGAAGGCCATGCGGGAGGAAAATTGCCTGAAGTACATTGAGGAGGCCATTGAGAAACTCAGCAAGCGGCACCAGTACCACATCCGTGCCTACAATCCCAAGGGAGGCCTGGGCAATGCCCGCCGCCTGACTGGCTTCCACGAGACCTCCAACATCAACGACTTTTCCGCCGGTGTTGCCAACTGAAGGGCCAGCATACGCATTCCCGGTCTGTCGACCAGGAGAAGAGGGGTAATTTCGAAGACGGGCGCCCTTCTGCCAACTGCAACCCCTTTGCAGTGACAGAGGCCATCATCCATAGGTGTCTTCTCAAGGAGACTGGCGATGAGTCCTTCCAGTACAAAAACTAAGGGGACAATGCTTCCAGTGACTGAGCCCTTCCCAGCTCTTCATCCCACTGCAACTCTCCCTCTCCCTGGTGTCTTAATTATCCTCATTACTCGAAAGTGGGATTTCAAGGTCTTTTTATTCCTCATGCCCAGTGAACCTTGTTTTTCCTTGGTCAGGATAGAGGGGTCAAGTTCTTAATCTCCCATGTACCCAGCCCCCGTTTTCTTCCTTTCTGATGTGCGGGTGGGGGCAGGGAAAGGTGGTGACTGCTTCTCTCTGGAGGTGTCCTTGTCTGGTAGATGTCACTTCCACACAAAGCAGCGTGTGAAGGAGGGGAGAACTTCCTCTAAAGGACAGCTGAAAGGGCAGGCCTGACTACTTAGGATGGCATGTCTCCTTCAATTCTTAAGATTAAGCCAACTCTCACTAGTGGAAGTTAGGAGAAGAGCAAGAACTGGGGGTTAGTTTACCTCTTGTGTTTCTCTTGCTTGGAGCCACACACACCCTTCACAAACAGCAGCTCAGCGACAACAGATGGCTGTCCTACCTTAAGAGAAGAAAAGTTCTTTACTGCTTGGTCCTCCATTTATAACACAAAGCAAAGTAGTATTTTTTTTTAATTTTATTTATTTATTTATTTGAGAGCAACAGACACAGAGAGAAAGACAGATAGAGGGAGAGAGAGAGAATGGGCGCACCAGGGCTTCCAGCCTCTGCAAACGAACTCCAGACGCGTGTGCCCCCTTGTGCATCTGGCTAACGTGAGACCTGGGGAAACAAGCCTCGAACCGGGGTCCTTAGGTTTCATAGGCAAGCGCTTAACCGCCAAGCCATCTCTCCAGCCCCAAAGTAGCATTTTTATATTTAAATGTAAAAACAAAAAAATTATATAAGGGTTGTGGATATGTGTGTTTTTCTAAAGAAAACAAACATCCTGGTCACTGGGTGCCAAATGTGAGGTAAATTATTTGGTTCAAGGGTCCCCTTTGTAAGTAAAGGAAGTAGCAGTGGGGAGCACAGTACTAGAAAAATTGGTTATTTGGGACTGTTTCTCATTTTACCAGGATTTCCCTGCCCATTTTTTTGCAGGCGATAGGTACAAATTACTTGCAGTCTCTGAGCCCCGTGTCTAACTCTAGAAGACACAGACACACTTGTCCACACGTGGGTTTAGAAGTATGTGTTGGCTGGTCAACTTTGTTACTGACAAGGGGGTGTTGGGGTTATTTTTTGGTGGGATTTTAGCATGTCACTAAAGCAGGCCTTTTGATATATTAAATTTTTTAAAGCAAAACAAGTTTTAGATTTTAATCAGATTTGTGGGGTTTCTAAGTCTAGTTTTACAGAATTGCCTGTTTGCTTCAACCGTCTTTCCACTTGCTTCTTGGCGGAGCTGGGGACAGACCTGGAGTTAAAACACTTGTAATTTTGTATTCTAGTGTCTTGTTCTCCCAGCAAAATGTTCTTGTTTGTTAAAATTCCTTAGGGAGTAGTCTTTCCTATCATAATAAACACGCCCAGCCCCTTCAAAAAAAATTTTTTTTTGAAAAGTTAAAGGTCAACATTGTAAGAAGGTATTCATGTTATTTGAACTACTTTATAGTTTTCCAATGATAAGTTTCAACTTGCATCATGTATTATAAATTGTTTATGCTGAACTTTGATATTATAACAGAAATTAAGACCACACAATCTACAGCAGGCTGTCTGGGATCAAATCCAAGCTGTCATTTCCTATCTGTGCTTCTGGGATAATTGTCTATGTTTACTATTCTTTAGATTATTCATTTATAACAACCCAGAAAAGAGTGAGTTAGCCTAGTACATCATATGGGAGGAAAGAGTTTATTTTTGGCTTAAAGTTCCCAGGAGACACCTATCATGGCAGGGAAAGCACAGCAGGAGCAGACAGCCAGCATCACATCTTCACATCAGGCAAGAAGTAGAGAAGGCAGCCAGCATCAAGGGGAACTGTGCTACCACACCTCAAGGGCTGCCTGCCCCTAGTGGCATGCTTTCTCCAGTGACCTTCCACCTCCCCAAGGTTACCCAACAGCACTAGCATCTGGGGTCTAACACAGGATCATGAAGGAAATTTGCATTCAAGCTAGGACACTCTCTATCCCACACTCTTACTTTTCTATGTCTGAGTAATGCATCCATTGCTAAATCAAGGGAAAAATATGTTAAGGATTTCACATGTAGCCACAAAGTGGACTGCAGTGACATAGATATTGTTGGGGATTATCAATGACATATAGATGGATTTGTTTATCAACACAAAAGTTGAATTTTTTAAAAAGGTTTGATTAAGTTCTCATTTTATTTTTAATATTTTATTTGATTTATTTATGAGAGAGAGAGAAAGAGGCAGAGAGAGAGAGAGAGAGAGAGAGAATGGATATGTCAGAGCCTCTAGTCACTCCAAACAAACTCCATATGAATGAGTCACCTTGTGCATCTGGCTTTATGTGGATACTAGGGCATTGAATCTGGGTTCAATTCAATTCATATTAACTGATACATGCTGAGTACTTCAAATACTAACAAAAGAACAGGGTGTATTACAATAATATTAATATTTTGTAAAGCCATGGTTCATGATGTTTTTATAATAAGTACAGTTTTCATTGTATCCACATTAAATTTTTGGTCGTTTATTATAAGCCTAAAAATTGCATTTGTCTTTCAGGCCTTAACAGTGGTCTACAATTGGTATGAACACAGAAACATTTTGCTGCGAAGAAGTTGGAAATTGCTTGATACTGCAGTTTCAAAGCAATGCGTGTTAGCCAATAGCACACTTGGGACAGTACTTCTGAGAAGTTATATGAACCAGCTTAGATTATAAAAGGAAGTACTGTGGTTGTCTGGCAACAGGCTATTTTCTAAGAAGGCTGTTTTAATGAAATACTGTCTCAATGTTTTAGGCTGGTGATTTTTGGTTCATTATCAAAGAAATATAGAAGGTTTCCTACTCAGACCCTTATGCCAAAAATTAGACCTCCACAATAGAGGCTCCGAAAATTCCCATGATGTCAGTTCACTGAACAGTTTTCAAAGACAGCAGTAGACCATAGCTGTGCCTTACTAGAAATCTTCCCAGAAAGTGGAGGAGAGTTCTGCTGCCTCAATCCACAGGATAAATTAATGGATCACAGTCAGCAAAGCACTGCCCATGGATTGTTCTTTAACTGAAGAATGCCTAGATCAGGTGCTGAGGAGAAGTACCTTAATTGATTAATTGCAAATATGAGGACCAGAATTCAATCCTCAGAACCAACCTAGAAATGGTAAATGAGGGCTGAAGAGGTGGCTTAGCAGTGAAGGTGTTTGCCTACAAAGCCAAAGGACCCAGGTTTGATTCCCCAGAACCCATGTAAGCCAGATGCTTAAGGTGGCGCATACGTCTGGAGTTCATTTGCAGCAGCTGGAGACACTGGAATGCTCATTCTCTCTCTATCTGCTTCCCTTCCTCTCTGTCTCTATCTCTCTCTCCTTCTTTTTCTTTCTCAAACAAATAAATAAATAAAAATATAATATTTTTTTAAAAATGGTGAGGGGCAAAGAGATGGTTCAGCAGTTAAGGTGTTTGCCCATAAAGCCTAATGACCTGAGTTTAGAATTCCCCAAAAGCCATGTACAAAGGTAGATGCACAAAGTGGCACATGTGTCTGGAGTTTGTTTGCAGTGGCTTGAGGCCCTAGTGCACTCATTCTCTTTCTTTGTTGATGGAGCATATCTTTAACCCTAGCACTTGAGAGGTTGAGGTAAGAGGATCACTGTGAGTTTGACATAATGAATTCCAGGTCAGTCTGGGCTACAGCGAGACCCTGCCTAAAAAAAAAAAAAAAAAAAAAAGCTAGGTATGATGGTGACACCTGGAATCCCAGCACTCGGGAAGGGAGACAGGAGGATTCCTGCTTTAGTCTGGCAAAATGTCTACTTAGTCTGAAGAATCACTGAGCTCCAGGTGTGGCAAGAAACTCTTTCTCAAAATAAGGTAGATGACATTCCTGAAGATGACACCTAAAGTTGCCCTCTGGCCTTCATAGGCACATGCACACATGTGCAAACACATCTGCACACATGTGCACATGCACACATATATACAAAAATAATGCCTTCCTTATACTGTTTTCAGCAGAAACAGATTTGACTCTTTCTAGATGAGCCATATACTAAGCCAGTGATATAAATCCTAAAGGATGATTTTAAAGAGTCAGGCAAGGAAGTTCTGAGCATCGTATCCTTGGAAAGGTGTGCTTTCAGTGGAGCGTGGATTAAGCTCAGGAAGAAGCAGTGGGGGAGGTAGAAGAACACCGGCGCCATGGGGCTTCATCTGCTAAGACAGCTTTATACACACGCAGCTAGTGAATGGCCTCGGCACCGTCTGCCTCTTGTGCTACACTGTTCAGCTTGTTGCCAATTAGCAAGAAATTGACTCAGAAAACTGCATGGGAATCAAGACAATTGCCACTGAAGGAGAGCATCGTGGGTTGAGTAAAATAAACAGTAGGAACTCTCTTCCTCCTCTAGACTATTGCTCTTTCAATTTCCGTCTGCATCTGCCACTATTGAGCATTTCATTGCAATGATCTATCTACACTTAGACTGTGAAGTCCTTAAGGTTAATGTATAATATTAATATTCCTATCCAGATCACAGCACACACAGTGGCTGTTATATTATAGATTTGCTCACTTAGCATAAGTTTTTATGTTATTTATTAATTCTGGTAAGAAAAGCAATTGATCATCAGCCAATTTTTCTCCTTTCCTGCCCTCTGGAAGTATACATTAATCTTTTGGTTTCCCTAGAAAACACCGCTTCTAAACTATATCTTCCCTTGAGATATTTGCTATTCAAAGCAGTGTGACAAGATGTACAGTGGCATCCTGTCCTCCACTGGTAGTATCTGTCTAACCACTGTCCACTGTTGTCACTCAAGGACCAGAAGCATTCTTTTTTTTTTTTTTTTTTGCTTTTTTAGGGGAGAGAAAGAGGAGGAAGAAGCATTTAGAGTGAGAATGGGTGTACCAAGGCCAAGGCCTCCAGCTACTGCAAATGAACCCAGGCACATGAGCCACCTGTATATCTGGTTTATATGGGTCCTGGGGTATTGAAACTGGATCCTTAGTCTTTGCAGAGAAGCACATTAACCACTGACCCATCTCTTCAGCCCCCTGAAGAACTCTCTTTTTTTTGCTGAGAACTCACAACCCTCCAAAAGAATTTGTGTTTCTTGAGACCAACATGAAAAACTTCAAAATTTCTAACATTTTATAATCCTAGAATTCATTTCTCACTCTTCATTTGCATCTCTTTGAAGAATGAAGTCAAAGGAATGCATGAGCTCACTCCTACTTGTGTTTCTTATTACTTAATACTTATCATCAAAATAGACCTTTTTGTTTCCCATATGCTCTGTTTTCCAGATATGAATTGTCAGAAATTCTGCAGGATTTGAACAGAATATTTTCCTAAGTCAAATACATTTTTCTAATATTCAAAAACATATTGTAATATTGAAACAATTCTATCACTCTTCCTGAATGCAGATGAATAGGCTAATGTGTTACTTGTATATTAATGCTGCATACTGGCCGCTGATATTTATAGCTAAGCTTTCGAGCAAGAACTGCTGTTCCCACACATAACAATTTCCTTCCTGTTTACCACAGCATTTTCTATACCAGATTCATATGACCTAAAAATAGAATTTCTTCAATTCTGGTCATTTGTCCAATTTTCAACTTTGGCAGCATGCCTTTCTTTTCTCTGTTCACCCACAAAGTAATTGTGACCAGAGTCCTACTTGACAGTTGCAAATACAGAATATCTTTCAAAATAAAATTTATCACCACAAATTTAAATTATAGTTATGCTAATGATAGTATTATTGTGTTTACCAAAGGAAAAGAAAATAGATAACTTCCATAGCATTAATGAAGTGCAAATTAAATCCACTGTTCTGTAACTCTATATTTTTTATTTTGTATCATGAAAATAATAATTTTTTAAATATGTTCATAACAAATTTTAATCTTGGAAGTTCTGAACATATGACTTTTTAGATAGTCTCTTGCTATGTGGCTCAGACTGGCTTGGAACTTATTGTGTAGGCCAGACTGACCACAAATTCTATCTTCCTGCTATAGCCTCCCTTGCCAAATGCTGGAACATAGTTAATTTAACAGACAAGGTCTATTGATAACAAAAAGACATACTGTTAAATAGTTGTGAGTGCAAAATCATTTTATTTTTATAAAAACCTTTCATTTGATCTATCTATCCATCTATCTAGAGAGAGAGAAAGAGAGAGAGAGAGACAGCTGAGCTAGAAAAATGTCTATCAGAGTCTGTCAAATTAATCACTGTTTAAAAGTTCATTTAGCTCTTTTTGCCATTGCAGTTGGACTGAGCAGCCCCGCACGGTCCGCTTGGCTGTTTTTTGAAGGGGGTTAGACCCGGGTGGGCTATAGCAGGAGGGCCGCGGCAGCAGCGGTGGTGGAGGCCCGGGAGAGGGGACGCCAACAAGATACTTGAAGTATTGATAACACCAAGGAAATCTGTCACAGTTTGAAAGATAAGCAAAGTTTGATTTCCACACAGAATAAGAAACAAAAATGGCATTGTACCATCATCACTTCATCACCAGAAGAAGAAGGCGTCCAATGAGAATTTTTGTGAAAGTTGATCGCCATGTGATGGCAAAGCACTCTTCAGTTTATCCAACACAAGAGGAGCTGGAGGCCGTGCAGATCATGGTATCCCACACTGAGCGGGCTCTCAAAGATGTGTCTGACTGGATCTAAGAGCAGGAAAAGGGCAGTGGTGAGCTTGCTGAGTCTGAAAATATGGACGCACCCCCAGATGATGAGAGCAAAGAAGGGGCTGGGGAGCAGAAGGCAGAACATATGACTAGGACCCTGAGGGGTGTGATGCGGGTCTGCCTGGTAGCCAAGGGTCTTCTGCTCAAGGGGGACTTGAATCTGGAGCTGGTTCTGCTATGTAAGGAGAAGCCCACGACTGCACTCCTGGACAAGGTGGCTGACAACTTGGAAATCCAGCTCACTACTGTAACTGAAGACAAGTATGAAATTCTTCAATCTGTGGACGATGCTGCAATTGTGATAAAAAACACAAAAGAGCCCCCGTTGTCCTTGACCATCCATCTGACGTCCCCTGTGGTCAGAGAAGAGATGGAGACAGTGTTAGCTGGAGAAACGCTATCAGTCAACGATCCCCCAGACGTTCTGGACAGGCAGAAATGCCTTGCTGCCTTGGCGTCCCTCGGTCACGCCAAGAGGTTCCAGACCAGAGCCAATGGGCTGAAGTCATGTGTCATTGTCATCCGCGTCTTGAGGGACTTGTGTACCCGCGTGCCCACCTGGGGTCCCCTAGGAGGATGGCCCCTGGAACTGCTGTGTGAGAAATCCATTGGCACAGCCAACAGGCCAATGGGTGCTGGCGAGGCCCTGCAAAGAGTGTGGGAGTGCCTGGCATCCGGCATCATGATGCCAGACGATTCTGGCATTTATGACCCTTGTGAAAAGAAGCCACTGATGCTATTGGGCATCTAGACAGACAGTAACGGGAAGATATCACACAGAGTGCGCAGCATGCCCTGCGGCTCGCTGCCTTTGGTCAGCTCCATAAAGTCCTGGGAATGGACCCCCTGCCTTCCAAGATGCCCAAGAAACCAAAGAATGAAAACCCTGTGGACTATGTTGTGCAAATCCCTCCCAGCACTACCTACGACATTACTCCTATGAAGCGGCCCATGGAGGAGGATGGGGAGGAGAAGTCTCCCAGCAAAAAGAAGAAAAAGATTCAGAAGAAAGAGGAGATGGCAGAACCTCCCCAAGCCATGAATGCCCTGATGAGGCTGAACCAGCTGAAGCCAGGGCTGCAGTACAAGCTGGTTTCCCAAACAGGCCCTGTCCACACCCTTATCTTCAGCATGCCAGTGGAGGAAGATGGTAGTTCACTGGAGGCCTCTGGGCCATCCAAAAAGACTGCTAAGCTGCACGTGGCCCTTAAAGTGTTACGGGACATGGGCTTACCAACAGGCGCTGAAGGAAGGGACTCAAGCAAGGGAGAGGACTCGGCTGAGGAATCAGAGACAAGGCCTGCTGTGCTGGAAGCTCTTTCCACTCCCAGTGCAGCCTTCTCAGATGCCACTACTGAGCAGGGGCCGATTTTGACTAAACATGGCAAAAAACCCAGTTATGGAGCTTAAGGAGAAGAGGCGTGGGCTCAAGTACGAGCTCAGCTCTGAGCCTGTACTCCACAATATCAGGTAGGGTGCATATTTGTTAATGGGGGGGAGGGAGGATAAAACAGACTTTGAAGAACAGGACACACCTTGAGAACTCAGGCCCCTTCAAAAGTATCTACGTTTTTCTTTTTTCACAATACAGATCGGCTGGCCCAATCTGAATGGTTGTAATTTCTCAAACAATTGCAGCTGAATGGACAGCATTATAGTACCAAAGGTTTCTTTCTATGGACTGCAACTCTGCACAAGTTCTCAGGACATGAGCATAACAGCAAGCCTTTCACACAAACTGTTAGCCCAATCCAGACAAAGCTCCTTTCCAGCCACATAAGCCAAACCTCACAGTTTTTGCTAACATTCTTTCTGTCTGCTTAATCTTGATTTTCTTGATATTTTATTTATTTATTTGCAAGCAGAGAGATATGGGAGGGGGGGGGGGGTAAAGAGAATTAGCATGCCAAGGCCTATAGCCACTGCAAATGAACTCTACACTCATGTGCTACCTTGTGCATCTGGCTTTACATGGGTACTGGGGAATCGAACCTGGGTCCTTAGACTTTGCCAGCAACTGCATTAATTGCTGAGCCATCTGCACAGCCCTAATTTTGTGCTTGTTAATTAGCTAAAAAAAGTAGGCCACCCTATTACCTTTTCATGTCATCAGTTTGGTTAGTCCCCCTATCCTTTCCTCTCATTTATTTCCTTTCCTTTGAACGCACTTTAACCTTCTTCTTAAATCCTCCCTCATCCACCCTTTCATGGCTCATGTGTGACTTCCTGGCCTCTACTACCTTTTACCCCAAGTTATATACCAATCAAAATATTTGAAGTTAGGATGAGAGAAAACATCTAGCATTTGTCTTTCTGAGTCTGGGTTACTTCACATAGTATAGTATTTTTTTCAGATCCAAGAAAAATCCAGGACCAGGAATGTAATACCTCCCATGAAATATTGGTCAAGAAAACCTCTGAGGTCCTGAAAACAATACAGGCTATTGCTAAAGCTCTTGGTTGTCAGAACTAGATAGTAAGTCCTTATTGTTGAAAATACAGCATGGTTTGGTCGTAAGACATCGAATAATCAAACTGGAAAAGAGTGGAAAGCCTCCTCCTTGTTGGTAAGTTTTTATAGTGTTGGAAAGCTGTGCAGGCTGTGTAAAAGAAAAGTTAGCAACAGTCTTTCCCAGTGGTAGATCCACACTACTTATTATACAGCCATCCAGCCAGGCAAGATGTATCTACTGATACACTAGTGGCATGACTGTTAAGGAGGTAGCCAACTGCTCTCTCATTGGGTCTAAGGCCTGCTCTATGGGAGGGAATTTATATATACCTAGTGCTGAAAACCTAGACAAAATCCTAAAAGGTTATAGATACTAGAGAGGAAGCTACCTCTGGTGTTTGACTAGTGGATATGTTGTGCTCACCAAATTTTCACCTAAAATTTCATACTTTCTCCCGTACATTAGTGATGCTCTCCCCCTTTGGCCACAGGGCCTTCTCTTTTCTGATAGTGGTGGATACTAGAGAGGTTCAAATTTCATCAAGGTCTTAGACATCACAGGTAAATGAGACATCTCTAGCACACCCTTAAAGGCTTAGGGAACATTGTAGAAGAGAGGATAGAAAGAATTTAAGAGCCACAGGGTGGGGAGGGATACTTTGGGACACTCTCTTCCAAACATAAAGTGATTGGTAACTGTTGCACTTATGAGCTCAAGCAGACATCATCGCCTCCTCAAGAAATGCACAGTATTGAGCCCATCAAGAGTTCATCATGGAAAATGAGGAGGATTAAGAAAAGAGAGAAAGACAGCAAAATTGAAGAGCTGGAAAGAAGAAAGGGTTTGAAATGGGGTCAGAGAGCGGAATAAAAGAAAATAATGGCAAGGAATTGTGATCCAATTAGAGTACGTTCATATGCAAAGATTGTGATGGCACACTCCTTTAATCCCAGCACTCGGGAGGCAGAGGTAGCTGGATGGCCATGAGTTCGAGGCCACCCTGGTACTACATAGTGAATTCCAGGTCAGCCTGGGCTAAAGAGTGAGACTCTACCTTGAAAAAACAAACAAAAAAAAAATCTTTTTTAGGAAATGAATTAAGTTATCTTTTTCACTTCTGGCTTCATAGTATATATATTCTATGTTACTTTCAAAATGAGAACTATCAACTCTGTTTTAGTTTTAACAATGTGTGACTGTTAGATAGCATTTGAGGTTAATTGAAATATTTTGCCTGGCAGTATTCTGAAAAGTAAACACTAGCTGTATCAATAAAGGAGTATTATTGCTTTCATTTCTGCTGCTCTTTCAAATTAGATACAGGTGTTTGAGTCTTATCTTTCCTTAGAGTGATTGACAAATATAAAAATTCTTAACTATGGTAATACTGTCAGGCATAGTTTTCTTTTGAATGAGAAAGATATGGTATATTTAAAAGTGTTGTGATTCCTTTAAAATAAATACTATGTGGCAACAAAAATAAAATAGAGAAATTTGTAAAATATAATTGAATTACCATACTAAAAATATTGTCTTCATCCCTAGTTTAGTGTTTGTGTCTTTGACTGGAACAAAGCATCAATTACAGGAATGAATACTACCCTTTCTGTAAATATCTTTACTAGTATTTGACAAAAGCCAATAATAAAAAGTGTGGAAAAAAGTCCTAGGAGTCGTATCAGACAGTAACAGTGCAAGACACTACAACACTGGAAAAGTGACCGGAGCATTTGACTATCCAAAAAGAATGATGTCATCAATAATCCAATGTTCTCTTGCTAGCTTGCTTGTACCTAATGCATTCTGTTTAATTTAGTGATTACAATGTAGATAGATGGCGAAAGATATGTAGAGGCATATGTGTATATCATTGGCTTGGAACTAACTCTGTGACCCAGGCTGACCATGAGTCCTGAGTCCTCTTGCCTTCCAAGTGCTACAATTACCAGCATTTACCACCATACTTAGCTAAAAGATATATTCTGCATTCTAGTTAATTTACATTTTGTCCATTTTTAATTTTTTTGAAGAAACATTAGTAACAATAATGATGTATAATTTTTTTCTCAGTGCTGGAACTCAAACCTCAGGCCTTATGCTTTCTAGGTAAGCTTCCTGCCACAAAGCTACATGGCTGGCAGGATGGCTCAGCAGTTAAGGCACTTTCCTGCAAAGTCTAATGACTAGGGTTTAATTTCCCAGTACCCACATAAAGCCAGATGCACAAAGTGGCACATTGCATCTGGAGTTCATTTGCAGCAGCTGGAGGCCCTAGCTCACCCATATTCATTTTTCTCTCACTGTCTCCCTGCTTTCAAATAAATAAAAATGTTTTTAAAAAGATACAGCCCAAGATTCCTATACATTATGACATGGAACATGTGTCATTAGCAGTTATTACAGAAAGGGAAGTTTTATGGGTAACCACTGTTTTGGGTTTTTTTACTTGGCATGGGATTTCTCAATACATTCAACATCTAAAGGATATATGCTTCCATGAGGGAATATGGTATGCATACATTTTCAAAATAATTGACCACAGAATTATTTTCCAACAAGATGCCTATTGATGTGGAGAAATAAATTGAAGTGCAGCTAGCTTCTACCTACATATACCAATGCTGATCTGATCATTTGGAACATGAGTGAAGACAATTATCTCAGAAAACTTCTTCAAGGGTTCCCCATCCTCCTCGTCACACTGATCATTTCTCTCTGCATGACCTAGAACTTATCCTGGAATTTGACTTCCACTCTGATTAAAATATTCTTGCCTTAAGAAATACCTGAACAGGGCTGGAGAGATGGCTTAGCGGTTAAGCGCTTGCCTGTGAAGCCTAAGAACCCTGGTTCGAGGCTCGGTTCCCCAGGTCCCACGTTAGCCAGATGCACAAGGGGGCACACGCATCTGGAGTTCATTTGCAGAGGCTGGAAGCCCTGATGCGCCCATTCCCTCTCTCTCCCTCTATCTGTCTTTCTCTCTGTGTCTGTCACTCTCAAATAAATAAATTAATTAATTAAAAAAAAAAGAAATACCTGAACAGAAAGAATAGATTTGCTTGCTATAAATTTAAACACCTTATGACAAAAGGTAAAAATTTAGATGTGAAAATATATGCATTTTTGAAGAAGACATATCTACATTTTAATATTTTCCATTAATGCACAAAGATTCTGCCAAAATTCTCATGCAGAGATGGAGTTTGCTATCAATTATCTCATAGCTTCAGATTTATATGGATACAAAAGTTCCAGCCAAGTTTTCTATTGGAGAATGTAGTTCACTAGAACACCAATAATAGCAATGTGCGAAATGAGGGCAGCAGATAGCAATGCTCCTGTTAGCAAGATACCAATAGGAAATGCAAAATACATGAATTAAGGCTCCGGGGCTATTGCACACCCCAGAAGTGACCCAGTCTAACCACTTCCTCTGATGATGGACTTGTTTCAGTCCACTAGATGGCAGGATGACTAGAGAGATGATGGTTTCCCCTGAAAGTATCAGTGCCCAAACAGAAGCTAAAGGGCCATGCCAGAGGTGCTGTGAAAGACAGTGAATTAGGTGACCTTGGAGGCTCCTCTTCTCTAACCTACCATAACCCAAGATATATTAAAGTAACCCAAATGGCAAAACTTAATGAAATTTTGCATATTTTGCTTAAAAATTGTTAAAGTGATTTGTGTAGAGTGAATGCTCACATGGTTGTGTTGTTTTAGAATGCTATTTATAAAACTGATGTTCTGACCATACCTTCTGCTTGCAGCAGAGAGTAAATGTTTCAGGGAGGAAATGGGGAAGAGAACATGCTTTTTAAACATCCTAGGAATCAATAGGAGTCCCTTTTACCTTTCCATGCTTTACTAATGTCTGATCGATAGCTGGTCTACTGAAGACATCTAATAGTGTCAAGAATATCCTGCTTGAAGTTGATGTGCTTAGGCAGAGACAGTCTGGTAATCAAAGTTGCATCAAAAAATGGAAAATTTTCCATAGTGAGAGAAATGTGCTCTGAATCTATCTCTGCCCCTGAAGTGGGATGAAGAGAGATGAAGACAGTTCCATGTAACCAACAGTCAGTACAGAGAGGCTTTGTGAGGGTTCTCAGACAACTCTTGCATCTGGAGGACGTAGTGGGCTGGCTACTGACGCTCTCATCAGAAATACAAAGGGGTACAGCTATGACTGGCTTGTTGCTCTGGTGACAAAGCAAAACAGTTCTATGCAGAGCAGTCCAGCTCTCATAATTTTTATAGGAAGAAAGGAAAGAAGAAATGGAGAGAAGGAAGGAGAGAGGTAAAATAGCACAGAACATACTGTCTTAGAGTCTTAGAGGCAGTACTTCGAAAGAGAATCTTGAGGTATCTTCGTATGCCTTAAAGTAAGAAAGATTTTTAATAAGTCACCAAAATAAGATGGATGACCTCTACAGGGAGCCAGGGAAGAGAGGCTTCTTGAAGGTGGGCTGTGGGAGGGACTTCAGAGAAACTATCTCAGTGTTTCTTGTCTGCAAATCTGGGACAGAAGAGTGAGGGTTCAATTCCAAAGGGCGTCCCAGCCAGCCCTCACTTGTCTGTCTCTTTTCATTTTCTCTACCTTGCCTGCACTCTCATCATGGTGTAGTGAAACATGGTCACTGGAGTGAGGAAAAAAACAGTACAGACAGATCTAGAAAAGTTCAAATTCTGACTTTGAGTGTAGATTAAAATTATGATGATTATACTGGTCTAGAAGCATTCACTAACTGGAGAATTTTTTATTACATGGGATTAAGAAAATCATACTCGGGCTGGAGAAATGGCTTAGCAGTTAAGCGTTTGCCTGTGAAGCCTAAGGACCCCGGTTTGAGGCTCGATTCCCCAGGTCCCACTTTAGCCAGATGCACAAGGGGGCGCACGCGTCTGGAGTTCGTTTGCAGAGGCTGGAGGCCCTGGCACACCCATTCTCTCTCTCTCCCTCTATCTGTCTTTCTCTCTATGTCTGTTCCTCTCAAATAAATAAAAATAAAATTAAAAATATATATTTAAGAAAAGAAAATCATACTCTAAGCCAGGCCTGGTGGTGCACACCTTTAATCCTAGCACTTCAGAGGCAGAGGTAGGAAAATTGTTGAGACTTAGAGGCCACCCTGAGATTACAAAGTCAATTCCAGGTCAGCCTAGGCTAAAGCAAGATCTACCTTGAAAAACCAAAAAAAAAAAGAAAGAAAAGAAAGTTATACTACTTCAGGACTAAGACGCTTCATATGGGATTGTTCAATATAACAGCAAGACCCTAGAGTTCTCCACGCAAGTATACATCAGAAGCAGGTATGCAGTGTGACTGAAGGAGAGACGTCCAAGGGTCTTATATTCCTCTAGAAGGAAGACCAAAATTAACAAACCTACAACAGTTAATCAAAACTAGTTGTCTCCATCTCTATCTCTCCTGATACCAGAAATTAGGCATAACTGACGAGGGCAAGGAGTAGTCACTGAACTGACTTGACACACTAAGTTCATGCTTGACAGAATGCAGTTAGTGGACTAGGGATCTTTTGTTTTCACTTTAGGGTAGAAACTGATTTGAATAGGAGGTTAAGCTACTCTTGGATCCACGTTTAATGACTAAGAAATTTCTACTCATCAGATTTAACAAACTTAAATTGAATCTTTCCTTTTTACACCATAACATTCAACTTCTCGTTTGAATTCACTCAGAATCACAAGGGGGATTCGTGAAGCACACATCTGTTGTTGGTGGTGACATCTCCAGAGATGATTAGGTCATGATAAATCAGAGCTAATCAGTAGATTAATTCTGGGATGGATTCATGTTATTGAGAAATAGAAGGTAGGGCCTTTGGAGGACGTAGGTCACTGGGGCTATATGTTTAGGGCAATATCATGCAGTGGCTCCTTCCCGCATTCCTTCACTCTGCTTCTTGCCCAACACAAGATGAATGATTTTCTTTGCCTTATGCCATCACTGTCATGATGTCCTGCCCATATGCCTGGGGTGAAATGATGATGGTCTGACCCCTCTGGAACTTTAACAGAGTTAAAATTTCCTCTATAAAGTTATCCTCAAAGGCATTTTGTCATCGTGACCAAAAACCCAGCTAGTGAATCCTGGTAAGTATTATCTCCTTTTTATTCCTGCTAGAACTTCAACAATACAGACCAGGCTGGGCTGATGGCTCAGCAGCTAAAGAGCTTACCTACAAAACTTAATAACCCAGGTTCAATTCGCCAGTACCCATGTACAAAGTGCACATGTATCTGGAGTTCATTTGCAGGGACTAGAGGCCATGGTGTGCCTCCCGCCCCACATCTGTATCTCTCTGCTTGCAAATAATTTTTTTTTTTAATAAAGCCTGTTTTCAAGTCAGGTTTGTATTAACACAGGCACTAGTGAAGGGGGCTCTGCCTTCCCGGTAGGGCATTATGCATGCATCAGATGACTCTTTTAAGATATGGAATTCAGAGGTTTAGCATCCCTTCAGGATTCACAGTGACTTTCTAATAGTCGAAGAACTCCAGTGACTTTTCTTATTATTGTGCTCATCGTCCCTTCCCACCTTGGGACTTCCCGCGGTTCCCTATTCTCTAAACTATCCTGTGCTCATCATTCTTCAGAAATTACTTTTTAGGTTTCCCCCCCCCTCTACTTTGCCTCTTATATTTCTTCTTCCCAATATATTGTCTCAGAATTCTTTAATGAATTTTTTATTAAGGAAACTGTACGTTGGAACTCAGTCATAAGAAATAACACATAGATCCCTTGGCAGTTTCCCCAGCAAGAAAACTTTCCAAAAGAAAAGAAGAAAGAAAGAAAGAAAAGTCACAGCCAAGATACTGGCATTTGTTACAGTGTATTAGGCTTATGCATATTTCTATGTTTTATTTTTGCTTCCATCTCTGTGTATATAAATTCTATGCAAGGTCATCACCTGTGTAGGTTCATGTACTTACTAAGTCAAGATAACTGATTTGTTCACACTAGTAGGCTTGTGTTGTTGTGTTGTCTTTTTTTCTTAATCTCCATCCTACGGTCCAGTGCTCATTACACCTGACCATAACTAATCTATACAGCATCCTAAAATCTTGAAATTTCAAAAGTGGAATGTAAGAATAACCTTTAAGCATTTGCTCTAACCACTCAGCATAATTCCCTGGAGGTTCACCTAGGTTGTTGCATAGTTTAGTACCACCATCTAGTTAACACCTGTCAACAGAATGAAAACATGGTTTAATGACTTTATATGGATAGCTCATTACTTTTTTGTTCAAAAGGAATACCCAATTTGGGTACCTTTTCATGTCAGTTACAGAATATTGCTATATTCCATACTTCTTTATTTTACATGAGGTAAAAGAACCTAAAGAATATATTTTCTTTCATCACCATGACTCAAACACATCAGAATAGAAAAGAATGCTTCTGTGGAGATAATTTCATAGTATCTCCTGCACAAAATCTTGGCTGAAGCCCAGCCAGCTGGTGTGTGTCATTGGCAGCACAAGTATAAAACAGGTAAGATTTTAGATAAACCATTCTAAAGTCTGTCTTATGAGAATTCCTAATCCTGGCTCAAAAGGAGAATCACGTGGTGAATGATCAAGAAAAATCAATTCTGAGGCCTCACAAAGATGACTAAAATCATAACTTTTAAGGGAGAATACATTAAATTCAAAAGTGATATCTAGCCGTTTGTGGTGGCACACGCCTTTAATCCCAGCACTTGGGAGGCAGAGGTAAGAGGATCACCAAAAGTTCAAGGCCACCCTGAGACTACATAATTAATTCTAGATCAGCTTGGGCCAGAGTGAGACCCTACCTCAAAAACACAAAAACAAAAGCAAAAAGTAATATCTAGCCAAAACCTGTTATCTTTTTTTCTACTTGGCATCCAGCATCTATTTCAATCAGACAGTGCCCAGGTCTTAAAGGTTCTTAAATATTTTGAATAACACATCTAATTATATCACATGGCATTATGAAGTTAAAATATGTTTTGATCCTGGTGCTAAAAATTATACCTGAAAATTGAAGTGGAATTCTGACACTTCTGGTAGAGAATATAGCAGATAATCTAAACTGTAACATCCTCTTGTGGCCCTTATAAAGAACTCAGGCAAGTTAGCTTTCATAACACCAACAATATTTGAATGTGGACAATGTCTCAATATTTCTTTCTGTTCAGTTTATTTTTAAATTTATCTTTTTTTAAAAAAAACTACATTTTTCATGTGATGAATTTACTGTCTTTAATACATCCTTCAGTTTGGTCTAATAAAATTCCTTCAAGAAGTTTTGAAATTCGTTAGTGATTACCCTCTAAAACGTTTAGCTACTCTTTCACATTCAAAGAATTTTAGCTTATTCTGGAGTAGTAGAGTGGCCAGTGAAAATCTCAATATCAAAGGTTTCCTGCAAGTAAAGATAGCCATATGATACATATATGACCAATAATACTGTGGTGGTTTGACTCAGGTGTCCCCCATAAACTCAGGTGTTCTGAATACTAGGTCTCCAGCTGATGGCAATTTGGGAATTAAAGCCTCCTGGAGACAGTGTATTGTTGGGGTAGACTTATGAGTGTTATAGCCAACTTCCTCTGTGCAGTATTGTCCATCTGATGTTGGCCAGGAGGTGATATACAACTTTTGCTCATGCCATTTCTTTCCTCTGGCATCATGGAGATTTCCCCTTGGGTCTGTAAGCCCAAATAAACCACAAGCTGCTCTTGCTTAGGTGTTTTCTGCCAGTAATATGAACCTGACTACAACAGTAAAATTGGTACTGAGAAGTGGTGTCATGCTGCTAGAAATCTGACTGTGTGGCTTTGGCCTTTTGGAATTGCTTTGCAGGAGGAATGTGGACAAATTTGAAATCATGGCCTAAGAGACACCTTGTAGTTCTCTAAGTACAGCTTGATGGACCACTCTGGTCAGAGATGAAAGATCTGAATGCAGTAAGAACTATGGATTGAGAGGTTTGACTTATGAGGGTGAGAAAGAGCTTACCTGGATTGGATTAGAAGCAGTTTGTGTGAGAAGCTTGCTGTTAAGCCCATACCTTACATTGCATAGAAATGGAATGGTGTGAACAGAGGGACATGGCACATAAATAAAATGTTTGGGCTGAACCTTCTGTCCTTTCAGTTGCAATTGTAAGAGAGATTGCAACCTTTGAGAATGGGCCAGCTGGCCTGCATTGGAAGAATACAAACTCTTTGGAAGTGGCCTGAAGAAGTGTCCTGTTCTTCAAAGTTTGCTTTATTCCCCCATGGAGTAACAAATTGGCATCCCAACTGGTATTATGAAGTATAACAAATGCAGGAAAGAGAGGATCATTGAATTTGCAACACAGTTTTGTATTTTGGAAATGGCCATGGGCAGTGTGAAGCAGGATTGTTGAATTACCTGTGTGGAGACCAATGGAGCCACTAGGATGAACTGTGGGTTGCAGTAGAGATCCAGTAAGGATGCCAGGACTAAGGGATTGCTACCAAGAAGAGCTTCCAGCACCAGATGCATATTTCTGGGACTGTGAATAGCCTAGCTAGAGGAGCAGAATTGGAACTCCAGAGATGTGTCAGTGGTGTTGGAATTATCAAGCTTGGAGACTTGTAACGGACTGGAGCTGTTGGACTTGGAGCTATCTAGCTTGATGTTTTCCCTATTTAAATCTTGTTTATTTGTTTGCTATGCCTAATGCCATCTTTTGCAGCATGAATGTTTATTGTGTGCCATTATAAATCTTTTTTTTTTTTTTGTATTACTGCTTAGTTAAAAGACCTTGGACTGTGGGCATGATTGAATATTGTTGAGATTGATTCAAAACTATGAGGACTTTTAAAGATGGATGAATGCACTGTTTTACATCATGTATGGTTATTAGTTCATGGGGTCCAGACTCAGGTGTTCCCCCATAAACTTAGGTGTTCTGAATGATAGGCTCCCAGCTGATGGCAACTTGTAAATTAAAACCTCCTAGTGGCAGTGTATTGTTGGGGGGCAGGTTTATGGGTTGTATATCCCACTTCCTCTTACCAGTGTTGGGCACACTTTACTGTTGCTGTTGTGTACCTGATGTTGGCCAGGAGGTGATGTCCACCCTCTGCTCTTGCCTACATTTCCCCTTGACATCATGAAGCTTCCACTTGAGTCTATAAGCCAAAATAAACTTTTTTCTCCACAAGTTCCTCTTGGTCATGTGTTTTCTGCCAGTAATGTGAACCTGACTGCGACAAATATAAAAACAGATGAGCTATTAAATACTAACAAAATATTGATATTACTAATCTTGTGTGTGCTTTGAATGTAAAAAAGATTAATGAAACCATATGTGATCATGCATTAAGCACTATGGATAATACAAAAATAAGTTGGGGCCCTAATTTTGTGAAACTTGATCCTGAATTGCACTCTCAGTAAGGAATATAGGAGTGTTTATTTATTTATTTATTTTGGTTTTTGGAGTTAGGGTCTCACTCTGGCCCAGGCTGACCTGGAATTCACTATGTAGTCTCAGGGTGGCCTCAAATTCACAGCAATCCTCCTACCCCTGCCTCCCGAGTGTTGGGATTAAAGGCGTGTGCCACAATACCTGGCTTTAAATATTTTTTTGCGGGGGTAGTGTTTATTCTTTATCTCTCATCACCAACAGCTGATATTCTGATCTTGGCAATTTGGGAGAAGGGATGCCATTAAGTAAGCATTGCAGGTGTCTGCACAGAAAAGCTTTCAGGATGAATTGGAAAAGTGAGTGCCAGGGAATAGAACAAAGACACAATTACCATCTGCTTCCTTGATCAAAACACAGTTTTCATAAGTTGTGATTTGAACTTTACACAATACTGAGGATAGCATTTTAAGTATTGAAGTAAGGATAATGTTCAGTATACCTTGGGCCTAGAGGAATTTAAAATAGATTTTTTTTTCCAAATCCTGAAATATTTGAATTTATACATAGCAACATGTCTTAGGAATAGGATCTAGGTTTAAACAAAAAAATTGTTTATGTTTCATGTGTTCCTTATACATGTAGCTTGAAGATAATTTTATATAATATTTTTAATAATTTTGTACATGAAACAAAGTGGTATTATGTTAGTACCCAAATATTTCAGATTTTGGAGCATTTCAACTTTCTGATGTCCTTGATTAGGAATGAACTACTTGTAATAGTTTTCTAGAAGAAAAATAAGATGACTTTTGTTCTTGGAGAACGAGTAGAAGAAATTCATAGTGAATGGGAGAATACCATGTAGGGATGCAGCCATCCTTGATAGAGAGACCTCTGTGGTCTCAAAACACAAAACAAAAACTTAATTTAAATGTAACCAGCACTTAGCTATGTCTAGGTTGGGTGCCAACAGTGTCTCACACCCCAATCTTTACACATACACACATGCATGCACCCCATAATGTACTCTACACCTTAACTCCCACATTGGGAAAGTCTTTTCGCTTGATTCCAATGTTCCTCAGAAACAAGTTTAAAAATTCACATCTTCCAGATCTAAGAAAACTTGTATGTGATGGTTGTTTCCTTGTTGTAAACTTGATAGGGTTGAGAATGACCATGGAAACAAATTTATGAGACTCTCTGAAAGGGATTTTCTAGGTGAGATTAATTGAAATGGAAAGGCCCATTGTAACTGTGTAATTGTAACCATTCCATGAGCTGGAGGCCTGGGACTGAATAAAAAGGACAAAGTGAGTTGAGTAGAAGCATTCATACTTTGTTTCCTGACTATGGATGCAATGTGGCCAGCTGCTTCTCACTCCTGCCGCTATATCTTTCTGCCAAAATGGACACACTAAGAACTCTAAGCTGAAATAAAGCCTTTTCTTCATTAAACTGGTTCTTGCCAGGTATTTGATAATAGTAATAAGTAAAGTAACAAATACATTGTCCCAGCTCCCACTTATTTCATCCCCGGCTGATGGCAATTTGTGAGGTGGAATCTTACTGGAGGAAGTGTGTTTTGTGAGACAAGTTTTGGGGTGTTATAACCAGCTCCCCATTGCCAGAGGTAGCTTCATTCTCCTGCTGCTGTTTCCTACCTGCTGTGGCAGAGGTGACATCCAGCCTCTGCCCATGTCATACTTTCCCCTGCCATCATGAAGCTTCTCTATGACTATAAGCCAAAATAAACAACTATACTCCCCTCAGCTGCTTTTAGTCAGGTGCTGCGTCCCCAGTGAGAAGGTAAGTGCAGAGGCCAGTCTCACCTTTCTGTAAGATTTGCAGGACTGTTACCATGCTTTGATGCCCTGCCCTGAGATCCGAGGCATCTGGATTCACTGCTGATTGGTGGTTCATTTGTTTTGAGACAGGGTCTCATTCTTAGTTCAGGTTAGCCAGAAACTCATTAGCTAAAGTTGGCCTCAAACTCATAAGCAATCTTCCTGCTTAAATTTCCTGAATGCTGGTATTAGGCGCATGAGCTACCATACCATAATTTGAATCTACATTTTAAAAGTTCCCTAAGTTTTGAATCTCAAGAAGATGCTCTTGAGCATATTAAATTTCTGGGAACTCTCCTTCCTGCCTAACAGAAGAACCCTAAAATTGGCCTAAACCACTCTATCTTCAGAATGGCCACATCAAAGAGGGAGGGATTTTTACTAGCTCCAGGAGAGTGAGATGGAGTGCTGATGGATTTTCTCTAGCCATCTTTTTTCTCAGGAGATTTTTTTTTTTTTGAAGTGGTCATTTCTATCCTAATGTCTACCTTCCTAACTATACCTCTACCAAAATAGGATTGATAATGTTTCTGTCACTGTGGGATTTGAGACTGAAACTAGATAGCATTTGGCTGTAATGTTGTACAGCTCTTTTATACATCTGAGAGATTGAATCAAATAACCACTAATTTTCCTTCCCGACTTAGAAAGTTGCCTTACTATGAGATGTTCAAGATTCCTAAAACCATGTTAAATTTAGCATGTGTAAATGTTTAAGTTTTCAAGGCAAAAATTGCCTGTGCTATTAATTTTTTTATAGTCATTGGGCTAAAATAGTATTTTCTCATTACAATAATCTGTAAAGCTAAGGTATATAAGAGAAATGGCCACCTCATGATCAGAACTATTTGTCTTACGAAATACTGAGAGATTTTTCTGGGAGTTGGATGGCAGGATGTTAGGCAAATGCCCAGCTGCTTATCACAAAGAATCCTGGCCCACACATTCACACAGCCAACTCCTGACAGCAGGGACTACAAAGCAGTGAACATGGCATCTGCCTTTTCCGATAACCACATGGTACAGCAACAGAGTAGAACAGAAGTTTATGCAAAATAATGTGAACAGAAAGCCTACATGAAATATGTTAAATACATTAAGTTCATGACAGGGAGAGGGAGGAGAGACAGGGAAGTAAGGGAGAGAAAGACAGAGACAGAGACAAAGAAATGAAACTCAGGAGTTGTAGAGCCAAGGAGCTATGGTAATTAAATCTAGTTAAATCCTCTTTGTTTTGATGCTAAGTGTGCATAGATTCAGCTTTTATTCAATTAATGTCAAGCTTATTTCTTGATTATAAGACTAAATTTAAGTCATTCAGTCTCTAAGCATGTTTAAACATTGTGAGAAAAGCTATGATTTTTGCCCAAGTAATACCATAGGCTGTATTCATAACCTTGATATTAGGTTATTTTCATGGTTTCCAAAGCACATGAGCTTTAGCTATATATATATCAAAATTTACTCAGTACCCATTCTTTATACCATTAAAATAATTTTCTGTTATATTGGCTATGGCCTATTTTCTTTCATTAGTTAACATAATATGTGTTAAATTCAGAAAGTTAGAAACATTTAACAAAATACTGATATGCGAATATTTTAAAATCCAAATGCTCCATCAAATTGTGCTATAAATTCATCTGCAACTCAAATCATTTGTGGAAAAGTTCTTCCTAGCTTCAGGGACTGCTAAGAAAACTATCTTCATGTAAAAATGTGATTGAAGTTTGTTTTGAAACATTAAAGAAAGACACTTTAATTAAGCTCATGGATATTTGAATGTATTCCCAGGAAATATAATTAGTGTAACTATCCAACAGAATGACAAAATTAGAAAAGTGAAACCACACAGAAAAAAAAAATTAATCCCTTAGGAGGTGTTGTCTTAAAACAAGAGAAGGAAAGGACCTCTCAGTGGTAGGAAGGCCTGTTTTAGAAAGTCCCTTCTCCTGGGACTTCTACCTCCTATGTGCTTACTAGAAAAAATTAATAATACTATGGAGTATTAATGAATATATGACATAATGAATGGCCAAGAATTTCTTTGCTAGGTAACCTGTCTTTTTATTTTAATCTCAATGCTACCACTTTCTGTTCCTCTCCATCCTCCATCCAACTTTAGACACATACTTCCTCCAGAGTTGAATCATCCTCTAGCTTGGCTACCTGGAGCCACATGGGCCACAAAACAAGTGTCATTAAATAGAATCCACTCCTGAATGTAATTTTAAAAGTGGAATGAGAAAGAGATTTTTTTTTTTCCCATGGTAAGAAATCTGGGGTGGTGAAAGTCATGAATCTTGGGCCTGATGTATTTTCATTTTCAGAGGATACTGCTGAAGGAAGGAATGCAAAACTCAGAGGGAGAAAGAGCACCAAAGAAAGTTCATGTGACATTCAGTTCCAGCTAGTTTCCTAGAGTCCTGTTTTGATGCTACTTACTTGGTTTCCTAATAAAAATGCTTTCTTTTAGACCAAGCTAGTTGAAGCCAGGTTGGTATTGTTTCAATCAGAAAGCTCTGCATGCTTCCAAGTCTCTGGAAGCATCTTGAATAAGGGGCAGAAAGAAGGTGACTGTCTGAGGGAGGGAGGGACTATTGTGAAATACTGTCTTCTGGACATGACAGGCCATAATTATAAACTCACAGCAGCTATGATTATCAGCACACAACCCACACTTGGTTGGGCCCAACAGTCTGGCTTATTGGGGCCCTCTTCTTCAGAGGATGTATAGAAAGTTAACGGTTTCTGAGGGAGGGAGAGACATTTTCATCAGTATTATAGCCATTGTTCATGTAAATAATCCCTTACTTGTGCTCCTGTAAGCAATACAAATACCTAATTGGGTCACAAGAAGAATGAACACAGGAAAGAAGGAAAGAGGAAGAGAGCAAAGGGAAAAAGAAAGAGAAGAAGAAAAGGAAGGAAGGAAGGAAGGAAGGAAGGAAGGAAGGAAGGAAGGAAGGAAGGAAGGAAGGAAGGCAGGCAGGCAGGCAAGAGGAAAGAAAGAAAGAAAGAAAGAAAGAAAGAAAGAAAGAAAGAAAGAAAGAAACAAACAAACAAACAAACAAACAAACAAACAAACAAACAAACAAAGACAGGCTGGAGAGATGGTTCAGCAGTTCAGGCACTTGCCTGCAAAGCCTAAGGACCAGAGTTCACTTCCACAGTACCCACATAAAACCAAATGCACAAAGTGGTGCATGCATCTGGTGCTTGTTTGCCATGGTTCCAGAGGCCGTTGGTGAGTCCATTTGAATGCTTTCTCCTCTCTCTGCCTTTCTCACTCTCACCCTCACTCTCATAAATAAATAAATAATAAAATATTTTAAAGGATCAATGAAAGAAAGAGGGAAAAGGAGAGAAAAGGGAATATATAACAATGAAGGGGCCTGATTAGAAAGAGGGTTTAGTAGGAGTGGGAAGGAGATAAGAAGGTTGAAGATTAATACATTTTAGGAACGTGTACCAAAGTGTGGTGTCACATACTTTTAATCTCATCACTCAGGAGGCAGAGGTAGGATGATCACTAATAGTTCAAGGCTGACTACATAGAGAACTCCAGGTCAGCCTGTGCTAGAGTGAGACCCTACCTTGGGAAAAAAAAAAAAAAAAAGATGTGTGTAAGAGAGGAAGAGAAATGAGTAGAGCATCTGTATTCATCCCTGTCTGCTTCCTGACCATGAATGTGATATGTTCAGCTACCTCATGCTCCTGCCACATGCCTACCCTTCCATGATAGATTACATCCTCAAATAAGCTCTTCCCTCCTTAACAGAAGTTCTGAGTCATATTGTTTTATGTAAGATAAGTGATTGATGGATTGGCTATTTTATAACTTGGCCATAGGAACTAAATATACATAGAAAATAAATTCTGTTCTGTAGTCAAATTTTATGTACCTTATAATTTATGATCTCTAACTTGCTCCATCTTCTACTACAATAATGAAATATCCCAGGTGCCATCTCCCCATTTACATCCATTTTCATTACAAGGAATAACTTGAAGCAAACTTGCCCATGGATTCCCATATCCTAGTTTCTGTTCATGGTAATCAGAACAATAAAAAGGATAAAACTACAACAAAACAAAACTCTACAGCACAACAGTGATAAGCCAAACCATTTTGCTGGGCAGTTCTTAAGCTTGTCCAAAATAACCGGATGAATATTTCAATTCAGATGGTCTAATACAATGTTCGAGGTTTCCTGAAAAATAACTCCAAAACTCATTGGTCCTGCACAGGAGATCAGCTTAGACTTTGGGCTATAAGAAGTAAGAAATTAACCCAATCTCAGCTTTCTTTGAGAATAAGCCTTACTTATCTCTCTCACAGGGAGAAATACAACCCCAGAAGCCTAAGCATCTTGGTCTAAAGAGACAAAGTCTGGGCACAGAGGCCCAGACAGTGAGAGAACTCAGGCTGAACTCCACCAAGTCTGCCAGAGAGTCTCTAAATCCAAATTCCTTTAAGAACAGAGTGACAAGAAAGGGTCAGCGGGCAGATGTGAAAGGACAAGAGCTGGCACAAAGAGCAGCTTGAGGCAGGGGCTGCTGCAAACAGAGCACCATTATTTCCCTGAGAACTGGGGGTGTATGAGTCAGGCTGGTTTAAAAGTTCAAGACCAGGGAACACAGCAGTAAATGAAAAAAGCTATTATTCTTTCATTGATATTGTACCTGGATTATTAAATTTTCTTCAGGCTAATTCCAATGCTTATGGAAAATTCAAATAATAGATACCTTGTGTTTTATCACCTTGAAGAGGCCAACAGATATAGCCACAAACCACTTAAAAAAAATCTTTCAAGAAACATAAATGAAAGCTCTAAATCAAAATCAAATCTTTGTTGACATGACAAAATAGTCATTCTGAAGTGAAGCACAGTGGCTGAGTTATAACATTTCAGACTTCAAAATGGTGAAGCAATTTTCTGATGAACATTTTATAAAAACATTTTTTTTTCAATAATATAACCTCTATAGCCAGGAGTGGTAGCACAGGCCTTTAATTCTAGCACTCGGGAGGCAGAGGTAAGTGGGTCACTGTGAGTTTGGGGCCGCCCTGAGGCTACATAATGAATTCCAGGACAGCCTGGCATAGAGTGATACCCTACCTTATAAAGCCAAGAAAGAAAATTGACGTCTATATCCCTGTCCAAAGTACCATCATTTACACTTTTTCTTATCCATCCTGTGAAGTTTTTTGGATTAATCTCAGTTTATCATCTCCCACCTAGGGTAAAACTTATCTAACCCCTGTTTTTTCCCACATTTAAAAAAATCATTTTTATTTATTTATTTATCTGAGGGAAAGAGAGAGAGAGAGAATGGACAAACCAGGACCCTCTACCCGCTGCAAACAAACTTCAAACACATGTATCACTTTATGCATCTGTCTTACATGGGCCCCGGGGAATTGAACCTGGGTTCTTTGGCTCTACAGGCAAGCACCTTAACCACTAAGCAATGTCTCCAACCCTTTTTTCCCACATTTATTAGCAGACATTTGTTCTTTGGGTGTCATAGAATTTTTTTTTAATTTTTTATTAGTTTTGTATTCAGAAAATACAGGCAGTTTGGTACCATTATTAGGCTCATCCATGACCTACCCCCTCCGCATTGGCCCCTCCTTGTTGAGGTATATGGGTCATGCATTGTGGGGTTAGCCCATAGTTATTGGTATGATAAATGTCTCTGCATATCATGACCCAACATGTGGCTCTGATATTCTTTCCGCCCCCTCTTCCCCAAAATTTCCCTGAGCCATGTTGGGTTCATTTTTGGTCTGCTTCAGTGCTGAGGTGTTGGGGGCCTCTGAGGCTATGGCTCTCTGATTTGGAAGAAGTTGATTTTTCTCTGTGTTGGTCTCCTTCCCCCTTGTGCTGGTATCCAGTTCATCAGGAAAACAGCACCCTTGCTTGTTTCACCAATTTTCCTTAGTTTCAGCTGGGGCCCTTTTGAGGTATGATGGGGTGGCTCTGTCCTTAGGATCTACATCTATCTGAAAAAGAGAAGCAGATTCTCCAATGGAGAGTAAGTTAGCACCCGGAAAATTGAGATAACACTTACTTTTTAAATAGAGAGTTTAATAGGTGTAGGCCCTCTTGTAGCCCATGATTGATGGTAGCATGATATTGGAGAGTGGGCTTATGTTTGGATATGGTTCTGACTTGTTTCCCAGCTCCAGCTATGGGTCCCATACCACTGAGGGGATCAGTTAGCCAAATCAAGAGCAGTTGGTTCCCCACCATGGCTGTGTGCCACTATTGCACTTGTGTGGGCATCACAACAGGTTATTTGTTGCTAAGTTGGTTAGACCATGAGTTGCTTGGACAGATAATGGTTATTTCCCTCAGTCGCCCATGCAGCACCTTCTGGCTCTAGACACGCTGACTGTCTGGGGACTGACTCTCTCCTATCTTCCAGCCATTCCATTTCATTTTACATGTCAGCTGCATATGGTGTCTTCAGCAGTAGGGTCTTACCACTAACCTTTGGTGGGTCATCAAGTACTCTGACAGAAATCTGTTATTCTTTTAGGAAACCTTGTAGGTTTCTCTGATCAAAAGCTCATTGTGGATGATAGCCCCATGCTGGTACTGGGAGTTACAAATAACTATAATAACTATAATAACTAAAGCAAATGCCAATAGCATGTATGAGGGGGACAATCATGGTTAAAAATTAAAGACCTACAAAAATGCTTATATCAAGACACTGTTTGTAAATATGTACAGTGAGTAGGTACTGGACATTTTTGGGACTCACATGATCTTGTTCATTAGTGTAGGAATCAACAGAGGACAAAAGGTGAAGACAAAACATTGGAAACAGGGGCAATTAATAATAAATGTATAATAATGGTTAGTACTATATAATAATACATATGATAATTCAAATTGTATCATAGTATAATAATGTAAATGTAATAAAATAGTGTGATTAAGAGAAAAAAATAAAAATAAATTTATACTAAGAAGAGTGGAAATTGCTAGAAATGCCATTTTATATACAGGTTACTGAGAATATAAATTTTATACAAAATGCTAAGTGGTAAGGATCTGAAGGATCTTTAATCTGGATTTTAGTATCAACTGCACAATTGGTTAGTATATTTGTGTATAAATGCCTATTTTGTCCACCAAAATTCAGCAGTGGGAATCAAAGGAAACCTACTTTAAAATAGAGGAATGAGGCAAGGGATGTAGCTCAGTTGCCTAGTGTGTAAAAAGCCAAGGGTTCAATCCCAAGCACTACATGATGTGCTGGTGCATGCTTGGAATATTAGCAATCAGGAGGTGGGAGCAGCGTGATCAGAAGTTAAAGGTCATCATTGCATATATCTTATATAATGACTTGGAAGTCTGACTGAGATACTTGAGGCAGTGACACACACACACAAAAAGGTGGTGTGACTACTTTGTTTAAACCTAGACATGTTTCCGGTTTAGATGGTGGCATAGGTACCACGCCAAAGCAGCCTAGGGGGGAAAAAGACTGAAAAAACTCAGCAAAATACACACTTTTACTAAAAAGTGAGGTGTATAGGAAATTGAAATGGCAGTGGAGAAGTAGAAGAGATCCAGAGCCCACACAGGCAGGCTAAAGCTGCCCCAGCAGGTCTGCTGACCTTGGCGGCGGCAGCACACTGGAAAGCTGCCAGGCTCGGCTCTAGCCACAGAAAAAACCAGGTGCTGGGAGCTTCCACTCACAGGGAGCTCTCCACAACCCATGAAATGTGAAGGGAGAGTGGCAGTGAACAACAGAGGACCACATCACAAGGTAGAAGAACACCTGGAACAGCGAGAGAACCAGAGCAGCTGCAGCTCCCTCCCCTCCCCCACCGCCTGAGCCCAGATCCCACGAACAGAGCAGTGGTCCCGGGACCCAGCCACGCTAACTTGAGCTGACAGCAGGACTCTGCTCCGGCACCAGCAGCAGCGGCCCCAGCAGCAGCAGATCCAGTAGAGGCAGCAACGGCAGACCCAGCAGTGGCAGCAATGGCAGATCCAACAGCAGCAGTGGAGGTTCCAGCAGTGGCAGCTAAAGCAGCAGCAGCAGTGGCAACAGCAGGGGTGGACCCAGCAGAGGCGACAGACCTAGCAGCAGCAGCTTTAGCAGCAGTGGTAACAGATCCAGCAGCGGCAGCTTCAGGAGTAGCAGTGGCAGTTCCAGCAGCAGGGGTGCCGTTCTGCAGGGCCACAGTTGCCAGGCTCAGTTTACCCCACAGGTAAAACCAGTGCCCACCTCGAGAAATCAGAACAGCAGCCCAACAACCCAGCCAGCAACATGACTGAGACCAAAATCATCCAAAAAGATAACTTGGATTGATTGCACCAGGGAAGGGTCTCACTTGGTCACAAGCTGACTTGAATCCCTCAACAGACCAGAAATCTTAACCTGTTTGTTGCTATATGATCTGGTCGTTATAATAACTACTCTTGCATAAATATTTGGTGCTGTTTTTGATTGAATGTGTACAGTGTTTAGTTAAATTTTAGAATCTACTGGTATTTTATTCCACTCAGCCTACTTGAATACTCCCATAGCAGGGAAAATCAACCCCTAGGAACACCATTGTAGATACTCTGAGAGCCTTAGGAAACAATATAACACCTTAAGCTCCTATCCTGAAGATATATAACATCAAATCAATTGATACAGCTAAGAATACCTAGCTGCCTAGAAAATCCAAGCATTAATTTAATCTAAGATGCAAAAATATATACATTATAACACAAGACACACTAAAAAGCAAGACAATATAAATCCACCTAACAATATTAATGCATCAGAAATGATCTCCAGTGAGAACGAGTTAGAGGAAATGCCTGAGAAAGATTTCAAAAGAATGATTGTAAATATGTTCAAAGAAGTCAGAGAACAAATCAAAGGAGTCAAAGAGGAATGCAAAGAGGAAATCAAAGGAAAGAAAGAAGATGCAGGACACCAATTTCATGAAATGAAGAAGGCAATACAAGATATAAATAAGGAAATAGAAATAGTAAAGAAAAACCAGTCAGACTTACTAGCAATGAAGAACACAGTTAATGAAATAAAAAAAAACTCTGTAGAAAATCTCACCAGTAGAATGGATGAAGGAGACGACACAATATCTAAGCTAGAAGACCAGGGGGCAGATCTAATACAGGCCAACAAAGAGAAAGACAAACTTACAGAAAAGTATGAGTGAGAATTTCAAGATATTCGGGACACTATGAAAAGATCAAATATAAGAATTCATGGCATAGTAGAAGGAGAAGTATTCCACTCCAAAGGCATAGTAGGTGTCTTCAACAAAATCATAGAAGAAAACTTCCCCCAATTGGGAAAGAGGTGCCAATGCAGATACAGGAAGCCTTTAGAACCCCAGCCAGACAAAACCTGGAGAGAACCTCTCCTAATCATATTATTATCAAACTACCAAACACACAAACTAAGGAAAAAATATTGAAAGCAGTTAGAGAGAAAAATCAAGTTACCTACAAAGGCAAGCCAATCAGGGTTACAGCAGATTTTTCAACACAAAGTTTAAAAGCCAGAAGACCTTGGAATGATATATTCCAAGTTCTGAAAGATAACAACTGTCAACCAAGGTTACTTTATTATGCAAAGCTATCCATTCAAATAGATGGAGAAATAAGAACATTCCATGACAAAACCAGGTTAAAGGAGTATTTGAAGACAAAACCAGCTCTACAGAAAATACTTGATAGGATCCTACATGCTGAAGAAAAGGAAAAACAAACATATAAGGAACCTGGAAAAAACAAGCAATACTCAAATACTAGTTAACACAAGAAAGCACAGGTAGAACTGGAAACACACACACACACACACACACACACACACACACACACACACAAAGACAAACATAAATACACACCTTTCAATAATATATCTTAATATCAATGGCCTCAATGCCCCAACTAAAAGACATAGGTTTGCAGACTGGGTTAAATTGCAGGATCCTACAATTTGTTGTCTCCAAGAAACTCACCTTTCCACAAAGGATAGACATTATCTTATGGTGAAAGGTTGGAAAACGGTGTTTCAAGAAAATGGGCCTAGAAAACAAGCAGGGGTTGCTATCCTAATATCTGACAAGGTAGACTTCAGTCCAACATTGGTCAAGAAAGATAAGGAAGGTCACTATATATTTATTAAGGGCACACTCCACAGGAGGACATTACAATCCTACATAGATGCGCCTGACATGGGGGCTCCCAAATTCATCAAACAAACACTAATAGAACTAAAGTCACAGATAACACCAAACACAGTGGTGGTGGGTGACTTTAACACCTCACTCTCATCAATTAACAGTTAATCCTGGGAAAAAATAAACAGAGAGGCATCTGGACTAAATGAGGTCATAGAAGGAATGGACCTAACAGATATATACAGGACATTTCATCCAAATGCTGCAGAATATACATTCTTTTCAGCAACACATGGAACATTCTCTAAAATAGACCATATATTAGGACACAAAGCAAATCTTAACAAATTCAGGAAAATTGAAATAATTCCTTGCATTCTATCTGACCACAATGGAATTAAACTACAAATCAGTAGCAAGAAAGGCTATAGAACATACACAAAATCATGGAAACTAAACAATACACTACTAAATGATGAATGGGTCAATGGAGAAATCAAGAAGGAAATCAAAAAATTTATAGTCAAACAATAATGAGAACACAACATAGCAAAGTCTCTGGGACACAAGGAAGGCAGTTTTAAGAGGTAAATTTATAGCCTTAAGTGCCTATATTAAGAAATTAGAAAGGTTGCAAGTAATTACCTATGCTTCACCTTAAAGCCTTGGAAAAAGAACATGGTAAACCAAAAATCAATAGATGGGAAGAATTAATAAAGATTAGGGCAGAAATTAATGAAATAGAAACAAACAAACAAAAAAAAAACAATCCAAAGAATTAATGAATCAAAGAGTTGGCTCTTTGAAAGGATATACAAGATTGATAAACCCTTAGCAAATCTGACCAAAAGAAAGAGAGAAGAGACACAAATTCATAAAATCAGAGATGAAAAAGGTAACATCATAAAAGATTTCAGAGAAATTCAAAAAATCATAGGGACATACTATAAAAGCATATACTCCACAAAGTATGAAAATCTGAAAGAAATGGATGATTTCCTTGATTTATATGACCTACCTAAATTAAATCAAAATGATATTAATCACTTAAATAGACCTATAAAAAACATGTAGATCCAAACAGTTATCAATAATCACCCAACTAAAAGAAGCCCAGAGCCAGATGGATTCACTGCTGAATTTTACCAGACCTTTAAGGAACAGCTAACACCATTGCTTCTTAAGCTTATCCAGGAAATAGAAAAAGAAGGAATTCTACCAAACTCCTTCTATGAGGTCAGCATCACCTGATACCAAAACCAGGCAAAGATAGAACAAAAAAAGAAAATTACAGACCAATCTCCCTCATGAACATACATGTAAAAATTCTCAACAAAATATTGGCAAACAGAATACAAGAGTATATCACAAAGATCATTCACCCCGACCAAGTAGGCTTTATCCCAGAGATGCAGGGATGGTTCAATATATGCAAAACTATAAATGTAATACATTATATAAATGGGTTGGAGGACAAAAATCACATGATCATCTCATTAGATGCAGAGAAAGCATTTGACAAAATCCAATATCCCTTCATGATAAAATTCCTACAAAGTCTAGGAATAGAAGGAACATATCTCAATATAATAAAAGCTATTTATGACAAGCCTACAGCCAACATATTAAATGGGGAAAAACTGGATGCTTTCCCACTAAGATCAGGAACAAGACAAGGGTGTCCACTGTCCCCAGTTTTATTTAATATAGTTCTGGAAGTCTTAGCCATAGCAATAAGGTAAGAGACACACATAAAAGGGATACAAATTGGAAAGGAAGAGATCAAGTTATCATTATTTCCAGATGATATGTTTCTATACATAAAAGACCTTAAAGACTCTACTAGCAAACTGTTAGAGCTAATAAAAACTTACAGCCTTATAATCATGAAAAATGTTAATAAAAATTAAAAAAAAACTTACAGCCATGTAGCAGGATACAAAATAAATACACAGAAATCAGTAGCCTTCATATATGCTAACAACAAACACACAGAAGATGAAACCAGAGAATCACTCCCATTCACAATTGCATCAAAAAAAAAAAAAGAAGAAGAAATAAAGTACCTTGGAATAAATCTAACCAAGGAAGTAAAGAATCTCTACAATGAGAACTTTAAAACACTCAAGCGAGAAATCGCCGAAGACACTAGAGAGTGGAGAAACATCCCTTGTTCCTGGATTGGAAGAATCAATATTGTGAAAATGGCAATCTTACCAAAAGCAATCTACACATTTAATGCAATCCCTATCAAAATTCTAAAGGCTTTCTTCATGGAAATAGAAAAAACAATCCAAAAATTCATTTGGAATCACAAAAAACCTCAAATATCTAAAATAATACTGAGCAACAAAAATAAGGCTGGTGGTATCACCATACCTGATTTTAACCTATACTACAGAGCCATAGTAACAAAAACAGGGTGGTACTGGCACAAAAACTGACATGTAGATCAGTGGAACAGAATAGAGGACCCTGATGTAAGCCCAGGTAGCTATAGCCACCTGATATTCAATAAAAATGCCAAAAATACTCATTGGAGAAAAGACAGCCTCTTCAGCAAATGGTGTTGGGAAAACTGGATATATATCTGCAGAAGGATGAAAATAGATTCTTCTCTCTCGCCATGCACAAGAATTAAGTCCAAATGGATTAAAGACCTTAACATTAGACCGGAAACTCTGAAACTGCTAGAGGAAAAAGTAGGGGAAACCCTTCAACATATTGGTCTTGGCAAAGACTTTCTGAATACAACCCCAATTGTTCAGGCAATAAAACCACAGATAAATCACTGGGACCTCATGAAATTACAAAGATTTTGCACAAAAATCAAAGAGGCAACCTACAGAATGGGAAAAAATCTTTGCCAGCTATATATCTGATAGAGGATTAATATCTAGGATATACAAAGAACTCAAAAAGTTAAATAATAAGGAATCAAACAAGCCAATCAAAAAATGGGCTTTGGAGCTAAATAGAGCATTCTCAAAGGAAGAAATACGAATGGCATATAAGCATCTAGTCATCACTAGTCATCAGGGAAATGCAGATTCAAACTACATTGAGATTCCATCTCATTCCTGTCAGATTGGCCACCATCAGGAAAACAAATGATCATAAATGTTGGCGGGGATGTGGAAAAACAGGAACACTTCTACACTGCTGGTGGGAATGCAATCTGGTCCAGCCATTGTGGAAATCAGTGTGGAAGTTCCTTAAACTGCCAAAGATTGACCTACCATATGACCCAGCTATAGCACTCCTAGGCATATATCCGAAGGAATTATCTCATTTCCTTAGAAGTACGTGCTCAACCATGTTTATTGTTGTTCAATTTATAGTAGCTGGGAAATGGAACCAGCCTAGATGTCCCTCAACTGATGAGTGGATAATGATTATGTGGCACATTTATACAATGGAGTTCTATTCAGTGGTAAAGAAAAATGAAATTACAAAATTTGCAGAAAAATGGATGGATCTGGAAAGGATTATACTAAGTGAGGTAACCCAGGCCCAGAAAGCCAAGCACCACATGTTCTCCCTCATATGTGGATCCTAGCTACAGATGATTGGGCTTCTGCGTGAGAAGGAAAATACTTAGTAGCAGAGGCCAGTAAGTTAAAATGGAGATATAAAGGGAAGAGAAAGGAAGGGAGGAGGGTACTTAATAGGTTGGTATTTTATATATTTAAGTACAATGATTGAGATGGGGAGGTAATAGGATGGAGAATGGAATTTCAAAGGGGAAAGTGTGGGGGGTAGGGAGAGTATTACTATGGGATTTTTTTTTTATAATCATGGAAAATGTTAATAAAAATAAATAAATAAATAAATAAATAAATAAATAAATAAATATTTTAAAAAATAAAGCTAGACACATTCCAGTGTCTCATAGTGTTATTCCTTACCAGAGATTTGGAACTGTGATGTGTCACTAAGAACTGTGCTGTGCTGTACATTTCTATGGAGGTGAGGGAATGTCTCCAGCTACTGTGGTACCATCAGCATGTCTTCAGCACTAACAAGAAAATTATAAGAAAAACGCCTACAGCTTAATACATCTTATCTTTTGTCCTTCTGAATTTCTCCAAAGATTAAAGGACAAACATAATTCTTAACTAGGTGTTAGTGACTATCTCTGCCTAAATCAATAATGTTGTTGTTTAATTGCCACAAGGTGTAGTTGCCATTTTATTTTCCTATCTCCAATATATAAGCATGATTTCTACCAATGTTCAAATTTATTTTCTAACCCAGGTGTTGTATTTAATTTCTTTTGCCAATTTGATGGGATTAAGAACTACCTGGGGGAGGCATATAAATCATAGTTGGTAAAGTTTATCTAGCATGACTGATGTACAAAAGAATGAATTGAGGAGACTAATTCACAACCTGGACAAGAATGCGACAAAAGTGAATGCAAAGGTTAGTAACTTGAAAGAGATATTTGGTTTAAAGGAGGAAAAAATTAGCAAGGATACTGAAACACTGAAAAAAAATCAAACTGTAATACTGGAAATGAAATAAATAACCCACCAAATAAAAAAAACACAACACAAAGCACCATGAACAAATGACACCAAGCAGAGCAAACATCATGGTGAGTACAAAGTCAGGACAATAAAACATTTAGTCATATATAAAGAAAAAAATTAACAAATGACTACTACTTGAAAGAAATCTAGTATACATTCAAGAGACCAAACCTAAAAAACCATGGGGTACACAAGAAGGCACCAAGGTATAGTCAAAAGGCATATATGATTTACTCAATGATATTACATTAGAAAATTTCCAAAACCTACAGAAAGAAAAGGACATTCAAGCATAAAAGACATTTAGAGCCAAGTGTGATGGCACATGTGTTTAATTCCAGCACTTGGGAGGCAGAGGTAAGAGGATAACCATGAGTTTGAAGCCATCCTGAAACTACATAGTGAATCACAGGTCAGCCTGGACTACATCAAAAAAAAAAAAAAAAAAAAAAACCCCACACTGTTTAGAAGCACAAACACACATGACCATAAAAGAATCTCTCTACAACATATCATAGTCAATATATCAAAATTCAAAGAATCAACAGTAAAAGGTTTAAGGAAAAAATATCAACTTACATGCAAAGGCAGAAATTTCAGAATAATATCAGTTCTTTCATTAGCAACACTAAAAAGAATGAAATCATGGATTTACATATTAAAAGTCCTAATACACACACACACACACACACACACACACACACACATATCTGTCAATGAATATTGGTATACCTGCAAAGTTATCTTATAACTGATAACTTATATCTTATAGGTTGGGCATGGTGGCACATACCTTTAATCTTAGCACATGGTCAGCTAAGGTAGGAAGATCCCTGTGAGTTTGAGGCCAGCCTGAGACTACAGAGTGAATTCAAGGTCAGCCTGGGCTACAGCAAGACCCTCAAAAAAAATTATGGAGAAATAAGAACATTTCAAAGCAAACCCCAACTGAGGCAATTAGTGACAACTGAACCAAAAGTGAAGAAAATTCTTATAGAAATACACGGAGAGGAGAAAGAATGTTAGTCTGTTCCATGAGAACAGATAAAAGAATACTGATGAACAAATAAAGGCTATGACGGAAGCAATCACGTCGATCACAGCAAACCAGTAAAACCTCACTATTAATGGGGGAGGCAGGGGGAATACCAATAATCTGACTAATCAGAACATCAACCAATAAAATCACAGAAATTGGAAAATTCCTCTCCTTAATAAGATTAAATGCAAATGGCCTCATCTCACCAATAAGAAGACATACACTAATTGATTGGAGTAAAACAACACACAATTATCTATTGCCTCCAAGAAATACACTTAGCTTGGATAAACACTCAAAACCTAAGAGGCAAAGGATGGAAAGGAACCGACTAACAAACAAGTGCCATGATAAGCTGGAGCAGCATTTCTCACATCCTAGAGATTAGACTTCAGACCCAAACTAGTCAGAAGATATGAAGAGTGCCATTATGTACTAATAAAGGCAAAAATTCATCAGTGAAATATAATAATTATAAATACTAATGCACCAAATATTTGGGATCTCAAATCCAAAAAAGTAACACAACAGGGCTAAAAAGGTCACATACATCCTGCCACAATAGGAGACTTCAGTCTTCCACTGTCATATGTAGTTAAGTCTTCCAAACTAAAAATCAGCAAAGTAAGTTCAAAGATAAATTATGCCAGAAGTCAACTGAATTTAGGCAGTACTTACACAGCATTCCATCCAATATACAGGGAATACACATTCTCCTTAGAGGCACATGGGACCTTCTCTAAAACTGATCACATTGTTGGACACAAAGCAAGCCTTAGCAAGCAAAATAATAAATCCATGTATTTAATCAAATCACAGTGGAACAAATTTAGGAATCAATTCTGAGAGACAGTTCAGATACTATAGAAATATTTGGAGACTGAAGAATATGCTTTGGAATGAACAGTGTGTCACTGAAGAAATAATGGAAGAACTTTTAGAAATTCCTGGAATTTCTAAATCAAATGAAAATGACAGCACATTCTATCAAATCGTTTGGGATACAGCCAAGGTAAGAATTTATAGCTATAAGTACTAACATTTTTTTAAAAAGTCAAAGAATCTAATACTAGGATAGCAGTGGTAGGTGGCTCCCTGGAGCTCATTCAGCAAGTCTGATCTAATTGGTGAGTGCCTGTTTCAAAAATAGATGGATAGTGTTTTTGAGGATGACACTCATGATTGCCCTCTGGCCTCTGTACAGACAGCACACATATGCATCCACACACACACATACACACTAAAACATATATTGACATACACACACCACAAAAACATTCACACACCAATGATGCACTTCAAGACTCTAGACAAACAAGTTGACAAGATTAAATCCAGCAAATGGCAAAAGTAATAAAGAGTAGGACAGAAATTAATGCAATAGAGATTACAAGAACAGTACATGGAATCAACAAAATAAATAGTTGGTGCTTTGAAAAGATTGAGATTTAAAAACTGCTAGCCAAACTAACAAAGTAGGAGAGAAAACCCAAATTAATAAAAGGAGAGGTAAAAAGGGACTTATTACATCATACTCCAATGAAATCCAGAAGATCATTAGGGAACACTTTGAAATTTCATATTCCAAATATGCAGGAAACATAGGAGAAATAGATATACCTTTAAATAAATTCATATGCCCTACTAAAATTAAGCTTAGAAACCATAAACAATTTAAATAGACTCTAGAGTCGGGCGTGGTGGCACATGCCTTTAATCCCAGCACTCGGGAGGTAGGGGTAGGAGGATCACCATGAGTTTGAGGCCACCCTGATAATACTGAGTGAGTTCCAGGTCAGGCTGGGCTAAAGTGGGACCCTACCTCGAAAAACCAAAATAAATAAATAAATAGACTCTAAATGAGTAATGAGATTAAAGCAATAATTCAATGTCTCCTCACCCGTCATTCTTAATGACTGCATTGCTGTTCCTGCGGCATGACTGGATGGCCACCTGTTCTGTCAGAATTCTTCGTGCTGTCTAACTCCTACCAGGTGTCTCTTCTTTCAGTCGGGATGGGAGGGAGCTCATGAGACCTTCCACAGACAGTGCTGGTGAAGCATGATTGGCTACTATTAAGAGGAGTATTAGAAATTGAACATCATATTGTTTCCATTTTTTAATGTTAATTTTATTTATTATTATATTGCTTTTCTCTTAGGAAGAATAAGTCACAGTAAATGTCACAAAACTCAGACCTTGGTGTCTAGGTTTACCTAACAAAGCACTGTTTTCATCACATGAAATGTAGAAAACATACTCTTCTCTAACCACAAACCTGTCAGGTACTTATTTTTAAAAGTTAGACTACTTTAGGTGAATAACAGTTTTTAAATTATGTAAAATAATTGTCAGCTGGGTTTAGTGGCACATGACTGTAATCCCAACACTCAGGAAGCAATGATAACAAGATTGATGTCAGCCTGGTCTACTTAGTGAGACCCGGTCCCAAACCAAAACAAAGCAAAACAAAACATTAAACCTGTATTGCTTCTTAAATTAAAAAAAAAAAAAGACATGGAATGCTTCACAAATTTGCATGTTATCCTTATGCAGGGGCCATGCTATTCATTTTTGCAGTGTTGCAATTTTAGTGTATGCGCTGCCAAAGAGAGCACCCGTTTCTACTTTTTGCTTTGGGTGCAGAATTCAGCATCAAAACCTACTCAGAGACTAGCTTGCATAGCTGGGACTTCACCACTCTGTGCACGGTGATGTCTGTGGACTTCTGGCTGTGTTTATTTATTTATTTCTGCATTTATTTTCAAATGTACTGCATGTGTTGCTTACTAATATATACATCTTTGATTTCTTTTATATTTTATTTATTTATTTATGAAAGAGGCAGAGAGAGAGATAGAGAGAATGGGTGTTTCAGGTCCTCTAGCAACTGCAAATAAACTCCAGACTCATGCGCCACCTTGTGCATCTGGCTTACATGGGTAAGAATAGAACCTGTCATAATGATTTGTAGGCAAGCACCTTAACTGCTAAGCCATCCCTTTGGGCCATTTTCTTTAGGTTGTTACTAATGTTTCTAAAATGGTGGAGTTAATTTGGTGGTCATAAATGAAACTAGGCATGAAGTGTGTCAGATTTATATCTGCCCACCAATTCAGGTACCAGGTATTTCTAACAATGTATATAGTGCCTAAAAACTGTGTCAAGGTCTGGAGAAATGGCTTAGTGGTTAAGCGCTTGCCTGTGAAGCCTATAGACCCTGGTTTGAGGCTCAATTCCCCAGGACCCATGTTATCCAGATGCACAAGGGGGCACACATATCTGAAGTTCGTTCACAATGGCTGGAGGCCCTGGCATGCCCATTCTCTCTCTCTATCTGCCTCTTTCTCTCTCTGTCTGTTGCTCTCAAATAAATAAATAAAAATTTTAAAAAACTGTGAAAATCCTTCTATTTTAATCCTGATTTCTATGGAATCTGATCTCTTGTTTTAATGCATATACTACCAAGCTAAAACAAATAAGAAAAAGTCTCCCCGTAGAGAAAAGCCTCAAACAAGTTTCATGCTGAACTTTACCATGCCTTTAAATGTTAGCTAACTCCAGTACTTCTCAAACTGTTCTACATAGCAGGAAGGGAGGAGCACTGTGAAACTACTATGAAGCCAGCATGCCTGATGCCAAAACCAGACAAAGGCACAGCAAAAGCAAAAGGAAATTGCAAACAATTTCTCTGATGAACATAGATGGAAAAATTCTGGATAAAATGCTTGCAAAATGAATTCAAGAACACATAAAGAAGATCTTACGCCCATGACCAATTTCTTTTCATTCCAGGGATGCAAGACTTGGTCAATATATGTAAATCAATAAATGTAGATCCACTTAAGGATGGAAAACATATGATCTTGACAGATCCAGAAAAGTCAGTTGACAAAGTCCAACAAGCCTTCATTAGAAAACTCCTGAAGAAATTAGAACAAGATAAAACAAATCTACATCCAGTATTATACTAAATGGGGAAAAGCAGAGAATTTTGTCTAAACCCTGGGAAAAAAAACTAGGATGTCCACTCTCCCCACTGTGTGTGTGTGTGTACATGTGTGTGTGCATGTGGAGGCCTGAGGTCAACTTCAGGTGTCATCTTTCATTGTTTCTCACCTTAGTTTTCCAGACAGGGTCTCTCACTGAATTTGGAACTCATTGACTTAGTAGACTAGCCAGACAGTAAGCGCCAGAAAGCCCCCTGTCTCCATCTCCCCAGGGCTACGATTACAGGCACATGTGCTGCCACGGCCAGCTTTGATGTGGGTGCCAGGGGTCTGAGCTCAGGTACTCATGCTGGCACAATATGATGGTTAATCTGGGTGATCAACTTGACAGGATCTAGAATCCCCTAAAAAAGACAAATCTCTGGGTTTGTGCAAGAGTTTCTAGATTAGGTTGAGGTGAGGCTAGGGTCTCAGACTGACTAAGAAGGTGAACATGTGCTGAGCCCTAGAATTCTCTGCTTGCTGAATGAGGACTGAATGTGACCAGCTGTTTCATGCTGTTGACACCATGCCTTTCCTGTTATGATGGACTTTATCCCCTCAAATAGAAATTGAAGCACTCTTCCTCCCTTAAGTTGCTTCTAGCCAGGTATTTTGTCACAGCAATAAGGAAAGGAACTAATAAACTTAGTAAATACTTTCCCAAATGAGCCATCTCCTTAAGTCCCTTTCAACTTATTCAATCTAATTCTCAAAGTCTTAGCTAGAACAATAACATGAGGGAAAGTTAAAGGGAATGGAAATAGAAAAGGAAGAAGCCAAATAGACCCTCTTTTAGATCTGATTCAATGCTTAAAAGGTCCTGTAGACTCTACCAGAAAACTTTTAGGTATGATAACCAGGTTCAGTAAAGTTACAGGAAAAAAAAAAAAATCAACATAAAAGTGAGTAGTTTACTCTCATTTCTGGTTAGAAAAACTTCTCTTTTCTGATGACAATGACCACTGAGATGACCCAAAAGGCAACATAGTGCTGAAAAGAAGGGACAGAGGAGTGTCCAACACTGAAACATCTCACAGCCAGCAAGGCTCAGAGTCCATTGCGGAAAAGATGACAGAAAGAATGTAAGAGCCAACTGTCCTGACAGAATTTGGCCTCAATATACAAGACCTCACAGTGCCTAGCAATACCCACACAAGATCCTCATAATAGGAGAAAAAGATGATGGCATCAAATTAAAAGAGAGACTAACGGAGAGAGGGAGGGGATATGACAAAGAGCAGAGTTATGAAGGATAACGTGGGGGAGGGGAGACAAGGGAAGGGGAGGGAAATACCATGATTTGTTGTCTGTAAGTATAAAAGTTGTCAATGTATATTAAGTTAAAAAAATACTAAAAAGAATGAGTAGCTTTTTCTTTACTAATAACAAATTTGCTGGGAAAGAAAATAGGGAAACTTTAAGACATTGAAAAAAAGAAATTGAAGGTATTAGACAAATTTCTAGGGTTGATATTGTGCATATGCAGTTCCCATTAAAATTCTGATGGTATTATTCACAGAAATAGAAAAAGATCCAGAAATTCACATGGAAACACCAAAAACCATGGGATAGACAAAGCAATTCTAAGCAAGAAAAACACTTCTAGAGTTACCACAAGATTTGACCTCAAATTATATTACAGACAACAAGGTACTGACACAAAACTAGACATATAGACTAATAGAACAGAACAGAGAACCCTCAAATAGCCAATTAAACTAGGGCCACCTAATATTTGACACTGGAAAGAAGACAGTCTATTCAACAAATGATGTTTGTCAAAACTGAAAGTCCAATTGCATAGGAATGGAATTAGATCCATATTTCTCACTCTTCACAAAAAATTCAAAGTGCATCAGAGTCTTTAATTTAAAACCTAAAACATTGAAACTACAAAAGGAACACATGAGTAAACACTTCAAGATGTAGACATTGGCAAGAACTTTCTGAATAGGACTCTAATAACATAGGGAATGGTCCCAACATTTGACAAATAGCATTACATGAAGTTAAAAAGGTTCTGCATAACAAAGGAAACTATCTGTATAAAATAAACAAGCAACCTACAGAATGGGAGAAAATTGGGAGCTGGAGAGATGGCTTAGCAGTTAAGGCATTTGCCTGCAAAGCCAAAGAATACTGGTTTGACTCTCCAGCACCCATGTAAGCCAGATGCACAAGGGGGCACATGCATCTGGAGTTTGCAGATGAGTGGCTGGAGGCCCTGGCGTGCTCATTCTCTCTCTCCCTCTCTCAAATAAATAAATAAAAAGAAAGAAAGAATAGGAGAAAATCTTTGTCCACCATATCACAGACAGGGGGTTTAATATCTAGAGTATATAACGACCTGTAAAAAGTAAATATCAAAAAATTAAGATTCCAGGTGTGGTGGTGCATGCCTTTAATCCCAGTACTCAGGAGGCAGAGGTAAGAGGAGCACTGTGAGTTTGAGGCCACCTTGAGACTACATAGTGAAATTCAGGTCAGCCTGAACAAGAGTGAGACCCTACCTCAAAAAACAAACAAACAAACAAACAAACAAAAAAACTAAGTGGACTACTGAAATAAAGAGACAGTTTTCAAAAGTAGAAACATAAATAACTAATAAATATCTTAATATGTGTTCAACACCCTTAGCCATCATAGAAATTCAAATTAAAACTACATTGAGATTCCATTTCATTCCAATGGGAAGTGGTAGCATCAAAAAATAAAAACAAATGCTGATGAGGTCGGGAAGGAGGAACCCATATGTACTGTTGATGGAAGTATAAACTGGTACTGGCATTATAGAAATCAGTGTTGAAATTTTTCAACAAATTAAAAATATATCTACCATATGACCCAGCTCTATGACTCCTGGGCACATTCCCAAGGGACTCTATATCCTATCATAAAGATATTTGTGTGTCCATGCTTATTGATCCACTCTTCACAATAGCAAGGAAACATAACCAGCCTATATGTCATCAACAGATGAATTGGTAATAAAAATGTTATACAGATGCACAGTGGAATTTTATTTAGTCATAAAGAAAAGTTAAATTGTGAAATTGACAAGAAAGTAGATGAATTTGAAAATTACTGTGTTAAGTGAGGTCATGCAGATACACATCCCTCTCATATTCAGATAAATATATATATATATATATATATATATATATATATATATATATATATATATATATGTATGTATATATAGTGTAAGTATAGGTCATGAAACAGAAAGGGAATCACAAGAAGCAAAAAGAAGTATGGAGGAAGGGAGAGGCTAATAGAACACATGTGACATAAATGAAATTGAAAAAGTGCTATGAGAATGGGGGTGGAAGAGTATAAATAGGGCAGGAAAATGGAGAGAAGAGGGGGTGGTAGAGCAGCACAAACAAATTATATTAGAAAATGGCATATGAAATTTGTTACTTTGTATGATAAATGAATTAATAAACAATCAGAACAGAATCTATTAACAGAGAAAGATTTTATTTTGCGTTGAATATTTTCCTGCAAACCAACTACAAATGCCATCCTCACAGGCCATTATATAGCTATAATATTATTTAAATTTATTCAACTTTCCCACAAATTGTATAATCATACAAAGCAGAATCTTAATGTTGCGATCAGTTTAACAGATAATGGTATCAACTGTACCGAGAAATAACACCAAAGGTGCAACAGATTCTCTGAGAACTGAAGCTCTAGCAACAAAATTAGAATGCAGAACTATGCTTTGGGTAATGGTACCATTCCAAAACAAACCCCTCGTGGGATGTGGTTTTATACCGAATCCATCTGGTGCTTTATATTAACTCACATGTACACTTAAATTGCTATACAACACAGATAGAGGTCCATCAAGAGAACCTATTATGCATTCCTGATGATAATCTCATTAGGGCAAACAAAAAGGGGGCATCTGTTGCCACAAATAACAGCCAAGCAGAAATTCAAACTCCTTGTATCTATACATAAAATTGATAACGTTAAATATTGGCTAGGAAATGCACATTAAAATGTTTTCCTTTTTCTTCATTATGGAGTAAGGTATAGTCTTATTAAAGCATAGGTAAATAAACACTACTTTTAGGCCCAGCCAGAAAAACCCTTCCTAAACATTAGGTCTAGCACTTCAAGTGTTCTAACATAGGACAGACACTATAAGTAAATGCGTCCAAGACACCTGAGTGTCACCGACATGCAAGGCCAGTCAGTGCCAGGAGAGCACTGGATGCCTGTTTTGATGACTAATGCTACAGACCTCTGAGACATGATTGCTCATACCTCCTGTTGTTTTCCAGAAACAAAAGGCTACTGTATTGCTAGGCCTATCAAGGCTCACAGGTTTTACCTGTGAAGAATGGTGCAGAGAGGAGGATTATGTGAGCGATGAGCATGTAGGTAAAAGAAATCAATGACAAGCTGCTTTTTCAATAGATGAATGCAAGGCGCAGAGCATCCTCTCACTCCTAGGATTATTGTCTAAGGTAAAAATTTGGAGTATGACTTTCTGAAGCTCAAGAACTTTCTCATCAAAGTATTTATTGTCAAGTGTGCTTGTGGATACCTGTAATCCGAGTGTTCACAGAGACAGGAAAAACAAGAGTTCAGGGCTAGCCTATGCTATGAGACCCTTAGCATCCATGATCCTGCATTAGAATTCTAGATTCTCAAAAACAACAAAAAATATATTTCCTATATGTTTTTCAAAGAAATAACCTAGAGTTATAAGGATAAGAGAAAGGATAATATGGCTATGCACTGATGTGATGGGTCATTGTGATTAGAATTTTTACAACTACATTTCAGTGTGGTCCCAGTGTTTAAGATTGTATGTACAGTGCCAGAACGATGGCTCAGCATTTAAAGGCACTTACTTGCACAGCCTGGGTTTGATTCCCCAGAACCCACATAAAGCCAGACACACAAAGTGACACATCAGTCTGGAATTCGTTTAGAGGGGCAAGAGGCCCTGGTTGACCCATTCTCTTTCTCCTTGCAAATAAATAGAAATATTTTAAAAAAATAAAACAGTATGTATATATGAAAGAAAATCCATCAAAAATATGCTCCTTGAGGCTGAAGAGATTGCTTAGTGGTCAAAGCACTTACCTGCAAAGCCAAAAAACACAGGATCAATTTCCCAGGACCCACGTGAGCCAGATATACAAGGTGGCACATGCATCTGGGGTTCATTTGCAGTGGCTTGAGACTCTGGCATGCCCATTCTCTCTCTAAATAAACAAACAATTAAATAAGTAAATTTAAGAAAAATAAAAATACACCTAGTAGATGAATCAATTTGAATAGCATAAGGTTAATCAACGTTGAAAACAGAAGTCTACTGGCTGCTATTTGGGGGAAAAATCTGAAGCTAGCTTGTACCAGTATTAGTTCAGCAGTTCAATTCAATTAATGAAGTTAGTTTGAATTTTCCTTTACACTGTGGATTTTGCCCTTCAGCTTGTTGCTTGATGGTTACAAAATGGCTTGCTGAGCTCTGAGCATTGCACACTACTCCATGATTACATTCAAACCTGGAAGTACGGATGCTGCCAAGAGGTTTTATCTTCCAATCGATCCTGTCTACTAGGAAGCAAGCTCTCACAAGAACCCTCAGAAGACGTCTGTGTATGGCAGGCTAACCCTGGAGTCACATCCATAAACACAGGAAGAAAAGGGGATTGCTCACACTTCATTTAGACTGCTTATGATTCATCCCTGAAATGTGTTACCATTTTAAAATATGGTTTGCTTTAGAGGAGAAAAAAATGGAAATGATCACATGATAGGTAACCAATGACATATCACCTAAACAGTTCCTACTTCACAGGAGAATTATAGCTAATTTTCATTTTTTATTCACATTTCTCTACAATGAGCATACTTTATAAAAAAAGATTTCTTAAAGAAAATACCCCAAACATTGGAAAACTCCTAAAGAATTTCTTCAGCTTGATGACAAATGTATGAATTAACTGGTTCATAGACAGTTCCATGAGGATTATAAAAAATCATCCAATAAATCTGTAAGAGCTTATTATGACTACATTGTCATGTATGACCTCAAATCCAAAGGACTGGCTTAATATGATTTAGGTGACAGCTACAGGAAAGGTGTATTTTGCCAGATTTAGGAACAAAGGGCATTCAAGTCTGAGTCTAAGCCTGGTCAGGCAAAACCAGCCAATTCCAGCAGAGGCCTGGATCATGTGAAGGACTGGTTACCCAATCACTTAGTCTTTGCTTTGATTCCTTACTTCTCTGAGTTCCAAATGTCCTGAAGAATGTTGCCAAATTTGCAGCCTCATATATATTTTAAATTATAGCCTAAAGGAAAAATGAGAAAGTTCCAGTACGGAATTTCACAGGAGTTTTAAAGCCAGACTTCATGTTCTGACCCAATGATCTATGCTATCTTCTAAGCAGTGGATTTGTTTTGATCAAAATCCAAAAAAGGACTGAAAAGATGGCTGGGCAGTTAAGTGTGCTTCCTGCACAAACATGAAGGCCTGAGAGGGCACAGACCACCTGAGTTTAAGTCTCCAAAACCTATGTGAGCAGCTAGCTGTGCAGAGGTTCACACAAGTCAGGAGAATCACTGGCATGTCTTAATGGCAAGCTCTGGAATAAGTAAGACTATATTAACAAGGAGAAACAGGCCAGGGAGTGATGGAGGGAAATAGGTGGTATTTTTTTCTGGCTACCTTGGGCAAGCCCACAGGGCACTATGTCATTGCTTACCCATGCATTCACTCCACACAGAACATGTACATCACACCACATACACTGTGAATATGCAAAAAGAAAAATCTAGTGGAATCTACAAAAAAATAAAATTTAATTTTATATATCTATTTATATTTCTCATTGTGTTAAATATAGTGACCAAAATGACAATAATTATGTGCTTAAATTTAGATGCCATGGCATATATAGAAATCAACATAGGTGTTCTACTAGGGTTTATATTTCCTAGCACCCTACATTTGTCTGTTACTAATGAATGATAAATTTTTAGTCATAAAAATGAGAAAGAAATTTCATTATGGTAGACTCTTCTTTCAGAAAGATTTAACAAATGAAAATGTATTATATTAACAAGTGCTATCCAGTCCCTCATTTATATTAAAAAGTAAATGAGGGCTGGAGAGATGGCATAGTGGTTAAAGTGCTTGCCTCCAAAGCCTAAGGACCTGAGTTCCAGTCTTCAGTACCCACATAAGCCAGAAACACACGGTGGTGCATGTGTCTGGAGTGGCTAAAGAACCCAGTGCACCCATTCGCTCTTCCTATCTGCCTTTCTCTCTCTCTAAAATAAATAGATGAATGAATAAGTAAATAAATAAAATATTTGTAAATATAAAAAAGAAAGTAAGCAATGATAGATGATGGGCAGTTAGGGGGAAACGATGGGAAATTTCTGTGAGACAATCAAGGGTAGAGGTTTTTTCTAACCTGGATGCATGGGATTCTTATTCAATACAGTACAAGGACTTAGGTATTGGGTGGAAGGGACGGACAGTTTGATCAGGTGTCAAGAGTGGTGGGACTCCCACTAAACTGAGATTCTCCTTAAATACAGACCAGAGTCACACTGCAGTAGAACAGGAGATAGTGAATGGTAGACCTTTGCTACCAAGGACTGTGTTTTCTCTTATAATTTGCCCTTTTCTACCCCTAAAAGTTTGCCCTGGCTAACTGTTAAAAACAGTAGAGAGAAACAAAATGATATTATACACACACACACACACACACACACACGGTAAAATTTAAAATATTTTTATGGACCTTGAAAGATTTTTCTAACAATCAAAACATAAGGAAAAACTAGGGTTCTGGCTTGAAAGTAGATGGCTTGGATTGTGTAATCAAGGCCCTGGATTTATTCCTCAGCATTGAAAGAAGAGTTCAGATAAACCACAAGGAAAATAGAATTCAAGAAGTCAGTTCCATTTACAATAGATGCAAAATAAATAAAATACCTACGAAAAGTTTCCCAAAAGAGATGAAAGAACTTTATCAATAATGCTGAGACATTGATAGGAGACATGATGGAGAACCAAGAAATTGGAAAACTTGTCTTATGGAGGAGAATAAATTTTTTAGAATGTTAATAGAAATTGATCTCAGGGTTAAAGGTAATCATTGTCAAAATTTCAGTGACAACCATCATAGAACTGGAAAAACATTCCTAGAATGTATACGGAAGAGCCAAAAACCTGGAATAATCAGTCATTTTGAGCTACAAAAGCACAGCTGCTGGTGGCTGTGCACCAGAGAAACATAAGTCAAAATCACATGAAATACCATGGTTCACAGAAGAGAACAAGGGCTAATAAGGGTGTGAGAAAAAGGGATCCTTGCATACTGTTGGTGGAAGATAAGTTGTACAGCCACAACGGAAAACAACACACAGCCTCTTGCAAAAATTGCAACCACAATATGCCCATCAGTCCAAATATTAGGCATACAGCTATAATGGGTAATCTTGGTTGTCAACTTGATGGGATTTAGAAATACTGTGGAAACAAATCTTTGGATGTATCTGTGAGGGATTTTTTAGATTAGATTAATTACAGCGAGAAGACCCATCCTAAACATGGGCAGCACCATTCCATGTGCTGGAGTTCTGCCTGGACTATAAGTACTGTCTTTCTGCTTTCTGCTTTCTGACTATGGACCCAAGTGACCAGTTATTCCCCTCCTGCTGTCCTGCCTTCCCCACCATAATGAACTGTAAATCTCAAAATATAACCAGAAATAAATCCTTCCTTCCTTATTTGCTTAGTTGCTTCAGGTCAGGTCACAACAATAAGAAAGTAACTAATAACAGTCAAAATAAATTAAATTAGAAAAACACAACTGTACCCCCATGTTTTTTGCAACATGACTCATAACAGCCAAGAAATTGAAACATCTGAAATGTCCATTGAAAGCTGAACAGATTTTTTTAAAAACTACATATATACAATGGAACACTATTCAGCCACACACACACACACCACACACACACACACACACACACACACACACACACACACAAAGAAAGAAATCTGCTATTTGCATCAACATGGATGAGTTTGAAAGACATTATGCTAATTGAAATAAACGAAGCACAGAAGAAAAGTAACACATGAGCTCATTTAATGTGGTATTTTAAGAAGTTGATCTCACAGAAGCTGGAAGAGTGTTTGTCACCAAAGTTGGACAGTGGTGAGAGAAGAGTTTAAAAAAGAAAAAGTCTTACCAATGAATGAAAAGAGACAGTCCATTCTGGTGTGCTATCATACACCATGATGACCAGCACATTACCATAGATCTTGAAAAGCTAGGTAAGTGCTGAACAGATGACTCAGCAGTTAGGGTGCTTGACTGAAAAGTTCAAGGACTTCAGTTTGTACCCACGTGAAGCCAGATGCACAAAGTGGCACATTCATCTGGAGTTCATTTTCAATGGCTCTCTGCTTTCTTTCTCTCTCCTGTCCCCCCTCCTTGCAAATAAAGAAATAATTTTTTACAAAAGCTAAGTAAAAGTACCTTCACCATACAGTATTTATAGCTATTGATCTGAAATAAATGTTGTACAATGCATGGGCTGATCAAATGCCACATTATACCCTGTTAATATGTTGTAGCAGACAGATTCAGGTTCGCTGAGATAAACTTCCAGACCAGGCACAGTTATGGAGGAAGGGATTTATTGAAGCTTGCAGATCCAGGGGAAGTTCCATATGGCAGAAGAAGCTGGCCTGCCTTCACCAACAAGCAGAGAGAGGGAAGTACAAGCCTAAAGGTCAAAAGCCACACAGCACACTTCAGAAACTCTAGCTAGGCACACTTTGCATATCTTTAGATTGAAATCTGAAACCCATCACCACAATTTAAGATCCACCTAGTGACATTGCCTCCAGCCAGGTAGCCAGCAGATGCAAAGTACAAACAATAAAGAACTGAATATATTGGGGGCCATCCATTCAAACCACCACATATGTGTATTTCATGTTTTAACTTGTTGGTTAGAAACAAATGTAATTTAAACCTTATAAAACACAAACAACAATGCTATTTTGATTTCTAAATGTAGGATATCTAAAGCTTATTTCCCACAAAATGGTTAAAAGGACTCTTTGAAATTATTGCCCTCATACAAATGTCAAAAAATTATGCCAAATTTTATCTGCTCCTTCACTTCCTGTCCAAATAGAAAGCATGAGATGGTGCTTCTGTTGAAAATCATGGGACTTTACTTTAATCCCACCTCTCTCAATCTTAAAAACAAATTCAAAAGGGCCAAAGAAAACATATCATTTTGAAAATGTAGTTCATTTTCCAGGGCCATTATTATTTTCTTCCTCACACAGTGTAGGGTTTCATGTGGTAACCCGTGTAATATTTACAGCTAAACACATGGTCTGAAGACAAACATAGTTGTGGTCCACAGACAGCCAGAAGCCTTCTTCACATAATAGCATCCATGGCCTCATTTGAATGGGGTGATGCTGATATTCCTATGTATCTGGGATAGTGCATTAGTCTCCTGATTTATGTTGTACACAATTTTTTATAGCCAAAGGGGGGAGGGAACAAAGTGAAAAGAAAAAAACTACATGTACATATATTATTTGTAAAAATTTGTAGCATTAAAATTTATATTTAATTGTGGAAAGGTTCAATTCTGACTTCATGCAACTGGGCTTCTGATGGTGCAGCAGATACCTTGTTGTCTTCCTCTTGAAAGAATTGTTGGGATTTGAGGTTGGGCCAAGAAAAGTTAAAGAGGGGAGTGCGTACTTACAGATGGAGGTAATTAGCATATTAAAATAGGCCAGCCAGAATTTGTTTTTTTAATCAGGAAGTACAGGGGTAAAGGCTCTTTCTGGCAGGACTATAGAAACTCTGTGGACAGAGGAAATGTGATTCAAACTGGTATGAGAACGGTATTTTACTTGAACCAGGTTTCAAAAGACTGAAGCAGGGGTTTCCTTTTACTGAAAACCCATGAAGTTGGCCAGCTTTGTAGGGCCCCCTTGAAATTCTGCTGCAAGGGTGCTATTTTGAATTTTGTTTGAAAGTCTTAGAATGTGAGACACTTGGTTTCTGAAGACACAGGCTAAACACTGAGAACTTCATTGCTTTCTAACACAGGATATAGGAAGTGGTGCTTCTGATACCATCTCCTGTTGAAAGCAGATTAAGGAAGGTGGTGGGAGATGGGAAAGAAGGCCCTAGAACAAAACCACTCGGGCTCCATGGGCTCTTTTACCAATCCTAAAGCAAGAGCCTGATTCAGGCTCTATCAATGGAGTGTGCCTAAGTGCCAGATAATTCACTGTGGTTTCCGGAAGTCCCAATTCTGAGTCAGCCCTTCAGGTCATCCATTCTCTGAAGTCTATTCTTATTTGAAACGGATTTCAGGGGTGTCTGTCCTGGAACAAGGTGGCATGGGAACTGATGATTGAATACAGAATTATTGCTGTGGACTAGACTTTATAACATTGACTTAGATTTAACAATTCATCAATCCCCATGGTGGTTAGGAAGTATGATTGTCCATCTAGCTGACTCTACTTACCATGATTTCGTAAATATGAATGTTAATTACTATCTTGCACAGTTTACTTTTTCTTCTACAAATAATCAATACAAAGAACTGTACAGAGGGAATATGGTTTCCATGATGAGCTCAAAAGACAGGAGAAAAATTGTTTAGTCTTGCAAAACTTTATTGCTGACCTACTTGGGAGAAAGGATAAGACCGAAGCACTCCTGTCTCCTTCAGCGGCTGCACTCTGTGATCTCAGAGGTAGCCAATTCTGTTGCTAAAATTAGGACCTGCTTTTTCTTTTTTTAACAAAGTGGAAGATTTCAGATTCCTTACATCTACCTCAGTACACACTGAAAAACCAGTTTTGTCTCTCTGATATTAATCAGTAGTTGACATATATTATAGTTATACACAGTTTTTGGATTTTATTTACTTATTTATTTATTTATTTATTTATTTATGAGAGACAGAGAAGCAGATAAAGAGAGAGAGAGAGAAATAGGCATGCCAGGGCCTCCAGCTACTGCAAATGAACTCCAGACACATGCGCCACTTTGTACTGTGGCTTACGTGGGTCCTGGGGAATCAAATCTGAGTTCTTTGGCTTTGCAGGCAAATGCCTTAACTGAGGGTCCCCAGCTATCTCACAGTCCCAGCCTGTGTTTAGTAATGCCCGACACTTGCCTGCTAAGCCATTTCTCCAGCAAATAGTTTTAAATATTTTAAAGCTGAATTATCTGTAGGGTTATAATGATTACCAAGTCAGGGTTTATCATCTTGGAAGTAGTAATGAACCTCTATAGGAGTGAACCTATAGGGGGTGTGGCATGTTTGTCACAGCAGGGGGCAGGGAAGAGATATTCACAATGTTCCTTATACCCTCCTTCGCCACTGAAATTCTGGGTAGACATACACATCCACCATGTCCTTGAAAAATAATGATCGCCAAGGGATCCAACTGAGGAAAGGTTTCCATGATACAGCAGGGTAAATAGCTCAACCTGTCAGGTAACAGGTAAGGACACAGGTGGAAATTGAGAATGATTAGCGAAGAAGTAGAAAATGAATGCCAGTTGCTGCTCACCGACAAACCATAACCACAAATAGGGGCAGTAGTTGGAATGTAAAAAGTGTTTGTGATTACATCTTGATACCCAGCTGGTACAGCTTTGGGGAGGAAGAGTCTTATTGAAGGAGGTATGTCACTGAAGCATCAGGCCTTGACTTGTATTGGCTCAGTTTTCCAGTGCTAGAGAACTCACTTTGGCTGCTACCTCCCAGATGATGTGACAAAAAGTAATGCCCAGCCTCTGCACTCCCATGCTTCCCAGCCACTCAATACTGTAAGCTCAAATTACCTCTTTCCTACCATTTTCTGCTTTTGGTTATTGCAAATTACCTGTGTGTTGCTGAGACAAAACACCAGACCAAAAGCAGCTGACAGGAGGAAAGGTTTCATTACATTCATATTCTCAAGGGGAAGCTTCATGAAAGCAGGGAAAAGCATGGCGGGAGCAGAGGCTGTGCACCACTTTCTGCCACAGCAGGTGGAAAACAGCAGTAAGAGAGACAGAGAGCTCTGGCAAGGGGGACCTGGCCATAACACCCCAAAGCTCACCCTCAGTAAAATGCCTCATGCAACAAGGTTCTACCTCCCCAGCTGCCACCAGCTGAGGACCACGCACTCAAAACACATTAGTTTATGGGAATATCAGCTGTTTAGTCCCAGCAATGATAAGGCAACTGCTAAAGTAGGTATTTTAACTCATCTTACTAACTTTGCTTCTCAGGAGCTGCTTTACAAACTTGTGAACAACGTAGCTCTATGTGGGATAAGAAGTGGAGTGGAGCCACCACTGAAACACACTACTCATATCTCCTTAAAGAAAACCTCTTGCTGCCGGGCGTGGTGGTGCACGCCTTTAATCCCAGCACTTGGGAGGCAGAAGAAGGAGGATCACCATGAGTTCGAGGCCACCCTGAGAATACAAAGTGAATACCAGGTTAGCCTGGGCTAGAGTAAGAACCTACCTTGAAAAACCAAAAAAAAAAACAAAAAAAGAAAACATCTTGCAATGACAGAGGCAGAACTTCTGGGTTCTCCACCACAATCATACATGTCCATACTTCCCTTGGGCTCTTCCTATCTGGGGTTGAGATTGAGTGTGACATGTGTCCATATCAGCACAGGATGCAGGCTAGCCTTCTTCAGGTGGGCAACCTTAGCTTGAGGATTCCCTACTAGCATTTTCTCAGAACTGCACCACTATCTGGCTCTTCCTGATCAAATCTCCTCTGTTGCTATCCTGCCTTTAAAAAAAAAAAACAACTTAGAAACAGGGCTAAAGAGATTTTTTAGTGGTTAAGGTGCTTGCCTGTGAAGCTTCAAGACCCCAGTTCAATTCCCTAGAACCCACATAAGCCAGATGCACATGTTGGCATATGCATCTATAGTTCATTTGCAGTAGCTAGAGGCCCTGGCATGCCCATATTCATATTCTTTCTTTTTCTCTCCCCCCTTCTCTCTCTCATAAATAAATAAGAATAAAATATTTTGTAAAAAGTTGAAACAGGACTGGAGAGATGGCTTAGCAGTTAAGTCATTTGCCTGCAAAGCCTATGGACCCATTTTTGGCTTTCTAGATCCCATGTAAGCTAGACACACAAAGGTGAGGCAAGTGCAAAGTTGAACATGCCCACTAGGTGGTGCAAGCGTCTGGAGTTTGATTTCAGTGGCTGAGGCCCCGGGATACCAACTCTCTCTGTCTTTCTCACTCTCTCTAAAATAAAATAAAATAAAATAAAATAAAATAAAATAAAATAAAATAAAACAAAACAAAACAAAACATAGAAACATACTTTCCTGCAATTGTTTAGATTACTTTAGTCCACCCCTCGTATTAAAGCTAAATCAAAATGCGGTACGGTGCTGAAGTCTGAATATTTGTTTCCCTCAAAATCAGTTTTTAAGTCTTAATCTCCAATATGATAATATTAGCAATGTCTTTGGGAGATTCTTAAGGCTGAAAGAGTTTATAGGGTAGGATTTTGTCATGGGATAAGTGCCAGAGCCCCTGTCTCCGTCCCCTCATGCATTCATGCATAAGAAAGGGTTATATAAGCATAGCGTGAGATGTCGTCTGCCTGTAGGCTAGAGAAGAACTTTTGCCAGAAACTGGCCATGTTGACATGCTTATCTTGGACTTCTAATCTCCAGGAGTATGAGAAAATAAACTCCTACTGTTGGTGCAACCCAGTTGAGTCCATGATGCTTTGTTTTGATAGTTTAAGGTCACTAGGACAGGAGCCCAGGAGGCACATGACAAGATCTGTCATGGTAGTAATCACGATGTGTTTTCTTTCAGAGCTGTAATCACCAAATAAACACTTAGAAAGCATTATTATTTCAAAACACATAAGAAATAGTTTTTTTTTAAATTATTACTTGTTGCCGGGCGTGGTGGCGCACGCCTTTAATCCCAGCACTCGGGAGGCAGAGGTAGGAGGATCGCCATGAGTTCAAGGCCACCCTGAGATGACAGAGTTAATTCCAGGTCAGCCTGGACAAGAGTGAGACCCTACCTCAAAAAACCAAAAAAAAAAAAAAATTATTACTTGTCACTAAAATAACAAAGCTTAAAAATACAATACCACAAAGAAAGTGGCCTTCCAGTGTGTTCCTAGTTAAATAAGATGTGTGTTTCACTCCCTCACAGGAATAACCTACATAAGACCTGCATACTGGGGTGGGGGGAGGGGGGAATAGTGACAGACTAGTTGGAAAAAAGAAGGGATTCAGTGGATGCATATTTGGGAGGCAGGAAACGGGGGTTGGTGGTAGGGGATTATAATCCTGGTATATTGTTTATATTTATAGAAATTGTTAATTAAAAATCACATTAAAATAAATAAATAAAATAAAATATTCTTGTTGAGAAGTTCCATCTAGAAATGGTCAGAATAGCTAAGGCTAAGTAAGGAATAAACATTTCCTTCATTATGTGCCTTTATGACTCAAAAGGAGCAGCAGTACCTGCAAGTGTAACTGAAACTACTATTTTGCTGTCTCAATATAGGAAGTTTTAGAACAAACGATTTGCCCAGAAACCAAAAGGTTGGCTTGAACCTTTAAGTCATTGGTTAATTTGAAACAGGGTTCTTGGTTTTGCTTCTTTCTAAAGTGTTTTAGACTTGTTTGAATGTCCATAGTTGGAAGTTTGACCTTGCTGTGAGGTTAGCAGTGGCCTCAGAGCCACTCCCCTGAAACTTATCTATGTCCCCAGAGAGACTGTTGCTATCAGTTTCTTAGTACCTCCCAGGCTTTGGGAAGTACAGGGCTTTCTCTGGGCCCTTTGCAGAATAAAGCTGAAGAAATAAAGCCAGTTACTGAAGTCTAGAATCAGGTCCTCAGCAACGCAATGACCTACAATTCACACTGCAGTGACGTAGCCCCTAACTATTTGGGTATTGGTGATCTCTCTCTCTCTCTTTCTCTTTCTTTGTTTTCTGATGCACCCAGAGATCATGGGAGCTGGCACCTTTGGCTCAGGCTCTACTCACTGTCTGTAAATAATAAACTGTCAAATCTAAATGTGGCTCCTTATATCATTACTTCTCTAATATGCTAGGCCTTGAAATTGCCCTTGCCTTCTTTGGGTTGGTAAGTCAATCAAGGACAAGAAGTTCCTCTCCTGGACTTTTCCTACTATCCACAAATATGATCTAGACTTGTTCACATTATAAGCCTTAAGGTTTCATTCTCTTAAAGCTAGTTTATTGAAAATTCTGTTGTTGTAGAACATTTGTTATAGAACATTGTATTTATCCACATAAAAGTATAAACTGTCTAACAAAGAAAACCTAATTAGTTCATCAATCTTATAATGAACCTAAGAACTGGCACCCTCATAATTAATCTCATCACTTTATAATGTGTGAATTTCCTGATACTGTAGAACATTTCTTTAGACTCTAGACTCTGAGGTTTAACAAGTAAATAAAATGGTTTTGCTGCAAATAAACTTTAAAAAAAAAGTATAAGTTCTCATTCTTTCTCATGCTTGCTTGACTAACCAGACTGAATTAGACAGAAGGAGGATTCAAGTTAGTCTTGAACAGCTAGAAGAAGCCCTCTAATGCACAGAAAATTAGTCCTTGAATGCTGATGAGCTTTCTTGCAATGCATGATGTGGCAGATGAGAAACAGTTCCAGACCCTACATGGCAGCCAATCCAAGAAGCCTTATTGTGGATAACATTCTGAAAGTGAGAATTATTGACAGTTATTATCATCATTCATTATGTGTATTCAATTTACTAATTTCTTCAAAGTATGATTTAGACTAATACCATTGGCTAACACAGATATACACAGCACCATTGAGTTAATACAGAAAAACATTATACAGCTTTCCATCCACAATTTCTCTGACAGCCACACATCAACACAATAAGACATTTGTCTCCATGTATCAGGCAAAAGGCTCAGCTCCTCTATGTCTCTGAGATAGATCCTATGACCAAAAAAGTAAGTCATTAGAATTTCAAAGGGTTAGTAAATCCAACACACTTATATTTACTTTATAGTAAACTCTAATATAATGAGATTTAAAAAACTGTGTGGTTATAAAAACTGTTGTATTCGGAAAGATTTCTTACCTGCAATTCCTGGGATGCATGTTCCTGATTCCTGTTGAGGGACATTACTCATCTATATCCTCTCTGACCACACTCACCTCAGGGAGGGTCCAAGGAGCTACTCTCCATCCACATGTATCAGGGAGTGAAAAGAAGAATGATATGAAAATGATGATTCTGATTATATTTAAAAATAAAGAGCAATATACAGCATCTTTTTAGGGGGTCAAAGAATATTTAGGGCTGAGGAGTCCATTGTAAGTTCAGACTTCCTAGTGAGAGTCAAAGACAGCTGTCACATCAGGAAGTTTTTGTTGTTGTTTTCTGTTTGTTTGTTTTGTTTTGTTTTTCAAGGTACATTCTCACTCTGGTCCAGGCTGACCTGGAATTAACCATGTAGTCTCAGGGTGTCCTCAAACTCACGGCAATCCTCCTACCTCTGTCTCCCTGGTATTAAAGGCATGCACCACCACACCCGACAGGAAGTAATTTTTAAATCTCCCTGAATTGATAAAGATGAAAGGCAAAATGGGAAACATCAACCCAGTATGCCAAATAAGGTTGGAAGACTAAAGAAATCCTATTGATAGCTGGAATTCAATCATACTCCCCCCATTTCAAACTGTAACATTAAGCTTGATGAAAAGGAAGTTGGATTCATGTGTCACAAGAACAGTTTTCTGGATTATTATGTGCAAGTTATTTAGACTGCCTGTCAAGATGGTTTGTTGAAAGTCCTTGCACTGGAAGAAAAGCCAAGATAAATCAAAATTACAATTGACAAAAAAAGGAAGAAAGAGAAAAAAAAAAAGAGCATTACCAAAAGAAGAGACAGAAGTATATAAGAACACCAGAATATGAGATAAGAAATTTTGAAAAGTGAACAAGGGCTATAATAATAATAATATCATGACAGTTAATACTTAGCAATTAATTAGTCAACCCTAGTATATTATTAAACATGGAATGCCTATCTTCTTATGTACTAGACTGATAGCATTATTATCCTGTTTTGCAAAGAACTTATCTCAAGTCTGCACAAATGCCCCCCTACAGTACAGATGGAAGTTGAGACATGGTTCTTTGTCTCTGGGGCCCATAGCCTGATGTTCATTATTCCCCAGGTGTTTAGAATTTGATACCTTACAGTCTGCCAAACTGACAGTTTACTTTTAGTAGTGAAGTACAATGACTGCTCTTGGGTGTAATCCACTAAGGATCTCCAGTGGCCCACCAAAATCCTCCACTGAATAAGGTGGCATTTCCTGCCACACTGGCAGTCATGGCATGGTTCCCCTGGATCTCAGGGGTCCATGGGTACTAGAAAGTGTCATTCTTCAGCTGTCCCCCATAAGACACTGTACCTCTTGAAAGGAAAGAGAATGTTGGCCCAACAACTCTGGTCACTGTCATGTAGGAACAGTGAGAAAATCCATCAGATAAGAGCAGGATTAACAGTCAGAGCAGGGCCAAGGTAATGAAAGAAAACAGAAGAGAATAAAGAAAGATAAAAATAAGACGGAGGCCATGACTGAAAGTGTTGGTGCATTTATCAGCAAGAAGCAGCTCTGGGAGACAGGAAAGACTGTGGTGGACAAGGCAAAGATTGCTTCAATTTCTTCTTCCACCACATCCTCATGTAGGTAATACCTAGCACGAACAGCTCACAGGATTTAACTTTACAGCATCATCTTTATATACTTAGTAAGCCATTGCCTCCTGCTCAAGAGTAAAAACTAATAATATCTTGTCATTGTAGTTAGTGCTAGTTGCTATATAGATGTACTTTGGTTCAAATGCTCATTTTCAGGTAATCACCAAAATTCTGAATTTGAATAGAAGTTGAAGAAGTTTATCTTTACCCTGGACTGTGGGTAGCTCTTTCCCTCCTCACCCAGCGCTCTAATTCCTCCTCTCCCATCACTCCTCCATGCTCACCATTATCCAGGGCTCTGCTCTTCTGGGTGTGCAGCTGGAGGGGTGAAGAGAGGAGAGAGAAGCTTCTTGGCTCATAGGGCAGCAGTACTCCCTGGGTTTAGTTTTCACTTCAAGTAGGTTGCACAAAGGGATGCTTCAATAAGTTACTTCGAAACTCTCTCAATTTCTTTAAATCATGCACCTGAAGTTCTCTATCCTTGAGTGCTGTCTGGTAATGCACCTCCTCCTCAGGGCCTCACAATGTAGCAAAGCAGTTTTTCCAGCACAATCTGAAAGATCCCAGGATGGCTCCAGGACCAAGCCTTCCTACGCAGGGTCCACTTTACACTCAGAGGAGACATATGCCTGGTCTTAGTCCCAGTCACTGGTAGGAGCACTGGGAATGGTTCTACTATAACCATTTCTTCACTCTGTCTGGCATATCTACCCAGATGATCTTTCCCCCTTGAGATTCCTCTGGAGTGAGCCAGACACCACTCTACCTCAGCCTTGAGGAACATTTATCAGACCCTCCAGGTGGGCCAGTTGAAGGACTGACCCAACGAGACTCACAGGCATCCCTCAGATCTTGCTCTTGAAGAAGTATAGATCCTCAGTACACCTCTCCAAGGAAACCCTCCCAAACAGTTACACTTTAATCCTCGCCAAACTCTGTAATACATGATTAGGGTACAGAGATTAAGAATGGTCTTTTGGGCTGGAGAGATGGCTTAGCAGTTAAGCGCTTGCCTGTGAAGCCTAAGGACCCCGGTTCAAGGCTTGGTTCCCCAGGTCCCACGTTAGCCAGGGCGCACGTGTCTGGAGTTCGTTTGCAGAGGCTGGAAGCCCTGGCGAAACCCATTCTCTCTCTCTCCCTCTGTCTGTCTTTAAAATTAAAAAAAAAAAAAAAAAGAATGGTCTTTTACAGGAAGACTAGGGAAGAAGAAAGGGTTTAGTGAGAAGGGGGATAACAGAGGATAATTGGGGGATGAATATTCTCAAAAGACAATTTATGTGTATGAAATTGTCAAAAATAAAATAATTTTAAACATTAATGTACTAATTCTCAGCATCTTCCTGTAAGTGTTGATTTTGCATTTCAATTTGGAATAATAATTTGTTATTTGGAAGTCTATTCTTTCGCTTCACCATCTCGTTACAAGGTGTTCCATGTATTCTATATTTGGTATTTTTCATTTTTACACATAACCCAAACTTCCCAGACCACACCATATTGGGAATAAAAAATAAAGTTGTAGCCTATTTTTATGCCCAAAATTATGATGGCAGGGACTCCCAGCTGTTTGGTGGACTAGCAATTAACACATCTTCAAGTGTTCCCAGAAGAGTGCCACACACATGCCCACACCCCAGTCTATAACCATGTGGTCTCTTCTTTTTCCTTTCTGTGCTACTCTGACTTATAATTTCCTAAATTCTCTGTTTCCAGATTTGAGGAGTGTCAGGACACTGCTGTGTTCCAGGGGAAGTGGAGGACATGGTCTCCTCTCCAATTGCATGCCACATTTGGTCACCAAAACTCTGCAACGGCTTTTTTCCTTCCCCAGGAATTAACTTTTGGCCATCTCTTACTTCCTAAGAAACCTCCAAATCCCTTCAAAAACAGTGTCATTTATTTTTGTGACTGCTTCTTTTCTTGGTTTGATCTGTCCAGCCCAGAGTAAGGGCCAGAGCCACTCCCAACCTGAGCACCCCATAACCACAGACTCCACCATACAAGTCCCTTCCTACGCCTCCCTCTTGCCCCAGCAGAAGACAGATGCCTTGTGCATGTTGGTAGATGGCACAGAAGGGATGACAGGAGTCCTGCCAAGCACCTCTGCGTCTACGCTCTGCTAACTAAATCTGCCCCTACTACCTTTCTTTTCCTTTCTTTTTCAAAGTTGGTTGTTGTTGTGTTTGTTCAAAATAGGGTCTTTCTCTAGCTCAGGCTGACTTGGAACTCACTATATTCCCAGGCTCTTTTCTTTTTTTACCCCCAGATTTTTATTAACAACATCCATGATTATAAAAAATATCCCATGGTCATACCCTCCCTCCCTCCACTTTCCCCTTTGAAACTCCATTCTTCATCATATACCCGTCCCTTCTCAATCAGTCTCTCTTTTATTTTGATGTCATGACCTTTTCCTCCTCTTATGATGGTCTTGTGTAGGTAGTGTCAGGCACAGGAGGTCATGGATATCCAGGCCATTTTGTGTCAGGAGGGAGCATGTTATAAGGAGTCCTACCCTTCCTTTGGCTCTTATAATCTTTCCCCCACCTCTTCCACAATGGACCCTGAGCTTTGGAAGGTGTGATAGAGATATTGCACTGCAGTCACTTCTTTCCAGCACCATGATACCTTCTGAGCTGTCCAAGGTCACTGTCCCAGGCTCTCTTCAACTCCTGGTGATCCCTACCTTAGTCTTCTGAGTGCTGGGATTAAAGCCATGCGTGACGCCTGGCCACCTTACTTTTTCTTTCTAAACTTAAGAGCCATTCAAGAGGAAAACAAGACAAGTGACTGGCGATCTATATCTTCCATAAAGCAATATGCACACCTTCCTAAATGCAAAGAATGCTCCCAGAAAGATCCCTCAGGAACTGACTGATGAAAGTAGCGTTGCGGGGATGGAAACTTGTTGACTGGGGAGTCAAGGTACAGTAAAGAGTTCTCTCTGATTTGAATTTCATGCCTCATCTTTTGAATATTTTCATGGGCATCTATTCTCTCTTTGGAATGAGTTTTTAAAAACTAGCCAGCAAAACTACTTTCAATTCCTCAATTTTAAAGCCATTGCCTATATATTTTTGATATCTCCACTGAGAAAGAATTTACAATGGAACAACACTTATTAAAGTTCTTTCCTTTGGTGTGTGTAATCACAGTCCTCAAAATGGGGACATTTTTTACAAAACATGCTGCCCTAAAGATTGCCTCTTGAATTGTGTTCTTACAAATGTAAACTCAGCAACTGTCCATGTCACTGAGGAACAGAGGCACTAACAAGTGTGACCAGAGCAGCTGACATTTTTTTACATATTCTTTGTAATATAGATTCAACTATTCCTGTTGAATCCTGTCAGTGTTTTCTCAAAAGAACAGAAATCAAACGTTTCAAACTAAGGAAGGGCACAAATTTCAACATGTTTTCATTTGGCCACTGTAAATTTATATACAGGAGGCCAGGAGCATGCTTTTGTTTTCAGAGAATGAATGCTGCACTTGTTTACTTTTCACTCAGGTTGTGTTAAGCAGAGAGTGTGGAAAAGGTATTATAAGTAAAAGATAGCACTAGGGAGAAGGCTCAGCATGTAAGAGTGCTTACTGCTCAAGCAAGGAGACCTGAATTGGATTCCCAACACCCATGCACAAAAAAAAAAAAAAAAAAAAAAAAAAAAAAAGCTGGGGTTGGCCATGTGCCCTGAGGTGCAAAGACAGGCAAACTTCTGGAGCTCGTTGGTCAGCCACAGTGACCAACAACCAGCAGCTCCAAGTTTGGTGAGAGACTTGTCTTAAGGAAATAAAACAGAACAGTAATATAGGAAGACACCCAATATTCTTCTCTGGCCTCTGCACATGTGTGTAATAGATGTGCACATCTACATAACCACATATATACACCATGCACATGAAATGTGTAAATAAGTAAAAATACTGTAAAAATATTTTATAAACAGAAGATGGAGAAAATAACTTGTTGCCTTAATGGAACACATGTTTTCATGGATAATGAAATGTAGCCTAGTTTTCCTAGATCTTTAACAATTAGTCTGGAGTATGGTAGGAGTTTTGCAAGAGAAAGATCAAATCAATAATTCAGGGAATAATACATATGGTCAAAATATGCAGATATAAATAAAGCATGGTAACAAAATATTTATTTTACTTCTCACAGGCAAAAATTAGAAACTTCAGCCCCTCTGAGCTCCTCTCCTTCCTATTGGGTTCTTGATGCAAACAGAGATACTCTCACTGATTCTGTTCTCAACCTGGAAGTCTCTTCCACCTAAACATGAGAAACAGAGAAAGGGAAAGCATACAGAACCATGCATCACACACGTACATACACATATACACAGGCACATGCCAACACACCACCAAAATTACTTTCTCACACACTCCTGTCATCTAGTTCCAGGTTCTCAATTTCCCCAGCCACTGTTGCTTTCTTCTCTCTTGCTTCATTGCCAAACTTTACAAAAGTGAGAACCACACATGCTATTTGAACGACATCTCAGCTGGCTGTTATTCCTTTCTCAGTGCTCTGCTTTCTGTTCTGCCATATCAATCAACTGCCCTCCCTTGAATTTCCAGCTATCTCCTAATGGTCAAACCCCTGTAAGCCCTTCAGGCCTTAGTGTCTGCCACATCCATAATTCCTGGTTGAAACCCCCCTGTAGTTGCATACAATGGAATTATTTTGTTCTGGTTTTTCTCAAGCTATTAACAATCTTAGAAATGTGCAACTTGCATTCACCAAGTGGAAGCAAAGCTAACAAGCTCCACACACATTTGTGAGACCAAATTTCTAAGGTATATTTAAAAAGCAATGTTTTTTTCTTGTTTTTTTCATTTACAAGAATCTCCCTTCCTTCCTTTCTCTCTTTCTTTCATTGTCCTGAATGAATACTTTTATAGCTCCTCCTTTGTATCTCAGCTATCTCAAATGTTTCCACCATCTCCTCTACTTTGTGGTAAACTCCTCCAAATGACATTCAGAATCACATTTTTTTATTTATACCAGAGAGACAGAGAGAGAAGGAGAGAGAGAGAAAAAATGGGCACATCAAGGCCACCAGCCACTGTAAACTAACTCCAGATGCATGCACCACCTTGTGCATCTGGCTTATGTGGGTCCTGGGAAATCAAACCTTGGTCCTTTGGATTTGCAGGCAAATGCCTTAATTGCTAATCCATGTCTCCAGCCCCAGAACTTTAAAGGAACTCTATGGTCTTCTCTTCTATCTACTCCTTTTTATGATTGCTGTAGAAACTAGAGTCCATGGAGATTAAAGAATTTGTTTAGGACTCACTCAGGGATATTAGCAGTAGAGAATAGAGGCTCAGTATCTAATTTGCCATTGTCTAAAATGAATCAGCAAATTCATCATAACCAAAAACTTCTCAAACAGAATCATTTCTGGGAGAGTATTCTCGCCAGAAAGCCAATGCTTTCTACCAGGACATTTATCGGGTCTCTTGAAACTGAAGGGCTCCATGACCTTAATAATAGCCATTTGTCATGGAGCTGCTGGCTGACCATGCGTGGTGATGTCCACCTCAAACTAGCTTTTAAAAGACATATCCAATTCATGTTTTGTTGATAAAGGGACTGAGCAATGGATGGGTACTTTGCTAAAAGCTTAGAGCTGGATAAAAGCAGAGCTAAGATTCAAACATGAGTTTTGAATGCTTTCTACAATGCGCTACTATAGTTTCACTTCCACTTTCTTGCTTCCACTTGAAAGACAAAGTGATTTCCTTCCTCCTTCTCATACTCCTCTTGCTTCTCCTTCCTATTTCCTCCTCTTCTTCTTCTTTTTTTTTTTTTTTTTTGTAGTGTGTGTGTGTGGGTGGGTGGGGGGTAATACAGGAACTCATGTAGCCCAGCAATCCTCTAACTTGTTATATAGCTGAGGATGAAGATAGACTAAAAATCAACCTAATTTCTCCTCCCAAAGGATGAGAATATAGACATGCACCACCACACTGAGATCTAAGTTGCTTTTCAAGAGACAGTAAAAATACTTAGGGTTGGCAAATTACACATGTAGAGCATACTGATCTTGTTTTCATTCATACACTCTCTGCTGCATGGTAGTACATGCAGCATAGACATTAATGCAATACCAGAAAGGAGCCTAAGGTAGGAACTGGGGAGATGGCTAAGCAGTAAAAGGTACTTGCTTTCAAGCCAGCCAAACCAAGTTCCATACTTCTCAGTACTCACATAAAGCTGTATGTAAACTGGCACAACCAAAATGCCTATGGTAATGGAAGGATGAGCCAGAAGAACCCAAAAGCTCTTCAGCAGCCAAACAATGAGAGGATCTGTCTCAACAAGAAGGGGGAAGAAGAGAAGAACCATCCTAAGGTGGTTCTCTGACTTCCACACATGCTCTGTGGCATGCATAAACCCATAAACAGTCATCATACACACATGAACACACACACATATATACATACAAATAAATAGTAAGAAATATTTTTATTATTTTATTTATCTATTTATTATCAATTAGAGAGAGAGAGAGAATGGGTGCACCAGGGCCTCTAGACACAGCAAATGAACTCTAGATGCATGCATCTGGCTTTACCTGGGTACAGCAGAAAGGAACCCAGGTCATTAGGCTTTACAGGCAAATGCTTTAACTACTGAGCAATCCAGGCCAGAAAAAAAAAAATAGATTAATGGGGGTGGAAAGGCCTAAGTGAGTTCAGGAGAAGAGATTGAGTAGAGGAAAGGTGTGGGGAGGTCTACTCAAAATCTAAAAAGGTATGAATAAGTTAGATAGAAACCTACCTTTTTGGATAATGGATCACCCAAAAGCCATAGATTGTTACTAGAAAATTTTAAGTGCCAGGGATGGGATACCTTCCAGTGAGGTGTTGGCCAGGGAGGTCCCTGATGCCCCTACAACATTACAGGCCATTACTGAGGCTTTTGGTTTCCCACCAGAAAAAGATGGCAAGACCCTATTGCGGAAGAGTCCACAAAAATGAGCTGTAAGATCTTTGAGAAATCCTACTGGTGCTGAGCTGAAAACCTCTTCCATGTAGACCAGCTGACAGAAAGCTGGAAAAAGCTATGCTGCATGCAGTTCAATGGGAGATAGAGATATCAAAAGTGGAGATACTCAACAACGGACACTGAAAGCTTTAAATTTGGCCTGCCAGGCCAAATGAGCCAATGGGTACAATAGTGACACGTCTGTTATAGGGAAAAACCAACCACTCTCTATTTGGGCTGGAGGCCCATTCCATGGGAGGGAATACATGCCTGATACTGAAAATCTATGACAAGGGTAGTCATGAGGCCTGGGGGTGTAATGTCTGCTGGTGCCTGGCTAAATGTATATACTATGTTCACCAAACTGCCCAGTAAGCACTTCTGTTAAGGTTCACACTCATATTAATTCTACTCTTTCTTTTGGTTAGAGAAGCTTCTCTTTTCAGATGGCAGTGACCTTGAGATGACTCAGAAGGCACCATGGTGCTGAGAAGTGACCGAGGAGTGCTCAGCACTGAAATATCTATACTACATTTTCTAAGGCTCAGGGTCCCTTGCAGAAGAGGTGGTAGAAAGAATGTAAGAGCCAAAGGAAGAGTAAGAGTCCTTACAATGCACTCCTCCAGACACAAAATGGCCTGGATATCCATGACCTCACGGTGCCTGACACTACCTACACAAGACCATCATAACAGGAGGAAAAGATGATGACATCAAAATAAAAAAGATACTGATTGAGAGGGGGAAGGGTATAATGTAAAGTGGAGTTTCAAAGGGGAAAGTGGGGAGATGGAAGGAATTACCATGGGTTATTGTCTATAATTATGGAAGTTGTCAATTAAACAAAAAATAAGAAAAAGAAGCCTGATGGTAATTTTGAGGGCATTCAGTTGCATAATCAAATATAGGCACTAATTGCTAATTTTAATGTACAAAAATATGTTGTTTTGGGGTATATACTAAGAAAGAAAAGGAATTTGAAAGGAATTTGGAGATATCAAGATGATTAAATGGTCAGAATGGGAAAATTACACAAATAAAGGAATTATTTTGTCAACTTAAGAAAAATCAACATAATAATAGTGTTAGAGTATTCTCAGTTATGCAAGACAATTATCTTGACAATGATGACAGATTATTCTTCATTTCCAAATAAAATGAAACAAAAAGAAATATAACAAAACATTCAGGGTTTGGTTAAACATAGCAGACAGTTTGCTGAGCATGAGAGATTTAAAACTTTGGCTTAACTCATGGAAACAAAGATCAGGGAATTGAAAGAACAGTAGAATCTCTCATCCCATAAGACTTCATAAACTATGATTTATGCATGGTGAAGCCATGCTTTTTTCTTAAATAAGACACATGTCAGAGAAAAAATGGGTCCAAATTTACTTCAAAATTTACTCTGAAATTTCTAGGGTTCTACAAAATGAGGCAATTTAACTTCATTATATTATTATTAAATGTTTAACCACTTTCCATCTAAAATTATTCTGATTATTCCAGAAACTTTGGATAACATTTGTATGACAATCTAGGCTGCCCCAGCCACAGTCCAGTTCTCTTCCCAGTCTGCATGTAACCAAAACAGGTAAGGTGCTATCTCAAAGTTCCTATAGACAGCTCCAGGAGGCTAAGGGCAGTTCACCAAAGAATAAAAGAAAGTCACAAAGGCCAAGCAGTGGAGGATGAACTCTCAGAACAGTAAAAGACATAGGAAAGAGCTTAGTAGAGCCCAAGTAAGGTTCTTTCCAGAATACCAGTACCCTATGTATGGCTTTAATCATTAGATATAACTTCAACCAATTAGGTAGTGAGCAAGCAATTTACTGGCTAACTAAGGCAGACCTTAATTCCTTCGCTCAGTCCCCTGGCTTCATCCACCATAGCACTGCTCTGATCATGGTAACTCTAGTCTGAAGTGAGAGTTGCTCCTTTGGAATTTCTCAGTCATTAGCGTCTCAGGGCAAGAAAATAATTAGCAAAGCATAGACAAGTAAATGAGGTCACAGCTTTGCAGTGACAAGTTTCCCCCAGAGATAGTGGCCTTCCTGAGGAATACAAAAGGGAAGGAGTGGAAGTGGGCCACATGTGCAGAATGGTTCTCATCCTCTCTCTGTTCTACTTGGCTGTCCTTCCTGACAGAAGTGCACACACAATCAAAGCCTGGAGGCCTCGGTGGCTGAGATAGTGAAGTGTGGAGAAGCATGTTCTGCATGTGTATCTTTGGAGCCATCTTGGGTAATCTTTCACACAGAAGAGAGCTGACTGGTTACACTGTAGCAAAGCTAGTTATTCAGGATCCAATTTCTATGTGCTTCCCAACATTCAGTGTGCTGCTCATTTAAATGCTTACTGCAATGGTTTCACTTCTGATGAAATCGCTTTTCTTAGATAGTCATATTCTGAAAAAAGTTTGATTTTTCAAATAATTTCTTAACTGTCTCAAGAGTACCTAAAAATTTCCTACCTGGAAAAAAAAGTCATTTTTATGCCCCAATAACCTAGCCCCACTAAATTTCATTAAAAATTCCAAAAGAAGTAAGAAAAATAAAAATCAGTTCCAGATTGAAAGTACAAGTAAGAAATTTAGAGCCCACAGGGAACGAGGAACTAAAAAATGCAGAATGAAAGTGCTTCCTCAAGCAGAGACTCCCGTTGAGACATGATAATAAAAATGTTCACAGTAATAGAGACACTATTTCTACTTGGCACAATCTGAACAAGAGGAAAAAAAAATCTTTGAATTTCTGGTAGCCTATTTGTCCAGCCATTTGGGTCTTCTAGACAAAAACATGTCACTTTTTACTGCTTATCAAATATTTGAAGTCATTGGATTAAATCTTTCAGTTTGACCTTATTTTTTTTTTTTTTTTTTTTGTCTACAGTTCAATAGGCCCACAGGCAGATGACATATGCCATTTGATATTAAGCTTTCTGTGCAATGGAACTAAGCTGTCATGTAACATTTAACTATTTCACCATTATGTTAAATACAAAATAATTCAAATATTTAAAGCCATTTGCAAAGCTAATTACCTTGTGCATCTGGTTTACATGGGTGCCGGGGAATCAAACCTGGATCCTTAGGCTTCATAGGTAAGCATTTTAATCACTAAGCCATCTCTCTAGTCCTGAAAATACTTCTTAGCTAGATGTGGTGACTCACATATTTTTTTTATTTTACCAAAAAAAACACTACTTCAATTCAATTTTTTAATACCCTCTACAATTTTTAAAAATATATTTGATTTTAGAGATTATTTTAACTCTACCTAAGTATGTTTATGTGACAAATAGTTATAATATATATGACACATATATAATGTATATGTTGTATTATTTACATATATAGAGAGAGATAAGCCATCCCTAGTGGCAGGAGCATGCATGTCATGGTAGCTCCCTTACATAGCACAGCTCAGGAGATAAAGAACTCTGGTAGCTGTCCTCTTGTCCTCTGACCTCCAAATATTCACAGTGTCACAGGTGCACACTCATGTGCACCTGCATGCACACGTACACTCACAAATACATTTTTAAGAAACAAGCAAAATCCATATTAGAAGGCAGCTATTCTCACCATTATCCCAGTAACACCACACCATGACCCACACTGAACTCCTGGAAATCACAACATAATATGTGAGGTAAAAAATATATATACGTGAAAATGGAGGCTGGGAAGATGGTTCAGTGAGCTACAGACTTTGCCACCCAAGAATGAGATCATGAGTTTGATCCCTAGAACCCATGCAAAAATCCAGTTGTGGCCAAACACACCTGTAACCCCAGTACTTACTAGGGGTACAGATAGGAGAATCTCTGAAGCTCACTGATCACCCAGACTAACCAAAATATGGGACCACCACTTTCAATGAGAGACTTCATTTCAAGGAAACAACACAGAAAGAAAAAGCAATAAAAGAAGAACCAGATGTTCTATTCTGGTCTCCACATGCAACCACGCATACATGTGATATAATATATACAGATGTCACACAATAATACACAAATGAAAAATAAAGTCAAAAATATAAAACATTTTAAGCTGCATCCAAAAATTGCCAAAAGTCCAGCTATTTCTATATAAAATCACAGAATTTCACTATTTTTACACACTATGGGGCCTTTCCATTGATTCTATTTTCTATAAATTATCCTGTGCACTTATTTTATAGAAGTCAAATTCAATGCCTTCTTGGAAGAATTTGAATCTAAATTACAGTGACCTAAAAATGGTCAAAAAATATTTTGGACAGCATAACATTAAAAGATGTCAGGAAAAAAAAAAAAGAATTAAAAAAAATGGGCTGGAGAGATGGCTTAGCGGTTAAGCGCTTGCCTGTGAAGCCTAAGGACCCCAGTTCGAGGCTCGGTTCCCCAGGTCCCACGTTAGCCCGATGCACAAGGGGACGCACGCGTCTGGAGTTCGTTTGCAGAGGCTGAAAGCCCTGGCACGCCCATTCTCTCTCTCTCCCTCTATCTGTCTTTCTCTCTGTGTTTGTCCTCTCAAATAAATAAATAAATTTAAAAAAAAAGAATTAAAAGATGTCAGGAGGTTCTTGTCATTCCATGAAATAATTTGATTAAACATTTCCAACTGATTCTGAATAAAGTATAAAAATTTAGTGGATTCACATATCTAAATTTTAAAAGCCACTGCAAAGTTCTAAAGCAGATTTATGATGAGTAATGGCCTAGTTAATGATAAGCAGAAAGAAAACAGAATGTACTGCTCTACTGTCAATTTGGATTTTTTTACTGACAAGTACCATAATTATAGACAATAAACCATGATAATCCCCCCACACTTTCCCTTTCCCAACTCCACTCTCCATCATATCCCCTGCTTCTCTCAGCCTCCTTTTTATTTTCATGTCATCATCTTTTCCTCCTATTAAGAGGGTCTTGTATAGGTAGTGCTAGTTACTGCAAGTTCATGGATATCCATGTTGTAAGGAGTCCTGCACTTCCTTTGGCTCTCACATTTTTTTTAATTTTTTTTAAAATTTATTTTATTTGAGAGCGAGAGACACAGAGAGAAAGACAGATAGAGGGAGAGAGAGAGAGAGAGAGAATGGGCGCGCCAGGGCTTCCAGCCTCTGCAAACGAACTCCAGACGCGTGCGCCCCCTTGTGCATCTGGCTAACGTGGGACCTGGGGAACTGAGCCTCGAACCGGGGTCCTTAGGCTTCACAGGCAAGCATTTAACCGCTAAGCCATCTCTCCAGCCCAGCTCTCACATTTTTTACACCACCTCTTCCACAATGGACTCTGAGCCTTGGACGATGTAGTAGAGATGTTTCAGGGCTGAGCATTCCTCGGTCACTTCTTCTCAACACTATGATGCCTTTCGAGTCAACCTAGAGATCACTGCCATCTGAAAAGAGAAGCTTCTCTAACTAAAAGTGAGAGTAGCATTAATATATGGATATGAACATTAAGAGAAGATGTCACTGAGCAGTTTGGTGAGCATAATATATTGAATTATTGCTTTGTCAAAACTTTTCTTAAGAGCTGCAGAGATTTCTCAGTGGTTACGGTACTTGCCTACAAAACCTGATGATCTGGGTTCAATTCCCCAGTACCCATGTAAAGCCAGATGCACAAATTTGTACACGTATCTGGAGTTTGTTTGCAGGGCTAGGGGGCCGGGCATGCCCGTTCTTTCTCTGTCTCTTCTCTCTACCTCTATCTCTCTGCTTGCAAATAAATAAAATATATTTTTTGAAAACATTTATTAAATTACTCAAAGACCTGGTTTTGCTATGACCCTGTCTACCTATGAATGTTTATTAAAAAAACACATCAAAATATATAACATTTTCTTCAAAATCAAATGTTCAGTTTTATAGTGCCAAGCATAATAGAGTCAGATATTTCACTTCAGACAAATGAAATTCCAAAAACTTTGTATTCGTTATGTGACTTGAATTTTTTTGTTTATTTTTATCTATTTATTTGAGAGTGACAGGCAGAGACAGAGAAAGAACAAGGCAGAGAGATAAAGTGGGTGTGCCAGGGCCTCCAGCCACTGCAAACGAACTCCAGACACATGTGCCCCCTTGTGCATCTGGCTAATCAAGCCTTGAACCAGGGTCCTCAGGCTTCACAGGCAAGCACTTAACTGCCAAGCCATCTCTCCAGCCCGTGACTTGAATTTTTTAATAAAATGAATCATTAAAGTTATTTTACCTCACTTTCTATATAAGGAATCTTATGTCACCTATATAAAACATGCTTTGGGCCAGGAGTGGTGGCTCTTGCCTTTAATCCCAGCACTTGGGAGGCTGAGATAGGAGGATCACTATGAATTTGAAGCCAGCCTGAGACTACATGAATTCCAGATCAGCCAGAGGTAGAACAAGACTCTGCCTCAAAGAACTTTGTTTGGGTTACAGAGATGGCTTTGTGTAAGGCACTTGTCTGCAAAGCCAAAGGACCCAGGTTCAATTCCCCAGAACCCACATAAACTGGATGCACAACTCCGAGCATCTCAAATTCATTGCAGTGTATAGAGGCCCAGGCGTGCTCACTTGCTCACTCCCTCGCTCTCTCTCTCTCTCTTTTTCTCTATCTGCCTCTCTGGGTCTCTTTCAAAAAAGTAAATAATTAAAACAAAATCTTTGCTGTTTGTAAAGTTCTAATGTAATACATAAATAGCCAGCCACAGTCTTATTTACTTTTTAAATATAAAAGTAAATAGGCTGGATTTGATGGTCCATGCCTGCCATCCACTACTTAGGATGCTGAGGCAGGAGGATCACAAGGTTAAGGCCACCCCGAGCTGCATACACAGTGAACTCTAGATGAGCCTATGAGAAGGGAAAAACAAAAATTAATGATATGAATTTAAGACTCATTTGCTCTTTGTAAAAAATTGTGTATCATCTTCCTAAGATGACTACTGACTTCTGAAGTAAATACTCATGCATCTTAAGAATATGCTTATTTTCTGCAGTTTCCATGGTTACTATTGCTCCTGTGACTGATGGCAAACAGCTTCAGAACTTGGACTTTCTTATTCATCTTCATTGGGGAATATAAATTAATTATGTGGTTTTTCCACCAAACAAATACTTTCTCTCTCTCTCTCTCTCTCTCTCTCTCTCTCTCTCTCTCTCTCCCCCTTTGTGTGTGTGTGTGTGTGTGTGTGTGTGTGTGTGTGTGTGTGTGTTAATGGAGATTGGACCCAGCACCTTATACCTGCTAGGTAAGAGCTACTCCTGAGTCCCCAGACTACTTTTCATCTCATTTCATCAGCTTGTCATCTTATTGCACTCTAACCTAGAGACATATCCCAGTGTACTTGATCCTTTCATGCTGATCTTGTGTAGCTCAAGTTGGTCTCCATAGTGCAACCTTCCTTCCTTAGCCCTTCACTAAGTGGGATTACACATGGATGCCACCTCACCAAGCCCAACTATGACTTTGTTGTTTGTTTTATTTTTGAGCTCATTGAAATCAGAAATGCTGGGGTTGGGCAGATTGCTCAATGGTTAAAAATGTTCAAGCCACAGGCACTTAGTCCACTGTTCATTTCCAGTCTAACAGTTCATTTGCAATGGCAAGAATCCCTGTTTCAAAGAAGATAGAACACCAATATCTCTAAGCTGTCTTCTGACCTCTTCTGCATGCCATAGCATGCATGCTTCCTCCCCCCACAACTTAGTACATTTAAAAAATTAAAAGTTTATTGCAAAATAATAAAGACTAGCCAGAAGAATGGTAGAAAAATAATGCTCCTGCATTTTATTTACGAAATAATAAAACCACTGTAACAAGAATATTCTGCTTACATTTACATGCAGTTCAGACTCTTTCTTCCTTTATGTCATGTGTATTTTGTTGATAGCTGCCTGCTTCCCAGAGAAGCAGTTGATTAGCAGATCCATGAGGAGCTTGTACCTCTCAAAGACTAAAGAGAGGTCAGAGTATGATGGTGTCAGACACCAAATGACTAAGAGGAACAGAATATTCTTCAAAATCTTCTGGTATCCTCTACCCCAAACTGACCTGTCTTTTGTGGCTCCCGTTCTACAGGCATGCTGACCTTAACACAAAGGAGATACTTAATGTGTTTTATTTGAAAAATGGTGGGAAACTGTGGATAGCTGGTCATCATTTGAATGAAGCAAAAATTAGGTAAAAATTATGTTCAGTGCACACCAGAAGTTATATCTAAAGCAAAGGTCTACCAAATGTATCCCGGACTAGTTTATAGTTCAAAGATTAATGCTGATGCTTATTTTAAAAGTAAACAAAAAGGAGGCACGGCAGTCAGGAGTGAGTAGCCCGGACCCGTTTCTGGGCTTCTCCCACCTCCCTGTTCAGAGTTCCTTGAACGGACAGTATGTGGATGGGCATGGCAGTCTGTAATTAGGCCAGACCCATTTCAGGGCTCCTCTCACCTCTTGTCTGAGTTCCTTGAGAGGTCAGTGTGAGTACAGGCATGGCAGTCTGGAGTGAGTGAGTACGTCAGATCCCTGTATCTGGGCTCCTCCCACCTCCCCAGTCTGGGTTGCCTGTGGTTGTCTGCATCCTGAAGGGCACGTCACAGAGTAGGTCAGATCCCTGTTCCCTTGCTCCTCCTACTCCCCTGGACCTGATAGGTCCCACTGTGCCTTGTTCAGGGAGGCCTGGCTGCTGTGTGAGTTGTATAATCAGGCCTTTTGACTGGCCACTAGGTACTAACAACCCGGGTCATCTGAGTGAGAGAGTGAATGGGCCAAAGGACAAAAAGTTGCTTCCTCCTCAATAAAATAGTCTTCCTCAAATGGGTAGACAACAATGCAAAAAAGCCAATGAAAGTCAGAAAACTGAGAGATCTCCACCAAGGATGCCTAGACCTACTACAGAAGTCTCCAATGAAATCATAGAGAAATCAAAAGAAATTCAATCCCAAAATAAAAACACAACAACCAATGAGACCCTGATAAATAAAATCACTGAACTTTAAGCAAACTATCAAAGAACCAACAATAATATCAATAAAATTGAACAGAATCATCTCCTAGAGTATTCAGCCTTTGACAGCAGGCTTAAATTTGATTGAAGAAAATGTTAGAACCCTCCAAAGATACATGAAAAAAATGAAGGTAAGTCAAGAAATGGAGAACCTAAGAAACTGGTTGATTAAGCTTAATGAAGACTTAAATAAATGCAAGAATGAACTACAGGACTATAAGAGTGTCAAAACCCTTTTAATTCTCTCCAAATTAATAATGGTTATCCCATTTAACCAGTGCTGACTTTACTCTCTGTTGGAGAATCGCTTTAAAATAAATAAATAAAATTAAAAAAAAAAAAGATACACATGCTATAAAGCCTTGCCTGATATCTCTTCCGAGGATTGCTGCATAGCAACCATCATAAATTCAGTGACATAAAACAAAAGTGAATGTATAATGATCATGGGTTCTGTAAGCCCGTCTGAGCAGGGCCCAGACTATATGTCTTGTGTTTCTGTGTGACAATGGATATCTCAGCTAAGACACACACAATGGCCCAGACTGGCATCATATAATGGCTTCTTCACCATATGTCCTGTGATGGGACTGGATAAGACCAAGACTGGACTGAGTAGAACCCAGAAAGCTTGCTCATGGCTTCTCGGAGAGGCTTAGGCTTCTCACTCCGTGCTGTTGGGCTGCGAGGGGAGGAATGAAAATGGGACTATCTAGAGTGTGGCACTTCCAAAGAACCCAGAGGAAACTCACTTTTAGTGACTTTGCCTCAGAAGTCTCTTAGCTTTATCTCTACTGTAGTCTGTCAAAGCAGGTCTGAGTTAGGCCAAATGCAAGGGAAACACACATAGCAGATGTCTAGGCCATATTTTGATGGCCACATTCCTAGAGCACAAGGGTGCATGTGCACACACTTTACAGACACGCACCTTGATGGCTCCGTCATATTGACATGACACTTAGCAGAAACAGCTATCTGATCATTGCTCACTTACTAAAGTGTTCCTTTGTTAAAACATAACCTTTCCATCCTAAACCATGTGCTTGGATAAGGTACAGGGTTCTATTTTATTCTGATAATTTACCTCCATAAATGACCCAGTACATATTGCATAAATGTGTGTCAAATGACTGGTTAATGATAAGTTGACCAAAGTGTTAAGTGGGACTGTGCTCAGAACCAAGGACCTAACATGAATGGCCATGCCCTCCAATAACCCCATCATCCACATTTCTGAGCCAGATCAGGACCAGCAGTTTCAAGACTCCCTCTCGCCAGCCAATGGCTAGTGACCTTCCCTAGTTGGAATCTTATAAGGAAACCTCTGCTTTCTCCCATCCTTGAAATAGTTACTTTCCTCAGCCTGCCCTGGTTTCTGACTGATACATCATCCCCCCTGTTGCAGTCCCGTTTGCATTGCTGGTAGAAATCACCCAACCAAGAGCAACTTCTGGGAAAAAGAGATTTATTTTGGTTTACAGGCTCGAGGGGAAGCTCCACGATGGCAGGGAAAAACGATGGCATGAGCAGAGGGTGGACATCACCCCCTGGCCAACATAAGGTGGACCACAGCAACAGGAGGGTGTGCCAAACACTGGCATGGGGAAACTGGCTATAAAGCCCATAAGCCTGCCCCCAACAATACACTCCCTCCAGGAGGCATTAATTGCCAAATATCCATCAGCTGGGAACCTAGTATTCAGAACACCTAAGTTTATGGGGGACACCTGAATCCAACCACCACACCCCCACCACCACCACATCCTCCCCTTTAAAAGACCTGCACCTTGGGTCCCAGATGCGACTTCTCTGGGCTCACATCTTGGGACCAGTGAACCTCGCCCGAGAGCTGTACCAATAAACCTGAACTAGCGTTAATGATCTGGTCTGATCTGGTTCCTTGCATCAGTCAAGACTTTCATCTGGTGCCGAAAGCCAGGTTGGACTTGAGCCCCCAGTCCCAGGGCCCAGGCTCGACTGTGGGAGGTCTCTCCTTTTCTGCCTGTGGACCTCACACCACTACCTTCTGATTCACGGTAAGCTGCCTGCGTTTTAGCTTCTGCCTCCTAGGGCTGTGCCAGGATAAGCCCTTCCCTTTTTCTCTGCTACCAGGCAGCTGGGTACCCTAAGGCACTGGGGGATGTTTCATCTTAGGACTACCCACCTTCTATCTCACTGTTTGGGGCCCAGGCCATTGTGGGGGTCACCTCATTCTGGTCTCTGGCCCCTGGCTCAGAGCTTCCAACCTTGACTTTAAAATGCACAACTCCAAATCAAAGCTCGATCCCTATGGATCCCTACAAAACATATCCAAATTGGAGCTCTTTCAAACCATTAAACCTAAACACCTGATCTTTTACTCTCAAAAACTTCAGCCTCTTTATGAACTCAACAACCACTAAGACTGGCCTCCAGAGGGCACTGTACATTTCAATTGTCCTCCATAATTTAGAAAACTTGTCACCGCACTGGCAAATGGTCTGAGCTCCTGTATGTTCAGGCGTTTGAGGAAGAACACTCTCGTCCTTCTCTCTCTAGCCAATGTTCCGTGACTCAGGTTCCCCTTGCGGCAGTAAACTAGCTTAGGAGCCAATCAGAACCACGAAACTCAAATCTCCAGCCTGAGTCTTCAGTACCAACTGAGCTCCGGGAACGCTTGGCTCCCACCATGCAGCCCTCCAAAGGGCGCCCAGCCTTCCCTTTCTCCTCCCTCTGCTGCAGCCACCCCCACCCTTCCTTCCCTCCCCGCCCCTTCTTATCCTCCTCCTGCTCCAATTCCCTCTCCCTTATCTCCCACTCCTCCCTCAGTCACAGCCTCCCTTCCAAACTCTCAAGGCCTTTACTTCCCCTTCCCCTTTCTCTTATCCCTTCCCCTCATCCCCTTCTGTGGCCCTCAGGCCCTCCTCCGCCCTATCCGCCATCCTCCACCTCCTCTTCCACTCCCTTATCCCACCCCACGGTCCTCTGGTCCTCTCCCCTCCTCCTTCCTCTCTTCCAGTTCCAGTTTTCCCCCCAAAGCCTCCGCCAACCCACCAGGACTCCTCCTCTGCACCCCAACAACCTCCCCCCAACATCATCTTCCCCTACACAACCCCACCCACCTGATCTCGTCCTCTGCCCCACACCCCCAAACCCCACCCACTCACTTCAGCTCCTCCTGAAACTCCTAATCCTTCTGACCCCTCTCCTATGGCCTCCCAAACCAGGTCCCGACAGCTCCATCCTGCCGGCATCTTTGCCCTCCAGGAGGTCGCAGGACAGGTGTTGCCCGAGTCCATGTCCCATTTTTCTCTCTAGTACCTGTCCCAATTTGAGAAACGCCTTGGCTCTTTCTCTGCCAACCCAACCTCCTGTATTAAAAAGTCCATCACCTCACTCAGGCCTGTGGTCTAACCTGGCATGACTTACATGGTATTCTTGTTTCCACCCTCACCCCAGAAGAACAAGAACGAATACAGATGGCTACTAAACAATACTCTGAACAGACTCATGTAACTAACCAAACATTACCTTCTGGGGCACAGGCGGTTCCTGACACAGACCCAGGATGAAATTATCAGGAGGGACAAAGAGGTGAAACACAAAGGGACATAATGGTTACTTGTCTTGTTAGGGGTATGGAAAGAGTATCTAGCAAGGTGGTTAATTTTGATAAACTTAAGGAGATCACTCAAAGCCCAGATAAAACCCAGCTATTTTTTTAAACAGGTTACAAGAGGCTATGGCCCAGTACACCCGCCTAGATCCAGCCTCCCAGGCAGAGGCCACAGTACTGGCTACCCATTTTATTTCCCAGTTCTCCCCCCCACCCCGCCCCAATATTAGAAAGAAACTAAAGAGGGCAGAAGAGGGGCCTCAAACTCCCATCAGGATCTGATGAGGATGGCTTTTAGGGTCTTTAATGCCCGAGAAGAGGGAGCCTCCCAACAGGCTGGGAGGCAACAAAAGGCAGCCCTATAAGCCCAAGCCTTGTTAGCTGCCCTGAGATCTTCCCGCAAAGGGGACAACAGAGTTCTCCTAAGCCCATCCCGCCGGGGCACAGTTAGGGTCCACCCCACCAGGGGCATGCTTCAAATGTGGCCAAGAAGGCCATTGGGCCTGTAAGTGCCCTAATCCGCTGCTACCCGCCAATCCATACTATATATGTTGACAATCAGGTCACTGGAAGTCAGACTGCCCATGTGTGGGCTCGTTCTCTGAGCTGGGTGGTGAAGGTCCAGCCCCATAAAGTGAGGCTCTCCAAACTCTCCCAACATTACAGCTTCTCAGGTTGCCAGAAGATTGATGACGCCCAGACTAGGAGACACTAATTACCCTCCCCGAGCCCAGGTTATGGTTTCAGATCGTAGATAAGTCCATCACCTTCCTGGTGGTCACAGAGGCTACCTTATCTGTTTTGCCTGGCCACTAGGGCCCCACCATCCCCTCATTCATCTCTGTTACAGGAGTTAATGGGGTTCCCTCTTTCCCACCAAACACCTTACCTCTCCCCTGCTCATTGGCGGGACATTGTTTTTCACATTCCTTTTCCGGTCATGCCTCACTGCCCAATTTCCTCTTTGGGTGGAGACATTCTCAGCCGCTTTGGGCCCAAACTCTCACTAGCCCCCTCTGCATCTCTGGAAATGCATCTCCTCCTTCCTTTAATAGCTTCTCAAACCTCCACCCTCTACTGCCCTATTCCTTTCCTCCCACACCTAGTTGATCCCCAAGTATGGGACATCTCCACTCCCATAATCGCCACACATCATCAACCTGTCTTTATCCATCTCAAGGACCCTTCTTCCTCTTTCCCTTCACGACCCCAATTTCCCATTTCCAAAACACACCGCCAAGGCCTCAAACGTAAAATCACCCGCCTCATGTCACAAGGCCTCCTTAGACCTACTGACTCACCCTGTAACACTCCCATCCTTCCTGTAAGCAAACCCTCTGGCGCTTATTGCTAGATACGAGACCTCCAACTTATCAACAAGGCAGTTGGCCCAGTTCACCCAGTAGTAACGAACCCTTATACCCTGCTGTCTCATTTCCCACCCAACACCACCTACTTAATAGTCTTAGACCTCAAAGATGCTTTCTTTACAGTTCCCCCCACCCTGACTCATACTTCCTTTTCACTTTCACTTGGAAAGATCCTGACACTCAGTCCTCCAGGCAGCTTACTTGGATGGTCCTCCCCCAAGGCTTCTGAGACAGTCCCCACTTTTTTGGTCATTCCTTAGCCAGAGACCTCTCCACGTGCAGTCTAGAGCCCAGCACTGTCTTACAGTATGTAGATGACCTTCTACTCTGCAGCCCATCCCTCCCTCTATCTCACCAACCTCAGCCTCCCTCTTAAATTTTCTTGGCAATAGGGGCTATAGGGTGTCCCCCTCCAAAGCTCAGTGTTGCTGTCCTACTGTAACCTACCTGGCAGTCCAGCTCAGTCCTGGCTCAAACGCTTTAAGAGTTAATAGAATCCAGGCACTCTGTGACCTCCAGCCTCCAGAGAATGCACATCAAATCCTCTCTTGCTTGGGTCTCATGGGATTTTTTTCACCATTGGATTCCTAACTTCGCTGTCACAGCTGAACTGCTACATCAGGCAGCAAAAGAGACAACCACAGGACCCGTATCCCACCCGAATGTAGCCTGTTACCATTTCTCATTGTTATGCAATGCTCTTTTGACATCCCTGGCTCTGGCTCTTCCAGACCCGTCCAAACCACATCACCTCTTTACAGACAAAAGACCAGGAACAGCAACAGGTGTCCTTGCTCAGCCCATTGGAACCACACACTGAGTAGTGGCTTTCTTATCTAAACAACTAGATGCCACCGTATGTGGATGGCAGCCCTGCCTATGGGCCCTGGCAACTGCAGCAGAGGTGACTTGAGAGGCCCTCAAGATCACACTGCTTGAACCTGTCACTGTCTTCTCCTCTCATAGCTTGATAGATCTTTTAAGCCACTCTTCTCTTTCTCTGCTTGGGCCCTCATGAGTACAGACCTTCCACCTGCTCTTCTTGGACAACCCCCAAATCTCTGTACCCTCAATCCAGCAACACTCCTCCCTTCTTCCCCCTCTTCAGGGTCCCCCTATCATTCATGCTCTGAAATTGTAAAGGCCCTCTGTTCCCCTTGGCTGGGTCTCCAAGACACACCCCTCACTTCATCTCAATTAGTCCTCTTTGTAGATGGAAGTTCAGGTAACCGACAAGCAGCCTGTGCTGTGGTCACACTTACTGATATCGTAGAGGCTGCTTGCCTGCCAATGGGCACCACCTCCCAAAAGGCTGAATTAATTACATTAACTGGGGCCCTACATATCTCAAAAGGCTTAAGAACTAATATCTATACAGATTCTAAATATGCTTTCTCTATAGCTCACACTCATTCAGTCCTCTGGAAGGAGAGAGGATTCCTCATTACTAAAGGTACCCCAATTATTAATGGTCCCCTCATAGCCACAATTTTGGAGGCTCTCCAACTCCTGGCAGAAGTGGCCATTATCCACTGCCAAGAACACCAGGCCACTAAAGACCCAATAGCCCAAGGCAATGCCAGGGCTAACTGTAGCACAAAATTTAGCCCTGTCCTCTGGCCCCAACACAGGGCATATCTGTTTCCTGTCTCCAAAATACCAACCCAATTACTTGCTAGATGAGAAAAATGAACTCAAAAAGGGGGCTACCTGATAAAAGGGATGGCTGGATTTTTAAAAACAATTGCATAATTCTCACCCAAAAACACTACCACAATAATCTCTGGCATTCACCAAACTATACATATTGGACCTAAAGCCCTTTACAGGTTCCTCAAACACCTGCTGGACACCGATGGCCTCCAAACACACATCTCACAGGTCCAGCTGTCGGATATGCACTCAAGCCAATCCGTAAGGGGGCCCGCGCCTCCATCAGCCCCTGCACTAATTATGAGGACATCAGCCAGGTGAAGATTGGCAGATAGGCTTTACCCACATGCCACCCCACAACAAACTCCGTTATCTCCTTACTCTAGTTGATACTTTTACAGGCTGGATCGAGGCTTTCCCAGTTTCCAAGGAGACTGCTGATGTCATGGCCCAGATACTTCTAGAGCGCATCATGCCAAGATTTGGGGTCCAATTGACCATCCAGACAGACAATGGCCCAGCCTTCACTTCTAAGATTATCTCATGAGTATCAGAGGCACTCAATATATCCTGGAAACTACACATCCCTTATCGTCCTCAGTCATCAGGTAAAGTAGAGCGGGCCAACAGTCTTATTGAACAGCAGCTCACCAAACACGTTATTGAACTTAAGCTGTCCTGGCCCTCCCTTCTACCTATTGCTCTAACACGCTTATGAGCTGCCCCTCACTCCCCCACTGGGCTTATCCCTTTCAAGGTGTTGTATGGGAGACCATTTCTGCTCTCTCTCTAATCACCTTCCTATCGCACCCCTCACACCCGCTCCCTGCTGGCTAACTACCTCCCCTAACTTTCCCTTCTACACTCTCTTCTCTGTTCATATGCAGATAGATCTCTACCTGATCCACTGGCCACTGAAACATCAGGGATGACCCTTACTACCTCAGATCCTATCTCACCTGGGAATCAAGTCTTTCTTAAGCAGCTCAACTCCAAGACTTCTCAAACCCAGGTGGGACTGGACCCTACACTGTGATCCTTACCACCCCCTTGGTGGCAAAACTTCTGGGACACTCCTGCTGGTACCACATCTCCAGGCTTAAATGAGCTTCAGGACAAAATGGCTTGTCTATACAGAAAACAAGTCCTACCTCCTTTAAATTCTCTAGCCACCCTGCTCTTAGTTGTGAGTTCCAATTACAGGTCTGGTCCTTAGATGACAGGGGACAACAGACCACCCTACTCAACTACACTTCATGTCCTTTTGGCTTCTGCAATTCAGTCCACTTAACCTTTGATGCCATCTCTACATGCCACCACCAATGTTCCAATGAAGGAACCTGAAAAGCAAAATCCATATACCTCTGCTTTCAAGCAGACCAAGTCTCCTCAAACTGTCAAGATCCCGGAGGATGGGAAGGCTGCCCCTTCTGGTCATGCAAATACCACTCTGTCAGGGGGAGCCTACTGATGGGAATGACTGGAAACATATCACACCCATGTTGTTATTTTGAGGTAATGTCACATACACTATGCCTGCATCAAGATAGCCAGAAGACCTGACTTGGGGTCCATGGCAAGACCAATAGAAAAATGTCACCTACATCATACGTGATCCCAGCACCTGGCAGAACCACATAGCAGCCGTCGGATTCTACTACTTTTGGGGATCACATGGGAGGGGCAAGATCAAAATAGTCAAAATTCTTCAACAGTCCAGGTTTCAAAACGCTTACGCAGTCCTCAATCAAACCGGCCATAGGTACTTCCTTATCCTTACAGCACCTGCACTCTTCCTTCCATTACTCTTGGAAAACAATCCTTTCTTTGTCCCTGGGACTCTTAAAAAACTACACGTCTCTTAACTCCATAATGTGTTTCCTTTGTTATGCACTCCAAGGGCCTGCCTATGTTCCTCTTCTGACAAAGACCCTATAAAGAATTGCCCAAAACATCCCCTCTCCTTTGTTTATACCCCCATACCTCAATATCTCTGAGTGCTGGGCTCCAGCAGGGATAATGTCCCCCTGCCACACCAATCCATAATCTTGTTTCAGACTTGTGTTTACCTCCAGGGAGATTATTCCTTTGCAACTTGTCACTTTCCCACTGTATCCCCCCCGCTCCCGCCCCAGTGGAAAGTCCCATGCATCCCAATCACCTTGATCCCCAGCCTAACAGTCTACACTAAGGGAGAATTAGAATTATGTTATCGACAATATTCAAGTGCCCTGGAGTTGTTAAAAAGAAAAAAATGACCATCCTGAGACTACATAGTGAATTCCAGGTCAGCCTGAGCCAGAGTTAGACCCTACCTCAAAAAACCAAAAAGAAAAAGAAAAAGATGAGGAAGGACACTAGCTGTACTGGTTGGAGTAAGCTTTGTGACATCAATCACGGCATCAGGCTTGGTGGGAGGAGGCCCAGGGCCCAGCTTGATGACAGCTCAACACCTTTCCCAAGAGCTGACTGACCTCACTGGAAGGCTCACAGATGCCTCAATGGCCATTGTGGTGGTTTGATTCAGGTGTCCCCCATAAACTTAGGTGTTCTGAATGCTAGCTCCCCAGCTGATGGAGATTTGGGAATTAATGCCTCCTGGAGGGAGTGTATTGTTGGGGGCGGGCTTAAGGGCTTTATAGCCAGTTTCCCCATGCCAGTGTTTGGCACACCCTCCTGTTGCTGTGTTCCACCTTACGTTGGCCAGGGGGTGATGTCCATCCTCTGCTCATGCCATCGTTTTCCCCCTGCCATCGTGGAGCTTCCCCTCAAGCCTGTAAGCCAAATAAACCTCTTTTTCCCAGAAGCTGCTCTTGGTTGGGTGATTTCTACCAGCAATGCGACCCGGACTGCAACAGCCATACAATCCCTGCAGCTCTAGCTCTCGTCGCTGGCACAGGTAACTCTACAAAACAGGAGGGCTCTGCACCTACTAACTGCAGAAAAGGAGGGACATGTCTCTTTCTCAGGAAAGAATGCTGCTACTATATAAATGAGTCTGGCCCAAGTAAAAACACTCCAGACACTAGGTGAAGACCTCAAACACCACTTCACTAGCCAGACATCCTCCCTGAGCTGGTGGCAATCTACGCCTCTACCCTGGCTCACCCCACTTGAGACTATTAAAAATGATTTGTGTTTTCTTCTAATAGCCCCCTGGCTCCTCTGCTTCCTCCAGGAGCTCATCTGGGAAGTTTCCACGGTGGTCATCAACCAGATGCTCTTACACTCATATATTCCTTTGAGCATAGACCTAACATAAAGGCCATGCCCTCCAGTAACCCATCATCCACATTCCTGACCATGATTGGGACCAGCAGCTTCAAGACTCCCCGGCTGGCCAACGGTGGTCCCCCTCCCTAGTTGAAACCTTATAATAAACCTTATATAACACTTGAACTAGTTACTTTCCTCAGCCTGCCCTGGTTTCTGGCTGATACATCATTTCTCCCCTCCCCGCTCCCACATCCTCCCCTTTAAAAGACCTGCACCTTTGGTCCCGGATGCGACTTCTCTGGCCTCACATCTTGGGACCAGTGAACCTCGCCCGAGAGCTGTATTCAAAACAGATCTGGTTTCTCTCGTCGGTCAAGCCTTTCACAAAGACCAAATTGATTAATTTTTAGCTCTTAGCTGTAACTTGGTTTAGTGCATTAAAAAATTAATTACCTTCAATCCTTTCTCCATTTTTAAAAGACAACACAAAACCTGTCAGGAAGAACACATGAACAGACAGCCTATCTTCCTGTCAGAAAGTTCTTGACTGAATGTGGAGCTAGGGATATGCTACATCTTCCCCTTCTTTCTCCTTTCTTTTCTTCCAAGTTAAAATAAAAAAAGAGGGAGCTGGAGAGACGGCTTCATGGTTAAGGTGCTTGCCTGTGAAGCCTAGAGACCCATGTTCTACTCCCCAGAACCCACATAAACCAGATGCACAAAGTAGTGCATGTTTCTGGAGTTCATTTGCAGTGGCTAGAGACCCTGACATGTCCATTCCTTCTCATAAATAAATAACAAATAAATAAATGTTGAGCTATGCCATCTCCTCCAAATGCTTTTGAGCTTTGTGGCCCAAAGTAATGACAGTCAAACACCCTCTTTCCTGTCCAGCAGCCTTGGTATTTGATCCTGGGAAGTGTGGTACTTTGCATAGCCACTCCTGGGTCTTGGGTCTTCCCATAGAAAATTACGAAGTGAATCTCCACTTCCTCTCTTTTATTTCCCTAGCTTTTGCTGCCAACAACATTGTCCAGAATTTCCTGACCTCCACTGAATTTGAAGAGTTGATGATTCTGTAAAACATACAAGCACACAATGCTTATATTAGTGAAATGACAGGGAATTTTTATACCATTATTTTCCATCTTGACATGTTTTTTGATGCATGAAATGGATTTTTGTTTGTTTTATATTTGCTGGGGATGGAGGCCATGGTTGTGTGCAAGTGAGGTAATCATCCACCACCCAGCTAGCTACACCCTCAGCCCATAGATTTGTTTTACAATAGTGTAGTATTTCAATTTTATTTTCTTCATTAAAAAAAGAGAAATTATGAATGAAAACTTTTCTAAGTTAAAACTGGATACTAATTTGCTTTCACCCAACCACTTAGCATGTTGAATTTTCTTGATCAGTCTTAGATTGAATTATTCAGTTATTCAGTTGACTATCTTATACTTTTAAGAAACAAAGCAGGTTTTTTAGCAAGTCTCTTGATGCCAAAGAAAGCATTATTGGTAACTTTATTCTAGGTAACTTTAGTTGGGGCATATTGCTTGACATTCATCTCCCCTAACTCTGGCTTCTTCTCTTCCTGTGGAAGTTATAGAGGGCCTGGAGAGTGGTGAGGTTAGAGTTGTGATTCCTCCGTTACATGTAAAATTAGCAAAAGTAAAATGCTCTACTTGAATTTAAGATAATGATAACAAATATCCTCTGTCATTCTGATCTCTCTGTGCTCCCTCCTGCTCAAGATATTGGAATAACTATGATGATTATGGGGTTGAACTAAACAGAGATTGGGTTGAGAATGTGCAATGTTGATTGCAATTTGACTGCAGTGATACTTTGGGATGTTTCAATAAAACTAGTACAAAATGACATATCCCTGTTATTCATACTTGAAACTTCTTTTCATATTTTTATTCGCTAAGCAAATGGGAAAAGGTAAAACTTATTAAAATCTAAAGATCATAAAATGAAAATGAAATCAAGAGAAATGAATCTGTCATAGAAAGTGAAGTACATTTTTAAAAATTCAAATTATACCAAAAGGAACAATACATTAAGAAAAATATAAAACTGTAAGAGAGATAATAAAGACCATTGGGTTATTTGATAGTTTTTTTTTTTTTTAATTTAAAGAAGGAAATTGTATACATATGTTGGAAAAGTATTTAAAACTTTTCTTCATTGGACATGAAATTTTAAAAATTAATTAATTAATTAAAAGAGAGAGAGACAGAGGGCACACCAGGGTTTCCAGTCACTGAAAATGAACTCCACCGCCTTGTGCATCTGGCTTATGTGGGTCCTGTGGAATTGAACCTGGGTCCTTAGGCTTCTCAGGCAAGCTTATTAACCATTGAGTTATCATTTCATTTCCAGCCCTGGAAATGAAATTTCTATATTTATAAATACACATATTCCTGAAATTTTCTTATGTAGGGTTGTCAGTTGGTGCCCCCAAAACCTACTTCTCAGGTGATCCCAGTAGTGGGTCCTTGGTCTGTGCCTTGACTGTAATGTGTCCCTTCAGAATGTTCCAGCTGTATTGTTCTAGCGTTCATCAGGTTACATAGATTTTTGTTTGTTTGGGCCTTTGACCCTGACTAGCTAAACATTAAATTTGGGCTGTCTTGCTAACTCCTGTCACTGATAGGAGAAGCTGGGAGCAAAACATGTGTCTTCTTAAACATAAAAGCCACTCTATAGCATCAAGGAACTTTTAAAATGAAAAATAATTGACGTCATAAGTAAAACATATGCAAATGACTATTTCACTTTTTATTTGTAGTATTTACCAAAATTAGCATTGGCAAAAAAAGAATGGTGACTAGATCATTTTGAAAAGATGATGACTGTCAAAGTTTAGAGAGGGAATGTCACCATGGCAAGAAGGCAATGAATGAAGAGCAGGGTCTGGGGAAGGGTGACAGATGATACAGAACAAGGGAGCCCAAAACATGGAAGAGGAACATAAGGTTTTCAAGCAAAAACTAAAAGAAGAAATTAAGAATAACAGCCCTGGGATGAGGTCTGCTGGTCACAGGTAGAGTGAGCAAATCTAGCAAAAAAGGAAGTTATTTCCTATGCCCAAGGCCAACATGACCTGATTCTAGCTATTTAAACAGCTGCATTTTGGATCTGTGATAGTTAGTTAAGGTGTTGTCAACTTGATCTGTTTAGTAATCCACAGGTTGCTTCTAGGAAGGATCAACTAAAGGAGGAGGTCTTTCCCCCAGGGTGAGCCCTTCCCCCAGAGTGGGCGGCCCCACTCAGAGGGGGACTTGATATAAGGAAGCTCTGGGTAAAAAGAGTTACTTCCTTCCTTCCTTCCACTTGGCTGTCAGAGCTGCTCCCTACATTCCAGCATGGATTGAAGACCAGTGCAGACTAAAGCCCAGCATCAACTGAAGACCCGTGTGGACCGAAACCCAGTGGCTCCTCAGGAAGCCTCCAGGCTTTCCAGCACCATCTGCAGTGCCGGGTCGAGACTGCTGAGGCATCTGGACACCAGGACTGAGTAGCTATCAGGTTTGGTGATTCTCGGGCCTATTGGACTACTGTAAGCTTATCCAATAAATCCCCTTTTAAAAATAATTCATTCTAGCAATTCTGTTCCTCTAGAGAACCCTGACTAATACAGGATCAGAACAGTTTTTGCCACATACAGCTACCACAAAGTGGTCATAGAGCCTATTGTACATGTAATGATAAACTTTTAATTTAATTTAAAAATAAGGAAGGAAGGCAACAAGGAAAAAGGTAAGGAGAGAGAGAGAAAGAGAGAGTTCCCTCCTGTGCTGGAACTCCCTCGTGAGAGCTCCAATTGCTTTTTTCTCTCTGCCTTTTCTTTTCTCCATTTGTGTGTATGTGTGTGTGTTATGTTTGATGTGTATGTGTCCCATACAAATACATGTGGTTGCCACAGGAGAACATTTAGTGTCCTTCTCTTACTGTAGCTCATCTGCATATTTCTTTGAGACAGGGTCTCTTCTTCAACCCTGAGCCATTAAGCCCCAGAGTCTCCAATCTCTACTCCCAGCAGACAGTGGTTATAGATACGCATGTTCATTCCCAGTTTTAAAAATCGTGTTTATTTATTTGAGAGAGGAAAGGGAGAGAGAGAGAAGGGGCATGCCAGGGTCTCCAGCCACCGCAAATGACCTCCAGACACATATGCTACCATGTACATCTGGTTTATGTGGGTTCTGGGGAATTGAACCTCGGTCCTTAGGTTTTGCAGCAGATGTCTTAACAACTAAGCCATCTCTCCAGCCCCATGCCCAGTTTTGTATGTATTCTGTGAAACTGAACTTGTGATGTCTGGCTCAAGAGAACCTTATGCTTAAGTGACAAGCATTCTTAACAACTGAGCCACCTCCGTAGCCATTTTCTGCTTTTTTATACAATAAAAGTATTTCTGTTCTGCAACAAGCCTTTTCTCTAATAATGTTTCTCTCTATAAGAATGTTTCCCTCTATAATAAAGTTTCTTTCTATAATAAGGTTTTTCCTTTTAAATTCAACAAATATATGAATTAGTCATATTTCCAAACTTTGAGATTTCTTGTTGTTATTTCTTTGGAAGGTTTTTGTGTTTGTTTTTATAAGCTATAAATATTGTAAGAATTTAGACTGATAGGAAAATATGTCAGATTTAAATTTCTGTTTTTAATGGGTTGCTTTGTTGCTTTACCATTCATGATGATCCATTCTATTCACAAATACCTCTATTAAAATAGAAGGTAGCTGGGCGTGGTGGCGCACGCCTTTAATCCCAGCACTCGGGAGGCAGAGGTAGGAGGATTGCCGTGAGTTCAAGGCCACCCTGAGACTACAGAGTTAATTCCAGGTCAGCCTGGACCAGAGTGAGACCCTACCTCGAAAAACCAAAAAAAAAAAAAAAAAAAGAAAAAGAAAAAGAAGGAAAACACCTAATATAAATCTTATATATAAAACCTTCCCAACTAACCAAATTTTGACCACAAAGATACACTATATTTGAACTAAAACAGTAGACTATGGACAAATGGCTAAGGGCCTGGCAGCAAGTCACTTGGCGGCCTGTTTTGGAATGTGGAAGGAACATTTCAGATACCCTGGTGACTTCCTGCTGCTTCCACAGCTCAGGCTGCTGCTCTTGACATTGAGTTATGACAGTTTGTCTATGAAGGAAGAGAAACTTTTGCACTTAGCATCAGGCTCTGTCCATGTAATATGTAAATCAATTAATTTTATATTTTACTTCAATAGCTCTTTGAGAAAATGAGTTTGTGATATTAGAAGTCAACACAAGAAATGACTTGACATACAGCACCTTGCACCCTCATGTTTTCAACTCTTTTAAATCCAGCCTCACACTGCTTTTGAACATGCCTTTGTTGTAGCAGAAGTATCATTGGGACACATGGAATCACACACACACACACACACACACACACACACACACACACGGAAGAAAACAGCCCCTGTTTTCTCACATAAGAAAGGGCCACATCTCTAATTGGAATGCTTAAAGAGCACACGGTGGTCTTTCTCATTCCATATTACAACAGGCATTCTAATTTAATTTATAATCTCAAATATGTATTCTACTAACTTCCTTCCATTAACTTGGAAAGGTGTGTAAAATGTATTTAGAGAGAAAATAGTACTAGAGACTGATAGACATTCCATGGATAAACAAATGAAATGGCCAGTGAGCCCCTCATCTCGTTATCGAATATTGCTAGTCACATCAATGTTAGATTGTGGTTTCTCAAATTTCATAGAGTAAGTGGAGGCCATTTTCTCCTGTTCTTCCTGAGACTTAGTCTCCTGGAGGTACCAAGCATAATGGTGCCATTGTGGATGATTCTGCTTGTACCTGTCACTAGATGGCGCCAACAGCTTCTAATATAGTAGAGCCCACATTAGCAATGTGGAACACTACTGCCAGCGTATTCTTTAAATTGAAGAACACTCCATTCACGAAAGAAAAAATAATAATAATTACTTTTGCTCATTCTGCAAGAAATTCTGTTTTCTGAGTGTTCATAAAAACTACAAATTCTATTAGAAATTGTACACTACTTACCTTATTTATTGCCATTCCCCCCTCCGCCCCCCTCACCCCCCACACACACACTGGTGCTCCTTCTATTTTATCTACAGTGATTTGGTCACATTCTGTCAAGCTGAAAAGGCTGCATTCTAGAACTTTAAAAGCTTTCCTCCCAGGATTTATAAATATCTGAAAGACAATGGGAGACAGAAGGTACCTTATCTAAAGTCAGGTAACACCCTTATGTTTTTGCTTCACCCTGTTTTTCAGCTGACATCATTGGGAGTCTTTAAATTATAATTTTCCTGACTCTAAGACTGGTTGCATGAAGTAAGTAATGAAGTGGCCTGGAAGATTATGGCTGCAAACAATTGAAGTCGGATATTTTGTTCATGTTGGAAAACAGCTTCTCTTTTCCAGATTTCTGGCTCTTTCTTAAATAGTTCAGGTTTGTCAGCGTATCATTTCCACTAGCATATTGAACAGCTCTTCTCCCCATTCATTTAGTATTTAACAAGAAGGTCCCTGTTAGAGGCAGGTGATGTGGAAGTGCAGTTTACAGGACTGGAAGGTCTCCATTCATATGGATAGAAAGGTAGAATTAAAACATGGGAACTGGACCGAAGAGAACAGGCCCAGACCCATCAGTCTAGCACAGTCAGATGTTCAACAAAAACACTTAACAATTGCTTGAAGGTACTAATAGATGATTGTCATATTCGGGCCCATAAAGTGTTTGTAATGGATACAAGACAGGTCTTCATTGCTCCATTTGTTAGCACCTTCTACCATTTTATGTAGAACTGCCCTGTACAGAGATACCACCTGACCCAATTGTGAAATTATTAAAACTTTATTGTTGATAGAGATTACGGACAAAGTGATTTTTCTTTTGCAGTACAGATTCAGGCCCAAGGGAACATAGAGGCCATCCTGCCTAACAAGACGAAAGTGAGATGACAGTAGATGCAGTCTCAGAACCCCTCTTCCCTCCTTTCAGCCTTGAGTCACCACCAGCTCCTAAATAGTGTTAGGGTCCTGACTCATCAAGGGGGATGATGTGGGTAGGCAGGCATTAGGCTTAGAGGCTTCTGTTTCCTTCACTTATTTGGGAAGTAATCAGGAGATGAGATAAAGCCTGGCCTGCATCCACTCTCTGTAGCAAGCAGGAATTCCTCTCCACATTGCCAAAGAGAAAAGGCACCAGACAGTAAGGAGGTGAAACTATTCAGGTTGTCCTAAGAGGAGGAGCCCCAGGTCAAAAGAGCAGAGTCTTTAACAGGTGGCTTACAACAAAACTATCCTAGGAGAGGGCAAACAAGTTGTGAGTTGGAGATTCGATTTTGTGTTTTGTTTTTTTCCCCCCAATCAAGGAAGTCAGTTATTGAGCTAGACAGGGTGTTTTTTGCAGAGTCTAGCTAGTTTCTAAGAGACAGAGTTGTAATCTTTGCTAATCATTCACAAGATAGAGAATTCGCAGTTGGCTAGAGTTGAAATGTAAGTGGCTTGTGCCTGGCTTCCTCACACATTCAAGAAAATGTGGAGTTTGGCCTTATTATGAGTAAACAAGCAAGGTTAATCCTTTGGGGAGTCCTAAGAAAGATTTGGCAGTGAATCTTATCTGCATCACACAGGAGAACAGATTCCTAGAAGCCATTTTCTAGAACAGAACATGCTGAGGAATTTTAGAAAATTAAAGATTGGTGAGATTTCTTAACCAGAGCTGATTCCTGGGAGCTTTAGAAAAATTGTCCAATTGCAATAATTAGTTTGATATGTGGTAGTGAACATGAGTGATTGGTTTTGCTTGTTCTGTTCTGTGGGATCCTCATATAGGAGGCTAGTCTAGCACAAGGGCCTCCCTTTGTGTAAAACCTCATTGAGAAGTTGAGGAAGGGTCAGTTGTGTGAGTGTCCCAAAGAGAAGGCATCTTCAAAGAGGGCAGCTTACATATGCATCTAATCCCATAAGTTCCATGTCAACCTTAAAGCAGGGTGGGTTTTGAAATATAAACTAGAAGTATTACTATAAAAGGTTAGACTAAAAAGTCAGGAATTGAGCCCTGACAGCTCTGAGCCCAGGGGACACCAGACCTTACTAGATGGAAGTCTTTTACTTATGTAGCATTTCTAATTGAGTTTCCTGCAGTCAGTTAAGAAGTGGGTGTTCTTGGTGATGTTAACAAAACTTGGTGAATTATTTTTATAGCATGCAAACCCTAAGCATCATAACTGGTCATGTTAGTGTCTTATCCAGGGATAAATCTCATCCATATGGTTTTCTGTGGTGCGCATTTAGTCACTAGGGCATATGCCAAGTCACCTGGATTTTGTCCAAACTGCTTCATGCTCCACATATCAAGATAAAAGTCCAGCTGAAGGCAACATAGAGTTTGACAGCTCTTCAGGGAGTGGGGTTTTGTTCCCCAGCTATGGCAAGTGGAGAGGGAGGGAGGACTTGAATGCTCTGACTGGTGTGGTTTGGCAGATGATAGCCAGACAGTGAAGAAAAGTGGAAGAACTAAAAATTTGTCAAGGTTAGCACGTTGTTCAAGGCAACAGGATCCAATCTAATCACAGTTAACAATATCAGTTTTTCAGTAGTGGAAAAGGAAGTCAATTGAGTCTTAACCAAGCTCATCAGTTTGCAAATCCATCAATTACATACAATTTTCAAAGAGGTACAAAATAGTTCAAAGGCTGATCTCTTGTGTTAAATCTGGTAAACCAAAGATGTTCACTGTAATTTTCTACTGAGACATATTCTCTCCATAGTAACCCTCCTTTGATTGAAAATAATCTCATAAAAATTACTCTTGGTCACAAAATAATGTGAACTTTGTTTTGGACTGGGCCTGATTATCTGCATTAGTACAGTAAAAATGGTAGGTTATCACATGCTCATTAAGTTTTCCGTAACGCAAGTTAGCCTAGGAACTCCAGACTGGACTTTCATATGCCTCTTGTGGCTATTAAACCAAATCACAGATTCATAACCAGAGATATCCTTTTCTTGAGATCCCACAAATGTCCTGGGGTTGTGGGCACCACCATGAAGTAACCTTACCAATAAGAACTCTGAGAAAGAACTTGTAAGCCCTATAAATCAGGTAAGCAGGCCAGTTCTAAAAGAACTTTTTAAGAGTTGGCTCCATTGAGTCAGCCTCAGTTTTTTACATATATGTGTGTGTATGTATACATATATATTTAAATGAACATAAGTTTTCATTAGTGTTGATTTATTTACCTCTACTACCACCATAAATATTTAAGAGAGTAGCCTCTAAATAATATTTTTTTTTCTTTCTTTCTCTTTCTCTCACAAATGAAACTCTAGCATATAGTTATTCAATTTCTGGATGCAGGCTATTGTTTGCATTTTAAATTTCTTTGTTTTCAAACACATAATATGATACTGTCTTTACTCTCCTATTGATAATGTCCATCCACCTACAATCTGGTCCTTTCATAACGTGCATGTTCATTCATTAGTTTAATCAAATGGCTTAGTCAAAATAATGTGTGTAGAACATCTGTATGAGACAGAAAAGGGGAGAGTATTTTTTTTAAGATGGTGTATGATTTGAATGTAAAATGACCCCCATAGGCACATGTGTTTGAATACTTGGTCCTCAGGCTAGTGGCTCTGTTTGGGAAAATTGGGGAGCCTTTTGGAGGTGAGGTCTTGAGGGAGACAGTGGGTCACTAAAGTTTGAGGTTTTTTTAGCCAGGGCCAACTTCCTGTTTGCTCTCTGATTCATAATTGTGGACACAGAGTGACCAGTTCTGCTTCCTACTCCTTCTCTGATGCTTTTTTCATCATAATGAAATGCACCCCCTTAAAACTGTAATCCAGAATAAAGCCTTTCCTTCTAAATTGCTTTCTGTCAGGTATTTAGTCACAGCAACAATGGCAAACTAACAAATACTAATACAGATGAGTTGCTACTAAATCATAAATACAAATAAGCATTTTCAATAAAAGATCTTTCCAAAAATGTTATAAACAAAAATTAAAATGGAAAAATCTTTAGTCATTGAATTATGTCCTTTGTTAATCAACATTTTACCAACTATTATTTAAAAACACAAATTAAGTTTAAAAATTAAAAATACAAATTCAGCCAGGTGTGGTGGCACATTCCTTTATTCCCAGCAGTCAGGAGGCAGAAGTAGGAAGATAACCATGAGTTTGAGGCCACCTTGAGACTACATCGTGAATTCGTGGTCAGCCTGGGCTAGAGTGAAACCCTACCTCAAAAAAACATTCAGCTGGGCGTGGTGGCACATGCCTTTAATCCCAGCACTTGGGAGGTAGAGGTAGGTGGATTTTTATGTGTTGGAGGCCACCCTGAGACGACATAATGAATTCCAAGTCAGCCTGGGTTAGAGGCTGACCTTACCTCAAACACCCCCCACCCCTCACAAAAACAATACACATTCATTCTGGGGAAAATAATGAAAACACCCAGAAAGAAAAGCCTATTTGCTCTGATGTTTGGCTATCTATAAATAGGAAAACTTTAGGGGAAAAGGCTAGTGATGCAGCTCTCCTCTGCCAACACATACTGGGCTTTACTTTTCACAGCTCCTCCTGGCCAAATATAGCAGAAGTTCACTGTAACCTTCATCTCTGGTGAAGCATGGCTATGCCTGAGTTATCAGCAATGACTGATTAACATTTATGACATTTATCTAACCATTGTACTTGCCTATAAAGGTTATAAGAAGTTATAACATTTATATGTTATAAGTTATTCATTAGAATTTCATGAGTGCAGTCAATACCACTAAGGGAAGTTAAACAAATTTTATTGATAGTACTTTAAAGACATACTTCAAAGGTCCATGATATTAGAACTCATAAAATTTCTGCAAAAAACCATTGAAACATACCTTAAGGAAGTTATTCTATTTGTAGCACCTTGCAATATTTCTTTTTTACTGCTGTGTGTTTTCTTTAACCTTTATTTACCTCCATTCATTCTGATTTTTTTTTTAAAGCAACTCACAAGTGACTAGTACTGTGTTTGGTGCTAGGACTTATTCTTCCTGGGTTCCTGGTGCTTCTGAACTAGGGAAGGACATGACTGGAGAACATGGTGAAAAGTAAAGTGGGGAGAGTTCAGTTTGATTTACACATCTCCAGTAGGAGCGCCAAACTTTAGGAATGGAGAAAGTCAGCGTCAAAAAGTATTTCTGACGAATGCAACAACTTAAGTGAGAGGGGAAGTAGCTAGTATGGTTCATACAGGCAGTGTCCCCCAAAAGTCTCATGTCTTGGAGCCTTGATCTGCAGATAGTGACACTATTTTAGAAGGTTCTGGGTACTTTAGGAGGTGGGATCTAAATGGGAAGTAGGTAACTAAAGGTGACATGGTGGTATTTTGTCCCTGACCCTTTCCTGTTTCACACTCTACTTTCTGTCCACCATGAGTGAACAGTTTCTTCCTCACATGCTGACGCCACCATGATGTTCTTCCCAATCACGTGGGGCTGACCAAGCATGTGTCTCAGAGGACTGGAATCCTCTCACCCACTTCTCAGGTGATCACAGGGACACAATAGGACCTAATACAGCAAGAGCCAGCCATACAGGCGTGGTGGGGAAAAGACTAACATAGGAGTGACTTCCATGTGCCCTCTGGATTCACAAGTTGTAACTGAGATAATCAATATTAGGTTATGAGCCCATTCAGAGACAAGTGTCTTATATACCTTCGTGTATTAGTCACTTTTCTCATTACTATGACAAAATCCCTAACAGGAAGCAATTTAAAGGGGGAAGGGCTTATTTCAGTTTCCAGCTCTATGGGGTGTGATCCACGTTGGCAGGGAAGGCACGGTGGAAAGAATATGTGCCAACTGGCCAAGTTGTAGTCACACTCAGAAACAGAAAGCGGTGAATGCTGGTGCTCAGCTCACTTTCTCCTTTTTATTCATTCTAAGGTGCCAGCCCATGGGTTTTCCTTCCTCAGTTAAGCTTCTCTGGAAATACCTTCACAGACACACTGAGAGGTATAGCTGTGTCCACAAGATTCTAAATGCCATCAAATTGACAGCCAAGAGTAATCAAAACAGTTGTTATCTGCTCCAGGACCAACCATGTAACAGGTGTACCATGAATGTTTGATCTATGCAAAAAAAAAAAAAAAAAAAAAAAAAGGATATGTGTAGAGAATTGTAAGGTGTCCAAGAAGTGGGCACAAAGATGGTAGATTCCCTGACATCCTTATCTATGTAATCCTGGTAAGTCATGAAGATTAAGCTCAGTCAGGTCAGGGATGGCAGCAGAAGAGGCAAGGAGACCATTCTTTATAGCAACTCCCTGAACTAGGTATGGTAGTACATGTTTATAAATAGCAGGACTTGGAATGCTGAGGCAGGAGGATCTTGAGTTCAAGGCCAGTCTGTACTGCTAAATATAACAACCTTGTTTCAAAACACACATGGTTATGCCTTCCTTTGGGGGAGGTGTAATTCATGACTCCAGTGGTAAAATTGGATACCAAACAGAAGAAGGCCAAGATGAAAGTTAAAGAAAACCTGGGGACAAAACAAAGACAGGATTTATTTGACAGCATGAAATAATAAAAATAACTTGTAAAAAAAAAAAACTGAAAAAGGAAAAAGATGCAAGTCTTCATATGGGAAGTTGAACAAAATTTGAAGAGAAAAAAGTGAAAGAAATGCAAGAAATATAATAAGTAAAGCAACAGGAAACACAGTTTGAGTAACCATTCCAAGTTGGCCTCGTGAGAATGACTATAAAAATAAATGTCTGCCAGACATTTCAGCTAGTTTATCAAAGATCTTCTGACTAACAAAATTTTTTGTAGAGTTTCTACAAAATTACTGAATCAAAAGTTTGTTGGATAAAGTGATAAATTTTGGAAACAATTGCCCTATTTTCCCCTTCAAAAAAAGGACTTTTTTTTTCTCCAAATGTGTATTTATGCCATTTGTTCAACCACAAGTAAACAGTTAAATTATTTTGTTTATAACCTCAAACCCAAAAGCTTGTTCAGGACAGAAATATGAACCAGAAATAAATTACATGGTAAATCGAACCCTCATTTTGGGTCTAGGACACTATGCACATGGTTTACAATTTGTTCTTTACCATATAAATGAAAACCCCAAGGTATTGCAGCAGAGGAACCATTTTCTTTTCCTCACCTATCAGATGGGAAAAGATTTGAAAATTCGAAAAGCCAGACTGCTGATAAACTGACAAGGAAGCAGAGTCCTCATTTAGAGCTGATCATGCTGCAACGTGTCCTAATTACTATAGGGAAAACATTGACAATATCTAATAACAAATACACATGAAGTTACCTTTCAGTCCCCAAACTCTACTTCCACTAAGTCATTTCAACAATAACACACTGGCAAAATTGAAAGGATTTAGTTTCAATGATATATTACCATTTTTATATAATAACTAAATAATGAAAACAACTCACTTATCTAATTATACGGCCAGTTAGATGATGAACCATGAAACACCTACCCTTTAAGATATCATATATATATGTATGTATGTATGTATGTATGTATGTATGTATGTGAAAAAAAGAAATTTTCTGGGCTGGAGAGATGCGTTAGCAGTTAAGTGCTTGCCTGTGAAGGCTAAGGAACTCTGTTCAAGGCTCGATTCCCCAGGATCCACCCACGTTAGCCACATGCACAAGGGGGCGTACACATCTGGAGTTCATTTGCAGTGGCTAGAAGCCCTGGCACACCCACTCTCCTCTCTCTCTCCCCCCCTCTTTCTCTCTTTGTCTGTTGCTCTCGGATAAATAAATAAAAATAAACAACTAAAAAACTAAGGAAAATTAGCGAAACAAGCAAGGGTGCTTTTTTACTGATGAACCAGATACCAGCACAAGGGGGAAGGAGACCAACACAGAGAAAAATCAACTCCTACCATATCAGAGAGACAGAGCCTCAGAGGCCCCCAACACCTCATCACTGAAGCAGACCAAAAATGAACCCAACATGGCTCAGGGAAATTTTGCGGAAGAGGGGGCGGAAGGAATGTCAGAGCCACATGTTGGGTCAGGATATGCAGAGACATTTATCGTACCAATAACTGTGGGCTAACTCCACAAGGCATGACCCATATACCTCAACAAGGAGGGGCCAATGGGGAGGGGGTAGGTCATGGATGAGCCTAATAATGCTACCAAACTGCCTGTATTTGCTGAATAGAAAACTAATTAAAAAAAAATAAACTTAAAAAAAATTAAAAAGAAATTTTCTATATAATGTGGAGTAATATCTAGAATATATAATAAATAAAAATAAATTATTAAAATAGTAAAGGAAGGGTGCATAGAGAATGTATCACTTAGATTTAAAGGGAGTGTGATGGTTAACCTTGGTTGACTACTTGGATGGATTGAGAATCTCCAGTGAGATTAGTATAGCACCCCTCCCCCACTGCCAGGCTCCAGAGACAATTAGATCATGGGGGCTCTGACAAAATATCAAATGAATGAATTAATTGCTAATGGACTCATAATAAGATGGCATTGTCGGAAGGTGGGACTGTGTTGCTTAAATGAAAGAACTGGGTCACTGTAGGGGGCTTATCTTTGCGGGTGATCTTTGGCCCCTTCCTGTTAATTGTTCTGCTCTGCTTCCTGGTGCCAAGAGTCCAACAGCTCCATTCCACCTCCCTGCCACAATGGCAAGACACCGCTGAAACGATGAGCTAACAGATTCCTCCTTGGAGTTGTTTCTCTTGGGAATTCCGTCATGGCAATGGAAAGGTCTAATACAAGGGGCGTAAGTATAGCTATGTATGTGTATACTTTTACAAATAGTGACGGAATAATATATCTCTATAATTAATTTACTATCTATAAAGTAGGGAAATAAATAAAGTGAAAGAGAGTAGAAACTAGACCATATATACATAAAATTTTGTAGATCCGACTTTGAAACCAAGTAACTCTACTACTTAAGTATCTTTTAAAAACTTTGTTTTAATCCTTTAAAAAATTGTTTGCAAAGAGAAATAAAGGAGTATCTTTTAAAAACTTTGTTTTAATCCTTTAAAAAATTTTTGCAAAGAGAAATAAAGGAAACCAAGACTTTCACTGTTGGTTGCATCTCCACATCAAGTGACTTTTATAATAATTTTAGCATACATGAGGTCCTGGGTTCAGTCTGCATCACTGTAAGTGGGGGAAAAAAGAAATAGTAACTTACCAGAACATGCCTAGTGGAACATGCCACATTTAAAAAAAAAAAAAAACTGTGAAAACTATTACAATGTGGTTAAGGAATGTGTAACTGGCAAGGTACCATGTGTAATGTAAATTTGAAACTAATGTATGTGTTTTGGGAAAAGTGAAGATTTCTACTAGCAGGTATTTTTACTTCAGGGGAAAGAAATACATATAATAAATTCAGTAAAGTTGTTAAAAAATCTCTTCTCATAAATCTCATTGGCATTACTAAATCAGTATACCCATGATTTATTTTATATATGCAAGTTAGTGACTCATTCTATAGACTATATTGTCTAGAGAAACTAAACAAGCTAAAATACATGAAAAAAAAAAAAAAGCAAAAGCATAATCCCAGAGCCTACATCATCTCAGGAACTACATGGAACGATAATATTTAACACATGTGGAATCAATATCTGAGGATGAAAGGAGAAATACAAATAGTGTATGACTCAAGCTAGCTCAGCATAAGGGTTCCCGCCTTTATAACGGTGCACAGGTGACATGTACTCAGGAGGTATGACATGGAAATGCGAGTGTGTTCCCTGCAGGCAGTGAGATGAAGCACAACACTGCTAAGGTGCAGGGCAGTAGCATGAGCGGCAGCTCCCAGTAGGCAACATCATCAGAATGGAAACAGCCAAGTCTAAAGTACGGGTTTCTCAGCTACACAACTTGGCAGTTTGTGTGTATCAAGCGCACTTCCAATGTGCATCGGCACCTTATAATGAACTTATCAAGAGGTAAAGCCATCCTAAGTCAGAGATCATATAACGTTTTCCTGACGAATTGAACATTCCGCATATGTTTATTGGACATTTGTATTTCATCTGTGGAAAATGTTGTTCATCTCCGTGTCCTATTTATTGACTGAAGTAATGATTTCTTGTTTAGTTTTGTGAGTTCATTGTTAGATGCATGGCGAGCAAGGACTTTCTCCTGCAGGCAGTCTCTTCTTGGTTAACCATTTCCTTTGCTGAGCATAAGCTTTATAATTTTATGAGGTCTCTTTTGTCAAATGTTGGTCTTATTTCCTGAGCAGCTGAAATCCTATTGAGAAAGTCCTTGCTTACATCTATTATCTTAAAATGTTTTTCCTACTTTTCCTCTAGCAGTTTCAGAGTTTCAAGTCTGAAACTTTGAGACCATATCCCAAAACAATAAGGTGCAGAGTAACTGAGGAATACACTCGATGTACATGGGATACCGCTCTTGGTGTGGTGTGGTGTTCCTCCCTCCTTCTTGTAGTTTATTCACTGTACCTCTATCCTACACATCCACGTGGAGTCCTACCTGCTGAAACCTTGGCTATACACACACACACACACACACACACACACACACACACACAGAGAGAGAGAGAAAGAGAGAGAGAGAGAGAGAGGGTGAGAGAGGGAGGGAGAGAAAGAGAGAGAGAGAGAGAAATGAGATTTTCATGTGTCAGCATGCTGAAAGTTGTAAGTTAGCCCCAGAAAAACCAATATTATATTTGCACTACATGTTATCAGTGATACCTCTGCATAAGTACTGAATATATGTAAGAACTTACCATATATGTTTGCCCTATATATATTCTACTTGATGTGTTGAAAAGTTATTACAGAGGGCTAGGGAGATTTGTTCAGTGGTTAAAGACACTTGCTTGTAAGCCTGCTGGCCCAAGTTCAATTCCCCAGCACTCATATAAACCCAGACCTAAATTGGGTTATAATCTCAACGCACCTACATCAATGGTAGGCAGAGCCAGGAGAATCTAGGAGTTTGCAGGACAGCTAGTCTGGCACACACAAAGCAGCAAAAGCTTATCTAAAGAAAAATTAGAAAGAAAGGACAAACACCCCAAGGTTTTCTCAGAACTCCATACATGTGTGCTAGCACATGCACACCCATACACACAAATCATACACATTCATACATCATACACATACATCATACATATGTATCATACATGCATACATCTATACACATCATACCCATACACACACATCATATACATCCATGCATACAAACATATACACATCAAATACATCATACTCATACATATATCATATACAGCCATATATACATACAGAGCCAATAAAAGTAAAAGCTATTACATGTTTCTTTTTTTGTAAAAGCAAAATATTGAAAGATCTAATTACCCAATAACATTTAATGCAAATATAACATTGGTTTTTCTGGGGATAGCTTATAAACAGAAAATAGCAAGGCTGGTGATGTAGATTGTGTTGACTCAGAGAGAAGAAAGCTAAACAACCATTAGAGAAGAAAATGAACAGATTCATTATATAGCACTAAGTAACTTTCTCTAAGTAAAACAGCAAATCAAATAAAATGTGTCTAAGTGCATATTTTTAAAAGGGACAGAGGTAGGTAGGTATTTAATTGTATTTGTATAACATTTCTGTTAATATGTACAAAATGCCTAATATTCATTAGCTATAAAGAGGGGAACTGGGCTGGAGAGATGGATTAGTGGTTAAGGCGTTTGCCTGAGAAGCCAAAGGACCCATATGCATTTACCCAGATACACAAAGGTAAGGCAAGCACAAGATCACGCATGCCCACTAGGTGGTGCAAGTGTCTAGAGTTCCACTAAAGTGGCTGAGGCCCTGGCATGTGAATTCCCTCTCTCTCTCTCTCCCCTCTCCCCTCCCTCCCTCTCCCTAAAATAAAATAAATAAAAATAAATTTAAAGAGGGGAGGAACTGTTGCCAGGGTAACAATGGAAAGGTGGTTGTTAGGACAAGAGTTTTCTATTCCTTTTGAATGTCAAGCCATCTCTATGTACCTTCTAATCCCAAACTAAATCAGAACTAAATTTAAAAATCACAGTAATGTGTAGTTCTTCAATCTAGTTCTGTCTCCCATATGACTGTCTTCCATTGCCAATGGGGATGAGCTTTAGAGATAAAAAGATAGATCTATTATTGTTGTTGAATATTCCAATGTGTATCTCTCAGTACTTCACGATGGCTCACACCTGTAATTCTAGCCCTCAGGTGGCTGAAGCAACAGCATCACTGCGAGTTTGAGTTCAGCTTGGGCGGCAGGCATGTTGATTGGATTCACCCTACCTAAGGGATAGGATAGTGCAGAGAAATAACACAACAGTGAATGTTAATATCCCAGGTTTCTGGGCACAGTAAAGACAGGCTTCAGCTTGCATGAGACAATCTCAAATTCTTATATGAAAAGATGTGCCAAACAGACAGTCTTAAGGGTCCTGCATCAGGCCCCTACTTTTCTTTCTGGATGTTGCAATTCCAACCTCCAGTTGAATAGCCATACTACTTAAACGGAGCTGTCTGTACTTGTCCCCTGACTGACCTCATTTTATCTGATCCTTTACAATCCCACTCCCAGCTAGTAAAGAAGATGAACTAGGATTTAGGATATGGATAATAAAAGATAGAGGAGAAAGAGAGTTCTTCTGACTGAGTCTGTGAATCTAATCTCCACAGAATGAGAAAATTCATCTTTTAAGAAAAATACTATTTTGCTGGGCGAGGTGGCACACACCTTTAATTCCAGCACTTGGGAGGCAGAGGTAGGAGGATCACCATGAGTTTGAGGCCACCCTGAGAACAAAGAGTGAATTCTAGATCAGCCTTAGCTGGAATGAGACCCTACCTCAAAAAACAAAACAAAACAAAAGAAGAAAAGAAATATATTTTTATATATTTATTTGCAAGCAGAAAGAGACAGTGAGAAGTGAGGCAGAAAGATTAGGTATGCCAGGGTCTCTAACCACTGCAAACAATCTCCAGATGTATGTGTCACTTTTCATATCTGGTTTGATGTGAGTACGGGGGAATCAAACCTGGGTCATTAGGTTTTGCAGGCAAGCACCTTAACCACTGAACAATCTCTCCAACCCTGAGAAAATTCATTTCTATTTCCTGTAAATCAGTGTGGAAATAAAACCCTTTGAAATTACTTGTTCATAAATGAACTTCTATTCTTATGCCCACATGTATGCACAAAGAACAGAGGTCATTACAGAAAATAAAATTCAAGTCTGATATTTACTTCTATTAGTAAGAGTATATATTTTTCAAAATAATTCTTATGCTGAATCTCATATAAGTGCAAATAGTACATACATTTATGCTGTAAATACATGCCCAGTGTTGATACTGAGAGTTTTTTTTTTTTTTAAGATTGTGAAATATGGAAAGAAATATTTGCACAGGTTTCAAAGGACAGTAGGCAATTCTAAAGACCTTCAAGTTGCTTTTGTTCTCATATATGCTCATACAAAAATATGTTAAACATATGGTACTTCTTTGTTATTTATAGTTTGTGTTGAAACTTGTGAAAGACAGTTTGGATCATGATTAGGACATTTTCCCACCTCTTAGCTGAAACATACCACAGGGTTTTTCTTGGAAGGCACTAGAAAGTCGGCTGATAATTACAGTGAAAATTTCCTCTTTCTATAGATTAAAATGTCTAACATTACCAATGTGCTTCTGGGTGCAAGAAAATAAGCAGAAAATAAACGACTGGGGGATGTCAGGACCAAAGTCTCTCCACAGCTCAGCAAACACAAAGGCCATGCTGAGCCATGACTGAGAAGGCCACTTGGAGCACCTCTGGTCATGTGATGGCAATAGGTTCCTAGATGCTGAGTTTTTGCTTTTGGTTTCTTGTTTGAGTTATGCTTTGGGTTTTGAAATACAGCCATATTCTGTAGTCTAAGTAGGATTCAAACTCAAAGCAATCCTCCTGCCTCAGCCCCTGACTGCTAGGATTATAGGTGTGAGCCACCTTTTTCACTTTCAAGGGAAATGAGCCCTCCAAGCTAATTGTCATCAAGTGGGTTTCTTTGAAGAACTCCTGGAAACCTTGGAGAGCCTTGAGGGCTGGTAAGGAAGGGCTCTAAGAAGGGTTAAGTCAGGAACACTACTAGTTGGGGCACAGGATATTAGGGGGTTCCTCAGATTCCTGGTTTCTTGGTGAGGCCTCCCTAGTTAGTTCCCTCTTCAGGTTCACTTCCCCAGTACTTTTTTGCCTACTGCATCTGGCAAATATGTCTCTCTGGCCCTGACCCCATGTACATTTCAGGTGTAGGAACTACTCTTGTACTTTTCCAGCTTGTATTTTCAAGAGTGAGCACCTGATGTGCAACCCGCCACTGGATTGGTCAGCTTCAGATCAACTGGGTTTTCCAGTCCTGTCAGCTCTGAGGGTGGAGTGGAGGGATGAAGGTATGCAGAAGCAGAGGACACCGTCTATGTATTGAGTGGCCGCCTTTTGGAGAGTGAAGGGATGACTGCTAGTAATTACATGAGAAAGTGATATTCGTCAGGACAGACGCAGGCAGCACCTGTGTGAACCACAGTCTCTTCCAAGGACTATAAGGCGCATCAAATTTCCAGAAGAAATGCACAGAGCCAAGCAAGGAAATCCATCTAATAGACTCATTCTGTTTATTATGCTCTTTTGTCTTTCAAACACACAAATATCTTTCTCTCATAATAATGGCTTGTCACACAGGCAATTACAAAACCAAACCACTCACCCCATACACGGAGGAAAGAGGTTCAGTTGTCACCAGTTCGCGAATTCAAGGCCTTCCATCAGCAGGTGACATCTTTTGTCCTCTTGTTCTCTTTCCTCTCCAGTCTGTATAAGTTTGTAGGCTGTGGAATACATAAGTGGTTATTTTGTTTGTGTTTCTGTTTTTGAGACAGAGTCTCTTGTATCCCAGGCTGGCCTCAAATTCACTAAGTAGCAAAGGCCTCCTGGTTGCTGGGATTATAGGCCTGTGGCATCATACCCTGTTTGATGGGTGCTGGGGATCAAACCCAGGTCTTAGTTTGTGCTTGGTAGGCAAGCACACTATCAACTGAACCACATCTCCAGGCCCTAAATAAGCAGTTTGTAAAGTGGGTCCCCTGACCAGCATTATTACCATCATGAGGAAAGAAAAAAGAAAACCCTCAAATGTTCAGGCCCCACCCCAGACAGACTGAATCAGAAACTTTGAGCTTAGCTCAGCAATCTGTTATAATAAGCCTACCAGGTAATTTAGATAATTCAAAAGCTTTAGGTCCATTTGAGTAAATTCTAATTTAACCACTGGAAATAATTCACTGGAAATAATTTTTCATTATTTCCTTTTTTTTGTTTTGTTTTTCAAGATAGGGTCTTGCCACTCTAGCCCAGGCTGACCTGGAATTCACTATGTAGTTTCAGGCTACCCTCAAACTCACAACGATCCTCCTACCTCTGTCTCCCAAGTACAGAGACTAAAGGCATACAGCACCTTACCTGACCCTGGAAATAGTATTCCCTCCAAGATTTCAGTGATCTTCTCAAATCTTTAAGGGTAGTGAGCTATGACTTATAGCTAAGACAGGGGAAGAGAAAGAGGCATCATATCTACTTGTTGAAAATAGAATCAGCCTGGGTATGAGGACTTCTGACTGTAATCCCAGCCCTAAAGAGGTAGAGTAAGGAGAACCAGGAGTTCAAGATCACCTTCACTTATATACAAGTTCAAGGCTAGTCTGCTCTGTATGTGACCCTGCCTAAAATAAAGAAATAATATTAGAAAACAACAGAATCAAGTCAATTCCAACTTGCTATTTCTTAGTTCCAATGGGTCATGAAACCTGGGTGTATTCTCTTAAACTTTCTTCTGAGGAATTCAGTTTGTTCTCATGACTAAAGAAAATCTGGAACCTTACAAACAACTGGTCCCTAAAGAAGACAAAGTGAATTATCAGCAATGGAAAGAGGGTGAGCAGTGGGTGAGGTTGGAGAGAAGACCTGCGGGATTGCTTATTACATACATTCCTGATATTGAGCAGACATCAGCAGCCTTCTGGGGAGAAACAATCTTGCAACACATTTTCTCATTTGCCACTTCAAGGCCAGGGGCTGTGTTACATGATGCAGTAGGTCAATGGCCAACATAATCAGCACATTATCTCATTTCCCTGCAGTAGAGTAAGTCAATTGAGTAGTATACTGGATACCCTTTCTATATACTGTCAGGAAAATTTCAAGTTTTTACCTTTTGTCTTTATATGCGTGTGGTGTGCTGTGTGTAGTGGTTTATGTAGTTTATGCACCTGTGTATATGATATGGCACCCTTTGAGAGGAGAACATCGGGTATCCCCTCACATCATTCACCCACCTATTTTTCTTGCCCAGCAATCTCTTATTGATTCTGGAAATTACCATTATAGAACCCCAATGGTTCTCCAATCTCTGTTCCCTGTAAGCCTAGCATTGCACACACGTGTGGCCACTCCCAGCTGCTTATGTGGGTTCTAGAGATTCAAACTCATGTGGTCTCAGGCCTCCTTAGGCCCTAATGCTTGCACATGAAGTGTACTTAATCTCTGAGCCATATTAACAGCCAAATTTTTTACTTTGGACCCCAATTTTTAAGGGCCAGCCTGACACAGACACCAGGGAGAATGCCCTGATGGAGCACAGTGTGTTCGGTTGGTGTCCATCACTGGCCATACACGGCCAGACTGCTTGTTGAGCTGATTGGAATCAGGCAGGTTTTTGTTTACCACAACACAACTTTTTGTTTCCCCTCTCAATTCACAACTTACATAAAACTTTAATGAGCTCTTGCTAAATCTTATTTGGAAGTACTTCATATGCTTAAAGCAATAACAGAGTTCTTGCAGAAATTGTGGCTTAGCCAGAACTACTCATTTGTCCACTTTATTTTCATAATGGCTCTAGATTTGGGGCGCTAATGGGGTGAAGTCCATTACCTTTCTTTCCCATTCTGTCCTTACGCAAAGTTTCTGAACTCATGATGCATGTCTAACCAGCAACCTGAGACTGTATGGTTGGGTTGTGTTGATGTAGAGACGTTAGAAAATCGACACACACTGACTCTGTTCCCCATGTGTCACTGCTATAAATGCCATCCTCGTAACCTTTCTGGGGTCTTGTCCTGAAGAAATTCAAAAGATATTTGCCTCCTTTTTTTGGAATGAATCCACTATGGACCACTGTAGATAATGTTCATGTGACTCTTTGTGAACACATTTTAGAGCATTTTCCTTCAGGGGACACACACACACACACACACACACACACACACACACACACACACACAAATACTTCCTTGGAAGCACCTCTGCCGTCCTTTATTTTTCTCTGGTGGTTCCTGCCATTGCTACTCAGTGCTTCCACTCGGCGCACATCCTAACTCCACTTCTCAGCAATTTGAGATAGAGTAAATGGTTTTGGAAACAAACAAATGATTATTCCATTCCCTGTATCAAACCACAATGTATGTTCTTGCGGGATTTGGTTTCTACTTTTGTTTGCAAATTTTGCTGTGGTACATTTGAAAGAGTGTAATAAAACCAGAAAAAGTCAAAGAGTGTGCATGTTTGAGGTCAGCAATGGCAAGACAAATGTGGGCTGTCGGAACCCTGCCCTGACTCAGACTGGCCATGCTTGGGTTCCAGGGGCTCTTAGTGGGTTTCCAATTTACATGGGCTTTCCTTGTCGAATCTTTTATTTTCCTCAATTTAGCCATATTTCTATCCTCATTAGAACTATCATGCTGCACGTTTTTGTTGTTTGTGGGCACAAATTGCCTTTGTGTGCTTTGAGGAGTACATTCTCTGAGTCTGAGCCAAGAAGAATTCTGGTCATTCTATACTCTGGCTGGGTAGGTGATTTTTCTCCCCGCCTTCCCTAAAGTCTTTTCTTTTGAGTTTCTCATATTCCGAAATTCTTTATTATGTACATTTCTCTATTTTTCTGAGTCTATGGGTTTTAAATATGCTATTTATTGAATGGCTCTCAGTAAGTTGGAACAAATTAATGTCAACAGATATTTGCAGAATGCCATTACTGATGTGAGACTTATGATTGTAGTCTATTGTCAAAGTGAAGCAATACAACCCAAATCCTTCTCTTTTCAGAGGTAGATACTGAGATCCAGGATGACCAGCTCATTTGGTACATTAATCAAGGTAAGCTAACAAAATATCGGAGGCTAAACACCAATCACTTCTCAATAGTCCTGGTAGATTGGATTTCTTTTTCTGCATACAATTATATGAGACCTAAACTGACAACAGCTGTCATTTTAAAAATAGTGATTCCAAGATGTTCTTAATGGCTACCACTCTACTTATCTTGGAGAGATAAAGAGCTAATAGCAACACAGTAAGATATGCTCTGTGGTGGAACAGGGCCATCTATTTCTCACCAGGAAAAAATAAAAAAATAAAAAATAAAAACACCGTCACCATCATACAGCAAAGCTAACTGCAGGCAAGGCTTATGCCCACAAAACAAGGAAACAGATGTTGGGAAATAATGATTTGGGACACAGTGATTACGGGTCATCATAGTTTATTGAAAGGTGTTGTTTACAGCACAAATACTTACGTGTAAACTATTGGGGATATTCCAAAAATATAAATTTAATCTTTTTTAAGAAGTAGTCTTATACGCAAGAAATGTAGAAGAGGAGGTTGAAAAGAGTTTAACAATTCCATTGCCTAGGACTCTTAAGAAAATATAACTAACATTTCTCATTTCCAGGCACTTCCACATATAAACTGTCCTCCAGTCTTCACAGAGACCCAAAGAAGTCACTGTCTCAATCTCTACTGTGACACAAAGAAACCAACAGTAGAGTAACTTATGCTATTGATTCAAAAATAATTATCTTTAATAATGTTTATATTAATTAATTTTGTGAGCAAATATTTGAGTTCAGCAATATTCCTTATAAACTACACAGATGAGGGCTGGAGAGATGGTTTAGCGGTTGTGTGCTTGCCTCTGAAGCCTAAGGACCCCAGTTCAAGGCTTGATTCCCCAGGACCCATGCTAGCCAGATGCACAAGGGGGCACATGCATCTGGAGTTCATTTGCAGTGGCTGCAGGCTCTGGCGCACCCATTCTCTCTCTCTCTCTCTCTCTCTCTCCCTCTCTCTGTCTGCCTCTTTCTCTCTCTGTTGCTCTTAAATAAATAAATAAAAATAAACAAAACAATTTAAAAATCTACCCAGATGATGTTTTTTAATATTTTATTTTTATTTATTTGAGAGAGAAAATTGGAGATGCAGAGAGAAATAGAGAGAAGGAGGATGGGCACGCCAGGGCCTCTAGGCAGCGCAAATGAACTCCAGATGCATGATCCACCTTGTGCATCTGGCTTTACATGGGTACTAGGGAATCAAACCTGGGTTCTTAGGTTTTACAGGCAAGTGCCTTAACTGCTTAACCATTTCTCCAGCCCCTAGACTATGTTGTTTCTAATTTAAAAATTTGACAAGTCAAAAAACTTGATGAGCTAAGTTGAGTTTCACATGGATATATATATATATATATATATATATATATAATTATATATATATATATATAATTTGTTTGTCATAAAAATTGATTATATATTTATTTATTTATACACACACATATATATATATTCAATATCTTCATTTGTTTGGTTGGTTTTACAAGTTAGCATTTTACTCTAGCCCAGGCTGACCTGGAATTCACTATGTAGTCTCAAGGTGACCTCGAACTCACAGCGATCCTCCTACCTCAGCCTTCCAAGTGCTGGGATTAAAGGTGTGCACCACCATGCCCCAGCTTCAAAACCTTTTTTGATACAAATTATTTTTTTTTATTTTTCCCCTAACTTCTCTTTAGTATTTGCTCCACCTTTCTCTGTTTCTGTTTGTGCATATTAAATATTTATTTGAGGAAAAGGAAGTAAATGGGAGGAAGCTGAGGAGCTAAGAGGACAAAAGAAGGGAAGTGTGGGGAAAAGGAGAAAAGAGGAGGAGAGATCATGATCTGTCCCAGAGACATCTCCTGCTAGTCTTCTGTTCTACAAACTTTACTAGTTTGTCCCTAGATCTTCTCTGATTGAATAAAACTTATCACAATAATTCAAAAACCCTTAGTAATCTACTGATAGCACTTTCTGGGCACTCCTTTTTAAAAGGGGCTTTAAATAACAGATGTTCTGAGGATTCTCACTACCTCTAGTGATGCAACATCTATCTTCTGGATCTCATGCCTTCCTCTTTCTTGACTCTCTCTACATCGGTAGAAAACTTCCTTCAGCATATCTCTGAGCAAGGGATGATGGGTGGAAATGTTTTTGAAACTCTGCATGTGCCACAGTGTTTTATTCTGCTCTTAATTATTTATTCTGCAGGGTATCAAATTATAAGTTAGAAATTATTTCCAAGTGAAAACTTGAGACGCTTCTCCATAGTTCTCATAGACCAAAGTATAATTTCACACATCTCTACAGAGTGAGGTTTATGTGATGAAAACGTGAAGATGCTGACCCAAATCTCCATATGTCCCGGGATTCTCAAAGATTCCTCTACCCAGCTGAAATTTCCTTAACCTTTCCAGAACCTGGCCATGTTGTAAACAATATCCCTAAAGAGATAATCATGATTGAAATAGAAAGTAGATGCCAGTACAGCAATGCATGCAAAGCTATGCTTATAGAATCAGTGACGCCAAAATGATTCCATTTCAAGCAAGCTCATTTTTGTTGTACAATCGCACACCTGCACAGAAGTATCATTTCATTTCCTTAAACCCTGTAGGAAACCAGCTCTTTATTGCTTTCATTTTACTCCATTTAAACTGTTCATTAGTCCTCCAAAATCCTGTCCTTAGTTTCCCCAGGCAGTCACACATGACACTGCATTTTCAGCCTGTCTTGCAGTTACGTCTGTCCTAGTATGATACAATGGCACTACATTCATGTTTCTTTATTCAGCAAACATTTTCAGAAGAGTTTGTTTCCTGAACGCATACTTTACTTCTTATTTTGCCGGATGATTGTCAACAATAATTCTAGAGAATAGAAATCTCCAATATAAGTAATGTCCTTAATTTTTGGACAAATAACTGAAAGTGTACAAATTGATAAAAATTAGAAAAACTGTGTTAACCAGAAATATTGGACTTTTACCTGAACAAACATAACAAATGCTGGAGCCATTTCACAGTTTGGCTACATTTTCCATGGCCTTTAATGTTATATTAGCAGATAATGCATTATTATTTTTTCAGGATATCCCTTACTTTTCTTCCTACATGCCTTCCTATTTTTTTTCTCACTGTTCTTCCTTCCTCCTTCTCTCTCAGACCTTTTAGGGTCTCCTCAGAGATCCCAGTACTCTTAATTTCAGGGAAGAATGCCTTGGTAGGGTCCTTCCCTTATGGAAAGTATTCAGTAGATATTTTTTCAACATGAAAAGTCATTTACTTCACTTCTAGAAATTATCTTGAATTATTTCTAAATTAATATTTTTCTTTTGTGTGTGTCAATCCTTATCAATATTTAAAATGATACTTGAATTTGTATTTACTCCCTCAGATGATTATCTCTTTATTTTCCTATTTTTCCTAAAGTTTCTTCCAATTATGAGATACTAACTCCATAGCTCCTTGTTCAAGTTAGTTCTAGTAGCTTCTGTGCTTTGATAACCAAGAAAACTTAGCTGAAAGCTATTCATAAAAGACAGCTGTATCATTACAGATATTTGGATAAGAGTGATTGGTTTTGGTTTCTTTTGGTTTTTAGATGTTTTGTACACTAATTTATGTAAAGAAAAAATGCTTTCTTCAGTAATAGTTTATTCTTTTACATTTTAAATAATCTTCTTTTATTATTTTTTTTCCAAGGTAGGGATTCTAGCCCAGGCTGACCTGGAATTCACTATGTAGTCTCAGGGTGGCCCCCAACTCATGGTAATCCTCCTACCTCTGCCTCCCCAGTGCTGGGATTAAAGGTGTGTGCCACCATACCTGGTATAAATAATCTTATTTTCAAGCAGAGAGAGAAAGAAAGATAGAGGGAAGAGAGACAGAGAGAATAGGTGTGCCAGGGCCTCCAGCTACTGAAAATGCACTCTAGATGCAAGTGCCACTTTTTGCATCTGGCTTTACATGGGTACTTGGGAATCAAACCCAGGTATGTAGGCTTTGCAGGCAAGCACCTTAACCACTGACCCATCTCTCCAGTCCTTGTCTGTTTTGTAATCTCCACATTTTCATTGGTGAGTCATCTGCTCTAGCTTTCATGCAGATTGGCTTCACCATGATCTGTAGATAAATCATTTTGAGGTAATAAGCTACAAAGAATCTGAAGCTTATAATACCACAGTGATATTTCTTATCCTTCTTGATGTCCATTACAGGTTAGTAATGTTATTGGTCTTCTTTTGGTCATTCATGGACCTAGGCAAGAAACACAGTCACTATTTCAGAATGAGTACTGTAACAAAGCTAAAAGACACTTGTGGATATACTTCAGTGAGTAAACCCAGAGTTGGCATATAGGTTCTGGTCACAACTCACTGGCTGGAATTAGTCACAGCCCTACTCAAACACAGTGAAGCAAAAGTGTCCATCTAACCCAGTAGCCAGGGAAAGGAGAGCAGGAAGCAATGAGGGAGTGTTCCAATGACTGCTGCAGCTCACTGAAGGCAAAGAGAACATTGAAGCAAGAGATCACAGACATGCCTGGTGTGGTGGCACATGCCTTTAATCCCAACACTGGGGAAGCAGAGGTAGGAGGATCGCCTTGGGTTCGAGGCCACCCTGGGGCTACATAGTGAATCCCAGGTTAGCCTGGCTAGAGTGAAACCTTACCTTAAAAAAACAAAAAGAAAAAAAGAGATCATAGACATGAGCAAGTGTGTATATTTGTATCAGGGATCCACACATCCCCACTTTTTCAGTAAAACTGCTTTATCATGGAACCTACGGCTTCCAAGAAAGATCTAAGTTGCTGGGCTGATGAGAAAAGTCCAGGACGTGAAGCAGGTAGGCATACTGTCAATATGTTAATTATAAAATGGAAGCCTAACTTCATAATAATCTTCACATTGTCTTTTGTGATGCATTTTACTATAGCCATTCTAAAACCTGCTGCTTTATTAATAATTTGTGACTATGATTAAAAAGCATAACCTGAGTAAATGTCATTTTAATTTTAAAAAAATAGACCATTTTGCATTACCAAATGTCTTTGTAAAGCAGATAATAACCTTTCTGGTTCATTAATAGTTAGAATCTCCCTATTCATTAGCCACATGAAATGTTCCTAATTATCCATGCCTATGGATGATTATTCATTGTACTTGGGGAGATGAATTTATAGGTGTGTGTGTTAGGTACACAAGCATTCACAACAAGACTATCTCCTGGTCTGTTTTTTATACTATCTAATCATTGGTACTTTGCACCATAGAAATAACCACATTTGTATGACTATAGTTATTGCTTCATTAGCTTCAATCTACCTTGTCTTTCTGTGAAATCATTAAACTGAAATAGAGTTTTAATCTTTTTTATTTTTCTCCTTCAGTGAGGCTTGTGTGGAGCAAAGTGGTTCTTGTATCTATGGGGTAAAAAGAAATTCTCCCTTCCTTCTATAAAGATGTGTTTCTAAACTGCTGAAGTAGTGGTTAGAGAGCTGGCTCAGCAGCAAAGGCACTTGCCTGTGAAAGCTAAGGATACAGATTCGATTTCTCAGGACCCATGTAAGCCAGATGCCCAAGGTGGCAATGCACCTGGAGTTTGTTTGCAGTGGCCACAGGCCCTGGTGTGCTGATTCTTGAATAAATAAAAATATTTTATAAACTGCTGAAGTAAACTAGCAGCAGACACATTAGCTGAAGAAATAGTGTAGAATTACATTGATATGCGTGGGGCATCTACTACTCAAAATTTCATATGCAATTCTTTATAAGAAGATGGACACTGGGTTTGGGTGATTTGGAAGGCAGTAAATGGTTGTCACAAGAAGTAAATGGCACTAAAGAACATCCTTGATCCATGACAAAGCTCTCTTGGCCTTGTTACCACTTCCTCTGTGATAACAGCCTGACCTTGCTTGGAAAATGAAATTTCAGTAAGAGAATTAAAGGCAGCTGTGTTCCTTTGTGGACAGATCAGCTGTGAGATCAATCATATGGCCTTTCCCTGCTTGTGGGTGGGTTGAATAAAGAAAAGGAAGAGAGACCTTAGGCACAGTTTTGGATTTCCCTTAGCTCACACTGCTCACGCATACCAATGTGATATCAAGGAACTTATGGGAATGGTTTCTGATTCCTTAATCCACAACAACCGACAACCAATGTAGAGGGAAAAAAAAAAAAGGAATATGGAGAGATTCCCTCTTACCTGTTTCTTCTGTGCCATGAGACACTGCTCCCCTGACGGTTGGGCCCTGTGAGTGGGTCCTGCACAGTGATCAAGGGGTGTTGCAGGCCTGCGCCAGCCTCACTCCCCTACCTGGAAGTCCCTCACTCTCCAAGTCTGTTCTTCATCTGTAAAAATAATAGCAGTGTCTACTTCTCAGAGTCTTTGAAGATTTTACTAGAATACACGCTTTTAAAAGTTCCTGGCACATACGTAAGGCAAAGTTAATACTTCTTTTCTCCCAAGTTCTTTTCTGGGGTTGAATCACAAACATGTGACAAGCATTTAATTCCTTTTTGTTTTATTTATTTATTTTTAGTTTTTTGAGGTAGGCTTTTACTCTAGTCCAGGCTGACCTGGAATTCACTATGTAGTCTCAGGGTAATTACTATTTTAATAAGTATTCAGCTTTTTCTCTTTAAAGCAACTGTCATCCTTCAGAGAAAATATAACCAGTGTTCATGGCCTACTTGTGGATGTAAATAAATATAAAGTGGGCTAATTAAGACCTATGTATTGCCTAAACAAAAAAAAATACATGAAGTATAATTGAAGATTTTTTGGAGTAAATTATGAAAGTTGCTCACTATAACAAGTTTTAAAAATAACATTTGGGTGCTGAAAATTGTACTATCTAAATTGAATTACTTCTGCTAGATATAAGTAGGAAATCAAGCAGTGTTTGAATGAATATATTTCACATGGATTTATTAGGTATAAAATGAACCAATACACTATTTCATTAGTGTGGAGGCACAGCTGTCTACAGAGATCACTCTATATGCTGCCAGAAGGAGCTACAACATATTGGTTACTGTCCAAGATTTCACCAAGACCCGGTTCCTGAGGTGCCAAACATTCCATTTTCTTGAATCACCCGTAATAAGAGGAAATAATAAATGCTCAGTATTTTCTTTGCTTGGAATTCTCTTCCTCCATCTAGCTGCATGACTGTATTCAGTGACATCTTAGAGCTAAGTTCTCAGTAACTGCTGCTCAGACCAAAGTAAAAGGAGCTAGGGACCATGGAGCAAGACTTCTTAACCATGAGCCAAAGTAAATCTCTCTGCGTCTTAAGGGATCTCAAGTATTTTATTATAGCAGTGGAAAGCCAAAACCCTTGATTTGTGTCACCTAAGCTTATTTGTACAATACAGTCAAACTTCCTGCCACATTGCATGAATACATACTCAAATGTTTTCTATTACATGCTTTAGGCTACTTTTGTCCCAAAATTCAGGTACAAAAAGAGGGGTGGTTACACATTTAGCCTGTGCTGACTTCACTCTCCAATGGAGAATCTGCCTCTCTTTTTCAGATGGATGACAGAGCCTGAGGAGAGAATTAGCCCATTGTACTTCACCAGGGCCCCAGCTGAAACCATAGAGGAATTGGGGAAATGAGCAAGAGTGCTACTTTCTTGGTGAATCTGATATCAGCACAAGGGTGAAGGAGATAGACACTGAGGACACTCAACTCCTACCAAACCAGAGATTCAAAGATACAGAGGCTCCTAAGAGGCCATCACTGAAGTAGAGCTAAAACAAACTCAACATGGCTCAGGAAATCATGGAAGAAGGGATGGAAAGATTGTTAGAGCCACAAGTTGGGACATACTGCACAGCGTCATTGCCTCTTCCCCAAAACTGACGGCTACCCCCACAATGCACAACCCACAATTCCCATGGGGATAACCAGCATCCCCAGTGAAGAGGGTCTGTTTGGATTGGGGGCAGGGATGAGGGTAAAGATGGTACCAACATTTGCTGTTTACATACTATGTCCATAATTGATTTTAAAAAATGGTTACATAGCTGGTGTGGTGGAGCACAACTTTAATCCCAGCACTTGGGAGTCAGAAGGAACAGGAGCGCTGTGAGTTTCAGGCCAGCCTGAGATTACATAGTGAATTCCAGGCCAGCTTAGGTTAGGGTGAGACCCTTACCTTGAATAACAAAAAAATAAAAAGGAAGAAAGAAAGAAAGAAAGAAATGCTATATGATATCTGATTGTAACATCAATAGGATTTCCCAAGCTTTATATAAGAAAAGAGATTATCAGGATGGAGGGATGGCTTAGCAGTTAAGGCACTTGCCTGCAAAGCCAAAGGACCCAGGTTTGATTCCCCAGGACCCACATTAGCTAGATGCACAAGGGGGCGCACGCATCTGGAGTTCATTTGCAATGGCTGGAGGCCCTGGTGTGCCCATTCTCTCATTCTCCCTCTTTTTTTTGTCAAATAAATAAATAAAATATTTTTTAAAAAAAGACAAGAAAAGAAAAAAGACTGTCATTTGTAGTACTTTTACTGCCTGTGCAAGGCCCTGCATTTAATTCCCAGTACCACAAAAGGAGAGAGATTTAAAAAGTTAAAAGTACATTTTGGCTGGAAGGCTGGATGAATGAAGTTGTGTTTGAGAGTACAAAGCACATTCCCCCATTATCAAGTCCCAGGAGTCCTCTTTAAACATAAATTACTTCATCTTTCTTTCAAGTTCTGGGAACCAGGAAGCAAGACAGGTGCGTACTTTGTTTTCTGCATCTTAACTAACGTGTGTGGCCAATCACTGACAGACATTTAGAGGTAATGTGAAGGTCACTGATCATAACTAACATCTATTTACATAGCAGCAAAGTTTATACCAGACACAACTACCCAGTTAATATACTGTGGTCACTGAAATTTAAACAGTATTGTTGAGGGATTGGTAACTGACATTCCCATATGGCCGAGCCATTCCAAGTGAGAACTTCTGGTGCATGAATATGTTTCCCCACATAAATTCATATTACTTTGAAATTGATAAGGAGAAGCAACTTAAAAGATAGCAAAAAGTACAAGTCTAGGCAAATAATCACAATGAAAGATCCAGAAAGAGGAGAAAGAAGAAATAAGGATTGTAGCAGACAGATTCAGGCTCACTGAGATGAACTTTCAGACCAGGCACAGTTATGGAAGAAGGGCTTTATTGAAGCTTACAGATCCAGGGGAAGTTCCATAATGGCAGAAGAAGCTGGCCTGCCTTCACAGGCCCAAGCAAACAGAGAGAAACACAAGCCAAAAGCCAAAAGCTACAGCACACTTCAGGAACTCCAGCTAGGCACACTTTGCATATCTTTAGATTGAGATGGGAAACCCATCACCACAACTTAAGATCCACCCAGTGACATTGCCTCCAGCAAGGTAGCCAGCAGATGAAAACTACAAACAAACAACTGAATATATTGGGGGCCATCTATTCTATTCAAACCACAACAAGGATGAAGGAGGAAAAACAGCCAAGAGTCCCAGGGAGGAACTACAATTTGCCTGAATTGCCTCGCTCAGCTAATGCATGGAATTGGTGGATACAGGAACCAGGAAGAGTGACTGATCAGAACTCAACCTCAGGAGACTGATGGGAAAAAAAAAAAAAATGTTTTAGCCTGGGCAGAAAGGTTCTATTGCTTTTTGCTTTGGTTGTTTGTTTTTTGTATTTTGTTTTTTCGAGGTAGGGTCTCACTCTGGTCCAGGCTGACCTGGAATTCACTATATTGTCTCAGGGTGGCCTCACACTTACGGCAAACCTCCTGCCTCTGCCTTCCAAGCGCTGGGATTAAAGGCATGAACCACCATGCCCGGCCTTTTTTTTTTTTTTCTTTTTGAAACGATTTTATTTGTAAGGACTATATTGAGATAAACACCTAGCACATGTGAGGGAGTGAAGCTAGAAGGGGCTACATTCCTCCAGAGCCAGGAAAGTGATCAGTGAAACCTGCCTTGATGCTGTGAGATAGGAAATACACCCAGGAACCAAGAACAAACTCCGAGACCTTAGGCAGGCTAGCAAGTGGTTATCCTGGAAGGGAGCAACCTGTTTTACTTTGCTGAGATGTATGCTCAGTCACTTAGGGCCATTCAACTACAGCTACTCCTCCATCCCATGAATAGTTTTAGTCTCTATTTTTTCTTTTCTTTTTTTTATTTGAGAGAACAAAAAGCAGGAGAGAGAGAGAGAATGGGTGTGCCAGGGCCTTCAGCCACTGCAAATGAACTCCAGAAGCTTATGTGGGTCCTGGGGAATCAAAATGGGTCCTTTGGCTTTGCAGGCGAGCACCCTACCAGCTAAGCCATCCCTCCAGCCCAAGTTTTAATCTTTTTTTTTTTGTTTGTTTGTTTTTCAAGGTAGTGTCTCACTCTGGTCCAGGCTGACCTGGAATTAACTCTGTCATCTCAGGGTGGCCTTGAACTCATGGCAATCCTCCTACCTCTGCCTCCCAAGTGCTGGGATTAAAGCCAAGTTTTAAAAATATTTTTTTTTTGGTTCATTTTTTATTTATTTATTTGAGAGCGACAGACATAGAGAGAAAGACAGATAGAGGGAAAGAGAGAGAATGGGCGCGCCAGGGCTTCCAGCCACTGCAAACGAACTCCAGACGCGTGCGCCCCCTTGTGCATCTGGCTAACGTGGGACCTGGGGAACCGAGCCTCGAACCAGGGTCCTTAGGCTTCACAGGCAAGCGCTTAACCGCTAAGCCATCTCTCCAGCCCTAAAGCCAAGTTTTAATCTTTATAAGCACAGCCATCTGGCATCATCGAAGGCACTGAGTCTCAACTCTTACCTTCTCCCATTTTTGCTGGCTATACAGCTTAACGAATTCTCCTCAGAACCGTCTTGCGTGTAGCTGGGATCTTGACTCATGCTGCAAAAAATAAAAAAAAAAAAAAAAGAATTTTCAGGCTGAGTCGGTGTGAAGCAAATGAAAGTAAACACTTAAAGAGATAAAATTGCAAGTCTGGAGTTGGTTTGCAGTGGCTAGAGGCCCTGGAGTACCATTCTCCATTCTCTCTCCTCACCTTTCTGTGTGTCTCTCAAATAAGTAAATGAAATATTTTTTGAGAAAAAGAGGACACTTTGGTGTTATTTTCTTTTAGGAGTACTGGCGGATTGGACCCAGTGTCTCACACATGCTAGGTAAGCAACTAACACTCAGCTATAGCCCCACCCCTTTCTGTATTTTATGATATTGAGAAAGTGTCTCACTAAGCTACTGCAACTTGCCTTGAACTCACTCATTCTGCAGTCACGCAGGCCTTGAACTTGCAATCCTCCTACCTAAGCTTCCTGAGTATCTGGAGTTTAGTCTTGTGCATCAACCAACCTTACTTGTATTTTGAGACAAGGTCTCATGTAACCCATATGGGCCTCAAACTCACAATGTAACTGAGTCTGGCTTTGAGCTTCTGGTTCTCCTGCTTCCATCTCTCAAGTGCCTGGATCACAGATGTGCACCACTACACTCATTTCCACTGAAATACCATAGCAATAGAATATCTGCTGGCTGTGGCTTGTGAAGTTACAATGTGAAGGATATAATTAACAAGCAGGTCTAAAGAGTATTCAAACTTTAAAAATTAAGGGAAAATGTACTGGTTTATTTCTCTTTTGAAAAAATTCCTCCTGTAAAGGAGATTATGAAGTGGCTTATGAGGTGACCTTGAGGAAGTCATGGGTGAGGAAGGAGTCCCGATATGATTAAAATCAAAGGTAGCAAGAGCAGCAGACCTGTCTTGCCTTGTACACGGCTCTTGGGCTGCTGTAGTGCTCTAGTTGAAACACCTCTCGTCCCACAAAGCCCAGTCTCTGTGCAGGTGGTATTGACAGTGGCTAAAGACAATTGTGTTAAAATTCTTGACTCTCAGGCAATGGGAGACATAAACCAGCCCCAGGAGGAAAGGAGTGTGTAGTGGTTTGAAAGAACTGGCCCTCGTAGGCCCAGGTGTTTAGAATGTTTGGTTCCCAGGTGGTGGCAACTTGGGAAAGTTGTGGAACCTTTGGGAGGTGGCGCCTTGCTGGAAGAGGCAAGTCATTAGGCCCAGCCCAATGGGGTGTAGATAACTGGCATGGTTCTTGTTACTTCACCTTGAACATTTTTTTGAATATTTTATCTGTTCATTTATTTAAGAAAGAGAGAATCTGCATGCCAATGCCTCTAGCAAATGAACTTCAGATGCATGCGCCACCATGTGCATCTGGCTAACGTGGGTTCTGAGGATTCGAACCTGGGTCCTTAGACTTCGTAGGCAAACACCCTAACCACTAAGCAATCTCTCCATCCCTTCTTCATCTTCTTACATTTAAAAGACCATAAACCCCTCATGGGATACTGCCTACTTTACTCTTAAACCCATTGGGCTGGCTGAGAACAATTCAAACTGTTCTTGGAAACAGCAGTACCAGAGAGGGTCTCTGACCATGCTCATCAATCACTGCTGCATGCTTGACTATATGATGGCAAAACAGCAGCCACCAGGAGATCTGAAATTAGGTAACTGGCTTCTAAGAGTGGATCAGAGATTCTAAATTGAGGTTGATTTCACTCTCAGGCAAAGTGCCAAACTGACTTCAGTTACTGTAGACATAGGCTTCAAGACAAGAAGATCAAGTTTCTCCCTGAGACTCAAGCAATTCAAATCTATCAACACAGGAGACAAATTGATCTTGAACAAACTTAGATTCTCATAAATCAGGACTTCATAGAAAATTCCAAAGGTGTTATTAAATATAAAGCTACCCCTTAATCCACTTTACAGAGATTCTGAATCAATTTGTTTATAAATGTTCAGAGATCTTTTCATCTTGCTCTTAGAACTTATGAAGCGGAATGTTCTGAGTACTTAAAGTGGAAGCATTACTGCTCCTGTCTAAAGGATGTGAAATGGCAGACTTCTTTTTCATGAGTTAGTAAAGAACCACTTGTGCAGTAGAGGTGCTTGGGGAGAATCTACAGCAGGCCTTCTCCCACTTTAATATGCATCAAATTTAGCTGGAAGGTATTTGAAACACTGATTGATTTTCTCAACTAAAAGCTTCCTATTTCAAAGGTCTGAAATAGGCAATGGAAAGTTGCATTCCTATTGTGTTATCAACAGTTAGTTGTTAGGGTTTGTATTTTAAGTGTACCCCAAAGATCTATATTTAGTGGCCTGGTCACCATGCTATGGCATCATTCAGAAGCAGTTCAACCTTTAATAGATGGGGACTAGTGGAAACGTTAGGTCATAGGGTCGGGCCCCTGAAAGGGTTATCGGAAGTCTGGCCTTTTCCTTTATCTCTCTGCCTACTGGGTACATGAAGCAAGCAGCTCTTTTACAATAATGCATTCCCTGATGTTTTACCACACCACAGGCCCCAAATCAATGAAGTCAGATATCAATGGCCTGAAATAGCTGAAACTTTGAGTCAAAATAAATCTTGCCTTCTAAAAGTTGATTATCTCAGGCATTTTGTCATAGTGACAGAAAGTTGGTAAGTATATAGTTAATGCATCTTGACTGAGTGCCTCCCTTCCTATGCATACATAAGGTATGGCTCTGTTACTTGACCTATTGACACCATGGTAATGGCAGTTCAGAAAAAAACAAGAAGTCTCTCTATATCATTGTTGTATGAGCATCTACCACGTCCTGGTTCTGACTTAGGCATTTGCAACATGCTGATATTCAGACACTGACTTCATCAGCTTTATTGACATGACTAATCCATGCCTTGGCTAAGAACCTCACCACTGAATGTGTGAAAACATGTAATAGGATCATAAGGAAAAAATGTTATTCTGATAAATGTTTTCTTTTTATTTCAAAGTGGTTATAATATAGATGGTGATTGTCCAAACATTCCTTCTCTGGGGATACCACAGCTATTCCAGAACAGCGTAAGAGACAGAATTTTCCAAAATAAAAAGAATGGCATCAGGAAAACAAAAATTTTAAAGTAGATTTTTTCCAAAAGCCTTTCCCTTGAGCTTACTGTTCATGGTGACTATCCAGCATCTACTTTCTCTTTTAGGCAAAAAGATGCCTGGCACATGCCTGTAAACTCTGCTATACACTGAAGCACACTTAGGAAAGCCTTCAGTGGTACCTGGCACATATTTGTAAGACCAGGTATAGATAAAAGTAAATACCGTTAATGTGAAAGGATTACCACAGCAAATCTACTATGTTCTGTTGACCTGGATGTGCCTTACTAAAAGATGGCATCCATCCCTCTATAAGGAAGTTGTTTGGTAGACCAATGATAACATTTTATCTGAAGATTGGTGCCTATTCCCAAAGCTCAACTCTAACCAGAGCACAGAAACCTCTAGAAAGTATGTAAAAGCACTAATTAAGCACCATCTAAGCATGGACTGTGAGGAAATTTTATCAGAAAAAAAAATCTCTTAGACTGACTTATTTTGTTGGATCAGGGTTCCATGACTTTCTCTGCATTGACAATTTCATTGATACCACTAATATAACATTGAAAGCCTGGAGAAAATCAGTTGACCATAAAGAGTTTTAAATGTGATATATTGACTGAAGTTCACTGTGCAGCATGGACAATGAAGACCATGCAGCTAGGTGTAGCTAGACAAGGGGCATGTACAACTTCATCTGACGAACTTAGAAATAACTTTGAGTAAGTTTGTCACTGAATGATGGAAGCAGAACTCATTACAGATTACGTTCTTAGCCACCACACCTGGGAAAAGGTCAGAATTTATGATCAGGTTCCTTCTATTACATACACATTGCTTTTGCCCATCTGTGTTAGAGTTAAATATGGAGCATAACCTCTACTGTGCCTTCTGCTAAGTGCTGTGAGGCAATCTAGCTTAATAGTGTCAATCTCCAAACCCAAATAGAGTCAGGCTTTAAATACTTGGTCTTGAGCAAGTTACTCTTTGTACTTCTGTTTTATCATCTGCAAGATACAAATTATAGCAAAGCTCACCTTGTAGGGACGTTGAAATAAATTTTTGTTAAGCACTGTGGCCCACAGCAAATGCTCAATGGTTCTGGACAAAACACATACTTCATTCCTAACACTAAGATGTGGGCAGAGTTATTAGATGTTTTAAATTTGAGGGAACTGAAGCACAGAAGTATTGCGTAACTTTTTCCATAGTCAAAAAGTAACATATATGGTCTGATCTTGGACCTGATTTTCTTAATCTCAATACATGCTGCCTCTTCAAGAACTTGACTTTTAAAAAGGCATGGCTCAAATTACACATTACATAGGACTATGGAATGTGACCACAAGTCATGCTCTCTTGAAAAATTTCCAGCAGATCTATGTTCTCTTCAGACCAATGGAGATACTGCCCTTCATTGTAATCATCTTTTCATATTTGGAGTCTCTGGAGGGAACAGTGCACTTTAATAGAAAGAGCATTTTCTTTTAAAGTCTGGCACACCTTCCCAGCTCAGTCGGTCACTGCTGGTAAGCAAGTTATGCAAGTTCTCCAAGCCTGTCTTATCATGTGAGGAACTTTGGCAGCAGTACTGACCTCAGGCCGTTCTTTTGTGGATTAAATGACATGCTGTACATAAAGTGCCTCGCCCACACTAACCATACACTCTACCACCAGCCTATATCAATGGACTGGTTTTTCTTTTTTCCTTTCTGATGATGTATCTACTTGTCTAGTGAAACCAGAGCCAGGTATATGTGTGTGTATGTATGTGTACATATGCATGTATGTATGTATATATACATATATACACATATATATATGCAAAATATACATGTAAACAATAAACATGCAAATATGTAGATACAAAGGAGTTTGTTAAAAAGAGTTGTTGTTATTGAACTATTTAAGCTAGTAAAACAATTTCTATATAGCTGTTGTCTGAATGTCTAAAGCTGAGCTTGAAGTCTACAGGGGAGGCATTAAGAAGGAACAACGGATTTAAGCATGGAGAGTAAGGACAACTTGGAACATAAATGCACAAATAGAGCCCAGGAAGACAAATTGACTTCCAAGTCAGCTCATCCTGCCTTGACCATGGTGGCATGGATGTCTGGCAAGCTATATTCCCCTGCATGAGCCTAGTGCAGTGGATGGAGAAGGTGGAGGTTCCAGAGAAAGTGAGCTGGTTACAAGCTTGACCACCCCTAAACTCAATTAGGTGAATAAACAGAGGGTTGACAATGTGAGTGAGCCACAATGTGAGCACCACTTCACCTCTATCCTTCAAGTCTCCCACAAGAAATTCTCTTGCAGCAGTCCAAGTGGAGGCAGCGAAATGCGCAGCAGTGTGGTCGCTTCATTGCAGCCCCAGCAGCATGACTGACCAACTGATTGAAGAGCTGACTGTAGAATCCAAAGAAGCCATTTCACTGTTTGACAAGGATTGTGATGGAACCATATCAACAAAGGACTTGGGAACTGTAATGAGGTCTCTTGGGCAGAGCTACAGGACATGACTAAGGAAGTCAGTGTTGGTGGTAATGACATAATAGACTTCTCTGAATTTCTGACAATGATTGCAAGAAAAACAAAATACATGGTGAGAAAGAAGTTAGAGAGCCATTCTGTATGTTTGGCAAGGATGGTAATAGCAATTTTAGTGTCACAGAACTGTGCTGTGTGATGACAAACCTTGAAGAGAAGTTAACACATAAAGAGGGTGAGGAAATGATCCCTTAAGCAGATGATGGTGATGGTGGTCAAGTTTGTACAAATGATGACAGCTAAGTGAAGAAATTGTACATTGTATTTTAAATTTCCATGTACAAAATTGCTTACTTGCTTTTTCTTTGTTTGTAACTTACCTATAAAAGGTTTCCCTCTAATTGTCCAAATTATGCATGTACAGTGATTGGAGGTTTATTCTTCCATGTTTTCTTCCTTTCTCTTACCATCATTGTCCATCAGTCTTATTTTAGAAAATTGATCAAGTACTATGTTACATGTGGCTTACTTACTCTGGATGTATCTAAGCCCTTCTGCACATCACCACTTAGATGGAGTTGGTCAAATTAAATCTCAATTAAAGCAGTTGTTTAAAGTAGTTTTTAGGAATTCTCAGCATGTTGTTGAAGTGTGGAGTTATAACTCTGTATGAACGTGAGATAGTCATCAATATGTACTTAAAAGCTACACTATTGCAAGATGGGTGTGTTATCTAGAAACTCATCCACAAGTTTTCATACTTTAATTTAAAAAAGAGAGAGAGAGAGCAGGGCTGGAAAGATGGCTTAGCTGTTAAGGTGCTTGTCTGCAAAGCCTAAGGACCCAGGTTCAATTCCCCAAGTCCTACATAAGCCAGATGTACAAAGTGGTCATGCATCTGGAGGTCATTTGCAGTGGCTGGAGGTTCTGGTGTACCAATTCTCTCTATATATGACATACTCTATTCTGGTTTGTAGTTTTTAATCTGTGAAGAATATGGGGCATGATTTCCTCAAGTACAAAACACCTTACCACATATAGTGACATATTTCAATATTTTCATGGGTTTGAAAGCTAGTTACTTGTTATCTAAATTATATTAAAGGTAAATGAGACAACTTTAAGTGAATGAATACTCTTCAATTATATCTGGCTTCATTAGTCCCTGGGATCTTTTTCTACTGGTATAAGTTTTATAACTATGAAGTGGCTTCTCAGAACTAAAATCATAGTTCAAATTTGAGCCTGTTTTCCTACTTAGTGAACTGTCATAGCATTTAAACAAAGCTGCCTCTGCCCTCAAAAGACACACAAGTCCCCAAAGTGCTTCTTCTTGTGTGGGGTTCCCCGGAGGGGTCCCCGCTCAGGGCTGTCTACGGGACCCCAAGAACACTCACGCCGGACGCTCTCAATGCAAACCGCACGAGGTTTATTGAATCCGATGCATCGGGGCTCAACACAGATTCCTCTCGCAGGAGGGGGTGAAGAGCCCCTAGCAACGGGTTTGGTCAGCTTATAAAGGCTAAAACCATAGGTATACATATTCATAGGGGCTTTCCAGCTGTGGGTCCCTTTGATTGGGTGGGGCCCACAGGGCGGGCTCGTGTCTGGGGGCTTCAGATATGTGTTGACCGTTGATTGGTTGTGTCCAGGTGGGGAGCTATCTTAGTGAGGAACTAGGAGTTGTTTGTTCAGCTCGAGTTCCTGGAATTTAGGCATTGTGTAAGGCGTACAAAAGGTCAGGTTCCTCATGGTATGCATTTTACAAAATGGAGGCGGTTGTAAAATGGCTAAAATGGCAGTTCTGTGGTTCAATGCAGCAGCAAGCAAGCCTTATTACAGAAGCTTAAAGAGGCAGGTTAGCGGAGCAACTAGATAACAGGGCAACTTTTATCCTTTCACTTGTACCTTCCTACCTTAGTCCTGAGCAAGAATATATTTCTAGCCTGGCCCTTTCAGTAAGAGTACCTTTGTTCTGTCTTTGAACCCATCCCACCCTGCCATAGGTGAGCATTTCTCCTGAGCTGCCAGAGTGGAGGGTTTGGCTCCCTAGGACTTTCTTGATACTGATGTGATCCTCCAGGCTTTCTTGAAGTTTCTGGGGAAACAGTAAGCTTTCTTATATTATATTTCATAATATGAAGCTTCAAAAATTGTGTATGTGTATAGTATGCATGCATGTGTGAAATAGAAGAAAGAAGGCAGAGCTTCTGTATGGCAGTGTTGGGCCCTGAAAGGCCCAGGCGTGAGGCCTAGTGGAACTTCCTGAGCCTAGCTAACGTTTGGCGACCTGTCTCTGGCCAGCTATGACTCAGCAGGATGCCTAAGGGCTTCTGGCCTGCTGCTTCCTCGTGGTAATTGTAATTACCATTTCAATAGTTAAAGTTTACTATTGGCCCTTACCTCTTCTCCCACCCTAAAATCCCCCCTTCGTCCCCAACATGATATAAGCAACTGCTCCTGAAAGGCCCAAGAATTCAGAAGCCCAGAAATACTATCACGCTCTAAAGGGAGCTTAAGCGGGCCCCTGCATACCTCAAACTCCAGGCTTTACTCTCTGTTGAAAGCAAGTAAAGAATCCCTCTTCTCATTATATCAGAGCCCACTTCTAATATAAACCTAGGTAAAAAGGGCATGAGATAGCCCTCAAGGATGGGAAATAAGTAATGAAGTGAACCACTTATTTGGTTTCTGTAAATAGCCTGCACCATAAGCCTTAATAGCCCACACTGTAAGCCTTAGTAGCTCGCACCATAAGCTGTAGCAGCCTGTCTCAGACCACCAAGGTCATAGGAGGCTGATACCACACTGTGCTACTCCCACCCAAGGACCTGCGCAAATGCTGACCTCCAAGGTCATAGGAGACTGATACCACACTCTGCTACTCCCACCCAAGGACCTGCACAAATGCTGACCACCAAGGTCATAAGAGAATGATTGGTCCACGAGGGGCTTGAACAAATTAAACTAATTGGCTTAGAAACTATGGGGTGGCACAAACTGACTGGCTCGCACCCCGCGGGCTCCTGATATTAAAAAAATGATTGGTCTAATGCACAGGCTTTGTTAGAAACCCTATAAAAACTGTCCCGTTCCTGCATTCGGGGCTCTGCAGTCCTCTACCCCTGTGCGGTGTACGACTGTGGGCCCCAGCGCGCTTGGAATAAAATCCTCTTGCAGTTTGCATCAAGACTGCTTCTCGTGAGTGATTTGGGGTGTCGCCATATCCGGGCAGAGCGTGGGGTCCTCGTTTTGGGGGTCTTACACTCAGAGTAATAAAGCGAGTTGTTCCTGCATTGCAAAGACTCCCGACTCAGTGTGGTTTTTCTCCAGTGGCCAGGAGAGGTTTCTGAGTCATCCGACGCTCATCATCCCCTCAACCCCTAGGCAGGAACCAGCAGGCCTGGTCCTTCCCTCGGCACTACCTGTGCGGGAAGGAGCCCCGCATGGCAGGAGGTTCCAAGTGGCAATCTGCTTGATGACTCCAATTGTTGTCTTTTCTTCTTCTCCTCCTCCTCCTCTTCCTCCTCCTTCTTCTTTTTTCTTTCTTTGATAGACTAATGCATTACTGGATGGCGGATGAGCTGGTCAGTCTTGTTTCCATGCCACTGATCTAGGAGCCTGGTAGTCTTACATCCTTATGCCTGGTTTCTAGGGAAGAGGAACTCCTTTAGGGAAAAAGAGGTAAGGGGAAAAACTCAGACCCTCTCTTTTAGCATTAATGGCCTCTAGCAAGGTGGAGGGTATGAGGGCTCCCATAGTGCTCAGCTGCTTTTTTTAGAATGGACTTAATTAAGAGCCATTTGGTGGTGGTGTGCAATCTTTTTTGCTATTACTTCTTTTAACATGAAATATCCTCTGAGCACAAAACAAAAGAAAATGTGAATGAGAAATTTGACTTTCTTTTCCTTGAAGAATTAATTAAATATGTGTTTTAAGTAGATAAAGCTATTAATAGAGGTCTCTTCTGTAAATTAGGGGAAATTAACCACCATTAGAAACCATCACTGGGATTAACTAAGTTCAGCAAATAGAACATCAATAGCAATATGGAATTGCTGTCTTCTGTCCATGAAGCAAAATCATTGTTTTTGTTTCTGGTTTCTTTCTTTCTTTCTTTCTTTCTTTCTTTCTTTCTTTCTTTCTTTCTTTCTTTCTTTCTTTCTTTCTTCCTTCCTTCCTTCCTTCCTTTCTTTCTTTCTTCCTTTCTTTCTTTCTTCTTCTTCCTCCTCTTCCTCCTCCACTTCCTCTTCCTCTTCTTCAGATAGGGTCTCACATAACCTAGGATTGCTTCAAACTCTCTATGTAGCCAAGAATGATATTGAACTACTGATCTTCTGCCTCCATTTTCTGAGGGGAGGGGATCACTGGTGGAATTACAGGCATGTGCCACCACTCCCAATTTTATGTGGTAACGCCAGGGCTCAAGCATGCTAGGCAAGCTTTCTACAACCAGAGCTACTTCCCCAGCAAGAAATAAAAGCATTTTAATATGTCAGAACTGGACTGGAAAATGGCATAGCAGTTAAGGCACTTGCCTGCAAAGTGTAAGGAACCATGCTCCACTCTCCAGATCCCATGTAAGTCACAAAGGTGAGGCAAGTGAAAGTAGCACATGCCCACTAGGTGGCACAACCCTCTGGAGACTGATTGCAGTGGCTAAGGCCCTGGGCCAATTCTCTCTCTCCCCCCACCCTGTCTCTAAAATAAAAGTAATTTTTAAAAACGATGTCAGAGCTACCAGAAAGAATGCAATTTTTTTTTCCTGTATTGACTTCAAAACATATGTTAAGGTTTTTGTTTAAAATTCCCCCAAAAAAGTTAGTAAGTTGTTTCTGGTAATGCACTGAGCAAATAAAATCCTTCTCAGTACAATTGCCATAGCCTAATTTGATCTTTTTCCCTCCCTGCCCTAAAGTGTACAGCAGACTGGAGGCAGAAAAAAATGAACTCTGAACATGTTACTATGCCAACTGCAAGGATTTGAGTTATCAAAAGGCAAATAGGCACCTAGTATAACCAGAGTCCTATGATCTAGGATTCCTCAGGGAAATAGTAAATACCACCTGGGAGTAAAATTAGCCAGCAGCAGAACCCTGGTACAGAAGAAAAACTCATTTTCCAGAAAAAGAGAGAAAAACAAACAAACAAAAAACACCATCTCTCTATGGACATGGCCTAACTGATATCTCAGTTTCTTGTAAGTTGTATCCACTGATATCAGCCAGGCGGGGGTAGAGTAAAAAAAATAATTCTCTTTTCTCAGCCTTGGTCAAAACTGGACATAAAATTTATTTCCTTTTATATAAAAAAAAATTGTCTTTCTTCTTCACTTTTTTTTATTTTACTTTTTTCTTAATGTGGGTTAGGGCCGAAACCCAGAGCCAAGCTTCATAGCATAGCTGTGGGCTCCAGTAACAATATCAGAAAGACACCATGGCAAACTACAGGAAGGAACAAAGTAAACCAGCAGTTGCTTGGAAGTACAGAAAGCAGTTGACAATATGTATATATATGTATGTGTATACACACACACACACACACACACACACACACACATATATGCATAAGGGCATTTTCTTACTACATTAAGACCATTCTATTTGTGGGTGGTTTTTGTTGTTGTTTTGCTTTGTTTTGTTTTTGGTGGTGATTGTTACACAATATATGCAGTGCCCAAAAATGCATAGAATGTGTTCTAAATGTTTTCATGTATTTAAATCATCCCACACATTTTTAGAAAATAAGATATTGGAACTACATTGATGGGGCTATTATTAGGCAAATTTGGAACATGCTTAACATGAGAAACAAGAACAAACACAAAAATTTGAAAGTAAGTATTAAGAGTAGTTTTGTTTGCAATAGCTGAAAGCTAGAAAGAGCCAAAATGTCCCTCAATAGCTCAGAAGATGAATAGTGAAACACTGATACATCTTACCATGGAATATCAACAAACATGAAAAAGGGAGGAACTACTGTGACGATGCATCTCAAGGACACTATGCTGAATAAAAATTCTGTCTCAAGCCAGGAACAGTGGCACATGCCTTTAATCCCAGCACTCGGGAAACAGAGGTAGGAGGATCATCATGAGTTTGAGGCCACCCTGGGACTACCAAGTGAATTCCAGGTCAGTCTGGGGTACAGTGAGACCCTACCTTGAAAGATAAAAAATGAAAATTCTGTCTCAAAAGGTTATATACTATATAGTTCCATTTACATAGCATCCTCAAAATGGCAAAAGTGCAGTGACAGCTTATAGATTAGCAGTTACCAAGAGTCAATAAATGATAGGCCAACAGGGGTAATAAGAATTCTATAGGTGTCACAGGCTGGATATCGTTATACTAAACTAATTCTGTATCATGGCTACAGCTGTCCTTGCATAAATCTACACAGGATAAAGTGGTCCAGACAGATGCGCATACATTAGTCCAGTGTGACTTCCCACTTTAATATCCAATTATAATTACCTAAGATGTTACTTTCATGAAAACTGAGACACATTCACAGGATTCCTGAGTATTGTTTTTACAACATCCTATGAATGCATAATAATTTTAAAAGAAATATGATCCAAATGGGTAATAACACATTAAATAAGAAGAAAATCCATGAATCCATAGTTACCTAGAGTGGTGGGGAAAGATTGTGTGTGTGTGCACGCGCGCACATGCCCATGACACACAGGCATGTAGAAGTCAGAGGACAACCTTGAGATGTCAGTCTGCCTTTCCCCTTGTTGCTTGAGACAGGGATTCTCTTGCTTGGCCTCAGGGTAGGCCAGTGAGGCTGGCCAGTGAACTTCGGGATTCTCTTGGCTCTTCCTCTCCCTGGCACATGTGCGTGAGAGCTGCAAATGCATGCACCACTTTTGCACGTGACTTTGCACGAATGCTGGGGATGATCGCTAGTCATAAAAAAACAGTGCCTTTGGCCACTCAGCCATCTCCTCAGCCCACAGACATGTTTTTGTTTAATTTTACTGGTTTTTAAAATTTTTATTCACTTTTTAAAATTTATATTTAAAAACTGGCTGGCGTACAATGATATAAGCTAGACAAATGACACAATCATGTAAGCAGCACCCAAATTAAATTAATTTGTTAAATAGGTACATCACCCCCAAACCCACTTAGGTTTCCTCCTATACATATTTATGTTTTTCCCAGTCCCTGGTACCAACAGCTCTATTTTATCGTCCTGTAATTTGCCTTTGTGAGGATGTCATATTTTATATGGCATTTGTATTTGTTAACAATGACTTAGCCAAATTTATTTAAGGTTCATCCATTTTTTTGTGTTGGTAGTGTGTTTTATTGCTGTTTTACTGAGTATTATTCTGTTGCATACGTGGAGATCAGGCTGTATAAACCAAGCTCCTCCACATTGTATGATATCCGTCTAAGAAACAGAAATGCAGACCCTCCAAGGTCTCACGGGCTTCCTGCAGAGAAAGCCGTCAGAGAGTCAGTTGTAAGCCAAAGAAAGAAGTTTTTCTTTTACAAGAAACCAAACCTACTGACAACCTTCACTTCAAACTTCTACCTGCCTAGCTTTGGGTGAATAAATTTGTTAGTTTAGCCACCCAGCCTGTGGAATTTCACTATAGCAGCCCAAGCTAACTAATAGAGTTTTTCACTAGCCTTTACTAATAACCACACTCGTGTTCACATCCTATAGTAGTGATTTGGATCAAGAGGATTGCTCTCCCCATCCCTTGGTACCTTCCCCAAGTGTAGCGGGAAAGGAACACTCAGATGTCCTTGGGGCAAGGGAACCTGTGGACAAATGCCATCTGGAAGTCCTCCTGATATCCCCATCCAAACAGGAAACATAAGGCAGGCTTCTTAGTTGCACTTAACAGACGATGACTGACTGATGAAGCAGAAAAGGACTTTCTTCAAATCATAGTCAAAGCTCAAAATTGCTGGGAGGGCTGGCAAGCAGACCTCGGGCTAAGGTTTCAGGAATAAAGCTCCAAACCTCACACAACAGGCTTGGCTTCACAAAACACAAAACCTCTGCTATTTCCCACTGACTACTAAAGGAAACTTGGCAGCAGGCACCCTTGTGGTACAACTTTGGTGCCAGGAGCTCCCCTGGACCCGCTGGGAACTGCTCCATCACTGTCAAGACTGGGACTTTAATGCATCCATGGCCACATGCCATGGGCAGAATGGAAGGGCCCTTCAAGGCTAGCATCCTCACTTTGCTTCTCACAGACACAGCATAGGCCAATGCCTACCTTTCATCTGCCCACGAGTCTGGGAATCTGAACTGGGAAGAAGAAACATGACACAATGCGTTAGAATTCACCCAAATACTAAAAGGTCTTTCAATGTTGCTTAAAAATTATCAGAGAACAATTCAGACTAGGTTTCCACTAACTTTCAACCCTCAGCATTTTATCTTACTTTTTCTTATTGCTATTTTAATTTACATATGTTTATATACATATATTTATAGGGCATAGTGTGGCCATTTGGTATAATGTGTAATGATCAAATCAGGGTGGCTAGCATTTCTGTGTCCTTCAACTTTTTGATTAGCATATAATACTTATGCATATTAAGGAGGTATAGTCTGATATTTCATTCAGTACATGTACACAATGTGTGCTAATCAAATCAGAAAATTAGTATTAACATCTCCTTATTATTTCTTTGTAATTGGATCCTTTGAGTTCCTCTCTTCTACTTAAGTCTCAAAATACCTAAGTGGATTGTGAACTAGTGTCCCTCCACTATATAGGACACAAGAATTTATTACTTCTACCTAAGTGTTCAACATTCATCCATAGATATTTTCTTGAAGTCTAAGCCTTAATTTGAGTTAAATCCTCAATGAAACATCTGGAAAGATAGTTGAACAGAACAGCACATCTTGCCTTCAAGAAATCAGGTTAAGGGCTGAAGAAATGGCTCAGCAGTTAAGGCACTTGTCCGCAAAACCTAAAGACCCATGTTCAAACCCCAGTACCCACATAAAGCCCAATACACAAAGTGACACATGTATCTAGACTTTGTGAGCAGTGGCGAGAGGCCTTGGCACACCCATTCTCTCTCTCTCCCTACTGGGTGTGGTGGCACATGCCTTTAATTCCAGCATTCAGAAGGCTGAAGTAAGAGGATCACTATGAATTTGAGGCCAGCCTGAAATTACATCGTGAATTCCAGGTCGGCCTAAAGTATAGTGAGACCCTACTTCCAACAAACAAACAAACAAAAAAGAAATCAGATTAAGACAGAAACCAAAACCCTGTGTCATCCCTGATAATCATTTTTAGATGACTTGTAAGTTATTGATTGAAATTAATTAGTTGCTGAATAAAGCATCTGCTAAAAGGAACAAATGCTGTTAATTTTTGGCAAAATATTAGTTTTTGTTTCCTGTATTAAAAATTATATGACATGGCCTGGAGAGATTACTTAGTGGTTAAGACACTTGTCAGCAAAGCCAAAGGACCAGGGTTCAATTCCACTGTACCCACATAAAGCTAAATGCACAAGGTCATGCATGTGTCTGGTATTCATTTGAAGTGGCTCAGAAGCCCTGGCACACCCATTCTCTCTCTCCTTATCAGCCTCTGCCTTATAATAATAATTTCTTTTATGTTATTAATAAAATGATAGGCTGTACCTTGAAAAACAAATTAAAGCTGTATGTATTAGTCAGTTTTCTGTTACTGTGATCAGACAACTTAAATATGCTAATATAAATAACTTAAAAAGAGGGAAGGATTTATTTTGGCTCATGGTTTCAGAGATATCTGTCCATTGTCTCTTCCCATGTTGCTTTTGAAACCATGGTAAGGTAATATATCATGGCTGTAAACATGTGACAGGAAAATCTCATGGAAAATTGGAAACAAAAAGAGACAAAAGATGAACTAGAATTACAACATCCCTTTCAAGTGCATGCCCTCAAAAACCTAAATCCCTTCCGTTAAGCTGTGCCTCTTAAAGGTTTCATGGTCTCTCAGAAATACAACTGGCTGGCAAATAAACTTTCAACACCTTAGCCTTCGCAACCATTCAAGTTCTGCACTGTAGCAAACAGTCCTTCAGCAAGTTGGGTCATAGAAACTAAAAATATATTCTAGAGCTGGAGAGATGGGTTAGCTATTAAAATGCTTACCTGTGAGGCCTAAGGACCTAGGTTCCATTCCCTAGTACCCACATAAGCCAGATGCACAAGGTGACACATGTGTCTGGAATTCGTTTGCAGTGGTTAGAGGCCCTAGTCCACCCATTTTCTCTCTCTCCCTCTTTCTCTCTTAAATGAATAAATAAAATTATGTATATAATGTTCTAATTTTCCCTCTAAGTTTTGTTTGGAACTGGCCATAAGGAATTTCTCTGACCAACTTTGTCTAATAGCATAAATTAGGCTTTCATTTCAGAAAGGGTCCTGCTCCATACCTGTGAAGAAGGAATATTGCATAGAGATGCCATAGTATTATTCCCTTTTTGTCCAATCATGTTTTAGCAGGTTTACCCAAGCTTCTGACACACCTATGCAATGCAGTCTCCATGAAAACACCAAAGGATCAAGATTACTAAACCTCTAGATTGTGGAACAAGGAAGTCGCTAGAGCTATGCATGGAGCAGGCATGGAAACAGCACATCCCTAGGTACATACCTGCCTCTGCCTCTCTTCATCTGCCCTTTACAATAGCCTTTACTACAAACTGTTCATTGTGTTTCCTTGAGCTCAGTGAGTTGCTGTGTTAGTTTGAATGGATGTCCCACAATAGCTTCAGGAGTTATTAAAGTTTGTAACAGGTCTCCAACTTCCTGGCTGGAGAAGGTGTCACTGTGGGTGGAGCCTGGGATCCAGCCCTAAGGTGTTACTGGGGGGTGGATCTTAATTCCAGCCAGGAATGCAGAGTGTTTGAGCCCTGCCTGGGGTTCCTGGGATATAATTGCTTATGGTGCTGCTGGTGGTATTACTCTCTGCATGGACCTGTGAAAGGTGGCCAGCTTCTTCTGCCATTATGGGACTTCCCCAGGATCTATAAGCCAAAAATGAATTCCATTCCTCCTATAAACTGTGCTTGGTCTGGAGGTTCATCCCAGTGATATAAATCTGACTGCAACAGTTGCTTCAGAAGATTATGCAAACCTAAGGACAGAGTGGTGGGAAGCTTAGTTACAGTGAATGAGCCCAAAGCACAGGTGAAATAACTTGGGATTTTGACTGGCATCAAGTGAGGAGTGGAATCTTTGGGTCTCAGATCCTTTGGGTTCAGACATTATCTCCAGATTGTGAATGTCAGAATTGAATTGGAGAACACTCAGCTGGTGTTTGCTGCAGAATTGATTGCCTGCTTGCTAATGGAGAAAAAAAAAAAATCCTTACATCTTTTGTGGTCACAAAAATTCTATATTGATTGTGATGTTTAAGCAGAAGAAAAATGCCTAATTTCCTACACAAATATAATTAGTCATATCATGGGAAAACATAAATTAACTTCCTGTTCTAGCTCTAGAAAATCATGTTACATGTCATGGAAATTAAATATACAGCTTAAAGCTGTAAAAGAATAAAATCTTATTAATGTCTGGTCATTAAAGTGTTCTAATGTTTTTTCCGGATTTTTGTATTCATTACATTCATTACCTTCAGTCAATCATGCTAATGCACATCTTTAATCCCAGCACCTTGGAGGCAGAGGTAGGAGGATTGCCATGAGTTTGAGGCCAGCCTGGAACTATAAAGTGAGTTCCAGGTCAGCCTGGGCTAGAGTGAGACCCTACCTTGAAAGAAATAATGTGTGCATGTGTGTGTGTGTGTGTGTGTGTATGTTTTAACTTCATCATTGTAACCTCTTTAGAATTTTCTTTTTTGTTTTATTTATTTATTTGAGAGAGTGGGAAGGTGAGAGAGATAGAGAGAGACAGGAAAAGGCAGACAGAGATTGAGAGAATGGGAATGTCAGGGCCTCTAGCCACCACTAATAAATTCTAGACACATGTGCCACCTTGTGCATCTGGCTTACGTGGGTACCGGGGAATTAAACCTGGGGCCTTAGACTCAGCAGGCAAGCACCTTAATCACTAAGCCATCTCTGCAGCCTTAGAATTAATTTATATTTCTCATATTAGTTATTTTTATTTCACTGTAACACCAAAGTAACTGACACAAGCTACTTAATAGAGGGAGAACTGCTTTGGCTTATAGTTTCAGAATGTTCACTGTGATCACTTGGTCCTTGAACTTGGCAAAAATCTTATGGCAGTGGAAGCAGGTGGTTGAGGAAAGCTATTTACATCCTGACAGACAGGACACAGAGGGCTTTACAGGAAGGGGCCAAGAATAGTATTCTCTCAAGGCCCTTCATACAGAACCTAGTTCCTTCAGCCTAGTCCTACCTGCCAAAGTTTATAGAGCCACCCCAAATAGTGCCACTAAATGGAGACCAAACTTTCAACACATGAGTGTTTGGGGAAAACCCTTAATATCCACACCACAAGATTTGAGAACAATAATTATTAGTTATAAATGATTGAATGAGCATTTGACCAAATAATAAAGGAAGTCATTACAATGCTATTCACTATAATAAACAAATATTTATTGAAGCCATAGTATATCCTAATACCTGTGGTCCTTGGTGAAAACAAACAAACAAACAAAAAAACACAAGACAAGAGTATATTTCTTGCCTATAGATAGGTAAAATTTTTTGCAGGGAGCACAAACAATATCCCAAGTTTCACATGCTCAAAAGAAAAAAAATCATCACTCACAGGGTGGACCTTGTAAAAATACATGGGCCTGTAGGACTGGGAAGATTACTCAGTGGGTAAAGTTCTTGCAATGCAAGAATAAGGACCTGAGTTTGGTTCCTCAGCATCTATATATAAAAGCTGGGTATAGTGATGCACACCTGTAATCACAGCACTGGGAAGGTAGAGAGAGGAGGATCCGTAGAGTTTACTGGATAGCTTGTCTAACATAAGTGGTGAGCTCTGGGTTTGGTAAGAGATCCTATCTAAAAGGTAACATAAGGCTGGAGAAATAGCTTAGTGTTTCAGGTACTTGCCTGCAAAGCCTAAGGACGCAGGTTCATTTCCCCAGTATCCAGGTAAAGCCAGCTGCACAAACTGGGACATGCATGTAAATTTTGGTTGCAGTGGTTATAGGTCCTGTTGTGTTCCTTCTCTCTCTCTCTCTCTCTCTCCCTCTCTTCTCATTCTCTCTCTTTGCATGCAAATAAACTTTTTAGAAAGGTAACATGGAGAATGATAGCATAAGACATTCAGTGTCAACCTACGGCTTCCACATATACACACAGAGATTTATTCATCCACTTTCAAATATATATTTATATGCACACTGCATACACATACACCTGGAAAACATAAAAAAAAGTGTGGCTATAATATTGCACAATGTATATGATTTCAACTAGTTAGAACATTTTCATGTCTATTTCCCATGATGAATCAGAGTTATAATTTCTTTTTTAAAAAACCTTCTTAAATAGCTAAATGACATTTGATTTCATTAAACTATGTCCATATTGTTTAGTTCCTCCACTCATGATTATGTGATCTAACTTCATAAGATTAAAGTGATAGTGTGTTCCTTGTTTCTGGACATTGGAACATTTGGTTCTGGGTACTGTGAGCATGAGTGAAACTGGGAAGCCCAAAGCTCTGTGTTTTCTCTGGGTATAATTCTCCCTTTGTTTGAATAGAGGCTCTTGCTGGCTGAGCTTCTCCTGTCTCATATTCATTCTTAGCTTACAGTCACTGGCCAGTATGTGCTTTCATGAAACCTCCATGCATGCAGACTGCAGCTGGGGGTAGGTTATGTATTGAATCCCTGCACTCTACCCATCAAAGATAAATTGGAATCTTATCTCCCCAAACCTGAAAACCTGACCTTATTTGGAACAGGGATTCTTTTTAGTGGTTATCAAGTTAAAATGAAGTCATTAAGTTAGGCTCTAATCCAATCTGACAAGTGTCATAAAAAGGGCAAAATTCACAGGCATTCAAAGGAAAGATAATGTGAAGCCAAGGAGAATGTCATGCATATGCTAAGAATGTCTGAGACTACCAGAATATTGGAGAGAAGCAGCGACCATACTTGACATCTTGATCTCAGACTTCTAGTCCCCTAGCACTGTGAGATCATATATTTCAGTTGTGTAAGTCACTTAGCTTGCAATACTTTGTGATGGCAGCCCAAACAAACTAATATGTATTTTCATAGAAAAAAAAAAAAAACTTACATAAAACGAGTGTGTCCAGGGTGTTTATTTTATAGGATTTATTTTTATTGATTGATTTATTTATTTGACAGAAAGAGACAAAAAGGGAGAGAGAGAGAGAGAGAGAGAGAGAGAGAGAGAGAGAGAGAGAGAATAGGTACACCAGGGCCTCTAGCCACTGAAAACAAACTCCAGATGCGTGCACCCCCTTGTGCATCTGGTTAATGTGGGTCCTAGGGAACTGAACCTGGGTCCTTTGGCTTTGCAGGCAGGTGCCTTAACCGCTAAGCCAACCCTCCAGCCCTTTTATAGGGTTGTTATGTCTCTAAGATTATTAACATTTGTACCTAAATGGAACTTTGGAAACAGTAGCCACAGTCTAAATAATATATTGCCATTAAGAAATAATAGGAACTAAAATCTCTTTTGATATGAATGTTTCTCTGCTGGCATTGTCTTTACTTCACCAGGCCAATTTGGCTGGGATTTCCCCTTTATGTGCTGCTACATCTGACAGAATTAAGAAGGAGTATAGCAGTTACACCCTCTGGGAAGAATAAAAGAAGCTGTAAGTGCTCTTCCACTTGGGACGGGAGAGAGCTGTGCAAGGGCCACAGTGTCATTTTGTTTAGAAATCTCAGATTGCCTGGGTTGCTACCATGTTTACTTTAGGGATTGAAGAAACCATTGTGTAGTCTGGCTCAGTGTGAAAGACATTTTAAAAATTCATCCAAATGGTTGTTCCCTGTCAAGGAGTGCCTACAAAATAAATAAGTTCTGTTCCTCTCACACTAGACAGTGGTAGGGGTGCTTTCCCCATCTGGGCTTAAAAAACGAGGGAAGGAGAGACACATGATAAACACCTACTGGTAGGATAAGAAAATTTCTTATGCTTATGTAATTTATTTAGCCAAGTAGGAGCAAATTTTAGAGGTTAAATAACATCCTATGATGTTAACACATTGAGAACACATTGGGAAGGTACAGGTGAGCAAAAAATAGATCCAGTCTCCTCTTAGGGAGCTGGCAAGTGTTGTGGTTTGAATGTGAAATGTCCTACGTAGACTCATGAGTTTGAACAACTGGTCCCCCAGCAGACAAATCTGTTTGGGAAGGTTGTGGAACCATTAACAGGTGGTGCCTGAGTAGAGGAAGTCAATTACTGGGGTGGGCCTTGAGGATTTAAGGCCTTGTCATCATTTCCTGTTCTTTCTTTTTCTTTCTCTCTTTCCCTTTCCTGACCATGGATGCAGTGTGACCAGAAACCTCTCACTTCTGCTGCCATGGTGGATAGATGAATGCAGCTCTCTGGATAGCTAATTTATCCTAACTGGTGAACTCAAGGCCAATGAGAGATCCTATCTCAATGAGAGGTAGACAGTACCCCTGAGAACAGCACTCAGGTTTGTCCTGTGGCCTCCACACATATGCACCCACATATGCACGTGCTCCAGCAAACACACACACACCCACATGTATATGATATAAATATATATGTGCACACTACATATGTACACATACAACAGTGAGTAATAGTTTAATCTAGAAGATAAAATTTCAAAGGCAGCACAGTACTCAGGCCCTTGACAAGATTGTTACTGCCTATTTTTAGACAGATTTACAAAGATTAGCAGAAGAAATAGATATGACAACTTTGCAGCTTAGCCAGGAAACAAGCACATGGAAAGAAGAGGCAGTTGTCAGGGTTCATAAAAAGAAGTCCAATGTTTTGCACCAGGACAAAGGAAGTCTTCCTTAAAGAAATGTAAAGACTCACAGGTTCAAGGACATAAAAATGAAAATTTGTTTAAAGACTTCCCTTTGAAAAAAAGAGACGGACACCCTGTTTTATACAGAACTGCCTTGAGCATCGTGTGGGACTAAGTCTAAGGCTTCAGTAGAGATCTCAGAAAGCTATGAGGAATAGTCAGCTAGCCTGAGAGAGTCACAACCAATAAAGTCTCCCAAAACCTTTAGAGTTAACATCTCATCACAGTGTGCCCAGACACTGTCCATGGAGTGTTTGGCTTTATCAGTGTGCCCTGCCTGGTTCTCATCTTATATTGGGATCTTTGATGTCCCCCAAATTCACATTTGTTAATGGACTCATACCCATTGGGGTGCTATTTGAGAGAAGTTGGAACAGTTAAGAGAGCTTATTGGGAGACTGTTAGGTCATTGAGGGCATGTTTCTCAGGGGAATGTAGATCCCTGGCTCCCTTCTCTATGCTTTCCTTCGTCTTGATCATGAAGTGAGTGGTTTTACTCTGTCACATGACCTCACCACTTGTAAGGACTCCCTCTGTCCCCAAAGCAATAGGCCCACCTGATCATCAGAACCTCCAAAGAACTGAGTGCTTTCTTGTCTCCAGCCAGTAGGAGAGAAAATCCCAGCTGGTCTTTGTGCTCAGGTTGAATTTTTCCTGATTCTCCAGCTTGCTGACATCAGATGGAAGACATTTTAGTCTCCATAAACTCAAGAATCAATCCCCATCATGTACAAATAGGTAGATGTAGATGTGATGTATATTGGAAATGTGTGTGTGTGTGTATGTGTGTGTGTGTGTGTGTGTGTGTGTGTGTGTGTGTGTGTGTGTAGATCAGTAGCTATAGATATAGATACTCTGCTTTGCTGAAGAATCATGGCTACTGCAAGTATAGCAGAATTCTATATTAATAATTTTGTAACTTTACAATAACTTAAAATATACAATAGTTTAAAAACAAATTCAAAAATTTATGTAGTCACTTAAAGTTCTTTTTAATGAATTCTATCACATTTACACCTAGTTCTCTTTGTTATTAAGCAGTGTAAAGTTGCACAATTGGTTGAGAAAAAGAAAGAATGAATTAATTGGTAAAGAACTGTTGTATATAATGAATCAAAGAATAACTCCTGTTAGTACCAAAATAAATAAATAAATAAATAAATAAATAAAGAAAGAAAGAAAGAAAGAAAGAAAGAAAGAAAGAAAGAAAGAAAGAGCGATCTCACCTCAAAGGGAGTAAAAGAGAATTTTTTTTTTTTTTTCTGGACCCAGGAGCACAGCTGTAGGTTACCCAGAAGTTTATGCTCCAACATGGTATCAACTTCATGAAGCAACAGAACCACAAATCATAAATCAAATGTGTTTTTTTTTTGTTGTTGTTGTTCATTTTTTATTTATTTATTTGAGAGCAACAGACACAGAGAGAAAGACAGATAGAGGGAGAGAGAGAGAATGGGCGCGCCAGGGCTTCCAGCCTCTGCAAACGAACTCCAGACGCGTGCGCCCCCCTTGTGCATCTGGCTAACGTGGGACCTGGGGAATCGAACCTCGAACCGGGGTCCTTAGGCTTCACAGGCAAGCGCTTAACCACTAAGCCATCTCTCCAGCCCTCAAATGTGTTTTTAACATATTGGTGAAAACCTGGTGTTTCTACATGATTATTACTTAATTTGTCATTGTTATGACCAAATATCCGACAAGAAGAAACTTGAGGAAAGCAGGGTCCATTTCTTCTTACAGTTTGAGGTTATAGCCCATCATGTGAGGGAAGATATGGTGGCAGGCGTTCGAGGGAGAGCTGGTCACGTTCAGTCCACAGTGAGGAAGCAGAGAGTGATGAGTGCTGCTGCTCAGCTCAGTGCTCGCTCGCTCTCTCTCTTTTTACGTAGTTCAGAACCCCAGCCTATGGAACGCATTGTGCTGACCACAGTAAAGGTGTGTCTGTCCACCCTACTTAGCATAATCAAGATAAATCCTGGTACACATGCCCAGAGGCTTACTTCCTAGTGGATTCTAGGTTATAACAAGTGGGCAATTGATACAAACCATCACAGCAGATAACAGCAACTCAGAGAAATCATTGCTATAGGGCACAGATGCTATCTGATGATATTATCTGCCTTTTGGTTGGTAGAATCTAGAATCTACGTATGCATTACAAAAGGACTTCCTAATAATCACAAGGATGTTAGGTCACACACAGAGGTCAGTAATAAATGACTATGTAGGACATAAAAGATACTCCAATATCATTTGGTTCTGGAACTGAAATTTTCTAGGTCCTCACAATTATTGAAGCTCTAATCATGCAGGCTTGTAGGATGTTTGATGTAAGTGTGGCGTTTTTTCTTTCTTTTATTATTTTTTTTTTTCTGGGATCCACAGTTCATGTTCAGCACTTTATGTGGCCAAAGATGCCCTTGTACTCCACATCCTTCTGCCTCCACCTCTCAAAAGCTGAGATTATGAGCTTGAGCCACCACACTAAGTATCTACTTGGTCTTCTGTCCCATTTATTTAATATATCCTACTCTGATATTGCGCTAAAATCTTCTCACCTCTTACTCTTTGCAGGAGAAGAAAACAAGTCACAAATTGAAGTATTCCTACTTTCAAAGCATGGCTAACCACTTTGTTCTTGTTGTCTTTCATAAACCCCTACTTAGGTAGCCAAACTCGCCACTCTCCCAAATACTTACCATAGCACTGTTTACTAACTCTGCTTAGAGCATGAATTCACCTTCAATTCAGAGGAAACAGAGTAAGGTCTTTCTTGCTTCCTCTAGGTACAAGATTATTTTCTGCTTTTCTTTCCCATCACTTTCAATGGATGGCTGGTTGTACAATTTTAGAGAACCACTAAGAAGGTGAATGGGCACTCGGTACCCATGAGTAGGACTTTCTGACCTCACAGTGAGGAGGCATTTTCATGTCACTTGTGGTCATGTACAAAGTTCATTCCTGAAAACCATCCAATCAAGTTATCAAAAAAAAAAAAAAAAAGAAAAGAAAAGAAAATCTCATAGTGTTTCAAAGAAGAAAGTATGTCCTCTAGCCTTGACATACATATGCATACACACCGGCACCAGCACACAGACACATACATATATATGTATAACATAGAAACATAAAAAGTAGGGCTGGCTAGATTGCTTAGTGGTTAAGGTATTTGCCTGCAAAGCCATAGGACCCAGGTTTGACTCCCCAGGATAAGCCAGATGCACAGGGTGACACATGAGTTTGGAATTCATTTGCAGCTGCTAGAGGCCCTGATGTACCCATTCTCTCCCTTTATCTCCCTCAAATAAATAAAATATTTTAAAAAATACAAAATATACATTATAACTGATGATTAGCATTACAGAAGAAATGTATCTCCCCACTACAAGATCAATGTTTGCAGTTTCCCTTTCCAAGTCCTCCATACCTGGGGTCATCCCCCAACCACTTCTCTCCCCTAGGTTCCTGTCTACCTTCCAATCCTGAATTACATTTTATCTCACAGCAACCTCAACAACTTCAGATTGCAGCTGGCTAGCCTGCCTCACTAGTGGATAACCCTGAGTCCTGAAAGTCATCAACAATAACATTTCTGAAGTTCTATTTTCACTTTTTCAAATAGAAATATTGCCTGATCTTATTATGAAAAATTTTTAAAATTCCAAAGTTTTTAATTATTTTGATGCTCAAATTCATCAAGATTAGCATCAGATAGTGTATTCTGTAATATTCTGCTCCTTGCAACTGGCCCTGCCAGGCAAACTTGATCTTTTCTCCTTGTCAGACACAGAGTCTTGCTTTGATTATTACCTTTCAGGAGCTGATGGCATTAAAAATTAAAGACATAGCTGTTCACATTTGCCTCTCCTCCCCCTCCTCCTCTTTCTTCTGACCTGAGTTCCCTAATGGCAAGAAGGCAGGGATCACACTTGGGGATTTGTTTCATTTTATTTTCCATGTATGTGTCTGTCTTACATTCTTAGTTTAGTGCCTTCTAAGAAAGACACTATGTAGTGCTATGCACTAGATGTTCAGTAATTGTACATTGCCAGAGTGGATGGGATTATAAATTATACAAAACACAGAGATGATTGTGACTACACAAATACAGTATAAGCAATATGCATTAATTAGTTTCTCTATAAAACATCCAGGGCTGGAGAGATGGCTTAGCAGTTAAGCTTTTGCCTGTGAAGCCTAAGGACCCCAGTTTGAGGCTCCATTACCCAGGACCCATGTTAGCCAGATGCACAAGGGGGTGTATGCGCCTGGAATTTGTTTGTAGTGGCTGGATGCCCTGGTGCACCCATTCCTTCTCTCTCTCTCTCTCTCTTTCTCTCTGCCTCTTTCTCTCTCTGTCTGTTGCTCTCAAATAATTAATAAAAATAATAAACAAAAAAAATTTAAAAAATAAATCCATAGTTTTTTAATCTCAGGAAACATTTCTAATTCCATCACACATTACTGAACATTCCCAAATGTGCTTTATAAGGTTACAGCCTTAGATAAAAATCTCAGGAGCATTCTCCCCATTTGCAAGGCTGTGGCCCTGCCACTCCCATTCTGATATTCCTATGTTGAATATTCTGTTCAATTTCATTCTTTCTGTTGAAAAGCATGTATTTTACTAACATCTTTAAAAAGAGGACATAAGAAGTTATTTTTTTTAATTTTTGTACTCAGTGAATACAGTCAAGCTGGTACCATTGTTAGCCTCCTTCCTGTCCTCCCCCCTCCACAAGGACCCTCCTTGTTGGGATATATAGGTCATGCATTGTGGGGTTAGCCATCAGTTTTGGGTAGGAGGCAATGTTTCTGTTTATCATGACCCAACGTGTGGCTCTGACATTCTTTCCGCCCCCTCTTCCACAAATTTCCCCGAGCCATGTTGGGTTCATTTTAGGTCTGCTTCAGTGTTGAGATCTTGGGAGCCTCTGTGTTTCTGAATATCTGATTTGGTGGGGGTTGATTTTTCTCTGTATTTTCTTTCATTGTATAAAAATATCCTCATTCTACTTTCATACTTGATTGACAGTTTAAGTTAAAATTTTCTATGCTGAATATTATGTCTCTCAGAACGTTAAAGGAATTGTTGGGCTTTTGTCTAGCTTCCAGAGGGTCTGATGCATTCCAATTCCTAATTGTTTACATGTGACCTAGTTTTCTCTTGACAATATTTCATTATATATCTTAGTCCAAGTGTCCTGAAAGTAGGCAGGCATTTTATTATGATGTTATTCAAAATACATAACATGAGACTATCAGTGGATCTTTTTACTATAAAATGTAACTATTTCATTAATTTTTTTTATTTATTCATTTGAAAGCGACAGACAGAGAAAGAGGCAGAGAGAGAGAGAATGGGCACACCAGGGCTTCCAGCCACTGCAGACGAATTCCAGATGCGTGCGCCCCCTTGTGCATCTGGCTAACATGGGTCCTGGGGATTTGAGCCTTGAACCGGGGTCCTTAGGTTTCACAGGCAAGCACTTAACCACTAAGCCATCTCTCCAGCCACTATTTCATTAAATTTTGACAAAAATAAAAAATGTATATCTCTATGTCCAGGTAGACCTTTAAGAACACTAACACTACAGGTGTGTGCCACCACACTAGCAAAGGACACATTCTTGTTTTTAATTGATAGTTTACTCATCTTTCTTCTCTCTCTCTCTCTCTTCCTCCCTCCCTCCCTTGCTAACCCAAGTCCTCCATTATACCATCATTGTCTTTCATTTACTATTTTCTTCCAATTGCCACCTAATTTCTAAATATGACCCTTGACCTTAAAAATCCCCATTGAAAATTTTTGTCCTAGTTTAATTTCTAAATACTATTTAAATTCTCTGATGCTTCTCTTCTGTGATTTCTTGTTATTCTCCTTCCATGAAAAAGTGCCAGGCCTATATCTCTGAAGACAAAATGAGCAGATTTGCCATCTACAGTCCCTATGATCTCTGCTTCTTCTCTCTTCTGCGCCACCCAACATCTTTTCCATCTAAGTTCCCTTTAAAATGTAAATAATGTAAAAAATAGTTCTTGGACATTCATTCTTAGTAAATTTAAGGCCATTAAAAACAACAACAACAAAAAAAAAAAAAAAAAAAAAAAACTTCCTTGAACACTGTGCACTGGAGGACAATTGTGAAGGACTGTCTTGACCGTAACATGGGTGACAGGACATCCAATGTCAGGAACAAAAGGTATTTTCCCTGCCGTTGCCTCCTATCTCCCCCCTCTCTCATTGTTCCCTCTGTTCCCTTCTGCCTGGCAGGTTTATGCCTGGCTCCTGGGTCCAGAAAGAGGAAGTGAGTGGAGTTAAGCTTTTTTTTTTTTTTTAATCCATATGCTGATTCTCAGGTTTTACTCCAGACTAATGAGTGTCTTCTCAGTTTCATTTTCTCTAGAGAATTCATCAATTTCCTCCTTCAGTGAAGGAGGACAGAGGAGAAGGTAGTTCTCTAGCCTTGCCACAGGCAGAAGGGGCCTTCAGAGTGCCCAGCTCTGCCTGCAGACTTTCACACATCCTCACCAATATCTACCCCAAGTCCAAAGGCTTCCTGTAACTTGCTTCCCGTGTGGCCTTCTATCTTCTATAAACAGCGTCACTGGCAGCTGGAGCCTGTCATCTTCCACTGGCTTCTCTTTTTCTCTGTGGATTTAACCTTGCTTTGTTTTCTGCCATTTTAGAAAAGATTTAAAGGGGAGAATTAATAAATATGGAAGGCCAAAAAGTTGACTGAAAGCTGTCACTCTCCTTTCCTTACTGATTTGAATTATGCATTACTTAGAAATGCATACTTGAAAGAGAGGGAAAGGGGAGAGAAAAGAAAGAGGGAAAGGAAGAAGAAAGGACAGGGGATTGGAGAGGAGAGGAGAGGAGAGAAGGGAAAAGGAAGGGGAGAAAAGGAAGGGGCTATTAGTTCAGTTAATGCTGTAGCTGTGAGATCATCTTTCACTGCATAATAAGCCCACTGTAATATCATCCTCTAATATTAGAAAATACTCTTGTGGGCAACAATTAACATGTCATACTGAAAAGCTCTACTGTGTCTAAACTTTCTAGTCAAAGGTTTTTTTAAAAATTTTTTTATTAACAATATATTTTATATGGGTACATCATGTTTTTATGTCTTTAAGGGAAAAAAATAAACCAGTATTTTCCAAATGCCAATTAAGCCATGTTTTGTAGGTTAGCTAGTGCAAGAATCCTTTATTGCATAATCATGACTGCTTTTATAGACAAGGAACCCCAAATCACAGACTAAAGGAACTTTCTTGGTACCAACCATACCTCACAAATAACAGAGTCAGGATTTACCCCAGGATTGACTTCAAAACGTGCATTTAGGGCTGGAGAGATGGCTTAGTGGTTAGAACATTTGCCTGAAAAGCCTAAGAACCCAGGTTTGATTCCCCAGTACCCTTGTAAGCCAGATGAACAAGGTGGCACGTGTCTGGAGTTCCTTTACAGTGGCTAGAGGCCCTGGAATGCCCATTCTCTCTCTCTCTGCCTCTCTCTCCCAAATAAATAAATAAAAGTAAAAAATATTAAAAAGAAAAATCAAAAAAAAATTAATGTACATCTCCAACAATTTAATACACTCTCATAACTCACTGGCCCTCCAACACAAGAGGATTATCTACATTTTACTAAATTTATATATTTCACCAGCTTTTAGGTGGTAGTCCTTGACCATTTAGGAACTCTCCAAAAGTTGTCCTATAAAATGCAGCTTATACACATGTTTTCTATATCTCAAATCTATTTCTAATATCTTATAAACCATGAATTTACTGTGAAAAGTCAAAACCATGACATAGAAAACACATTTGGTTCAACTAAATGCATATTTCATATTGGAATATTTTACTGTTTATTTGTGTGGGGGGTTTGTGTGTGTGCATGTGTGTTCATGAGCCTGCAGGTATATGTGCCAGAGAGCAAATTCAGGTGTCGGTCCTCATACACTGTCCACTTTCTTTTGAGACAGAATCCCTCACTGGCCTGGAGTTCACCAAGGAGGCTACATGGCCAACAAGCCCCAGGGATCTGCCTGCCTCAGACTCTTCAACACTGGGTCTGTTAGTACATGCCGCAGTGCCCAGCTTTTGTTACATTGGTTCTGGGGATTGAACTCAGTTCCTCAAGTTTGCAAGACAGCATTTTACTAAGTAGCCATCTCCCTAGCCCTTTTGTTTACTTACTTATAAAAAACGTTATTCATTTATTTAATTACTTGAGAGAGAGAAAGAAGCAGATGAGACACAGAGAGAGAGAAGAATGGGTATGTCAAGAGCTCTAGACACTGCAAAGGAACTCCAGACACTGATGTATGTGCCACCTTGTACATCTGACTTATGTGGGTAGTGGGGAATCAAATCTAGGTATTTATTTATTTATACAAAAAAGTATTGATATGTAACCCAGACTGCCTGGAGTAGGCTGGCCTCAATATATATATTTGTAAGCACAGACAGACAGACAAACAGACAGACAGAGAGAATGGGTATGCCAGGGCTTCCAACTGCTGCACACAAACTCCCACTTTGTGCATCTGGCTTTATGTGGGCGCTGGGAAAATGAACTCTGGTCCTTAGGCTTCGTAGGCAAGCATTATAACTGCTAACCCATCTCACCAGCCCCCACCCCCAGCTTGATTTTTTAAAAATTCTTATTAGCATTTTCCATGATTATAAAAAAATATCCCATGGTAATTCCCTCTCTCCCCCCACCCCACTTTCCCCTTTGAAATTCCATTCTCCATCATATTACCTCCCCATCTCAATCATTGTACTTACATATATAAAACACTAACCTATCAAGTACCCTCCTCCCTTCCTTTCTCTTCCCTTTATGTTTCCTTTTTAACTTACTGGCCTCTGCTACTAAGTATTTTCATTCTCACGCAGAAGCCCAATCATCTGAAGCTAGGATGCACATATGAGAGAGAGCATGTGGCGCTTGGCTTTCTGGGCCTGGGTTACCGCACTTAGTATAATCCTTTCCAGGTCCATCCATTTTTCTGCAAATTTCATAACTTCATTTTTCTTTACCGTGGAGTAGAACTCCATTGTATAAATGTGCCACATCTTCATTATCCACTCATCAGTTGAGGGACATCTAGGCTGGTTCCATTTCCCAGCTATTATAAATTGAGCAGCAATAAACATGGTTGAGCACGTACTTCTAAGGAAATGAGATGATTCCTTCGGATATATGCCTAGGAGTGCTATAGCTGGGTCATATGGTAGATCTTTAGCTGTTTTAGGAACCTCCACACTGCTTTCCACAACAGCTGGACCAGGTTGCATTCCCACCAGCAGTGTAGAAGGGTTCTTGTTTTTCCACATCCCCACCAACATTTATGATCATTTGTTTTCATGATGGTGGCCAATCTGACAGGAGTGAGATGGAATCTCAATGTAGTTTTAATCTGCATTTCCCTAATGACTAGTGACGAAGAACATTTTTTTAGATGCTTATATGCCATTTGTATTTCTTCCTTTGAGAATGCTCTATTTAGCTCCATAGCCCATTTTTTGATTGGCTTGTTTGATTTCTTATTATTTAACTTTTTGAGTTCTTTGTATATCCTAGATATTAATCCTCTATCAGATATATAGCTGGCAAAGATTTTTTCCCATTCTGTAGGTTGTCTCTTTGCTTTTTTCACTGTGTCCTTTGCAGTGCAAAATCTTTGTAATTTCATGAGGTCCCAGTGATTACTCTGTGGTTTTATTGCCTGAGCAATTGGGGTTGTATTCAGAAAGTCTTTGCCAGAACAATATGTTGAAGGGTTTCCCTTACTTTTTCCTCTAGCAGTTTCAGAGTTTCAGGTCTGATGTTAAGGTCTTTAATCCATTTGGACTTAATTCTTGTGCATGGCGAGAGAGAAGAATCTATTTTCATCCTTCTGCAGATATATATCCAGTTTTCCCAACACCATTTGCTGAAGAGGCTGTCTTTTCTCCAATTGAGTATTTTTGGCACTTTTATTGAATATCAGGTGGCTATAGCTACCTGGGCTTACATATGGGTCCTCTATTCTGTTCCACTAATCGACATGTGTGTTTTTGTGCCAGTACGACATTGTTTTTCTTACTATGGCTCTGTAGTATAGGTTAAAATCAGGTATGGTGATACCACCAGCCTTATTTTTATTGCTCAGTATTATTTTAGATATTCGAGGTTATTGTGATTCCAAATGAATTTTTGGATTGTTTTTTCTATTTCCATGAAGAATGCTTTTGGAATTGTGATAGGGATTGCATTAAATGTGTAGATTGATTTAGGTAAGATTGCCATTTTCACAATATTGATTCTTCCAATCCAGGGACAAGGGATGTTTCTCCACTTTCTAGTGTCTTCTGCAATTTCTCGCTTGAGCGTTTTAAAGTTCTCATTGTAGAGATTCTTTACTTCCTTGGTTAGGTTTATTCCAAGATACTTTATTTATTTATTTATTCATTCATTCATTTATTTATTTATTTATTTATTTTGATGCAATTGTGAATGGGAGTGATTCTCTAATTTCATTCTCTGTGTGTTTGTTGTTACCATATATGAAGGCTACTGATTTCTGTGTATTGATTTTGTATCCTGCTACATGGATGTAGGTTTTTATCAGCTCTAACAATTTGCTAGTAGAGTCTTTAGGGTCCTTTATGTATAGAAACATATCATCTGCAAATAATGATAACTTGATCTCTTCCTTTCCAATTTGTATCCCTTTTATGTGTGTCTCTTGCCTTATTGCTATGGCTAAGCCTTCCAAAACTATATTAAATAAAAGGGGGGACAGTGGACACACTTGTCTTGTTCCTGATTTTAGTGGAAAAGCTTCCAGCTTTTCCCCCATTTAATAATATGTTGCTGTAGGCTTGTCATAAATAGCTTTTATTATATTGAGATATGTTCCTTCTATTCCCAGTCTCTGTAGGACTTTTATCATGAAGGGATGTTGGATTTTGTCAAATGCTTTCTCTGCATCCAATGAGATGATCATGTTATTTTTCTCCTTCAACCTGTTTATATAATGTATTACATTTATAGATTTGCGTATATTGAACCATCCCTGCATCTCTGGGATAAAGCCTACTTGGGCAGGGTGAATGATCTTTCTGATATACTCTTGTATTCTGTTTGCCAATATTTTGTTGAGAATTTTTGCATCTATGTTCATGAGGGAGATTGGTCTGTAATTTTCTTTTTTTGTTCTATCTTTGCCTGGTTTTGGTATCAGGGTGATGCTGGCCTCATCAAAGGAGTTTGGTGGAATTCCTTCTTTTCCTATTTCCTGGAAAAGCTTAAGAAGCAATGGTGTTAGCTCTTCTTTAAAGGTCTGGTAAAATTCAGCAGTGACTCCATCTGGGCCTGGGCTTCTTTTAGTTGGGAGATTATTGATAACTGTTTGGATCTCAATGCTTGTTATAGGCCTATTTAAGTGATTAATCTCATTTTGATTGAATTTAGGTAGGTCATATAAATCAAGGAAATCATCTATTTCTTTCAGATTTTCATACTTTGTGGAGTATATGCTTTTATAGTATGTCCCTATGATTTTTTTAATTTCTCTGGAATCTGTTGTGATGTTACCTTGTTCATCTCTGATTTTATTAATTTGTGTCTCTTCTCTCTTTCTTTTGGTCAGATTTGCTAAAGGTTTATCAATCTTGTTTATCCTTTCAAAGAACCAACTCTTTGTTTCATTAATTCTTTGGATTGTTTCTATATTTTTTTCTATTTCATTAATTTCTGCCCTAATCTTTATTATTTCTTCCCGTATACTGATTTTTGGTTTGCCTTGTTCTTCTTTTTTAAGGCTTTAAGGTGAAGCATTGGGTCGTTTAGTGTGACCTTTCTAATTTCTTAATATAGGCACTTAAGGCTATAAATTTACCTCTTAGAACTGCCTTCATTGTGTCCCAGAGATTTTGGTATGTTGTCTTCTCATTATCATTTGACTCTATAAATTTTCTGATTTCCTTTTTGATTTCTTCATTGACCCACTCATCATTTAGTAGTGTATTGTTTAGTTTCCATGATTTTGTGTATGCTCTATAGCCTTTCTTGCTACTGATTTGTAGTTTAATTCCATTGTGGTCAGATAGAATGCAAGGAATTATTTCAATTTTCCTGAATTTGTTAAGATTTGCTTTGTGTCCTAATATATGGTCTATTTTAGAGAATGTTCCATGTGCTGCTGAAAAGAATGTATATTCTGCAGCCTTTGGATGAAATGTCCTGTATATATCTGTTAGGTCCATTCCTTCTATGACCTCATTTAGTCCAGATGCCTCTCTGTTTATTCTTTCCCTGGATGACCTGTCAATTGATGAGAGTGGGGTGTTAAAGTCACCCACCACCACTGTGTTTGGTGTTGTCTGTGACCTTAGTTCTAATAGTGTTTGTTTGACGAATTTGGGAGCCCCATGTTAGGTGCATATATGTTTAGGATTGTAATGTCCTCCTGTTGGATTGTGCCCTTAATCAATATAAAGTGACCTTCCTTATCTTTCTTGACTAACGTCGGACTAAAGTCTACCCTGTCTGATATTAGGATAGCAACCCCTGCTTGTTTTCTAGGCCCATTTGCTTGAAACACCGTCTTCCAACCTTTCACCCTAAGATAATGTCTATCCTTTGTAGAAAGGTGAGTTTCTTGGAGACAGCAAATTGTAGGATCCTGCTTTTTAACCCAGTCTACAAACCTATGTCTTTTCGTTGGGGCATTGAGGCCGTTCATATTAAGAGATATTACTGAAAGGTGTGTAGTTATGTTTGCCACTTTTTTTTTGTGGTTCTGGCTCTACCTTTGCTCTCTTGTGTTAACTGGTATTTGAGTATTGCTTGTTTTTCATAGGTTCATTATATGTGTGCTTTTCCTTTTCTTCAGCATGAAGGATTCTATCAAGTACTTTCTGTAGAGCTGGTTTTGTCTTTAAATACTCCTTTAACCTGCTTTTGTCATTGAATGTCCTTATTTCTCCTTCTATTTGAATGGATAGCTTTGTAGGAATAAGTAACCTTGGTTGACAGTTGTTATCTTTCAGAACTTGGAATATATCACTCCAAGCCCTTCTGGCTTTTAAAGTTTGTGTTGAGTAATCTGCTGTAACCCTGATTGGCTTGCCTTTGTAGGTAACTTGATTTTTCTAACTGCTTTCAATATTTTTTCTTTGGTTTGTGTGTTTGGAAGTTTGATTATAATATGACAAGGACAGGTTCTTTCCAGGTTTTGTCTGGCTAGGGTTCTAAAGGCTTCCCGTATCTGCGTTGGCACCTCTTTCCCAATTTGGGAGAAGTTTTCTTCTATGATTTTGTTGAAGACTCCTACTATGCCTTTGGAGTGGAATTCTTCTCCTTCTACTATGTCCTGAATTCTTATGTTTGATCTTTTCATAGTGTCCAGAATATCTTGAAATTCCCACTCATACTTTTCTATAAGTTTGTCTTTCTCTTTGTTGGACTGTATTAGATCTGCCACCTGGTCTTCTAGCTTAGATATTCTGTCCTCTCCTTCATCCATTCTAGTGGTGATATTTTCTACAGAGTTTTTTTAGTTCATTAACTGTGTTCTTCATTGCTAGAATTCTGACTAGTTGTTCTTTATCATTTCTATTTCCTTATTTATGTCTTGTATTGCCTTTTATTTCATGAAATTGGTGTCCTGTGTCTTTATTGATTCCTTTGATTTCCTCTTTAAGTTCCTCTTTGACTCCTTTGATTTGTTCTCTGACTTCTTTGAACATATTTACAATCATTCTTTTGAAATCTTTCTCAGGCATTTCCTCTAACTCTTCTCACTGGAGGTCATTTCTGATGCATTAATACTTTTAGGTGGATTCATAATGTCTTGCTTTTTAGTGTTTCTTGTGTTATAATGTATATATTTTTGCATTTTGGATTAAGTTTTGCTTGGATTTTCTAGCTAGCTGGGTATTCTTAGCTGTATCAATTGATTTGATGTTATATATTTTCAGGGTAGTAGCTTAAGGTGTTAGGTGTGGCTCTTAAGACTCTCAGAGTGTCTATAAAGGTGCTCCTAGGGGTTGAGTTTTCCTGCTATGGGAGTATTCAAGTAGACTGAGTGGAATAAAATACAGGTAGATTTTAAAAGTTAACTAAACACTGTACACATTCAATCAAAAATAGCCCCAAGGGCTGGAGAGATGGCTTAGTGGTTAAGCGCTTGCCTGTGAAGCCTAAGGACCCCAGTTGGAGGCTTGTTTCCCCAGGTCCCATGTTAGCCAGATGCACAAGGGGGCGCATGCAACTGGAGTTCATTTGCAGAGGCTGGAAGCCCTGGTGTGCCCATTCTCTCTCTCTCCCTCTATCTGTCTTTCTGTGTCTGTCACCCTCAAATAAATAAATTTTAAAAAAATTAAAAAAAAAAACAGCCCCAAGTTTGTATGCAAGAGTAGTTATTAGAACAACCAGATCCTCTATCAACAAAAAGGTTAAGATTTCTGGTCTGTTGAGGGATCCAAGTCAGCTTGTGACCAAGTGAGACCCTTCCCTGCTGCAATCCCAGTTACCTTGGATGATTTTGGTCTCAATCAAGTTGTTGTCTGGGTCGTCCGGCTGCTGTTCTGATTTTTGGAGCTGGGCACTGGCTTTTCCTGCAGGGCAAACCAAGCCTGGCAACTGTGGCCCTGCAGATCAGCACACCTGCTGCTGGAACTGCTGCTGCTAAAGCTGCCTCTGCTGGGTCCACTGCCACTGCTGCCACTGAAGCTGCTGCTGCTGGGTCTGCTGCTGCTGCCGCTACTGGGTCTGCTGCTGCTGGGGCCGCTGTTACCGGTGCTGGAGCTGCTGATGTTGCTGTTGGACTCTGCTCCTGCTTGGGTCCCACTGTTAGCTCAAATTGGCATGGCCTGGTCCCAGGACCACTGCTCTGATTGCTGAAGCTGGGCACAGGTGGTGGTGGGGGGAGGGAGCCGCAGCTGCTCTAGTTCTCTCGCTGTTCCATGTGTTCTTCTACCTCGTGGTCTGCTCCTCCATTGCCCACTGCCTCTCTCCCTTCACGTTTCTTGTGTTACGGAGAGCTCCAGTGTGAGTGGAAGCTACCGTACCTGGCTTTTCCTGTAGCTCCAGCCGAGTCTGGCGGCTTTCTGGTGCACTGCCGCCACTGCCACAGTTGCCGCTTTTGCTGGCCTGTGCTGACTCTGGATGCTCTGGATCTCTTCTACTTCTCCACTGCTGCTTCAATTTCCTATACACCTCACTTTTTAGTAAAAGTGTGTATTTTGCTGAGTTTTTTTGGTCTTTTTCCCCCCTAGGCTGCTTTGGCGTGGTACCTACACCACCATCTTAACTGGAAGCTCCCAGCTAGGTTTTTTAACAACAACTTTTAAGATATTGATTAAGAGATCTATGTCTTTGTTATTATTAACTGAGATTCCATCTACTAAAACTCTGCCTAAAGCCAGGAATGGTGACACACACCTTTAATCCCAGCTCTAGGAGACAGAGATAGGAGGATTGCCACAAATTTGAGGACAACCAGGTTCTACAGAGCGAGTTCCATGTAGCTATGGTGAGACATTGACTAAAAAGTAATTAAACTAAGCTTAAAAAATTATTCAAATTGAGAAAATTGCCTAGATATACCTGACATATGTGGAACATGATGATGTTTACCAAACCTGAGGAAAAGAGAGTTTTAAGGTATCTTGGGCTTATTTTGTGAACTTAACATAGGTAATATTTTTAAAGCCACTTATGGTGGTACACACCTACCATGTCAACACTTGGAAGGCTGAGGCAAGGGGATCTTAAATTCAGGGCTAGACTGGATAACACAAAGATTTGTATTTAAACTCTCTGGTAGGTTTCCACGGTGAGGATGAGAAGTTATGGTGCTTGTGATATTTTACTATGATAATTAAATGAGAAAAATGCACTGAAAGAATGTTTCACAGTATTGGCTACATAGTGTGTACTCAATAAACATTATATGTTGTTAGTGATGAAAGCTATGTAATATATTCTCAATAAACATTATTGGTACTGATGAAAACAATTTTGCCATGTTTAATTTTTACCTTGACTTAGCCCACACTGCATACCTGAAGAGTATCTTAAGAGATTCTCATTATATGGTACCTCCATGTGAGGGTTTATATTGATTGTCAACTTGACATGCCCTAGAATCACCTTTGAGGGATTATCTTGATGATGTTAAGTAAGATGGGAGGCCCCACCTTAGATGTGGATGGGGTCCTGTAAAAAGGAGAGAGTGGCTGAGAACCAGCAGTTGTGCCGCCCATTGTCTTCCTCGGGTGGACTGGTTCAAGCTGCTTTAAGTCTTGCCACCATGCCTTTCCCATGATGGACTGGAACTGAAAGCTGAAATAAAGCCTTCCTTTCTTAAACTGGTTTCTATCAGGTACTTTTTCCTAGCAACAAGATGGTAACTAATTTGCCTGCAAAGCCAAAGGACCCAGGTTCGATTCCCCAGGACCCACATCAGCCAGATGCACAAGATGCACATGCGTCTGGAGTTCATTTGCAGTGGCTGGAGACCATGATGTGCCCATTCTCTCTCTCTCTGCCTCTCCCTCCTTCTCTCAATCTCTCCCTCTTTCTCTCTGTCAAATAAATAAAATTTAAAAATTTATTTAAAAAAAAAGATGGTAACTAAGATACTTCATGGTCTACACTGGTGGTAAGTGTACTGTGTGAGTTTGAGGGGGTGAAGAGAGACAGGTAGCCCGAGGCCTTGGAGCACCCGTAGTGTTCCTCTCTGCAAGTTTGTGTTGTATAGAAAGAGTCTGGCACACTAGTTCAGGAACTGGGAGGGAGCATGAAGGTTTGTAGAGAAATAGAGAGAATGGGCACCCCTGGGCCTCCAGTGCCTACAAACAAACCCCAGATGCATGCACCACTTTGTACGTCTGGCTTTCCGTAGGTACTGAGAAATTGAACCTGAGTCCTTTGGCTTTGTAGGCAAGCAAGTGCCTTAACCTCTGAGCCATGTCTCTAGTCCCTTTATTTTTTTTTAATTAAAATTTTCATAATCAGATTTTAGATTAATTCACTTTATCTACTTGGTTATTGACACAAGTTATAGTCAGTGATTATTAGTTTAGTCAATGTTAACTAAAAAAGAAAGGTAGTTAGTTAGCCATTAAGCTATTTGTCAGAAGTCACATGAGTTAAGCAAATACCTTCAATAACTTTAGGATAGCAATCTTTATGGTTCAGTGTCACTTTCCATTTGATTTCATATGCCCTGAATGGCACAACATGTTTTCCTCAATCCTACTCCTTTTTTGTTTCCTTAGAGGATTAAATTATATTGTCAAGAATAAGAAATAATCACAGCTGTGATGGTGCATGCCTTTAATCCCAGCACCCAGGAGGTGAGGTAGGAGGATCTCCATGAGTTTGAGACTACCCTGAAACTACATAGTGAATTCCAGGCCAGCCTGGGCTAGAGTGAGACCCTATACCTTCAAAAATCAAGAAAACAAAAAATAGAATAAGAAACAATCATTTATCAACATCCTTTGAAATCATTTTACCATTTCGTCAGGATCTGTCTAAGTTAGAGCAGGTTTGAACATCAATTAACTGAATTGTTACTAAGATTCTTTAGGACCTCAGGAGAGAGCTAGACATTGTAGTTCACCTTTAAAAAGCATGCAAGAGGCAGGGGGTATTATTGTTAAAGAACTCAGTCTTGTTCATCTATGACAGCATAATTCATAAGAAACTGTCAGGACAAATAATAATACGGTAGTAAATGTGATGAAAATATGTGTCCCTTTAAATCATTTGTATTCTGAGAAAGATAAAACATGCTGATCAGAGCCAGTATAATAGTATGTTCACAGGATGCTTTTTTGTGTCATTTGCTTAAGTCCAGAATGAAACTTGAACACCAAGATACATCTCTAATCACAATTTATAACTTATGTAGAATGGCTGAAAATTACTCCTTTGAGTACCTAATTTGTTTTCAATGCTGAAGGAATTGTAGCTTAAACATGTATGCGGGATACTTAAGCAATGAGAGAATGATGGGTATCCAGTTGGCCATCTTTGAACTAGTGCAAATTTTCTTCTCCTCAGAAACAGAAAGGTAGGAATACTTAAACTGTATCAAATACTTAATAACTAGAACTGCTCTGATAGTGATGATAGTATAACTTGGCTCTAATTGGATACATGTGGCTAATTACTTTATTTTTAATATTTATTTATTTATTTAATTTATTTATTTGCAAGTGGAGAGAGAAGAGACACAGAGAGAATGGGCATACTATGGCCTCTAGCCACTGTAAACAAAGCACACACCACACACAATATGAAGGTTCTTGGCGATCATTTGGCCATCATGATATCATATCATCAATGGGGATATGAGTTATAATACAACTGTTATTAATTCATTTGTGGTCCCCAAATAATATGTTGACGTCTTTAGTCCCAGTGCCTGTGAATGTGACCTTAGAAGTAGTTTTTGTAACTGGGGCAAGTTAAGAGGATCTTATCCCAAGACAGGCTTGAAGCTAATCAAACAGGACTGGTGCTTAATTAGAAGAAAAGCAACATAGATACAGACACACAGGGAGCACATCATCAGTGACAGAGGCAGACCCTAGAGTGTCAGTGGCAAGACATGAAGGCCATGGGTTGGCAGCCATGGTCAGGTACTAGGAGGAAGTGTGGAAGGACTCCATGTATCCAGAGTGCCAGGAGAGCATGGCCTTTCTGACGACTTCACCAGCTTCTTAACACCAGAGCTGAGAGTGTACGTCTGTGTTGTCTGAAGTCACCCAGCCTGTGGTGCTTTGTGACAGGACGCCTGGGAACTGATATAATAACCCAGGCCTTACCTGAACCTGCTTGAATAACTTGAATAACAGGAGACTTCCCATCTCCAGAGCAGGAGCATTTCACAGTATTAAAGCCGAGTGGGCAAGAACATCTCTAAAGGATTTTCAGCTTCTTGGATCTTTTGTATATTATTTTCAAACTGAAAATTATGATGTCTTTCAGGCCTATAGGTTCTAATGAGAATTTATAGAAGGGTGTTTCGTCAAGAAACAGGCTGAAAATAGAAAATATCATCTCCAGGTTTCAAGGATGTGGGGCTTGATGGTTGTTTTCCCTGCATGAAGTACAGGCACCAGTGTTACTTCAGCCCAAACGTTCACACAGATTGACAGATGGATTTCATTTGTAATCATATCTTGCAAGGAATTATGGGACTGACTTCCTCCCACCTAAGTCATATTACATGAGATATTTTGCCAATTTTCTGTTTCCTTCCATGCTCGGGCACCAAACCTAAGGGAAGGCAGGCTAGGTGTCAAGAAGCACTAACACTAAGGTTAAAGGAATTAAAAGTCAAAGCAACTAAGAACCCAGGAAATATGACTGGATTAAGGGAAAGACTAGGTTCCTTGTAAAGTGATTAAGCTTCCCCTGGCTACAAAATATAAGAGGAAAGTATCACTCCAGCTTAAAATTACCATCCCTCAAGGACATGTAACAAAAGATTATGTTTTTGCTTTCAAATGGCCCATGAAGTTGATGTAAGTTGTAATTTGAAAATACTTCACTTTTTTAGTTTAGCTCTGAGCTTCAGGGAAAACCAAAAGCCATTTCCAGGAAGGTAAGAGTATACTTCAGACAGCTGCCAACAGAAGTAAATAAATGTTATCTGGAAAAAAAATACAGAGTTCACAAAAGCAAAGGAATATCGAGAATTCTTAGATGACCACTTAAGAAGCTCGTCAGGGGGACATGGGGTTGTCTGTAAATAACAAAGCTGCACTAAGAGACTGTTCTCTTCTCTCCCTTGCCCTCACCAACAATCATCTCCACTACCTCTACCACAGCCCAGTGATGCTTGGTAATGGTGTCCAGAGAGCTGCAGGAAGCAAGGGTACACTTACAAGAGATTATCCAAATAACTAAGAGAAAGTTGAAGAGCTTATTCCCTTTGATACTGAAAATTTTGTCTTAGAACATTGCTTAATATCATTAAAAATTTGACTTAGGGGCTGGAGAGATGGCTTAGCAATTAAGACACTTGCCTGAGAAGCGTAAAGACCCAGGTTCGATTCCCCAGTACCCATATAAGCCAGATGTACATGGTGGTGCATGCCTCTGGAGTTTGTTTGCAGTGGCCTCTATAGAGGCACTAGCATGCCCATTCTCAGTCTCTCTCTCTCTGCATGTGTGTGTGTGTGTGTGTGTGTGTGTGTGTGTGTATGTGTGTGTGCATGTGTGTGTTTCCTTCTTTCCCCCTCTCTCTCTTAAATAAATAAATAAATGTATTTTTTAAAAAATTGACTTAGTACTGTACACTTTACCTGTGCAGTCCATTTCCATGGTACAGTCAGAACACACCTGTCCTAGAAGAGTTGTTTCTTTGTCATTTTCTTTGCTTATTTTTTGTTTTATATATAATTCATATAGATCAGCCTAGCCAACAACTTATTATGTACCCAAGGATGACCTTGAGCTTGTGAATCTCCTGCCTCTACCTCAGAAGTATTGGAATTGTAGTCATGTGATACGATGTGCTATTTTATTCGGTGATGGGGACCACATTCATGGCCTTGTGCATGCTAGGCAAGCAGTCTACCAGAACTACATCCCCTTCCCCACCCACCCACATGGAGACTTTTAGGGGCAGGCACAGCTGTTTTCCCCTACAAAGGTTTGCATACATGTCACCCAAAGGCCCATGTTTTAAAGAAAGCTGTGTCACTGCAGGTAGTGCTATTGAGAGCTGGTGAAATCTTCAATAAGAGGGGAGCTTGGCAGGAGGAAGTTAAGTCAGTGGTCATGTTCTTGAGGGAGATATTGGAGGCCTTCTTCTCTTTTTGCTTCCTGTCTGCCATGAGATAAAGGGTTTCCTCTGCCCCTCGCTCCCCCCCCACCCCATGATGCTCTGCTTCATCACCCACCCTGTGCAGAGCCACAGGCCCTGGGCTACATGAACATTTCTTCCTCGGAAGTTGGTACCTCTGGTGTTTTGTCACCTTGGTGGAATACACCTCTCAAACAATTTATCTCCCATCTTGCCCACAAGGTCTTTTGTATGTAAATCATTTTTAGTTCCTTGAGCTAAATTCCTTCATCATAATTTTCAATGAGCTCATTTAAGAAAAATGAAGTAAGATTCACTATTTCTTGGTTTAAAGAAAGGCCATAGCCCTTCTCTGTATCATCCAGACCCACACAGAACTGGACACAGGGAAGGATGTGGACAAGTGCCAACTGTCAGGGAGACCCCGGCTCATAAAGTGGGAAATCGAGCACTTGCTTCTGAGTGCCAAAAGCTAATATAAAAAGATGTGCATCAAATATTATTCCAAGGAAGGCAAGAGGCTGGCCAAGAGGCTGTTAATTCCTTCTATATTTTCCTGGTGGTGACAGTCTTTTCCCAGAGGCCCTATAGTATATAAAACACTTTAAAAGAATAATAAAGGAGATGACTCAGAAGTCAAAGGCACTTGATACAAAGTCTGCCAGCCCAGGTTCACTTCCTCAGTACCATGAAGCCCAAGTGGTGCATGTGTCTGGAGTTTGTTTCCCAGCAGCAAGAGGCCTTGATACACCCATACTCTGTCTGTCTGTCTCTACTAACAAGTCAATAATTTTGTTTTGTTTTGTTTTGTTTTAAGGGTCTCACTCTAGCCCAGGTAGACCTGGAATTCACCATGTTGTCTCAGGGTGGCCTTGAACTCACAGCAATCCACCTACCTCTGCCTCCAAAATGCTGGGATTAAAGGTGTGCACCACCATGCCCAGCTTAATAAAATGCATTTTTAAAATAGAATAATAAAAGCAGGGGCTGGGCTGGAGAGATGGCTTAGCGGTTAAGCGCTTGCCTGTGAAGCCTAAGGACCCCGGTTCGAGGCTTGGTTCCCCAGGTCCCACGTTAGCCAGATGCACAAGGGGGCGCATGCGTCTGGAGTTCGTTTGCAGAGGCTGGAAGCCCTGGCATGCTCATTCTCTCTCTCTCCCTCTATCTGTCTTTCTCTCTGTGTCTGTCACTCTCAAATAAATTTAAAAAAAAAATTAAAAGCAGGGGCTGGGAAGATGGCTTAGTATGTAAAGTATTTACTGTGTATGCCGAGTCCCGAGTTAGAACGTCTAAGCCTGTGGCTGTTAGCTGTGGTAGGCTTTTATGTCCCAGTACACCAAGAGCAAAATTGGAGGTAGGGACTGAATTTCTTGGAAGCTTTGCCAGCTAGCCAGACAAAGGCAGCAGTTAACAATGAACAATGAGAGACCCTGCCTTAGACAGGGTGGAAAGTGAGGATGAACCCCAAAAAGTTGCCCTCTGACCTCTACACACATACTGTGGCATATACATGCACACACACACACACACACACACACACACAGTAACAAGTTTTTTAAAGTAATAAAATAAAATAAAAAATTTAAATTTTCTTCTTACATTATTCTATATGCCAGGAACTCTGCAGAAGGGTAGTAGAGGGCCAGGGAAGGGGAGAGACTGCCGTCGCCTTCCTTTGGTAAGTTCTCCTTTCAAATCCTGCCTTTACCTCTTGACTGTGGGAGAGAAAAATCTTGTCCTTAATGATTTCTTTTTTTTTTTCCCTATGAAGTAAGATAGTTTTATGTCATTATAGAAAACATTTTAAATAAAGCAAAACAAGCAAACATGTTTTCCAGTTCTGTAGTCAATGTCCTAGGAGCAATGCCACTCTTAGAGTACATCAGAACACAGGGTTCTTGTCTCCAGTAGTACTTTTCCTGAGCTTAGAGACAGCCAAGAACAAGCTTACGTACAATTACAAATACACTTATACCTACATATGTGGATTTAAATATCCAAAAAGAACAGGACACATACTCCTTGATGACTTCTATACCCTCCTTTCCTGCGAACCCCAGCATGGCCCCACAGGCCCCACTGATCTATCTGGAGGTCTCCCTGCCTCTCGTTCTTGGTGTTTGCTGACTATCCAGGCACATGTTTTTGTATGTGCTGTTAATCTTATTGACAGTGGAGGCTCAAACTAGCTCAACCCTTAGATGAAAAGGGCCTCTTGTTCTAGTTTTCAAATGAGTTTGAAACTTAGGTTCAGCCTCACACAGTGCCTTTAAGACACTATGACATTGATAATCAAGATGGGGAATTAGGAAACATGTTGTAAAGAAAAAGGGGTGCTAATTTGTACCCAGTCTTGGAACATAGCCTTTTTTATTTTTTCTACCTTTCCTGAAAACAAAATTTCTAAGAAATGTAGACTTCTGAAACCTAATTGTTTAAATTATTAACTAAGATTTGAGTATAATTTAAGTCACTTTAAAAACTATATTTATATTGTGTGTATGCATGCGTGGGTGTGTTTGTGCCACAGTGTGCATGTGGAGGTCAGAGGTCAACCTCGAGGTGTCTGGCACTTCTTCCATCTTCTTAGAGACAGGGTCCCTTGGCCACTGCAAAGGAAAGCCAGATTGGCTGGCCCGCAAGCTTAGGATTCCTGTAGCTCCATCTACCACTGGTGTAGGCACGTGGGGATCTTAGATTCATGTCTTACATTGTTCCTGGCTTTACGTGGGTGCCGGGACAGATGGAACTCAGGTTAGCAGGTTTCGCTCACAAGTACAAGGAACTGCTGAGCCATCTCCCCAGCCCCCAAGTAATTTTTCGCAGATATTTTTACTTTGCTGGTATGATTTGGAAATAAGCTTCCAATGTGCCAGAGACAAAATGAATGATGCATAGGAGGAGGCCTGGGTATCACAGAGAGGATGGCTAAGGACAGATTCGTCCACCTTCATTTGCTACAAGGCTCATTAATTGTATTAGGCTTTCAAAATTATTCCATGAACTCCAGAAGTTATAAAGGCAGTTCTGTTATCTGATTGTGTCTCTTTTTTTTTTTGTTTTGTAGCCTTTGAATCCCATGAAGGATATGGGGAGGTATCAGAAAACATCATCTTTCAGTAACCATTGCAAACAGTAGCACATTGAGTTTTCTGAGTGTTTTGTAACTGGAGCAATGATCACACTGAAATACTCCATTCTTGTTATTTTGTTCTTCAGAATCCAAATCACGTCTTTTAAGGATGCTGGAGAGTTGAATGGCTTTTGAGACCAAATGACTAGAAACTCCACACTGTGTTAGATTCTCATCACTCTCATGAGAAGAGGTCATGCAGACAACAGGACAAAAACCAAAGAGACAATGAACGTTGTCTCAAATGTCTTTTCATCTGCATAGTGAGGTGACACACAGGATCTTTGGGTTGATACTGACTTCTGAAACTACAGAATCTGGTAAAGAAAAGTCACTACACTCCTCTTATTGTTAACTTCTGCCCTCATTAGCTGGTTATGAAATGTGAGGGATTTTTGTATTAATGCCACAATTAACTCATAGTGGTTAAAAACTAAAGTGACGCTTTAAGAATACAGAACTATAGGCTGGAGAGATGGCTTAGCAGTTAAGGTGTTTGCCTACAAAACCAGAGGACCTCAATTCAGTTCCCCAGGACTTCCATAAGCCAGGTGCACAAGATGGCACATACATCTGGAGTTCATTCACTGTGGCTGGAGGCCCTAGTGGGCCCATTCTGTGTATGTGTGTATGTGTATGTGCGGGTGTGTGTGTGTGTGTGCCTTTTCCCCTCTTTTGCTCTCTCAAGTAAATAAATAAAATTTTAAAAAATACAGAACTAGGGGCTAGAGAGATAGCTTAGTGGTTAAGATGCTTGCCTGCAAAGCCTAATGACTTGGGATCAATTCCACAGCCTGGGTTCATTTCCAGTGTCCGCGTAAAGCCAGATGCAGTGGAGCACACACCTGGAGTATGTTTGCAGAGCTGGTGGCATTAGTATGCCTTCCACACACACACACTCTCTCTCTCTTCATTTGCAAATAAGAATACAGAACTAGAGGCTGGGGCGATGGCTTAGCAGTTAAAGATGCTGGCTTGCACCTGTTTGGATTTGATTCCCAAGTACCCATATAAAGCCAGATGCACCAAAGCAGTACATGTGTCTGGGGCTTATTAGCAGTGGCAAAAGGCTCTGGCATGTTCACGCACACATACAAATTCTCTCTCTCAAATAAATAAAATTCTAAGAAGAACTGAACTGAAAATTAGGCAATTATGTGGCCCGTGAGTATATTTTTGAGTCAAGCAAAAATGTATATAAGCATATAATATTCTAAGAAGACTGTTGTTCTATCAACTGAATTAAAATATCCTTGATCAGTGATGTGATATAGTACAGTTTTTAATCCTGATTTTAAAAATATTTAGGTTTGTAAAGTATCTCAACAATGAATCCAGCAGAAAGACGGAATAGAAAGAGCCATATTGACGAGGAGGTCTGCCTTTCAAAGTCCATGGCTGTGTTCTGAAAAGGTGGCAGGCTGAATGCAGGCTGCACAGGAAAGGAAGAACCACATGTTAGAATGCTGGGTCCACATATCAGTGCTAGATGTAAAAAGTTCTGCCTTGGTTACACACTAATTAAAATCTTTGTTTTTATAGGCAATACAAATAAAACAAAAAAGAAATAACTAAATAGCTGCCAAATAAGTTAGAAATCTTGAAAATTAAAGCAATAAAATTATGGAAATGGAAACCATGAGAGCTGGGACATACTGGGATGGACAGAGCCAAACGAGCTATCAGACTGCATCGGGGAAGTCACTCAGCAATAAACACAGAGACCAAGAGAACACACACCACACACACAGGATTAAATATTTTAAAGCGGGGGCTTGAGAGATGGCTTAGCAGTTAAGGTGCTTGCCTGCAAAGCCTAAGGACCCAGATTCTATTCTCTAGGTCCAATGTTAGCCAGATGCACATCATGGTACCTGCATCTGGAGTTCATTTGCAGTGACTAGAGGCCCTGGCATGCCCATTCCCCACCCCCCCCCCTCTCTCTCTCCCTCTGTCCTTCTCTCTCTCCTTCTGTCTCTAATAAGTAAATAAAATGATTTTAAAACTTTTAAAGCTGGGATAGAGAGAGGACTTAGTGGGAAATGCACCTGCTGCTGAAGTTGAAATACCTAAGTTCTACCCCCCAGACTCTATGTAAAAAAGCCAGAAGTGCCTTTAATCCCAGCACTTGGGAGGTAGAGGTAGGAGGATTGCTGTGAGTTCAAGGCCACCCTGAGACACCATAGTGAATTCCAGGTCAGCCTGGGCTAGAGTGAGACCCTACCTCAAAAAACAAAAACAAACAAACAACAACAAAAAAAAAAAAAAAGCCAGAAGTGAGCTGGAGAGATAGCTTAGCAGTTAAGGTGCCTGCCTGCGAAGGCTAAGGACCCAGGCTCTACTCCCCAGAAACCACGTTAAGCCAGACACACAAAGGTGAAGCAAGTGCAAGGTCACAGATACCTACTACGTGGCATGAACACCTGGAGTTTGATTTCAGTGGCTGAGGCCTTGGTGTGCCAATTCTCTCCCTTTGTGTCTCTCACTCTTTCTAAAATAAAAATAAATAAATAAAATCCAGAAGCCATGGAAGGCTTCTATAACCCAAGCATGCTGATACAGATGGCAAGATAAGAGGTGGAGGCAGGAGAATTTCCCAGAAGCTCAAGGCAAACCCAGCAAAGATCAGCACAGTAAGAAAGAAACCCTGCTTCATATGAGGTGGACTTACGGTGACCCACTCGAAAGTTGTCCTCTGACCTCCATGCACGTACCGCAGTGTGTCTGCTGTCTCATACAAACATGCACACACGTGAGCACACTCACACAAATAAACATATCTTTTAATTTTTAAAAAATAATTTATTTTTTATTTATTTGGGAGGGAGAGGCAGATAGAGAGAGAATGGACATACCAGGGCTGGTAGCTCCTGTAAATGAACTCCAGACACATGTGCCACCTTGTGCATCTGGCTTATGTGAGTACTGGGGAAATCAAACATGGGTCCTTGGGCTGTCACAGGCCTGCGCCTTAACTACCAAGCCATCTTGCCAGCCCTATTTTTAAATTTTAAAAAGAAATCAAAAACCTGCAAAAGACTCCAGTTTTTCTTTGTTGGTGTGTGGCGTGCACGTGTGTGCATGTGCATGAGTCCCATGTGAACACACGTAGAGGCCAGAGAAGGACATTAGCTGCTCTCTGAATGCTCTTCTTCCTTACTTCCTTGAGACGGAGTCTCTCACCAAACGGGAATCTGATGTTTGTCAACCTGGCCCACGGCTGAGCACCAGCAATTCTCTCAGCACTAGAATTGCAGGTGTGCCTCACTCTGCCCAGCTTTTTGCATGGCTGCTAGGAACCAAACTAAGGTTTTTTTATTCCTGTGCAACAAGTGTTCTAACCTGCTGAGCTATCTTCCCAGACCAGAAGGAGGAAGCAGTGGAGAAGCAATCAATGGCAGAAGAGAATTCTTCCCTATTGCTACATAACAAGCTATCACAAACTCAGCAGTTGAAAGTGCAACACAATTTAACATCTCGCAATTTCTGCGGATCATGAATCTGGACGTGTTTTAGGTGAGTTTTTGGCTTCAGAATGCCTATAAGCAGATGCTAATGTTCCATCTGAAGGCTCCTTGGAGAAAAGTCAACTTTCAAGCTCCCATGTTAGTTGGCACAGTATCAGTACTGAAGGGCTGTGGACTGAGGGCCATGGTTCCTAGATGGCTATGGTCTGGCACGCACACTCATTTCTTCTTCACTTGGGCTTCCCAATACAGCACCTTGCTTCATCAAAACCAACAAAAAGTCTGGAGAGATGGCTTAGCAGTTAAGGTGCTTGTCTGCAAAGCCTAACGACCCAAGTTTGATTTCCCTAGTACCCACGTAAAACCAGATGCATAAAGTGGCACATGCATCTGGAGTTCATCTGCAGTGACCAGAGTCCCTGGTGTGCCCTTTATCTATCTCTGTCCATCTCTCTTCTCTCTGTCTATCTCTGGATGAAAATAAATAAATAAATAAAATATTTTTTTACAAACAACAAGGGAAAGGCTAGTCAGACAAATGACACCGTTTTATGTAACTTAACCATGCTGGTGACATTGCTTTGCCTTTGTCATATTCTGTGGATTAGAAGCAAATTACTATTCTTGTCTAAATTGCAGAAAGGATGATCACACAAAAGTGTGAGTATCTGGATCCCAGGATAGAAATTTGCATACATAATACGTGTAGACACACACACACGTATACACACATATGTACACACACACACACACACACGGGAGGGGGATATGAAATGAAACAATTATGACCCATCATTTAGAGATGTTGAAATTGAGTACTATGGTTGCTGTTGTTTGAATATGAGTGACATTAAAGCAAGTATCTATTGAGAAAAGTACACATGAGAATGGGCAGTGGATGGGTAATGAGGAAGAGATGACAATTTTTGGAGCAGATCCGTTTAACAGTCCAGGGAGAGATGACCTCTGGGACATATCGTATGGGAGGGCACTTAGAGAACAGATAATTTTAGGAGCAGAAGCCTTTAGCAGCCCAGGGAGAGATGAGCTCTCTGGTACATAAGGCAGGGCTCTTAGACTACAGCAGCATTGTTAAAGGCCCTCTCCATAGAAGGAGAGAAAACACAATGGACTGGATATAGATGCAAGTGCTTTGGTCAATTTCAAGTGAGAAGGAAGAGCAGTTCTTCCCCAACAGCTTCTATTTTCTCCCAAACAACAAGAACAACAGCCAGAAGCAAGGGCACCAGCTAAAATCGAAGAGGGAAAGAATTATTGTAAAGTTTATGTCACCTCAAAGGTACAAAGCAGAACTGTAAGAAAATAAAAAGGCAAAGGAAGAAAGCAATACTAAGGCCAGCAAACATGTGTTTACAAAGGAACTGTAAAGCTTCCTTACTTTTAAGAGGAAAGAAAGCCATGTGCATCTTTTTATTTAATTATCAAAGGCTTACAACAGAGGGGATATCTTGCAAAGAGAAAGCTCTTTACAAATTTATAGACTTCAGAGTGCCTGCCTGTCAGATTGAAGGGCAACTCTTCACTCACGTCCTTGCAGATCTAGTCACTGCCTTTGGCTTTTTTAGATGCTTTTAAAACTAACCTCAGCAAAATGTAACCCAAATATGTGGTGGAAGTTAAATCGAATTAGTCAAGTTTCTTATTATGTATATCCTTTAATAAAACCTTTCTATGCCAACAAGTGTGTCATACAGAAGTGAAATGCTGCACTGTCTCATGGCTTCACGGGGCTGGCCTGGGGCTCAGGTAGGGAAGTTAGGACTCCCTTCTTTGCCAAAGCATGCTTACTCACTATCTAGGCACCCGCGGTTTTGTTGTGATGCCCATGTAAACTTATTTGAGAACATATTTACTGCCTGAGTACCCAGTAATTTGTTTCTGAATAGACCCTCATAAATTAGTCACATAGAACCAGCATTCCTGAGGGAAAATATGATGAGAAGACACTCGGATTCCATTAGGGCGCTTTTCACCCATCAAATTCATCCTAAAATGAAGCTAATCAATGTGTCCCGAGCTGAGTCTGCTGGTACAGGCCTGCGGTCCCTGCCACTGGGGAGTATGACATGGGAAGATTACAAATTCACGGCATGCTTGGGCTACACAGTGGGTTCAAGGTCACTTTGGGCAACCTAGCAAGAATCTATCTCAAAAAATATATGTTATAAAAGAAATAAAAAAGAGGGGTGCTGGAAATATAACTCAGGGATAATAGCAGGAAGACTGTCCTAGCTGAAACCACAGCACTGCCAAAGATGAAATACCAAATAACTGGTGTTTCAGTCTCAGAAACCCATCAGCTTAGACCCAGATCTAAAGATGGTTCAAAGGCTGTGCCACTGACCACACAATTATTTATATTTTGTTTAAATAGTTAAATAAAACTTTTGGCCGGGCATGGTATGGTAGCACACACCTTTAACCCCAGCACTTGGGAAACAGAGGTAGGAGGTTTGCCGTGAGTTCAAGGCCACCCTGAGACTCCATAGTGAATTCCAGGTCAGCCTAGACTAGAGTAAAACCCTACCTCAAAACAAAACAAAAAAAAAAAAAAAAAACTTTTGACTAGGTATGATAGTGTGAGTCTGCCTACATTACCAGCAATTCATAAAACTAAAGTAGGATTACAAGTTCAAGGCCAGCATTGGTAACTTCTCAATATCTTCTCACAAAATAAAATTATGCAGGGCCAAGAATGTAGCTCAATGGGAGAGTACATGCCTAGCATGTCCAAGGCCCTGGGTCTAATCCCCCATCCCAGGGAAGAGGAGAGGAAAGATGAAAGGGAAGTAGAGGGTAAAGAGGGAAAGAAAATAAAAAGAAGGAAAGGTAAGGAAAAGGATAAAAATCCTGTTTCTCCCTTGCACTGACCCTACTTCCCTTAGCCACATGTGGCTAGTGGCTACCATATTGTTAAATATAAATACAGAACATTTCGACATTGCAGAAACTTCAGACCATAGAAAACCCTGTAGGATTTATCCCATCTTCAAGAAATATCTGGCCCAAGAGTAACATGAAGGAATATGAATTTCTGATAGAACCTCAAAACCACCATGGACTTTAAACTGTCCTGCACTAGAGCTCAAACTTAGACCCACACCAGCCATCAGAGTGTAGAATGAAGGTGACCCACCACGGACCTCAAATGATATTATAATTCCTGGCAAGGTCTTTTGAAATCTACGGAGTACTATATAAAAATAAAGCATTTCCTTAAGCAGCCACCTTTGCTTTGTTGAGGGGATCTCTCAGCATTGCCTCATGTAGTATTATACTCTACAGTTTGAGATAAGTGCTGGGGATTTGGAAGCAGATCAGAGGAGAAGCACAAAGATGATGAAAGGGTTGGGAAATAAATGACTGTGGCCAAAGAAACACAAGCCATTCATCTTGTGAACATTTTACAATTATCTTCAAGCATAAGCATGCATGTTATAAGGAGAATTATGTCCAGCTACTTTCAAAGATGGTATGTACAAGATGGAATGATTAAACTAAAACAGCATGAAGTACACTTCCTGACAAGAATGGTTATGCTGGAACAGGCTCTTAAGGGGCCCTGTGAAATTTGTAGGGGGGAAAGTGGGCATGGTGGTGCATGCCTGTAATCTCTGCACACTTGGGAAGTGGAGGTAGGACGATCAGAAGTGCCAGGTCATTCTCAGCTACATGGTAAGGAAATGAGTTTGAGGTCAGCTTGGGCTACATGAGACCCAGTTACAAAAGAAAGGGAAGGAGGGCTGGAGAGATGGCTTACTGGTTAAGCACTTGCCTGTGAAGCCTAAAGGCCTTGGTTCAAGGCTCGATTCCCCAGCACCCACGTTAGCCAGATGCACAAGGGGGCGCATGCATCTGGAGTTCATCTGCAGTGGCTGGAAGCCCCGGCGTGCCCATTCTCTCTCTCTCTCCTTTCTATCTTTGTCACTCTCAAATAAATAAAAATAAACAAAAAAATTTTTAAAAAAAGGGGAAGGAGAGAAAAAGGGAGGAAGAAAAGGGAGGGAGGAAGGGAGGAAGGAGAGAAAGGAGAGAAGAAAGAAAGGAGGGAAGAGCTGTGGGAGCACTTGAAAGCCAAAAAGATTTCTGAGTCTACTTTCTTAGCACTGACTCATGAGGCAACTCTCAGACAGAGTTCACCAAGCATGCATTTGTACGTTTTGTGTCATAGGCAAATCCGGTTCCCAGTTAGTTGGTCAGATGTCAGCCCCTCCCTCTGTTAATGGACCTGGACCTCTGCAGTACTTTAGAACAATGGGGAGCTTCCGTCCTCCTGAGCAGTCACCTCTGCCTCAATTCATTTACTGCTGCTCCGTGCTTTCCCACTGTTAAGCCTTTACTGACTTTTCTCGGCCACCTCTGCCCTAACCGTCCATTGCATATTGTTTTCTTCATCACCACTTAAGCAAGGTCTCAGGAAGGAAGTAAAGGTGTTTGGCCAATGCATCATCTTTTATTTCTGGAGTGTACATGTATGTGTTTGTATGGGGGCACACATTTGTGTGTGTGTGTGTTTGTGTGTGTGTGTGTGAGAAAGGGGGGGGAGGGGGAGCATGTGAAAGCCAGAGGTTGATGTAGGGTGTCCTCCTCAGTCACTCTCCACCTTATTTTTGAGACAGTCTCTCACTACTCTAGAACTCACAGGTTGGACTAGACCCAGTAGACTGACGATCCAGTGACCCCAGAGATCCCCTGTTCTTGCTACCTCAGCACTAGGATTACAGACTCACCACATACCCAGCATTTTCCCCGGGCTGGAGACCCCAAAACAGATCCTCATGCTTGCACAGAAAGAGCTTTACCCACTAAGCCACCACCCCAGCCCAATACACACTCTTTAAATGACTCTCATTGGTAAGAACATCTCCAAATGTCTACAAAGAAGATAAAACAATAAAGAACAAAGATAGAAAAATTAAAACAGGGTGAAATGTCTGCTATCTGTTATGAAGAAATGGCAAGGGCCCAATGTGGTGACTCAAGTGGCTATAGAAACCCACTGTTCACTCCCATATCCCCCAAGGAGTGATGCCTTGGTGAGTTTAGAGGCCAATGCTGCTGAGTCCTGGCACAGACTCAAGCTGCAGATGTCTGAAACCGCAGCCTTCTCCCAGCCAATAAAAGTGAAACACAGGTTAATCTGTTTTCTTTTTCTTTGGGTATTTTTGGATGGATTTCAGGTATTGGAGAGCAGTTTTGCTGTTGTTTCGCATATATTTAGTAAGCAACATGCTTTGTCTGTCCTAAGACACAATGACAATACCCAAATCTTTTATTTCATTTTAATTTCATTTAATTTTAAAGGGTTGTAGTCTTGCATCGTGATTCCCACTTAGCCTGAGCTTTCTCTTCAGTGGGGTTGTTGGTGCTCACTAATGGGTAATTAAGGTCTTAGTCAGTCTCTGTGGGTGGGAAGACTGTGCCTCAGGACACTTCTATCCACACTATGGCTCTCTTCTGCAATGGTCTCTGTGCCTTGGTGGGTCTTTTAGCAGTGTAGTTTAATGTTGCATTCTCTGTAGTCTCTGATTTTACACGTTTTCTAGGCCAGGATGAACTGGAATTCACTATGTAGTCTCAGGGTAACCTCAAACTCACATCGATCCTCCTACCTCTGTCTCCTAAGTGCTGTAATTAAAGGCATGCGTCACCATGCCTGACTTCTATGTGTTTTGATTGACCAGTGTCTGTTGTGGTTCTACTGGATGGTTGTCAGGCGAGCAGTGGGAGCAGTACTTCTGTAACCACTTCCTACGTAATTTCTTGTGGACCCTGGCAGATGTGGTAGAGGTATCACATAGGCAACCAGTTATTTGTTATTGTCATATTGATGGATCCTGTTCACTTCAGTTTTCTCTGCCATCTGTAAAATAAAACAGATTCTCCCGCCAATGGTGAGAGCAGCTTGGATAAAAGGAGATACGCTGAGTTATTTGAGAGAATTTTTGAAGTGTAAGCCCACTCTTCTTGCTGAGCAAGCAGCGAGGTCTTCTCCCTGGAGTCTATGACTTTCTTGGCCTTGGGATTCTGGGTTGGATTTCAGTACTAGATATGAGTTCTCCCCCATTGAATCAATGCCCAATCAAAGAATAGTTACTCACAAAGGCTGTGTGCCACTATTGCACAAATGTGTACTTCTTGCCTAACTGTTTGATTTTGTAGCTTGCAGGGTCTCCTGCTTATTCATGCTGTTGGTAACTATTGTCCCCTAGCAAATCTCATAGTATTTTTCTTTTTAGAAAATTTTATCAATTTTTTTATTTAAAAGAAAGAGAGTCAGTGAGAGAATGGGTCAGGGCCTCCAGCAACTGCAAACAAACTCCAGACACATGTGACACTGTGTGCATCTGGCTTACATGGATATTGGGAAACTGAACCTAGGTCCTTAGGCTTTGCAGGCAAGTGCCTTAACCATGAAGCCATCTCTCCAGACCCTTGTAGTGTTTTTCAACACTATGAGGGCTAGCCAGTAGGAAAGTGGCTTCCCTCTCATTTCTAGCATGGTATCGCAATGTCCTGTGACCACAGCCTGCAGTCTTCAGCAATAGAAGACCCAAACCTTATTCCAAGAAGTCCTTAAAAATTTTGGAGAAAAAGCAATCTGTTTATTTTAAAAGGCAAGTAAAGAAATACTTTTGGGAGAGAAGGTTAGATGAGTAAGTGAGATAAAATGGATGGGTAGGGCAGTGGTCACATGCAACAAGAAGAAATGCTTGGGTGTAGCTAGCCAGCCATCTGATGCCAAATTGGAAGACTGCTGCTTCCAGATGTTTCCTTCTAAGCAGAGGATTAGTCCTGGAGAAATTTACCCAGATTGGTGGAAGAATTGGCCTGGCAGAAGGTGTTATTGGTAAAGCACCTAATTTCATGCTATTCTTTTGAGTTGTAATCTATAATCTTTTGGCTTTTTTTTTAATTTCATTTAGACTCTCTAAGGTTACTTCCTATTCTAAAATTTTAGTACTTGAACCCAGATTCTGGCCTTTACACCATCTCCTCATGGTTTTCCTATTTATATCACATCCTCCCCTAAACTATTGAATTTGTTTTTCAGCCCTGATTTGGAATTTCACATTCCTTGTTTGAGTTTCCACCCTAGACATATGTCTTTTAAGTTTGTCTCAAAGTTCAAGTGAAACCTAGAAATCCACAAACCATCAAAGACTAAGAAAGATACAATTTGTTGTTTAGAAGAAATTAATCTTTAATGAGAAATATACCAATGGCTCTCAAATCTGTGTTGGGAATTATATTACTTTTGTTTTTCAAGGATATCCTAAAATGAAATTTGTTTCTGATTGAAATGAATCATCTAACCATTATGATGGAATCACAGCCTCCCAAGTTAAGAAGGTCCAGGATTTTGATACTATAATGTACTGCAAGTCATCTCTTTATCATGTAATTTAGACAACAATCTCTAATTTGGTTTTCCCTCATAATTAAAAAGAACATCTTAAAATTGCAGGGCCTTTTGGAATGGTCAAGAATGCTTCATTTTTGTTCTTCAAATATTAGAATTATCTAAGTCTTTGCCATAGAATTTTTTATTGTAGTGATATATAATTGAATGAATAATAAATGCTTTAGACCTAGGTGAATGACTCAGAACTTAAAGACACTTGCAAACTTGCTGGCCTGAGTTCGAGCATCCAGAAACATGCAATGGCATATTGGGTGTGTCATCCCAATGCAGCTAGGGCAGTAGGGTTGGATCCAGGGAAACCTGGAAGCTCACAGACCAGCTAGACAGAAGCATTCTGGAGCAAAACACGAGAAACTGTCTCACCAAAGGAAGGACAGGATAAATACCCTGAGGTTATCTTCAGACCTCCACATGTATGTCTGTCTATCCATCCATACAAACACACACACACACACACACACACACACACACACACACACACACACACTTGAGTGCTGCTTACTCTTTTCACATATTACTATACATGAAAAGTGCCATATTTGCACAGCATACTGGGATTAGCCACAAAAGCTGCTGAGATCCCAAGTTAAGAGCCCAGTGGTTGTGAAACTGGTATTTCAAGACTCTAGTTATTTACTCAAGACACCCTGTAAAGAAACTTTGGAGGACAGCACAGCCTAGCATTCAAATGCTAACTCAAAGCCTTCCAATATTCTTCCTCTCCAACAAGCTTTTTTATTTTACTTTTATTTTTATTTTTATTTTTTTTTGAGGTAGGGTCTCACTCTAGCCCAGACTGAATTGGAATTCACTATGTAGTCTCAGGGTGGCCTTGAACCTCTGCCTCCGAAGTGCTGGGATTAAAATAGAGTGCCACCACACCTGGCTTCTTTTATTCTCTTTTTATCCTCAATCCCCCAGAACTACTTCTCTTCAAGCTGGGCTAAGCATATGCAATTACATTTTTACATTTGATTAATATTTTTTAAAACAACAAGCAAAAGACAAATTTTCTATTTACATTAAAATAATAATGTTTTGTGTTTTATAATCTTTAGAGATTTTTACATATGATTTTGTGAGGGACTGGCAACAGATTGTTGACCTTTGTAGTCTGTGTTTATTGGTTCTGTCAACCATTAATTCTCAGAGCGTTATCACCCATGTGACTTGAATTGCATATATAAGTTCAAGCCATAATGAAGTCAAGAAAAACAAAGTCTATACTATTCCCATGGAAATTACTAAAATCTCTTCAATTTTCTCTTCATAACTGTCTGTAGACTTATATTTGTAAAGGATGCTTGAGAGACAGTTAATCAGATGTTCCTTTATAACTATTGTTGAACATTGTGACCACAAGAGCACTTCCAGCTTTTAGAACAAGAGATAAGAATGAAGAGAAGGACTGTAATTATAAAAGATACACTCTTGTTTCCTTTCACCAAAAAATTTTTTGAGGGTCTCACTCCAACCCAAGCTGACCAATAGCCTAGGTAGCCTTGAATTCATAGTGATCCTCCTACTTAAGAATCCCCATAGCTAGGATTAAAGACAGAAGCCACCACACTCATCTTACATAAGTTAATTTTATGATAAAAATGAAATATACAATCATTACAGAATATTTAGAAAATAGACAAAAGAAAGCCTATGGTAATTATCTCAGGTGATTCATTCCAAGACCTTTTGTTTCTTATGAACAGGAAACATAGGCTCAACATGCTAAGCAAACATAATGATGGCCAGTACATACTGAGTTCTGGACATCATACTCTGTGCCAATCACCTTCCATGGGCAGGTTTATCTTCATCACTAAACAAAGTTAGTTGGCCAGTGTCAGGACATACAGAGAGAGATAGAGCATGATTTTAAGAAACTGGAAGTGGGGAAGATGGCTCAAAAGTTAAAGGCACTTGCATGCACAAAGGCCTGCCCATGGTGATTCAATTCCCAAGCCACTCATGTCAACCATCTCCAAAAAGTTGTACAAGTGTCTGGTATTTGTTTGCAGTAGCAAGAGACCCTTCCACCGGTTCCCCCCTACACACACACATACACACACACACACACACACACACACACACACGTGTGTGTGACACATGTGCAATTAAAAAATGCTTAAGAAACAAAATTTTCTTTTTAAAATATATATGATCTTTATCATATTGCTGTAGGCCCAACCACTGCAAGAAACAGACTCTACAGACATTTATTAATTCAGCATATGTTGACTAAATTCCCAAACTTTGTTCTACATTAGCATCACGTGAGGCACTTCAAATTCCTGGCTTCATTCTGAATAAACTAAGTCACAATGCTTGGTAAAGGCAGGGAATACCAAGCACCCACAAGTTTTGTTGTTGGCATTTGAGACAGGGTCTCATGTAGCTCAGACTAACCTCAAGCTCACTATGCAGCTGGGGAGATCCTTAAACTTCTGATCCATTTGCTTCTGCATCTTGAGTTCCAGCTCATCCAGTGCATGGTACATAACAGGAGAGCATTCTACCTGCTGAACTATATCCCTAGACCAAGCAAGCATCAGTATGGTTAAAAGTGATTGAGGCTGAAGAGACGTTAAGGCACTTGCCTTGGAAGCTAAGGACCCAGGTTCAATTTCCCAGTACCCACATAAGCCAGATGTACAAGGTGTGCATCTAGATGTAAGCAGAGAAACAGAAAGAGAGAGAGAGAGGTAAAAGAAAGAAATAAGAAAGAAAGAAAGAAAGAAAGAAAGAAAGAAAGAAAGAAAGAAAGAAAGAAAGAAAGAAAGAAAGAGGGATGCCAAGGCCTCCTACCACTATAACTGAACTCAGATGCTTGCACCATTCTGTGCATCTGACTTTATGTGAGCACTGGGCACTGGAGAACTGAACATGGGTTGTCAGACATGTAATTACAAGCAAGTGCTTGACTGCTGAGTTATCTCCTTAGGCCTGGATGTAGGCATTTTTCTAAAGCAAGTGAGTTGCTGCAAAAATCTAGCGAGAGGCCTATGGGCTGGAAGGAGCTGTGATCTGGCACCGAGGTGTGTCCGTCTCTGGGGGGCTTGGGAAGTCCTGCTATAGAATTATTTGTTAGTGATGAAATCATTGGAAATTTCCCTGCTCTTAAGTACCCTGGGTAAAGAAAGAAATCTTTCCTGAAGCAGCCAAGAGCATTAGATCCAACCAAAGTAGAGGTGGCTTGGTCTAAATTGGCACACTCCTCTCGAGAGAGAAGGAGGTTACTTAGGCCTTACCACCTTTCCCTTCAGTAGTTCCCATCTTCTCAGCCAGCCAGTAGCTGACCTGCTGCTAATATTTCCGTCTTTTCTGTGAGACATGCAGGCTACGAGGTGCCTAGTGTTTGTCCTTCCACTACAGCCCCCCTCCATCTTTCTAGGAGCCCCTGGCTCCCTCTGTGGAGCTACCTTGAAGATACTTCACAGGTTCCTGGAAATCTGCTTCCTGACTGTGATCAAGGCAACTGGTGAGTCTTCACAGATGGGCAGGAGAAGCTTCGGGTCTCCATCCTGCACTCTGGTCATCTTCCGGCAACTGATGGAAGTTGAGCAATGAGGATGAGGGAGGGTTTTTCATTTCTCTTTGTTTTTTTGTTTCTGTTTTTGTTTAATGAGGGGTAAGTAATTTTTACCCAGGGCTATGCAGAGTAAGGCAGCATGGATAATTAAATGCTGATTTTGTTTTTGTTTTGGGGTTTTTTGGGGGGGGGGTTGAGGAAGGGTCTCACTCTAGCTCAGGGTGACTTGGAATTCACTCTGTAGTCTCAGGGTGGCTTTGAAGTCATGGCAATCCTCCTACCTCTGCCTCCTGAGTGCTGGGATTAAAGGCATGTGCCATCATGCCCAGCTTGTTTTATTTTATTTTATTTTATTTTATTGAGACAAGGTCTTACTATATAGCCCAGGATGGCCTCAAGTTTTTAGTGATTCCCCCTGACTCAGCCTCCCAAGTGACCCACATGCCTGGCTCCTAGAATGCTATTTTCTATAGTCTAAAAAAAGGGGGTGCTATTTTTTTTTAATGTAACAATTTAGAATTTCACAATTTTATAAAATACTTAGGGACATTCACATATTTTCCCAAACCTCTTTTGTTTTTATATTTTACGGTGCATGAAGTATGTGTGGCATGTAAGTATGCATATGTCACCAGAACAAGACACTAGGAATCCTCCTCTTGCCCTCTTCCCCCTTTTTTCTCTGAGACAGCCTCTTACTGAACCTGGAGCTACACAGTTCTTCCGACCTGGAGCTCATGCAGGTTTGCAGCTAGATTATCTCACCAGGAATCCCTAGCCATCCCCTTACTTCCACATGCCTCAGTGCTGGGGTTATCGGCATGTGCAGCCACACCCACCTTTTTACAGGGTACTGAGGATCAACCTTGGGTCCTTAGGCTTGTGCAGCAAGTGCTCGTATCTACTGAGCGGTCCCATCAGCCCTTCAATCCTTGTTTTTGAGGAAAATTTTACTGGGTTTATACCTCTGGAATGGGTCCCTGTGGACATGCTGTTTTTACCTTGGGCAGGGTTAAAGAATTAACCCAGTGTGAGTTCATCCATGACCTGGAGGAGTGGGGATGCTGCAGAGATGACGGCGTCTTGTTCAGGTTCCTTCACTTACAGAAAGCCTCGTCTTGGAGCTCAGTTGAACTGGTTAACACAATAAAATGTTAAATTTTGAGTTTTTTTTTTTTTTTCAAGGTAGGGTTTCACTCTAGCCCAGGCTGACTTGGAACTTACCCTATAGCCCCAGGTTGGGCTCAAACTCACAGTGATCTTTCTATCTCTGCCTCCTGCATTCTGGGATTAAAGGTGTGTGCCACCATGACTGGCCAAAAAAAAAAGAAAAAATTGAAATTCTTTATATAGTTAAGGATTTGATAATTTTTTTTAAATTCAGAGGAGACGAAGGGTTGAGAAACCTATAACAAAAAGTATAAGGTTAAAAATTTAAATACAGGGCAAGAAAGGCCTATGGGAAAAATAAATGTTCCTGCTAAAAATGCCTATGGATTTTTATGCAAAGTAAGAATGAACTGCAGTCAAGAGGGGTTTGGGGACTAGCTGTGTCTATGTTGAAAAACTGTTTGTATCAATGTTTGGGAGCTACCTATATTGATATTTGGGAACAGGTATATTAATATTTTGGAATTACCAATATTTATGTTTGGAAACTAACTGTATCAATGTTTGTGAGATACCTGTACCAATGTTTGGGAACTACATATACCCATGGAATGGTATCTTGGAAATCTGGAAATTACTAACATAATTAAAGGAACGGACATCAACTAAAAATATCAATCATCATCTGAGAAGTGAGAGTTACAGAGAATGGATCTGTCACAGAAGTAGGTAAAATCCACTTATCAGTGTTGGAGGCACAGGCCAAACATGAAGGGGAAGCACTTCATAGAGAAAAAGTGAAGGACTTTCTACCCAGAGGGAGGTTCCAGCTGGCGCTGACAACGGCTGACTTCACACTCAGAACGTGCCCATTCCAGGAGGCTAAGCCAAGAGCAAACTGGCTTCAGAATTTGGAGGGAGAGAGAACGCTGCCTTGTTTCCTCACGAGCATAGGAGCACAGCAACGGTGTTTGGAGTTGCTCTATGCAACCAGGAGTCTTCATGAGAGATTTTGTCTTTTTCCTTTTGTTCTCCAGGGAAACCTGGGACTGTGGGGGAGAATAAGCAGTGTTCTAAAGGCCAAGCCCTAATATTACCTAAATCCATTTTTTTCAGTATTAAGGAGTGAATGGAGGTCTTCATACTTTCATATTATAGACAAGCATTTTCCTCAATTCTTATATAGTAGTTGGCACCATTGGTCTAAACATAGGAAGTGAATTTCAAATCTAATGTGGCTTTTTAAAATTATATTTTGGGCTGAAGACATGGATTAGTGGTTAAGGTGCATGCTTGAAAAGCCTAAGGACGCAGGTTCAATACTCCAGGTCCCATGTAAGCCAAATGCACATGGTGGCACATGCGTCTGGAGTTTGTTTGTTGTAGCTGGAGGCCCTGGAGTGCCCATTGTCTTTCGCTCTCTCTCTCATAAATAAATAAATAAAATTATCTGTTGTCTATGCTCCAATTAAATAACATGCAGACAAGGACTTTGTTGTTCTATGTGTTATATGTGTTCTGAGTACACAGAAAAATGTCTAAATGATGGTGCTAAAAACTATTTACTAAAATGGGGTGGATGAAACTGGGGATATGCCTTAGAAGCTAGAGGCACTTGCTTACAAAGTCTCGCAGCCAGGTTTCAATTTCCTAGTAGTCACATAAATCCAGATATACAAAGTGAACTATGTGTCTGGAGTTTGTTTGCCATTGCATCAGGCCCTGGTGTGCCCATTTCTTCTCTGTCTCTCTCTCATGTAAATAAACAAATATTTTTTTTAATTTTTAAATGTTTATTAACATTTTCCATGATTATAGAAAAAAATATCCCATGGTAATTCCCTCTCTCCCCCTTGACACTTTCCCCTTTGAAATTCCATTCTCCATCATATTACCTCCCCATCTCAATCATTGTACTTACATATATACAATATCAAATTATTAAGTACCCTCCTCCCTTCCTTTCTCTTCCCTTTATGTTTCCTTTTTAACTTACTGGCCTCTGCTACTAAGTATTTTCATTCTCACGCAGAAGCCCAGTCATCTGTAGCTAGGATCCACATATGAGAGAGAACATGTGGCACTTGGCTTTCTGGGCCTGGGTTACCTCACTTAGTGTAATCCTTTTCAGGTCCATCCATTTTTCTGCAAATTTCATAACTTCACTTTTCTTTACCGCTGAGTAGAACTCCATTGTATAAATGTGCCACATCTTCATTATCCACTCATCAGTTGAGGGACATCTAGGCTGGTTCCATTTCCTAGCTATTATAAATTGAGCAGCAATAAACATGGTTGAGCACGTACTTCTAAGGAAATGAGATGAGTCCTGTGGATATATGCCTAGGACAAACAAATATTTTTAAAAGGACTGAATTGATAAATGACCACATAGCTCCATTATTATCCACCCTAGTACAAATGGGATTACATAAATGAGACCAATGTTAGAAATTCTCTAGTAGGGTTGGAGAGATTGCTTCGTGGTTAAGGCATTTGCCTGCAAAGCCAAAGCATCCCAGTATGATTCTCCATGACCCATGTAAGCCAGATGCACAAGGGGGCATATGCATCTGGAGTGTGTTTGCAGTGAGTGGCTGGATGCCTTGGCATGCCCATTCTCCTCGCCCCTTCTCTCTCTCAAATAAAAATAAAATACATAAATAAATAGAAATGTTCTAGTGAATGCAGAAGCAAGGGCAGTGGCCAAGTGTAGTGTCATACAGGGCAAAGGGATCCTGTAAGAGCTAGAGCATAAATAAGATTAGGAAGTAGGAAAAAGTAAAGAACTATGAGTAACAAGAGACCAGGAAGGTATGAAATATGGCTAAGAGAGGCGAACTTTCCTTCCAGCAGTGTGTCCAGGAAGACCACAACCAGTGACGAGGATTAAAGGACCGATGACTCAGAAAGTCAGGAATGAATGCATTGTGAAACTATTCTTCCATCATAACAAATTTCCTTTCAGTCTAGACCTTGATCTCAACCTGAGATAGAGAGCAAGAGGCCTGCACATCAGACACTGCTTATCAGACGAGGGCCCAAGGCAAATCTCACCTGTTAGAGGCTCATTCTTCAAAGCAGACCAACTCACACAAACAAAGAGTTGAGGTTAGAATACCAGTGAAGTTCCACTTCTCATTCATTTTTTTGTTTGTTTATTTGTTGAGCTTTAGCCCAGGGTGACCTGGAATTCACTCTGTACTCTCAGAGTGGCTTCCAACTCATGGCCATCCTCCTACATCTGCCTCCCAAGTGCTGGGATTTAAGGTGTGCGCCACCATGCCTTACATTATTAGTATTAGTATTATTATTGTTTTTGGGTTTGTTTTTTTTTTTTTTTTTTTTGGTTTTCTAAGGTAGGGTCTCACTCTAGCTCAGGCTGACCTGGAATTCACTATGTATTCTCAGGTTGGCCTCGAACTCTCAGCGATCCTCCTACCTCTGTCTCCCGAGTGCTGGGATTAAAGGCGTGCACCACCACGCCCGGCTATACATTATTTTATTTTTAATAGATATGTAACAACTGTATAATTATGTTTATGGGGAAAAGCAGTATATGGAAATGACTAAATAAGCCACCACTCTTTTTTTAAGAGAATCTTTTTCATTTTATTTTATTTGAAAGCAGAGAGAGAGAGAGAGAAATAGAAAAGAGACACAGATGGAGAGAGACAGAGAATGGTGCACCAGGGCCTCTAGCCATTGCAAATGAACTCCAGACACATGTGCCACTTTGTGCTTCAGGCTTTACGTGGGTACTAGGAAACTGAGCTCAGATTGTTAGGGTTTTCAGCAAGCACTTTAACAGTTGAGCCATTTCTTCAACCCAATCCACCACTCTTTTCTGAATTGTGTTCACTGATCCAGGCTCTAACTTATGGCTAAGTCTTGGCAATTCAGTCCTGTCTTTGATTTTTTTTTTCATGTGAAATTAGTTCTTGGTTTTCCCCAGCATGTGAGCAGTTGAGTCCCCAAAGTTCTACACTGTGCTCATTACACTGGTTTTAGTTAAGAATCTATTGTCAATGTTGGAAATCCTTGTGATCTTGACACTAAGCACCCACTTACCTCAGCTTCTCTGTATAGAGATGGGGTAACTTTAAAAACTCCCAGATTAGGGCTGGGGAGATGGCTTAGCAGTTAAGGAATTTACCTGTGAAGCCTAAGGACCCAGGTTCATTTCCCCAGTACCTGTGTAACCCAGATGCACAAGGTGACACATGCATCGGAATTCATTTGCAGTAGCTAGTAGTAGTAGAGGCCCTGGTGCACACATTCTCTCTCTTTCTGCCTCTTTCTTCTCCCAGATTAAAGTAGATACAGATAAGCACTAAGCCAGTATATAAGTAGGATTCTGCAGTTTACTGAGTGCCTGTTTAGAACACAGTATAGTGAATGCAGTTATTATCTCCCCATTGTTTCTTCCACACATCTGAATGAAATCTATTTTTTCCCCCTTCTGCTGTTATCAGAGTTGGACTGGCAACCCTAGCCAGTAAGGCTCCCCACACACCGCCAGTAGTGAGAAGCAGAGAAGGGAGATTTATTCAATGTGGCCATATTGGGAAAAGGAACACTTAAGAGGCCAAGTGAGGGCTGGAGAGATGGCTTAGTGGTTAAGTGCTTGCCTGTGAAACCTAAGAACCCTGGTTCAAGGCTCTATTCCCCAGGACCCACGTTAGCCAGATGCACAAAGGGGTGCACACATCTGGAGTTCGTATGCATTGGCTGGAGGCCCTGACATGCCCATTCTGTCTCTATATGCCTCTTTCTCTCTGTCGATCTCAAATAAATAAATAATAAAAATAAACAAAAATTTTTTTTAAAAGGCCAAGTGACCTTCCAATCCATTTTTAGAATATTACCATGAGGCTTAGGTTTGAACAGAGGATAACGTGTAAGCATGACTAAGCAGTCCTGGTCAAAGTGTAATCTCACACATCACTGTCCCTCCCTCAAGGTGTCTGATACTTTTGTCAGATTGTCAGAAATATGTGACATCTCTTTGTAGAAGACAAGTTCCTCCTCTGGCTGGTACCAGACTTTGGCCTCTTTCCTCTCTCTTCCCTAGCATGAAATTTCTGGGAAATTTTAATTTCTTGGGGGACTGTGATGATTAAATTCTGTTGTCAACTTGATCAGATTAGGAATCCACAGACATCCCATTTGGATGAATCTGAGGTTGTTTCTGGGATAGAGTAACTAAAGGAGAGTCTTTCCTCCAGAGTGATTTCTTCTCCCTGGTGATGGGTTTATATAAAGAAGCTTTGAGAGAACACAGCTTGTACACATGCATCTATCTTGTTTAGCTATTCTTTGTGTCAGCACTAAAACCAAGTTCCTTAGCCTTCCAGTGTGGACTGAAGACACCTTCTCTTCAGGAATGCTCCAGGCATTCCTCCCCTCCCCCAATGCTAGTGCAAGTGGAAACAAGCACTAGAGACCTGGGGAAGGGAGCTAACCTACACAGCACCGGGCACAGGCAATCAGAGCAGCAACCCACCAACCCAGCCAGCCTACTTGAACCAACAGTACAACAAAGAGGGACCCAAGCAGGCACACAGCATAATTGATACCAAATCCATCCTAAAAGGTAACTGAGTACCAAGTCAGTACCAGCCAAATAAGCCTGGTATATAGGCTTGTACTGGAAGTGATAATTGCACCTTCCATATCAGGGTAAATTATATGTTAAATCTAATGGGTGGTCAGATTTGCCATTCTTAAATAAGCTATATTATGGGCTTGATTCCTGATTTATTGTGCCCTTGTTTCCTCTTCTGTCATTCATTGGGGAAGGGTCTCACTCTGTCACAAGCTGACCTTGGAACCCTCTACAGATGAGAAATCTTACCCTTACAGTTGACAGAATTAAGGGTGTGGGGAAACACACATCCTTAGGGACTGTTACTTTGTTAGAGGATCTGTTTGTCATGATACCTACTTTTGCATAAATACTCTGTGCTGTTCTTCATTGAATATGTATATTGTTTGTTTAATTTTAGAATTTACCTGTATTTTCTTCCACTCAGCCTACTTGAATACTCTAATAGTATGCAAACCCAACATCTAGGGTCACTTTTGTGGTTACTCTGAAAATCTTTAGAGACACACCAAGAACCTTAAGCTCCTACCCTGAAGATATATAACATCAGATTGATTAATATATCTAATAATACTGCAGATAATTAGAAAACCCAAGCACTAGAATGAGAGAGATGGCTTAGCATTTAAGGAATTTGAATGCAAAGGCAAAGGATCCTGGTTAGGTTCAACAGGATCCATGTAAGCCAGATGCACAAGGGGCCACATGCATCTGGAGTTCTTTGGCAGTGGTTGGAGGCCCTGGCATATCCAATCTATCCTTCTCTCTACCTCTTTCTGTCTCTCAAATAAATAAATAAAATATATTTAATAGAAAACTCAAGCATTAATCTGAGATACAGAAATCTATACATTATTATATAAAAACCACAAAAGATCACGACAATAGAAATCCACCAGAAAGTATTAATGCATTAGAAATTATCTCCAGTGAGACTAATTTAAGGAAATTCCTGAGAAAGATTTCAAAAGAATGATTATAAATATGCTCAATAAAACCAAAGAGGAAATCAAATGAGTCAAAGAGGATACAGAAAAGCTATTTAATGAAATAAGGAGGTCATTACAAGACATGAATAAGGAAATAAAAATAATAAAGAAAAATCAGTCAGAAATACTAGCAGTGAAGAACACATTCAATATAATTAAAAGCTCTGTAGAAAATCTCACCAGAAGAATGGATGAAGGAGAGAACAGAATATCTAAAGTAGCAAACGAAGTGGTCAATATAATACAGTCCAACCAAGAGAAAGACAAACTAATAGGAAAGTACAAATGGGAATTTCAAGATATTTGAGATGCTATGAAAAGATCAAACATAAGAATTCAGGGCATAGTAGAAGGAGAATTTCACTCCAAAGGCATAGTAAGAATTTTCAATGAAATCATAGAAGAAAACTTCCCCCAAATAGGGAAAGAGATGCCAATACAGATGCAGGGAGCCTTTAGAACACCAATCAGACAAAATCTGAAATGAACCTCTCCTCACCATATTTTAATTAAATGACCAAACATACAAACTAAAGAAAATATATTGAAAGAAGTTAGACAGAAAAAACAAGTCACATACAAAGACAAGCCCATCAGGATCACAGCAGATTACTCAACACAAAGTCTGAAAGCCAGAAAGGCTTGGAGTGATATATTCCTAGTTCTGAAAGATAACAACTGTCAACCAAGTTTAGTTTATCCTGCAAAGGTATCCATTCAAATATACAGACAACTAAGGACATTCCACAACAAAAGCAGGCTAAAGGAATATTTGAAAACAAAACCAGCTCTACAAAAAGTACTTAAAGGATCCTCCATGCTGAAGAGAAAAAAAAGCGCACATATAAGGAACCTGGAAAACAACAAACAATACTCAAATACTAGCTAATATAAGAGAGCAAAAGGAAAACTGGAAGAACAACAAGACAAGAAAAATGGCAACCATAAATGCACACCTTTCAATAATATCTCTTAATATCAATGGCCTTAATACCCCAACCAAAAGACATAGGTTTGCAGACTGGGTTAAACAGCAGGATCCTTCAATTTGTTACCTCCAAGAAACCTTTCTATAAACGATGAACACTATGTTAGGGTGGAAGGTTGGAAAGTGGTGTTTCACACAAATGGGCCTAGAAAACAAGCAGGGGTCACTATCCTTATATCTGACAAGGTAGAGTTCAGACCAACATTAGTTAGGAAAGATAAGGAAAGCCACCTTATATTGATTAAAGGAACATTCCAACAGGAAGACATTACAATCTTAAACATATATGCACCTGACATGTGGGCTCCTAATTTCATCAAGCAAATGCTTTCAGAACTAAGGTAACTGATAACACCAAACAGTTGTAGTGGGTGACTTTAACACCCCACTTTCATAAATTGACAGATCATCCTGGCAAAAAATCAACAGAGATGCACCTGGATTAAACGAGGTCACAGAACAAATGGATCAAACAGATACATACAGGACAGTTTATCCAAATGCTGCAGAATACACATTCTTTTCAGGAGCACATGGCATATTCTCTAAAATAGACCATATGTTAGGACACAAAGCAAATCTTAATAAATGCAGGAAAACTGAAATAATTCATTGCACTCTATCAAACTACAAATCAATAGCAAGAAAAGCTATAGATCATACACAAAATCATGGAAACTAAACAATACACTACTAAATGATGAAGGAGGTCAATGAAAAAAATCAAGAAGGAAATAAAAAAATTCATAGAGTGAAATGATAATGAGAAAACAACATGCCAAAACCTTTGGGACACAATGAAGGCAGTCCTAGAAGGAAAATTTATAGCTTGAAGTACCTATATTAAGAAATTAGAGTGGCTGGAGAGATGGCTTAGTAGTTAAGGTGCTTGGATGAAAAACAAAGGACCCAGGTTCAATTCCCCAGATGCACAAAGGTTGCACATGCTTCTAAAGTTTATTTGCAGCCGGGCGTGGTGGCACACACCTTTAATCCCAGCACTTGGGAGGCAGAGGCAGGAGGATCACCGTAAGTTCCAGGCCACCCTGAAACTCTATAGTGAATTCCAGGTCAGTCTGGGCCAGAGTGATACCCTACCTCAAAAAAATAAAAAGAATAAACAAAAATAAAGTTTATTTGCAGTTGCTGGAGGCCCTGATGCACCCATTCTCTCTCTCTCACTGTCTACCTCTCTCCCCTTCTCTTTCTAAAATAAATAAATAAAATAAAATATTTTTAAAAAGAAATTATAAAGGTCACAAGTAAACAACTTAATGTTTCACCTTAAAGCCTTGGAAAAAGAAGAACAAGGCAATCCAAAAATTAGTAAATTAGAAGAAATAATAAAGATTGGGGCAGAAATTATTGAAATAGAAACCAAAAGAAAAAAATCTAAAGTATCAATGAAACAAAGAATTGGTTCTTTGAAAGGATAAACAAGATTGACACACCCTTAGCAAATCTGACTAAAAGAAAGAGACACAAATTAATAAAATTAGAGATGAAAAAGACACCATCACAACAGATACCAGAGAAATTCAAAAAATCATAGGGACATTCTGTAAGAACATATACTCATTCCACTAAGTATGAAAATCTGAAAAAAATGGATGATTTTTGTGAGTTACATGACCTACCTAGATTAAATCAAAATAAGATTAACCACGTAAGCAGACCTATAACAAGTATAGAGATCCAAGCAGTTATCAAAAATCTCCCAACTAAAATCCAGGCCCAGATAGATTCACTGGTGAATTTTACCAGACCTTCATGGAAGAACTAACACCAGTGCTTCTTAAACTTTTCCATAAAATTGAAAAGGAGGGCTGGAGAGATGACTTAGTGTCTAAGCACTTGCCTGTAAAGCCTAAGGACCCCAGTTCAAAGATCAAATTCCCCAGGACCCACATTAGCCAGATGCACAAGGGGGTGCACACATCTGGAGTTGGTTTGCAGTGGCTGAGGCCCTGGCATGCCCAATCTCTATCTTTCTCTATCTTCCTCTTTCTCTCTCTGTCTGTCGCTCTCAAATAAATAAATAAATAATAAACAAAAAAAATTTAAAAATTGAAAAGGAAGAAATCTACTGAATTCCTTCTATGAAGCCAGCATAACCCTGATACCAAAACCAGGCAAAGATAGAACAAAAAAAAAAAAGAAAATTATAGACCATCTCCCTCATGAACATAGATGCAAAAATTCTCAACAAAATATTGGCAAGCAGAATACAAGAATGTATCAGAAAGATCATTCACCATGACCAAGCAGGCATTATCCCAGGGATGCAGAGATGATTCAACATATGCAAATCAATAAATGTAATCCTTTATATAAATGGACTAAAAGATAAAAGTCACATGATCATCTCATTAGATACAGAAAAAGCATTTGACAAAATCCAATATCCCTTCATGGTAAAAGTCTTACAGAGACTATGAATGGAATGAACATATCTCAACATAATAAAGGTTATTTATGACAAACCTACAGTCAACATAACACTAAATGGAGAAAAACTCAAAGCTTTTATACTAAATTCAGGACCAAGTCAAGGGTGTCCACTGTCCCCACTTTTATTTAGTATAGTACTGGAAGTCTTAGCCATAGCATTAAGGGAAGAGACACACATAAAAGGGATACAAATTGGAAAGGAAGACATCAAATTATCACTACTTGCAGATGACATGATTCTATGCATAAAGGACCCTAATATTCTACTAGAAAAGTGTTAGGGCTGGTAAACACCCATAGACAAGAAGCAGGATACAAAATAAACACACAGAAATCAGTAGCCTTCTTCTATGCTCACAACAACTACACAGGGGATAAAATCAAAGTATCATTCTCATTCGCAATTGCATCAAAAAATAAAATAAAATAAAGTACCTTGGAATAAACCTAACCAAGGAAGTAAAGGATCTCTATAATTAAAACTTAAAAACCTTCAAGGGAGAAATTGCAGAAGACACTAGGAAATGGTAAGTCGTCCCTTGCTCTTGGATTGGAAGAATCAATATTGTGAAAATGGCAATCATACCAACAACAATCACACATTTGATGCAATCTCCATCAAAATTCCAATGACATTCTTCACAGAGATAGAAAAAACAATCCAAAAATTCATTTGAAAATACAAAAAAAAAACAAAACCCTTGAATATCTAAAACAATGTAGAGCAACAAAAATAAGGCTGGTGGTATCAACCATACCTGATTTTAACCTATATTACAGAGCCATAGTAACAAAAAAAGCATGATGCTGGCACAAAAACAGACATATAGACCAATGGAACAGAACAGAAGACCCAGATGTAAGTCTGAGTAGCTATAGCCACCTGATCTTGGACAAAAATGACAAAAATACCCATTGGAGAAAATAGAATACCCTGTAGTCAGCTCTATTATTTCCATTTTACTGAGGAAGAAAAGTTGAGGATCAGTGAGGTTAATAATATTGTCATGTACACAGAAAGTGACACAAGTTCTCTGGGCTCAGACTTGGGGCTTGTTTTTATGAGTATTGTCTCTCTGCCATCTTTGCTCCCTTTCTGACTAGTATTCTCTACCATGCTGCTCAGTTAGGGTAGGTTACATTAAGTTTCCATTTGGTAGAAAGAATCTTTGACTAGGTGCTGAGCTGAAACTTGAATGCACATCTATAAAGCTTCAAACTTCTGTTCTTCCTTACAAGCAGGCTGTATTACTCCTTCCCATCTGCTGACTGAAAAAGCTTCATTTCTTTCTACCTCATGCAGTATATTTCAGTCAGTAGATAAGTATTTAAATCTACCTTACTCAAGTTGGTGGCCTGCATTATTCAGCTGACTGCCACTATAACAAACACTTGACATATGACCTTATAAAGAGAAAATGTTCACTTTGGTTTATAGTCTTAGAAGAACTTTCAGGTTCATGATCCATTGGCACCATTGCTTTGGATGTGTGACAGCATATTGTGGTAGGAATACATGATGTGGCAAACTACCCGCCATTATCCCAAAAAATGAGAAAAGAGAGCTAGAAGAAGAGACTAGGGCCCCACAATCCTCTTGGAGGACATGTGTGAATGCAATGACATCCCACAAGCCACCACCTTTTCAAGATCGTATCACTTCCCTGTAGCACCAAACTGGGACCACACCTCAAATACTTGGCCCTTTGGTGGACACTTCAGCTCCAAACCATAGCATGGCCATAACAATATACCATAGGCAAGATAGCTTAGACTACAAGAATTTATTGTGCATAAACTGAGAATCCAAAATCAAATTCCCAGAGAATCTGGATTGCTGGTGAGAGCTCTCTGTCTGGCTTACAGATAGCCAACTTATGCTGTTCTCTCACACAGTAAAGAGAGTAGGTGCTGATCTCCCTTCCTCTTATAGAAGCATTAATTCCATCAAGGAGTCTTCTACCATCGGGTCCTCATCCAAGCCTGGTCACCTCTCAAAACTTGAAATACTGTCACATAGGAAGTTAGGATGTTAGCACATGAACTCTGCGGGTGGCAGAAACATTCAGTGTACAGCATTTCCTATCACTTCAACAGAAGGTGGTAAAATTTGATAGATATAAAATTCTGTACTTTTATAAATGCAGAGTGATTGTTAACAGCTTCTAAGGGACTAAAATAAAAAGAGTGTAGGTTGGGGAAAATATAGGTCTACCCACAGTTTGGCAAGAATTTTGCTTGCTGCTTCTTCCTTAGTGGTGATAATTACAGTTCAGAATTAATTAGATTTAATAGATAATAGAATCTTGCTTACCAAAAGGGCACTTTTCCATTAAAAGTTTCTTGCTCCATATTTTAATGGCATAACCTTTTGTTTACTTTAGAATTAAGAAAAAGCTGAGGAAGCAGTCAAGATCTTTAAAATCTATAATGAGTTTCTGTAAAAATCCCTAATTAGTTGGTCTAATTAAAAGCAGCAATCTATTTTATTTTATAAGGGTTATTTTATTCAGTTACCAGTGTTTCTCATTTTAACCCCATGAATAATTAGCAAGAGAAAACAATTTTTCTCCAACTTTGCAATTATTTCATAATTTGACTGCATAAAAACTGGTGAGTTTGGCATATTTACATGTTCCGGTTGTTGAATAATTTTCATTTTTCTCCTTTTGAAATGATGTGTTCCCTGATGAAATCAACCTATTAACAAAAGCATCTGGATCTTGCCAGCTCTGGTGGCCCCCACTCTAGTCCCAGCACTCAGGAGGCTGAGGTAGAAGGATTTGCATGAGTTAAAGGCCAGCCTGGGGCTACAGGGTTTGTTTCAGATGAGCTTGGTCTACAGTGAAACCATACCTTGAAAAAATAAAACAAAATGAAAAGAAATTCAGATTCTCTCTCATATATAGAGTGACACTAATGAGCCAGGCAGGCGGCTCACTTCTGCAATCCCAGATCTCAGGGGGCCAGAGGTAAAAGGATCCCTGTGAGTTCCAGGCCAGCCTTAGCTGAATTATGAGTTCCGGGTCAACCTGGCCTAGAGTGAGACCCAGAGGCTGAAGAGCATAGGGAATAGTTTCTTTACTTTACTTTACTTTACTTTACTTTACTTTACTTTACTTTACTTTACTTTACTTTACTTTACTTTACTTTACTTTACTTTACTTTACTTTACTTTACTTTACTTTACTTTACTTGGCTTGAGCAGTAAACACACACATTTCTTAGACAAAGCAACTAGCAAGCTGTTAGGAATCCGAGGCCCTCGCCGGTAGCCAGTGCACGTCCACCCTGCTCCACACAATGAACTAGCTTTCTTCCCCACCCAGGGACTGGCCATTCTTCAGGATCAGTGCCCATCTAAATAGTTAGCTCTGAGAACAGCAAAGCTGGGGGCCATCCATCCTAGACTGGTTTTGGGTAAGTGCACAGTAAGGCAAATTGTGACCTCTAAGTGAACTTTTAGGCAGAAATTCGTATTGTCCATCTTATGCCTATGCATAACTGAGTGTACATATACCTAAAGTCAGATGCATCATGGGAAGGAGCATACACTGTAGAAAAATGTTGTATAACCGAACCTGCCAATCAAACATAGGATCACCCAATCCACACCCTTAGGAACCAATCCATTTTCCCTTAAAAATCTTAGTAAAGGACTTTGGAGAGGGCTCAGCAGTTAAGGCTCTTGCCTGCAATATCTAATGCACTGGGTTCAATTCCAGAGTACCCATGTAAAGCCAGGTGCACAAAGTGATATGTGCATCTGGAGTCTGTTTGCATGGCTAGAGGCCCTGGTGTGCCCATTTTCTCCCTCCCTCCCTCTCTCTCTTTCTCTCTCTCTCTTTCTGTCTATGTCACTTGTCTCCCTCTGCTTGCAGGTAAATAAATAAAGGAAATAAGACCTTAAAAAATCCTATTAATGGCCTGGAGAGATGGCTTTGCGGTTAAGCACTTGCCTGTGAAGCCTAAGGACCCCGGTTCGAGGCTCAATTCCCCAGGACCCACGTTAGCCAGATGCACAAGGGGGTGCATGCATCTGGAATTCATTTGCAGTGACTGGAGGCCCTGGCACACCCATTATCTATCTCTCTCTCTCTCTCTGCCTCTTTCACCCTCTCTGTCACTCTCAAATAAATAAAAATAAACAAAATTTAAAGAAAATCCTATTCGAGCAGGGCGTGGTGGCACACACCTTTAATCCCAGCACTCTGTAGGCAGAGGTAGGAGGATCACCATGAGTTCAAGGTCACCCTGAGGCTACAGAGTTAATTCCAGGTCAGCCTGGACCAGAGTGAGACCCTACCTCAAAAAACCAAAAGAAAAAAAAATTCCTATTAAAGAGAAGCCCTAGATCACTTCTTGGTACCCTGAGTACACTACACTCAAGCTGCCCCTGTGGCAGTATATTCAAACCTTTACCACACTTTGCTCTTAATAAAGTCTCTTTATCCATAACTACTTGTGTGAGCTGTCCTTCAGTTCCTTGGGTAAGACATCAACCTGGAAACACCCAGAGACACCAGTAACAACCCTACCAAATTAAAAAAAAAAAAAACAAGTTACATTGAGAATTAGACACTATTTGTACAGCTTTCCCTGACTTCACGATACTGGAGTTGACTGTTAATTATCTCCCAACATCTGCTTCATGACAGTTGAGTTTTGGCTAGCACATGTCCACTCTACTAGCATGCTCAGACTCCCTGGAAGCTGGACAGGAGAGACAGGACTCTCCAAAGAATATGCGAACTGAAGCCAAGTGTTCCACCTGTTTATAGAGAAGTGCTTCCTTGTACTTCAGTACCCTGTCTTGTGGCCTATGCCCTGCAGACCAGAGCAGGGCAGGACAACCGGTCAGAAGGAGACCAAGCTCTTGAGGGATTGATGCCATGGTGTGCAGCTGCCCACCTCTCAGAACCACCACTTTCCTCTACTCTGCACTGTCAGTGTTGAGTAAATGCACTGTTTATATATCGTGTCTAATTTTCATTTGGCTGGTTGTTTGATTTGAGGCATGATTTCATGTAGCCCAGCCTCAGACTTGCTATGTAGTCAAGGATGACCTTGAACTCCTTATCCTTTCACTACCACCTAGCAAGTGCTGGGATCAAAAGCATGTACCACCAAACCAGACACATGTCTAATTTTGCAAAGGAAACCTAGTAATATATGATGTTGCTCCTTCTTTTACTGTTAAAATATAAGCAAGGGAGAGGAACTAACACAGAGAAAACAACTTCAGTAATTACATTGTTTAATTAGTGTGGAACATTAATAGAATCAGAAATAAGGACTAGACTGCAAAGGAAGTCTATTGTGATGAAAGGAGGTACTAGAGATAATGGTTTTAAAAAGTTGAAAGGAAAGTCATTCAGCATTGATGGCTTGTATGAAAAAGGGTGTTAAGAAAGCAAGAAAATGAATGAAGGAAACAAGAGTATTGTGTGAAATGGGCTGATTGTGGTTGAGTTCAGAAATAGGGAAAGGGTGGGTGAATATGGACAGCTTATGCAGAAATGCAGTTCAATAAAATGACAAGCATGCTAAGACAGATTGTCACCAGAAGATAGCTGAAGAATCATGACCACTAGTGATGTTCTGAATTCTAGAAGAGGCTAAAATGAAGCACCACAAAGGGAGAACATAAAAGGAAAGACAGAACAGGATACAAGGATTAAGTGTTCAGAGAATCCAGATTTGTCAAGTATAAACCTATGCAAAACCCCTGAAGCTCTGTTTTACCCAGTATCAACAATGCAGCAGACTTCCTACTACAAACATGACTTAACTTTGATTCATTTACAGTGGATGCTATTGTTTCAATCTTTAGTGTGCCCAGAGGGTAGCAGTACTGGGAAGAGGTGGGCCTTTAAGAAGCGAGGTCTGGTGGATATCTTAAGGTCATTGGGGTTAAGCCCTCAAAAATGATAAATGGACCTAAGCCTCTTCGTCTGTTTGCTCTCTTTGCTCTGCCCTGCTGGGAGCTGGTGTCTTGCCACAGGCTCAAATGCAGTAGGGCCAATGGGTCATGAACTAGAATATCTAAAACAGTGAGTCAAAACAAACCTTTTCTCATTAGAAGCTGGCTTTGTCAGGCATTTACTGCAGTACCAGTTGGCTAACGCAGTCAGGTCAGTCTAGCTGGTGTCTCATGCTGAGGACCGTAGCTTGTTGTCCTGATAAATGTGATTGTAAACACAAGGAATGGCACATAGAAAGGACACATATTTTTGTTGAATTAAATTAAAAACTGCACAGCAAGTGTGTCTTGTTTTCTAAGAATGTCCTTTAAATTTATTTGTTTTTATTTAAACATTTGCCTTTTTTTTCTTTGCCATCGTGGGGATGGAGCCCTGCGACCCTAAGCCCACCCCATGCTTACAATATTTCTACTGTAAAATTTTCTGAATATGCACACATGGTGATAAAGATGGCCTTCCGTCACACTTCACACAGTACTGAGTTTGACAATTCAGAACAAAGCCTTTGAGGAGCTATTATGCTGTCATCTCCAGTGGTAATTTCATTGTTTTAGTTTCCTTCTCTAGGGAAGATAGCATGTTAATCACGGTATTCTTCTCTTCACTCATTCTTTGAACAGATGTTTGCTGGGTTCTACAGCAATCCCAGAGTTCACAAAGCATGAGCCAGCCTAGAAACTAGGGAACAGCTTGAAGGCCAGTGTTACTGGGGCAGAGTTAACAGTTGGAGAGGAAAGAGTGTAGTTAGGGAGAAAAGAAAGCACCTGTTAGGCTATGTAAATCCTGGGCAGATGTTTATATAGAATAAAAATGAACTATATATACATGTGCATATAGTGGAAAGTCACTGTGTCTGTGGTTGATATAACAATCTCTTTTCCAATCTGGAATGTAAACTTGTACACTGGGACACTAGAGCACTCAAGCTGTAGTGGCTCACTTTTACAAGCTGATAACACTGGTTACAAGGCACCAGAGGGAAGCCCTTCATAGAAAGTCAGAGGCCTAAGCAAATATAAATAAAAAAAAAAGAGGACAGTTCAATAGTAGGAGATAAAATGCTATAATAAAAATGATCTGTCACTCAAAAGGCATCACAGTGCTGAGAAGAAGTGACAGTGGAGTGTTTCGCATTGAGACATCTCTACCCCACCCTTCAAGGCTAGGGTCCATTGCAAAAGAGGTGGCAATTCCCCAGGACTCTTATAAGCCAGGTGTACATGTGTCTGGAGTTCAGTTATAGTAGCTGAGGGCCCAGGTGCACCATTCTCTCTCTTTCTCTCTCTCTCAAATAAAAATAAAATAGAATAAATCCAGTCACATGCCTCTAATCCCAGAGGTGAAGGTAGGCAGAGACAGAAGGATCACTGGGGCTTCCTGATCAGCCAGCCTAACTGAAAAATGAGCAACTCCAGCTTCAGTGAAAGACTACCTCTTGGAAATAAGGTAGAAGAGAGACAGAGGAGGACAGTAGACATATCTTCCTCTGGCTTCTATATGCACATGCACAGGGCACATACATCTGCACATACACACACACACAGAGGGAAAGAGAAAGAGAGAAAAGGGGTACGATACCTACCCCTCCCTCTTAGAAGAAGAGCTCTCATTAGCGTTTTCATGATTTCATGAAATCCATCAGCAGAACTGTGCAGTCACCTGGAGAAGAGGAACTGAGGGAGAGAGGGGAGGAATAAATACCCAGTAATAAATTGATAAATTGGGTCAACATACCCAAAAATTAGATTTTTGAAAAAACAAACAATAATATCAATGAACCTCCAGCAGAAAATATACAAATTATCAATATAAAGAATAAAAAAGTTGTGGCTGTTATAATTAATTATAGTAAATGGATAGAAATACTATGTCCACAAATTTGGTAACTTAGATAAAATGGATTTATTTCTTGGAAGACAACCCAGAAATATACCCATATAAATATAGTCACCTAATCTTTGGCAAGGGCACAAAGGGAATACAATGGAGGAAAGTTAGTTGTTTCCTTTTTCAACAAATTGTGTTGGATCAACTGTACAATATGCAAAAGTTAATTTCTTAAAGCCAGTTTACAGTGTCTCTGATTTTTCTATACTCAAACACTTCCCTCTATCATTTCGAAAATAGGCTGTTCTTATGGGACATGGACTATGGTTTCTGAGATAGTATTATATTCCTACTTAGAGCTAAAGGAATGGTTCATGAGAGAATGAATAGATGAACTGACTGTCGCTCATTGTCATGGAATGGCTTACCTCCCTCTGTTGGGCACTGCCAGGCACAGGCAGGAGCCTTCAGGAGACAAGCCTGAGCTGTCAGGCAAGGCTAAGGACCCCCAGGCTACAAGAGGCCACTCTGTCTCCAAGCCCAGCACTCCTGATCTTAGGCTTTGCCCTGTGACCTTTGGCCAGTTGCCTAGGAAACTCCTTATATGGTATCAGCCAGCAACCTTTGCACAGCCCATCCACCTGTACCCTATACCTTCTCCCTGCCATTGCTAACATGCTAGAATGCATGTCCCCATATGCTGATTAGGCATCATCAAGCAACCTTGTACATCCAATCTCCTTAGGACTCTCTTCCCACCCTCAACTGCTTATAAACCCATTTCCCTATTGATTAAACCAAGCTGTTTACAGACACTATCTCCCAAAAGAGATTCTTTTGTCATGCTCACTCTCCATGGTTGCCTGGATGCCTTTGGGGAACCATGGCCCTGAGGATCCAGGGATCCACATCCCTCTACAAAAGATGTACCTATGTCCTAATCCATGAGATTTTCAAAGGAGGTTTGTTTGATAAAACTTTCTGTGCAGATTTAATTAAATGAAGGGCTGTGAGCCAGGCAGATCTGCTGCTGTTGTTTTCCCTGTGGTTCCCTTGTAGTATACTCAATAAACTTGTCTTTTTTCCACTCTGAACTGAAAAATCATGCCTTCATAGGTCATCTTGTTTTATGGATTGAATCTGAAAGATCCTGTGTAGACTCATGGTAGCTTGAATCAGATGTCCCGAATAAGTTCAGCATGCATTTTGTATACTTGGCCCCCAGCTGAAGGTAATTTGGGAGGTGGAACCTTGCTGAGGAGATGTGTTGGTAGAGGTAGACTTGAAGTATATTAGCCCTGTGAGTTAAAGTTCCCAGAAAACAGCTCTCTCTCCTGCACCTACTTCTAACAAGGCTGAACGAACTGATAAAGCCTCTGTGATCAGAGAGACATACAATGTTGCAAGTCAGAGTGAAATTACCTTAGGTGGCCTATAGCCACTCAATAGCCATTTATTGCTCACCTGTGGTGTCTTAACAAACATCCTGGTGACTATCAGTTGATAAGGTGTAATCCTATTTGGAATCCAAGAATAGACCCCAGCTTCTACAAACCCAAGGGCTAAGAATGTCCTCAGATGGGCTGGAGAGATGGCTTAGCGGTTAAGCTCTTGCCTGTGAAGCCTAAGGACCCTGGTTCGAGGCTCAGTTCCCCAGGACCCACGTTAGCCAGATACATAAGGGGGCACATGTATCTGGAGTTCATTTGCAGTGGCTGGAGACCCTGGAGTGCCCATTCTCTCTCTCTCTAACTGCCTCTTTCTCTCTTTGTCACTCTCAAATAAATAAATAAAAATACACAAAATATTAAAAAAAAAAAAGAATGTCCTCAGATAGCATATGAGGCCTATGGTGGAAATTTCCCCTGCTTTTCTGTAACTTGCCTACCTGATGGTCAGCCAGTGTATTTGAAGTGTTCTGATTTATGACTTTCTTTGCTCTGTAACTATAAAACCTTTATGAAATTATTAACATGTTGAAACATGGAATTTGGAGTAACTTATGTCTGTGTTCCAGGACCATGGTCACTTATATTGGCTCCAGAACAAACTATCTCTTATTCAGAGATAGTTTTCAGTATTTTTTTTTTTTCCCATCAACAGCCCCTACCTTGCCAATGCTAGTTGGGCTCACTCTTTTGCTGTTGTTTTCCACTTGCTGTGGCAGAGGTGATGTCCAGCCTCTGCTCATGCCATGTCTTCTTCTGCATCATGGAGCATACCCCTCTCCCAGAGACCGTAAACCAAAATAAATCTTTTCCTCCCATCAGCTGCTTCTGGCCAGATGTTTTTTTGCCAGCAATGAGAAGGTAACTATAGAATTTAGGTTTTGAGTATTTGCTCCCTAGCTGATGGTATGTTTTAGAGGGCTGAAAGGCCTTTAGGAGATAGGACCTAGCTGGTAGAAGTAGGCTACTAGAGGTGAGACTTTGGAGGTTATACCTAGCTCCTAGTTTCAGCTTCTCTAGGTATCTATTACATAACAACACCTACCACAAGTGAGCCACTCTGCACTGCCTTTCATACCATGATGGCATGCTATCCCTCTGATATTGTGTGCCAACATAAATCTTTCCTCCCATAAGGTATTTCTCTCCCTCTCTCACATATGGCAAAGATGTAAATGTGACTGACACACCGTGGATTACCTAAGAAAGCCCTAAATAATGACATGTCCTAACAAGACCCAAAACAGGAGAACAAATAGAAGATGATGTGGTACAGCAATTGAGGTGGTACCACTGCAAGCTCAGGAGTTCCTGTAGCCACCAGCAGTTGTGAAGGGTAAGGGTCTTCCATGGGCTTTCCAGGGCAGTTCTTAAAATAGGCCACACTCTCATTTAGATTTCTGACGTCCCAGGTTGGGAGAGAATGAAGTGCTATTGTTTAGACCACCTGTTTTCTAGTAACCTGCCATGGCATTCCGGGTAACTAATCCATCTGACATTCTCCTGGAGTGCTTGTAGACATCCTTCCCTGTTAGCTATATAATTGATGAGCTGATTGTACCCTAGAAGCTGAGGGGACTGCCTCAGTCTCCTTGTATAATCTGTGCCGATGAATTGTTGAATTGTTCCCGACGGCAGGTATACAATCCCTTAAACTCTGACAAACACTGACATCAAATCAGATGATCCTTCAAGGACATAGTCTTACTCTGATCATCATACATCCCTCAGGTTATCCTTAATTAAGGTTCTTAGTTTGTAATCATCACAGAGTCACATGCAGTTCTTAAACCAGGCAGATTCATCCGAATTTTACTCAGCTTCCTCAAATGGCACCATCTTGCAGATTTGGTACAAACCATCAAGAAGGATAGTAACTTGGGTAAAAATCTATTGGCCTTGTTCAGATTCCCCAGGAGATGTTTCTCTGTGTGGTTGTGTTCTTCGTAATGGAATCAGCTACAATGCTTCCTGAGCCCACCACCACTTTATTGCCACAAGGAAACTTCACACTACCCTTTAAAGCCAAGCTCACCTTCTTTCCTCTTCTCTAAACTAGCAAATCTTAAGGGAATTATGCTGAGTGAAAGAGACCAATCTCAAGATGCCATTTATAACATAGGTAGAGTGACAAAATCATACTGTGTTTATGTTCTAGGTCAACTTCAACCTACATAGAGGATGACTGAAAACAACAAAATTCTCTCTGAGGTGCTGGCTCATAATTTGCCAGGTATTTTAAAAGATTGTAATGTCCTGTTACTTAAAAGAAGGAGGCCACTGGCCTGAGTTCCAGGCCAGCCTGCTTCAAGATAAAAACAAAATTTTGCCTTAGTTACTCTTAATAAAATAATTTTCAAATGTGTTAGTTATTGATAAAGATTATTCTCCAAAGAGTTGTCATGTTTTGCCTGTATTCAGAGGCTTATAACTTGTAAAAATGTATTTCATAGAGTTTATTAACAGGTGATGTTTCAAATCAACAGGTTATATAAAATTTATATATAACATTATTTATATATATATATATATATATATATATATATATATACTAGTATTATAAGATAAGTCTAGCTACCATTTTTCTTAAGTTTGATTTAAAATGTAGATATTTTTGGTGATATAACAATAAAGAAATTCTAAGCTTTTTTCTGCTAAGGCTGTTTCTCTACAAATTTCCAATAATAAGATGTTAGTTAACCGTTTGAGGCTAAAATGCTTGCTGAAATGCTTTTATTGAGTGGAACTTAGATCAGAATATTAAAATATGTGGATAAAGTTGTGTGTGTATAGAAAGGATATAGAAGATCTAAAAAGACCAAAATTTGCCTAAAATTAACGTCCTTTTGTAAAGAAGAGAAAACTAATTTTTAAGCTAAACATAGATAAACACCATAACTACAACTAACAATATTTCAACTGTTTTCAGACTGTTAAAAATTCTCTATAAGTTTTACATAGGGATACAGACAATGTAAATTCAGCTTACATTAGACACAGGTGATGTCTTGTCTTGGGTGGGTCATAAAGTCATAAGCACAGATGTAATTCATATTCTTTGGAGATCTAACCAGGCTAGACATAAACAAGACCCTTTCACCTTGTGCATTACAAATGGGTAAAATAAATTTCCTAGGTATAAACAATTTAAAAATAAGACAAAAAAATGTCAGGATGCTTAGCTCTCTGCACTTTCATTTTCTTTTGCTCTGGCTTACTGTTATATGCTATTTAAAGTCATCACAAGCTGAACTCTGGAAAAAGAGATGGGCTCCCCTTAATCTCAGTTTCCATATCAATTTAAGCCATGTGTACCCCAGACCCTGTCCACAAACAAAATGGCCAATCATCTCAGACAAGAAAAAGGGAGTAACATATAACTTTGACTCTTTATAGTACCCCTGTTTTGAAAACTTAAGTCACCGCTGTCATAAAATGTCTCACTAGACAAAAGGTCAAATGGATAAACTGAGTCAAAGTATTTTCCCAGGTTATAAACTCCTTATGTAAGACAATATCAGGCTTATCTAAAATGTATATGAAGGTAAACACTAGGAATGATAAAAAGGCATCAAGTAAATGACCTCTCTCATCTTTCTCTCAAATATCAACAAAGGGTCGATATTTAAGGTAATAAAACCAATTCAAAACAGTAACAATAGCATTTTAGTCCCAAACATTCACAGACCACAGGGGACCCAAATCCGGGCTCCCACCAAGGGGAAAAGGGAAAAGGGTCCCAGGACCCCCTCACCCCCACCCCAGCAGGGCATCTAAGCTATCAAGTTGGGAGTAAGACTAGAACTTTTTGCATGTGGGCTCAGAACGGCCAGTGACAGTCCTTATATAACATGATGGAAGACATGAGCAAGGGACTGGGGGAAAAGCTTGGAAACTGGCTTTGTAGGATGAGCATGGATAACTTATCTTGAGCCTTCCTTGCTCCAGGAGGTACATAGACCACTCTGTGTACCCTTTCTATTGAAAAGAAAACAGGAAATTTTGGATTAGGATTCTTGTAGAAAGGAGATTTAAAAATCCTAATTTCAGCCAGGAATGGTGGTGCATGCCTTTGATGCCAATACTCGGGAGGCTGAAATAGGAAGAGTGCTGTGAGTTTGAGGCCACCCTGAGGCTACAGAGTGAATTTCAGGTCAGCCCAGATAAGAGTGAGACCCTACCTCAGGGGGAAAAAACAAACAAACAAACAACTAATTTCTTCTCCCAAATCTGGCTGGAGGGATGCCCCTTCCAACAAGAAGATTCAATTTGAGACAGGATGGGGCATAACCTTACTCTAAATTCTTGTTTCACTTTCCTCCACTTCGTTTCAGATGGGACAGTTGGCTTCCAAGATACCCCCAAAGCCTCAGATAGCCTGTCTCCTTAAAAACTGTGCTCATTTAGGTAACAGAGAGAGAACAGGGATTACGCATTACTTTTTCCGAAGAGTTAAGGAGATAATTAGAAAATGTACTAATATCACTCCAGATACCATGGAAGAAATTTCTCTTAAAGATAAATTTTGAATTCAGTTTGTACCTAATATTCATAGGAAATTACAAAAATTATTAGCTGAACCAGATAAGAGCTTAAAACAGTTGTTCCATGTGGCAACTTCTGTTTATTATAATCAGGAAGGCAAGGAAAAAAAAAAGAGAGAGAGCTGGGTATGGTGGCACACGCCTTTAATCCCAGCACTCGGGAGGCAGAGGTAGGAGGATCACCATGAGTTCGAAGCCACCCTGAGACTACATAGTGAATTCCAGGTCAACCTGAGCCAGAGTGACACCCTACCTCAAAAAAAAAAAAAAGAAGAGAGAGAGAGAGAGAGAAGAGAGAGAGACTAAAAAGGGAGATAAGGAAAAACATAAAGATAAACATTACCAAGAGATCATAATGGTAATAAAGGTTGCTCAGGGAAGGGCTCCTCCTTTGAAACATTTAATTAGATAAAAATTAAAATATGTTTACTTGATGCCAAGTAAAGAAACTTAGTCCAGCAGTTCACAACATCAATTTGTTCATGGTTTAAGAGATATAAAAACTGGCTTTAAGCCTCTCAATAAAGTAAATTAGGTTTCTCCATTTGTCCAGGTTTTAACTTTTGCAGAAACTGAGTCTTAATATAAAGGTTCACCTATAAGTGTTTAATTTCCAAAGATAAAGTTCTCATTCCTAAAGACATTGTGACTTTAAAGATAGCTCTTATTTTATTGATTCTAATTCTATCACATGGTCACAACTAGTTTTAATCACTTAGGTTTAAGTGATTTAATTTCAGTCACTATAACCTTTATCATCTTCTTAGGTAAAATATGTTGGGATAGCCTAAGCTTTAGGAATATTAAGTCATGGGTAAGACATGTTTTCTGTTAATGAAAATTCCTATTACACATAAGATCAGTTCCTATTCAAGATTAAGCTAAAAACATTGGTTGTCAAATAGTGTTTTCTCTTTCAAAGCAGATTTGTCAAGGGTTGTATTAGAGCTTAGCTGTTTTGGTTTTACAATGATCATATTCTGCTTTATTATATGCAAAATAACTGTCTCATTTCTGACATCTCAAGTGCAGTGCTAATAACAAAATTAACTCTTAAGTGATATTCCCTTCTTTAGGGTACAGCTTCATAGTCAAACAATGGTCCTTATCTGAGAAAAATAATTTCAAGTTCTGTGGCTCTGTTTCCAACATTCCCTGAGTAATTGGTACCACACAGGTATCTACTCTAATCAGTGATGTTTTCAAACACAGGTGCCAAGATATTATATTGTCTTTAGTCCCTTTGCTGATAACTTCTTAATTAAATTAATTGGTTTAGATTTGTATTGTTTTCAAGACTGGCTATAGGTTCTTGCCTATATTTATAGCTATTAGATATATATATGCTAAGATATGCCTACTTTCTGTGCTTCATATATGGTCTATGCTGTCACAAAATAGCTTCATGTCATTTGTGTCATTCTTTAACTGGATAGGTTTCAGTAATCAAATGTGCTATATATGTGCATACATCCAGGTTGATGTATCTTTCTTTTTAAGTATTCTAATAGCCTATATAGAAGCCAAAGCCAATTGGATTCACTGGAGCTAAAATGGCCAATATTTTGGCCACTACTCCCAGGCCATGAAGCCACTGGAGATTATGGGACAGTTCTACACTGGCCCCCTAGTAAGTCACCTATCTTCATGATCAGGGAAAATATGGAGACCCAGAAACAATAAACCAGTGTATAGTCGAAACAGGAGAGTCACAACTAAGGCGCAATCAGTCCTCCTGGCTTCCCAAAGAAGGGAAATCTACTTGGCCATCACAGCCCTGTCTCATCCTAACAGGCAACATCAATATTGGAGAAGCTATAGGGTTATTCCCAGGTCCCTACAGTCTCCTTTTGAGAGCCATTAATGACCTCCAAAATTAATCCTTGATTCAATTTTGGCTACCTGCTTGGTCTTAAACAATCAGAGAAAAATGTACAACCAAAGATAAAGGGATACCTCAAATATTATAGAATGGCCTATTAGGTAACCCAATAAGAACTTTCCAAAAGGGGAAACAAACAATTAAGATATGTTGGCCCCCTCTCTAATAGTTCTAATTCTATAATAAGAGTAAATAACCATGGATGTCAAAATGGTTATTTTCAAGTCTAAAACATATATGGATGACCCTGACCAAGGGTTGCTTAGTTTTAAAAACACTTCCTTATAGTGGAAATAATGGCAAGTCCCTTCTAACTTGTGCTAGAACATCATTAAATAAGTTCTGAGGCCAAAAATATATTGTACAGCCCCTACTGCCACCCAATGGCTCTATGGTACCAACCTTTGGTCCTGGCTACCTCCAAGACAAATTTAAAAAGGTACACTGTGAAAGGCTATTATAAAAAACATGGTATATTCACCCTTATCAGGTTAAATATTATGTTTATATTCCTCATAACTCTGCTAATATCTCAGCTGTTTTAAAGCCATACAGAAACAGATCCAGACCATGTCAGACACTACTGTGCCATTTGATGAACAGTTCTAGAAGAAAATCTCAGCCAGCTCAAGTTCAGATGGTCCAGAGACAATCCAATTCCATCTACCTGGGTTCCTTGGATGCTCCCCAAGATCTGGAAGTCCACAAAAAGGAAAACCCTAAAGGTGATTAGTTTGCTGTATGCTCACTCCTCATTAACTCCTTACTTTTATTCTTTTTCTCCAACATTTTCTTCCAAGACTATCTTCCTGGACTCCATCAATACACTTCAGGGTCCTTTAAGGTAGTTCTCCTCTCTGGGAGAGACTCCAATTATCATATTTCTACACACCGCCTGTTCAGCTGGAAGTAGTTCAAGATCTGACATAATCACCCCTGTTTTCTAACAGCAGTTAGTGTCTTATCATGAGAGAGGGGAAGAGAGGGAGGTACAGTTAGGGTGATTGGACCCCAAAAGTTAAAAAAGGTGGGGCAGGAAAGTCTGCACTTGGTAGAAATCAAAGATGAGCTGACTTCTTACCTTTTGCCTAATTCCCTAGACCTGTTTTTCCATAAACAACCAGGACCTCCCTTCACCCCCCAGGAGGGAGGTCTTTCATAGGATTTAAACATTGTTGTTGGTCCAGTGCAGCCCCTGGAACTTGGTGCCAGGGCTAACCTCTTCCTGAGACAGCCCCTACCCCTAACCAGCCAGCTGGTTCACCTGAACCTGAAAACAGTCCACCACTATAAGGTAATAAATACCTTTACAAGGAAAAGGCAAGCTCTCTGACCACTTGGGAACTTCTAGCTGTGGGTGAATTTTTTCTCTGGCTGTTCCAAGGCTGACCTTACTCTCCCCCTAGCCTTTACTCTCCACATAGGTTCTTCATCCCCTCCAGATCCTCTCATGGCAGGAGCTCCTTGAACTTTCTTTTTCTCTTCCATGGTTTTTCCAGGCCCTCCACATGGGATCTCTAGCCATGTAGGTACCATTCCTTGGCTCTGTACCTCCCTCAATAAATATAATAATTTAGTAATTATCCTTCTCAGTCTTTTTTTAAATTTGATTTTTTGGCTAAAATTAGAAATAAACCTAGGGTTTGGGGTTCAAGGACTTTCCTGGACCCCTAGCACTGTTACAATAGGACTGTATTAACAAGTTGTTAGTATACATTCTCTTGAAGTATACATTCACTTGAAGAGGAGATATGTTGATAATTCAGGGTTTACCTGTTTCAAAACTGTCCTGTATAGCATACTGATTAACTCCATAAACATGGGAGTCGCAATAAATTGGGGAAACTTGGGTGTACCTGATACTGTTTTGATGCTGGAAATAATCAACCTTTGTTTCAGGAACTGCTCCAAGACACCAAGTGAGAAACCCTAAAATGGAAAAATTTATTGTGTGCTTCATGGGAAAAATGATCTAAAAGTTGTTAAGGGCTTTGGTTAAAGCTCTGTCTCCCTCTGGGAACCGTGAGATACTGTGAAAGGGTTAGGCATATGATTCAGGATTCAGCAAGGTAAGCAATTTAGATGCAGATAAAGACAGTGAACTGAATGGCCTCTGGCATCTTGGGAGAGAATCCAAGGATAGGTTATGAATATGAACATGAAGAAATAAATGAGAGGCAATGAGTCTTCCGGTTGCTGGAGGCAAAGGAGTGAGGCGGCTCTGAGATGTCCTGGGGATCCCTCAGCCGGTGAAAGGTCCTGGAGGAGAGAACTGAAGAAAGAAAACCCTGTAAAAAGAACTCCCCAGAGTCTTGGTGAGTGGTAAAGTAAGATCATGCAAATGAGTGTCCCAGACAACTGGCAGCCTGAACTGATAAGCAATTACCTCACTATTTGCATGCAAACCAGGTGGAAGTAAGAGGTATTTGAGAATTCTTTGGGAACACATTTGATACAGCAATTGGGTTTCATCTCATATACTAAAAGCTGTATTAAGTGTACTTAAGACAAAATAAAACAACTGTTAGGAAATTATTACAGTTCTCATTTACAGATACAGGACTGACTTGGATTGACTAAGCCACTTGTTTGAGGTTGTTTAACTTGAGGTAACCACAGTCCTAGTCCAGCCCTGTTACCTCAAGCCTATCAGAGAACGGAAGAGGAGGAGGACTGGGGAAGTTGAGATTGTTTTGGAATCTAGAGGATTCCCAAGCTAAATTTCTTACACCTGGTTTTTCACTGAAGCGAGTCATTTCCTGGGCTTTGGCTTCATGAATAATGGAAAATTTGACCATCGACTAGAACTGTACGAAATTCCAGATGCTGTATTTGAGCAGAACTTCCCTGGGTAAATAAAAATTACACTTTAAAATGTGGACCACACCTCAGAAGAGAGGGTTACCACAGTCTTATAGAAAATATTTCAAATGAGAAAACAAAGGATTCATAACTAAGCTTTCCTAAGTAATCAGGATACAAGTTCAGAATATCTTAGATGTGGGACCCCATCAGCCACCATGTGAACAGTCCTCCAGGGCAGAATCCCTCCACCGCAGGAATGGACACACTCTGCCATGTCTTCCCTGACATCACTGGACAAAACCCCTCTGCAATCCTGAGCCAGAATAAACCTTTCCTCTTACAAGCTTTTTCAGTCAGGTAACTGGTCACAGTGACACAAAAGTACCTAATACACCCTAGATCACCCAAGATGGGTCTAATAGTGACTTTTCCTTGTAAGGCATGAAATGGGAGAAGAAATAAGATCAACAACAATTCCATCACAGCAAAAGGAATGGAGAAATTGAAGTAGACATGGACTGAAAATTTGAAAGCAATTATAAAAAATGGACGGATAGTGTAATTCCATTCCCAGTTTAGGTTTAGGCCACAGGTATTTCAAGAGAAGTGTGTGGCCCAAGAAATACTGCCAACATGTGACATTTGAAGGTCAGTGGAATTCTGTAGGATCCCAATGTTTCCATCTAATTCCTTAGCATAGGTGTTATTAAAATAAAAGCATAAGGAGAAAGGTCCTACAAGTTTAAGTGAGTGGCTGAGACCACATGCAAAAAGCCTATGAATGTTACAGCCACTAGGCTCTGTTTTGTTACTTATATATATTTCTTAGACTTTGTTGCTGTCAGGCTTGCATTGCTGAGAAATCTCCCGACCAAGAGCAACTTTTGGGAATAAAATGGTCTAATTTGGCTTACAGACTCCAGGGAAAGCTCCACGACAGCAGGGGCAATGACATCAGCAGAGGGGGGACATCAACCCCTAGCCCACATAAGGTGGACAATAGCAATAGGAGAGTGTGCCAAACACTGGCAAGGGTTAACTGTAACACTCATAAGCTGGGCCCCAACAATACACTCTCTCCCTAAGGCATTACTTCCCAAATCTCCATCAGCTGGGAACCTAGCATTCAGAACACTTAAGTTTATGGGGGACACCTGAATCAAACCACTACAGACCTGTTGTGTCCACACGAGGTTTTGACCACTGGAGTGTTATTGAACTGCTTGGGGTGACCATGTAATTCACCAGAGGACAGATCTAAATGCAGTACTAACAATTGGGTGATATTTTGTTACATATATTCCCTCTGTCTTGCCTTTCAAACCAAACAGCAAGTTTCAATTTAATGTAACTAGAGAGGTTAATGTTTAATAAAAATACCACAGTCAGGGTGTGTCCTTTTGTGCTTAGACTAACAAGTTCCCATGGTGCGTTCTGAAGAAACAAAGCTACAGACCAAAGCAATTATATGGAAAATACAAGCTTTATTCAGTATTTGTTCAGTTGCTTCTTCTGTGATGTTTTAATGGCTAATTTTTTATAAGCTCTAAAAAAATCTTATTTTTAGTTAGGGTTGGTGGCACATGCCTTTAATCCTGGCACTCAGGAGGGAGGCAGAGGTAGGAGGATTATTGTGAGTTCAAGGCCACCCTGAGACTCCATAGTAAATTCCAAGTCACCCTGGGCTAGAGAAAGACCCTACCTCAAAAACCCCAAACAAGGGCTGGAGAGATGGCCTAGCGGTTAAGCGCTCGCCTGTGGAGCCTAAGGACCCCGGTTCGAGGCTCGGTTCCCCAGCTGCCATGTTAGCCAGATGCACAAGGGGGCGCACGCATCTGGAGTTCGTTTGCAGAGGCTGGAAGCCCTGGCGCGCCCATTCTCTCTCTCTCCCTCTATCTGTCTTTCTCTCTGTGTCTGTCGCTCTCAAATAAATAAATAAAAATAAACAAAAAAAAATTTTAAAAATTAAAAAAAAAACCCAAACAATTATATATGTGTTTTATTTTTATTTACTTATTTATTGAGAAAGAGAAAGAGAGAAGAGTGGGTGCATCAGGGCCTCTAGCCACCGCAAACAACCTCCAGACACATTCACCATCTTGTGTATCTGGCTTTTGTGGGTACTGGGGAATCAAACCTGGAATCTTAGGCTTTGCAGGCAAATGCCTTAACTACTAAGCCATCTCTCTAGCCCCTAATTTTGTTCTTATAAGCAAGGATGAAGTTAGGAATTCTGACTTTGTATTTTTATAAAAACTTTTATAAAATTTCTGAATATTTTTTTGCATATATGTATGTGATGTGTGAGTGTGTAAGTATGTATGTGTGTGAGCATGTGTGTGTGGGTGCAATGTGTCTGCTCTTACACGTGGCCAGAGGTGTAGGTATTTTCCTTGATTGATTGCCCTCCACTTTATTTCATGAGTCTGGCCCTCTCACTTGAGCCAAAGTTCACAAATGCTGCCAGCTTGTCCCTGAGTGCTAGGGTTACAGAAAGGCCACCATACTCAGCCAGCATTTATGTGGGTACCAGGATCTGAACTCCATTCCTCAGGCTTGCATGCCAATCCTTTGTCTACTGAGCATTCTCCCCAGCCCCAATAGTATTTCTAAACCAAACCCAAGTTTTGTATTTTACCAACTGTTTATATAAAATGTTCCACTTTAACTCTCCCCTTCTTTAAAAGCAAGGCAAGTTTCTGGCCATCTCTCACAAGATGGAGCTTATATTTAATATAGCCATATTCTCCCCTTCCTCCATAAACCTGTTCCTCTATGATGAAGTTATTGATTGCTATGCAAAACAAAACAAAACAAACAAAACAAATTAAAAAAAAAAACCAAACTACGAAAAAACTTTACCTAAATCAAAAAAGTATATGGTGTTTCTCAGGGTTCTATGGGTTAGCTTGTTTTAGCTGGGCAGTTCTGTTGATGCTATTGAAGTCACTTTTATGATACAGTTACCTAGAACCTTAGCCAACGCTGTGTATTAATCAGCTGTTGTTCAGTGTAATACAATGCCTGAGATGATGAATTTATAAGAAGGAATGATTAAACTCTGTTTCAGTCCACTGGCTTGCTGATTTGGGGGCTATGGCAGGACTTGTGGGCACATGTAAGAGGGAGCTGCATACTTCATACTGGTGGAAAGCAGAAGAGAGAAAGCTAGTGGCTGGAGGTTCCAATATCCATGTCAAGGAAATGTCCTTAAGTAATATAACTTCCTTCCATTAGGCTTTACCTCTTAAAGGTTCCAAAACCTCCCAGTGATGTCGTAGGCGGATCACCAATGCTGTAAGACATAACTCTGGGCCTTTGGGGCTTACTTATCCAAACCCCAGTACTACAGCACATACAGGACTGTAAGTGGCTACTTACAGTGACTACTGAAATAATGAACTCCAAGAAACTGAACTTTCTCAGGCTGTGAAAAGGCCTAAGTCTGGTGCCAGTCACTAGGGAAACTTCTCTGCCCACCCCCACCCCGAAAGAAAAAAACATTTCATGTGGTGCTGGCAACTTGTCAGCCCACCTTGCAGGAGAGATTGGCACCCACACACTGATGGGCTTGCCCGTACAGTGACCAAAGCTGCTTAGCTATGCATACCTGTAACCCTCCACTTAAACCTAAGCCTCATGCCAGGACACCAAATATAGACTTAAGGGGGCACTGGCTTTCTTTACCCTTCTTCCCAATGTGGCTACATTAAGTAACTCTGCTTTTCTGTTTTTTCACTATCTTAATTTGGTTCTTTTAATTGGCTTATTGAGCATGGCTGGCCAAACCTGGTATGTTAGGGCTATTCTGGCACAGGCTCTGACCCAACTCTGGAAACAAGACGACTTTACTCACATGCCCAGTGCATCCGCGGGGTGATCAGCCCAGTTCTGCAGATAGCTAGCTCCCCACCCTCTTCAGCATGTAAGGAAACAGGAGAACAAACAGACTGTACTTTGAGAACAATCACTTCAGATGCACTGTTGTCAGGACATGACAGATGTCATTTCCACATAGGTCGGTCGGCCTCTCTACTCAAGAAGCCTCAAATTTTTTCAGTGGGACGCTAGGACTGAAGGGAAGACATGTGCTCAGTAAATGCTGTGGCTTTGCCTTGATGCTTGGAGCTAAATGGAACCAGACCGAAGTTTCACTTCACAACGTAGTAACCTTCTGGTTTTGAGCAGATGGTTTAAAACCACTTTTTGAGCCTTGGTACTTTGATTTGTTCAAGTAATACACAAGTAACATCTGCTTTGATTAAATTATGAGAATTAAATGAGAACACACACACTTAAGACCTAGCAAAGCACTGAGCACATGAAAGGCACTTCTAATTGTTGGCCTGTGGCAGCCTGCCTATAATGCCAGCGCTCTGGAGGTGGAGACAGGATTCCTGTGGCTTGAACTCTGGGTTAAGTGAGACACCCTGACTTAGTAAATAAGTGGAGACCCATCAAGGAGGATACCCATCAACCTCTGTCTTTCACGTGCACACATATGTGCAGCCACAAATATGAGAACACGCACATATGTACACATCAAAAAAAAAATTAAAAAGAAGCCAGGGGGTGGCACGTGCCTTAATCCCAGCACTTGGGAGGCAGAAGTAGGAGGATCGCCATGAGTTAGAGGCCAGCCTGAGACTACATAGTGAATTCCAGGTCAGCCTGGGCTAGAGTGAGACCTTACCTCGAAAAACCAAAAAAAATAAAAAAATAAAAAAATAAATAAATAAATAAAATAAAATAAAATAATAATAAATAAAAAGAAAACGAAAACCAGAATGCAGAATGCATTCCCGTGTCTCTTATGTCTTCCTCTTGTACATTATGCATAGGCTCCACAATGCACAGATACTGTTCAGGTTTCATTTATTTGTTTAGGTTTCATATGTTTGGAGGAAAGCTGGGATTTGGCAGGATAACCGCTACAGTCAAACCCTATTACTTCTTCAATTTCATTTTCACTATCATGGATATCCTAAGAATAGTCAATTATTCTTGGATATGGGTTTGACTAATGAAATAACGTTGTGTTCTTAGGTCTTATATAGTAAAATCTATATTCATTTCCCAGTTATCCACACACACACACACACACACACACACACACACACACACACACACACACTCATGGGGTGGAGTCCTAACAGAAAAGTATTTGCTACGTTGCCCATGACTTCCGAAAAGAAAAACGACGTGCCAAATTTGCCAAATGCAAGCATGAAAGAAAGGTTGCCAAAACGCGTGGCTATGCCCCCGACGCAGAGGGCTCTCGTGACCGGGTGCCCAGCTTTCAGGAGTCAAAAGACAATTCCTTAAGGGCTCCCCAGGTGCCTGTGCCCGACCCCTCAGGGATCCCGACGGCTTTCCGGCGCGGGGCTGCGCATCTCCAGACCGCTGCCCCGAAGGCCGGGACGTCGCGCGGGCGCTGAGGGGCGGGCGGAGGCGGCGACACTCTCGGGCGCGGCGGGCAGGGCGCCGCCCCGCCGCAGGCCGCCGACGCGGCAGCTCCCACGTGGCAAGTCCACGCCGAGCGAGGCGCGGGCGCGCGCGGGCCGCCTCCTCCTCCCCCGCGGCGCGGCGCGGCGCGGCGCGGCGCTCCCTCGGTCCTCCACCGCCAGGGGGCGCGCGCGGCCCGGCAGGCGGCGGCGGGACCCATTGGTCGCGGCGGGAAGCGTGTGGGAGGAGGCCCGAGGCGAGGGGAAGCCGGAGGAGCCCGGGAGGAAGCCGAGGTGCGAGCTGGAGGAGGAGGCGGCGGCCGCTCGGTCGGCCTCCCGCGGGACTGACGGCAGAGCGGCCGAGGCGGGCGGGAGGCCGGTGAGAGCGCGGGAGGGATGCGCGGTGGTGGGTGGCTGGGGCCGGTGGGGCGGGTCTCCCCCCCCCCCGCACCCTGCGGCCGGGGCGGCGCGGGGCGGCGGGAGCCTCGCGGCCCGGCGGCGCGGGAGGACCGGCCCGCGGCCCCGGGAGCGCGTGGGCGGGGAGCCCGGCGCCCCGCGGCCGGCTCCTGGCTGGACTTGAACTCACTGGAGGGCCCGCCCGACTGACTCACTTGCAAAGTTTTGGTCCCTACCCAGCTGCCGCGGCTTTCTCCGTTTGCAGACGAGCCCCTGGTGCTCATGATATCGGTGGGCATGCTGTCCCTGACCTCATCTTTTTTTTTTTTTTTTTTAACCCCCCTTTGCTGCTGTGTTCATAGCCCTGTGACTGGGTGTGACGATCAGTATCCAGATACCTAAATAATATGAGTGACAGGTTGACGATTTGAGGTGGATACATCAGGATCTCCAGCTGTGACCAGGGAGTCATCATCCTCCACTTAAATTATTTCCTGTGATACAGAAGTGCAATCTGATAGAACCTTTTGTTTCTTTTTAATTGGTAGAAACCTTAGGGGTTTTGTTTACGGAAATATAAAATACTAAATATTAAATGTGTCCTGTGCCTTAAAGTTGCTGAGTACATTCCTAGGTGCACTTATTTCTCACAAACCAGTGAGTTCTTTCATCCATTGAGTTTCTGATTTATAGACAAAATAGGAGTTTCCAGAGAAGTTAAAATTGGTGTTAATATTAGATTCCCAGAGCCCCTTTCCTTGGATCATTGAATGCCTTGCAGGACTAGTAATAAAGGGTTACATTTTACAAGTTTTTGGAGACATTGTTATTTATAGTGCGCCTTTCACTGTACAGATAGATTTCCATTAGCTTAGAAAATAAAAGTTAAGTTACCTAAAACCATTGGACAGGAAAAAGGTAGGATTGGTAAATCAGCATTTGGTTGGGGTGATTGATGCCTTACATCTGAGCTTCGTGCTGGGGGTTTCAGGCCTCTTGATTTCTGTGGCCATTTACCAGGTTACCCCCCCCCCTCTTTTCTTTCAGTTTTCCACAGGTTTGTTTCAAAGCATTCTAACATTTTCTCTCCTTACTGAAAACTAGTTTTGTCTTTTTATAGGAAGATGTAAAAATGAAGGGCAACATGGAATTTCCTAGAGTCAGTTAAATAGTTCTGTATCTTGACATTGTGGCTACAGGAGCCAACACAAGCTGCCACATTCTGTAGACCAAGCCCAGGCACAAGTGGTTACAAGTCTCACGTTTTTCTTTTCCTTTCCCTTTTCTTCCTTCCTTTCTTTCTTTCTTTCTTTCTTTTTTCTTTTTTTGTCCCTTAGTAGACTGTGGTGAGCTTTTTGTGGGGGCATGTGAGGGTTACAGGAATAGCTCTGCAAGGAGTTCCTATGGATTTTCATCGGAAGTCCACGAGGCTTGCTGAGGTGTGCCAACTAATGACAGTATTCCCTCCTGCTAGCAGTACTCACTGAATGAGTCTTGAAGAACACTGGACAATAGAAACGAGTTTTTGAAATTGTTGCAGTTAAGATTTTAGCTTTGAAGCTTCTTTCCATGCTTTGCAAATGGTGGATGGCCTGCCGTCAGTGTTTTGGTAGAAACAGCATGCTAGTACTGTGTTGTCCAGGGACCTTGGGCAGATGGAGAGCCACTGTTCCACCATTTCTTTTCCTGGGTGGTTTGGTTGTGTTTAACTTTGGAGCACTTCGGTTGTGCAGACTACTTGAAGTATAAGTGGATTGTCAGTGTAGAGGAATTCTTAACATCAAGACCAAGAACTTTTAGCTTCTTATCTGGTATCATGAGAAGTTGTTTAAGGAGACAGATATTCCAGTTATACTGCGTGTAAACTTGTGCCTTTAATCTTTTTTTAAAAATTTTTTATTTATTTATTTGAGAGCGACAGACACAGAGAGAAAGACAGATAGAGGGGGAGAGAGAGAATGGGCGCGCCAGGGCTTCCAGCCTCTGCAAACGAACTCCAGATGTGTGCGCCCCCTTGTGCATCTGGCTAACGTGGGACCTGGGGAACCGAGCCTCGAACCGGGGTCCTTAGGCTTCACAGGCAAGCGCTTAACTGCTAAGCCATCTCTCCAGCCCTTTGATCTTTTTTTTTTAAAAAAGCAGTTTGTGAGGTGAACATTTTACTATCCTATTTTGTTTTCCCTTTGTATGACTAAGGTGTATTTTCATTTTTGTCATTGATCTTGATAGTATTTATCTCTTTCTAACTCTCCCCAGAAGGTCCGGTTAAGGTGGTTGGTGGTTCCCTGCTCTTTAACCAGGCAGAACTAAGTAAGTGTCGTCTTGTAGGAGTCTCTTCCACTTTGGTATGTTTGTGCTGTAGGCTCCAGAAATGTAATCACCATTTCATTCCTTCAGGTGGCGAGAGCATTTTAAACCAAATTCTGCTCTGTAGAAGAGATTTACAGGGAAACACGTAAATCTGTCATTGCTTGTGGGAATTTGTTCTTCAGTTCCTTACCTCCTATGCTCCAGATTTATTCACTATCCACCTCTCTCAACCCCAGAGACAGGCTGATCTCCAGTCATTGTTCATAAAAGAATGGAAATTCCTGTCTTATGAATTGTACTTTTGGGCTCTTTTTGTTCTAGATCTGTCTCCATTCCTGCCCCTTTAACCCTCTCTCCCTGTGTGGTTGATGCCCTGGCTATGAAGTTCTTAGATCTAAGTGTGAGAATCACCTGGGGAGCTGGTTAAACGTGCGAGAGCTTGATCATCAGAGATTCTGATTGTGCAGGTGTGTGGTTGGCTCAGGCGTTTGTGTGTTAGAAAGCACACTAGTGTTGCTGACATCCAGTAGGGATAACACTGTCCTTAGGTTTTTGTGGAATTTGATAAGATGTGTGGTTGAATCTATGGTATTGCAGTTTGTAAAGCACATCATTTTATTTACTAAGAAGAAAAATGTTAGAAGCCTGTCAGTGTACACATGTTTATAGGGAGGGAGGCAATAAGCTTCTTGAAAATCAATAATAAAAGCTGGGCATGGTAGCACACACTTTTAATCTCAGCACTCGGGAGGCCTACTTAGGAGGATTGCCGTGAATTTGAGGCCAGCCTGAGAATACAAGATGAATTTCAGGTCAGCTGGGCTAGAGCGAGACCCTACCTCATAAAAACATTTCATATATGTATGTATGTGTGTGTGTATATATATATATACACACACACATACATACACACGCACACACAATAATAGTTTTCTAAGAGATTAAAAAAAAAACTCCTCTTGTTATATTAAAGGGTTACTGTGAGACATAGGATAGGTGATAAAACAATTGTATCAACATTCCTCTATTTCTTTTATCATAAAATTACTACAAAGTATTTGAAGGAGAGCTTCTGTCAGGTGTCTTTATTTGTTATCTGTGCATAACGAAGATGATGCTTGGGTTTATGTCGTCTGAGGTGTAACACACTGTAACTTGTCCCCGTGTGATTTACTTCCTACTCCCTTCCAGTCATTAGTGGCTTAGCATAGAAACCATGTCATCCCCCACTCCACTGAAATATTTCCTTTATGCTCCATTGATAGTAGGTGTGGCCTGGCCTTCTGATTCATAGCTTCTGTAGTCACCCCCTTCCAGTTAGAGTTCGTAGCCCTTGTTCACGTCAACTAGCTGGTTATATATGTGTACTTGCCAGCCACCTACCGTCCTGTACAGAGTGGGTTCATGATGGAGTGGTGATAGGCTTTACCAGGCTGCATCACAGTAGGCCTGAACTCTGGCTGCAAGTCAAACCCACCCCCCACCCCGGAAATAAATAAAAACTGTGGTGGCCTGTGGGATGCTGAAGGGCTGTGCAGGTTAGGACAGATCTTTCCAGCAAGGAAAGTTCAGTGAAGAGCCACCCCGCTGCCTGTGTGCTTCCTTCATTGACAGAGAACATTGCTTAGCTGTGACAGGTTGAGTGAGAAGCAGCCGTTTCCTGTTTAATCCCTTAAAGTTTTTGGAAAACGGGGTTAAATGCTTGTGGACCAAGTGGAATGTTTCAGAAATCAGTTAGTTCTGAAGGAGAAAAAGAAAACATAACTGTAGATCTCTTTGGCCGGTTTACACAGACTGGAGGAGTTGTGTGAACCTGTTGGCGCTGAGCTGGCTGGTGTGGCAATCCTCCTCCCAGCATGTGGCGAGTGTGGTCTGTCTGACCTGACTACCAGACCAAAGGGGCAAGTTGGCCTAGGCTGGGCACTTTTGGTGGTTGTACCCAGTAAGTTTTCTAGCCTGTTTTTCAGTAGAGGCAGGGGCCATTGTAGCCGTATTTTTGCCAGTTGTCATTCTTAGGAGAATGAAGTTTTTATCCAGGCCAGTATAGAAAAGAAGGCAGTTTTCTGAAGCATCCCTCTCCAGGGAGCCCCAATGGAGAAGCAAGTTATGAGAGTTTATCATGGATTATGGAGGAAAGTCACCTCCACAGTACACCCTGACGTGCCTTCTCATGGACAGGCATTCCAGAGGAAGCTGAGATGAGAACATAGGTGCTTCCCATAGTGTGTTCATTCTTTTTCATCTTCTTGGCCACATTTAGATGCTAGTTCTCTTAAGTGCAGTTTTAACATCATGCTACTGACACGAAGTGAGAAAAGCCATAGAATGTTGATTCTTAACAACTTCCAAAACCCAAGAACAGTCAGGCATGGCATCACACATGATTATTCCCAGCAGCATGGAGTTTTGGAGATCCAGGCAGGTGATTCCTGAGTTTGAGGCTCACTGCCTGGCATGTTGAAACCAGGCATGATCATCTGCACTCCTTTCTTCCTAAAACTTCCAGTGGAACAGCACAGATTACTCTGAAAGACTGACTTATTTAGTCTGTTGATCTATCATTTACAGTTTTCTGGTCTATTGCTTTGCATTCTCCATTTGGGGCCACTTTGCAGGGCTATAAAACATGAGGGGGTATTTTTGTTTTTCCCTGGTCAAAATATAATATAGTTTGGTTCTTTAAAACATGGGGAGACCTTTCCATTGTTAGGTAGTCCTGAAAAATGTTTCGTGTGTGCGTGCACGCACGTGTGTGTGTGTGTGTGTGTGTGTGTGTGTGTGTTTCTATGCAGGTTCTCACTCTACCCCAGGTTGTCCAGGAGCTCATTCAGAAGCCCCAGGCTGGACTTGAACTCAATAGCAATTCTACTATCTCACCCTTCTGAGTGCTGGGACTAAAGGCCTGTGCCACCATGCCCAGGTCTAATTTTTTTTTTCTTCTTAATCATTATTTCTTACTAATTTGGGTGGAATTTTATATTTTTTGTGAGACAAGATCTGACTTTTAACTCCCTGTTAGATGAGGACGACCTTGAACTCTTGATCTTCCACTGGGATTACAGGTAGGACCCACCATACTCTTGACTTCATAAGCACTTTTAGAAGTTGGGGTGTGTGTGTGTGTGTGCGCGCGGTGGAATGGTAGATTTTCTTAAAATCATGCATCTTCTGGCATTCATTATGAGAGTGTCCTGCTAGTATTAAATACTTTCTCTAGTTAATATTTGATTTTTCTTTTAAGTGTTAAAAACACATTTTGTTAAATTCACAGTAGCTTGGCGATAGCAGTCATACTGTGTGCTAGGTTATTTGTTGTTTGCAGTATGGGAGACCCACCCTAGGGCCTTGTGTTATACCACTGAACTACATCTCCATTCTAATACTGTGATTTTAAATAGTCATAGTCTGGGCTGGAGGGATGGCTTAGCAGTTAAGGCATTTGCCTGTAAAGCCAAAGGATCCAGGTTAGATTCCCCAGGACCCACATTAGCTAGGTGTACAAGGGGCGCATGCGTCTAGAGTCGTTAGCAGTGGCTGGAGGCCCGGGTGCACACATTCTCTCTCTCCTTTGTCACAAGATAAATATATAAAAATAAAATATTTAAATATTCATAGTCTTTCATATGGTATCAGTCTGTATCTTACTACTAAAAATGTGTTACTAAAGTATCAATGGAAGGCCTTTTTAAAATTTTTCATCTATTTGTACTTGTGTGTGGGTGTGGGTATGGTGTCATGCCAGGATTCTTGCTGCTGCAAATGCCTGCCTGGCCAGCTTTATGTGGGTGGCTGGGGCATTGAACCTGAGTAGCAGTCTTTGCAAGCAAACCTCTTTAACTTCTGAGCCATCAAGGAAATGTTTTTAAGAGCTAAATATTTGGGATTTTAAAAGTTGGTCAAACATGTTCTACTTGTTTTCAAAGCCCATCGTGAAAATGATCCCATGTAAACACCTACATGAAGAAAACAACACTCTCTTCTTCTCTCTAACATAATTGTATAGTTAGTGAAGTAGAATTTAGTCACTCATTTTTATCCATTTCTTTCAGTCTCCTGGGATTGGGTTGAAAACATTACCACAGCTTAATCCTGGCCTTTGCTGTGGATGGACAGCTTCATGTACAGGAAGCCAGTGGTCTTACCCTGTTTTGAAGAGGCTGCATACTGTGGTTTCTCCTTAGCATAGGCTTCCTGCCGTGGAGAGCAGCGATTATGGAAATGTCTGATAGCACAACATATGGGCTATATAATCAGCCCCACTTCTGTAGTAGACTTTCTTTAAGGGACTCGGAAAAGCCATATGGAAATCTAGATCCTGCAACAAACGTTAGGTTACAAAGACATGGTCAGGGATGTTTTTCAGACTTTTATTTATTTATTGTTAATTAAAAATGTATTTCTCTTGCCCAAGTCTCAAATTAAGACACATAAGTTGTTTGACCCACCAGACATTTTTTTAAAATTATACTTCTAAGCTGGATGTGGTGGCGCACGCCTTTAATCCCAGCACTCGGGAGGCAGAGGTAGGAGGATCTCCATGAGTTCAAGGGCACCCTGAGACTACATAGTTAATTCCAGGTCAGCCTGGAACAGAGTGAGACCCTACCTCGAAAAACATGTGTGTGTGTGTATATATGTGTGTGTGTGTGTGTGTGTGTGTGTGTGTGTGTGTGTGTGTGTGTCATTTGCAAGTCGAGAGAGAGAGAGAAGAGAGCAGAGGGACTGACAGAATGGGTGTGCTAGGACCTCCAGCCAATAAACTCCAGATGCATGCACCACTTTGTGCATCTGTCTTTACTGAGTATTGGGGAATTGACCTCAGATTGTTGGCTTTTGCAGGGAAGTACCTTAACTTCTGAGCTGTCTCTCCAGCCCCCATTTTTCACATTTTTTAAGTAGATTGAAAAACCAATAATTTTGTGAAACATGAAGATGGTATGAAAGTAAAATTTTGGTGTCCATCAATGAAAGTTTATTAGAACATAGGTGGACACATTTTTCATCCTTGCTCACCTGTGTGCAAAGTGGCCCAGCTGTGATAGTGGCTGTGGTCCTCAAAGTATGTGCACATGTGCCATTTGGCCCTCTTACAGAAGCATTTCCAGCATTTCCCTGGCTTTCATCACACAAGTACCATTTTATTCTGAGCACATGTGTGAGAATATGTGTGGGCACACTTGTGCCACGGCTTGGGTGTGGAAGTCAGAGGAAACTTTTGGTTCAGTTCCCCCACCCTTCCACCCAGATCACCATTACACAAGCTTCTGGGGAATTCTCCTTTCTCCTCCCTCTGGTGCCACAGGCACACTGGGATTATTGAAGCCTGCTGCAGCTCTGGCTTTTATGGCTTTTACGTGAGGTCTGGAGATCCGAACTTAGATACTCAGTTATGTTATGTGGCAAGTGCTTTTATACACTAAGCCACTTCCCTAGGCCAGCTTTTCTTGTTTAATGACATATAGGGACTTGCTATGTAGCCCAAGATGACCTTGAACTTCTGATCTTGCCAGCACCGCTCCTAGTTTGATGTGGTGCTGAGTACCAAACCTAGAGCTATTTATGCATTCTAGGCAAGCTCTGTACTGTGAGCTGAATCCTGGGCCTTAGGGCTGTATTTGTTGCTGTTCTGGTTTTAATGATGCCCTTTTGTTTGTAAATTTAATAGAGTAACTTACCCTAGTGACTCTTCTAGTTCTAATTTTGTTTGTAATCTCAGTGTCAACTATTTTTTCTCTTCTACTTTATTATTTTACTTATTTGAGAGAGAGGGTCAGGTAGAGAAAGGAGCACAGAGAGAATGTGCATGCCACTGCAAGCAAACTTGACTCTAGACACATGCTCCACCTTGTGCATCCAGGTTATGTGGGTCCTGGGGAATGGAACCTGGGTCCTTAGGCTTTGCAGGCAAGTGCGTAACCACTAAGCCATCTCTCCAGCCCTTCTCTTCTACTTTAAATCATGGTCTGTATTAGTCTGAAATCTTCAGAGTAGAGCCAGTAAGCAGTATGGAGGTGCACACAAATGGTGGGAGAGAGACAGGAGGCAGAACTAGAGGATCCCTAATAAACTGTATGATTCATAGGATCTATTGTAATTTGTTAGAAGCAATTGGCCCACAGGGTTACTGACGCTGAGAAGACTAGGACTTGGCAGTTAGCAAGTTAGTAACCCAGAAGAACTAATGGGAAGTTTCCAGTCTGCCTCTGAAGCTTTCTTCTGCAGACAGGCAGAGAGGAGATTTTTCTGTTAAAAGGACTTTTTTTTTTTTGCTACTCTCAAAGTAGGAGCAACACATAAGATGTGTTCTCAAAAGGTGAGGACATTTTTCCAGACCAGGAAAAAAAAAAAATCATTCTGCAGCAGACACACCAGCTTGGTGTCCCAATCCAGTCAGCTCTGACTTTGCCTACGTGGTGATAGGATTAGATCTCATAGGCTCAGTCCTTAGATCGCCCCCTTTTATGTTAGATGCCAGTCATCAACCCTTTTTATCTTTAGACATGGTTCTGCTAAACCAGCTATGAACTGGGGTCCCCCATAGCCCCTTCCTGAGACACAGTGAATTTGAGTGTGTCACAGGTTTGGTACCTTAGTATGATAAAGGATGCTATAAGGACACGGATGCAGGATGCCGAGAAAGAGGTGTGGTGAAGGGCTTGGAGCTCCCTGTCCTCTTTGGCTGTATCAGCCCTTGGGCCCATGTTGGTCACCTCTGTGGAAGCTTTCTGGGTCCTCTTATTTTTTTGGTGCAGGGTTGGGTTGTGGATTGGCATGATGGAGCCACAGACAATTGTGTCAAACTGAAACTGGATCAAAAAGAGATGAAGTAACAAGAGTAGACTGAATGGGGAAAGCCTGTGTTTTCTCTCAGGCTCTGTACAGTTGTCAGACCTGTAGGCTACAGAGCAGGAGCCCTCTGCAGTGGGCAGGGTCTTTGGACAAAGTTGGGCAGAAAGGTTCTGTATGGCCAGTGCCAAAACAGAGGTGAGAAGAATAGAGGATTTTTGTTTGTTTGTTTTTTGGGTTTTTTTGACTTGCAAAGGGGAAGAAAAATTCTAGTTTTACAGCCTGCCTTAGGCAAGGAGTTATCAGCTGGGAACTGTGGTTGGAAATCCAAGTATATATTGTCATACTCCCTTGTTCACCCTTTCTTGGTCCAGAAAGATACAGCCAGAATAATGTGATTATATGTGTGGCCCTGGGGCGGGGAAGATGGCTTGGGACAGGTAGCCTGTGGCCCAATCAAGTTGACACATAAAATTCACCATCATAAATAAGTATAAATCTATTGATTTGTACTTTGACTTTTTTTTTTTTTTGTATTTGCTTGAAAATCCCCAGTTCATTGACAATTAGAATCATCTGAATTTAGTTGGTTTTATTAGGCCAGCACCAAGTTAAAATTTGACTGAAGTGAATCTACTTTTGTGTGTGTGTGTGAAGTATAACTTGTAATTTTTTTCTGGCTCAATTGACTATTTAGAATAATGACATATCACTGTCTTTTTACATGTATTTTTCTTGCATCATCTTTGTCTTGAGGTGGGAGGGTTCTAACACTGCAGTTTAAATCATCTTGACAACCAATCACATCTCTGGAGTGGCTAGTTCACAGCAAAGATTAGCAATTCCCAGAGCAATTTGCGGAGCCAAATTGATTGACACAACATTTCGTCAACAGACCTCTATAACTAGAGTATGCCAGGGAGCAGCTGAGGAAAAGGAGGGGGATCCTTCCTGCTCTTTCTGGGACCAGAGGCAAATCCCTTAACCTCCTCATAAGGCCACCATAATGCCTACTCCAGCTGGAGGGCAGGTGGGAGGAGGCACAAAGTGATAATGTATGAACAGCACCTCTGGATGTCTTCATCATCTCCTCATTTATAGTACCTGGCAGGACACCCTTCTTTCGGTGGTTGTTTTTGGGGCTCATTTTGTTGATGAGAATAGTGTTCTTGTAATTTGCAGTCCACTTCTCAAGAGAAGAATAAAAGTGTCACTTGACCTATGTTTTTATTTCTGTTTCTTGTTTTACTAGATTCTGAGACATTTTTTCCTTATTCACTTGGTAGCTTAATTTGAGACACAAGAATTCACTCCGTTGGATCAAATTAGACAGACTGTAGCAAATTTTTCAATTATAAACCACCCATAGATGCTCCCGGCCCTGGATGAGTCTGTCTGCCTCACTGTAGCAGCACAGAGCTCATCAGTTGAGTGTTCATTGCACAGGGGTGCTGTGTAGTCTTCCCTGCTGGTGATGTCCATGTGGTTTTGTGCCTTACACTTACCTAAAACGCTGAAACTTGTTTTGGCGTACTCATTCTTTTAGAGCAAATAAATTGCATAAATGTACTGTCTGTGTATTTAAATTTTTATTCTGACCCATGAGTACTCTCTAACTAGTAATATTTATTCTTTTTTTTGTGACTGACTCTTGAGTCCTGTATCTCTAGCTTTTAATAAATACATAAGAAAAATGATAAACTCATTGGCTGCTGCCTCAAGATTAGATTTGATTTCCCTTATTCCTTCACTATTGAGTTCATTTCCTCAGGACCCGTCTTTTTCTGCTTGTTAGCTGTTTCCCAGAAGTTTCTATTAAGTATCTACTTCCACCTACCTCAAATTATATGTAGATTTTCTTTGCCTTGAATTGCCCTCAATAGAAATCAGAACGGATTTGAAATCAGCACATCATAAACACGTTCCATGGTTTGCTCTCAAGTACATTGCGATAATGATTTACATCCTTGAAGATGCAAGAAAGTTAATTAGGAAAATTAATTAAACGTGTCATGGCTGAGACAATTTGATGAGATTTTAATTTAGAAATATTACTTAATGTTAATTCTCAAAATTTTAAAAGCAAGCAGCTGTATTCAGATAGAAAGCCACAGTGTGGTCTTTGCAATGGAAGCAGACTCGCTGGGAAGACAGACAGGTGGCAGGTATATGGTGGCAGTGACTTAATGACACAGGTGTGGCTGAGCCAGCCGTGGTGACTAAAATAGGACAGCAGGTGTCTGGTGTCCAACTGCTTGTTCCATTTTCACAGGCGTTTTTCTCAACCATGCTCATACAAGAGCGAAATTATTTTGGAATATTAACTGGGAGGAGGATCACTAGAAGCCGAAAGAGGATTTACGTGTGACCTGTTGGGTTTTTCATTTGAAAAGTGGGAAATTTTTTTCTCTTTCTTTTCTCTGAAGACTTTTGGATATTGGTATAATCTCTTGTTTACTTTTAGTACTTTCTTGGTCCATAGCTAAGTAGTTTAAATAGACTTGTATCATTGACTGCGGCTGTTAGGTGTAATGAGTTCATATAACTTGCAAAGGGAAGAAATCAATAATGAAAACTCTCACCCCCACTCCCTTGCTTTTTTCTGGTAACTGAGAAAACTGGATGCCATTTCTTTTCAGTGGCCTTCAGGGATGCTTGCTGTTGTTTGCATTTAAAGCTTTCTGTGGATTTCTTGGCCAGACATTAGCATTGAAATACAAGCATTAAAGCCAATTCTACTATACAGAAACAATGCATTTCTGATTAATGGGATTCATTAACATTTCTCTTGAGAGTTGTGTAGATACTTCAGTCTATAGTGTACTTGCCTTACAATGTTGTAGACCTGAGTTTGATCCCCAGATAAAAATGCAGGGTGTGGGGCTGGAGGGTTGGCTTAGTGGGTAAGGCGTTTGCCAGCAAAGTCAAAGTACCCAGGTTCAGTTCCCCCGGACTCACCTTAGCCAGATGCACAAGGGGGCACATGCGCCTGGAGTTTGTTTACAGTGGCTGGAGGCCCTGGTGTGCCTGTCCTCTCTTTCCTTCCTCTTTCTCTGTTAAATAAATAAATAAGAATAAAATATTTTTAAAATGTAGGGTTTGGGCTGGAGAGATGGTTCAGATGTCAAGGCACTTGCTTGCAAAGCCTGATGGCCTAGATTCATTTCCCTAGTGCCCACAAAAAGCCAGATGCACAAAGTGGTGCATACATCTGGAGTTCCTTTGCAGTAGCTAGAGACCCTGGTATGCCTTTTCTTTCTCTGTTTCTCTCTCCTTGCAAATAAATTGATAAATAAAAATGAAAATAAATGCAGAGTGAAGTAGGATGAATTTGTAATCCCAGTTGTGGGGAGGCAGAAACAGGAGGATCCCTAAGGCTCACTAGGCCAACAGTGTAGCCTAATTGGCAGAAACCGTGTTTCAAGAAAGGGGGATGGGGCTGGAGAGATGGATCAGGGGTTAAAGATGCTTGCTTACAAAGCCTTGACTGCATTGGTTCAATTGTATAGTACCCACATAAAGCAAGATGCACCGAGTGATGTATATTTTAGAATTCATTTAAAAAACTTGATAAAAGAGGTAGAAAGCATTCTAGAGGTATAACACCTGAGGTCCTTTGGCCTCTATGTACATACGTACAAACACATACACCCACCCACCCACCCACCTCCGACTTCCTTCTAAGTTCTACTCCTTTATAGGAGAGTTGATTGTGGAAGCTGTGCTGAACTCGTATGACGCTTTGTTACAAACAACTCATTACTATTTCATTTTTAGGTATCTTGAATTGTTCCATAGGAGGGAAGCACACACAAGTGCTATTTCTTGTGGATGGTAAAATGATCAAAGGACAGTTTCTTTGTTTGACAGCTAACATGATTCTGTCAGTAATGATAATTGGGGTATTTTCAATTGCAAATCTGAGTTTCTGTATATATTATTTTGCATATGTAAATTGAAAATCATGAAGAGAATGGGGTATTAAGGTATACCTTTGCTATGAATGGTTATTGTAGTGATACCTCAGTTACGCCATAGAAAAAACGAAGTCATATTCTGTCCTGTTATGAACTGCTCTGGCTAAATTCTTGCCCCATTTCCACAAGCAATTTTCTGTGGCTGGGGAAGGTGATTCACCCCTGTAGACCTGATCTGCAGACTGGAGAGTTAAATCCTTACAGATACATAATTGCTGTGGGTAATGAGTGTCATGTCCAGACACAAGTGGTATGGCAGCTTTTTTCATTGGCTCAGGGAAGCTGAGGACACAGCCAGTGTGGGAAGCCACACTGAGGAAGCTCGTAATGTTTTATGACCCAGTGGAAGGAGACAAGGCCAGTATTTTTTTCCCCTTTAAATGTTAGTATTGGTAAAATACTTAGAAATGTCATGACATTTACTTAATTAATTTTATGTTTATGTTCCAAATCAAATGCAATCTGAAGAGGAATATATTCTAGAATTAACAGTATATACCTTTTCTTTTGATTTTAGGAGATTACTTATGAAAAGTGTCATAGACTGAAACCCAAACATGAGGGTAGCAGGTAAGATGCCCAGTCCAGTGAAAGTAATTCTGCCTTCTTTGTAGCTTCTTTGCTCAGTAAGGACTAAAGGAGAGGGTTAATAATACCTTCCTCTCTTCTTTCTTCCCTCCCTCCTTTTCTTCTTCCTGTCTCCCTCTCTCTTATGATGCAGCTTTTTTTTTTTTTTTTTTTTTTTGTTACCCATACTGGCTCAGCCTCCCAAGTAATAGATTATTTATAGGTGCCACCACCCCTGGAAATATATTTCTTGAAGATGAATACTATATATTCTACTATAATTTATTTTAGCCTTTTATTGTTCAGTAGACTGCATATCACATGTTGAACATTTAATATTATATAAGCTTTTGTTGAAAATACACTAAGTAGTTATATGCTGAATATTTAGTTTTAATGTTTATTTTTTATATATTAAGCTTATATACAAAATTTTGCATATAAAATACCCATATAAAGATTGCTTTTGAGGGCTGGAGAGATGGCTCAGTGAGTGAGGAGTTCTTGCTATGCAAACATGAGAACCTGAGCTCTATCCCTAGCACCCTTATAAAAAGCCGGGCATGCCTGTAACCCCAGAGCTGAACTGCCTGGTCAGCCTGGGAGCTTCAGGTACAGTGAGAGACTCTGTCTTGGGGTAATAATGCAGAACACTGATAGCGAAGGCCCCAACTTTCTCCTCTGGCTTCCAACATATGTACACCGGATGCAAATCTGCACGTGTGTGTGTGTGTGTGTGTGTGTGTGTGTGTGTGTGTATTATGTATATGTGTGTGTGTGTGTGTGTGTATATATATATATATATATATATATATATATCTCATATATATATATCATATACACCAAAACATAAAAAAAAGAAATGAGGGCTGGAAAGATGACTCCATGGTTAAAGGCATTTGCTTGCATAGACTGACTACCTGAGTTTTATTCCCCAGTACCCACATAAAACCAGATGCACAAAGTGGTGTCTTTGTGCATAACTGGAGTTTGTTTGCAGCAGCATGATGCCCTGGTATACTTATTCTCTCCCCTTCCCTTCCTCCTTTCCTGCCTCACCCTTGCAAATAAATGAATAAAAATACTTTGCAGGGCTGGAGAGATGGCTTAGCGGTTAAGCGCTTGCCTGTGAAGCCTAAGGACCCCGGTTCGAGGCTCGGTTCCCCAGGTCCCACGTTAGCCAGATGCACAAGGGGGCGCACGCGTCTGGAGTTCGTTTGCAGAGGCTGGAAGCCCTGGCGCGCCCATTCTCTCTCTCTCTCCCTCTACTGTCTTTCTCTCTGTGTCTGTCGCTCTCAAATAAATAAATAAATAAATAAATAAATAAAATTAAAAAAAAATACTTTGCAATCATGTGAGAATTGTAAATAAAGGTAGGAAAAAAAAATACTTTACAAAATAAGCCGGGCATGGTGGCACATGCCTCTAATCCCAGCACTCAGAAGGCAGAGGTAGGAGGATTGCCATGAGTTTGAGGCCACCCTGAGACTGCATAGTGATTTCCAGGTCAGCCTGAGCTAGAATGAGATCCTACCTCAAAAAAACCAAAAAATAAAAAATTAATAATAATAATAATAGAAAAGAATGACTTTTGAAAATGTAGTTTTTGAGCAAAATGAATTCTAAAGTTTAAGTTTAAATCTTTCCCAAGTAGAGTTAAAGTAATATATAGGAATGATTTACCAAAATGCGTGTTTTGGTTCTATATTTGTTAGATCAAGTTCTATCTGCATAGATTAAAAGGATGAAATGTTTCCTGAGACAGCATGTTATGTACATTGAGAATCACTGGCCATTCATATATTCCAATAGTTAACTATTGAGCTTTATAGAAACACAGATCCAAGCCAGGTGTGGTGAATGCTTTTAATCCCAGCACTAGGGAGGTAGAGGTAGGAGTGCTGTGAGTTCGAGGCTACCCTGAGGCTACATAATGAATTCCAGGTCAGTTTGGACTAGAGTGAGACATTGCCTCGAAAAACAAAACAAAACAAGCAAGCAAACAAAAAAAAGCTTGCATGTCCTTTTCCTACTCTGAAATAAAAATAACTGTTTCCACCATCCTTCCCCCAGTTAAAACCCTAAAAGAATGCATATTTTACCAAGGAATTTCTACTGAGTGTATAACCAATACAGGAGATAACTATAATTTTTCAAAATCAAGATAACTGACCAACATTTACTTATGAACAAACCAAGTGTTTTCCTAAAGAAGCATCTCTTAGAGTTGCCTAAAGCCCAGGCAGGTGAACAGCCATGTTTTTATGCTTTGCTGTATAGACTCAGGCAAATTACAGCTATTAAAGGTAGCGTTTGTAGAAATTTGAACAAATGTATCTTTGCTGTGAAGTTACAAAGCTTCTTTTTTTTTTTTTTTTTAAGAAGTTACACTAATTGTGGAAGAAAAGTATTTCCGGAAACCAAGAGCTTGTTTGTGGTTTAAAAAACAAGTTGCTGTGTTCAGAATTTTGCTTTTGTATGTTCTCTGGGTACAGCAACAAGGCAATTATATGTCTCCGGGTGATTTTCAATCTCATTCATTCAGCACAGTAGCTTGAAATAAAGCAAGTTTTTCTTTTACACATAATTCTGAATCCATTCTAGTCAAAATTACCATTATCCAATTCATGTTTCTGATGGTGCCCAGGTTAACAGAGGAGTAGTTTAGTGAGCTTTTATGTTTGTCCTATCTGTAGCTTAGGTCTTGAGGGAATTTGCCTATAATGAATGGATGTAAGAGATTAGCTATTTATTTTTAGCTAATTAAGGTCTTGTAAATTTAAATAATACCTAGTTGCTTTGAAATTTCCACATAGCCACCATGCTTACATCTAAGATATATGTTATAGTTTGTGAAAAAATAGAAATACATTCAGATTAGTGTGGGCTGTGTCCAGGAGGATGAGCAAGTTTTATGCAAAGTTAAGAGTGGGGCTAGCCATGGTGGCACCCACATTTTATCTCAGCACTCAGGATGCTGAGGTAGGATTGCCTAAGTTCAAGACTAGCCTGGGACTACAGGTTGAGTTCCTCCATGTCAGCCTAGACTAAAGTGAGACCCTGCCTCCAAAAACAAACAAACAAATAAATAAAATGTAGATCATACTGTGTTGTCCTATAGTGTTGTTAATCTTCCAGGATCATCAGTTGGCTAGTTAGACCAGCTATAGAGACAACCTTTTGTCAGGAGTTCTGAACTCTCCTACTGTGGAGACCGTGAGTGACTCTGCTTCTAACTCTTCTCTTCCTTAGAGCTGTTTCTCCCTAGTTCCATCCCCATGTACATGAACAGGTCCTTTTTTTAAAATTTATTTTATTTTGGTTTTTTTTTTTTTAAGATCTGCATTTCCACTGATAGTTATATGACTTCAGACAAGTGGTTTCCAATTTTAGCCTCACTTTCCTTATTTAGGAAATTAAAATGCTCTCATGACAATAGAATTATGTTTATAAAGCATTTAGCTCCAGTTGACACTTAGTAACTGGTATATGTGTCAGTCTTACATATACACATATGAACTGTATCTGTGTATATGTGTAGCTTTTTCTGTGAAGGCTCAGGTTTAGCTTTGTATAAAATTCTAGAATTTTCATGTTAAATGATTTTTAATCGTGTAATATTTCAGTATTGAACAATGCAAGTTTCATATGTCTGCCTTTAGGGACAAATAGTGAGAGGTTATGTTTGATTCTATGTCCCCACAGTGGTTAGAAAATGAGAATAAGACAATAATACAGTCTCCTGGTCATTGGTCTCCATCTTAGATAATGAAGAAAGTATATGCTACCTGTTAGCATTCATCTGTTGAGCAAACAGATGTCGAGAGTGCACTGTGTACAAGACACTCAGCCAGATCCTGGGGGAAAGATTTCAAAGTCAAGTGGCATTTTATTCTCATATGCTAAGAGTGTAGGCAGCCAGTTATTGTTCTTGAAGAAGCAGACCGTGGAAGGGAGAAGGTAGGAAATAGAGGAGAGAGATGGATTAAGTGTTACACTTCTTCGTTGGTTAAACAGTGCATTTTTTTAAAGCTTTGTTTCCTAGAGCAGCTTTAGATTCACAACCTTATGAGAGGAAGGTACAGACTCCCCCCCCCCCCACCCATAGGTATTAGCAGTGCCTCTGCATAGTAATGAGGTGGCTCTGCAAAGCTGCTGCCCTCAGCATCATCAACCTTCCTGAGACTCTTCGGTGAATTTTTGCCATCCCCTCCAAGGCTCTCACCAACTGCTGCTTTGACTCAGTGAGATTAGAATGAACAGAGATCTGTTTTTAATCTTCCTTACTCAGTGTTGCAGTCAGCTTCTCTTTTGTTGTTGGGACAAACATACAACCACTTGCTTGTGGGAAGAAGGGGTTTATTTCAGCTTATATATCTGGGGGACTCTCAGTGGAGGGTGAAGCTGCCTACTTGCATAGATACAAGCAGAGAGGAAAAAATGTATCAAGCAAACAGCACCACCAGTGAGCAGGAACCACCAGGGCTGAAACTGCTACCCACATACCTTAGAGCTGGACTCCAACACCCCCCACCCCCCAGCAACATACCCTCCTGTAGCAGGGATCTGCCTGCTAGGGGCTCAGGTAGGAAGTTTAATCAAAAATGCCTCAAGCCAGGTGTGGTGGCACATGTCTTTAATCCCAGCACTTGGGAGGCAGAGGTAGGAGGATCTCCCAGAGTTCAAGGCTAGCCTGAGACTACATAATGAATTCCAGGTCAGCCTGGGCTAGAGTAAGGCCCTACCTCGAAAAACCAAAAAAAAAAAAAAAAGCCTCAGTCTGTGGGGCCATACATTCAGACTACCACACCCAATAGACTGAGTGAGTTTGGCTTTTTTTTTTTTTCTTCCTCAGAAGAATGTGTGGTTTAGTTTTAGAATAAAGAATGGAACAGGGCTGGAGAGATGGCTTATAAGTTAAGGCCCCTGCCTGTGAAGCCAAAGGACCCACATAAGCCAGATGTATAAGGGACACTTTTGTCTGGAGTTTGTTTGCAGTGGCTATAGGCCCTGATGTGCCCATTCTCTCTGTGTCTTCTCTCTCTCTCTTTGCTTGCCAAAAAAAAAAAAAAAAAAAAATTAAAAAATTAAAAAAAAAAAGAATGGAACAAGCCATAGGTTTAGTAGGATGCCCGGCTTCTGGTGCATGTTATACCACTCATTAATCATCTGAATCTTAGAGCATTACTTCCTCTCCAGTGACAGTTCTGCCTACCTCTTTCATGTCAGTACAAGCAAAGCTCAAACCATGAGTAGGAGAGGGGAATGGAGGTGGTAGGGAGACACTAATGTTGTACTGACATTGTTCCTGAATAAGCTGATGACAGTTCTATGAGATCCCACAGAGGGGAGGATGAGGTTTCTGTGCTGTCATTTCCCTTTTCTCCTGTGTGCTGTGTCCTTTCCTTTCCTATTGGGTTACCCATGGAGAAAAGTATAAGAGGTGGTTTATGTTAAGCAGTGCTGTTAGTGTTGGTTGCTTATAAGGAACTTACACATGATTGGAGAAACACAGGGTAAAAGATGAAATATCTCTCACCTCAAAGACAAAAAGAAATAGTTTATTTCAGAGCCAAATATGAGTGACCATGGCCCTAGAACTCAGATACAGGTTACTCCTAATTCTGTGTTCTGACATGTTAACAATTTAATGAAGTTTTTATAGTTACAGAACAAAAGAAATTCATAAACCAAAGCACTTTTCAAACACATTGACGGAAACCCCAGGTAGGTGGGCTACAGCAAAATGGGGGAATATTTGCTTTAAGCTTCAGATTTTCTCTGTTGACACTCTTAGCCTATGGGTTGGTGAAAGCTGGTAGGTGGTCTGATAGTACATTTCAGAAAGGTTTCACCTGATCATCTGAAAGTCACAAGGGTGTTAGACACAGAGGTGGACAAGAAATGGCTGCTAAGGGGCTAAAATTAGCCCAAGGTAATTTGGCTGTGATCCTGCAACATTCCATCTCTATGATCACTGGGGTTCTGTCAGTCCATTGAACCTTGTTCAAAGGAGATCCAGCACTTGTCAGAAACTTGAGCTGCCATAGCCACCATGCTGTGAAACATGAAGCCGCATTATGTCCTTCAGTACCAGAGGCCTGTCTTAAAGTAACTAGACTTAAGTCTGGGTAGGAAGACAGTGCTTGCTGTGCTCTGAGGGTCAGGTAGCTCCAGGAGATGCATTGGTCAGTGATGGGACCCTGGCATGTTATTTCACTGGAGAACTTACTTTGTGGATGTTCTGGCATTGCTGTCCTCAGGAGGACCAGGGTTTGAAGCATCCCTGTTTCAGAGAATTCTTTGATAAGGAAAATCCTTTACTGAGTGAATCATTGACATAGTTTTTATGATAATCCAAGTAAAATTTAGATCCGGTTTATTAAAAACTAGAAATATATTACTGTTAACTTTGTTTTTAGAACTTAACATTTTATAGAAATGGATAGCCTAAGTTCTGTAAGCTCATATACTCATGCTGAATTGTTTCTGCCTTTGTCTAGGAGCTGCAAAGCTGGTGGTAGCAGTGGCAGTATTTTTACTGACATTTTATGTTATTTCTCAAGTATTTGAAATCAAAATGGATGCAAGCTTAGGAAATCTATTTGGTAAGTTTCTTTTCCTTTAAACCTTATTCTTACTGTGGATATCTAAAGTGTAACTTCTCACATTGGGTCACTGCTGCTACGTCTGCCTAGGAAAGGAATGATTGTATCAATAACTGGTTCATTAGACAATTCTAAAATATGTATGAGGTTGTAGAATAAGTCAGTATAAAGCAGTGGACTTTCTTGAACATGCTGGCATTTTTAATGGTTCTCTTTGCTGCATGGTGAGAAGCATTAGTCATGACTTAAAAGTACACACTCCAGAAAATGCAATGCCCCTAAGGTTACATTGTTCCTCTATTAGAGTTGGCATTAGAAAACTTGGGTGCAAATCTGGCTCTCAGTTGCCAAACAATTAAGAGTCCTACTAGTGCACTTTAGAGTCAGTCACTAGCATTCCTCTTGCTTTCCTACTCTGATTTCCCTCCCACCATTCTCCTCTTTACCCGTTCACTGTTTCTGCATTGTAAAAGTACCCAAGTAAGGTACTTTAACTCAGTCTAAAATTTTCTCAGGAAGACAAGTCCACAATAAAAGGTGCTTGCTAGCAAAGCCAACAGTCTGGGTTTGATTCCCAGGACCCACATAAAGGCAGATGCACGAAGTGGCACATGGATCTGTAACTCATTTGTAGTGGCTAAAGGCCCTCCTAGCATCCTCCCTCTTTTCTCTCTCTCCCCCTCCTTCTATCTTCCTTCCTTCCTCCCTCTCTCCTTGCAAATAAATAAAATATGTAAAAACATTTTTTCCTGAAAAAAAAAAATGACTAGCCCATGCTAGTTAAGCACTCTACTACTGAGTACAACTGTAGCCCTTAACGTAGTTTTAAATTTTTTAAAAAATTTTTTTGTTATTATTTTTATGTATTTATTTGAGAGTGATGGACAGAGAGAGAAAGAGGGAGAGGGAGGGAGAGAGAGAGAGAGAGAGAGAGAGAATGGGCGCGCCAGGGCTTCCAGCCACTGAAAACAAACTCCAGACACATGTGCCCCCTTATGCATCTGGCTAACGTGGGTCCTGGGGAAATAGAGCCTTGAACTGGGGTCCGTAGGCTTCACAGGCAAGAGCTTAACCGCTAAGCCATCTCTCCAGCCCCTAGTTTTTTTATTTTTTAAGTTAAGAACGTATTTTGTATGGGTACATCATGTGTTGATACCATCTTTGCCCTCCTCCCTGCCCCATACCTTAGAGGGCCCTCCTCAGTGGGGTGCTGGTATTCCACATGGGGTTGTGCGTTACGCCTTCGTTACTGGGGAAGCAGTGCCTCTGGACATGATGTCCCTACTTGTGGGTCTTACAATCTTTCTGCCCCCTCTTCCACAAAATTCTCTGAGCCATGGTGGGTGAGTTTTAAGTCGACTTCAGTGGTGATCTTTTAGGAACCTTTAGATTTCTGCTTTGGTAGGTGTTCAGTTTCCTCAGTGTTTGTCTCCTTCATCTTGGCACTGCTTATCAGGCTCACCATGAAGCAGCACTCTTGCTCATCTCCCCACTTCCTCTGTGATTTCACTTGGGTCTTGACTGAGATGTGAGGGGTCGTTTATCTCTTTGGGTCTTGCTACCTTCTGAAAAAGAACAGATTCTCCAAAGGAGAGTCAAGTCAGTACAGGTTAAATTGGATAAGCACTATTAATTTTCAGAGAATTTGATGGATATAGCCCTCTTTTAGCCAAAGACTAGTGGGAGCTTGACATTAGAGAGTATATTCTTTGTCTCCATAGGATTCAGACCTGGTTCATGGGTTCCTTTCCACTGAGCTGATCTCTTAGCCAATCAGAATGCAACAGGATGGGAAAATATTTTTCACCAACCATACCACTGACAAAGGCCTAATATCTAGAATCTACAAAGAGGTTAAAAAAACGAAACAATAAAAAAAATCAAAATACCCACTGAAAAAAAGGAGGTAGATAACTGAATAGGGAGTTCTCAGAAGAAGAAACACCAATGGCTAACACACACTTAAGAAAATGTTCGGGCTGGAGAGATGGCTTAGCGGTTAAGTGCTTGCATGTGAAGCCTAAGGACCCCAGTTCGAGGCTCGGTTCCCCAGGTCCCACGTTAGCCAGATGCACAAGGGGGCGCACGCGTCTGGAGTTCATTTGCAGAGGCTGGAAGCCCTGGTGCACCCATTCTCTCTCTCTCTCTCCTCTATCTGTCTTTCTCTCTGTGTCCGTCACTCTCAAATTAAAAAAAAAAAAGTTAAAAAAAAAAAGAAAATGTTCAACATCCTTAACTATCAGGGAAATGCAAATTAAAACAACTGTGAGATTCAACATCTTACTCCAGTAAGGATGACAATCATTAAAAAAATAAAATACTGTACTGTAGAGATGGCTTACCAGTTAAGGTACTTGACTGCAAAGCCAAAGGACCCAGGTTCAACTCCCCAGGACCCATATAAGCCAGATGCACAAGGTTGTGCATGTGCCTGGGGTTCATTTCTAGCAGCTGGAGTCCCTGGCACACCCATTCTTTCTCTTTCTCTTTTCTTCCCTCTCTCCCTCCCTCTTTTCCTCTTCCAAAAATAAAAATAAAATGGCAACAAATGTTGGTGAGGATGTGGGGGAAAGAGGAACCCTAATTCACTGTTTGTGGGAATGCAAACTTGTACAATAACTGTGGAAATAAGTATGGAGATTCCTGAAAATGATGAATATAGAACTACCAACAGACCTACTTATTCCCTTACTGGGCATTTACTCAAAATGCTGCATGCTTCACTACAGAGATATGTGCTCAACCATGTTCATAGCTGCTCAGTTCATAATAGCTAGAAACTGGCATCAAGCCAGGTGCCCATCATTGGACAAATAGGTAATGAAATTGTGATACATTTACACAATGGAATTCTACTCAGCAGTAAGAGAAAATGATACAATGAAATCGGGAAGTAGGAAAATGGATGGACTTAGAACAGATCATACTCAGTGAACACACACACAATCACAGAAAGACAAACACCACATGTTTGCACTCATCTGTGGTTTGTAACCTGGATCAGCTTGAGTTGCTGGCATACTGGATAGGCAACTTGAGCCCAGACAAAAGCAATGGAAGGTTTTGAAGGGGAGGGGAAGGAAAGAGTTGGGGAATTAAACACAAGACTAAGCCCAAAATGAACTGGTACCGTGGAAACTGTTCTTGAAGGTAGACTAAAAGATATTACCCTCGACAGGAGTATAGGAGGAGCATCAGGAAAACAGGGCCCAGGAAAGAGGGTGGGATGAAGCCTGACCTTATAAATCCTTGGCTCTGACCTGTAACTTGCAGTACCAGAAATAGGTGCTGTCCACATTGAGCTGTTGATCAGAGACCTATGAGGTCCCCAAAACAAGGCAGGCTTTTGTCAAAGCACTTAATTACCTGCCTGAAGTAAAAGGTAAGACCCTATTGCTGAAGACACCATATGCTGCTGACACCGAACACCGAGAGAACTGGCTGGGATCCGGAAGAGAACCAGTCCTCAGACAGTTAACCCATCTAGTGCTGGAAAGCACTACATGAGCTACTAGGGGAAAATGGCCAATGGTGGTGTGAGCAAGCAGGGGTCTAAGCTATTCCGAAGCAATCAGCCTGATAAGAAGTGCACACCATGCTGGGCGTGGTGGCGCACGCCTTTAATCCCAGCTCTCAGGAGGCCAGTATAGTTGAGATTTGATTTTATTTGTTGTGTTTTGTGTACATCTTTGCTTTCTGTTGGATAGCCTGGTGGCCCTTGAAAGCAGCTGGTTCCAGAGGGATAATGGAGGCCCACACGGAAGGCAGTAGGGCTTGTTCAGTCCTGGAGCCCATCGGTGGAGCTGATTCTTGATGGGTTGGTGGAAAGGAAAGAAGCTGATAGGATGGACGTTTCCTACAGAAGCAAGATGCCTGTTGTTCTTTAAAATAATCGGCTTCCACTTATCCTTAGGCTTTGAGTTAAAATTTGGTGAATGACAGGTCAGTGAAAAGAGATTGAGTAGACAAAAGTAGGATCCTAAGAGAGAAGGAAGCCAGTAGAACCTTCTGGAACCATTGGTACAAGTCATTGATTTGGGGGAAGCCCATTGCTTTCAGAGCAGGGTGAAAAGGAGGCTGGGTGAAGCCACAGTGGCAGTTATGCATAAGTAGTGATTCCTCTCCAGTTACCTGTCTGTCTTTCCCTAACTCTGCTTCTCTTCATTTGGATTTTCAAATCTAGTATTTACTGTATGCTTTTAAAGTTATTTTATACTTTATTATTTATTTTCAAGGAAAGAGAGAACATGCAAGGGCCTCCATAAGCTGCTGTAAACAAACTCCAGATGCATGCACTACTTTGTACATCTGGCTTTATGTCGGTAGTGGAGAATTGAACTCTGGTCGTTAGGCTGAGCCATCTCTTCAGCCACTAGACTGTTGTTAGTAAACATCATTGTCTCATCCTGATGTCTCTCTTCTTTGTGCTCTCCCTATCTCCACTGCGAGCTTCATTCTCTGAGACTCTTGAATTTTAGTCTTACAGACGGGGATAAATACAGAATCTCTGCTCTCTGCTTAAGATGATGTAGTGCCACACCACCTTCTGCCTGGTCTTCACCCTGCCCCCCCCCCCCCCGGGTGTCATAGTTGCCTTGTCCCTAAGCTCTCCTGTCCTTTCATCCTTGCCTTTGCTCCTGCTGAGTCCTCACCCTGCATGCCTGCCTCTATCCGTATCACTTTCCAAAGCACTGCGTTGGCACCTCATTTGGGATTATTGCCTCTTTTTTTTTTTTTTTTGTCGGTTTTTTGAGGCAGGATCTCACTCTAGCCCAGGCTGACCTGAAATTCACTCAGTAGTCCTGTTAAAATGTTTTGCTCCAATTTCTGAACTGTGTTCAAGTAACGTAGCACCTGCATCATTTGGCCCTGACTTTATTCTGCCTTACAGTTTTTATTTTATTTATTTAGTTATTTGAGAGAGAGAGAGAAAGGGACAAAATATACATGCCAGGACCTCTAGTCACCTTATGCATCTGGCTTATGTGAGTACAGGATACTTGAATTCCAGTCCTTAGGCTTCCCAGCCAAGTGCCTTAACTGCTAAGCCATCACTCCAGCCCCAAATATGGATCAGTGATTGAAGATTCAGTTTGTTAATATGAGGAGAAACAGTATTTCTAAAGTGGGATTCCCCTAAACCTGTGTTAGTTGGGGAATTACTAGCAATCATGTATGAGCAGTTTGCTTTAGGATAATTGTCCGCTAGTGTTCATTTTGATTGATAGTTCCTGATGTTAAGAACCTGCAAAGTTTTATTTCATTCATTCATTCATTCATTTAAAGTTCAAGGGTTTATATTGGCTTACAGTTCTGTGGGCTGCATTCCATCATTGCAGGGATACCTTGGGGGCAAGTGAAGGAGGTGGACAGTCACATGGCACCCATAGTCAGGAAGCACAGAGCAAACCAGAAACTAGGCCAGGTTAAAGTATCCTAAGGGTCTTCCCTAATGGGTTCACTTTCTCCAGTGATGCCCCATTGCCTAAAGGTTTCACAACATTTTCAAACAGTGCCATTAGCTGGAGATCAAGACACAAGACCCCCTGGGAAACCTTTCACATTTAAGCCACAACATTCCACCCTTGTACCCTGTAGGCTCATACTTTGTCACGGTGCCAAGTGCATTCATTCCAGCTTCCATTGCTCAATTGTTTTTAACAGTCCAGCACTGTTCAGAAGTTCATAGTCTCTTCTGAAACTCAAAGCAGTTACATAACTGAGAGCCCCTATAAGATTAATATGTAAGTTTCATACTTCCAAAGTAGAATGTCACAGAATGGACATTCCCAACCAAAAAGGAGAAATGGAGGCATAGCAAGGAAAGATTGGACCAAAGCAAGACTCAAACCCAGCAATGCAGAGGAAAATTCTACAGTTCAACATCTGGGATCTGAGGCTTGTCATAGAATGATTTGAGCTCCTAGGGGCTTGGGCCACCTCCCTCCGGGTCTCCAACGTACAGCACACACTCCTTCTCTCAGGGCTCACGCTACTCCACTCCACGTCTGCAGCTTTCTTTGGTGGATGTCCCATGGTCCCGGTGTCTTCAACATCCTGGGATTTTGCTCACCCAGTGTCACAATTGTCTCTTGGTGTCTCCTTGAGGGCTCTCTCACCCTGCCACACGTTGCCTGGCCGTGGGAACTTTGGTGCAGGCCTCCTCTGTGACCCACTCTCTGTTTCATTTATGCCTGTAAAGCCAGTACTACCTGGAAGATGCTGCAAAGTTTTGCAAGCTTGAGATGAAGCCTAGCCTCCCTGGAGCATGGCTGAAACAGCTTCTGTGTGCCGTGCCTTCAGGCTGATCCTGTAGCAAATACTTTCCTAGGTCATGGTTTTCAAAGAGAACCCTTCAGGGACATTCTCAGTTAAGGCACTCTCCTTTCCAGTCAATGCATATTTTTAAAGGTAGAGCCTTTGATAGTGGTCTCTTGCCCTCAGGGTACTTTTCCTGTGGTCCTAGTAGAGAAAGAAAGATCTTTTAATAGTGCAGATTTCTTCCACAATTTACAGTTGTTTTCTGAATGTTTCTTGTCAAAAAATTTAAACTTGCTCATAATTCCTTTGCTTGCTAATCTTTACATTTTTCATCTTTCCTCTCTGTCACTCACAGTCTATCTGTTCTCACTGTAGACCTGCATAAGAGCTGTGAACCTAATTGTTATCCTATTGTTAAAATCTCCTTTGCCAACCAAATTAATCCTTTATTTTTGAATTCAGCCTCACTCCTGTTCTCAGGATATGGGCAGAATGCACCTGGATTCTGTGCCAGAATATATCCTGAACTGTAGCCCAGTTTCCAGAAAAGACCTTGTTCCCCTCTGAAACTTCAAGAGCTGAGCTTCCACTGTCCACATTTCTCTTGGCATTACGGTAGTCCAAACTTCCCACCAGAATGAAGCCTTAAGTTCTGCTTTATGGACTTTGGAGGTGAGGGGGCTGCTTTTCTAGCCCAGAGTTCCACACTTCCACATTCTTTCTGAAGACAAGTTCTAAAGGCCTACAAACCCATGGTTAGGATTATTACTGCAACAGCCCCACTTCTTGATCCTGGTTTTCTTTATTACTTTTCTTGTTGCTATAACCAAGAAGAAGTTTAAGGGAGGAAGGGTTTATGTTGGCAGATAGTTCCAGGGGGTACAGCACAATTGGCGGGAAGGCACTGGGGCAGGAACAACTAGCAGCCAGTTACATTTCATTCACAATAAGGAAATAAGCTAGAACCTACGAATGTTATTAGGTGTACCTCAGCTGTATGATTTAAGCACTGTTAGGGCAAATATATTTTTAATATTAGAGTTGAAGTAGTATATTTTATCTGTTATACCTTACTGGATTCCCATCTGTTGAATTGGAGAAAACATTATTTGTGAGGTTTAATTTTAATTCTCATTTCAAAATACATTAGTTATCATTGTTATTGTTTTAGTATTCAGTTTGATTAGCAAAGGACAACAGATTTAAACCAGCATTGGGATTGCTTTGTAATCCATGTCCCCAGCACCCAGAAGACTCTAACTGCAGTTCTTTTAGGGATGAGTTTTCTGTTTTGTCAGTTTGCTTCTATAACATACAACTTCCACAGGCAATTTTGATCCAGGCATATTACAATGTCATTTTAGAAAAATGAAACATTTCTAGAAAAGGAGAGAGAAAATTTTGCCCACAATTAGTAGCTGAAATTACAATGGTATATAGTAACAAAATAACAACAACAAAAATAAACTAATGTTTTGGCGTGAGGATACTGGGTCACTTGGTCACTGGGTCACAACCAGCACATGGGTAGTTTGCTCATCATACTTATGACCATGATTGAAAGTGATAGTAGCTTTGAGCATGCACTCTGTGTTGGTTAATCTCTTGTTGATAACATGGGCAGGATTTAGTATCACCATGGAAACAGATCTCTTGGGATTTCTGTTAGGGATTTTCTAAGTTAGATGATTTGAGGTGGAAAGGCCCACCATAACTGTGGGTGGAGCCTTTCAGTAGGGTGAGGGTCCTGGACTGTATAAAAAGGAGAAAAGCTGAGCACCAGTATTCATAGCTCATGCTACTTCCTCCTTTTTGCTGAGGTGATGGGGGGACACTGGCTCCCTACTCCTATCATACAAGATGGACTCTACGCTGTGGACCTATAAGCTGAATTAAATCCTTTTCCTTCCATAAGCTGCTTGTTGGATATTTGGTCCCAGCACCAAGGAAGTAACTGATCCAGACACTCAGCTAGGAAGCGTACAAAAACCAATCCATATTATCATTGCATATGTTGCTGTAGTAACTGTTCTGTGAAGTTCATTTACTTTTACCCATTGAGATTTAGGCCATTGGTAGGAGTATATGCATAAATTCCTTGTGATGCCATTAAATATTAGGCACAAATAGTTCTAATTATTGTTTAACTTACTGACATTCTTTCATTCAACTAAATCCCAGAGGCCTATTACTGTTCCTTAAAGTTAAATGCTTCGTGTATTGAAAGAAAGTTAGGATTAAAGTTGTCTCATATATTGCAGATAAATAATGCAGTCCAGAAGGGTCTTTGTAGTTTATGACTGTGCCCCGTACATGTGCAGTGCCCTGTTATTTATAACAAGTAATTTATTTGCTTATTTCCTGGATTATCACATTCTTTTTACATGTATTTTTCTTGCATCAGGCCTAGGAGGGGACTTATAGCTTTGGTGGGTGCTGGATAAAATAATATTCATCTATTAAAAAGTCTTCATTAGTTTTTTACCTTCAGGCATCTTGTCCATTTTCACATATACAAGTTATGTGTGAGTTTACTTAAAAGCCTAAAGATTAACAAACTAGTTTGTCTTAAATTGTACCCTAGTAAAGTTTATTGATTGAGTGGCATTCACATATATATATATATATATATATATATATATATATATATATATATATTGCATCTGAAGTTTTACAAGCAAACATGGTTTGATCATTCTAGAGCATTGCCCTAGTTTTCCTCCTCAGTCAGTCCTGTCACCTTTGATCAGTGCTCGGTGATTGATGTCCTGAGACTTTCCTCAGCAGGCTTCTCTCTTTGATGTCCTCATCCGTGTGCGAGTTTTCCAGTTTATATCATTTTCCCAGGTCTTATTTACAGCTGGCCTTGAAACTGTCCCACTTAGGTCTTCTCCTTATGTCTTAAAATGAGCACATCCATCAGAAGTCATCACTTGTGCCCATCCCATCTCCTTACTTGGTCTAAATATTATGGATACAGAGAAGGTGTTTTTCTTCACTGGCTCATGTGAAAATATGAATGCTTCGAGTCAGGTCCCAAGTTCTGTCTATGTTGTTTTCTTAGTAGCTCTGACTCTGTCCACCACGCTTACATTTCTTATTTTCTACCCCAAAGTCGCCTTTGTTTTTACCTAGATTGCTCAGTTAGTATCTTTATGCACTTAGTCTTGAGCTCTTTGTAATCAAATAGGATGTTCTAAAGTCTCCCTAACTTGCTGTTGGCTCTTGGTAGGACTAATAGCACTTTTAGAGTACATGATCATGAGACTTTTGACATTCTTTCGAGGCGGTACAGTGAGATTGGATGACTTGAAAAGTTAGCTCTAAGCTTGGCACAGCCTGTCATCCCAGTACTCAGGAGGCAGAGGTAGGAGGATCACAGCAAATTCAAGACCACCCTGAGATGAGACTACATAGTGAATTCCAGGTCAGCCTGGGCTAGCATGAGACCCTATCTCGAACCCCCCCTCCAAAAAAAAGTTAGTCCTACTAATTACTAAAAAAATGACCTAGGATAAGCACAGTAGTTAACCTTTCTTTCTTGATGACCAGGTTAGTACTCCAAACTAAAGTACTTGACAGAGCGACTTAGTCATGTAAATGAGTCATGTGATCTTAGCCCTGCTTAAATCCCACTGTTCTTTCCCACATCTCCTTAACATAGGTCAGGTAGCTCAGAAGTTCTGATTTTAACAGGGCTCCTTTCTAAGAATTTTAACACCTGAGCCTGCTAATACCCCCTGCTTTGTTTAAAAAAGATAAAATGAAGCTGAGAATTGAAAAATTCATATGAGAAAGAGAGAAATGGGCACACCAGGGCCTGTAGCTACTGCGAATGAACTCCAGACACATGTACCACCTTGTGCATCTGGCTTACATGAGTACCGGGGAATTGAACCTGGGTCCTTAGGCTTCGCAGGCAAGCACCTTAACTGCTAAGCTACCTCTCCAGCCTGAGGTTGAGAATTTGTAGGTATCACACTGTCATGCTGCTCTGGATGGATTTTATTTTTTCTCTCATTTAAAAGAGCTTTGGTCTGGATCTCCAAAATTATATCCCTGAGATACTGGAAAGGATGTGCCTAGTACCTGTGTTGATGACCTTCCCTCTCTTAGTTTCATGTTTTGTTTAAAAATCTGTGAATCATTTTAGTGTTTAGGTTATGGTGTGGATAAAGGTGGCTTTCTGCTGTATTCCATGCATTAAACTTTCCCACATTATTTATTACAATAGCTTTATAGTTTCAATGGTGCATAATATTCTGCTGTGCTTCCCTTGGGTAATGAAGCTTCCCTTACTTGATCATGTTCCCTTTAAACAGCTAGATATTATCTTCCAGCCTTGGCTTTCGGTTCCCTACTTTGAATATTGGACATACAGGAAATTCACAATTATCAAAAATAGTACAGAAGTAAAAACTCAATGACTATTTATAGTCAGGCAGCTGGCTGACATTATCACACTGTGTACTTATTAGTCAAATCAGGAGCTGGCTGCTACAATACTTTGAAAATCTGAGTTCTCATTTCCTGGGCTGCGATCAGATGTTGGTCCTTTGAGGAAGCTTGGAGTACAGTTGTGATAGATAGCCAGGTTGAAATTCACTGGGGTTGGTAAGAATTGGTCTTCCTTAAGCTGATGAATTATAAAACTCTCAGTAACTATGCTTTTTTTATTACACTAAATGCATTTCTATGTGAAAAAAATTCCCCCACCACTCACCCTTTTCCATCCCTCCAAATCCTCACCTAACCACAAGATAGGCTTACATAATTCTCTAGGACCATGTTGCATTTTATCCAACACTGCACAGAAGCTTATGTTGACAGACACATGTATTTATAGTCACTTAGTGGGACATCTGTAGAGGAGCTTTTTGATTGGGATTTATATTTATAGTAATTAATGGAAATAAAATGCAACATTAAAAATAAAATGTGCTGTCAGTGCACTCCTCTCCATCATCCCCACCACATAATTGCCTGCAGTGACTCTCACAGTAAGTTTCTTTCAGTTTCTCTGAAGTGAAGTGATATACTTAGTGTGTACTGAGAATATTCAACACTTTTAAAAAACATACTTTTAATTATTTATTTGCAAGCAGAGTGAGGTGGAGATCAGACAGACAAGGAGAGAATGGGCACTTCAGGGCCTCCAGCAGCTGCAAATGTACTCCAGAGGCTTGTACCACCTTGTGCATCTTGTTTATATGGGTACTGGGGAATCGGACTTGGGTCATTAGGCTTTGCAGGCAAGAGCCTTAATGGCTAAGTCATCTCTCTTGCCTCAAGCACTTTTTTTTTTTTAAGGTAGAGTCTCAATCTAGCCCAGCCACAGTGATCCTCCTGTCTCTGCCTCCCAAGTGCTGAGATAAAAGGCGTGTGCCACCACACCCAGCTCAAACACCTTTCTTTATAGGCTTGTTGAAAGCTTTAAATATGCTTATGCTTACAAGGTAGCTGGTTGCCAATAGGCTTATTCTTTCTAACTGAGGTAAATTTTGTTTTCTCCCCCCCCCCCCCTTAGCAAGATCAGCGCTGGACTCCGCCTCACGTTGTAAGTATTTTATATCAGTGTTTTCCAGATGGTTTACTCTGTCTTTAGACCTATGAGAACTTATACTCAAAACTTGCTTTTAGCTCATATGAGCAAAAACTGATTCAGAAGTCATATTTTATACAGACTTTATTAAATTAGACAGCATAGTGTTCTTGACTTTTTGGTGGGTCATGCGTATGTTTCTGTGGTGTGTGTGCATGTGCTTGGGAAGGCCAGTGGTCGAGATTGGCTATCTTCCTCAGGCATTCTCCTTCTTACTTTTGAGAGAATCTCACACGGAACATCTGAGCTCACCTATATGCCTAGTCTAGCTAGCTCACTGCCGCATCTGGCATTCTATGTCGGCTCTGGGGGTCCGAACTCAGGCCCTCAGGCTTGTGTGGCAAGTGCTTTATTTAAACAGCCCTCAGTGCTTCACTGTTCATGGATGTGGTGCTCCACTGCTGTGACTTAGCTCCTATGTTCTAAGTGTAGACAGTGATGGCATAAAAGAATTCACAGCTGAAAATCGTAGAACGTTAGGCTTTGTGGTGGTCCTGGATTTTGTCCAGCTGAGGACTGAAAATTCAGAGCAAGAATTCAAAACCTCTCACACTACATTGAGGCATACTTTGATGGATCTTCTGCTCATCAAAATCATTGGGCTTGATCTGTTTCTTCTAGTTTTTGGGTCATTCCCCAAGGCTCTGAGCTATGTCCTTTTGTATTGTTATCACTGTTTTTTTTTTTTTTTTTAAGTTCTCTGAAACCCTTAGGATAAGAAGTTCTAGCATATTTCTGTTATATATGTGTATCTTGATTTGTTTTTCTTTTTTAGATAATGCCCTTTTCGACTTGAGATACCAAACAAGCTTGCTATAGGGTCTTATTAACTTGTTTTCTAAGACACATATTTATCTTCTCCCCAAAGCTACAAAGCCTCCCAGGTACAAATGTGGCATCTCTAAAGCTTGTCCCGAGAAGCATTTTGCTTTTAAAATGGCAAGTGGAGCAGCCAATGTGGTGGGACCCAAAATCTGCCTGGAAGACAATGTGTGAGTACGGGACTGCTGACAACTGGAAGGTGTTGTATTAAGTGATAGCTGGTCAACCCGAAGGGAATGGATCTTCTGAAAACGCCTTTTAAAAAATGGTTGTGATTTCAATTTTCACTCTGTGGTTCCCCCCATGCATTAGAGAATGACAGAGGACACTGACACCGAACTTAGCCAGCTTCCCACACGCATGGCAAGTTTCCTGTGCATGAATTCTGTACGTGTGGCCTGACTCCCATTTGATTGCCACCAGATGCATGTGGCGGTTTTGTTTCTTTTGACTCTTAAGTACTTGGGAAAAATACTTCAATTAAAATCAAAAGCCCCATTCTTGGGTTACTCGGAACATGGCAAGTGCTCTGTGGCCCCGTGGTGGCTCCTGGCTACCAGTTGAGTCCCAGGTAGAGAACATTTCTGCTGACAGTGTTGTCTGGAAAGCAGGTGTTTTTCCTTATAGGCCAGAGTCTTTCATCTTCAATATTTGGATGCTGCTTGTTGTTGTAAGAAGCGACAGGTGGCCATGGAGGCCCACGGCCACACAAAATCACTCACCACTAAGCCGAGTTGCCAGGCTGCTTCGCTCCACACAGGATGGGTTGTAGCTTTTCCACTCTCCTGCCTCACTGTTAGCTACACACGTCCCTGCCTCTGAGATTGCGAACTTCCTTTTACTTGTTTGTGTATAAGCTGCCCAGAAAACAAGGTGCCCGAGCTCACTTAAACTATGTGTGAAGTAGCAAATGGGCATTTGATTATTATGTAGACCAAAAGAGTAAAGTGACATACTGATTAAAGAGGCGAAACTCTGCAGTTTCTCCCAGCTGTGTGTGTGAATTTCAGATAGCTCCTGAAGTTTTATCCCAGGTCCCCCCACTCTTTTTGTGTAATAAATTATAAGAAGGTTTAACCTCATGGCTAATAATTTTCTTGCAAAATTGATGGTCTGCGGTCTCATTTCCTTTCTTTTCCCTTCTGCTGACAGTGATCCTTTGTGAATCTGACTTTATGGTCCCCCTTCTTGCCAGCAGTGCTCTGCTGTGATCCCGAGAGCTGATTTCTCAGGATGCTAGTCTACTCAACTGATGCATAGCAGGGTTCCTATGTAGAAGTTTCTGTTCGTAGAAGCATTCCCTTGTGTTTTCATCTTATTTCTCTAAAGAGAACCCCAAGTTTGAGTCTAACAAACAGGCTGGGAGTTCCTTTGGAATATGTAGATTACCTCAGTCTCCTGTTCCGCTCCTAGAAGTGTGCAACTTAACGCACAGAAGAGGAGCTCAAACTCTTTCAGAATGTGGTTTTCCAACCACAGTTAAGGTCAGAAAGAAGGAGAAGTACTTGGTTGGCAGTGGGGCCTGGTCAGGCTGTAGTGTGCTTGGAGCCAGAGACTTCGTTCCAGCTTGGAGGGCTTGTCGCATAGGATTGTACTGTTTCAGGTACTTAACCACTGATCCAGCCACATTTCAAGAATCATTCTGCCATTCCCATCAGAGTAAATAGTTGATGGGATTTTATAGGCCTGGCAATGAAGCAAGGTCCCATAGAAGGGCTGAGTAATTGGCCAGGGATTGCCAGTGGAGAGACTGCAGGGACCCATTCCTAGTCCATTGCTTTTTCTGGTATGTTCTATTTCCATATTGAAAGACTCAAACTTTTATACATTTCCTAAGTGTCCCTCATTTACCTGTTCAACAGGTCTTTCTTGACTGTGATCCATCCTGTTGTAGAATTACTCTAGTAGAGACGACAGATGCTGAAAAAGCAAGTGAAAGAAAGCATATGAAATCCAGTGACTGGACTGCGACCCCAGCTTTGCAGGCTGCTGGGCCTGTGAGATGCCTCGGGTGTGAGTGAGCGAGAGCGGGAAGTCAGCGGTCAGTGGAAGGTTGGGAATGGCTCTCAGGACAGTGATGTTATGGTTTGAGGGCCTAGGGATAGGAAGAAAACCAGGTGTGGAATGAAAAAGAATATCCTAGACAGAAGGAGGAATGCGCTGAAAGGTCTTATGATGAAAAGCTGTGTAGAGAGGTGACTAGGCTGGGCCACATAAGGAACATACAAGCAGTACAGGTAAAGGGTCACAGTTTTTTTTCTAATTGTGTGGTGAAGTTGATAAGGTTTTTTAGACTCTGGTATGATTTCATTTGTATTGAAAACACCTATTCAGCTGCTGTGTAAAATGATTCAGAAACTAGAATAGAGAGGACAATGGACGGCCACTGCTGACTGCTGCCAGCTCTTGGATATAGCCTTCCTAGTGCCAGTGACTTCCCTGAGCTGTATACTCTCTGGCATGTGTAAGGAAATAATAAAAATGTGAATTAAAAAAATTATTGTGAATGTTTTCTTGTTCCTGCCCCAAGTACGTGCAGCTCACTGTGGAGATAAGATTACTTTAGATCACCAACTCTCGGTGGAGGGATTTTGCTTCCTAGGGGATATTTGTCACTTGTCATCACTTGTGGAGATGCTACCTGAAAAGACGGAGAGGTGCTGCTGTACATTCTCAGTGCTCTAGACAGCCACCTAAAGAAGGATCAGACCCCTAATGCCATGCTAGGCTCTGACACAGACAAAAGATGATAATGAAGATGAGGGTGGTAAGCGGAACGTATTGTGGCACCGAGAATGCATTTAAGTGTCTCAGGTAGAGATAGACAGTCCTAGTCTGAACCTCACACGTCATAAACCAGCCGTTGCTACCTTGTATTCCCTTTATGTGAAACTATCCAACTGTTGCCTTCAAATATTGGCATACTCATTTGATGAAATTATATGAAGTTGATGTTAGCAACATTGTATTATCATATTAATACTTGTACATTAATATAGAGGAATACATAGATTATTTTGAGATGTTTTACTTTTTAAAACATGTTTTTTATTTATGTAAAAGAAAGAGACACAGAGAGAGAATGAGCACATCAGGGCTTCTAACCACTGCAGACTAACTCCAGACACTTGCACCACTTTGTGCATATAGCTTATGGGTATTGCGATACCTGAGTCCTTAGGCTCCCAGGCAGGCAAGTGCCTTAACTGCTAAGCCATCTTCCAGCCCAGGTTTTATTTATTTTGGTTTTTTGAGATAGGTCTCCCTGTCTAGCCCAGGCTGACCTGGACTTCACTGCATAGTCTTAAGGTAGCCTCAGACTCATGGTGATCCTCCTACCTCAGCCTTCAGAGTGCTGGGATTAAAGGCCTGTGCCACGCCTGGCAGGTTTTACTTTTTAAAACAAGGAACAAGCCTGGGCCTTCAGCTGAGGGCAAAGAAGTAGAATCAATGTTAAGTACTAGCTAGGTACTTATATAATCATTCAAAATACCACGATTTTACAAAAGTAAAACCCTTCTAAACTCATGAGGAACAAATCAAGTAAGAACAAAACAAAATACATCCAGCTGAGTGGATTTGGCTCTGAGCTGTGGTTGGCCAAAGTCTACTTTAATCCTTTAAGAAGCAGTAGCTGGAACATGCGGTAGATATCTGAAACAGAACTGTATCTGAAGATGTTTAATGATGGTTACTTCCTTTAGATTGTTGCCTGGAGGTGTGGTGTGGGTAGAGCTTTAAATTGCTGTTTGTAGGAGGGGCTAATCTTTATACATTTTAGATCTTTTGTAGTTTTTTATTTATTGCAAGTTTGCGTTTGGAATTTGTGTTTAAAACTTGAGAAGCTGCTGCCCTCTGGTGGGGAAAGTATGTCATTGCCCATCTTTGTTACCTGTGCTTTATGATGTATTTAAGTTTATCACAACACAACAGAATATTCTGAAAAGGCCACTACTTGGAAAAATGCTGACAGTTATCACTGATTTTTAGTTATTAATCTGACACATTAGTCCTCACTATTGCCTCTTAGTATTGACTGTAAAGTGTACTTGGCTAATATATTATCTAAAGCACTAATGATGTACATTTTGTAAAGTTCTTCCCCTTCGGTGCAGACAAGAGGTTAGTCATTTGGTAAAGCCCAGACATTTTTATGTATGGACACAGACACATTCTTTTGTTTAAACAGCTTGGGGATGTTGTTTCAATAGTGTACAGTCAGTAGTTTGTGGTCTATTTGTAGGTATGTGCAAACTTGCCCAGTCTGTTTTAGAGCTTTTTGTTTATTTTTAGACAGAATTTCATTATGTAGCTCAGGCTGTCCTGGACTTTCTGTGTAGACAAGGCTATTCTCCAACTTGTGGCAGTCCTCCAGCCTCTGCCTCTTGTGTGCTTAGATGGCAGGTGGGCATCACTCTGTCTGCCTTACAACACTTCTGTACTACCCAAAGAAACTCTACCCTTTAGCTATTCTGCTAGTACATTCTCATCCTACTCCACCTCCAGCTGACAATTCCTAATCCCCCAATTATTCTTTTCCATAGATTGGCTTATTTTAGAGAATTTTGTCTAGATAAGTTTCGAATGAGGGAAGCATTCATGTCTGAGCACTCTGTTACTCATTTTGCCCTTAGATTGTAAGTGACTTCCATGGCATGTCACTTCTGTTTCTTGCCACACAACACTACAGAATACAAAAAAAGTGATTGTTAGATGAGAAGGGCTGGGATGGCATGCCCTGATGTCCACATATGTAATGGGTTTTCTTGACTGCTGTTGCTTACTGTGCTGCAGAGCAGGTAGAAATGGGCTGGGGTTCCATTCCTAATATTGTCTAATGTAAATGTTTGCTTGCAAAGTATTATGTAAGGACGTTGCTTTAAAGTTGATTTGATACTGGGCTGACCCTGGCTTGTTGGTCTGTTCTCTTCATGGTACTCTTTCCCTCTACAATGCTGATTGTTTGATGTTTAAGCAACACTGTTTTTCATATGACTATTTTTGTGATGTATTTGTATGCAGTATTTAATTCTAATAATTTTGTCTTCATTTTGTGTCCTTCAGTTTGATGAGTGGTGTTAAGAATAATGTTGGAAGAGGGATTAATGTTGCTTTGGCAAATGGTAAGAATAATTATTGTTTTATGGACATGATCAGTGAATGTGGCCCCAAGTAATATCTACCTTACGAGGAATCAGATTTAAAGGTGCCAGACTTGACACTGGTGCCCTCCTATCCTAACCTCCATAGTTGGACACTGGGTGTCTAAATATTGATTGTGCATTCCTAAGAGATTCTCTAGAATCCAGAGAGCTTCCTGGGAGATTGTCTACAAACACCCAAACAAATACTACATTGATGCAAATCCTTCTCATGTCTAGCACAATATGAAGCTAGGTAAACAAGAATGAGGGGAGTAAAATGACAGCGGGTGATAGGCTGTTGGGTAGGTAGAGAAAGGAAGGAGGAGGAACAGTAGTTTGTTACAGTTTCATCACTGTCAGAATTGTTTTCACAAGCTCATTCATGAAAATGCAAGTTCACAGAATTACGTCTGAAAACCCAGCCCATGAACTGAGGGCATGTTGATTCTTTGCTTCCACACTCTAGATTTTTGTAAAACTAAACAAAAGTAAGTTTTTTTTTTTTAATCTACCAGCCACCTTACCCAGTTTACGAAGTGGGAGAGTACTCATCTTTCATATGTGGCAAAATTTTGAATTTCCACATTATTCATTTTAAGGATGTTTAATATCTTTTCATCTGTTTAACCATCTTCAAGGGAAGTTTAAATTTTATTTTAGAATGGTTTTACTATATAATGTAGTATCTGATTAAGTAGTGCTTTTTCATTCTGAAAATTTGGGGATAATTCATTTTTTAAAAATATATTTATTTATTTATTTATTTGAGAGGGAGGTAGAGAGGGAGGGAAGGAGGGGCAGGAAGGGAGAGAATGGGTGTGCCAGGTCCTTTAGCCACCTTAAATGAACTCCAAACACAGGCTGCACCTTGTGCATCTTGCACAAGGTGGGTACTAGGGAATCAAACCTGGGTCCTTAGGCTTCACAGGCAAGCATGTTAACCTCTAAGCCATTTCTTCAGTCCTTGGGGGTAATTCTTAAGTGAGGGAAGTGGATAGCACATAAGGCTGAAATGGACTAACACTGAGATAGTCTGAAATCTGTAATGAATTTCTATGCATATAATTTCTATTTTACTTCTTTGGTGTGTGTGGTATTTATTTTTAATTTGTTTATTTGAGAGAGAAAGAGGCAGAGAGAGAGATAGGGAGGGGGGAGAGAATGGGCATTCCAGGGCCTCTGGCCATTGCAAAGGAACTCCAGACACATGTGCCCCCTTGAGCATCTGGCTTACATTGGTACTAGGGAGTCAAATGTGGGTCCCTAGTCTTCACAGGCAAGTACCTTAACCACTACATCATCTCTTCAGCCCTTGGGGATAATTCCTAAGTGAGAGAAGTGGTTAGCACCTGAAGCTGAAGTGGATTAACACTGAGATTGTCTGAAGTCCATAATGAATTTCTATGCATATGATTTTTGGTTTTCTTTTTTTCTGCTGTGAGTGTCTATTAATATGTGTGATGTGTTTCTGTGTGGTATATACATGCTTATGCACACTCCCATGTGCATGCATGTGGAAGATGAGAGGAAGACAGTAGACATCTTCCTCTCTCACTCTTCTACCTTATTTCCCCGAGACACAGTCTCTCTGAGGCTGGAGGCCCACCTTTTATTGTTAGACTGGCTGACAAGGGAGCTCCAGTGATCCTCCATCTCTGCCGCCCTCTGTGCTGGGGTTTAAGGGTAGGAGCAGCCTGCTCAACATTTTCTCTGTGTGCTGGAGGTCAAACTCTCTCCTCATGCTTGCACAGTAAACACTCGTAGCCACTGATGCTTCTTCTCAGGACCATAATAGATTTAAAGTTCTCAAAATGATGCCTTCTCTGCTAATGACTTCATGCTAATCACTGAGGAAGATGATTTGTCTCTGCATGTATGGTATAGTTCAGTTGCATAATTTGATTTGAATTCAATCTCTTTCAGGAAAAACAGGAGAAGTATTAGACACGAAGTATTTTGACATGTGGGGAGGAGGTATGTGTGAATAACTTATGCTATTCTGTTGCTGGCACTGACTTAACCACCTCAGCATAATGTGGCCCATTCAAGTAGGAATAGTGGCGTTGTGTGCATCTTTATTTGTTTTTCTCATTTCCATTTCACTAAATGTGCAGCAGTATTTGAATGATAGTCATATTGCTTATGGTTTGCTTATGGTGAGAAGGTTGTGTGTGATTGAATAGAGTAACATCAAAGCCAAGATTTGAAAAGCATCTGGGTTCTGTGTCTTTAAAGAACAACTAATATAAACAACCCTGGGCTCCTTTAGGTTTCTGTCTGAAGTTTATTTATTTAAAAGATCACTGTAAATTGGTGTGGTGGTGCATGTCTTTAATCCCAGCACCAGGGAGCCCAAAGTAGGAGAATTGCTATGAGCTTGAGGCTAGCCTGAGACTACATAGTGAATTCCAGGTCAGCCTGGAAAAACAAAAAGATCACTATAAACCAATTTAAGCATTTCTGATTAACTAAATTGATTTGTGCACATACAATTTTTCTCAAAAATTTGTCTCAAATTAATCATAAATAGGAGTGTCTAAAATTTAATATTAGCTGGTTTTAGAAAAGCAATAATTCTATATAATCCATCCTTATGCCTCTGCTACTTTAGAGTAGATGGATATTTAAGAGAAGAAATTGAATTTTCATTCTAGTATAGTGGGTGTAGAGAAATTCACAAGTATTTTTCCATCCAATATCTGGAAATTCATCCAGGAGTAGGAAGATGTCACCAGCAAGCAGAGCCAAGACTCCCAGAAGAATGGCACCCACAGGGGAGGTTCTTCATGTGTGAGGGAAAGCTGGCACAATCTTTGTGTCTGAGTCTGTTTGCACTTCTCCCTCCCTCTCTGTGGTCCTCAGGTCAAGCCAGCAGGTCAAACTTAACTTTACTCTTTCTCTATATTTTAAAAAATCTGTGCTCAGTTTTCAGACAAACAGTTTGTTTAACATTTCCTTATCTTATAAGAAGATGCTGTGTATTACTTATTTTTTTAAGACTTGGAGAGCATTCCATAGCTGTCAAAGCTGTTTTAATATACATGCCACCATTAGTTTAGATTCTAAAGACAGTTGATCTTAGTAGAAATTGTCACATAGTAACTCTTCCATGAAGCCGGAATGGCCCTGTTCTCTCAAAGGAGATGAATTGCCACTGAAGGTGCCCTCCTCCCAGTTAGAAAATGCATGCAGCTTGCTTTCATCTTTCATTTGTGTAGAATCGGTTGTTAGCTCTTTTCCCCTTCTGAATTAAAAATGCTATCATTATACTCACTTAGAGAAATTCGTAGAAATCTTTGCAGGAGGATTGTATTAATAAACACATCTGATTTTGTCTACCTTTTGGATTACTTTTCATTAAAAACTATGATGGAAACATCAAATAATGTTAACTTTAGAGATTATTGATACGGTAAATTGATTGTTCTAAGAAGAAACTCTGAATTCTTTTTCTTCAGATGTGGCACCATTTATTGAGTTTCTGAAAGCCATTCCAGATGGAACAATAGTCTTAATGGCAACATACGATGATGGAGCAACCAAGTATGTATGCTTAAAACTTAACACATTTGGTAGCTATAACCTAACAGGAATGAAAGAGCTACAGTCTTTCTGAAAAAGATTTGTTAAATGGATTTAGCTTGTCTAATTCTGATTAAATAATATCAGCATTTGTTGTCAGTTTCTTTCCTTTCTTCCCATGTGACTATTTCTTATGCATATGTTTTTGTGAAATTAGTACCACATTGTACATAAGTATTTTGAACTTTCTTGTATATCTAACAACCTAAGCTGTTTTCCCTGGACTAATGCTTGCAGTAGGATCCTTCCTGGCTCAGCTGGGCAGCTCATTGCTGGACTCACATTTATTCAAAGTTCCTGTTACTGGAAAATTTTTTAAAATAACATGGTGGTAACACATTATCTTATATAATTATTGTTTTCATTTGCACCTTTATAACCATCTTCTTTGGGTAAATTCCTAGAAGTCAATAACAGGAACTTTGACAAGCTAACTCCATTTGAGGACAGGGGAGAGTATGGGCACAGTAGGGCCCCTGACTACTGCCAAAAAAAATGTCCAGATGCTTGTGCCACCATGTGCATCTGGCTTATGTGGGTACTGGGGTCTTGAACCTAGATCCTTAGGCTTCACAGGCAAGCCGTTTAACCACTGAGCCATCACTCCAACACAACAATTTATCTTTCTAGTTTCTTCTACTTTTAAACTTTAGAAGGACTTTTCATCTTTGTATTAGATAATTAGCTTTCTTTTCCAGCAACTTTACTATTTCCCTATATTTTAAAAAATCCATTTGTAATTTCCCAGAGATTTACAATGTCTCTGTTATGTTAGGCTCTTGACTTTGATTTGTTTCTGAAATTTCTCTTCTGCTAACCTTTAGTTCTATTTCTGAAGACATTTTTAATTATTTTATAAGATTTCTACAAGTATTATTTCATACCTCTGTGAGGGACTAAGCCCCCTTTCACATTCTTTGAAAAGATAATACATTTTATAAATGATGCCAAGCTGTTATTCCATTGACATTGTGCATTTTATCTGGCTCAGCTAAAGCTATATTAAATCTATAAATTGAAAAAAGAAGAAGCCTGAAAAAAATCACTCACTTCCATGTAGCAAGAAGTTATAATTAGGCTTCCTTAATCAATAAATAAGTGGCTTACATTGTACTTTGGCTGAGAGAACAGGGAACTGCATGTGTAAATTGAAGTTTTAACATAAGCTCCCTTTCCCAGCTAGACACACATGAACTTTCTTCATCACTGGATTCTTTCATTGTTACCCCTGATGGAAAACAGACCTGCTCCCATTGTCTGTAGATGAGCTCATAGCAAACCATAACTGTTCATCACAGACTGTTGTAGTATGCATGTCAAGGCTTCCTAAAAATGTCCCAAGCCAGGGCTAGTTCCTTGGAAGGCTCAGTTTTCTCTCTGCAGGTGTCACACCTGCTGGAGGTGCCCTTGCCCTTTCCCTACTTGAAACAAGCAGAAAAGATTTGTGAAGAAATGTTCTTTTGCTGGGGTGGTCTTTCTGAATCTGTTCAAAAGTCATTAACTTGGGTAGATGGAATAGCACGGCAATAAAAACATTCCCCTCATCACTCGATACTTGCAAGGATTTGAAGCTGATTGGTATTTCTATTCGATTTCCAGGCTCAATACATATGGCTCTCTTAATCTGTTATCATCTTCAGTTTCCAGTCCGATTTTCCATCCTGGCTGTGCTTCTGGGGCGTTGCTTGTTGTCTTAAAACAAGTGCCCCAAATTAAGCACACTGTTCCAAATGTGGTCTGGCCAGCACAGGCCTCAGAGGAAATGCTAACTTGCCATGTTTTGGAGATTGCATTTCTTTGAATATTCATGCAGACTGGTATTATATTAGTTTTCTTTAAGTTATCAAGTCACATTTTTGGGACACGAGTTTTTGGTTAAGTTAAATTCTCAGATCTTTTCCTTTGATGTCAGGCTTGTCTGTCCGTCCGTCCTTCCTCCCTCCCTTCTTTCCCTCTTTTTCTTTGTTTTTAAAGCCACTGCCAAGCCAGGTCTTTCTCCCCATTCAGAAGTGGGTTATGTTGAAGTGAAGGACTTGATATTCTTGTTAGATTTTGCTGATTTGGTCCTGTTTGTTCTGACATTTGTCCTAGGAGGCTTCTGTGATCCAGGCTTTGTACTGTCTCCAAAGCCATTCTTGTGTCTAAATTTAAGCCCTCAATAAAAATATTTACAAAGGGCCGTGTGCCACCCTGCTTGAGGCTTCGTCCTCCGAGGGATTTATCCTTTAATCAGCTGCAGAAATGACTTTACATACAGCTGCCAGGGCACCCCAGTGGGCATACCATCCAGCTGCAACTTCATTATTTTACTCTTAGCAGCTGTTTTCCGAGACTATCAGATGCTCACTTGAAATTCATGGAGGAAACTAATTGCAGTATCCTGATCTGCTGCCACATAGCTTGAATGTCTAAGATGTCATTAACTTTTCTTTTTCCTTCCGGCTATTCCCCACCCCCTCCCCACCACTTTTATATTAATGCTTTTGGGATCTCAGTGGATAAAGGTGACGACTGCTATTCCTTTTTTTTACCCCACAGTGATCAAACACAGCTTACTTTCTTGGGCCATCCTATGGCCATTGCAAACCCATGACTCCTCCCATTCCTCATACTTGGTATCAGATGTTCTTTTTTTTTTTTTTTTTTTTTTTTTGAGGTAGGGTCTCACTCTAGCCCAGGCTGACCTGGAATTCACTATGGAGCCTTAGGGTGGACTCAAACTCAAGGTGATCCTCCTACCTCTGCCTCCCGAGTACTGGGATTAAAGGCATGAGCCACCACACCTGGCTCAGATGTTCTTTAATAGGACTGGCCTGGAAGGTGGGTCAGTGGATAAAGCGCTTGTCGCACGCTCCAGGCACAAATGGGAATCCTTGAGTTTAGACCCCCAGAATCTATGTAAAGCTTATATACCACAAGTTTCTGTGATCCCAGCACACCTAGGGCAGGAAGGGATATGGAGACAGAATTGCCCGGATGCTCACAGGCCCACTAGCCTAGCCACCACAGTGGTAAACAGTGAGAGACCCTGCTTTACCAAGGTGGAAGGCAAGGACTGGCGATCAGTTTTGCCCTTTAACCTCTGCATGTGTGCAATGGCACATGTGCACCCTGCAAAAAAGTTCTTGATAGTGTTGAGTCTCGTCTAGTTCTGAGTGTTACAGGATTCCTGGTAGTATCTTAAAGGCGTTGTTGTTAGTAATACGGTTTACTTCATGCTTTATTTCTCAAGCTTTCCTTTTTAAAATCATGTGCCTTCCTGTGGTAGCACTAACTTTGAAACTGTCCTTCCCCCGCCCCTCACCCCGTCCAGATTTGTTAGCAGTAGCTATGTAGTAGAAATTACTGGGGTTTATTTTTCCAGAACTATAATCTTTCCTAAGAATTTCTCCCTGACTGGGTAATGAGCTGCCTCTCCTGGCTGTGCTGTCCAGTTGCTTAGCATTTCTTGTTCTTCAGACCTGAGGAAAGTGGTGAGCCTCTTCCAGTTTCTGATGCTTCTGCTCAGCTGGTGCTCCCGGAACTCCTATCAGTTGTCCTTTTTGCTTTCTGTGCTTTTGAGAAAGGAGGCATTGGTGTGGTTCAATGGTGTAATACAGGCTACGGGTGCACCTCCTTTCCCAGACTTCCGCCTGCAGTCCCTGCTTCCTCTTCCTGCTCCAGGTTGTCCCCACGCACCACGGGGTGTCTTATAGTAAAATGTGACCTCTGGCTTTGTCTTCCGGTTGTCTATTTATCTTACAATCCTTTACTAAATATTTGGTACAACATAAAATTTTAACAGCTCAACCCTTTAAGACCTTTAGTAAATACTGAAAACATGCGACAAACTCTTTGACACTCCTATTCAGAACAAAAAAGCAAATATCTTCAAGTTTTAGGCTATATATGAATATGTTAATTACCTTGTCTTTCAAAGTAATAGGGTATTTTTATGCCTTTATATTGATTGCTCAACATACTGGCTGTGTTGTATGTCTTTAAATTGCCTTTAGAGATATGAAATTGTCTTTTACTTAAATAGAATATAGCAACAAGAAATAAGCTTCACAGGAAATAGGACATGGTCCCATTAGAAAACCACAGACACATGCAGGGACAAGGGTCAGTGTTTAATATTCTCCGGGAGGACTCATGACTATGATTAAAAGTATAGAATGCACAGAGGAAAGCCATTTAGGGGTCAGAATCTTGAGGGAGCCCCATTCAGGTTTCCAACTGTCCCCAGTGGAGTCAAGCAGGGCAGGCTTAATTCTACCGCTAGCGTGTGATCACAGTGCACTTGTGTGCTCTACTGGAGACGCTCACCAGAAGTCACCATCCAGCATTTTTCCTGCTGTGTGGTCACATAGGCACCAGCCCCAAATTCCAGACTCCCCAGTGGAAAGCATTGCTTGTGCATGTGGGGGCAAGGAGCCATCCCCACCTGATCTGGAAAGGGGAGGGGCCTTTCCCAAACCCACATGTCCGTATGTCAGCAAGGCCAGTCTTGCTGGGCAGCCTTTCTAAGAAGGAGAACTCAGACCTGCTGTATTAATACCTTTCTGCCCCAGAGCTCCAAGGGATGAGATTTGTCTGTGACTCCATTGGCATGGCTGCATTATTGATTGCAGTGCTCACTGAGCTGAGAAGAACAGAAGTAAGGATGACGGTCTCTGCAGTATGCTTCTTTAGTTGTGGCAAAGTTCAGATAGAAAAGATTTTCCTTGTTACAGGAGGCTGGACCTTCAGTTCACATAATCGCCTATATAATCTCACTTATGAATTTAACGTGTAGTATGTCAGTTGATTATGAGCAAACATAAAGGCCTCTGAGGTGGTGAAGTGTATTTTTCTGAGATGTGAACATGGGTGGAGTCTTGGACATTTCTGGAGGCGGAAACCTTTAGCTGCCAGTGAACGTACTGCCCACCCTCTCCTTGCAGCAGGTTTTGTTCTTGCTCCGGCATTAAAACTCTTGTGGGGCTGGAGAGATGGATTAGCAATTAAGGCGCTTGCCAGCAGATCCAAAGGACCCAGGTTCAATTCTCCAGTACCTAGGTAGAGCCAGATGCACAAGGTGGCACCTGCATCTGGAGTTCATTTGCAGTGGCTAGGGGCCCTAGCATGCCCATTCTTTTTATCTGCCTCTTTCTCTCTCAAATAAATAAATAAATAAGTAAATAAATATTTAAAGGGTCATTTGGTGATGTTGCAAAGTGAAGCACGTTGGAGAAACTGTATGAGTAGAATTTGTCTTCCGAATCTGTGATTTCCTGACTGTTGGAAACAAGGAAACAGGGCTCAGTCAGTACTTTGAGGGAGTTCCCTTTGCCTAGTGAGAAATTGCTTGTCAACAGAGCAAACAAATGAAACATGAAAGCTGATATGGCTAGGATAGCCCAAAAGCCAGCCTCCCGCAGAGACTGGGGAGAAAGCCAGGGCGAGTGTGTGCCTCTATGAGTGGACCCCAGGTTTTCACGGAGCTCATGCCGTGGACTCTTTTTGCATGCGCATTTCACTTCTGTTTAGTTCATTTTTTTTATGCTGCATCACACAGCAATCCTCCTACCTCTGCCAAGTGCTAGGATGAAATGCATGCATCGCCACACCTGGCTTAAAACTTGATTGTTTTTAAATAAAATGTACTTTAGGTATATCTTCTATCAATGTTTACCTTTATTTCATTTACATGTAGTTTTCAAATAATTTCATGGCAACACAAAGTGATAATTTTACACAGTTAGTGGTGGTTTGAGACCTTGGTTTAGCCTAGATTGGCATCTGTTAATAGCACTATTCCCCCTATTATTATCATTATTATTATTATTATTATTTTTGGTTTTTCGAAGTAGGGTCTTACTCTACCTCAGGCTGACCTGGACTTCACTCTGTAGTCTCAGGGTGGCCTCAAACTCATGGCAGTCCTCCTACCTCTGCCTCCCAAGTGCTGGGATTAAAGGCATTCACCACCACGCCTGGCTTCCCTTCTTTTTTTGATAATGTGTTAAGAATAATTAATAAAGGTAAATGGTTATGAAAATACAGATGCCTAAGATGTACTTGCTAATAAGATAAATAAAATTGATAGCTGGACTTTGTCTTTTGTCACTGAAGAATTCAGATAGGGATGTGGGTCAATGAAACTTTCTGTACTCATCTTGTGTTGTCATCTGAACTGACATATTTTGCCTTCATATTTGTTGAGCATCACAGGTAAGTGTGTTAAAGACATACAATACTGTGTGTTCAGTATTCTGTCCTCCTCTCCTCCTAAGACTCAGTGAGGAGGCGCGGCGGCTCATTGCTGAATTGGGGAGCACATCTATTACCAGTCTTGGTTTTAGAGACAACTGGGTCTTCTGTGGTGGGAAAGGCATCAAGACAAAAAGCCCTTTTGAACAGGTGAGTGTCTTAGATGTTCTCATTAGGGACAGCAGGAAATCATGTGAAAAACTCTGATGCATGTTCACATCCTAATTATTTGAAAATTAGATTAAGCAGATATCAAGTGTGTTTAGATATTTTTCAAGTGTTTGTGGTAATCAATTACTTGAAACAACTGTGTTTTATTTTTTTAATTTTCAAAATAATTTTAAAAACTGCATTCCTCTGCCTACCTGTTCACATGACAATGAATGAGGAGGATGGGTTTCATGTCTTTGGTAGAGCTTCAGTTATTAAGGAGTTCAGTTAAGCTTTGGATATTACTATCTGTTAAATTTGGAAATACTTTGGGACTTAATGGAATATAAACTATACTTTTGACTCACAAAGAATCCTTTAACAGCATCTGCAGTCTTTTGACACTGTTTGATGATGGTCTGCCACATATGTGCCAGGTCCCAAGAACCACTCATATCTTGAGCCATAGATCATATGTTCACATTGCTGACAGTGCATGTTACTGAAGTGAGAGCAAGTGAAGTTTGTTATTGCAACTGAGCTGATGACACCAGTTAAACTCACACTCTTGTTATGTCCCACAGCACATAAAGAACAATAAGGACACAAACAAATACGAAGGGTGGCCTGAAGTTGTAGAGATGGAAGGATGCATCCCTCAGAAGCAGGACTGAAGGGAATGCGGAGGAAACCGAAGGGCATGCACTGTGACTGTTCGTGGATGAGCTATGAAGAACTCTGTACATATTTTAATAGCATGCAACCATCTTGGTGTGGGCATGAGCATTATTATCTCTCTGGATGGCAGGATTATTTATTGCTACCGTACATAGCTACCTTTGTAAATAGTCCTCTTATTGTGCAAATCACTGAACCATTTTTAAGCACATTTCCCTAAATGTACAGTTTGGGATGTCATGGTAACAGTGTACTTTACATTCTAAATGCGTATGCAAAGGATAACTGACCAAATTGTTTAAGACATTGATATATATGCTGGTTTCTGTGAAAATCTGTTGTGGAATAATACAGCTTTTAGGAAGAGGCTTTGTTTATATGTATGTGTCTGTATAAATATCAGGCCTGTGACAACAGTACCCTTTAAATTAAAAAGATCTTTTGGCTAGTTATATGTGTATTGTTAACCTTACAGCTTGATTCTTGATGTGCCTCTCCTCATAGTCTTTATTTTTCCTTCTGAAGAAATAAAATGTTTTATGTCAAAATTTACATCAGATCTGTGAAAAGCACAATTTTTTTAATGCACACAGTAAAAAGTGAACATATGTGTGTACATGCCCTTCAGGACCATGTCTTCTAGAGTTTGTGCTAGTAATATGAACACCATGATTAGAGTGAGGCAACTAGGTCATGTCTCCCTCTTATCTTACTTGGGTGATCCAGCTAAGGCAGAACATTATAGCAACGCAGGCATATATGTTTCTGACATGTTATCCATGTTGGCCATGTGGCTTTAGAAGAGGAAGGTGTTAATATCGCAATTTTGATTTGTAAACCGAAAAACTGTATACCTACTTCTGCTGGCTTCATAGTAACAGTGATTACCAGAGTTTCTGGTGTGTTTAAAGACATCCTAATTACTGAAAAGACTGTTAGTATTTTTTGAAACTTTTGTTTGGCTCCACCTAGGCTTTATGTCTCTACTTAAACATATCAGGGGTGTAACTTGTTTCTAACTTTAGATGTTCACTAAATGACTCGGTTTTGGTTTATTATTTTATTGGGTATTTAATACCTTATTATATATGGAGTATGTTGATCATTTGTCACATATAAATGTGCTAAACTGGAGCATAAACAAATGAGATGATTGAACTGCCTTTCATAGTACTAAGGCAGCTCCTGAATTTTGAACTTAAAATTTCAATGGTTTGAACAAAAACCTAAAAGTGGTGTTTCTTTTTGGGCTGTGAGTTGGAAGCTATTCAAATATTTCTTTAATATTAATGAACTCTGGGATACTATTTCTTCTTACAAATTGAATATAATTCGTAAGTAGATGCACCTCAGTATTTGTTGCTTCTACCCTGTCAAACGCAGCATGGATACTTTGACTTTTAAAATGCTTCCCTTAGTTCTATAAACTAAAAGAAAAAATAGCTATTTTACAGTTCTAGGGATTGTAAAATTAACATAGCAGGGTCTTGTTTTCTTTTTTAAATAATGAACGTCAATACTCTTGGCTTTACATTGTGAACTTTTTTTGTACTATTGGACAAAATAATATACCTGTGGAACATCACATGAAGGGTTTTTTTTTTTTAAGCGTTTATTGTACTGCAAAACATTGTCGTTGCAGTTAAACACAGTAATATCCTCTGGAAATATTTTAACATATACAGAATTTTAAGTATCTTGATGTGTGTGAAATGTGAGATGGGATGTGTAACTGCAGTGTGCAGTTTGTTTTTGTCCGAATTCTGTCTTGTATAGACTGTGCCAACTTAACCATGGAAGCAATAATTTTACATTTCACTTTCAGATCTCTTTAAAGTCAGCCTTATAAGTGAAACAATGCTCATCTAATGTTGAAAACTTTATTAAATTCGGAACTTTGACATTGACACTGAGTAATTTTAAGTGGTGTTTGAAGGTTTGTGGACACACATTCTTATTTGAAATTACAGATACTTTCCCAGAACAGGTATGTTCTGCGAACGTCAAGACACAAGGAAATAAATCAGTAACATTTTGGAAATTAAAAATAAAGGCTACATTCACAGTCCTCATTTTAATTTGATTAAAGTTAAGTTCATTCTTTATTGCTGTATTTGTTTTTAAATAAGTCAGCTAATATTTTCCAATTTTGTAATAAGTAAAAACTTAGTTTGTTTAACCTGTATTTTACTTTATATCTCTAAAGTATACACAATTATTGTTTGACTTCCAAAGGATATGTTTGCATTTTGGTTGACTGTTCCCCTCACCCCCTTTTAAGTGAAAGATTGAGAAGCCGGGTGAGCAGAGGAAGTGCATTAGAATACTTTTTCAACTGGAATGATCAGGACAGAGGTTTGTCACTTACCCTCTTCTCTCCACCTCTTGGACACCAATAAATACATATAAATACGGAGCTATACAAAGCAGAAGTAGCTTTCACCTTCTCTACAAATTCCTTTTTCGGGGGGGGGTCCACGGTAGGGTTTCACTCTAGCCCCCTCTAAACGTTTATGAAGATTTTTCCTGTCTTCCTTTTTTATTTTTATTTATTTGTTAGAGAAAATGGGCATGCCAGGGCCTCTAGCCACTGCAAACGCACTCCAGACACATGTGCCACCATTTGGGACCTGGAGATCAAACCTGGGTCCTTAGGCTTCTCAGCCATGTGCCATGACCACTAAGCCATCTCTCCAACCCCATATATGTACTCAGTTTTTGATTGTCACGTGTCAGTAGCTATGAACCTGCAAACTTACAATGTTTCAGTAGTTGACTCTTACTTGCTTTGCTTGATATCCAGAGAGCAAAGGGCCTAACTAACACCTTTAAAGGGGAGAAGTCTTCAGAGGAGACCATACAACATACAAATTAGCAACCCAGATGTGTTGAGTATGCTTCCGACCAAGTAGCTACTGGTTATGTTAGTAGTCAATTCCTCTCATCTAAAAAAAAAAAAAAATAGTACTGGAGTGTTTGTGATATCATAAATACTTATTAAATCCAACTGCTGGTATTCCTGTTAGTAGACCTGTCTCTTGCAGAGTAGTGGAATTTTAGACCCAGAATGGTAACATGTCTTTGAGTTCCATCCCACCAAGCCAGAGGGGAACCAGTCAGTGAACTGGGCAGTGACACCATGCAAAGAGATGCAGCCGACCTTGAACTCCAGGCCTCTCTCCTTTCATAGTCTGTCTCCCTTTCATTCGCTACCACCCTGTTAACACCCTTTCATATGCAGACTTCAAGTTTTCATGTCTCCCCCAGGTCAGTATTCCAAGGGGTCACAAGGTGGCTCCTCTTGCTAGGCTAGCCTAGTGGATTAAGTGAGGTGCCTCCTCACTGTGGAGGCTGATCCCCAACTCCTACTGCTGGGCAGCCTGAGGCAGTGCTCAGGACTGGGGAGATGACAAAACTCAGGTGCATGGTCCTACCTGCCCTTGCCTGTTGTCCAGAGGGCCTGTGACGAAAGTCTAATATCATCAGGCTGTCCAGACACAGGAATAAATTTTGAAACCTTTTTTTTTTTTTTTTTTTTTCTGGGAGTAAAGCATTCCTTATACTACTGAGTCTCTAAAATGTGTACATTTGATTTCCAAAAACATTTTCCCACAATGCATTTAAAAAGATTTAAATGCAGTTCGTACCTGTGACGCCGTGTCCTGGTAGGGTGAACAAACTCAGGCGTGCACCATCAGTGGGATAAGGTGGCCTGTTGGAAGTTACTGCTGAACAGAAATGCTTTCTTTCACAGGAGGGCAGTACTCACACACAATCTAGCATAGGCCAGACACATTCTCCTAAAGCTTCATGTTTGCATTTTGTTTTGTTTACAACATGTTGGTATTAATACAGAAAGCTTTTAAATATTTTATTTTTGTATTTCAGCTCCAAAACTGACTTACATATCATTCTATATATCAGAAGCCAGATTAGAGTCCAGCAAGCTTTGACAAGAACAGAGAAACTTCAAAGACGATGTCTTGAGAGTTCATGCTCTGAGTAGAGGAAAGATTACGAAGCCATTAGTGTTGAAAGCTACCGTTACAATATGTTCAGATGTTCAGGTGGTGGACAGGGCAGCAGTGCTGAGTTGGTGAGTCCAAGGGTAGGAACTACGAGGGTCACTGGTGAGCTTCCTCCCGTGTGATGAATGGCCTGTACTCCACCAGGAAGAAGACTTGAGACAAGTGAATGAACTTGTTCCTAGACTCCTGCAGAAATCTGAAATTTGGGACCAGAATGGGGCTGAAAGCCAATAGGAGTGTTAATATTGTACAGTACAGTGTGGTATTAAAATTCCTTTATAGAAATATCCTGGAGTAGGTTCCCTATGGTTCTAAATCCTAGGAGTTGTTACATATGGAGAACAGTGATAGGAATTGTGGCAATTTGAATTTTGAGATTGTTCCCACAGTCAATAAATATTGAAGTACAGCTTCATGAGATATAACAAGTTGGGCATTTGCAAAAAGGAAGTGTTAAATCTGGTAAAAGAAAAAAATCTCAAAGTATTGAAATTTACCTTTCAGTTTGAATATTCCTTACACATTATATGGAAGACATGTCAGAGAAGGTTTAGACCATTGATTTTTTTTTTTTAAGTTTTCCCATTTTGCTGTCTTAATGCATGCTATTTCTTGCCTAAAGGGCTTGAGAGAAGGAAAAATTAGTTCATTGGGGAGTGATGAAAGAATGTCAGTAGCTAGAACTAATGAATGGTGAAGGTTATGTGCTAGGAAAAAGTAGGTCATATATTGATACCTTGAAAGCCTAAGTTGTATTGGAGTGTACAGTTGAATATAGCAGCAATCTTTCATCAAAAAGAGTCAGTAGGAACAAGGATTGTCCTTCCTTTGTTTTTGGTGATGTGGGCCTGGGCAGATAAGGGTTTTGACCCTGGATATTACTAAGATGTTGAAAGGGAGACTTCTTTTTTTTTTTTTAATTTTATTTATTTATTTGAGAGAGACAGACACAGAGAGAAAGACAGATAGAGGGAGAGAGAGAGAATGGGCGCACCAGGGCTTCCAGCCTCTGCAAACGAACTCCAGACGCATGCGCCCCCTTGTGCATCTGGCTAACGTGGGACCTGGGGAACCGAGCCTCGAACCGGGGTCCTTACGCTTCACAGGCAAGCGCTTAACCGCTACGCCATCTCTCCAGCCCGAAAGGGAGACTTCTTGACCTCAGTCTGGTCATTTTACAGGGAATAGATAATTGTCCACCACACTTTCTGCCTTCCCAGTTTCTTAACAAATCAGACATTTCTACTTACTCTCAGAAGTAAAAAGTCACATGCAAAAGTTTGTGGTCCACATTTATTGCCATTTCCTTTACAACTACATGGGGGAATCCTACTTTTTATAGCATAATTTTGTTTCAAAAAAGTCCTAAACTTGTGCAAAGCCTCTCTGGTGGTTTATCTTTAGATACAAATTTAAACCATTCCAAATGGTAAGCTTCACCCATCTATTAAAACAAATACCTTATGTAACAATTGGCTGTAAGCACAACAATAAAAAAGATGTGTTTATTTTATGTTTAACTCAATTGGTTTGATCTTTACCCAGACCACTCATTCCTTTTTGGAATGATCATTAGGTTCCTGTATAATGCAACTGTTAGCCCCAAGGGGATCCCAAAATAGAAGTTAGCTTAAATCACTTTGAGTTTAGAAATCAAGAAGTGACATATTTTAATTGCATTTTATACTGAATATCAGTTCTCAGTCCTTCCATCTTTTCATTCTGTGCTCTGCAACCAAGTTTATATTACCAAGCTTTGGAGACATATCTTATAATTTTCATTATACTTGTAAGTCCCCTAAACTCTAAATGGTGTACTGTAAACAGACTGATGATTTCAATGCTACGAGAAGCACAGTATCAAGTGTGCTGGATGAGAGACCAGGTGCTAAAGTCCGTCCCTTCTTCCTATGTCATGATGAGTAGTTAAGTAAGTTTACTGTGTCTGGTGTCCCCATCTAAGAATGGAGGCCACAGTAGCAGTACCTACTTTGTGAGGTTGTCCTAAAGGTTCAGCGTGTTTATGTTTAAGTTTTCTTTGGCTATGCCTGCTTTATGGTAAGGCTGTTATTGAAGTGTTTGTTAAGATTATATTTGCTTTCAAAGGAAATGAGTCTCATCGGCCTCCTTTTCATGCTGTAATATGCTAGATCCTTTCTCCTCCAAGAAATGCTAGGACATCATACTTGGTCTTTAGTAAAATTCAAAGTAAAAGAAAAAAACAATCAGAGCAACTTAGCCAACTGTCCTTTGGAGGTTTATCTTGAGTACTATCTATAGTTTCTGGAGAAGCTGAAGTTTTCTTTCCTCACGTCAGTCTAGTACACTCTACTTCTCCAAATAAGATATGGCTTCACATGGAGGGGTAGTCTCCCGACATTTGACCTTTGAGGACTTATGGGAGGTGATGCAAAAATAGCAGCCATTACCAAAGAGCCTGGAATTCAGTATGTCCATGAGAAGCTTTTCTGCTTCCAGATTTTGAACAAAGAAAAACTAAAGAGCATTTCAGTACTGACAGCACAGTCAGAAAATGTGTGTTGCAAAAATATTTATTGTGACTATCACATGATTCCAAACCTGAAAAAAAATCAAGTCACAGTCTCCAAATAAGCATAATGAAAATATCCTTGCTGGTCTAGCCCTCAGCTATCCAAATCAGGAGCAGAGAAATGCTTTAATTGTTTACATGTGTAAGAATGAACAGGTTCTGTGGAGTACTGCTACCAGAAGAAAGCTTTTAGTACCAGTGTTTACGGACAGAACCATTAATTTTTCTTAATTGTATTTTAGGATGAATATTGTCTCTACTAGGTAGTTCTGAACTAGGAAAAAAAGTTGAATTGTAAATTGAATACCCATGTATTAGGTGTTCCCCTTGTAACATGACAAAAGGGATTTAAAGAAACAAGGTACTTTGTACCAACATACTTAATCCACAGTGCTTTTAACTTGCTTTGTCTGACTATGAGTTCAGTGTGATGACAGACACTGTCCTTTGAAGAAATCACTAGAATTGGGGCCTCCATTGTCCTGATGGGAGGCATTCAGGTACTCTTTCCGGGTAACAACACCCTGGTTTTCCTTTACAGATAAACCCTTTCCTATTCGCAGCTGTGTAGTTAATTGCAGTGAAATCCAGTGCCAGGCAAGAAGACAGATCATTATACCTATTGCTCACCCCTGATTCCCGCTCATCGATTGGCCCAGAGCTCAGCAAGTTGAACCAGTCAGTGACATATAGATGCAGAAGATCTCTTCTGGATCTTCCAGGAAAGGGAAATGCCTCCTCCCAACCTGGCTGTTTTGTAGGAACAAGGAAAGAACTTCTGCCTTTGCTAAGGAAGTGATACTTGGAAGTGTGGTAGCCATGTTGTTAAATAAGACAGAGATGGATCTGACAGGAACTGGTGCAATGATTTGAGGGGCAGAACATGTTTTATAGCCCTGCATTGAGAGTGCCAGAAGTCAGCCTGAAGTGATGGAGGCCCCTCCCCCCAAGCCCAAGAAACATGGTGTGCACTCACTTATCAAGCCTCTCATGATCCACTTAGATTTTGAATCGATCAGTGACTGAGTCAATGCATTTCCCTAAATATTTAATCAGCCTGCGTTAGACTTTCTGTATCTTGCAACAGCAAAAGCTCTTCATACAGGCAATGAGCCAAGACTACCTAGGAATCTTTGTGTCCTAGGACTAACCATGATGCTACCTCTACAGTGAAAAAGAGGGAAATAAGTGGGCCAATGCCAGTCTGTCACATAGGGAGATAGGTGTAGAACTCAAGGACAGTTGCCAGGTGGCAAACAGGAATAAGGAAAGGAAGAACCCAAATTTGACTTGGGTGTGGGAGGAGCCTTGCTCCACATTCTGGATCAAATCACTGATTTTCTAAAGCAGTTGCTGACAGTAGTCAGATGTTTCTGAACTGAAGATTGCCTGGATGAAAAGTTACAGAATTAATTAACAGAATTGGTTGTCAATGGACGATATAGTCTTTTTAAAACAGTACATATTTCAATGCAGACAAAATGGATTTACTTGAACTGGAGAGGTGGCTCAACAGTTAAGAGCTCTTCCTGTGCAAGCATGAGGGCTTGAGGATGTCTGAGAGACTGTTCAAGGTCCATCCCCAGGACCCACATAAACAGCTGGGCATGGTCACATGCAAATGTCACCTTGGTCCTATAGGAGCAGAGATATAAGAATTGCTGGAGCTCGTGGGAACGATGATGCTGGACGCCTGACATTCCCCTCTGACCACCACAGGCTAGTGCACCTTGCCACAGGTGAGTACACTTACACGTGCATACACCATACATGCCACAGAAATACACACCCCATATTATGCCACCCCCACACAAGCAAAAATATGAATTTGCTTTGCAAAAAGGGCACGAGTGTTTTATTTTATCCTTCATGTTAACTCTAGTCTGAATACCAAAGAATGGAAAACTACTCTTGGCTGTGTATGTGTCTTTAGGGACAGGGTCTCGCTCTAGCCAAGGCTGACCTGGCATTCACTCTGTAGCCCAGGTTGGCCTCAAACCCTCCAACCTCAGCCCCCACTACTGCTGGGGCTACAGGCATGCACCGTCATTCCCTGCCGAAAACCACTCTTTTAAATAAGCACTATGTTTGTTCATTTGCTATTTCCAAGTCTCTCATTTAGTAAATAATAACTTTTTTAAACTTTAAAGTTCATGGTTAAATGTTCAGTCTGGATTTTAATACCAGAACTGATATATTTTCCATGACTGTATTTTTCATCAATTATTGCTTGATGTTTGTAAATAAAATTGAATGGAAATGGAATGAGCTCTTGGGAAAATGCTTATCTTGTTAATAAGAAAAAGAATCTTCTTTCTTTGTTCTCTCTGAACTTATAAAGACTATATTTTCTATGTAAGACTAAAATATTAAACAATGCACTAAAACCGAAGCATTGGCATTAAAATACCACTTTAAATACAACACTGTGGCTTTCCACCAGGACCCTTGTGGGAGCTGATGAGTACACGCATGAGTTCAAAAACAAGAGGACCACTCACATTTCACACGAAGCCGTAGCATTGCACACAGTGTAGTAAATGCCCAGCATGGAAAATTCACACATCAATCATAACTCTGATATAGATTCTTTTTCCTAGGCAAGACTTTTACTATATAACTTATTAAAGTAACAATAGGCTAGTGGGAAAAGAATTCAGTTACTCTGGCTACTGAAATAACACAGTCCTCAATAGTTTACAATATATTTTAATCTGTAGCATATAAAACTGTCATTTTTGTCAAGAAATACACATCTGTATAACAAATTGCTCAATTACTTTTTCAATGGTTAAAAAAAAAGAGTTATTTGTAGGAAAAGAAACAAAGGGTATTCTTATTTTTGAGATAATCTTATTACCTTAACTCTTAGGATTTGGCAATAAATGTCTTGTTTTAATGTGTGCCATATAACTTAAATACTATATTTACAAAATATAAGACATTTTAAAGCAAAATATTATACAAAATACTGTCTTTACATATTTAGAGGGTCCTTTATCTTTTTACTTCCACTCTTCTCACCTGTTTTTAGGATCCCACCCCGGCACCTCAGAGCTAAGATTTTAACATTGCATTCTGGTCTATAGTATGAGGATAAATCCAGAAATTGAGGACTGGCATAAACTTTATGAAGGCTTTTATAGATAATTTCTCTTGGATAAAGTCACTTAAAATCTTATTCTTGTTTCATGGTGTACATTTTGATTCTCTTTGGTACTAAACAGCTCTGAAAAGCACTCTAAAAATATTGTATCTGTTATTAAAGTTTCTTTTGGGTTGCTCATCTTGATGTACATGGGGGGAAGCAAGCACCCACACTAAGAATAAATTCACGGCATCTTCTGTCAATGTGCAAATACACTGTGTAATCCATTCTATTAAAATACTGAGAAAACAAATGTGATTCATGTTTACTGGCCCTTGCTCCTATAAGAGATGTCTTTCAAAATGATGACTGTTCATCCTCCATGATTCATTCCCATAGTCAAGGATTTTATCTGGAGTATGGATCATGTCTCAAGGATAAGGGTCCTTTCTTGTCCCTTCTTGGTTAGGGAACAGATTCATTATCACTGGTTGTCATTACATATTACCCAAACCATCCAAAGATGACTGCAAACCTTTCCAACTTTAGGATCCCAAGCAATCTGCATGGTCATTCTGTGTGACAGAATGTCAGTCAGGAAGAAGAAATATCTGGGAGACGGAAGGATCTGGGGACTCCTTTTCCGAGGGTGATCCCCCCAGCCCTGCACAGTGGCAGGTGCTCTCCAGCTTGTGACAGGAATAGGGTGCTGCAGAGCAGTCTCTCTCAAGGCTAGAGAGAGAAGTTACTTACAAGTGTGGACATCGGTCATGCTTTCACACCTCCTGCAGCGGACGTAGCAGCACCAGATAAACTTACACTCGCATCTCTCCACGTGCCTGACCACATGAGTGTTGTAGCCTCGGCCACAGCAAAGGAGGTTGCAGCCATCTGCTCCTCCTGATGTGCGGTTGCACTCTCTGCCTTGTGTCCCTGGAATGCCAAGTTTCTTATCTGGCACACAGTAGTTGGGAGACTTATGAACATAGAGCAAGTCATCATCGTGGATGGGCGTCTTCCTCTGATCTTTTTCTCTTCGGCGCATTTTCCTCTTGGTTTTGTCTGATATCTGGATACTGTTTTCGTATTTATCCTTTAAAAAATGGCCAATCTTGTCAAAAGAAGACATGGTTTTCCAGCATGTTTTTACAGCACAGGAGCCAGAAACTCCATGGCAGCGACAGTCCACAGACATTAACTTGGCGACAGCCTGCAACCAACAGCGATTGTGTTCAAATGTCACTCATGTTTTATTCAACAATGGAAACACAGTTAACTCAGCCACTTAACTCTTTGGGTCTGTTCTCACCTCTATATAAATGATTTTTTGAACATAAAAGATATTTTCTTTAATATTGTTATTATTTCTTCATTCATTTATTTGAGAGAGGGAGAGACAGAGATAGGGAGGGGAGCTGGTCAGGCCAGGGCCTTCGGCCACTTCAAATGAACTCCAAATGTATGCACCACCTTGTGCATCTGGTTTAAATGCATCCTAGGGAATAGAACCCAGGCCCTTTGGCTTTGCAGGCAAACACCTTAACTGCTAAGCCCAAATATAAAAGATCTTTAAAAGTTGCTTAGGGTTCATTTTTTTTTTTCTCCCTTATGTTGTTCAAATGCCCAGAGCCTTCAGAAAGAACCTTTTCAAGTTTTATTTTTAATTAGTAGAAATCCAAGATACTGTAACTACTTATTCGATAGAATCTAAGATACCATCAGGAAATTACTCTTAGTTCTAATATCCCACTCAATTTGGGGTGGAGAAGGATGCTTGTGCGTGGCTGTATGCTCCTAATATTATCCAGTACCTTGTTACTCAAGTACAGTTCATGGACCAGCAGCTCCAGCCTCCTTGGTAAGTCTACTCAGGCCCCAAGCCAGACCTACATGATCAGAAGCTACATTTTCCACAAGATTCCCAGGTAGTTCTTATGCATGTCAAAATCTGAGAAGCAATCATAGAGAAGTTGCCCTCAAATCACATTGTACAACAAACATCTGCAGAACTTTCCAAGTCACTGGTGCTTAGCCCTTGAGATTGGATTGATGTGGCTGGAGTGAGTGAACTGCTCACATAATCTTACTGGTGCCCAGTGATGACACCAGTTGATTCCATTCAGAAAGCCTGGGTTTGGAATAGCTATAAAAGTCAGTTATACTGATAGGGGTATAGGGAGAGGAAAAGTAATTCTATTCTCTGGTCACAGATAGGGTGAGATTAGTCAAAAGGAGAAGGGGCTTTGGAGTATGGTTGCTGCCAGGGAGTTCTTCCCCTTTTCTGGAAAATTAGTTGAACATACATCCCTATCCTTGAGGAATTAGCAGTATCATCTTATTAGAAAAAAAATTAAAAAGATATTAATGTGTGTATAATCCCTATACTTCAGAGGCTGAGGCAGCTGAATTGCTGTGAGTTTGAAGGCAGTCTGGATTATATAGTTTTAGGTCAGCTTGAGCTACAGAGTAAGAACCCGACTTTTAAAAAAAGAAGAAAAAGATGGCAATGTTTACACAATTTTCATTAGTAAGTGTCAGATTCAGTTACTATAGACTAAGAAACAAGATGAGCTCACATACCTGCAGTAGTTCACTGCCGGGTACGTCGTATAGTGTAAATGCTCCTTTCTTAAAGAAGTTGGAGCAAAAGTTAAGATTTGTTTGTTTGTTTTCAATAAGCTTGACAATACAAAAACAATATAGAGATTTCAAGTTTAGGGCTATAACCTCTTGCATTCCAACATCGCTTCCTTCAGTCCCCAGATGATGGCAGAGCAGATTAATAAATTGTTAGGACTAGCTATAGAGTTGATATTTTGTCAGTGTGCTGGGCAAAGTGAAAAATGAATCTATCCTTTCAATGATTTGAAAATTATGGACATAATCTCATGAAAGAAAGGAAAAACTTCAGATTAAATTCTATCTTCAATTCTTATCAAAACTACAAAATGATTAGAGTCTCATATTGCCATTTTACTTCTTAATTCAATATGGGTTAGTCTACAGAATAATTTGTTTCTAACAAGTTAACAAAGTTTTCTGAGCAACCTATCAGCACAGAATATTTAAAACATTTTTTTTTTTTACTTGCAGCCTCAAATGAGGACATATGACACTGATGTGCATAATGTTTGATACTGCTTGGTAGCATTTAAAACAGTCAGCGTAATAGACTTTAAATTCTGTCTCCTCTAGAATATAATAATAGGCTTTTTAGAATTCATAAAACTTAGAAAATACTAACCATATCTATTTCTTAACAGCACAGGAAAAACCCCCTCCCTTATAGATACAGGAACGATTTATAAAGTTTGGAAAGATACAAAATAATTTGATTTAATTTATGATGTTTGCTTTTCACAAAGCCCTCAATTCTTTAGGAAGTCTGCAGGCAAATAAATGTTTAAATTAATGCAATCTGCCACCTTTCTTTAGAACTTAAGCTCCTAGAAGATATGAGGGGAAAAAACAAACCCCATGCTAGGTAATAAAACAATTTGTCCACAAAAGCTCCAAATCCAAGAATATATGTTTATGTTTAAAACTGTGCCAACATTGCTTATAATCATCACTTGTGATTTAAAGCTGCCCTTTCGTCAAAATCATGACTTCATGACTCAAGATACAACTTTTCCTTTCATTAACCAGTTTGGACCTGGGGGCTGTTGAGTTTCAAAGTCTTAAGGACACAGTAGATACTCATCAAATGCTTGCTGAATAATCTATCCTGCTCATGCAAGTAGTTTTAACTCCTTCCTTGTTGCTGACCACATAGGGAGCAAGTAACAAAATTGACTTTCATAAAAAAAGATCACTGCAGGACGTTCAATGGTACAGAAGACCTTGTGCCAGCTGGACTCTCTTGTGACTCCTTCCTCATAAACCTGTCCAAAACAGCGTGAATCCACAAAAGTGACACATTTCTTTATGGATGGAAGGATTAAAAAAGTTCAAATTCAATTTTATCACCTACTGATTTGTATTCAGATTTTGAAGGATTTTCTTACTCTAGAAAAAAAAAAAGCCCTTTTTAAAATAACTGGAGTTTATAATTTTCCAGTGATGATGTTTTAAAGTTTTTATACCATTACCTTTTATCACAAAAGATCCTGATAAAAGTAGGAGAAAACAATGTATTTTGTCTTATATGTGACTTTTGATGTAGAATCTACATGTATAAGTAAACTTCAAAGAAAATATCCAAATAGTTTTTCATGTAATTTGAATGATTTTAACCCAGTAATATTGAAGGATAGCCATCAGAATTAAAATAAAGCAATATAATCACCACTGAGAAAATCTTGTGAAACTCAGTTTAAAGATGGATTCACACACACATACATGTTTGTGTATGCACATGTACATATGCAAAGACAGATTAATTTTACAGAATTTAGTTTTCTACAGCCCATTTTAATAAATTATTGTACTTGATTTAGTTTTGTAAAAAGAAATGCTTTTCACATAATAACAGCTAAAGAACACATAGTTAGTTGTATGTATTTAACAATGTGGTTAAGACATGTGTCTTATGTAAATTGGTGATGTATGATAAAATTTTCCTGTGCATCAAGATAAGTTTAGTAAAACAGAAAACATGCAAGTGAAAAATACAAATGAATTTAAGGAAATCATTTGAATACTAAAAGAAAGAGTGTATTTCTGACTCTGTTCTGCTAGGGTTCTTAATTAACTCTAACTAGTCAGTCTGTACTGCAGTGAGGGCTCCATCATTTTCTGGTTACAGGAAGAGAATAGCAACTGAATGAGTTGTGTGTGGTTAGGTGAAAATTCCTTTCTCTCCTATAGTTGAGTTGTTAAGGTTTATAACGATATTAACAGAGGAATGTTTTGTTAACTATTGCAAACAGATGTGCACATTTTGGCAGAATATTTTAAAACTATGGGAGAGAAATCAAAAGAGTGACATTTAATCTGTTTATTTCCTCATATACATCTTGATTTGATAAATTTTTAATGAAGTAAAATAGGAAAGATGTCTGTAGCAGTGGTACTTAATATGAAAATAGAAAACTGCTTAAAAAGTGGCTTAAGGACTGATTGGTCTCACAATTTTGACTCGGAGGTAATGCAGTGGGTGGAGATTGTTTTCCAGTGCATTACTTTATCCAAACTTTACCAGGAATAGCCAGAAAATTGTTCTGGAACATTTCATAACTAATATTTCATTATGTCAACTATCAGAGGATCTGTTTAAGTTATGAAAACTGTGGCAGAAGATTGGATGTGTGTCTGTTGGGTTCATATTCCTCTGACCCATTCTGCTCAAAAATATATTTGAACCTGCTGAAAAACAAACTACAGTTGTGTTGTCCAACTCCTTATAAATATTTTTAAAACAGGTCAATGAAAATTTGGGATCTGCCCTTCCCACTTTGTTGAGTTCCTAATCATAAAACAAATTATGGGGTAGGGAAACTTAAAAGTTTATGAGGTGGACATGGTAAGAATGGAAATATTTTAAGCACACCAAAAGAAATACCCATAAATATTCCAAGTCACATTATTCCCAGAAGTTCTCCCCCTGGAAGACATCATGTCATTCTCTTAGCCAATCATCATCCAGCAACATTATTCTTGGAGTCATAACTTTAGGAATGGTGTCAGAAACCAAGTGGGAATCAGAGTATTTCAGGTCAGCGGTTAGAGAATCATCTATCCTGCTCACAGTGCTACTAAGCGCCAGTACCCACATTTCTCTGAACGTTTTCCTACATTTTCACTTTGGGATTTTGAAACTAGAAAAATCAACTCAATTGAATGCAGACCTTGAATTTTACTCAGACAAATGTGCCTAACATATTAAAATCCTAATTGCCAATTCTGAAAATTTAGCAAATTGTTCTTCCGTGTTGGAGAAATCTCATTTTAGTTTTTATAAGGTTTTATTTAAAGTGAAAAGAAAAATTACAAAAATATTTTAAATTATAATACCTTGTGAGAGATGACCAACAAAAACACTAATGTAGCTCCCTCAAAATAACCGGGTAAATGTTTTTAAATAATCTAAGATTCCATCTAGAACAATATGGAAAAAAATCAACAGGAAGAACTTTGAAATTTGCACAAAATGTGTATAAATGGATAGGTTAAATTGTTTTCTACCTATACAGAAAAAAATAGAAAAAAAAATTGATATAGTATGAGAATTATTTTGTTTTCATCCATTATTAGTTTAAAATATTAAAATCCCAGAAAACTAAGTAAATATCTCACCATAGTTCTTCAAGCATAAAGTTAAAATTTCAGTGCAGATAGCAGAGTAAAATATATGCTAAATTGTTGTATCAGAATATAATTAACAGGGTAAAATCATTATTAGCAAAGACAGGGACCAATATGATGACCTAATTTGAAAACACATGAAAAGAAATAAAACTGCATGTCTGTCTAGTGTAACTAATAACAACACATTTCACAATGGTTTTCTGGGCTTTGTAGGTTAGGAGGCAACTTTATTCAAAAGAATGAATCATACTTGGAGTGTCCAAGTTTTGGTTTTCCAGTTACATTTTTAAAATCACTACCAAACTGTTTAAGGAATGATTTAACTTATATGATGAAGATAATATTCATTTAAATTGTTTTGCTTTTTAAAATATTGATTTGATATATCTCTATGTTTTTCTAGAGTTTAAGTCTAGAGTTTAAGAAAACATATTCATTTTACTTAGCCTCTTTCATAATCATTTGTTAGAAATAATAAATATTCCTTTATTTGATCATACTTAAACTGAAGCACTATCACATTTTTTTCAATAAAAAACCTTAGGATAGGCACAACTGAACAGCTAGGTAAGATTTTTGTTAGTGAGAAAAGAATAACTTAAAATTTCTAAACTAAAATAATGAAAGCACATATAACTATTTATTGATTTTGTTGCTTTCTATTTTTCTAATTTGAATATTCAAATTGAATTGGACATTTAAGCATGAGCCTGAAGAGTTATGATGATATATTTACCAAGTTTTCTGTTTTGTGTATTTTAAACTAGGGCAGTTAAATAAAGAAAACTGGCTCGAACTTCTAGCTCTTCTGAATGAATACTATTATTCACTTGCCAAAAAATGTAAAACAAATACAACATATATTTTAAATATTCCTTAGAGATGCTGCAACTTGTTTTAATTTACTCCAGAAGAATGTGGCAGATTGCAATGATTGCCCTGGGACCTTTTCAAGTTATTGGAAATTTACAATAATAAGCAATATATACTGATATGTCTGTTGTGAAAAGTTTAATATGAGGTAGAAAATAGATATTCATAAAAAGTTACAACCTTTTAGGAAAGTTCACTATGGATTGCCAACCAATTCAACTATGTTATAGAAACTAAAACTTTATTGTATCTATACCCAGTATTGCCAACTTATAAAACTTAAACTATACATATACTTCCTTTTAAGAAAACAACGTAAAACTCAGAATTCACATATTTATGTATGAATATATCTATGCGGCTATGGCTTCTTTACTTTTTACTTTTACTTTTTTTTCTTTGTCTTTTATGATTTTTTAAAATGAACTGAAATTGCTTTATAACAAGTTATTCTTTCCTGTAAAAAATGTTGCTTTACAAAAATATATTGGTTGTATATGCTCTAAGGAATTTTGCTAGAGAAAACATAGACAAAACTGACAGTATGCTTAGTAGACATAGCCTAGTAATAAGTCGATTTTATAAAAATATAATCAAACTTCCAATTGGGGGCAATCACATCTGATTCAGTCCTACTAGAAAGGTGTAGCATACATCCTATTCTGTCGGTGCCCATAACAACTTAAGGGGATGCAGTTAAAAACACAACAGGAATATGCATGCGTATTAGTTCACCATTGGTCCTTCAGAGGTATCAAGAGCACGCACACTAATACACTCTATTACAAGAATCGATTCTCATCTCAGGTATTGCCTAACCTAAGCAGTGTGGTCAGCACATACTCACGAAGCAATGCACATGCACACACATACGCGTGTATGCCTATACTTCTTACATTACCAGTGTTTATTTCTTACATCCTTCGTACGGGTCACCCAGAAGCATGATTCCAGCGTTATTAACCTATGACACTGTAGTTGTCTCCCACATACCTGCCGTCCAGCTTCGTTGTTGTGCAGGTTCATGGCTTGCAGCGCTCTGCTTTCTTTTGCGGTGGTGTTTCTGATGGGGGAATGCAGGAACTTTCTGCTGAACCACATGCCATACTGGACATCATCAGAGCAGCCCCCCCAGTGCCAGCCTTCACTTGCTGAGCCCCCATTCTGCAAGGTGGTGTCGCAGGAGCACTCTGTCATGTTGCCTGCACTGCACGACCTGGTCACAGAGTGCACCAGGCCCGCTGCCATCACGGCGTAAATAAATGCTGTCTCCTTGGTGCCTAGAAAAGGAAGGAACAACCCCACCATGATTTTATACATGACAGGGCCGTGTCACCTTCTGTTTATCCAAAATGAAACCTACTTACTGTCTTTCCAGAGAGATAACTTTTCAAGTGCTTACAAATTATGAACTAATGAATACAGATTCTGAAAGGAATATTTTCTGTTGTTGTGGCATTTTAAAAACCACTGTTTTCCATGATGCCACCTTAGGAGACTGTCATATAGCATAATAGCATCAAGCGTATTTATATCTTTAAATTCACGCTTATTAGTCAGGCATGGTGGTGCACGCCTTTAATCCCAGCACTCGGGAGGCAGAGGTAGGAGGATCACCATGAGTTTGAAACTATATATGAATTCCAGGTCAGCCTGAGCTAAAGCAAGAGCCAACCTCAAAAAAACAAAAAAATTCATGCTTATTAAAAAAAAATAGTGTGCATCGTAATTATTCATTACTACACACTAAATTCAAAATTCTTTGCATGGCTACTGTAAATACATTGAAAAGCAAACTGATATCTTATCATTTAAAAGTGTGATGAGCTCACCAAGCACAATCTCCAAAAATTGGTGTGATTTTTTTTGTTTGAACAAATAGAACATATTAAGTGCAAATTAAAATTAAGCAATCTAAGACTATTAGTAGATACGTGTTCATTTGCTTCTGTAAGACAAACTTTGTATAAAGAAAGATACTGTAAATATTTTAAAATGACAATGACTATTTATATGAAACAGTTATCATCTTACATACTACAGCTAATTCTCTTTAGCAGCCTTAGAAGTAATGAAAATGAAAACTAAAATTTCTCTCTCAAAATTGTGAGTTTTATGGACAAATATCCCATATTGAAATGGTTGTATTTAGCACTCCTGAAGCGGCTTTTGAGTAAAAAAAATCTTTGAATACTAAGCTTCCATGAAGACAGACATAAAATGAACTAGAAGGAACCCAGCAGGAACTTTTTTTTTTCTTTCCCCATGTTTAGGTTGGAATAGAAAGTTTCACGCAGGTTGTCCAATAAACCTATCCAAGAGCGAATGCTTCGGCACTTCAGGAACTGTCAGGGCCACATGTTTTTCCTCTTTCTTACTTTTTCCTGTCTTGTTTTCCTCTGGGGTCAGGGCTCCCTCAGAAGGATGTGCGGGCTTAGGGGAAGCGAGCTGTGGGGACTGAGTGGGGCAGGGTCAAAGGTGCAGGGAGAACGGAAATGAACATAAAAAACAACAACAAAAAAGACAATGCTTCTTTCAACGCCCTGGGCCTACGCTTCTTGGACTCTGCTAGTACCCAGGAGCTGTCCTAGCACATGCAAGGAGAACTTAGGTTTTACTGCACCTTCCCGCTCCTGGGGTGAGACCAAAAGATAGAAGGAAAAAAAAAAAAAATCAGGAGGGGCCTCTGCAGTCAGCCACACACTGGGTAACTGAGGGACAGTCCCTTTCATGACACCCTTGGGTCACAAACCCGGTGCCCAGGCGTTAGTAGAGCAAGAGCCCCTTGTCAGGGGCTCGGGGCGCAGGAGCGGGTTAAGTCAAAGCAGATGCGCGGCGGCATTCCCGGCTGCAGACCTCATGTTTCTCCAGCTGCTCCTGCAGGTAGGGGGGCTCCACGGGGTCCGCGGGGTCGGCGGCGGCGTGGGGGAGTCAGAGTTTGTCTCCACCTCTGGAGGGGCAGTCGCCTCTCCGACTTCGCTCATTCTGGCCCTAGGGGAGTCCCTCTCCTCCTGCTGGACCGCACCTGCACCCCGGTGTGTGTGTGTGTGTGTGTGTGTGTGTGTGTGTTTGTGTGTGTGTGTGTGTGTGTGTGTGTGTAGGGAGTCTGGGGTCGCTCCAATTTCCCCACGGGAGCTCTGAAGATTTCGAGAGCTAGAACTACTGTTGATTCTATTGAAAAAAAAAAAAATGCCAGAAAAGTTGCCAACTTCTGCGCCCGACCAAAGCCAAGGGTGCAGGGGACTCACCGCTGTTTAGCTCGTAACCAAAGAGGGGGCCAGTGCCCAGCGGGGCGGCGGTGGCCGTGGCCGTGACGGTCATGCAGTTCCATCTCTCGTGTCTGAACTGGCTTCTGCACTCCTGAATGCCCAGCCGGGCGCCCTCGCGGATGCTGGGCAGCAGGTACGGTTTCCTCTTACACAGCTCCTTCTGGCGGCTGTTTAGTGGCAAGTTGGCGCAGCCCAGCTTCTCCGGAACCCCGAAGGAGGCAATGCCCAACCACCTGTAAGACACGGCCACCCTGCTTCCTAAGCCGCTCCCCTGCCCACCTCCTCCTCTTCCTCCCCAGTTCCAGATGCTGTCAGCCATCCTAGGGTCTCCGCCCTCCTTTCTCCCCCTGCCTCAATTGAAACTTCTCTGGCCCGGAGCCACCTAACGCCGTGTGCCTGGGCATTGCCCATACTCACATCCAGTTGCCTTGGGCTCCGCAGGGGAACAGCGAGAGCAGGGCTGCCCACAGCGCGCACAAGCGGGGCAGTGCCAGGAGCGCCGCTCGGCCCATGGCCCCCGCATGGATTCCCCTAGCCCCGGCCACTCCTCTTCTGCCCTCCCTCTACAGAGACCTGCCGGGCTGGAAGTTAGTTCCCTAGCACCCAGTTGCTCCTCCTCGCCCTCTTTCTCCAGGCATACATGAAAAAGGAGGCCAGCAAGGATAGGGGCTTCCAGCAGGCGCCCCCGCGCTCCAGGTGGCAGAAGTAGCTCGGGGCGCTCCTGAGCGGAGTGGATGCGCAGGGGATGCGCGAGCGTCCCTCGCTTTCCAAGGTGAGAAACTTCTGTTCCTGTCTCTGCGCCTCCATCGCCCCCGGCTGCTCTTCGCATCTCCTCCCCCCTGACCGCGCCCGGAGCCTGATTGGCTCAGCCACAGACCAGCATCTCATCATCCTGAAACATCCGGTTCTCATTGGCTGACATCAGGCTTTGCGGGGAGCCAAGGGGGGCCGCGCCTCAACAGCCTGACCAGGCCCTGGGGTGTCATGGCCTTTCCTCCTCACCTTCATTAGAACAGGTCGCCAAGTGATTCAAAAAGGGAAGAGTAATGGAGTGATAGCCCCGCTCCTGTCTTGACGTCCCACAGTGAAACGGGGCTTTGATGAGAGATAATTGAGTTCCACCCTTTCAGAAGCATCTGGATTACGTAGTGGAGTGCCTGGAAAAAACTGCTTCCCTTCTTTCTTTCCTGTTTTTTTTTTTTTTCCTTTTGTTTTGTTTTGTTTTTTCATCTCCCAGGGGAATTATCTTTTTGAGTTAGAGTAGGTACCAAACAAGATAACCTTCTACCTCCCCTGACCTCCAGTTTGGGGTCTCCCAGATGAGGAGACTACACGATTGCGGAAAACGTGCTTGGCTTATTTTCGATAGGCAGTTATTGTCATCAAAAGGGAAGATTTCAGCTTAGCATCGGATCTACCCTAGCTCAGTTGTACTCGGTGATTTCCTTTTTTCCTCGCCTCTCCTCCCGCCCCCACACCCCCACCAGCCGCTGAGATTACTATCCATCCTAGGCACAAAGGAAGGCAGGGAAGTGAATGCGAGCTCTCTGGGAAGCTCTGGAACTGAAGAGGGTTGCTTCCTTACCCTTCTCTTCAGACCCGCATGGACGGCCATGAAGACCATGCACAGTGCTGACCACACGTTGAAAACACCGGTGACATCAAGAAGTATCTCTGTTAGATACCAAGTGTGTTCCTGGTTCTGTGGAGATTGGTAAAGACAAGATCCTTTGCTGCAAGCGTACAAGCTAGCCTGCAGACAAATCTAAAGAAAAATAGGGACTATCGGTCATGTATCTTCTTGGCAAATGGTATTGGCAGTTTATCTTTGGCCTAGGGTACTTTAGAAGCAGGAAATGCTTGGCGGCTGATAACCAGGGTTTGATCTCCCGGAGTGCCTGGAATAGGCTTAGCTGTTGTATCAGGAAGCCCCACCTCACCCACTTAGGCACAACCTGCTCTCTTGAAGGACTTCTGGAATGTTAACTAACGCACCGGGTGGATGTACCATCTCAGTGGGTGTCCTGAATTGGACTCACCTGATGGCTTTATAGCATTTGCTGATTCTAATCCCTCGTATCAGGCCAGGCCAATAAAAACTCACTGAAACTCCAGTCCCATCACATTCACTTCTTTATCCAGCAAACATTTATTGCACGAACACTATGTGCCGGGTCCTAAAGCCGCATTGTAATTTGTAGAGAGTCAAGTTGATGATAGGGTATACTTACTGATCCAGAAATATTTTGGCTAATGGTTAGTGGCCTCTCTGAAAATCAGAGCCTTCATCCAAGCTCACTTTAGTCTTTGAGTTCCTCCACAAGGGGGCCATGGAATATTCATGCTGTCTTCCTGCCATTGGGATCCTGTTTTGAAAGTCATTTATTGAGTGGATTATAGTGATGAGGAACATCCTGAGCAGATACTTGCAAGGCTGCGAACAGGAACTGGAGAGGGTGCACTCTTGGGGCTGAAGGGAAGACATTGAAAACATCAGTTCCTGAAGTTGATCTTGAGGACCAGTTGTGGTAAATGTTTTAAGGAGAATGCTTATTGTTTTCCATCCAAACATACATATTGAGACTCTGTTTTGTGTTAGAAAGTAAGAATACTACCGAATCACATGGATGCTGAGCTAATAGTGTACTTGGCAAAACACACAAGTGACTCAGCAGAGGCAGTACAGTGGAAGCAGTGTGCTATGAACACACAGACGGAGATAATGCAGACCTAGAGGCCAGGGGGAAAAGGCCTCCAAGTGCTGTCTACACTGTGAAAACTTTGGAGGGACCCCAGAGAATACTATTCTGAGAGTCCAATCACTGGGTCAAACATTGTCACATCCAAGACACAATTTCAAGGCCTGGGCCTGCATCTCCTCCATGTGGTCGAGGGCCCTAGGGGTCAATCTGTCCATACATCTGGAGCAAAGTGGACATATTTCCTTTAGTCAACTCAGCTGAGGAAGTTGGAAGACATATGAGTGCCAAGTTTTTGCCAGTCATTCTATGTACCCTCAGCTTCAGATTCTTGTTTCTTCTGTGTCTTTCTTTGTATCTCTGTTCCCTCTGCTTCACTTGCAAAAGTCTACCTCCTCTGACAACTGATGGTAATTTTCTATATAGGGAACATAGAACACTCACTCAAGGTCTCTCTGCTAGTAGGCTTAGAAACAGCGCTCCTATACCGCCCACCACATCGTGTTCCTGCTTCACCTTATTCAAAGCCATCTCCTTTGTTTCTGAACAAATCACAGGTCACTAAGCCTTGGGGTCCAAATCTTCATCTGTGTCCCAAGATTTCTTATGCTTGTGTTCACAGCTATTGTCACTGAATTGACATTACAAACAAAACCCAGAATTGGGAGGCTTTAAAAGCCATGTAAAATGTAGACGCTCTGTTAGAAGAATAAAAGAATTGAAAAAAATCTTTTTGGTTTTTTGAGATAGGGTCTCACTCTAGCCCATGCTGACCTGGAATCCACTATTTTCAGGGTGGCCCGAACTCACAGTGATCCTCCTACCCCTACCTCCTGAGTGCTGGGATTAAAGGTATGTGCCACCACACTCAGCTGAGGATTTACAAATATTTTATGTGACTTGTAGTGGGAATATAAGAACCTTTTCCATAATTTAATAGGTACCCAGTACTACAAGTAGCTCCTCTCCACTTGCTTAAGAATGTCAATGCTCTCTATTAATAATGGAAGAATAAGGAAAGAGATAGGTTAAATCAAAACAGACATGCATCTAGAGATTTCAAATTATGTTATTTATGTTTTGACAGATATAGGAATTAATTTGCTTATTTAATGTTTTTGAACTTATAATGCAGAAGATGAAAAAATACTAACTTGAATAGCATAAAGCAATGCTCAATGTGCTCTAAAATCATTCTAAGTTTCAGGTGTCTAAAACCTGTTCTTTGCAGGAGGACAGTACTGAAGATCCAACTGAAATTTTCACAAATGCTGGACAAGCATTGATCTATGTGGAACCTTCCTTGAATATTTTTAAAACCATGCCATTATTAAAGGAATGATAATGAAGATTATCCCATCTAACAATTTGAGCTTAGCTATCTTAAATTTGATTAAATGCTGTCGATGTAACTTCTTCAAGATGGCACAAGGTACTGAAGTATCTACAGTTTCTTGATTTCAAAGGAAAGCATACACTTGAACATTTTTTCCTATCAGGAAGGAAGGCGAGCTATTCCAGTTAGGATGGGAAGAGCCAGATTTCAAGCACATTCATTTCACTCCAAGGTGCTGTGTTGGGCAGAATTGGTAATAGTGATCATCTCTGAGCAGCTGAGGCAACCAAAGCAGATGAATAGATAGCTGGCAGCAAATCCCACCTCCCTCCCAAAACAGTTGTAGATGACTCGCTGTAGAAACTAAGGGAGACTGTTTCTTCTGGTAGTTTTCTCTCAGTCCCTGGGAAACTCAGTAAAATGTTCTCCCTACACAGATATGCCTTGGACTCTGCCTCTGGCAGCCCATCAGAGAACGAGACTTCTAAGAGCCCTGTTGTAAGAATTTCTGCTGCAGATCACAGAGACTTAGGCACTGGAAACCGATACCAACAGCAGCCCAGCTGGCCTTAGCTCCCATGATAGAACAGAAGACCAGAGGTGACTTTTTGCATAACTGGGTCTCCATCCATTCTATTTTAACTTCCACCTGGATGCTGCGAGAATGGAACAGAGCACTGGCTTGTGATCACTGGCTCTCAGAGGGGGTGGAGAACTATATTCTTGGTGCCCTCTTGTCCTTCAGTGGCCAGAAAAGCCTGTGGAAATGGCAGGCCCAGGACAGGAGGAGGAGCAGAGGGGACACCGCCTGAGGAGGAGCAGGAACTTCAAAGGGATGGTGCCGTGCTTTTAAACTTCCACAACTATCAAAGTAGGGTCTCTGTTTATTTTTCTTGTAATTCAGGGTTGAAGAAGCCTCAAAAGATGCTGATAGAAAATGGTTTATCTATTGATCAATATCTCCTGCCAAGTTGTTTGAAAAAAAAAAAAAGCAAAACCACAATTGAAATCTGGAGCTATATAGCTCAGTGGTAAGATGTTTCCCTAGGATGCACAAGGCCCTAGGTTCAATCCTCAGCAAAATAAAAAGCAAGCAAATAAATCAATGTTTTCAAAGTTCATCATGAAATCTGTGGCTCATCTATTGAAGTATGTGTGGACACTATGGAATCATTCTGGAACAAAGGAACAAAGTCCATGCAAGGAAGAGTGTCACTGTTACCCAGAAGTGGGGATGAGTGAAACTCACAAGACTGAAATGCACAGAGGGTGTGGAAACTTTGCATATTTCTTCCCATCTTTTATTTCTGAATTTTTCAAAATTACCTTGCCAATGGATGAAATGCTATTAGTTTTATAAGTCATCAAGAAAATTGCTTCCAAAATCTGGTATTTACGTTTTTAGAATAATATTGATGGAATGATAAATAGGCCACCTACAATGGATAAAGCAACTTGGTCTTCTTAGAAGGTTTTACTGAGGTAGAACAAACATATTGCAAGGGGCAAAGTCATTTAGAATCAACTGTGTCTATCTTATTCTAACTGTTGGTCTATGTAATTATACTCAATATTGTGAGTCATAAATGTCTTTCAGCCAACAAATGTCAGTCAAAAAATCAGTTAGCATTAATACCACTTTCAGAGTGAGGTTGTTATTGTGCATATTTGTGCCATTGGAACTGTTCTGATTATGGGTGTGGAGCAACTTGAAATGGAATTTGGTAGGTATGGCTGAGTAACTAATGACACTGGTGTTAACTCATGTCTCAATCTTTTATATTTATATGCATATAAGTATTCAAGTATATGTGTATGTGTGGTGTGTATGTATGTGTGTTTGCCTGTGTGTGGGCACACACCTGTGTGTGTGGGGGGGTTAGAGGTTGAATTCAAGTGTCTCAAGTTTTCTCTGAATCATTTACTGAGACAATGTCTTCTGATTGAACCCAGAGCTTATCCCTTAGGCTATGCAATTTGCCCTGGAAATCCACTGTCGCAGCCTCCTGGGTGCTGGGGCTACAGGTGGGCCTCACCCCCACCCAGCATTTCCATGGGTCTTGGGCATTGGAACTCTAGTCCTCATGCTTGCAAGGGAAGTGCTGTATCTGGTGAGTCATTTCTGCTGTTCCTCATGCTTCAATCTTTACATAGAGGTAAGTCACATGTTTCATTCTCCTGACAGAAATCTTTATTTGTTCTTGTACATCAGTTTGAAGACCTCTGGTTTGATGTCTAACATCTTTCATTCAGGATTTATCTATAGCATTCATTCTGCAGCCCAGTTTCTTTTTTACTTTTCCCATAAAATACCTCCATTTTTGTATTGCAATCTCTTGAGAAACATTGCAGCCAAGACTAGAACTTTCCCTTCTCATCTTTCCACTCACCCACATTCACCTACCAAATTTCTAAGACATACAGCTTTAGGAGGCAGACATTTATATTACCCTCTGGTTAATGCCTATATCATTTTATGTCCCTGACTCAATTTTTTTTTCCTTAAACTTTTATAATGGTACACTGTGTTCGGATTTTCCATTACCAATTAGATTAATTTGTCTCCAAGATAAAGGAGACTGGGTAAACCTTTTGCAGTCCCCCTTTGCCTACCACAGGCTGAGTGCAAAGTGGGCATTTAATAACAGTTGTGTAGTTGTGGTTTTAACAAACGAGGAACCTCTCATGGGAATGATGGACTCAGTGAAGCATTTAATTGAGCAGTGTCAGCATTGACTTAATGAACTAATTTGCCACTCTTCAACTGGAAACCAGCTATGTCTTGTACCTACCACATTGCATTAAGATGTGCCGTGTGGCATGCACAAGTTCCACAGGGACCACAGATGGCTGTGGCTGGATGCTTCACAGCTTGGGTCTCTGCTCATGGCAAAATCACTAAATCAACAGATTCTTAAACCTTGCTGGCAAAATTGTAGCCATGCGATGTGCCCCTGCCAGGTAAGTTTGTTGAGTGAGGCCAATAACTCAGATTCTTACCGGAGCTTTTCCCCTAGCAAAAGCTTTTGTTTGAGCGAGCAAGTGCACAGAGCCAGGGGATTTACAAGGGCTCAGAGACAGAACACAACTGCATCCTAGGTGCGAGGTGTGTTCCAGCTGCAGCCCTCTCACCTTCTGTTAATAATTACGGCAAGGGAAGCATCAATACAAACACAGCCAACTCTCGGGTGCTCAAGTTCACAATCTCATGAAGTCTTTTTGGTGCCAGACCAACTTTTGGGATTGTCACATGGCTTAGTGAAGCAGCTTCCAAAATGGGCTGCAAAACCACAGTTTTGATATACTGGGCCAAATGCCAGAACAGAATTGGAGTCCAGCTGACTAAGTAAAAGATTCCAGTTGCTACTTTAGCACCAGTGTATTGTCTGAAATCCCCAGGGCACACTCATGAAACCAGCACCAGACAAATACAGTGGAGCCACTTTTTAATGCTGTTGTGGGGAGGGAACCAATATTTGCCTTATAGGTTAACTGAGTTAAGACCGGCTTCGCTGGAAGGAGTTTCCCTTCAGGAACTGATTTGGCCCTCAGCATATCTTAATATTACAGTAATTGTTGGCAATGCAGGGTGGGGTTTGCTGCAGAAATCTTACCAATCAGGCCCCACCCACTTGCCCTAAGGGTTCTGATGAATAAAGCATGCACTTGGGGAACTAAACTGGTTTGAGCAAACCTCAGCTTTATCAGGACTAAAGCTTCCTAGTGATGCTATACTCTGTAGCAAGAACTTTCTTATTCACACCCTGCGTTGAAAAGAGCAAGACTCAACAGAGCAAAGCTGACTCAGTGTATGTACCTGGGCACAGGTGAAGAGCCTGTAGGTCAAGGGTTAATTATAAAACAAAAATTCTGACCAAATAACATCTCTTGTAATTAAAAGAAACTAGAACGAGGCATCAGGAAGCAGGGAATTTGCTCTACATGTGGACATTAACATCTATGAAGAGGGAAGAGAGAGTCATTTCCTTTGGGGGACCAACTGGGGATGAGAACCAATTAACTGGCCATGTTCTTTCCAAGCTGAGGAGGTGAAAAATAAGATGCAGATTCCTCTATATAGAAGGAAGAAAGGAGAGCACAGTAATTTCAAAGAGCTTTTTATTTCCTTGGGCAGAGAGAAGAGATTACTCAGTTTTGCAATGTGTTTCAGGCCCTCAATATAGCCTGCCAGGCAGGTAAAGAATCTTCACAGAGGGTTGGAGAGTGACTAAGAACAGTTCCTGTACAATCACAAGGACCTGAGACCACCCGAATTTGAATGTCCAGAACCCACACAAATACCCAGGTGTGGCCACACAGGCCTGTAAACACCAGTCCTGCAAAGGAGGCAAGGACCAGGGTATCACCTGGGCTTGTGAAAAACAGCAACTTTCCATATCAGTAAGAGACTCCGGCTCAACATAGGGACAGGCAGAAGAGCCATGGGGCCAGACACCTGGCATTCTGCTCAGGCCGCCACAGGCGAGCTCCTGCGGTAGTTGAGTGCAGCGGGCCCTCCATGGGCATATACACATGCATTTACCACACATGCCACATCACCCCACCCCCCAAGAACCTTCAAAGAAGACAAAGACAGACAGCATCTATGATACCCATATGTGGACTGTCCTCAGAGAAAGGACAAGTCCATGACAGAAGTGGAGGACCCCTGAAGCACTGTCCACTGATGTTCTTATTATCAGCCATTTTCAATGTCATGGGTTAACCAAGAGACACAGAGAGAAGGATTTCACTGAAAATCACAACTGTCCTACATAATATCATCTTCTGCTATTTTAATTGTAGAACCCATTATTTAGCTTTTCTGTTTGTAGTTTGCATATGGGATAGATAATCCATATAAAGTTGGGAAACCAAGTGAAGGAATCCAAAAACATACTCAGCAGATGGTTTACAATAATTATGTTACATTGGGGAAATCAAGTGTTGATGTGTGAGGGTGATCATAAAGATACTAAAGACATACTTAGATTCATTTAATAGTCATAATTTTTGTTGATAGGTTACATACATTTTCAGGCCAGTAAACATAATTACAGCAAATTGTGACTGCACACTGAATTTTTTCCAGGATAATCTAAGGCTATTGATAACACTTGTGATGGAAGCTTATTTTGGGAATTGCTTGCTTTAAGGTGTGTCTTCCTTGGAATTCAGAAATGATCAAATACAAGAGCCGCGAGTCATAAATATATTTCACAGCTGGAGAAAACAGAAGAAGCACGTAGAAAGATGAAACCCATCCTGCCTTGTTTATCTTTCAGGCTTTCTTTTATGCAGTGATCTTCTGCAAGCCACAGTCTCTCTGCAGCTCTTCTATTATTCTGACCAAAGAGATGTCATAGAAAATCAGTTGACATTGGCAAAACAACTTCAATAAAACAATCCTTGGTGAAAATTCTGATGGCTTAGAAAATTGCATACACGGGGCAAACAGTCCTTCAGGTTGCATATGAAAGACAATTTACATTCATTTACGCTTCCCCAGAAGTAACTGCTTTCAATTTCTTCAGCTCATATGCTTTGCATTTTTCATTCACTTTGTTAAACATAATTCTTTTTGTTGTTGTTGTTGTTTGTTTTGATTTTTTGAGGTAGGTCTCACTGTAGCTCAGGCTGACCTGGAATTCACTCTGTAGTCTCAGGGTGGCCTCAAACTCACAACGATCTTCCCACCTCTGCCTCCCACCTTTACCTCTGGAATGCTGGGATTAAAGGGGTGCACCACCATACCCGGCTTTTTAAAACATAATTGTTATACTTGTTACCTTTCAACTTTCAAAAGTTTTAGCCATTATTATCAACTTTCACCAGCACCCTTAATTAAACACAATGCCATCTAAAAAATTATTTATTTGAGTTATTTGAGACAAAAAAAGGATAGGGCCTCTAGCCACTGCAAGTGAACTCCAGATACATGCACAGGCTTACATGGGTTCTGGAGAGTCAAACCTGGATCCTTAGGCTTTGCAGGCAAGCACCTTAACCATTAAGCTATCTCTTCAGCCCAGCTCACACTTGCTTATTATTTTATTTTTAATCATTCTTCTCATCAGTATGAATATTTCAAAATTATGATTGGATCAATATAGAACCTTTACATGATCGTAATACAGAGTTACTCATACTAATGATTATTTTTCTTTTGCTCCTTTGAATTTCCCCTGTTTTCTTATGTAATTGTTTTATAAACATTTTTTTTTTTTTTTTTTTTTTTTTGGTTTTTCGAGGTAGGGTCTCACTCTGGTCCAGGCTGACCTGGAATTAACTCTGTCATCTCAGGGTGGCCTTGAACTCATGGCAATCCTCCTACCTCTGCCTCCCGAGTGCTGGGATTAAAGGCGTGCGCCACCACGCCCGGCTTAAACATATTTTAATTACATATATTTATGGGACAATCTGATCTGTGTCAAATGACTAAGGCTCATTAACATTCATTGTGTCAAAATACTCATTATGTTTATTTATTTGTTTATTATTGGTGCTGAAAACAGTTGAAGTTGACTCCCAGCAATTTTCCAATACATTAATTGTCACTAACTACAAATTTTATATTCTGCCCAGCATATCTCAGAAACCTTATTCCTCCTGTCAAACTGAAATTTCCTAGTCCCTTGTTTTGGTTTAAATCAGATTTACCCTGTGAACACACATGTTCTGAATTCATGGCTCCCAGCTGGAGGCAATTTGGGATGTGGAGTCTTGCTGGAGGAGGAGTGCTGCTGGGGGCAGGTTTGGGGTGTTCTAGGCCCCTCACCTTTGCTCCAGTTCTGCTGCTCATGCTGCTGATTTTCACTTGTTGTGACGTGATGTCCAGCCTCTGCTCTACCACCTTTTCCCTGCCGTCAGGAAGCTTCCCCTCAGGACTGTAAGCCACAATAAAGGATTTCCTACCAGAAGTTGCTTTGGGTCAGGTGTTTTGAAGCATTGATGCAAAGGTAACTCTAACACCCCTCATCTTCCTACCCCCCACACCAGCTTCTGGAATCCCCTCACTTTCTGTGTTCTTATCACAAGTGCAAACTTAATCCTCTCCTCAGATCATTCGGAAGCACTATCAACTTCTTTTGGACACCGTCATTCCCGATGCTCCTTGACTCACTCCAGCCCGGGCTGGCTGCTTCCGTGCCCAGCTGCTAGCCTTTATCTCAGGACTCCTCTTCCCTTGCTTTCATGTAGATACCTCCTTTCCTGAATCTTGGGTGCTTCTCAGCTTTGGTTCACTCTCCCATTGCAGTAGAGCACAGTCTCCTTTATAGTTCTGAGAACGTATAAGGGAGGTAAATTTTTTGAGCATTTGCCATTCACAAAACAGCTTTGTCTTTCTCTATCAGGCTAAGTATTGAATTGTGGGGAGGCAATAATTTACTTTCAGGATTTTTTCCATTGTTACCTGTCCTCAAGTTAGTACTACAATACCTGAATGTATTCTCACTTCAAACCCATTACCTATGATTGGTTTTCTTTTGGAATATTATCTTCCTCTGTGATCTCTGGAACAACTTCATGAAGACGTGACTAGATATACATATATTTCTTCAGTCTTTCTAGACATGCAGTAGTCCATTTCAACAGGAAAATTCACGTTTTCCTTGTGGGAAAATATTTTCAAATTATTTTATTGATTTACTTTCTCCTACCTTAAATTCCTATTTTATAAAATAATGGATTAATTTCCTGTCTAAGTTTTATAATTGTTCAGTCCCATTTCTCATATAATTTATATATTTTCTCATCAAATTATTGTATAATTTCTCAATTGTGTCTTTATTGCTTTGTATTAAGTTTTGTTTTTCTGATAATACACAGGTGTGTGTACATGTATATGAATATGCAAGGACATGCATATGTGTGTGACTTCTATGAGCTCTTTTTATGTTCTCTGCATGTGTCTTTTAAAAAGGAAACATTCCATTTTTGAAGTGCTGTTACCTTCTTTTATCATTATTTGTCTTAGCTTCTTAGTGTTTCCATAAGAAGTTCTCACTATTTTAATAGTTTAACATAACACATATTCACCATCTTACACTTCTAAATGTCAAAAGTCTACTAGGAATCAGCAAGGCTGGATTCCATTGCAGAATCTAGGAAAGAATCCATTTCTTTGTCCTCTCCACTTCCTAGAGACCACCTGCATTCTTTGGCTTGTGGTTTCTTCTCTACATTACTCTGACTTTTGCATTGGCTGTCATAATTTATTTATTTTATTGTTTTGCAAGGGAAAGAGAGAAAGAGAGAGAGACTGGGTGTGTGTGCCAGGGTCTCTTGCCACTGCAAATGAACTCCAGATATGTGTACCACCTTGGGAATCTGGCCTAAGTGGGTCCTGGAGAATCAAACCTGGGTGCTTCAGCTTTGCAGCCTTAACTACTGCTCCATCTCCTCAATTCCTATGGTACCAGCTCTTGAAGAGCCTTGTGATAATATTGAAATAACATGGCCAGTCCTGGAAAATCTCAAGATCCTTAACTTAAGCATATATCTCAAGTCTCCGTTGTTATATAAAGCATCACACTGGTGGCTTCTAGGAGTTAGGATGCTACAGCTGGCTCAGTGTACACACATGCACACACCAGTATCCACTAACTACTGACATCATTTGCCAGATGGAACTAAGTTCAGCATTTTAGAAGAAGATTGTCCTGGATTATCTGAGAGTTCTAAATCCAACATGAGTGACTTTTATGAGTTGCAGAAGAGGAGAAGACCCAGCCCAGCCTAGGCCACATAAAGTTGGGTGGGGCAGGATTTGGAGTGGTGGCACAGGGACTGTTTGGAAGTGCCATAAGCCAGGAGCAGTGAGGTGTTTTTCTCCATGAGCACCTCCAGTGGGAGCACATTCCTGCTGGCAACTTGAATCAGACTTCCACCATCCAATACCCAGATAAGACTCATTTGTGTTGTTTGTGGCCACACTGTGTAGTACTTCGCTATATTATCCCGATTAAACCAACAATAGAGGAGCACATACCTGGAGGAGAGGGCTTTATGTTAATATATATTTTTTTTCTCAAGTTTTTGTTTGTTTGTTTGTTTGCCTTATTTCTGCCATGTTCAAAGCTTGCCTCAGATGTCTGATGAGCCTCTGTGGGCGATTTCAAGTACAAGTGGAGGGCTTAGCCAATTAGAGGCTCTGACCATGTGGGCAGGTCTGATATTGACTTGTTTTTATTTTATTTTTAAAATGACTTTGATGACTCATGTCACTGGAAATTCTCCAATGGCAATTTATTTATGTCTTGTCTCATAGGCAGGTTTGCTTCCCCAGAAAAGAATATTTTATTTCCTGTTTTGATGGCTAATGGTCATGGCTTCAGAGGACTGAAGAGGTCTTAGCACTCACTATCTAAAAACTATGTTTATGAGACTGGGTATACTAAGTGATGTAACTCATGCCCAGAGAGATGAAAATTACACGTTCTCTCTCGATGATGTTCTTAGCTATTAATGTTTCTATGTATGTAAACAGGGAATGAGAGAGTTAGTATAGGTTATGATAGGTAGGAGAACACAAGATGGCTGGAAGAGGTGGTGAAAAAAGGTGGGACTGGCAAAAGGGTTCTTGAAACATGAAAATGGAAGCCATGCTATAGTGGGGAGAGAGAATGGAGTGACAGGTGATAAGGAAACAAAGCTTGGAAAACACCATAATTAAACTCAATTTTTTGTATCATTATAAAATCTTTTAATAAAACATGGGGCTTGGGAGAAGGCTCACTGGGTAAAGTGAAAACCCTGAATCATGAGGATTTGCATTCAGACTCCTAAAAAATGCTGAGCTGGGTAGTATGCAACTGTAGTCTCACCATGGGGAGGCAGAGTCAGAAATAATCCTAGGGTTTGCTGGCTAGGTAATTTGGCTTAACCATCGAGCTCTTGGTTCTTATACCCTCTTGGCAGCAACTTTAACCAACTTCGTGTCAGTAGCAGAGTACTTGCATAGTGTGACAGTTTGAGACCAGGAATTCAGGGATACAGTGAGCCATGTGTACCTGTGATCTTTACAAGATCACTGAATAGGACCAGGCAAGACTTTGTAAATATCTTGAGGTCACACAGTAAAATGCTTCCCTATAGCAGTTGCTCTTTGGTATGGATGCTCAGTCTTGGGAATTCAGGCATCCGTATATACTACTTGGTGGGCTGTGATGACAATCATAGATGGTCTGGCAGTTCCAATATTTCAGATCATAGTTATTGAACACAGGTGTGGTCTGAAATGTATAGTGACAACTGACAAATCTGGAGAATAATTTTCTTATATCAGTTGAAGTTCCAGACTGATAATAAACAATAAAGCCAGTGGGACTGTATGCCAGGGAGATTAATGAACCATGGGCACGCTGTTCTATATACTGGAAGAATGACAAGGTTCACTGGAACAGCTGGAGAACAGACTGGGTTAGGTTTATACCCTGCGGATAGTTAAGTCGGAATAAAGGACAACTTCCGTTCCTGGGAAATGAGACAAATGAAACAAACAAATGAGTTGCAGTGTCTTCAGCTTATTTCTGATGCAAGAGAATTTGTGATTCTGAAAACATAGCTAAGAAAAGATCGACTCCTTTCAGAAGAGTTTCAAAAGTAGCACTAATCAGATTAGTTTGTGAAAGGCAGGACATTCATTTTTTTTTTCTTTTGTGATTTTCATTATCCTCCATCTAATGAAGAGCATCTTTATATTCTGTCGTCACGGCACTTACTTTATGGCTTTAAACCAAACACACATCTGGATAATTGAAAGTTTAACTTTTTGGCTGAAGGCTGGGACCCTTTACAGCCTGTTTTTGGCATAGCCTCTAAGAACTACTTGCTGAACTTGTGGTTAAATTTTGGCTGACTGTCAATTATGACACCAAGTGACCTCTGCCATCATTTCTTTAGGGTTTCTAATCCCCCTCTGCCATTCTCCCTTTAATTCCATTTATTCCTATTCCTTTCATTAATTTAGTCTTTTTATCTTTGTCACCTGCTTTTGCTTTGTTTCCTCATGTAGCCTAATGTACAAAAAAGTCTTATCTTCTCTATTGGGGTTCTAATTATTATTATTTTTTTTAAGATCCACTGGAACTGTAAGAATGGTTACTTTAAGTGTTTGAATCCTGTTCCCCAAGGGAATTTTTTTGCGAGTGGTCATATTATATTGTAATGTAGACATAAACATGGCCTGTTTAGGAAACAGCTAATGCTTTTCTATTGACATGAAAGAGACTTAATAGAAGTTTTTAGTTGGTTCTTGGGTCACTAAAATCTTTACCACTTTTGAGTCCATAGAACCATGCGTAGTTAAATTTTTATGGGAGTGGGAGATGGCTCAGTGGATAAAGTGCTTCCAGATAAGCATAACGGCTAGAGTTCAGATGCCCAGCACCTTCATAAAAGCTGGGGGGATTAGTGCCAATCTCCTCACAGTCAGCTTTAGGGGGTGAACACAGGGGATCCCAGGGCAAGCTGACTAATAAGAGTATTTGAAGCAGCAAACACTGAGTTCATTGAGAGACCCTTCCTCAGTAAAAATAAGATAAAATAAAATAAAATAAAATAAAATAAAATAAAATAAAATAAAATAAAGGGCAAAAGAGGAAGACACTCGACATGAACCTCTGGCCCACACATACATAGATACCTGCATGTGTAGGCCCCCACTTGCATATGAACAGAACATGCATTCTCATGCAGAATCAATATATATATATATTTTTCACAGAAAAGGTTTTATTTGCAGGCAGTTAGAGGTTAGAGCTTTTTTGTAGTAGTGTATATACGCTTTTCATAAGTCTTCCCAGTTCCAGAAGAAGGGGTATGGTACATAAGAATACAGTTCAGCGGCAGGGATGGAGGCAACGGGTAGTATATAGGACTATCCAGGGGGAAGTAAAACAGCATCCTGCCTTTGAGGATCAGGATCTTGGTGAGGGAAGTGTCTGAGAATCCAGGAATAGGAGCTGAAGGAGCCCGTTTAAATAAAAAATGCAAAGCAGGCAAGTTGAGAGTTGACTTGGGAGCTCTTAGTGAGTTTAGAACCAGCTCATAGGCTGAGCCATGTGTTCTTAATTTCTCCCTGACGTTTGTTTGAAACACAACCCATGGTTGACTCTGAATTTGAGATCCTCCTGTCTCAGCCTCCTGAAATGAAGATTACAGGCATGAGCTAACATACCTCCTTGGTCTCTCCAAAAGACCACACAGTTACTCCAGAAACAAACCAAAATCAAGAGTTCAGGCCAGGGATGCTGGCTCACACTTAAAATCACAGCACCTGGGAGGCTGACGCACACAGAATACAATGACAGGGCCAGATAGGTTACAGAGTTCCAGGATAGCCTGAGCTACAGAACAAGGCACTGTCTCAATAAAACAACAAAAAAGGGGAGGAGGACTGGAAATATAGCTCAGTTGGTAGAATGCTTGTCTAGTATGCATGAGACCTTGAGTTTGATCCCCACTACTGCATAAACCAAATGTGGTAGTGTACACTGGTCACCCCAGAATTTGAGAGGTGGAGACAAGATGATCTTGCCAATATGTACCCAGTTCAAGGACAGCCTGAGTTACAGTAGAACATGACTCCAAAAAAAAAAAAAAAAAAAGTTAGGTTTGGCACAAGACTTTAATCCTAACACTTAGGCTGAGATAGGAGGGTTTCTGTGTTAGAGATTAACCTGGGGCTACATAGTATATTCCAGGCCAGTCTGGGCTAGAGTGAGACCCTGCCTCTGATATATCTATATATCTATATCTATATCTATATCTATATCTATATCTATATCTATATCTATATCTATATCTATCTATCTATCTATCTATCTATCTATCTATCTATCTATCTATCTATCTATCTATCAAAGGTTCTGAGCAGTTCCTGGCCCAGAAATAAATATATATAAAACATTCAGGGTGGTTCCTGGTCCTCAGAAAAAGATCAGGAGGTGCAAACCTCTCCCACATCACTCCCTCAACAAATTTCAAGTCAGGATCTAAAGTTTTACCAGAGGGCTGGGGCTGTAGCTCAATTAGCAAAGTGCATACCTAGTATGCACGAAGCCCTAGGTTTGATCTCCAGCACTGGACAAACCATGTATGATAACATACATGCCTGTAACCTCAGCATTTGGGAGGCAGAAGCAGGAGGATCAGAATTTCAAGGTCATTTTCTACTACACAGCAAGTTCCAGGCCACCTTGAGTCACATCTTGCTTGGGGCCTCTCAAAGCACTCTGGTTGACTTTCTAGTGGCCTCTGCACACCACACCATGACTGGTGTACTTATTCCTTTTGAGCTTTCTGAATCTCTTTTGTCATTTTGCTCCACCCAAACTCCATCTTCCCTCAGGAAGCCTGCAGCTTGTGAAATCTGTAACACTCACTCTGGGGCACTTATACTTCCGCCCAGGACCGTGACCTTCCCCCCTTGCTCTAAGCTTCCAGAGGTGCATGGATTCAACACTTTGGCACTCTCTTCTGCACCTACTGAAAGGTTACAAATAAGGTCATCACATGGGACAGCCATGACATCCACCTACTACAGCCTCCCAAGTGGAGGTTACAGGCATATACCACCATACCCAGCAAAAACCGTCTTAAAAAAAAAAATAAGGAAAAGGAGGAGGAGGAGAATGATAGAGTTCCATGTATTTGTTATAATTTAGGTCACATGCTGTCCAGAAGGACTCCAAAGAGTAAAAGCATTCAGGTGGCCCTGGGGATATGACCAGGTGGCTTAGGGCAGGTAAGGCTGGTCCTTGGACAGCTCCCACTTATTTATGGGAGGAGCAGGTGTCACTGCTTTCTTCTCAGTGGCTGCCACAGCTGAGCTCTCTGCTGTCCTGCCTGCAACCAGCGCCATTTGTGAGGACATGATGATGGAAGGGGGCGCAGCTTCCTGGCGGCCATCACGAGTACAATAATAATTGTTGGAGAGCTTGTGGCTGGGCCCACGGGAAGTCTCGGGGGCGGCTGGGTCCAGTTGGCGATCTCCTGGTAGCATAGCTGCAGCTTCGCCTGCAGGTCTTGCCCAGATGCCCAGTTCTGTAACTTCTGAATAACGCGAGTAGCAGACACCATTTTCTTTCAGAATCAATATTTTTTGAGGTAGGGTCTTGCTCTAGTCCAGGCTGACCTGGAATTCACTATGTAGTCTTAGGGTGACTTCAGACTCACAGTGCCTCCTCTGCCTACCTCCGATCCTAAGTCCTGGGGTGAAAAGCATGCACCAATACACCTGTCTCAGAATCAATTTTGTTTTCAGAATCAATTTGTTTTATCTATCTATCTATTTATTTATTTATGAGAGAGAGAGAGAGAGAGAGAGAGAGAAATTGAGTTCGATAGGGCCTCCTGCCACTGCATATGAAATCCAGATACTTGCACCACTTTGTACATCTGGCTTTACATGGGTATTGAGTATTGGGTATTGGGGTATTGGGGAATTGAACTTGAGCCAGCAAGCTTTGCAAAAAAAAGTGCCTTTAACTGCTGAGCCATCCGCCCAGTCTCAGAATCATTTTTTTTTCAAATTCATTTTAGAAATAGAATGTTAGCACTGCATTCTTCAATGACCTTATATGGTACCTTCTCAGGACAGTATTCCTTGTATTCATTTCTAACTGTTCTTGTCTTGATTATACAATCTTCCCAGATAAGTGATCCATCATACTTTGAGGTTCTGGAAGGAAAGGGCAGTTCGTTATGCAGTGGTCTGAGTAACTCCTTTTCTCTCAAGGAGCAGTATGGGGCTGTGTGAATGGATGAGGACAGAGGACACATACTGTGCCATATCAGCCACATTGGTCCAGCAATCACTGAGAGTGTTGGCATCTCATCCAGACCAGGTCAAGAAGCAAAATTTACTGAGTCTCAAAGCAATAAAGGAGGCATGAAAGCTTTTTAAATTTTATCAGTAGTTAAGCAGGTGGCTTTCTCCATGGTAACAATGTTTCATGTCTTTGGCTACTCTCTGAGTGACCTGCACTTAGATTTAGTTGTCTCCTACTGGACAGGACAGTGTGACAAAGGAAAGTTGATGCTTCAGGCATCAGTGTATGCCAGCAAGTGGAGAGACAGAGGGGAAGCAGTTTGTCTGGCCTTCTGATTGTGACAATTTGGTCAAATTCAAAATGTGTATCTCTGGAACCTTTAGATCTCTGGGTAGTGTGGATTTCTTTGTCAGCTCTTGCATGCTGATGCACGGATAGCCCAAGGGTTAACTATGCATGAATTTAAAGCTCAGCCTCCAGAGATGAATTTGGCTCAGGATGACACTTGATCACAGTGGCTCAATGGCAGCTGTTGCAGTCAGGTTCGCATAGCTGGTAGAAAACACCTGACCAAGAGCAGCTTGTGGGAAAGAGTTTATTTTGATTTACAGACTTAATGGGAAGCTCCATGATGGCAGGAAATTAATTTAAATTAATTCGTTAATTGAAAGGGTTCTGAACACCCAATTAGAGCCAAATATTGTGGATGCAACATGCAACTGGAAGCAATGTAAGGCAACTTTCCTTCCTCTTGTAATCGCATACACAGTTGTGTGTGAAAGGGTGTGTATCATTCCCATGCTTTGGTCCTCTCTGTATCTCCTAGATTCATGGTTAGAAGGCATATATAATGCCACTTGCAAACTGAAATTGTGAGAGAATATATCTTCCACTTTGTCTTAGGAGTCAATGTTCAGGAAAACCTTTTAACTTATCCACTGATGTAAAAGATGCAGGTACCTATTTGAGACACCAGAAACAGATGTCTCCTTACCTATATTTTTCAGTGAATATGTGATCTCTCCACCAATAGTGCTTTTAGTTCTGTAATTAAATTCAGTTGCATTGTTAATGTACTGTTGACATTAGCTTGTATCTCATATACATGAGACTGGGAATACACATATGTTAAGTTGAAACAGCTGCTTTCAAAATTACTACAATATGGCAATTCTTCTTTTAACCATTAGGTCCTTCTTCTTAAACATGATTTGCATCTGTAAGCATTTATTATGTATAAAATTAAAGGAAGATTTATGACCTAAAAATGAATTTTGATGCTACATTAATATTGCATTTGACAATAGCACAGTAGAAAAAGAAGGCGAGTAGATAGTTCTCCACATCAGAAGCTGTGCACCATTGGCCTGTGTTCCACAAGAGCAGATCCTGCATGGACATTGTCCAAGACACTTCAGGCTCCACTTAACTGACATGTCTCAATGGGACTATAAGTTTAGGTTCTCTCCTGTGTCCTATAAACTTGCTGTAGGCATTGAATCTTTAGATAAATTAAGTGATGAACTCAAACAGCTCTCATTCTGGCTCACTGATACCTGAAATGCCACTGACAAAAATGTCTGACTTCTCTTGGGCTGGAGAGATGGCTTAGTGGTTAAGCACTTGCCTGTGAAGCCTAAGGACCCCGGTTCGAGGCTTGATTCCCCAGGACCCACGTTAACCAGATGCACAAGGGGGCAAACACATCTGAAGTTCATTTACAGTGGCTGGAGGCCCTGGCGTGCCCATTCTCTCTCTCTCTCTCTCTCTCTCTCTCTCTCTCTCTCTGCCTCTTTCTCTCTCTCTGTCAGTCTCAAATATATAAATAAATGAACAAAAAAATGTCTGACTTCTCTTAAGCTTTAGTAGCCTTGAAGAACTATATTCTTTCAGATACAGGCATGAGTTTATCTAAGTTTTTCTAGTTTGGACAGAGGCAGGATTGAGAGAGCATCTAGTCCTGCTAGGATGAGGAACAGTGTATGGAAAGGAGGAAGCCTGAAGCATCTTAGAGCTGCATGAGCTGCAAACTGTATGTCAGGCCAGCATTCCCATCGGATCCAGGCAGGTAACTTCAGTTTGTAGCTCACATTTTCCCAAACTACATCTTAAGAGATCAGCTTCAGTCCTCAGGGCACGGCAGAAACAAACAATTGCTACTTGCCAAAGAGGGTTTTGAAGAGTGAAGAGTGATGATATTATTTCTAATATAATGCTTTGTCAAAGTCTTTATTTTATTTTATTTATGAGAGAGAAGAGAGAGGGAGAGAGGGAGGGAGGAAGGGAGGGAGGGAGGGAGAGAGAGAGACAGAGAGAGAGAGAGAGAGAGAGAGAGAGAGAGAGAGAGAGAGAGAGAGAGAATGAGCATGAGCATGTCAGGATCTCCAGCTTTTGCAAATGATTTCCAAATGCATGCACCACCATGTGTATCTGGCCTATGTGGGTTCTGTGGAATCGAATCTAGGTCCTTAGGCTTCACTGGCAAGTGCCTTGACCTCTAAGACATTTCCTAAGCCCTGCCAATGTCTTTTAGCAAATTCTATGTGCAATACAATTTCTAACTCCAGGGATATTTAAGTTTTCTTTTGATCAAAGTCCATTATGTGCTACTCAACTAATTTCCAAACAGTATACACGGATTGAAACATAGCAATACTAAGTGAAAGAAGCCAGCCACAAAAGATTACATGTTATACAAGTATTTGTATGAGCTGTCCAGGGTAGGTAAATCCATAGAGACAGAAAGCAGATCAGTGGTTGCCTAAGTTTGAGGATAGAGGAGAGGACATGTAGAGTGATTATTATGTATCTTTTTAAAGTAAAAAAGTTTCTGATGTTAGATTACAGTGAAAATTATATGAACTACTCACTTATGCATTTTAAAAGAATAGAATTTTTGGTAAGGAAATTATATCTCAATGCTTAAAAATCACAAGTGTGGTGGTTTGAATACAAAATATTCCCCATAGACCCATGTCTTTGAATACTTAATCCTCAATTGGAGGTGCTGTTAGGAGAGGTTCTATGGAACTGTTAGAGGGCGGAGCCTTGCTGGAAGAAGCATGTTACTGAGGGCAGGCCTTGAGGTTCCATTGCCAGGTCCCGCATTTAGTTTTGTCTCTCTACTTCTTCCCTGCTTATGTGAAAGCATTATGCCCACTCCCTTCTTGCTCTCTCTGCTATCCCACCAAAACCATAAGCTGAAAATAAACCCTTTCCTTTCACAAGCTACTTTGGTCTGGCATTTTGTTCCAGAAACAAGGAAGTAACTGATAAATCAACACAAGCAAACCAAAAAGAAAACAACAAAACACACAGCCTTCCTTCCTAGTGTCTTTCTTTAGGAGCTTACATTCCAGGAGTACATGCTTGAACAGTGCATGTCAAAGAGAAAGAGACTCAACTAGGGCTTAGCAAAGAGAGCTAATTCCTTAGTACAAATAAGACAGTATTTTCAGAGTCAGTGAAAAACTCATAAAGGAGATGGTAACTAAGCTTAGAAAACAAAGCACAAGACAATACTCCTCACTGTGCCTCTGCTCCATGTAAATGTTGTTCAGTGGAGAGCTAAGTGGGTCAGTCCTGAGCCTTGAGAAGATCTGTTTATTGAGGCAGAATATACAAAGATGACAAGGCACTGTCACAGTGCAGTGATAGACAAAGGAACATGAAGTCACACAATGGGGAAATAAATCTGCTCAATGGGGTGAGGCTAAATAAAATTAGATTGGGGAGGTTACAGTATAATGAACTGCTGAGCTATAATCTTTCCCAATGCCTTCCATCCTATGGTGCCCTCAGCTCAGATCACAGTCAATTACATTGCTGCTGCTACCTTACTCCTTAACTCAGCACTTGCCAGCAGGAAACTCCATGAGGTCAAAGGCACCCTGGAATGCTATGAGGTGGAAAGAGAGCAAAGAAGCAAGGTGGCTCAGTTGATCTTTCAGAAGGTTACACAGCTGTCAAAGTCTCTCCCCCACCGCCATGTTCTGTATAATTTTAAAAGCTGAAGTCCCTATGACTCTGCTGAATATCTTCTTATCTTAGTGATTCCTGGCAGTTCATTCACGTGCCAAGAGGTGCATCTGGGGCTGGAGAGATGGTTTAGCAGTTAAGTGCTTGCCAGCAAAGCCAAAGAACCTGGGTTTGGTATGTCAGGACCCATATAAAGCCAAATGCACAAAGTGCTGCATGCACCTGGAATTTGTTTGCAGTGACTAGAGGCCCTGTTGTGCCCATTCTCTCTCTCTCTCTCTCTCTCTCTCTCTCTGTGTATACATAGATATAGATATCTGTAAACAGGTATCTATATCTATACCTATCTATCATCTGTTTGTCTGTCTGTCTATGTATGTATGTATGTATGTATGTATGTATCTATCTATCTATCTATCTATCTATCTATCTATCTATCTATCTATCTATCTAATCTGCCTCTATTTATTTCTCTCAAATAAGTAAGTAAGTAAATAAATACATAAAGTACTTTTAAAAAGAGATGCATCTGGAAGACGTCTCCCCAGCACATCCCTCCAGGCTCTGCCACTGCTTGGCATAGACCTACATTCACATTCCTGTCATGTCCAGATGAGCTCCTGGAAAAGGCATCCAAAGATATAGAACCTATTATTCAAAGGTTTTATACACTGCTGTAAATCAAAAAGTAAGGATTATATTAAGAACAATTCAATAGCTACAAGACTATTTGGAACTTCTATATTGTCTAATTCACTGTGTGTGTGTGTGTGTGTGTGTGTGTGTGTGTGTGTGTGTGTGTTTGAACATATTTATATGTTCTTTTTTTTTTTTTTTGGTTTATTGATGTACAGTCTTGTGCCAGCCCAGGCTGACCAGGAATTAGTCTCAGACTGGCGTAGAACTCACAGCAATCCTACTGCTTCAGCCTCTGGAGTGCTGGGAGTAAAGGCATGCACCACCATGCCTGGCTGTATATGTGTCTTATATACATATATTACACACACACACACATATATATACACATTATATATATATGTGTATATATACACATTATATATATGTGTGTATATATATATATATACATACATAGTATAGATGTATATATACATTATATACATATGTATGTATATATATAGATATAGATATAGATACATACATACATACATAGTATAGATGTGTTGCTGTTTAAATCAATGCAGAATTTCTGTTTGATTTTTAAGTTTTGCTTGACACTCACTCTGCCCAGACACAAACCAGGGAAGGCCTGGTTTGACCAACAGTTTGGACTTTCTGTCTGGTGAGTGATAGAGGGAAGACATTTATTTTCACTGTATTTGATAACAGTTTAATGGAGATGGCTACCTAGGGATGCTTCCATTGGAAGAGAAATTTACTTCAAGGGAAATAAAACTTCAAAGATTTATGATAACCTCAGGAAACAGAAAAATACCTCCCTAGCCAATCCCTCACTTTAGATGGCCTATTCTTCTGGGAAACCAGAAATGTGAGATGCAGTATCTGTACCAACCTCATCTGAGAATACATACATAATTCATGGAAGGTATCAACTTATTCATAAGCTGGGTGGCTGAGAATGACTTCTGGGTGTTTACCAATAACATGGCTCTGGAAATTCCATGCTATTGAAAGGATCTTGTTCTTGGCAGGTGTAAGTCGTGCTGAGCCTTGGCTCCACAATGTTTTAAAAACATGCCACTGGTTTTGCAAAGCTAATATAAGTATTGAGATGAGTACTCCTTGGAGGCAAGTGTGAACTGGTTTTCCCCAGTGAGCATGTACATGCAGTGGAATCTGGAGTACCCATTGACTAAACTCATCTTAGGCTAAAAAGGTATTGTTTTAATTTCCTCATACTATTCTTAATACAGACCAAACTGTACCTTATAAAGCAAAGTTCCTGCAAATACTTTCATGTTCTGCAAATGATATGAGTGGCGAATTTTAACAAAAGGCTCATAAATTCTTTGTAAGAATACTGCAATACTGGAGAAGCCATTAAAAATGCAAGCTTCATGTTACATTTAATTAAGGCAAGGAGGAGAATGTAAAACTGTAAGGTTTAACATGAATCATGTATTACATAGTACATTCACGCAGAAAAGTACTGCATCAGTTCTATTGAAAAGGCAAAGGGAAAGATGAGTGGTATTGTGCTGGCAGATGATCTCTCTGTGCATGGGGCAACAATTTAATCAAAGACAAGTTGCCATTTCATGGTCACCAGACAAAAGACTGTATCAATGATGACAGCACATATATTTTTTTTCTGATTGTAAATACTGTGTCATTAACAAGATATTTATATACTAATGGGTTGGTTTAGATAAGTCATAAAAACCCCACTAAAAATGATCACTTAGGATTTTGTTTAGGGAGATATTATATGCTCCAGAGAGAGACATTTCAGAGAAGGCTTAAGAAGGGTCCAGGGTCCATGAAAGCATCTGGTGAGTGCTTCTCATTTGTGCTCATCCAAGACCATGTGGAGGCCTGAGTGAAGGTCTGTTCCTTTCTTCCATGCCTCCTGGGACTGCTGTAGGCCACTTGGCCAAATCTTGGTTCTGCCTGGTTCACTGCTGCCACTGTGCCATACTTTGATATTTGTGTATCTACTAACAAGACAGAATAATTGGGCACCCCAGATCTTGAGCTATTAATTTAAAAATCCCCTGTATACATAAAGTAAAAAAAAATTGCATATGTAATTTGTAGTATAGGTATAAAGGTAAACATGTCTTCATTTATTTTACTTTAACCTCCTTCATTTGTTTTTCTCCCCAGCACGTGCCATAGTCCTGTAGCCACATCTCTCAGTAGATGAAGGCAGAGGAAGATCAAAGGTACAAGGCCAGCCTTGGATATATAAGGAGACTCTGTTTCAAAAAGCAAACAAAAACTGTTTCCTAGTCCCAAATTAATGTTTTAATTATTATAATATGCTAATTACAGACCAAATAAAAATTAGATATTTAAGAAAAATTAAAATGTTGACCTTTCACGTCATACTCATTCTAAAATGCTTTCTACTAAATGACCAATCTAAAGATCTGAACAGATTTTACTACAAAAAGAAAGTGAGAATACAATTAAACAAAATATATAAAAAATCATGTTATCACAATTTCCTTAGCACTAAAAGCTGCATCAAAGTAATGCACTTTTCCAGTCAACCATTTAATAAGAAAATTCACTGTAAAATTGAGAATCAGTTGAATACATCTTATGTTCAAGAAACCATCACTGCTGGATGCTTATGCAACAGTAACCAATTATAATTACTTTGTTTTTTAAATGCATATAAACATTCTTATGAATCTTGTAAGAATTATTTTTATATAACAAAAGCATATATTTTATTTTCTATAATAAAAAATAATGGTATTGATGTGACATATAAATCACCTAAGAAAATTTTTTAGGGAAATGAAATGTTTACTCATAACCTAATCTAAAATGCAACATTTTCCCCAGATATATCATGTTATTGGGGAAAAAAAGGCTTTTAAAAAACAAAATGAAAAACAGTTCTTTGCAAAGTCTGGAAGTCTTAAGATAAAATGACAGTCAACCTAAATCCAGCTTGAAACTGAATCTACCTAAACATTACCACCTTGCAGGAATCCTGTATACTGTATTTTCTTTAAATGTCCTATTTTGTTATATTAGTTGAATTTAAGAAATCATGTTAACATACTTTGTAAATTAGTGGACTTACAGATAATTTTGTAGTAAGTTAAAAAAACGTTAATATTTCAATTGTGTATTAAGTGTGGCAGTTGTTAGAGCCATAAAATAAATTCTTTATATATTGTGAACTTGAACAAAATAAATGGTGCACCATTTTAGGAGGATTGCATGATCTGTATGGGTGAGACCAGAATGAGTTCTGCAGCCCCTACACCAAGTGAATCATGCAAGAAATATGGAAGTTGATAATAGCAGTTAGTGCAGCAATAAAAACATGATAAAAGGCTCCTTGACTATATGAAACCTTGCAAACCTTGCCAAATATAAAATCTAGTCTGTAGACATGCATAGTATTCTGTTGTCTTTAGCAGACATTTGGGGGAAGGGTGAGGGGAGTTCTGACAACTTCCTGTAACTGAAATGATTTATCGAAATGCCTTTACTTCCAAGAGGAATTAGAAGCATTTGAACTTTAAATTCACACACACACACACACACATACACACACACACACACGAGCACATGCATGCATGCACACGTGCGTGCTTTAAATACATCCCAGTGTGGTGGTGCATGTCTGAAATCTCACTGCTTGGGAAGTGGAGGCCAGATGATCTCAGGTTCTAGGCCAGCCTGGGCCACATAAGGAAACCTTGTTTCAACAAACCAATAAGCCAACAAACCAACCAACCCACAACAACAAAATAAATAAATAAATAAAATAAAATAAAACCAAACCAAAAAAAGTAACATTTGCAGAAAAATTCTTCCTTGACCAACCAAGTGAAATCATCTTTAGTTTTGTACTTGGATGCATATTTCAGAGTTATCAGCTTGTATGAACTTATTCAATCACATTTTATTTGAGTTGTAATCCATTAAGTTGGAAGACTTGGTCTTAGCATTTGTTCAAATGATGAAGCCTTTAAGACCATACTTAATAAATTCTGTGTTCCTAAGCTTATACTGTATTAATCACGTCCTTCTTCCTTTCACGTCAAAACCTTATTGCCCCCCAAAATTCTTATTGGGATATGTAATTTTGACCCATTTTTTGTATTCCTTCTGGAATCTTTCAGTGAAGAGAACTTAAAGGAGAAATTTAAAGATTCAGAATACATGTTTTCTCCATAATCCTCACCAGATTCAGCTAGTAATTTCTCCCAATACTTTAAAGTGGAAGTCACTATTCTGTAGAGAAGACAATGCACACAAGCACCTTATACTAGACTAGTATAAAAGAGTTCTGATGCCTCAAATATAAACTAAACCAGAAAGAAATAGTGAACCCTCCCTTTTGATGTTCTAGAAAATCTTATTTGCATATGGCCTAATGGTACGCTGTACCTTTAAACGCACACATACACACATGCAAACACCCCCATGTAGTGTCAAAAGTGATATTTGTAAATGTTTCAGCAGTTATTCTTGACTTTTAATATTATGCATTCGTTTAGTTTAGATTGGATACTGATCAATTCTTGCCCAAAATAATCTACTTCCTGCAACTTTCACATCTAAAAATATTTTTAAATGACAACCTTTATTTTTCTCTTGCTCAAATTAACACTTTCTAAACATAGAAGATTACATGAGTGAGTACATTTATACACATTTATTCCCTCAAGGCAAAATAAAATGCAATTTCTTCAATTAAGAAATGGTTAAAACAAACAATCATTCGAATTTTAGTGCCTTATGTTACAATAATAATAATAATAATAATAATAATAATAATAATAATAATAATCACTTGTTCCTAAACTAAGGTCACAAGCTTCAGTCATTGTACAGCAGGGTTAATCTGGTCACATGCTTCAAGAATATCAGAGTTGGGATATGTCTCAGTTCTTAAGAGCACTTGCCACTTTAAGCAGGAGTTCTCTCTGGCAAGAAACCACCAAGTTATAGTCCCCAGAATCCATTAAAAAGCTACAATAATCCCAGTTGGTGATGAGTGTGTGTGTTGGGGGGGGGGCTCTGGGGCTTGGTGGTGGACCACAGCTCCATGTTGAGGGACAGATCCTGTCTCAAGGTAAGACGTATCTGCTTGAACAATAAAAAAAGACACTTGTTTCTTTCTCTGGCCTCTGCATGCACACATATGGTGTGTATGCATCTGCACACTCATGTGCCTACACCACACCATGAGTGCATACACATATAACATCAAGCTTGGAAGGAAATACAAGGTTATTTCTCTTTTACTGAACTCCAAAATAGACTTGCCAAATAGTCTGCATGGGTTTATACTCCTAGTAAGATGGATGATAAAAGACACTCTCTGAACACAGTTTCTTACTAGTAGTATGTTTATTAATGATATCATTACAATTCTTTGTAAAATCCAATATATTTTTTCAATGGCATAGAGGTAAATGCCGGACCAACCCCAATCAGATGGTTCTTTCAGTTTCATTGACAGTAAGTTACAAAAAGCAAATGTTGACTATAGTACTGCTATATAATATATAATACATTTAAACTCAATGGAGCAGCTGCATGAATTGGTAACATTTTATATTACTGAAAAATATCTCAAAAGATTAAAATGATGCTTCTGTATACATGCAGGTATGAGAAAATGTTTCATTTTAAATCAATTCAATACCTTGCTCTAAACATCTATCTTCTATGAAATGCATTTGTTTACTGTTTATATCAAATGATACTGCATTTAAATATAATTTAACAGAGTTAAATATAAATCACGTTTATGTTCATATAAAAATATATATAAAAATATAGTATTTTAAAGAGGTGGATGTTCATATTAAAGAATCAACGGATCAAAAGTGTTGAATTTTTATATGGCAATGACCTTGAGGTATTTGTACATTTAGTCATTTAAGCCACATATTGAATTAACTCAGCTTCCTGGCCTTACCAAAACTATCTTTTAAAAGCCATATAATAGTGAGATGTTCTCTCAAAGCATTTGTACAGTGAAGAAATTTACCATTTTGAAACTTAAAGGATAGAAAGGTAAATGTTCAATACTTGAATTAAGTATATTTTATATGTATGCCAACATTTTAATAAAAATAATTATATGCCCTCTAAATTTGAATTAGATACATTTGCTCAAGGAAAGAAAAATACAGGTAATAGTAACATAATAATCTTTGTAGATACATATAAAATGCTTTATGCTTATGTATTTGAGAATCCCTAATCTTTTGCAAAAATATTTTTATAAAATGTAATTGTAATCTTAAATAACACAGGCCTATAATGGCAAGTGAAAGCTTCCTTAAGTAGTATCTGCAAAACATAACAAAGTAGTAATACATGAGGACATTTATTTTGTTTCTTACTTTAAGATTACATATTTCATCAATTTAGACTGCAGTTACCATTGGATTTCATTATTGACGGACAGATGGGAATGTTTATGAAAATCACAAGGAGTAAAGAGTTGACTATATTTATTATTGCTTTAGCTGTAAAATATATACTGCCTATCTTTCATATAGAATTTGTTTGAATTTCCTTGTAGAGCATCATACCTCTGTTTTCCCTTCAGTTACAAAAGTTTAAAAGTATAATAAATGTTTTTCATAAGCATTAGAGCCACAAAGTAAAAGCCATCATAAATGCCACTTGTTCTTCTGATAATGAACCTATGTGTAGTCACTCCTTGCAAGTGGAATGTAATTGCTTCCTTGACCTTCTAATATTAATGTTCCTACAGAGAAAAGAACATAGTTCCAAGCAGCATTACCCTTTCCACCATAGAGTTCAAGTATCCAGACTTGTATTTATCGTCATAATACAATACCAAGCTCGTAGTGGTTCTAATTTATGACCATGTGTCAAGTAAACTCCTTCCAGCTCTGCCTGTCACTCTGAAGTGATCTGATGTTCAAGTTCACATCCTGACTGTGTAAAGCTGTGACAAAATTATGGTCTTGGTCTTTGTAAGCTGTGTGTTTTGGTGTGCATGCTTGTACTAGAGTACATAGTTAGGTTATCATTCCAAAGTATATGTGAGGCACATTTGGTTCCCAGACCATCGTCCAGGTGAATGGCTTGTATTTAATTCCACATTCGGCTCTCCTTCCAGGAGCCTATGCATACCTTTCACTTGCACACATTCTGCTGAGGAGGATTTCAGAACAAACCTGATTTATTGGACCTCTGACATGATATGGTGATTGAGCATTTGTGACAAGGTCTTGATGTTGCTGTAGTTTGCTTTGAGCATTGAAGTATTTTCCCACGATATGATTCTTTGATCTTTTCATCTTAATAGAGTGGTGTTTTCTGGATAGCTTTGATTTCACTACCTGTACATAAATAACAAGAAATTAGGGCTACAACATCAAGGATATATAGAGAAATATAACGAACTCAGACTTGAAAGACATTTCTGCCACACACTGTGTTGCCCAGAGGGAATGGATATAATTTGCCTAAATCAAAACCAAGGTAACTTGTGCTGCAAAAAAAAGGCTAGGGCTGCAATTAGAATTTCTGTCACTTCTCATATATGAGGACAGCTATACCACATGCAGCTGAGGAACTGTATCAGTTGATGTTTCTCCCACATTGCTGTGGTGCATGTGTGTGTGCGCGTGTATATGTGTTTGTGTGTGTGTGTGGGGGGGGGTTGGCCAGCTGCAGTAGCATTTGTTTTGACATCACACTAGAATAGAATAGACACTTCTGTCAGTTTTCCATGTCGTCCATTTAAACTTGTTGTCCTAAGTCTGCTATGCTACTTCATTCCATAAACTGGCAACTAATGGTATTCTCAGAGAAAAGAAAAATATTTTTCCACTGCAGTTAGTAGCTTCATTTATTTCTCTTGGTAGTAAATAGTAGAATCTATAAAAGAACCTATGCTTTATTATGCTAAAAATCTTATTTATGTGCAGGTGTAGATGTACCTATGTTTCATATTATATGCTTTTTAGTGCATGGTATTATAAACTCCTTATAAAGCCTAAAAAGGTTTATAAATCAAAAGTTTGCTTTTCTTTGCCCCCTACTAAGCCATGCTTCTTCCTACATGTTACCATTTTTTTTGCAGATCTCTTTGCAGGTATTTTATGACTATATATGCACTCACTCATACAAACAAAGAGTCTAATTTATGGTGTACTTGTATGTTTTACAGAACATTATTCTGGTAGAATACCAAAATTGTCATCTTTTATCACTGAGGTAACAAAACTCAGGCTCTGAGTATCAGAGATTTGTGGAAATGAGACAGGAACCAACAGAGAAGCTGGGATGGGTGGGCAACAACTAGGAATAGAAAGACGAGGAAAGAGCATATTCATAAAGATGTTGGAATGTCTTTAGAAACAAATAAAAAACAAGAATTACATCATTTTTAATGCAATTATAATTTTTTTTGTCAATCCTTGAACATAATAAAGTACTCATTGGTGGCAAATGAAAGCACACTAGCTCACATAGAGTTTTCTTTAGTCTTTCAAGTGTAATGTAATAATTTAGTTACATACTTTTGACCCTATTTAAGAGACTTCAATAATTATAGTTCTCCAAAACAAAAATATATTCAAAAATTCACATGATATTTGCGTGGTAAATATCTTTCTACACTATAAGTAAACACCAACCATTTTAGAAGAGTTGCTGGTACAGAAACTGTACAGATCTACATAAAATATTAACAGAAGTGATGTATTTTGGGTAGTTTAAAATGTGTTCTAACTTGGTTTTGATTTCTTTTTTTTTTAAATTATTTATTTATTTATTTGAGAGCTACAGACACAGAGAGAAAGACAGATAGAGGGAGAGAGAGAGAATGGGCGCGCCAGGGCTTCCAGCCTCTGCAAACGAACTCCAGACGCCTGCGCCCCCTTGTGCATCTGGCTAATGTGGGACCTGGGGAACCGAGCCTCGAACCGGGGTCCTTAGGCTTCACAGGCAAGCGCTTAACTGCTAAGCCATCTCTCCAGCCCTTGAATCTTTCTTTTAACATAATAAATGTACATGACTTTGAAATCATGAAAATTGGAAGCTTTTAGCATTTTGAAGAAAAAAGTTAGCAGCAGCGTGTTGTAAAAGCAATTATACTTTGCACCCCCTCTCTCCCGCCAAAATGCATTGCTTTCCTGTAGCTTTTGCTTGATCAGGCCCTTGGATCAAATGACTCTTAGTAAGAGTGTTGAAATCATGAAGTTGTAGTAAGAAGTTCCTGTGGATTACAATTTAGAGCTCAGTTTGTAGTAGAGCATGGATCCCCAGATCCCAACAGTGCACAATTCTATTTTGTCCTGCCATCCCAATATAGTTAGACCATTACTCCAAATGTGATAGGCACAAGAGGAAAACTGAATTTCTTAAAAGTTATATGTAATTTAGGGCTGGAGAGATGGCTTAGCGGTTAAGCGCTTGCCTGTGAAGCCTAAGGACCCCGGTTGGAGGCTCGGATCCCCAGGTCCCACGTTAGCCAGATGCACAGGGGGCGCACGCATCTGGAGTTCGTTTGCAGAGGCTGGAAGCCCTGGCGCGCCCATTCTCTCTCTCTCCCTCTATCTGTCTTTCTCTCTGTGTCTGTCGCTCTCAAATAAATAAATAAACAAATTTTTAAAAAAGTTGTATGTAATTTAGAGAAGGTCTGTGTCCACTCAAGATTAACAGATGGCTTTCTGGAAATTTATCTAAGGAAGCATTTAAGCATAAATGTGGCATTCATTCTTGAAATAATATTATTCTAGTGTTTGGAGGCCCCCCTAAAGTCTAATTTTTTTATATGATTTTATCTTAGGTTCTAGCTTTTGTAATTGCATAATGTTCTGCATGCTAATTAGATACAAAATAGAAAAATGTCCATAACAATGCAAGAGGTTATCATCCATTAAATAATTTCTTAGTATTTTCTGTGATTTCAGGATTAAATTTCATGTTGCCTTATATATGTTGGATAATACTAACATTTCCAAGTCCCAAGCAAACCACTTGGTTAGGCTATTCAGCAATCTATGACCTCTAAGTACTTGCTGAAGTAAGCAGCTCTACTCAGAAGCAGTGTCAGTGTTTTGCCAGGTCTCCGAAGGAAGGTTGGTAATTTGCATCTGTTTTTAGGGAGTACCATGTTGATCTTTGAGAAACAATGATGGGGTCATCTGCAGTTCCTGAAATCCAGGTGAGTGTTCTTATGGTGCTAATGTTCCATTTATGATTTCTCATATGCACTCTAATATGCCCATGCGAGTGAATGGACCAGGCACACTCAATTTACTTGTTTTCCTTTGAAAACTATTTTTTAGGGAAAATTGAAGATAATGTTTCCAAATTCTGTTGTGAAGTCACTATTGCCTTGGCACTGAATCCTGAGCATTGACAAACTTATAAAGATCATTATGTAAGTTTTGATTTAGCAAAATATTGATACAAAAAATCCTTCCAAAATGCTGAATTAAAATTGTGAATTAAATCCTGGAACATTAAAAAAGCTCAGTAACTTTATATGCCATATCACTAGTACATACAATTTGTGTCGAGATTTTGAAATGCTTAAATATCATAAATATTTATTATTATGGATAATTACCAAGACATTTTATAGAGCTATATAATTATTTACTATGAAAACTAAAATAATGAATCTACTGAAAAACTAGGTATTCTAAAGTTGATATTTAAAAATTATGAAACTTTTCTATAGTCTTTAAATAATTAAGAAAAAATACTTTATTTTAAAAGCATTCCATTATAATACTTAACTAAATTGAACAATGATCTATGGGATGTAAGTGAAGAATATTAAAAACTTAAAAAAGAGTAATAAATAAAGAATAAGTGTAGAGCTTCACCATGTGAAGGCTTCCCATGTTAGTGTCCACTGCAATGATAAACACTGGGATTTTAGGGGAAATGTGATAAATTTAAGAATACATGTAAAAAAAATCATATAGGCAAATAATCAAGAAGACTTGTGAAGGTTAAAAATTATGGAAACTTTCACTGCCAACTGATCCTTCACTAAATTCACATAATTATTTGAATCTATCATCAACCTATGGGAAGAGGGCACATTATCATAGTCTCTGCCTACTTGCTGGCTCTTTTTATTTTATTTTTTTTCAAGGTAGGGTCTTGCTATAGCCCAGGCTGACCTGGAATTCACTCTGTAGTCTCAGGCTGGCCTTGAACTCACAGTGATCCTCATACCTCTCCTTCCTGAGTGTTGGGATTAAAGGTGCGTGCCACACCATGCCCAGCTCTTGATACATGCTGAGCCCTCACACCTCACAGGTGCTCCTTCAGAAGCTTCTTCTCATCTCTGGTGGACAAAGTATTTTAGATATTCACCATTGTCAGTGAAGGCCCTCCTAGCTTCCTTGCCAAAACGAACATGTTGCTTTTCCAGTATACTTTGCTTCCTTCTCCTTCCCCCATGGTGTGTGGATGGTGGGATCAAGAGGAACTAGAGTGGCACCAATGGTAGTAATAATCATCCTCCCTTGATCTATTACCTATTTTGTTGTTTGCTGTGTGCACATGTATGTGCATGTGCGTGTACTTGGGATTGAGGCTGGGGCCTTCGAATGCTAAGTACACATTCAACCAGTGAGCTACACCCAAAGCCAAGATGCATATAACCTTTTCTATCTAGCCTTTCTTCTGCTCTTCACAGGTTCATGACACCCTAAGTTAGCTTCCCTTATCGTCTTCCCAGTGTTGCATCTATAAAAATCTTGGAAACAGTTCTCATTTTGTCATCATCCTATTTATTAAATTTGGTAAACTATTAATATTTGAATGATTCAAAGTCTTCCAGAGATGGAAGGAAGAATGTGGATTGGATAGCATTGTGTTTTCATGGAGGACGCCAGGTCTGGATTGATGGATGGAGTGATTTGAAGCCTGTATCAGGTACTGATGTGCAGGTATTCTGGCTGTTTATTAAGGATGAGGAGCCTTAAAGGGAAAAAGCCTTAGTAGTGGCTTCTTCTTAGATCTAGTTGATTATACCTTATTTTTATAATGAGAGGTCATCTGTGGTCTGCAAAGTAACTATAAGTAAATGATGAAACATATGTTCCACCAGGTGAATCAACTCACTGGAGCTCAAGTCATGGAAAACCCATGGCTGGCAATGCAGAAAGCAACAGAGCAAGTCTGCACAGAGAATTTCACAGATGCATAGCCATGAGAAGACGTGTCAGTCAGAGTTGTGTGAGAGTCACCATGGCATGGGCTGCCTGGGGCAGCTGCAGTGCATTTGCTCTGGGACAAGGAATCAGAGATGGTAGTGTGTGCTGGAATAGCACTGAATTCCCAGCAGCAGCTTGTCTCAAAGCATGCGTGAAAGAGCTGGGAAGAAGGCTCAATAGTTTAAGGTGCTTGCTTATGAAGCCTTCCACACTGGATTCACTTCCCAAGCCACCATGTTAGCCAGACACAAAGTGAGCTTCAAGCATTTGCAGTGGCAACTGGTACACCCACACACAGTGCATGCATACACACAAATAAAATTGTCTTTTAGAAAGTATATGTGAAGCCGCTTGTGGGGAAGATCTGTAACACTTGCTAGAGTTAAAGTTGTGTCATGAACAGCATCAGGATGCCTGGGGTAATATGGACTGAAATATATGTATGTCTTTTTTTTCTTCCATGATCCAGAGGTCAAAGATCTGAATGCAATGTTTGGCACAGTATCTGGCATATAACATATACTCAATAAACTTTTTTGTTAAAATAGCAAGTATAATTTACCTTTTATAATTGTGTTTCTGCCTAGATTAAGATGTTAAATTTCTCTGTGGAGAGCAATCTTAAATGCCTTGCTCTCTAGAGCTTGATGGAAAGATGTGACTTTAAGGCCAAATAATTAACAATATCCAATAGTGAGATGGGGAGAATCATAATGTTCATTCTGTAGATTGACACATATTATAAAAATGTTTATGGAGAAACAAGGAAGTTCTAAATAGGGCCCAATGTCATATAAATATAGTGATCATAAGCTCTGACAGCCTCATCTTTTTAGTTACAGTGGTGGTTTGATTCAGGTGTCCCCCATAAACTTAGGTGTTCTGGATGCTAAGTTCCCCAGCTGATGGCAATTGGACATTGAAGCCTCCTAGAGGTGGTGTGTGGTTGGGGGCAGACTGATAGGTGTTATAACCAGTTTTCCCATGCCAGTGTTCAACACACTCTCCTGCTGCTATTGTCTACTTGATGTCAGCCAGAGGGTGATGTCCACCCTCTGCTCTTGTCATTGTTTTCCCTGCCATCATGAAACTTCCAATTTGAGCCTGTAAGTCAAAATAAATATCTTTTCCCACAAGCTGCTCTGGGTTGGGTGATTTCTACCAGTAATGTGAACCTGACTACAACAGTTAAATAGGATGAAGATTAAGAATGTCAGTTTAAAATGGGGCTATGTAACATACTGCAGAAGTTTACAGTGGACAAAAGTGTTGCTTTTATTATGTATATTTATTTTTAAATTCTTACAATGTGCAAGAATTCATTTAATCCTTTTGTAATGAAAAGCCAAAAAAGGAAAAACAAAAAACAACAAAATGAAGCTGTGTCTCAGAAAATAAATTTTTAATGACCTTTCCTATATAATACCCCTGTTTCAGTCTTGAGATTTATCTGCATTAGGAAACACATGGAGTAATTCAGATATGGTCCCTATGCTCAAGGGGACTTGATAAAGGCACATGTCTAAGATAGTTGAAGTAAGAACAAGAATGAAGCAACTTCAAAGACATCATCTAAGACCAGCTCCACAAGGTCAGGCCCCATGTTATTTCCATGTAATGAATAGTTCTTAGCACACGAAAGAAACTCATTAGTAATTTATGGTGGGCATGATATTATGTTTACATGGCTATTACTTCTTTGAACTTCTTTGTAAAAACACTAGTATCCAGCATGACTTTCAAAGTGCTATCTCTTAGTATCAAAATATTATTTTATTTTGCCTATTTGTTTAAACTCTAATGTGGGAAAAATAGGTTGGATACATTTTTAGGGCTTGGAAATCTTATATCAGTGAATGATGCTTGGTACCTGTACAATAAAGAATGAATTGCCTTTTTCCTTTGATCTTGTATGGAAATGGGCCAATTTGGTTACCTCCCAAAGTCTGGTGACTATTTGGGGTTTGTAAAATCCATCTGACATGTCAACTGGACTGTAGCTTTGAAAGAGAGCTGCTAGTAATACAAATGTTAGGCAGTCTCTGAGGCATAACAATAATAGTAAACAGTATAAATGAGCTATAATAAACATGGATGGAAGAGTTCAGCTTTGAAACAAGGACCAAAGGCTGCAGATGACCATCAATACTAATCACCTCCACCAGAGACTAGTGGTCTGATGCATCCAAAACATGCTGTAGGCTTGGGTACAGATGACGTGACAACTGTAAAGTATGTGTGCTCACCCAGTGAAGAATACAAAAAAACATGGTGTATAGTTAATATCCCACCCACATGTGGTTTATCAAATATTTACACTGTTTATATAGAAGTGGTAAATGATTAATCTTTTGCCACATTAATCCAAAGTTATGCCTTCTTTTTACCTTTTTTCTTTTTTTTAAACATATTTATTTATTTATTTATTTATTTGAGAGAGAGAAAGAGAGAGAATGGGTGAGCCAGGGCCTCCAGTCACTGCAAATGAACTCCAGATGCATGCGCCCCCTTGTGCATCTGGCTTACATGGGTCCTGGAGAGTTGAACCGGGATCCTTTGGCTTTGTAGGCAAACACCTTAATCACTAAGCCATCTCTCCAGCCCATACCTTTCTTCTTTGTTTACTTTTTATCTATAAATTTATTATGCCAAATTATACTGCATATTATAAAAAGGAAGGATAGTAAAGTATGGGAACCTATTAGACAAGTATTATTCTATATCATAAAGTCATTGTTTATCATCAGTCTTATAACTCAATAAATTTTCTCACAGTAATGAGTAAATTTAGATTAAGGTATATGTACTTATAGACTATCAGTTAATGATGACAGCGTTTTGGGAATATTTTATTTTTAATATGCTAATTATAGAGCTGAGGATAATTTTGGAGTTCACATCAACACAATAAGTTACATAGATGAACATTTTTTTTTGGTGACTCGCTGTAAAATAATTAAAATTGTGAGCTGGGCATGGTGGTGCATGCCTTTTATCCCAGCACTTGGGAGACAGAGGTAGGAGGATAGCTGTGAGTTCAAGGCTACCCTGAGACTACATAGTGAATTCCAGGTCAGCCTGGGCTAGACAGAAATCCTACTTCAAAAACAAAACTAAAATAATTTAAATAAAATAAAATTTTAACTTTGGAGTATAGAAGTGTCTTACTTTCACAGCATTTTTTATATGAGAAATGATTTTTCAGTTTATGATTGGATGTCAGTCCACCTTTCTATGTAATGAAAAATTGGGCACATAGATATAGAAAACATAGCAATACTACACTTTAATTTTATTGGCTTTGGCCAATGGCTTTGGTTCAAACTTTGTAAATGAATGGAAAGTTATTTTAAGTTACACAATAAAACTAAAAATGCAACTTTAACTAATAAGTATGTCTAACTTCAACACTCAGGACTGATTTCACACAAATGCTCATCAGAATATAGCCATAATTTCCATGACAATGAATAGCTCCATCTGAAATAACTTTGAGTTTTCCAAAAGCCAGTACAGAGAGCACAAGCTTGATGAGCTGGAAACCTGTCAGGCAGATTACAAGCAAATACCTTTCCTAAAACCCATCTTGACCTGAATAACCTCCAAGGAACTTTTGATGTGGTTCCAGATTCAGAGCACAAAATAGGAAAGAATTCCCATGGTGCAAGTGTTCCGGAATCACCCTGCCTGGATCAGAGGGACGCTCAGATTGCAAACTCACTGGGTCATCATTAGGAGTGGGGTCCTAGGGGTCTGAAGATAAATGGGAAGAATCATGACTTAAGGCTGGAAAACACACAATTAACCAAATAAAATATACTACTGTTGTCTTTTAAGATAGATATATACTATTGAAGTACTTTTCATCTAATATTGTCATTCTACATACTGGCATTCAATCAAAGATCTAGTCACAAAATTATGCCCAGTTTAAAAAAAGAACAAAATTCATAGAAATGGAATAGAAATAAAGTAACAAACAATAGCTAGAAGACAGTCTGTATAAGTTATAATTCCATTTCAGGACATCATTCAATTTTGGCATATACTAGGGAATGCTTTCATTTCACCCACTCCCCAAATATTTAATTATGGCCACATTAACTAAGCTATCTTTATTTAAGAGAGGCCAAGTATGAAATGGGTCAAAGATGCTAAGGATTAAGGGACATAATTAAAATATTTTAAGAAATGAATTTTGTTCTGTTTGGGAGTTTCCAGACTTGCAATGAGCATATTGTCTCTGTCTTTCACCCTACTTCCAATCCCGGACCCTTTCCTCTCTGACAGCTGAGCCTCTTAAATTCTGTGCCATAGAAGATAAGCTTTGGCTGCAGGCATGCATCTAAAGTTCATTTTCAGCAGCTGGAGGCAGTGGCTCACCCATTCTCTCTGTTTCTGTCTTTGTCTCTGTCTCTCTCTCACTCTGCTTACAAATAAATAAAAACACTCTTTTAAAAAACAGGTGCTGGGCTGGAGAGTTGGCTTAGCAGTTAAGCACTTGCCTGTGAAGCCTAAGGGCCCCTGTTTGAGGCTCGATTCCCCAGGACCCACGTTAGCCAGATGCACAAGGGGGCGCACGCGTCTGGAGTTCGTTTGCAGTGGCTGGAGGTCCTGCCGTGTTCATTCTCTCTCTCTCTATCTGCCTCTTCCTCTCTCTGTCACTCTTAAATAAATAAATAAATAAATAAATAAATAAATAAATAAATAAATAAAATAGGTGCTTAAGAAATAAGGCTGTTTAAATTCTCCCATTGCAGATATGAGGAGGCTTTAAGAATGAAGTTTCTGACTGGGGAGATGGCTCAGTGGATAAAGTGCTCACCACTCAAGCTGGAGTAACCAGGTTCAATCCACAGACTTCACAAAAATGCTAGAAGTCATGCTCTGCTTCTGTAATCTCAGCACACTGATAGCAAGATGGGAGGTGGAGACAAGAGAATTTCTGGAAGCTCATGGTGAGCACAATAAAGAGCCACAAAGAACAACAGAAGAATGGGAATCCAGAACAAGAAACTGTCTCACATGAGATGGAAAGGCAAAAGACTGACCAGGAAGTTGTCCTCTGACTCCCCCACATGTATCATGGCATGTACATGCACACATACACATACAAGATTAATAATGATGATGATGATGATGACATGTGATCTCTTTGAAAAACTGATCAAGCTCCTTGACTCACATGTAACCTTAAACATATAAGTAAATGCTGTAAAAAAGAAAAACGGTTCTGTGGTCAAAAGAGTAGGAGAAACACTGGATTAAACTAAGCTAGACCTCAATTAATGAATAACTAATTACTTTCAAAATATTTTTATTTATTTGTTTGAGAAAAAGAGGTAAATACGTAGAGAGAATGGGTACACCAGGGCCTCCTGCCAGTGCAAATGAAATGCCAAATGCATGTGCCACTTTGTGCATCTGGCTTGATGTGATTACTGGGGAATTGAACACAGGTTGTTAGGTTTTTAGGCTTTGTAGACAAGTACCTTAACTACTGAGCAATATCTCCAGTCACCAAATTCCTTGTTTTTTTGAGACAACATCTTGCTGTCATCTTGTTATGGTGTTATGTTGTTCAAGCTGGTTTCAAACTCCTGGTTTCAGTCATCTCCCTTCCTCCACCCCAACCCCCTGCCACTCCTCATGCATGCTGTAACTACAGGCATGAGCCACCACATCCAGCTCAAGTTTAACTTTATTTATTTTAAGATATTTCTTTTTGGATTTTTGAGGTAGAGTCTCAGTCTAGTCCAGGCTGACCAAGAATTTGCTATGTAATCTCAGGGTGGCCTCGAACTCACAGTAATACTCCTACCTCTGCCTCTTGAGTGCTGGGATTAAAAGTGTGCACCACCACACCTGGCTATTTTAAGATCTTTTAAATATACTAATATTATTTGAGGATATATAAAGTAAAGATATAAATAGTATTTCCCAGACTCAGATCCCATTCTCACCAGTACAGATCATGAAAACACAGGAGTTGGGAATGTTAATTGGACACTTTAAGGTGGGTAGTATACTCCTGCAATGTGGGTCAGTTGCACACTGCCTAAAGTACAAAGGGGAAAGCATCACTTGCTTTGCTATGCTGACATTCTGGGTCCCAGAATTTCAAAGAATTAGGTGTATAGCTGCCTCACAGAGTCATAAGACTAGTTTGACAAAAAGTGGCAGATGCTTTTTATATCCTCCATTTAATTGTCTTTCTTAGTAAAAACACCCTAATTTAATTGGTATTACCGCCATCTAAAATAGAGTAAAACCTTTAAAACAAAATTTTATACCTAGCCATCTTACCCAGTAAGGGCTGGTGTCTTTCAAGGCCAGTGAATCTATCTTTGCCAAGTACTAATCTTTAATCTCTCTAACTAGGAGCAAAGGTTAAAATTCCCTTGCAGGGAATGAAATGAGTGCTGATCACTTCCTCCAGAAGGACCTGTCTAGAAACACTTTTACTAAAAGGGGGATATGGGCATGGCAGGCTATGAAAGTTTCTTTGAGTTCTCTTCAGTCTTTTTTTTTTTTTTTTGGTTTTTTGAGGTAGGGTCTCACTCTAGCCCAGGCTGACCTGGAATTCACTCTGTCACTCTTTCTTCTCAGGGTAGCCTCAAACTCATGGCAATCCTCCTACCTCTGCCTCCTGAGTGCTGGTATTAAAGGCATGTGTCACCACACCTGGTTCATTAGGGGATTTTATGTCAAGAGAATATTTAATGCATAGGGACATTTTCCTAGTAGGGCATGAAGGATGGATTCAAATAATTAAAACTGAAGGCTGTGAGATGAAAATACTGCTGTAGCAAAGCAAAAATAGAGGATATGGAAGAGACCTTTCTCCTCAGTAGGATAAGTGATTTTAACCTGGACCTTAATCATATTATTGTGGGTATTGCTCTCATAGTACTATTCATACCTGCATTTTTAACAGAAATCTTGCTTCTTACTTCCCTGTTCATAAACATGCTTTTTTCTTCTAAATCCAGCAACATTCTCCTTTTTAAAAATATTTGTATTAATGTACTTGTGAAAGTAGGGAAAGAGAAAAAAAAAGGTAGAGAGAGAGAGAGAGAATGTGAGAGAATGTGCATGGCAGACCCTCTTGCTGCTGGACACACAGTCTCCAGACACATAAACTACTTTGTGCATCTGGCTTTACATGGATACTGGGGAATCAAACTTGGGGCCACCAGGCTTTGTGAGCTAGTGCCTTTAAACACTGAACCATCTCGCCAGCTTTCTCTCTCTCTCTTTCTCTCTCTCTCTTTTTACTTGTTAAAAGGCCTTCTGAGCTGTTTTCCATTTCCTCCTTTTCAGTTCATAGCTCTTCCATTCCTGCTGCCTTTATTCTTATAGTGGAATGAAAGGATCTATTTCATCACGTCAGAAATGCGTGTCTTTGAAATCCTCGTCTGAAATAATTTATCTATTACATACAAAGTCAGCCCTATCTTGATCTCTTGAGAATATTTATACTCTGGCTTTCCACTCTTCCAATTTTCCCTCTCATAGATTTTACTTTTAATTCTTAGTTCTCCACACTTCTCATGATCTATTTTTGTGATTGAACTATTATCTACTTACTGATGACTCCCAGTCCCACCTCCAGTCTCAACCTGTTCCTCAAGCTTTTCTGAATATCCAGCTGCCCATTCAGATTGCCACCTGAATGTCCTACAGGCATCTCAAGCATAACGTGTTGAAAACTGAACTCATCATCATCTCCCTAAACTGGGACCTTTTTCAGTTATTCTGTCTCAAATGCTGTTCTAGTTCTAATCAGTCTTGAAGGTTAGAAAACCCCTTTGATTTTTCCCATTCTTTCATCCCACAGATAAAAACTTACAGATTGTTTTCTTTAAATAGGGCTTGTATTTATTCACTTATCACCTATATTTTACTGTTTCAGATGAGCCTATACAAGAGGTGGTTTCTTCAGTTCTCAGATTGGATAAGGTGTCTCAGTATAATTGCTATAGCCTCATTATATTACTTTTTAAAAGTCATTTATTTATTTAGGAGAGAGAAAGAAAATGGGCGTGCCAGGGTTTCCAGCCACTGCAGATTCCAGACTCATGTGCCACTGTTTGCATCTGGCTTTACATGGGTACTGGGGAATCAAACCTGGGTCTTTAAGCTTTACAAACAAGTGACTTAACCAGTGAACAATCTCTCCAGCCCCAACTTCTTCATATTTCTTTTTTAAAACTTTATTTTTATTTATTTATTTGAGAGAGAGAAAGAAGTAGCGAGAGGGAGAGAGAGAATGGGTGCACCAAGACCTCCAGCCACTGCAAACGAACCCCAGACATGTGTGCCCCTTTGCATCTGGCTTACATGGTTCCTGGGGAATGGAACCAAGGTCCTTTGGCTTTATAGGCAAACACCCTAACTGCTAAGCCATCTCTCCAGCCCTTTTCATATTTCTTAATGTCACTTTTCTAGCTATATTATAAAATGGGTTTTTATGTTTAACCCTTTAATAATAATGCATAGAGACTAGAGAATGTGTCTTATTTTTGCTTCATGCTGTTTAGCTCAAGAAAAGGTCTCACTGAACAAATGGTGCATAAGTAAGTAAAAAAAAATACTGAGGCAATTAGATCAGAATATAGGGAACTGGGAAGAATATTTATATGTGAGCAACTTGCTAACTGACTGACTGGTGTCAGTGGCCTGAGGAAGGAAAAGTGAAAGTTGAGGTCAGCTTTAGTCTGCAAAGGACAGCACAGCAGGTTGTGTTAGGGCACACTTGCAAGAAACACAGGAAAAGGGAATTTGAATTCTCTCCTTGTGGACATGTATCTTTTGAGCTGTTTATGGGAGTCCTATAAAGTGTTATCCTAGGTGACAGCTGATTTTGTAGCAGTGGCAAAAATTTTAGAGTACTTAAAACATCTATTGAATATATTTTCATTAGTATTTATTAAGATAGCTATGCTCAGGCTGAGGAGATAGCTCACTAATTAAAAGTGCTTTCTTGCAAAGCCTGATGGCTAGGGTTCAATTCCCTGTTACCCACTTAAAGCCAGAAGTACAAAGTAGTCCATGCATCATCTTGGTTTGTTTACAGTGGCAAGAGGTCCTGACATATCCCTCTCTCTCTCTCTCTCTCTCTCTCTCTCTCTCTCTCTCTCTCTGTGTGTGTGTGTGTGTGTGTGTGTGTGTATGTGTACAAATAAATAATAATTCAAAATATAGTAAAATAGCTACTTACTAGTACTACAATTCTGAGACTTTTCTATACCACCTAATCATATTCATTTTGTTTGTTCTTTTTTTCTTCTCCAAAAATTCATCATTTCAAATGGATTTAGAGTTTTTTTTAACTCCTGTTTTTACATGTGTGTGTGGTGCTTGGAGTTGAACCCATAACTTGGTGCTCACCAGGCAAGTGTCAAGTGCTCTACCACTAAGCTATGTCTCCACCTAGAAGGTTGTTTGTTTGCTTTTGGTTATTATTTGTTTAGATAGTAAACTTTTAAAGTGTTGAGAGCATGAGAAACATTAGTTCTAGGCTCCATTGTGTTGTTTCTTTAATTATGATTAAATAATAAAGAGTGTAAGATTCAATAATAATGGAAAATCACTAGAAACAGAGAACTGAAACTCAATTTTTTTTTAAATCTTTCCCTGGTGCCTAAACACAAGGCAACCTGCTGGCCTTAATGCTGGGTGATGATGCCAGATGGCTCAATGCTGGGTCATCATGCCAGATGGCTTTTGTTGCCTGAGTCAAAAGCTACAGTCACATTTGCCAGAAATTAAAGACATTCCACAAGGGAAGCACAACTGATTAGACTAATTAATAACCACACAGAAATTGTTTGTGTATCACCTCTTTTACAGCTAGATTTGGACTGATAAATTACTGAGCAGTTTCCAGGTCTTTGCTTGTTTACAATAGATATTTGCCACATAACGAAAGGCACCATCCAAAACCTCTCTTGGGCAAGAGTTACCTGGATTCTGTTTGTTGTCCTGCATAAACATTGGGAAAACAAAATTCCATTCCCACCCATAAAAAGAAACACCTGGTTTTCTAATCAGCCTAGACTTTTAAGTAAAAAATGATGTACATGAGTTGGGAAACTGTTGTATAGACTCATGGTGACAATATGTTCTCTCCTCATGTCTTGACAGAGAAAGGAGATACTCCAAGACTTTCATCTCACCTGTGGCAACCAGAGCTCATGGAAACAGGTTTGCTATATCTGCAGTAGAATTTTGAGCACAGAGAAAAGAAATGCCAAGGTCTAACTATGTAATGGTTATGCCAACTCCTCTCAAGTATCTTTGAATGTATGGTGGGAACAGTTTAATTGAACTCTAGAGGATACTACCTCTGCACCAAAATTCTCACAGTTCTAATACTACGGTTTCTTCTTCTTATTTTTTTGTCTTATTTTATGGTAAACTTCTTTTTGGCCAGTCTCATAAAATGAGCACAATGCTAGAAAATGATTATCAACAGAATATTTGTCCTTCCACGTGTTTTGCATGGGATCACTAATGAACCTTTTTCTTGGCTTGCTACATTCCTTACTGAGCCATCCATTATAAGAATTTATTTTTATTTTTTTGACTGTAGTAAGTTAACCATGATTAAAGATGATAGTTTAGAAAGATTGTGTCTGCATGAGAGATGTTCTGAGGTACAAGTGTTCCAAACTGTTCATGAATCCAGCAACAATCTTACCCACGCAATGAATGGTTTTAAAGAATGGTGATGAATGAGATCTACTGAGAAAGATGAGTTCTTCATCAACTCCATATTATAACTGTAATGGCAAATGCCTTTACACATGTATTTCATCCCAATCATGAATTGTTTTCAAATTATATATATTATATTATAATTATAGTATATTATAAATATATATTATATATATGTGTATATATATGTATATAATCATGGATTACACTATTCAAGAATTGGCTGAGGGGCTGGAGAGATGGCTCAGTGTTTCAGGTGCTTGCCTGCAAAACCTAATGTCCTGAGTTCAATTCCCCAGTATCCACGTAAAGCCAGATGCACAGTGCTGCCTGCACCTAGAATTCATTTGCAGTGGTGGAAGGGCTTGGGATACCCATTCTCTCTTTTTGCTTGCAAAGAAATAAATATAACATTTTTATAAAGAGTCAGCTGTGGTATTATGTTGGAGATACACGTGGCTTGCCATCAAAATAACACCCATCAGAGAGTCAGCAGGAAGGAATTTGTACATAATCACTGCAGAAGTAGTTATAAAATAAAATAAGTAAATAGTTTTACTTGAAATGTTTAAATAATTAATTTGTAAATTAAGGATAATTTTTACTACAAATAATTATAAACCAACATTCTACTGCTGGTGGATTCAAAGAACCTTTTCTTGTGGTTTTCAAATCCCATGACTATTAGAATAAACCAGTTGACACTGTGACAAGAGGTGCATGTAATACAGTCATGTGGGAAGGACATCTTCTGTTTTTAATTGGGACCACGCGGGAAATATTCGAAGACATTTTCTTCTTTGCCTTTTAGAGCACTAAAGCTTAAAAAGAAAAGCAGACATTATATCCTCCCCCAAAGGTAATTGAAGACATATTATATAAACATAAATAAATAAAGCTTTTCTAAAAGAGGTTTAAAAAAAAAACCCCGTGTGTTGTCTTTCAAAGTTTCTATTTTCTGTGGGTTTGGCAACCATTGGCTTGCTTTTGTGAGCAAGTATGGTTCTGGGTTGGCTCAAATGCAAGTCCATTGCATCTCTGTTTTCCAAAACTACTCCTTCTTCTAGTCCTATGCATTGAGCTTTAGCAAATAGGGCAAGGACTCTACAGGTGGCATATTTTCTTGTGGAAGCAATTAGTAGTCCTTCCTTCAGCTTAAATCTCTTGTGCAGCCATATGGTCAGGCTTGAAGCTGGTAGATCAAAAGTTACATGTGCCGGGCGTGGTGGCGCACGCCTTTAATCCCAGCACTCGGGAGGCAGACGTAGGAGGATCGCAGTGAGTTCGAGGCCACCCTGAGAACACAGAGTGGATTGCAGGTCAGCCTGGGCTAGAGTGAGACCTTACCTCGAACCCCCCACCAAAAGAAAACAAAAAACAAAAAAAAAAAACCCCAAAACTCACATATCCTGTGCTCTGCCTGGGTTTTGGCTCTCACTTGTCTGAGAAGTCGTGTTGTCGGTTACAATAAAAGACTGATGTGAGCCCATCAGTGAAGCTTACAGAACTAATGCTGTGCTAATATACTCTTGGGGATATTTGTAAGGATCTGGGGACCAAGGTGGAATTTTAAATCAGCTGAAATCTTAGAACAGAGTCCGACAAAGGAAGACATTCTACTTTACAATGGGAGCCAATCGGGAAAGAGCAAATGAACCGACCTCTTGGGAAGGTGAATGAGTCACCCTCAAAGGGCCAGACGAATCTTCTCGCCCAGGCATCGGTGCAATAGTTGCCAAGAAACGGCGCATCACAAGTATTGTATAGCTATTTCTTCTAAATTAAAACGTTTCCTCTTCGAATAGGTTGTGACAACTCAGGGAGCTAAGGAAACTTGTACCACTCAGGTTGCTGTGGAAGTTACAAGATCACAAAGCCTGTCCACAGTGCTATTCACTGAGAGAGAATTAACTGGGGATCAACTATTTTCAGCAACAACAGAGCTAGAACATAGGAGTATTTCTGTATACAAATTTCAAATAATGGACTGCAGCAAGTACAGGCTCCTTTGAGCATTTTCCAAGAGGATGCCTGAGGGGGCAATGTGACCTTCAACATGGTGATGATTACCAAGGCTCCAAAGAAGGAATCCAGCTGCAAGAGTGCACTGCTTTATAAAGAAAGCAACACCAAAAGATTGGAGTTCACAAAAGCACTGTTAAGAAAGAAAGGAGCAGTTTCCTATAAACAGAAAGTATATTGCAGGCTTATTCCTAGACCACTTAGGAAAGTCCTTCTTGTCCTAAACCATCCTGGGTCTACTCTGGTCGGATGCTGACACAAAGAAGAGTAACAAAGCAAAATTGGCAACAGTAAACAGATTTCCTGCACCGACGGACATGGGTCATGGGACGAATTTGTGGTTATGGATGGACTAGGTAATTTAGGTCCTAAGGTGAGTCTCTTCTTACATGTGAGAATGATTTGAAAATATTTTTCAAAAAAGTCTTAAGATCTAAGATTTTATTCAAGTAGTAGGGAGAATTTGAAAGGACAAAAGGACAACAAATAAAAGTATTCTCTGCTATCACTTTAACATCTACGTCTATTTAATTATGAGTTACAAGTAAAATAATTGTTACATTTGAGCTAGAAAAAAGTTAGGCCCAATATAGACCTTCATATTATACATTGGTTAAACCATTCATTATTTTAGCACATTAAGTAGGCTTAACTTTCAAGCTAAAACTTTTATTTTTGTCACCATATTTGTATGAGATTTCTGGGCAAAGGGGGGTCTGCAGTCTGTAGAGAAGGTAGCCCTCTTTAAGTCCCACACGCTCTTGTACTGGTCACCAGTGAGCACTGAGTCTAGTTTTTCAGTGTCTGAACACTAATTTCTTAGCACCTCTTTTTATACAGATAATAATCATCTAACCTCCTCTTGACATCCTTCCTTTTTGTGCAAAATAAGACTAACATTAAAATTAAAGATACTTTTTTCAACTCCAAAGCTACAAAAGTCGGAGAGCCAGCGTGAATACCTCATGGAAATGACACCCACAGCCGCCCTGTAGGAACTCTGTGAATCGCCCCATCGTGATGGAGAATGTATCCACTACTTCATAGCCATATTTTTTCGCAGCATCCAGAATCATTACATTTTCTTTCCATAAGTTTTGGATTTCACTCTGTATTGCAAAGCAAAATAATGAAGGAGTTTTAGTTAACAAGGGATTTAACAATTTAATAACTCAATTTGAAATCATGTAACTGCATCTTATTTTTGTTATTTTTACCAAGATTGGTCCTAGTGTGAGATGAATTTCACACACACACAAACACACACACACACACACACACACACACACACACACACACATACGCACATTTTTTTTTGGCTTTTTGAGGTAGGGTGTCATTCTAGCCCAGCCTGACCTGGAATTCACTATATAGTCTCAGGGTGGCCTTGAACTCACAGAGATCCTCCTACCTCGGCCTCCCAAGTGTTGGGACTAAAGGTGTGCACCACCATGTCTGGCTGAATAAATTTCTTAAATGAAGACATGTTTCAGCTTTTTTGCTCAAATGTAACCATTGATCCATATACATATTGGTTCATGTATATAAATATAACAATTTATATATATATATATGTATGTGTATATATATATATATATATATATATATATATATATATATATATGTATGTATGTATATGTAATACATGAATATCTATGGAGACACATTTTTGGCCACAACAAATACTTAAAATTCTCAATTTGAAAAACTGACATTTGAGGTATCACAAGTTCTACTTCCATCTACTTGGATACTTGCTTAGTCCCTTGCATTTAATTGGTGTTTATGTTTTGCTTAGTTTCCTGCTAAGGGACAGGAACAGAAGGATAAATACTTTGTGTTCCCTGCTCTGAAGACATAGCATTCTAATAGTAGAAAGAGAAGCACCAACATTGAATAAGTCCGCTATTAGGGGAAAATATGCCAGGCTCTGCACTACTGATGATAATTTTGTCAGGAGCAGAGGCTCAGTGGCACAGTGAGATTCCAGAGAAGGTTACAGAATAGTTATGAGTAAGATTTTCTAGTTGGAAGACAAGTGTGTGTTTTGAGGAGCAGCAGAATTGAGTGAAGACTCCGGCTCCTGCATCCTTGGATAGCCTTCCTTGTTCCTTCACCTGCCATGTCCCAAAGACTGACTGAGCGTGGCTGGGGTTCTAGTTCAGGCCCACTGTGTGGAAAAGACTTCACTCATTCCTCAAGCTTTCTCCCTGGCCTGACTATTTCTCAGGAATGCCATCTGTGACTCTTCCATCTCAACCTGGCCTTCTCGGTAGCCTTCTGTACCAGACATGGCAGAGTTGAACACACAGTCCCCCATTCATGTTAAGCACTCAAAAAACTGGTGCAAAACTGAGTGGCATTCATTGGACACTGTGGTGCAAAATGCTTCCTGCTTGCTCCTGTACATTCCCTCTGTTCTTTCCTGGCATCCCCCAGTGCATCCCCTTAGCCAATCTTGTCTTAATGCCGGTTTCTTGGTGAAGTCAGGCTGACACATGGAAGACACAGTTCTCTCCCTTTTTCACTTTTTCAGGTTAAGAAAATAAAGCAAATCATTACTTGCATTTGTTAAACCAACAGCAAGGAAAAAGAAGAGGTACAAATACATATAATTTTCTGTATTTTCCACTGTGCCTACACGCTTATTTTTTCCAAGGCATTCAGAGAAAAGTGCTTGCTTTAAGATAAAGGTAAGGAATAGAAAAAGCTCAGAAAAAAAAAATCCCAGAGGAAATGGCAGTTGTTAATACTTGAAGGGTGTGTGGAAGTACCCAGGTGAACGAATAGGCTACAAGAAGAACCAGTGACCTACCGGCAGGGCAGGGCGAGGGTTGTAACTGAGCATGGCAGGCTTGTTGTCAGTATGGGTACAACAGCACATGTGCACGTGCATATACATGCAATGCTAAGAAAGGCGTCTATGCAGGAGGGCAGAGGTCCATGGTGAATGGCATGAGGGCATATGATAAGTGCAGAGTTCCTGCCTGTCTACTTTTATTTTTTTTTGGCCTCTTGTCTTCTTTTGGTGTGCCTTCACTCCATGCGAAAAAGCTGATAAGTAGGCTGGCGAGATGGCACAGCGGTTAAGGCACTTGGCTGTAAAGTCTAACAATCAGGGTTCAATTCCCCAGCATCCTTGTAAGCTAGATGCACAAAGTAGCACATGAATTTGAAGTTTGTTTGCAGTGGTTAAAGGCCCTGGCATGCTCATTTCTCTATTTCTCTCCCTCTCTGCTTGCAAATAAATAAAACTAAAATTTATATAAAAAGAAAAGGCAGGGCTGGAGGGATGGCTTAGCAGCTAAGGTGTTTGTCTGCAAAGCCAAAGGACTTTGGTTCAATTCCCCAGAACCCACATAAGCCAGATACACAAGGTGGCACATGTGTCTGGAGTTCATTTGCAGTGACTGGAGGCCCTGGCACACCCATTTTCTCTCCCTCCCTCTCTCTCTCTCTCTCTTTCTCTTACTCTCTCAAATAAATTTAAAAAAATAAAAATTTAAAAAAGAAAGAAAAGTCTGATAAGCCCCCTCACAGCACTAGAGACAGGTATCATCTTGAACACCAGGTACCACATCACAAATGCTGAAGCAACATTTACTCAGATGAATGAATTGTAAGCTAGCAACCTGAAAATAGCCACAGGCCACATGTGCAATAGTTACTGTGAGGAGGAACTACAAACATAGAGGCACTATGAAGTTACCAGGCTCTTGGGCAAGAATTACAGTGTTGACTGGTAACTTTCAAGTAACAGTCAAAGGACTTGAACTCATAACCTGTTGGAAAAATGATCAAAAGTCCTTCTGATGCCTAGTTGTCCTAAACTTTCTGACTTCTCCAGGGTCTTTAATGTCTGTGGTAGTTTGAATTAGATGTCCCCCTGTAGACTCATGTGTTCTGAATGCTTGATTCCCAACGGTTGCAAGTTGGGAGATGGAGCCTCGCTGGCGGAGGTTTGTCGTTGGGGGGTGTACTTAGGAGTGTTATAGATAGCTTTCCCTTACTAGAGTTCAGCACACTCTCCTGCTGCTCTTGTCCACCTAATGTTGGCCAGAAAGTGATGTCCGGCCTCTGCTCTTGCCATATTTTTCTCTGTCATCAGGGAGTTTCACCTTGAGACTTTAAACCAAAATAAATCCTCTAGCAAGGTACTTCTTGTTGGGTGCTTTGTCCCGGAAATGAGAAGATAACTGCACAACGTCCTGCCTCATTTAGACTACCTTAACCCCTGCTGACTCTAAGATGCTGCATTCGGAAGCTTTGCTTTGACCACAGTTCTCCTGCATCATTAAAAAAAAATGCCACCCAAGAAGTGAAGTTTCAAGGAAGATGCTCCTGTGCTCTGCACTGGGAAAAGCTGGCCATATTCAACACAATAACAAAATAAATCTTAGCCTCCTTACACATTAAGTGGACAATGAGTCCCGGAACTGTGACTGTACTTGCACATAAACTTGGGCTGCTCTTCTTGCTTGACCACGAGTAGCTCATTCTCTCACCTACTGTTTTTTTTTTTTTTTCTGTTCTGACTTTTCTACTTAGTGCTGGCACACAATTACTATCTTCTTAAAACCTGGTCAGAGGCCTTTAATGTTTTCTATTTATGAATATGCAGCTAGAAGAAAAATTATAACAGTTAAAACATATGTATTTTTACAGATACCATCTTCAAAAAGACTACGCATTCCCAAAGGACTCACTGATATTTATGCTTTCATTTGTAATTACTGCATGAATCAGAAGAAGGGAAAGCATTTTGACAGAACTGTTACAGGTGTGGGAAGTACTGTTGGGAAGGGAAATTGTGAGCACGGTCTCGCTCATATACACTTCTATTGTTTATTTTGCACAGTTTGGGCTCTTTCTAATTTCTTGAGCTTCATGCATTAGTTTTTAAAAAATGTTTTATTGATTTGTTTGAGAAAGAGAGAGGGAGAGAAAGAGAGTATGCCAGGGCCTCTAGCCACTACAAACAAACTCTGGATGCAAATACCACCTTGTGCATCTGGCTTGCATGTTCCGTGTGTAATGAGAAATCAAGCCTGGGTCCTTAGGCTTCACAGGCAAGCACCTTAACCACTAAGTCATATCTCAAGCTGATCCATGCATTATTTACAACACATTTATGGGCTCTGGCACCCTTGTCTGTAGGACTAGTTACAACAGATTTGAAACTGTAATCCATGGGAATATGATCATTTTTTGATTTTTATGAAGATTAGTGAATAGCATATGATACCTTTTAGATCATTTTCAAGCAAAGATTGATATAGGAACCATAAAATTCATAAAGCCTAAAGGAAATGGGCTTACCTGTGTTAGGAAATGCACTCCATCCACAGGCAGATGAAATCCAATCCCCAAAGTCTTGATGATCACTAAGATATTGAGTAAATTTTCCCTGGATGAAATGATCAGAATCCTAGTCACAAACTTCAATTGAATTTCTATATGTCTGTTTATTGCATAAAAATGTGAGGCAATTCTTTTTTATACCTTATTTATTTATTTATTTGAGAGCGGAGCAAGGAAAGGTAAAGAGAGGAAGGGGCAGATAGAGAGAATGGACACTGCAGGACCTCTAGCCACTGCAAACCGATACCAGATGCATGAGCCACCTGGGGCATCTGGTTTTTGTGGGTACTGGGGAAATCAAACCTGGGTCTTTAGGCTTCCCAGGCAAGTGCCTTAACCGCTAAGGTGTCTCTCCATCCCCAGAAGGTAATTATTTTACAGTGTGACACCATGCATATAAGTCCAGATCCCATTTTATAAATTTGATATTGATTAAGTTTTTTATAGATATAATTTTATGTGCCAGTAGACATCATTACTATTTGTTTATTTTGAGAAAGGGTGTTGCTAGCCTTGCATTTACTATCTTCCTTTATTAATTAACCTCCCCAACCCAGATTATAGGTGAGTTCTATCTCACTTGGCTAGCATATGTGTTTTATTTGCAGTAAATTTAAGTTAACATGCTGAAGATCCATGGTCATAAGAGAATATTAATATGAAAGTACTGTAAAATTAAGTTTTTAACTTTAAATTACAAAGTTGTCCTTGAAACAAGTTCTGGATAAAGCTTACTCATATAAATAGTGCTTTGTAAAATAACAGACTGAGATCATGATAGCAATTATTGTCACAGAAAGTTACCTCTTTAAAACCTTGTGAATAATTTGCAGGTGATGAGAATTAAGCCACTGAACACCACCGACAACCAACACAGTCTGGCCAGCATTCTCTAGGGGACGTGATCTGACATCCAGAAAGGAAAATAACACACATGGTTTTAAAACAGATGGTAAACATTTTAACTGCATTGCCTCACTTTTCACTGAACCATGTCCAGCTTCCTGGTCACAAGACCTCTGTGTCATTTGCAACTTATTTTCAGCCACATTAGTGAGTATCTAAGCTTTTCAGCACATTGGCTATATAAGTGAGCAGTTACAACTGTTAGTATAACATTGATACATCATGGTGTTTTGCCATTCATAATAGCTCCATTGTACCTTTGCAAGAGATGTTCAAGGGCTTTCTCAAAGGTTGGTCTCAACGATGAGCTTATCCAAAACTGAGGGTAGTAGGAGTAACTGATCAAAGTCCTCCCGCCATTGACGTTTGGATACAACTTAGTGCCATGTACTTTCTGCCACTCCTGCAGCGTTTCATTCAGTCTTTCAATCAGATAGTACATGATCCCTCTGTTGGTTGAATCTCCAATGAAAAGAACCTGTTAATTAAAGAAAACATGTTAGGAACCTGATATTTAGATGGTATATGATATGATTTAAACTATTTTTTTAAAAACTCATAAATTACATATTTAATTGAAGGACAGCCCTTTAAAACTAGAAATATCATTTATCATATTTCCTCCAAACCTGCTCATTCTCCTCTCTTCTACTGTGTGGGGAATGTCCTCATGTGCTGAGCTTCTAATTTGTGTGCAAAGCTTTTCACTTTCTGTTATTTTGTAAGCTTATCTTTGTTATATTCAGTTCTTTCTCATCTGATCAGCTCACAAGTCTTATTGACTTGAATTGCCATTGATCCCATTATGGTGATCTTGGAATACTTAGGATTTTCAACCTTTTTCATTGATGTGAGAATTGAGGATCTACAGAGGTAGTCCATATAGAGCATGTCATTATTTGGAAAAAGGAGCCATAGGCCTGACCTCAGATTTTCTGAGTGTATCTCACGCTCTGGTTTGCCTGTCCTGCTATTGGATGCCGTCCCATGAGGCCTCTCACCTCCTTAGCATTTCCCTCAGCACAGCCTGGCTTAAGATCACACATTGCCTCAAATATATACTGATGTGCTGTACCCTGACAGGTCCCTCTTTCTGCAGTTTATTCCTCTCATGGTATTATGGGGATATATTTTCAAGTATTTAGTGACAGTTATGTTGTTTGCATTCTTAAAATTGTATTGATTATTCATTTCCCACAGAACCAGGTCTGAAATTTTTAGGTTCAGCTAACATTTTCTGAATTTGTTTAGTAGCAGTCTTAGCTAGGTGGAGATTTCCATAGCTGAGGAATTTGAGACAAGAAGATTGGGGCCATCAATGTAGTTAATGGTGAACACAGGACTCAAACTCAGGTCCTTTGAGTTCAAGTGAAGGGTAGATGGCCCATCCTTTCTGCATCCCCCTTCATATTAACATGACACACTCCTACTTTCTCACAGAACATGATTTTCAATGAACATCATCTGTGTTTTCCTCGTGTTAATCTACCTGCCTGGAAAGTTCCTCCCTGTATGATCCTACCTGTCAACCTCTAGATCTGACACAAATGTCACTTCTCCCAAAGGTCTCCTTCAGTCCTAATAGCTTGAATTACCATCTCTGTTCTCTGTGATTCCACTACAATTTTATCTTTATAGATATTTTTTTATCAAAGTCTACATAGGATTAAGATTACTTTGTTTTTTATCTTTTTCCTTATATCTTATCGTGAAATTTGAGATGAAGGTCAATTTCTAACTGTAATTTCCCTTGTAGTACACAACAATGTGTCACTCCCCCAAGGATGTTGTCGGTCAAATTCCACTTGGAGCAATAAGATTCTAGTGTGATAAAACAAATTGTGATAGAAATTGAATTGATTATTGCAAGATTTCAACTGTAAACATTTTTATGGCCTACATTTCTTATTTTTATTTATTTATTTTCTTTGACAGTGTTGGATTTGTTTGTTTGTTTTTCCATGGTAGGGTCTCACTCTAGCTCAGGCTGACCTGGAATTCACTATGCAGTCTCAGGGTGGTCTTGAACTCATGGTGATCCTCCTATCTCTGCCTCCCCAGTGCTGAGATTAAAGGCATGTGCCACCACGCCCAGTTGACAGTGCTGGTTTGAACCTCGGGCCTTGCTCATACTAGGCAAGACCTCTACTACTGAACTATACTTGGCTATATCTTTGCTTTCTGCTTTATAATAGTCTTGCTAAAGTGCCTAGATTGACCTTGAAATTGCTCGATAGCACAGGTGGGCTTTGAACCTGTGATCCTCCTGCTTCAAACTTCCAAGTAGCATGAATTGCAGGCTTCTGACACCAAGCCCATCTGACTTCCTAGGGAAACTTTTGAATCACTAGAGCATCTTAGCAGCTATCCAACTCTATGTAGATTGGTTTTCTAGGGCTGTTCACCACAGTGTAAGTGGCTTCATCAACTGAAATTTGTCTGAGTAGTTTGGCAAGCTAAAGATTCAAGTTTGTAACAGTTAAGTTTTGTTGTCTAAGATCACAATCAAGGAAGAGATGTGCCTCTTGGGCAGGTCTGTGAAGTCATTTCAGGAAAGAGGGAGGAAAACGCTCCCTGAGGGTTATAAAGAAGTTCTAGAAGAACTCGTTTTTTTTTTTTTTTGGCAACCTGTGCTTTTGCTGGGGTGTCTATCTACCCTGTTGCTGTTCTCCTTTGTGGACACTGACACCCAGCTTTATCAGCCTTCCAATACTGACTGAAAACCAAGGGCTCCTTAAGAATCCTTTGGTCATTCATTTCTCAGCTGAGACATCTTAACCTCACTGATTGAGCAGCTACCAGGTTTCTCAGATTCTTTATCCTATACCTATTGTTAGACTGCCCACCCATATGCTGTAAGCCAATGTATTAAATCCCCTCTGTAATACATTCATCCCATTGGTTCTGTTCCTCTAGAGAACCTTGACTAATGTAAAGATCAAGTGGTGGGAAGGGTTGTTTCTGGAGATGTTTGCATGTAGTTGACTGTCTTCACTGTCTTTGCATGGTCTTCCCTCTATATATCTATGTCCTAATTTCTTCTTATAAGAGACCCTGGACAAGCTAGATAGAGTACACCATATCCACATGACTTCAGTTCACCTTATTCACTTTTACGAAGGCATTATCTCTAAACTCCAGAACATTTTGAGTTACTAAAAGTTATATGCTCACTAAATGAATTTGATGAAAATGACAGAACTTAGCACATAACACTAGCAAAAGATCAAGGTTGTTGTGTTTGCTTTTAAGATATGCAGTCCAGACTGGTCTTGAACTCATGATCCTTTCTCCTCACTTTCCTGAGTCCTGGCATTATAGGCATGAGCCACACTCCTGGATCTAGATTTTATAGTAAGTTGCTGCTAAATGTTCTGGTAGCTTCCTTGCCTTCATTGTTGATGTGCAAGCCCACCCCCCCACCCCCGCAAGTCAGCCGGGCTAGCATTACGTATTCCACACACTGAATATCTATAGTGCAGACTACTGAGAAAGATATGGAGGTTAAGAAAAGGCAAAGCAATTGCATATTGCTGAGAGAACAGTAACAAAACTTCTAGATTTCCAGTCTTTTCACTGTGCAAGCCACCAAAGCACATTGGAGGCAAGGAAGCTGATTTAGAATTCCTGGATGTTGTTCTTTACTAATTAGAAAACAGTTTAGATCAAAATCTCACAGGGCTCATCCCCCCTATGTATAAAATAAGAAACTATGAACACCAGATGACTTAGTGAGACTTCAGTTTCTTCTTGATAATAGCCAGTAAGTAACAAGAGTGTGAGCTGTCCCTAAGACACAGTGAAGGCACACAGCAAGGTCTCAGTGTCTCCAAGTGCCTCACACTTTTAATTCATTAGTGCATTCAGAGAAAAACAGCAGGCGCAAGGAGATGTCTTGATCTCAGCAGTCTCTTATCTGCCCCACCAAGCAAACTACCACTGAGCCCAGTAGGTCTGGAAGGCTTGCTGCAGAAATGCTAGTTGTCAATGCAGGATAGCAACAGGAATCCCCATGCTGAGTAGATCACCACTTTCCTACAGTCTCTGACGTCCCCATAGTGGATTGGTGACTGGCAAGAGATGCGTACATGTAGGAAGGAAGTGGCGGCACCATCATTTGCAGGACAAGATTTCCTACATAGTATTTTTCATCCAGATGAATCGAGAGTAGCCGTCGAGCCATAGCTTTCGGAAGAATATTTTCTAGGGGATTATTTAATATTACACTTGTGAAGGTGAGAAGTGATAAAGTATAACTAAAATAAAGAAGCCATCATGATGTTAAGATTGATTATTCTGTTACTGCAGTCATTTTTTATTAGAAGTTAGTTAGCATTCCTAACAAAAAGCTATCTAACTTCAAAATCTCAGCTTTTTAAAGTGCATAACACACAACTAAACAATACCATGAATTAAAGAGTGGCTCCTATCGGTCATATGATTCATGATCAGTCTTTATTTCTCTTATGCCATTAATTTGTTGAATCTTAGAAAGGAAATAGATGAATGTGTTTTAAAGTACAATTTCTATTGTAAAAATTTTAATATATCATAAGAAATATCTATGGCAATCCATTGACTTAACTCTCTCATTCTCCTGTGAAAACTCTTGCCTTGTGCTAGCATGCAAAGGTATTAGCTGGCATAAGCATTGTGGTTTGAATGCAAATTGTTCCTCATAGGTTCATGTGTTTGAGCACTTGATCTACAGCTGGAAACCTTTGGGAGGAGGAAGTGGGTCACTGGAGGGAAGCTGTGAAGTATTGTAGCCTGGCCATACTTCACGTTTGTCCTCTGCTTCTTGGCTGAATGCAATGTGGTCAGCTAGCCTCTTGCTCTTGCTACCATGTTTTCTCCCTTCACGATAGAATGTAAAGCAGAATAAACTTCTTCCTTCCTGAAATTGCTTCTGATCAGAAATTTGTTTACAGCAATGAGAAAGGAGCTAATGCAGCAAACAAAGGGAAAACTGTGAACTTTAAATGCAAATACCTAGTAAGCATTCATAAAAGTAAGCAACTTTGGAAGTAAAACATTAACTAGCCTTTCCCCCAATTAGGAAGGATTTTAAAAGCCCAAAGACATTACGCATTTTGGTAAACAAAGCATTCCATGTTCTACTAAGTGCTGGGAGAGTAATAGTTTTCTATTTGTTTAGTTTTGTTTTCTGCCTTTTGCTATGCTGTAATTTCCACAGTGATGAAGTCGGCTATTCATTGTCATAAAATGAGGTTCTGATGGACAAAAGAATGAACTGAACTTTTTAAAAAATTTGACAGCAAAAGGAGTGGGGAGAGAGAGAAAGAATGGGCATGAATGGGCATGCCATGGCCTCTAGTCACTGCAAATGAACTCGAGATGTGTGCACACCCTTGTGCGTCTGGCTAATGTAGGTCCTGAGGACTCAAACATGGGTCCTTTGGCTTTGTAGGCAAATGCTTTAATTGCTAAGCCATCCCTCCAGCCCCATGAACCGAACTTTTGATACTGTGTTTATAATTTGCAATTGTTTCTTAAGGAATTTCATGGGTAGGAAATAGCTAACTGTGTTTGTGAAATTTCTTTTAAAGCAAAATAAACTGGAATCAGCAAGTTCAAAGAACAAATAACTGATCATATGGCAGGTGTGATACACTTGACTTGTCTTCGTCTTTCATTTTTTTAAAAAATACTTTATTTATTTGCAAGGACAGAGAAAGAGAGAGATAGAGAGAGAGAATGAATATGGGTGTGCCAGGGCTTCTGGCCACTGCAAACAAACTCCAGATGCATGCAACACTTTGTGCATCTGGCTTGACATGGGTACTGGGGATTGAACCTGGATTGTTAGGCATTGCAGACAAGCACCTTAACTGAAGAGCCATCTCTCTGGCCCCTTCTTTCATTTTTTTATTTATTTTTCAGTACCGAGGATTATTCCCAATTCACACATGCTTATCAACTATTCTACTGCTGTCCCATGTGTGTGCAGTCCTTTTTATACCTTTTATTTTGGGGCAGGGTTTCAGTAAGTCACACAGGCGGGCCTTGAACTCACTCTGTACCTTTTCCTCCTGAGTCAACTTGAACAGTTGAGAGTCCAGGTCTGTGACAACAGGCCTAGCTGCATATTTAATAATGATTTTGGAACATGAATACAATATAGTATGAAATATTTCATGCTAACTTTTTATAAAAAGTTTACTATAGCTAAAATATAATAATGCTTGTATTTTTAGAACTATAAGTGTTATATGTATAGAAAAGGCCCTGTAAAAATAATCATGATTATTTTGACAGAGTATTATAACAATTTGTTAATTTTGCTGACTTGTAATTCCAAAATGAACATATGTTATTATTATTATTTTTTTGGTTCAGAGGTTTATTTTATTGCACTAAAGGAACAGCAGGTGGTTGGTATACAATTCTCAATTCAGTTTTGAAAACCTAAAGGACTTGCAAATTCTTAAGAATACCTTTGCCACCAGATTAGAACAGTAAGCATAAGCAATTTCTTAGCAAGTAAATGTCTTACAAAGAAAAAAACACATTTAAAAAGCTTTAAATGTATTTTTCACAAGTAATTCACATATTTTTGTATCATGTTCATTTATGCTTCAGAATTAAAGCAAGTATTACTCTGATGAAAATATGGGAGATTTCTCATTCATGCAACATACAGGGATAATAATCAAGTCAAAGCGGGGGAAATCCCACTCTTGGAGGTTTTTGTAAATGTATCCATATATAATCATCTACATGATAAATGAGGAAACCTATGTTTCCCACAAATCAGCTATACATTTTCGGTTCACCATAAGCACCTGATATCTACAGCTAATTTATAATTGGTTGACATTTCCATAAATCCAAACTGGGTCCTGCAAATTCCTATAAACATAGCTCCCAACCGACTAGTCAGTAATTAGTGTGATCATTCTGAGGAGTATGGCTGTTCCTTGAAGAGTGCAAGTTCAAACCTGTCAACACCAGAGGTAATCATTTTATATTAATTTATACGGAATTCCACTTAAAATTCCTTATCCAAGTATAACATATGAAAACAGTCTTTCCACAAGCAAAAAATGTGGAAACATTTAAAAAATAAGAAGTCATTTTTTTAAAGTAACTGATCAGGTTCCATAGGCTACTCTTGGAAACAGGATCTCTTGCTGGATACAATCCGTTCATTTGGTGGCCTTTTGCATGCACCTAACTGGACCAGTTCTTCTGTGTTGTTCTAAGAGCTCACCAAAACATAGATCATGCCATATAGGTAGTAAAAAAAATGCTAGAAGGTAAAACGCTAATTTGCACCATCCTTCTTTCTGACAGTAAGCTAGAATGTCTGCATTCATGATGGTTGTCGGGTCGTACAGCCCAGGTCCACTCATCACCAGTCTACTCATGTACCTCCAAATATGATATGCCAAAAGGGGCATATTGAGCCCCAGTGTAAGCCACTCTGAGGGTTCAAGGTATTACACTGGTCTATAGGATTCTTGTAATCAGTCTTCAGCTCATCAAACGGTGCCAAATGGCGAAGAAGATGAGCGCAGCGGTGAGCAGCAGCGCCAGCATGTAGCAGAAGGCCGCGAACGTGAACACCATGGCCAGGGAGGAGCTGGCAGCCTCGCTGGTGCCAGTGGGGAAAGGCAGCGCAGGGCCCTCTGGATAAAACCATTCACTTCCCCCCTCCGCCGCAGCCACGACCTCCGCCGCCAGCGCCGGCGCCTCCCCTATTTTTTGATAGTAAACAAAAAACAGAAAAAAGGGGCATGCATGGAATGGAGGGAGTATGCCAGACCCCTTTTTCCTGGCTCTTCCCAACTCCCTGATTCAGGTACCCTGCCCATGACTAGGTGTGGGAGGATGCAGCATAGAGTCAGTAGCCAGACCCCTGTTTCCTGACTCCTCCCAGCTCAATGGTCCTGCTAGGTCCCATTGTGCCTTGCTTGGGGAGGCTTGTGCCTGTGTAGGCTATGGAATCAGATCTTTTGCTCTGATATCCTGACTGGCCACTGGGTACCAATATCTCTGTTCAACTGAATCAGAGGATGCATGAGCCGAAGGACAAAAACTTGCTTCTTCCTCAATAAAATAAGCAGTCTCCTTAAAATGAGTAGCCAACAATGCGAAAAAGTCAACAAAAGTAAGAAATCTGAGAGATTTCCACCAAGGATACCTGCTAGTCCTACAATGGAAGCCTCAAATGAAATAATACAGAAATCAATAGATATTCATTCCCAGAATGAAAACACAATAACCAATGAAACCCTGATCAAAGAACCAACAATCGTATCAACGAAATTAAACAGAATTGTCTCCTAGAGGGTTCATCTTTTGACAGTAGGCTTAACTTAATTGAAGAAAACATTAGAATGCTCAAAAGTGGTATGAATTAACTGACTGAAGGTAAGTCAAGAAAGAGAAGGTCTCCAAAACCAGTTGATTAAGCTTAATAAAGACTTGATCAAATGCAAGAATGAATTCCAGGAAACATCAAGAAAATCAGAACTTGAACTGAAATCAACCTAAAAAAAAAGAGATGGCTGTGGTGGTTTGATTCAGGTGTTCCCCATAAACCTAGGTGTTGTGAATGCTAGGTTCCCAGCTGATGGATATTTGGGAATTAATGCCTCCTGGAGAGAGTGTATTGTTGGGGGTGGGCTTATGGGCTTTATAGCCAGTTTCCCCTTGCCAGTGTTTGGCACACCCTCCTGTTGCTGTGGTCTACCTTACGTTGGCCAGGGGGTGATGTCCACCCTCTGCTCATGCCATTGTTTTCCCCTGCCATCATGGAGCTTCCCCTCGAGCCTGTAAGCCAAAATAAACCTCTTTTTCCCAGAAGCTGCTCTTGGTTGGGTGATTTCAACCAGCAATGCGAACCGGACTGCAACAATGGCCATGATGCAAAATAGCACAACAGAAAACAAAAATCAAATAGAAATTATAAAAGCCTCTTTAGAACCCCTCACCAATAGAGTTACTCATGTAGAAGAGAAAACTTCTGACCTGGAAGACAAAACAGAAGATACTGATCGCGAGGCAAAAAACTTCATTAAGTTCAAAAAATCAAGTGAACAGAATATGAGGGGACTGTGGGATATACTAAAATAATCAAACATCTGGGTCATGGGTATACCAGGAGGAGAGGAAATCCAGGCCAGAGGCATAGAGAATATATTCAACAATATTATTCAAGAAAATTTTTTGAATCTCTCAAAAGAGAGGCCCATCCAGACACAAGAAGCCCACAGAACACCAACAGACAGGACCAAAGAAGAAACTCTTCAAGGCACATAATAGTTAAAATGTTTAACAATGAAAACAAAGACACAGTGTGAAAAGCATCAGGAGAGAAACAACTCACAACGACAAAGGTAATCCCATCAGAATGAAATCAGATTTCTCAGTGTAAATCCTGAAAGCCAGAAAGGTCTGGAATGGAATACTTCAAAATCTAAAAAACTATGGCTTGCAACACAAGCTCCTCTACCCTACAAAAGTATCCCTCATAATGGGTGGTAAAAGGAAAAATTGCCATGAAAAAAGTCAACTCTATGATTACATGATCACAAAGCCAAACCTACAGAGAATAATTGAGGAAATACTCCACACAAAACAGTCAAACAACCAATATCAAGAGCCAACAAGAAGATCACAATAACCAAAAATATACCAGTTTCAACATAGTACAAAACACAATAAAGCACCAAACCTCATACAACATCTCATCACAGTAGGGATTAATTCAAACCTCACAGGAATAACCTTAAATATTAATGGTCTTAACTTACCCATCAAAAGTCATAGGTTATGAGGATGGATCAACAACTGGATCCTTCTATCTGCTGTCTTCAAGAAACCCACTTCAACACTAAAGATAGACACCTCCTTAGGGTGAAAGATTTGAAAATGATATTACAAGAAAATGGAAATAAAAAACAAGTGGGTGTTGCTATATTAATATCTGATCAAATAGACTTCAAAACAAAAGTAATCAAAAATGACAAAACAGGCCACTTCTTACTCATCAAGGGAATGATCCAACATGAGCACAACACAATCATAAATGTACCAAACATAGTTGCACCACAGTTAACTAGCAAAATCTACTTGACAATAAAACAAATAAACAACAGCACCATCATAGTTGGAGACTTAAATAATCTCATCAATAGACATCATCCAAGCAGAAAATCAGCAGGGAAATAATAGAGCCCAAGAACATCATAGATCAACTAGACCTAACAGACATCTACAGAAATTACCACCCCAACTCTACAGAATACAATTTCTTCTCAGCAGCACATGGGACCTTCTCCAAAATTGACTGTACATTAGGCCATAAATTGTGCTGCCATAAAGTGAGGAAAACTGCAGTAACTTCCTGCATCATGTCAGATCACAATGCTTTAAAGCTAGAAATTAACAAGAGATACATCAAGAACTCCACCAGCTACTGGAGACTAAACAACATACTTTTAAACAATGAATGTGCCATGGAAGAAATCTAAAAAGAAATTGTGAAATTCCTAGAATTGAATAATAATGAAAACACAACCTACCAAAACTTATGGGACACCATGAGGGTAGTCCTAAGGGAAAAAAACATAGCATTAAATGCTTTCATTTCAAAGACAGGGATATCCCAAGTTAATAATCTAACTTTCCACTTAAAGGCACTAGAAAAACAAAAAGAACCCCATCCAAAGAGCTACAGACAGAAGAAATAATCAAGATTAGAACAGGAATTAGTTAATTGGAGACTAAGAAAACCATTTAAAAAATTAATGAAGCGAAGTGCTGATTCTTAAAAAATAAATAAAGAAAGAAAACCCTGGCCAATTTGATCAAGTAAAAAAGAGGAGTCTCAGATGAACAAAATCAGAAATGAAAAAAGGAGAGAGATCATAACAGATATCAATGAAATTGGACGAATCATCAGGGCATACTTCCAAAACCTCTACTCCACAAAATTGAATAATCTGGAAGAAATGGGTGAATTTCTAGACATATACTACCTAGCCAAACTGAACTCAGAGCAGATTAACCTCATAAACAAGCCTATCACATCATGGAGGTTGAAAATGTAATCAAAAACCTCCCCAAAAAGAAAAGTCCAGGACCTGATGGCTTCTTAGCTGAATTCTACCAAACCTTCATTGAAGAACTGAAACCAATTTTTCTCAAGCTCTTTCACATAATCAGAGACCAAGGAATCGTCGCCAACTCCTTTTATGAAGCTAGTATCACCCTGAAACCAAAACCAGACAGAGATGCAACAAGGAGAGAAAACTATAGGCCTATATCCCTGACAAACTTAGATGCAAAGATCCTGAACACAATCCTTACAAACTGAATTCAACAACACATCAAAAGCTTTATCTACCTTGATCATGTAGGCTGCATCCCAGAGTTGCAGGGATGGTTCAACATACAGAAAGCAGTCAATGTAATACACCACATAAATAAACTGAACCATAAGAACCTTATGATCATCTCAATTGATGCAGAGAAGGCATTTGACAAAAGAAAACACAACTTCATGATCAAAAGATTGGAAAAAAATAGGCATGGAGGATTTATACCTCACCATAATAAAGGCTATACATAAAGCTCTTAAAGCCCAAATAATAGTAAATGGGGAAAAACTCAAGGAGTTCCCACTGAAATTGGGAACAAGACGGAGGTACTCAATCTCATTACTGCTCTTCAATATAATACTAGACAGCAAAAACAAATAAAGAAGATTAAAATTGGAAAGGAAGAAGTCAAGTTAGCCCTATTTGCAGATGACATGAACCCATAAATAAGTTACCTGAAAGTCTCCATTTCAAAATTTCTAAAGCTATATTACAAAGCCATAGTGACAAAAACAGCATATTACTGGAGTAAACATAGACCTAACCTAAGCATAACCTAAACCTAAACATAGATCAATGGAACAGAATTGAAGATCCAGACCTTAGGTCAAGTAAGTACAGCTGCTTGATCTTTGGCAAAGGTGCCAATAATGTAAACTGGAGAAAATACAGCATCTTCAACAAATGGTGTTGGAAAAATTGGATGACAATATGTAGAAAAATAAATTAGATCCACTCATTTTCCTTTATAATAAATCAAGTACAAATGGACTAAAGACCTCAATATAAGACCTGAAATACTGAAACTACTGGAAAAAAAAATAGTAGGCACTCTTCATGATATAAGACTGGGAAAAGATTTCCCGAACAAAACCCTAGTAGCCTAGAAAATTAAACAAACACTCAACCAATGGGATCTCATTTAACTAAAAAAGCTTTTGCACAGACAAACATACCATCAGCAGAGCCAGTAGATTACTCACTGAATGGGAGAAAATCTTTACCAACTATACCACTGACAGAAGCCTAATACCTAGAATCTACAAAGAACTCCAAAAACTAAACAATAAAAAATCAAACAACCCACTCCAAAAATGAGGCAGAGAACTGAATAGGGAGTTCTCAGAGGAAGAAATACAAATGGCTAACACACACTTAAGAAAAAATTCAACATCCCTAGCCATTAGGTAAACGCAAATTAAAACAACTATGAGATTCCACTTTATCCCAGTAAGGATAGAAAACAGTAAAACATCAAGTGAAAACAAATGTTGGGAACCCTTATTCCCTGTTGGTGAGAATGGAAGCTGGAACAACCACTCTGGAAATTAATATAGAGACTCCTGAAAAGGATGAAGATAGAGTTACCAACAGAGCCTTGTATTCTCTTACTGGGCATTTTCCATAAAAGCTCCACATCTCAGTTTAGATATATTTGCTCAACCATGTTTATAGCTGCTCAATTCATAATAGCTAAGAATTGGAACCAACTCAGGTGCCCATCACTGGACTAATGGATAACCAAGATATAGTACATCTACATGATGGAATTCTTCTCAGCATTGAGAAAAAAAAAATGACACAATGAAATTTCTACAAAAATGGACAAACTTGGAACATATCATACTAAGTGCACTCACACAATCACAGAAAGACCATTGACACATGCTCTTACTCATCTGTGGTTTCTAAGTTGAATCAGCCCGAATTGCTGACATACATGAATAGCATCTTGAGGTTTGGACTATTGGGAGGGTAGGGCTTAGGGCAAGGGTGGTGGTGTGGGTAACACAAAGTGAACGTAAATTGAACTGGTACCATAGAAACCTATATCCTAGAAGTTATACTAAAATGTGGAATCCTCAAGAGGACCTTAAGGGGAGCACCTGAATGGAAAGGCCCTGTAGAGTGTGAGATAGCCTAACTTTAAATTTCTCATGTTTCGCTTTCCTTTCTGTCATTTTTCTTTTCCCTTGGTGCTGGCCTATAATTCACTGTACCAGGATGTGGTTAACACCCACAATGAGCTGTTGATAGGAGACACCTACAAGGTCTCCCAAAACAAATATGACAGACTTCTGTCCGAGCACTTGATTAACCACCAGAGGTTAATGGTAAGATCCTACTGCTGCAGATACCATAAGCTATTGGCATGGAACATGGAGAGACCTGGTTGGAATCTGGCAGAGAGCCAATCCCCAGACAATTATCCCATCTAGTGCTGGAAGGCACTACATGAGCTACCAGGGCAAAGCGGTCAACATCTGTCTGAGCAACTCAAAGTCTAAGCTACTCAGAAGCAAACAACCTGATGTGATGCTCATAGAAATGCAATAGTGGAACACAGCCCTGGTGGGTAACCAATTGCTCTTGGATCCACTCAGTGGAAAGGAAACCACATCTGGAACTGGGAAACAAGTCAGAATCATATCCAGATAACAATTTTGCTTTCCATTTTAAAGCACCTACTAATCTTGGGCTATAAGAGGGTGTGTACCCTTTAAATTCTCTCTAACTTAACAATGGTTATCCCATTTAACCAGTGCTAACTTCATTCTCCATTGGAGAATCTGCTTCTTTTTTTCAGACAGGAGTGGGACCTGAGGAGACAAATGACCCAGTGCACTTCACCCTGGTCCCAGCTGAAACCACAGAGGAATTGGGAAAATGTGCAGGAGAGCTGCTTTCTCAGTGAATCTGATATCAGTACAAGGATGAAGGAGATAGACACTGAGGACCCTTAACTATTAAACCAGAGATCTAGAGTCTCCTAAGAGCCCATCACTGAAGTAGACTTAAAATGCACTCAACATGGTTCAGGGAATTTTGTGGAAGAGGGGGTGGAAAGATTGTTAGAGCCACAAGTTGGGACATTTTGCACAGAGACATTGCCTCTCTCCCGTAACTGACTGCTGTCCCCACAATGCATGGCCCACAATCCCTATGGGGTTGACCTGCATTCCCAATGAGGAAGGTCTCTTCAAAAAAGGGCAGGGAGGAGGGAAAGATGGTAACAACAAGAGTTGTTTACAGACTAAGTATGTCCATATCTAATAAAAATAAATTTTAAAAAACAGAAAAAACAATAAATTTATTTTGTTTAAATATTTTGAAAATTCATATAAATTTTGTTACTTAGTTTGATAAACATTTTTCTTTATGGAGAAAAATGTTTTCAGAGTTCAACCAAGCATTGGCTCAATGCACGCATCACATGAATAAAGCTAATCATAGTTGGGATTCCTGTAACAACATGCCAAATCCCAAAGGCTGAATCACATTTCTCAAACAAGGGCCTTTGACCACTGACATATCTTCCCAGTTTATGAATTATATTTTTCCATGTCATCTCATGGTGAGGTGACTCTATCTCCATTGAAGTGGATTCTGTGGAAGAATTGTAACATCTTTTCAGGACAGGCCCAACCTCGGTTCATCAGCTGGAGGCAAAGCTGTATTTACAAGAGCTTTGCTTCCATTCTATTTCAGTGTGAGCACCTGAGAGTGCGCAGGCTCTGGTATTTCCCTAGTCTTTTACATCATAATGGACCACAGGACAGAGAAGCACATAGTTTCCCATAGACAATTCCATTATCTTTACTTTTCTTCACAGTATCTCAGGATTACAGACCTCATGTTAAGTGAGGTAGGCTAGTGCTATTAGAAGAGGAGAACAAGGACGGAGAATATAGTTCAGTGGTTGAACACTTGCCTAGTGCATGTGCAGCCCTAGATTTACTTATCAGCACTGCCAAAAAAAGAAAGGACAAATGTGTATAATGGCTCAAACAAAATTAAAGTGTATCTGTGTTTCAGGAAATATAGTTTTAAGGCCCCAGACAGGTGTAGGTTTGGGTGTGGGAGCAGGGAGTTCATTGGATCACCCAGATTATTGGATTCTGACTTCTTAAATTGTAGCTTCCAAGAACTCCTTGGGCATTGATAACCCAGTGAAAGGAAGGAGCAAAGAAATGTCTAGGTTTTTTCTGATCCAGCCATTGACACTGGGCTCATCGCTACTGATGCCATCTTATTGGTTAGGAATTAATAACATGCACATATCTCCTCACAAAATACTTAGGAATGATATAAAGCTGTATGCTGAGGAGAAGAGTTAAGTTTTATGGACATTCAGCTCTTCTCTACCCTATTCTCCTGCATGCTAAGTCTTCCTGGGGAAAAGCCAGGCTTTTGTTCCACACACTATACCTTCAAATTGAGAAAAGTAGGATGTATAGGAAAGGTGAAACTTCTATTCTGCCTGATGCATAAAAAGTTTTCTATTGCTAGAGAAGCAAATTCCTTGTTCAAATAGTAAGAAATAGCATTTATTGATGAAGACATAACTAAGACTTTGGGAAACTTTTATTTCACCATACATGGAAATGATTTTCATTCCATTTTATTTCATCACACATGATGGGAATAAACACTGATAATTCTTAGACATGCCAGTATTTTAATTATAATCTATTGCAGAATCAACAAATGTAACTTATTTAACAATAAAGCCTTGGTGATGATCTGCATTGAATCAAAGGAAGTGAACTAAAAAAGGAAGTGTTTTTGTAACTTCTGTTCTTTCCTCCTACATAGATCATATCTTCAGAAATGGAAGCATTCATTTGGATCCAATAAACCCTATATAGGTGCCCACATAGGACTCAGAACAGCTAAAATGAACCTACTCATAAAAAACAGAATTTATAAGTATATTCACCAAGCCAGTGCCCCCTTCCTGGATAGTTCTCACATTAGTATAAATAAATAAACAATAAAAAGCAGATGAGTAAGAGTCCTACTCATCCCAACTAGCTTAGGGCCAAGCACAGTCCCTGTGTGTCAAAGCTCATCAGGTTGAGATGTACCTTTTGCATAAGATAAATACCCATTTCTCTATGAAGCAAGGGTGGTACAGTCGTCACGTGCAGTTGAGAATGGCAGGATGGCTAATGATATTTAGGTCATGATGAAAATGCAGCTCAACAACGTAACTCTCCATGAAATGTGATATGGTTATAATGATTGTTTTCCAATTGTGTGTTTTCATTAAATTGGCTATCAATGAGTAGCCAAATTGTTGTTTGGGGTAAACACAAATGTCACGTTGAGATTTAAGCAAGTTACACTCAAGCACCCAAAATTTGGCAGGAAAAGAAAAGCAAGAAATTACATAACATTAGCTAGACTTATTTTTTCTACCTGCTGGAACAAAATTGCTTATTTGCCATTTCATCTGGATTATTGCTGTATTTACTGAATGCCAAAGGAGACAACATGTACAAGTCATTTTTTTCCTGATGATAACAAGGAGATATACTCTTGTCTTTTTATCAGTTCCCTATTACTGAAACTGACAAGCAATAATAAAATATACCATCATAGAATCTATGCATTATTTACAACCTATTACAATTTAGCCATACTTCAACGATTTAAGCATCTTAAAGTCTGAGATACTATATAACTTCAAAAAATTACTTAAAATTTTAAGCTACATTTCCTGTTTGAGCAGCTGAGCTTGTCTGTATGTCTCTTTTTATTTCCCTTTCTTAATTGTACTCTTCTTTCACACACTGGTTTAAATTTGGAACCATTTTCAACAGACAAACCAAAAAAGGGCTCATTCACTTCTATTGAGTCAGGCTTTATATTTTTTTCATTATCATATGTCTACTCTATTTCCTATGTATTTCACATGGTGACTATAAAGCCATGCCAATACATTTTTATTAAAGTTCCATTCAGAGCTTATTAAGAGGTAGGTATCTAGGGCTGAAGAGATGGGTTAGCAGTTAAGGCACTTGCCTGTGAAGCCTAAGGAACCAGGTTCAATTACTAGTACCCACAGAATCCAGATGCACAAGATGGCACATGTATCTGGCATTCATTTGCAATGGCTAGAGGTCCTGGTACACCCAATCTCTCTCTCTTTTTCTCTGTCTGGCCCTTTTGTCCCTCTCTCTCACAAAATAAAATAAATAAAAATTTAAAAGGGTAGGTATCTATTTAGAGAAATACATAAAATCATAACTAACAAAATAGCTTTTAAATTTTAATTTTGCTTTGATTAAATACAACTATATACCATAAAAGCCTATGAATTAAATAGCTATTTGGGAAGGTTACAATTTAAAGGGCCTCACATTTGCCTACCCTTTATATACACATTTGCTAGAGAAATAAGCTATAAAGATGCTTAGAGGTTAGGAAAAGAGGCAAAAAAGAAAGCATCTAATGTATTTAAAAACAACATGTTATTTGTTTTTGTATTTTTGTAATTACTCCACTTACATTTGTCATTGGAATGGCCTAGTTATAGTCGGGAGCTCTGGGTATGATAAGAGCCCATTTGTTTTGTTAATGAAAGGGTTATAGAAACACATACACTTTTACTACTCTCATGGAGAGCAAACAAATTCACTGGGAAAAAACATTTTACTCACTTACTCCAGCTCATAAATGGAGCTTTCTTATAGTAAGTGTTGTATCATAGGTGCGAATTTGAATGTTTTCATAGTCACCTCTAGGAAATGAGGCTGATCAGTATCCATACTGGTATATGTACTGAGTCCTGTGATTCTGAATAAAAATATCATTCTAGGATCTCTCTTTTTCTTTTGCATTTCCACTGGGTCTCTTCTATGTCTTATTTATATGCTTTATTAAGACATAGATTTTTAATTCATTGATTTTTTTGGCAGTGGTAAAAACCCAAATCTCATGCATCCTAAACAGTAAGTGCTATATCACTGAGCTGCACATTTTCAGACATAAAATATAAATTTTTAGATGGAGAAAAGATTGCTCACACACTGAAAAACTGAAAATAGTAGAGAAATAATTAAAAATATCTCTTAACATTTCATATCCAGGCTTTACTATCTAAGCTGGTGCCGTGAGCTTGTGTCCTGGGAAGCCTCACAGGGATGCCCATTTGCAGGAATTCTGGGCTAAGCTATTGTTCTGCTGTTACTGTGTTTTCATTTTGTAGCCCCACTAACCCCACTCCTTGACAATGATAAATTCAGTTTGACCTATTTGTTACTTTCAGAAATTTTCTATGAATGTCAGCATGTTTGTATGTATGCATAAATTTTTACATTAATAGGATTGTCCTATACTTACTTGCTTTGACCCCTTAATGTTGCATGTTGGTATTTTATTTTGTTTTATTTTTTTTTTGAAGGTAGGGTCTTACTCTAGCCCAGGCTGACCTGGAATTCACTATGTAGTCTCAGGATGGCCTTGAAATTGCAGAGATCCTCCTACCACTGCCTCCAGAGTGCTGGGATCTGAGGCATGTGCCACCACTCCCAGCTGCATGTTGGAATTTTATTGAACAACTTCCATCTCCCTTGAAATTTCATTAAACAGCCCCTATTTCTCTAGCATCCACTTCCTTCTTCTGCTAGGTACTTGTACTTAGTGGTCACTGTAGAATGGCTGTTCTCATTCTGGTTAAGCCTCTTCTTTGCTAAAAATTGAAAAGCTTTCCAGTTGTATGAAAACCAGCATTCCAGTAAATAAATTAGACTCAGTAGGAACCAAGCTGGGATGAGGTTCTGAGATCTGCAGGAGTCTGGACTAGTCCAAGCACAACAGGAAGCTACCTCTGCTAAGCTGTCTGCTAGCTTTCCTCTGCTGGTTGTTTCATCTGTGTATGGGTTTTTTGGTTGTCAGACTTTATAATTATCTATCTTTCTTGATAATATGTACAGCCCCAACTAGTTAGTTTAGTACTCAATAGAGACAATATTACCAGCTAAGTATTTATGCCCCATCCAAATTCATATGTTGATACAACAATGTTCAATATGATTGTGACAGTGGATCTTTAGTAAATAATTATGTTTAGATGAAGTGAAGAAGATAGACCTACTACAAAACATTGGCATACATATAATAAGAGTCTCTAGCATTTTTTCTGTCACATGAGGACACAATAAGAAGGCCACCATAATAGTCTGGCCACAATGCCCACAGACTTCTCAGCCCAGAGCTGTGAGGAAATAAATGCCTAAGGTTTCAGTTACCTACTATGTAATATTTTATTACAGCATTCTGAGCTCAGACAGACAGGAAAGAAGGTCATTGACTTTCTATAAAGTTAATTCCTCCACTATGGAGGCCTAGATCATATTTACTTATTATTTTATAGATGAAGAAAAAGAGCCTGAGAAGTAATGTGTGTCATGTCCAGAGCCATGGACTTCAGTAATGAAGTCATCACCTACTGCTTTGAAGGTTAACAGGCTATAATGTATTCTTGGAATTTACCTAAATATTCTCCATTTTGAAGTTGGAATGGCATTCTGAGTATAGAAACACCCGACTGATTCCCAGTGCTTTGGCTCTAAGACATGTGGCCGTGAGGTCCTAGCTGATGGTTACAAATGCCCAAAGTCATAGCTACTTGTGTAATCATATGATCACTAGTGAATTCCTCAATGCATTAAAAGTTTCTTTTTTTATTTCTTAGAGAGAGAGAAAGAGAGAGAGAGAGAGAGAGGAGAGAGAGAGAGAGAACACTGGCATGCCAAAGCCTCTTATCACTGCAAATGAACTCCTGATACATGTGCCCACCACTTTGGGCATCTGGCTTTACATGGGTACTAGTGAATTGAAGCCAGGCTGGAAGTCTTTGCATGCAAGTGCCTTGCAATCTCCTCAGCACAGAATTACTCAATCTTTCTGAACATGAAGTTTCTTAAGTAGAAAGCACATAGAATAATATTTACCTCAAATAATTATGCTTAAGAGCAATTAACATTTTAATTTATTCACCAACTATTCATTTATTATATATTCATTTTATTGGTGCTAGGGATTAAATGTAGAGATCTTTTACATTTAAGCACCCTACCACTTCATACTTAGTCCTAAAAATATTAAATTATTAGTATGCATCACAAACTGTGCTCTGTAAGGAAGTTATACTAGTGAACAAATCTATACCCTGCTCACATGAAGTTTACTGTATGGCGGGATTTAAGACATGAGAGAGTCATGTGCACAGTTCCTTACACAGAATTATCACACAGTTAGTTCACTAACAGTAACATCAGCTTCTAAGTGTTCTCTTGCCTTTTCCTTAAGAAGCAACTAATACTGATGCTTTATCAACGGAGATATTATCAATCATGAACATGTGTGTATTTATAATCATAAAGAACATGTCTGTCTTCCTGACCTGGACCTCCCCTGCTGTCATGCTTCTTAAATTAGTCACTAATAAAAAAAATAGCATGCATTCCATATGATGCTTTAAAAACAGTTTTAAAAATCATCCTTGCCCCCATAAGAGAACTTGAACACAGTGTGCAGAGAAAAGTCTATATTATGAAAATACTTTGAAAATCTGGTCACAATTACTTACTTGATGTTAAGCAAGCATCTCAGTCTATGTGCCCATTTCGCAGGTCTGAGAGTTCTCCCGGACTCAACCTAGTCAGAGCCTGCCTAGCAAGAAGACACTGCATGTCCAAGAAATCAGCTTAGAAGCCTTGCTAAAAGGAAAGCCAGCCTGGTGAGGTCCATGTGAGACCTGCCCAGGAATGTGAGAGAAGATCAGTGGTTAGAGTTGACAAACAATGCCATACACTTGGTAGCTCTAGGAGTGAGTCTTGCATGCAGAAACATTGACTTCTTGTACTGAGCGACTCCTGCCAGGTTCAGAGAAGTGTCTACTAGAACTGCAGGTGACAAGGCGAGCTGCTCTGAACTTGCCAGCTGTCAGTTGACATGGCCACCTTCTACCAGTGTGTGCGCTGCAAAACCAGCTGCATTGCCACCATGCTGGGCAGCAGAGGACAAGAGTTTAATATCATCCATCTGTCAAACAGACTGATGTGGAGAAAAAGAAACATTTTGAGCAAAAGATACTAAAACTCTTGTATGATAATGTCTAATAGTCATAATTCAAGAAGCCACATTGCACTGGGTTAGTTTCCTTTGGAAAAGCAAGAGAGTTGAAATTGGTTAAGAGATGCAACTGCCTGGCTTTTAGTTCTGCACATGGCAAGAACTCTAGGTTTTCCCAGCCAGATGCAGAACTCACCTTCCTTCCCCGTAAGCACTGCTGGAGCTCAGGCCTGGTGAGCACTCTGTGTTGGCAGTCATGTGGTTGCCAAGTTATTTCTCTCCAGTCACAGGTCCTGTTGTCTGAACAACTGAGGCAAGGCACAATCCACTGACCTGGAATACATGGCAAAAATTCCTTTGGTTTGGTTTGTATGTGAAACTATAGTTTTCAAGTAACTTTAGAATTCATTGTATGACAGAAACCACAGTAATTACAGTGAGAAGATCAATCTTATCAAATAAGTTCAATGGAGCAGTACATGGCTTACAGCCAGTCAGGTAGAGAGCAACATGTACACATGTTCTGAAATAACAAACACAGCTCAGACTGAAGTTAAGAGAAAATTCTGGCTGAGGGATGAAGAGAAGGCTTAGCAGGTAAAGCACTTGCCTGTGAAGCGTAAGGACCCAGGTTTAATTTCCCAGTATCCTCGTAAGCCAGCTGCACATGGTGGCACATGCAGCTGGAGTTCGTTTGCAATGGCTTGAGGTCCTGGTGAGCCCATTTGCTCTTTTTATCCTCCTCTCTCACTATCTGTCTCTCTCATAAATACACACACACACACACACACACACACATATGTATATATATACATGTTTTAAACTCTGCCTAAAACTACATAGGAAACCTGTGTGGTTGGTTGGGTGATACTCAATCATTACTTATTATTATTATTTTTTTTTTCAAGGTAGGGTCTCACTCTAGCCCAGGCTGACCTGGAATTCACTATGTAGTCTCAGGGTGGCCTTGAACTCACAGTCATCCTCCTACCTCTGCCTCCCGAGTACTGGGATTCAACGCGTGTGCCACCACGCCCAGCTACAATCATTACTTACTTTTAAACACTACATTAGGTACTAACAGAACAAAAGATAGTTGAGTCTCCAAATTTACAACTGACCTCAAATATTTCTTCATATGTGTGTATGTATGTGTAGGTGCATGAGATGAGAGTGCATGTGCACATGTATGTGGAGGCCAGAGGACAAACTTGCACACCATTTCTCAGGTACTATCCACCTTTTTTTGAGACAAGGTGGCTAGATTGATTAGATGCACAATGAGCCTCAGGGCCCTCCTGTTTATAGCCCCCCACCGCTGTAACTCATAGCATTTATATGTGGGTTTGGGGGATATAGCAAAAGTCCTCATGACTGAAAAAAATGCACTTTACCAACTGAGCTAAAGTGACACCTACAGTCTCCTCAGATATTTCTTTCTTTCTTTCTTTCTTTCTTTCTTTCTTTCTTTCTTTCTTTTCTTTTCTTTTCTTTTCTTTTCTTTTCTTTTCTTTTCTTTTCTTTTCTTTTCTTTTCTTTTTCTTTTGTTTTGAGGTAGCGTCTCACTCTAGCTCAGGCTGACCTGGAATTCACTATGTAGTCTCAGGCTGGCCTTGAATTCATGACAATCCTCCTACCTCTGCCTCCCAGAGTGCCAGAATTAAAGGCACTTGCCTCCATGCCCAGCCTCCTCAAATGTTTCTTAACTGAATTTGTGCTTAGATCACCAACCCAATAATAGATATGGATATAGCCCCTGATCTCAAGAGATTTTAGACACAAGAGATTTACTTCAGTATTTTGACAATTTATTATTTTAAAGGCTGGTTATTATTAAAATATTCCATTTGATTGATGGCTCTGGGGATAAGGATTTTACCGTCATTTCTAGTGGTGTCTTTATTTATCAGCTGGGTGAATTGTGTAGTGTTCTCACATGTCAGTGTGAGGATATAATGGGAACATGCATCGTTATAATGTCATAGTCACTCTTTTTTACTGGCAGAGTTCTGTTGTATTTGGAGTTAGAAAGAAAAAGAACATTAAACATTTTATACCTATTCTGGGTCTGCTTTGTGGTGTTGTTACCAAAGTCTCTAATGTGATGAATTTTAGCAAGGACAATTTCTCCTTTCAGGGAATGAATATAGAACATTCATGACTTCAGGCTGTTGAAACAGTGCATGTGAGGATTTATTTTTGTTTAGATTATTATACATATTAAAATATAAAGGGGGATAGAGTTTATGGCTTTTACTGATTGGCCACAGAAAGGGAAAATGAGGCAAGCATATTAAGAGAGAGAAACTGTGAGAGAAAAGAGAAAACAAGGATGAGGATATGAGAAAAATGTGAATTCCAAGGAATGGAGGAAAATATACAACTGAATTAATTTTGGAGATCTAATGTCTACTGAAACAGAAATACAAACTAAAATTTAAAGTAATGCAGGCCTGTTTGTTTCTCTTGCCATAAAATTTCCTTTTCCATGATTTTCAAATATAGTGAGAATTACAGAAAACTGCCTTTTGCAACGTCTACTCACCATGTACATTCTATACAATTTTAGGAATGATAAACAACACTCCATTTCTCTACTTGCAACTTTTGATGTATTTTAATTTCAAACATCTAATGTCTATCCTGTTAGAATATTAGATGCTACTGACATTCAAATGTCAGAGTAAAATAAAAACAGTTAATATTCTCTATGCCAGGAATATTCTAAGTGCTTTAATATATTAATTTATTTAGGCTCTGGAACAGCTATCTTAACACTCCCTTAATTTGAGTTCAGTAAGTTAATTTGTTGATTTCTAAAGGGAAGATGGTAGATATACAATTTGAATAGGGCCATGTCCTCCAGAATCTATATGAATACATTAGTTTCAAGGGCTACAATTTACATGTAAAGATAATGGTAGCACCCTAACAGGCAATGTACAGTTGAGTAAAAGTATCCGTGTGGTAAGTAAAAGAACCTGGCCTTTGGAGACATATACATACCAGCACTCTGCCTCATCTAATGAGCTCTGTGTACCTCAATGTTGATTGCATACTGGAGGAGCCCAGAAAGCTTCTTCAAGTCTCCATGCCTAGGATGTATCCTTAACTGGAAAAATTGCTATGTATGAGACTCAGGTATCTGTACTTTTTTAAAATACTTTCAGATGATTCCAATGTGCAGCCAAGGCTGTAATTCACTTTTAAGTTGGACAAATTAGTTAATATTTTCATGATTAAATTGACTTCTTTGTAAGGAAAAATGTATGACATCTGGAAGAGTGCCCGATACTGAGTAGACAATGAACAGAGTTTCCTTCTAGGTCCTAACCCCAAATATGCCACAGTAGGTCGAAATAGAGTAAGGATTAGAGTTTTCTGGAAAGTTCAAGGGAGCAGATAGATGTGAACAGTATTTTATGAACAGATACAATCAGTGACACTGAACGGGTGATATTTTATAGGCAGTGAGGGGATGGTAGTGACAGAAGTGAGCTGCTTGGCTTCCACAGAGATTGCACGCCCTTTAAAAAAGGGGGAGTCTAAAAAATAAGGGTTACCCAATTTGTCTGGGGCTAACTTTACTCTCTATTGGGGAATCTGCTTTTCTTTTTCAGATAGAGGCAGATCCTAAAGAGAGAACCACCCCATCATACCTCAGAAGGGCCCCAGCTGAAACTAAGAATAATTGGCGAAACAAGCAAGAGTGCTGCTTTCTTGGTGAACCTGGTACCAGCACAAGGGTGAAGGAGGTCAACACAGAGATTAATCAACTCCTACCAAATCAGATATCCAGAGACACAGAGGCTCTCAAGACCTCATCACTGAAGCAGATCCAAAATACACCCAACATGGCTCAGGGAAATTTTGTGGAAGAGGTGGCAGAAAGAATGTTAGTACCACACGTTGGGTCATGATACACAGAGACATTTCTCCTCCCCATAACTGTGGGCTAACTCCACAATGCATGACCCATATACCTCAACAAGGAGGGGCCGGGGAAAGGGGTAGGACATGGACAAGCTTCACAATGGTACTAACTTGACTGTATTCACTGAGTACAAAACTAATTAATAAAAAGTAAATTAAAATTTAAAAAGGGGGAGTCTGCTAGGTGAAGGGGGTTTTCAGCCCAGTTCTCTAGCTCATTCTCTTTTGTAGCTGCTTTCCTTCATGCATCTCCTATACCCTAATTCTACATCACTAGCATAGATGGCGTATATATTTTTGAATCCTTCAAAAACTAGTTGGTTCAGGCATAGCCTGAAGTTAAGCTATGTATACAAAAATTCCCCAAGAAGGCTTCCTTGGAGATGAGGTGGTCTTTTCTTCATAGCGACTTGTCACCATTGTGCATTATCTTGCATGGAGTTGGAATGGAACTCAAAGCTGGTCCTTTCCATCTTCTCATTCATAGACAAGGTAAACTAAGGCATAAAGAATTAAGTGAAACAGGGCAATGATTTTCTTGCCAGAGATGGGCCAAAATTAAGGGACTCCAATGTGTTGATTCTGCTATTGTGTTAGTCCAGGTCAGAACAAAATTGTCAGTTGGAAATGAAACATGGCCCAACAGCCTCTTTGGGAGCATCTCACTCTCCAGTTGTCATAATCAGTTTTCTTTCTTTTGAAAAGCTGAACTTACTCAGTGGTACATGTGTTGGCAAAGACAAATGCTGCTAGTTTTTTTCTCTGATAGAAGGGCAGCATGTTGGGGAAGTTCTCATCAGTGCCTTGCCCTGCATGTCTGAAAGTGTCATGCTTCCCTCCTTTACCAAGTACACTCTTCATCCCCCAAACTTGCTGACAGCTGATGTTTGACCAGCTGAGGCCTTCCTTGAATACTTGCTGCAAAGGGAAAAACTGGTCAATTGCATGCGCAAATGTTCAAATGTGGGTGCAATTAGTTTTTGTGCAAAAAATCTGATGCACGTAAAAAGATGGCTTGATTTGGTGTCTGAAACTTGGCCCCAGTGGCACTTCCACCATACAGTCATGACTTTGTACATCTTTGTATCAGTAAGCAATGCAATGCCTTTTATTTACTGTGAGTTGAACTAGACATCTGTGCAACATCTGCAGGACCATGGTTCTTGACATCTTAATGACACCAGGCCTTAACTAAAATTGGCCAGAAAAAGAGGACATAAATTTTGTTATATATTTAAACACTGAATGAATCAAAGCTGTGACTTATGAAATAGAGTATGACATATGTTTGAAGAAACAACATTCTGAGGAATGAAACTATCTTTTAGGAGAAGTGGTTTTATTCATAGTTACAGATCTGTGTTGAATGCAAACTAGATTTCAGCCTGTAAGTGAGTTAGATTAGATGATACCATGGAGATAAGATTTCTGAGTTGTCACTTAGAGCCATGGTGAAACATAAAATTATGTAAATATTAACAATAATTACTAGTTATATAATGTCATGAACAAAGTTACTTTATTAGGTAAAAACTTATATACCCAATATTTTAAGTGTTAGAAGTTTGAATGGTCAATGTATATATTTATCCAAATTAGAAAAAAAATCACTTTGTCTTTCTTTTTAAATATTTATTTATTCATTCATTTGCACGTAAACACACACATACGTGTGTGTGCAGGGTAGGAGAAGCCTTGCCAGGTCCTCTTGCTGATTGATGCAAACAAACACCAGATGCTGGTGCCACTTTCTGTGTCCATTGACATGGGGAGCTGGAGAATTGAACCCTGGCTAGTAGACTTTACAAGGAAGCTCCTTTAAACACTAAGTCATTTTCACAGCTCACTTTTTCTTTCTTAAGCAAACAGATTTAATTCTTATATTGTGTCTTACAGTTAAATTATTTCCTAAAGAGCAGTTGTCAATTTAAAAAGAAAAAAATATAGCTATAAATGGCTGTAAGCTAGTGTTATTGAAAAATGAAAAAGAAATTTTGACATCAGTACATTACAAGGTGAACCAATAAATCTAGCTTTGTCAAATGATTGAATTGTGCCATTAAAATAAGATTTTAAAATCCATTTGTATTTGGCAATGTAAGCTGAATACACATCTCCTAAATAAATCTCCTTCTAGTGTTTCCCACCATGTAACTTTTCTTTTCTACAGGAGGAAATCTTGCTTTTATGGAGGGAATTATTCCTGGCAGTACACAGTAAATTCTCAAAAACTGCTGACCTGACCCTATTTCATAACTTTGGGCCTTTGGGGGTGTGTGTGTATGTGCATGCACACATGTGCCTGTGTGTGTGTGTGTGTGTGTGTGTGTGTGTGTGTGTATGTGTATGTATGTGGTGTGTTCATATTCCTGATTTGTCTCAGCCTTCTGAAGAATAGAGGGGATGGTTTATATCTTGGTTTTAGCTCAGTAACAATTTTTAGTCATATATTAGACGTTGGAAAATGAATTGGGATAATTCATGTTCTAAAGAAACACAATCTAAGGAAGACATCAGTAAAAGTGTATTGCTCACGCACCCTTGACGTATTCATACACGCACATGGTGACATGTGTACAGATACTCCTATGTTTTATATATTATTCCCATAATAAAGCCTCAAATAAAAATGATTAGACACAAAGCAAGTGCATATATATTTTGATCTTTATAGGCTTCTTCCCCAGGGATCTCCCTGTGCCATTTCCTTCTCTTCCTGGTTGTACATAGTTCAGTTTTGGAGACCACTGGTCAGAAACAGAGATAGACACATATAAATAACTAATTGAACTTGAATGTGATCAGTGCTATTTTGATCTTCTGCCCAGAACTGCCCTGGGAACATAGAGGAAAGTCCACCCTGGAAATGTGGGGAAGACAGTCTTCCTCAAGAGGAAGGTACAACATCAGAAGATAGGTAAGGATGGGAAGAGCACGTGGAAACAAGGGAACAGTGTAGACAAGAGCCTGAACGCCTGATGACATATCATTATCAGCATGAAGTGAGGCAAAGTGCCGAGAGAGAGCAAGATATACAGGGAGGCACTGAAGGAAGGAGCCATTTCAGGATAAGGCTCAGGGCTTGCATTGGTAGGTAATATGAGGTGCTTCCTTAAAGAAATATGATTGTGTCCCAAATCAAGGCCATGCAGAGAAGTATCTGAAGGCTGCTCTTCTGTGACAGCCCCTTCTGAATTCCAGACCCAGAGACAGAACATTCCAGAGCCTGACAGAAGTGACTGCACTGTTTAGGGCAAGAATAAATTGTCACTTCCTGAGGAATGTCAGTGTCTTGAAGTATTGAAGAACTTTTAACTTGGTACAGTAGTAGGAATAGAATTGTTTTAGAATTTTCATAAATTGTCATCTCATTAAAGAAAATAACTGGATACATCAGTGTCTTCTTTGAATGTTAAGAGCATGTGTCTCCTGTAGTGGAGAGTCGCAAATCACAGCACCTGACACACTATAGTGGCGAGTCCCTCCTAAAGCATTGGCTGGAATTTATTATTTAGAACACATGTTCAAGAATGAGGCCATGCCCACATTTGTTAACTGTGCATGCCAAATCGCAATTTGCCCTGCCCATTTGGGAAACACATTTCCTGTTCCAACAGCGGTGTGAAGTTCATGGCAAGGGTAGCATTGCTTCTCAGAGTTTTCTCAGGCCTTTTTCATGAAGGGAGGGCTAGGGCCAGGAGGACTGAGCAGTAACCAGGACACTTAGAGAAGATAGCCCCACTTTCTTCACTGGAAGAAGGATTTCTGGGGGTCAGGAGGGAAACAGGGAATTAAGAGAGGGTCCTCAAAGAGATGTCTCATTTCAGATCTGTGCAAGACTTACATAGGATTTAATGCTATTGTTTGAATCTGAGGTTTTTATTTGCCTCCTTTTAGTAATGCTCAGAGTATGGATAACATTAATGGTCATTCCGAAGAATTTTTGTAAATGAAAATAAATTCTTTAAAACTGAACTTTCGGGCTAGAGAGATCACTTAGTAAGGCTGAGCATGAGGACCTGAGTTCAATCCCCAGAAATGACATAAACATGCTAGGTGTGGAGTGTGGTATGTTGACCATCTCAATAAGTGGGGTCCCGGGGCTTGCTGACCAGCCAGGCTAGCCTAGTTCATGGAATGAACACGGCCAGCTTCCTGCTCTCGAAAAGCCAAAACCCAGAGAAGAATGACACTAAACAATTAATTACATGTTTAATTATTTAAGTAATTGTGATGGAAGACAAACAGAGTGTTGTGAAATTTATAAGGAAATGAACTAGACCTTTCAAGAAGGCTTCATAGAAGAAATGACTATTGGCCTGGGGCTACAGATGAACAGGTACTATACGAGGCAGAGAGAGGAGTGTGAAAAGAATTTGATTAATCACAACAATTTAAATATGAAAACAATGCATTTGCCCATATCATATGCCTTGAATTTCATACTAGTGAGAAAAATCATGTCCATCTTGTTTAAACAATAACAGATTAAGTAAGTACAGACTTATCTATTAAAAGATTTATTTGAGAAAGGATAATTCAATGTGGTGTCACCTGCTGTGTCTCCAGATGGACAGCTTTTTAGTTCAGGCTGTGAAATGGCTTCAATGTAGTCAGAAGAAAGGGGCTGCAAGCCACAGGTTTCCTCCGGGCGAATCAACAAACCACAATCCTGTATTAAAATGAAAGAAATGAGTTGTAGTGGTCATTAATCCAACACATGGGGGTCACATATAAACTGAGAAGATTTTTAACAAAAAATAACCTTTATGGATGAAAGGAACATAGATGCTGGCATAGCTGAAACACTATGTGCAGTTTTTTATGCAATGGGAGAACTGTGAGCATGCTCATGCCATGAACTAGTTTTGATGTTTAGTCACATGAACTAGTTTATTACAAAATTATGAAAAGTGGAGAGACAGGAGTAGTAGTATTTGTATAAAATGATCTCAAGTGTTGTGACAGACTTAGGTGCCTACACAATATCTACCCTTCTTTCTTACTTTAATTTTATCCCTCCCTTCCTTTCTTCCAACATACCCTTTTGTGCTGAAGGTAGAAATTTACCCAACATTTTATTTTATTTATTTATTTGAAAGTGACAGACAGAGAAAGAGGCAGATAGAGAGAGAGAGAGAAAGAGAGAGAGAGAAAGAATGGTCGTGCCAGGGCTTCCAGCCACTGCAAACGAACTCCAGATGCATGCGCTCCCCACCCCCTTGTGCACCTGGCTAATGTTACCCAACATTTTTTAAAAACAGTTTTCCAGTATTCCTTGTGGGTAAAGGTGGCTGTGGGGCAGAGTCTTAGCCCAAACAAAAAATGCAAGTGACTATCAGCTGTGGATTTCTGGGACAGTTTTATTTCTCTGATGAAACATCGCCATTGTCACGTTGCTTTTACTTCCACTTGGAAGACAGATGCTATCCTAAAGAAGGAGCAGCTGTTCTTGACCATGAGAAAACTGTCAGCACAGAGGACACTGATGACACCATGTAGCTGAAATGCCAAATTTGGGCTTCCCACTGCCATACATTTTGTAGCAGATGAAATACAAACCCTGAAAGAAATATTACTCTGGCAAATCTCATATTTTTGACCTCCCTCTTTCCTGCTTTCATCTCCTGAAAAGTGGGCTAAGAACATGCCTCCTAGCCGGGTGTGGTGGCGCACACCTTTAATCCCAGCACCCGGGAGGCAGAGGTAGGAGGATCGCCATGAGTTTGAGGCCACCCTGAGACTACATAGTGAATTCCAAGTCAGCCTGGGCTAGAGTGAAACCCTACCTCGAAAAAAAAAAAAAAAAAAGAACATGCCTCCTAGTTATATTGCAGCTCACAGTGACCTTATAAAAAAGTATTTTATTTGAGAGAGAGAGAAAGAGGGGGAGAGGGAGGGAAAGAGAGAGAGAAAGACCGAGAGAGAGAGAGAGAGAGAGAGAGAGAGAGAGAGAGAGAGAGAGGAGAATGGGCATGTGCCAGGGCCTCCAGCCACTGAAAATGAACTCTGGATACATGTTACACCTTATGTATCAGGTTTTTCGTGGGTACTGGGGAATTGAACCTGGATCTTTTGGCTTTGTCAGCAAGTGCCTTAACTGCTAATCCATCTCTCTGGCCCTTCCATGTAAACAGAATTTCTAGGATGCTTATGTTTTTCTGATACAGAGGCTACTTTGACTTGCTTTCCTTGATAGGAACACATAGCCTTTGTGATGAGAGAAAGGCCAAGAGAACTGTGAAGATTTCATTCTGCCATCTTTGATCTGCAGAGATGCTTGTTGTTGGAGGTTTTTTTGTGCCTCATGAAAAAAGCTCGCTTGTTAAAGTGACAACTAGTCAGCTTTGCTGTTAGGCACCGGACAGCCAAAATTGACCTTACAAGTCATAATTCCCAAATTGGTCCTGCATCTCATAATTTCACTAAGAACTTGCAAGAGCCCTGGTTTCTAAGAAAGGTGCCTGAGTTTTGCAAGGCTCCCTTCTCTCCATGTGCCCTAGCAAGGAGCCAATCACTATGTCTTTTAAAAAGATTTAATTATTTATTTGAGAGGGAGAGAGAGAGAGAGGAAGAATCAGATAGACAGAGAGCATGGGTGTTCTAGGGCTTTTAGCCACTGCAAATGAACTCTAGACACATGTGCCACCTTGTGCATCTGGCTGACATGGGTACTGTGGAATCAAACCTGAGTCCTCAGGCTTCTCAGGCTTTGCAGGCAAGGTCCTTGACCACTAACCAATGTCTCCAGCCCTTGCCATGTCTTTATCTAATCTTTCTTATCTTGACTCTGTTATTTTCCCTCTGGCTTTCAGGTGTTACTGTTTAGATCTGTTTACTTGTTCTCATTTACCCCATGTGGTAGTTGGAAGAATATATGTCCCCCATTGTCTCAGGAGTTAAGATTAACTTTGTAACTTGGATCTCCAGCTGCCTGGTTAGAGGAGGTGTCACTCTGAGAGGATCCTGGAGTCCAGCCCTAAGGTGAATTCCAGCCCAAAGGTATGGAGAGCAGTGTGAGCTCTGGTGTGGTCCTGGCTACTTGCTTCTGCTGCTGCTTCTGCTGCTGCTGCTTCTTCTTCTTCTTCTTCTTCTTCTTCTTCTTCTTCTTCTTCTTCTTCTTCTTCTTCTTCTTCTTCTTCTTCTTCTTCTTCTTCTTCTTCTTCCTCTTCCTCTTCCTCTTCCTCTTCCTCTTCCTCTTCTCCTCCTCCTCCTCCTCCTCCTTCTTTTTTTGCTGGCTGTTTGGTTGTTTCTCTGTGCTTGAATGTATGGGAGCAACTTCTTCAGCCATTAATGGAGCTTGCTTCTGGATCCTGAAGCTTGAAATAAACCCCTTCATCTCATAAACTGTCTGGTTTGTATGTTCATCCCAGCAATGTGGAACTGTCTGCAACAACACATATGATGGTTTATGTTGATTTTCAACTTGACCTAGAATCACCTCTGAGACAATATCTTGACTGGGTTGGGTGTGAAGAACCACCTTTCTCTAGGTGTCAATGTTTCATGGTTGGGGCCCCAGACTGTATAAAAAGGAGAGAGTTGGCCTCGTGAGAATCACTCTGGGCTTCTGCACTGAGACGAACATGACCAGCTGCCTCAAGTTCTGGCTGCCGTGTCTCCCCAACCATAAGGGACAGTAATCTGGGACTGTAAACTGAAATACACATTTCTTCCCTTAATCTGATTTTTTTCAGGTATTTTGTACCACCAACAAGGGAGTAACTGACACACCATGCTATTGCTTTGGACCCTTCAAAAATCTATCTCTTGCCATCAGTTCTATTTTCCACCCATGCATCCATCTTTACATTGCTGCTCATAATCTAGCCCATATGTAGATCCATTAACTTCATTTGCTGCTTGAAATAACTCACAAAACTGCATTGTACTCATAATGAAATATGGAAGCTGCCTTCCTTTCTGACTTATCTCTACCTCGTACTAGTTAACACTCATCCTACACTCGGCTTGATCCAATAGCTGTGCACGTACCTGGGGTTGCTCTCTCTGACGTCTCTGTGTCTTTACATACAGAGTGGCCTTCTTCACCCATTGCCTGCTTAATCTCTACTCATCCTTCAACGTCTATCTCCTCATTTAGAGAGCTGGTCCTGATGCTCTATGTGTCAGATGCATATCTCATTGCTCTCTTGCTGTAGTCCTATTAGCATTTAACATTGTTTCTTTGTCACACTGTCTTACTGTGAGAACCAACTGACAGCTTTCAGATTTACAAAATAAAGCTGGAAAAAGAATAGATAGACAGTGAATAATGTCGACTCATAGATGCACCAAGGAGCAACTTGAAGAGGTGCATTGAAGGAGGTTCAGCATAGCACTTTCTGTAGGCTTGTGCAGCTTCAGAGAAACAAAATTCTATTTTTCTTTCAAACTGTCAAGGAGAAAAGCCACCAAGTGAGTTTAGCTGAAAGTGTTTCATTTTCTGGATCTGTTTTGAGTATGGTCACTTCCTTTTTTTTTTTTTTTTTTTTTTTTTTTTTGGTTTTTCGAGGTAGGGTCTCACTCTGGTCCAGGCTGACCTGGAATTAACTCTGTAGTCTCAGGGTGGCCTTGAACTCATGGCGATCCTCCTACCTCTGCCTCCCGAGTGCTGGGATTAAAGGCGTGCGCCACCACGCCCGGCCTTCACTTCCTTTTTTTAGGACATGTCCTAAAGAACAAAAAGTTTTATAATGTAGCAGCAATTCACTGACAGTAAGTGATAAACTTAGTAGAATGTATTCTAACATTGCATTAAGGAATGGCAGCTCCTGACATAAATGAAATAAAGTTTTCTTTTTCTTATAAGTTAATCATATTTATCTTCTGAGAATTTTTTGTATGCATGTGTATGATATATATGATGTGGTGTGTGTGTGTGTGTGGTGAGGTATGTGCATGCATGTGTGCGTGCACATGTGCACACCCAGTGTATGTGCATGTGGAGACCAGAGGAGAATGGCGGGTATCCTCCTCCATCACTCATCTACACCTTTTCTTTAGACAGAGTCTCTTGCTCAACTCTGGCCTACTTTTTTTGACCAGACTGGCTGATCAGCATCCTTAGCAATTCTTCAGTTTCTGCTCCACTCAGGACCAGGGTTATAGGAAGCTACTTATCTGAGTGTTGGGGATCAAACTTAGGGTGTACCAGGCCCTTGAAAGCCCTCCTACTTGTGTGACAAGCACTCTTACCCACTAAGCGATCTCTCTAGCCACTTCTGAGAAATTTTCTAGGTGTTACATAGATGATATTTTATAAACACTATAAGATGAAAAACCATAAAGCATTTGGTTTTTGAGATTTGTAGTCATTTTTTATGATAGGACTTTAGTTTCATTTAAGTTCACTTGTGAAAATTCATCTATAATTTTGATTTCTGAAACTTTTTCCTTTCAACAGGAAAATTGTTTTTTTGTACACATGAAGAAATGTAAGATCATACATCTTGAGCTGTATGTGACTCACATTGAAGATGCTTATTACAGAAGACTACGACACAAATAAATAACTTTTTGAGATATTTAAGAAGACCATTCACATATTTTATAATCTGATTGTTCTCACAACTTTTCCTATAATGTTGCCTTTATTAATTTTAGAGATTAAGAAAATGCTGAAATGCTGAGGGGCAGGTTTAAATGCAAGTCAGTCTGTCATTAGATCTCCACCACCTCACCTTAGCATGCTAGAGACTTTCCTAAAGAGATAGCACTGCTTCTATCACTTGTTTCCAAGAAGCTTGGGAAAGATCCAATACTTTCCCTACCTCCTTTTCATCACCCGCATCCCAACTACAGCTGAAACTGGCTCTTTAAGGTCAGCAGGCATTGCTTTACGCCTCTTCAGACTCAGCCATACTCTGGCTAGCTTTGGTGTACATCATTCTATGATGTGAGCCTACAGTAGCAGGTGTTTGATCACCCTTTGGTTTTTAGTATTTATACAATCATGGGCCCATGATAAGAGTTTAAATAAGGTTCCTAATTAAAGACATTGTCAACTAATGGACTCCATAAAGGAAAGTCCAAGATTCATTTAAAGGTGTGGTCCAGGGTTACAGAGATGGATTAGAGATTAAGACTCTCCAGGTGCTATGTAAGTTAGACATACAAGGTGACACAAGCACGCAAGATCACGTGCACACAAGGTGGACACACATCTTGAATTTGATTGTAGTGACTGGAGGCCCTGGGAGGCCAATTCCCTCTCTTCCTCTTGCTCTCTCTCATCAAAAATAAACATATAAATAAAGGTGGGTTCAAGTGCCAACAAAAAGGCTATGGGAGCAAATAAGCATGAGAATGTAAGCACAAACATGGCTTAAGTATCTCAGGATCCCTTAGCGCCTAGAGATGAAGTGGGTCAGAACTGCCTTAAAGTATAATTCCATCTCTAACATTTTCTTTCTACAAAGTAAGCATTGTCTACATAATTTCCATGTGATGATTTTAGCTGTAGAAATTGAAGTTTGTGATTTTCCTCTTTGAGAATTTTCCCAATGGGCTCCTTGAACAGACTTGTATCTTGTTGCAAATAAATAAATTATTTTCTGTCTTCATGTTGTCTTTAAATGCAACAACTGCTTTCCTAATATTATCGTCTGTCTGCCATACAATATTGAGTAGCTGTTTTGGGATTCATGGTATTAGAGGTCCACAGAACATTTATAGAATAATTATCTGAATTATATACTAGCAAGAATTAATTTTGGTGTAATCTATCTGTGGTTGTCTTTTGCATACCACATTAATCCTAAAGCTGAACATTTTTTTTAAGGAGAAAACAATGCATAAAACTTTATATTAAAAGGGATTTAGATCTTTATGGTGAACAATTTGAAAACCTTTCTCAAAGTAACTATATATACCTTTTTACAATTCTACTGCTATGATTTTATTCTACGGAGTGTTTTAGCCGTGCACACAAAACCCAGAAAATTTATGATCACAACTTATACTATCAGACGAGTTAGCATAACTCATGTCCCTCAGGGGAAACTAAATAAAAAAAAGTACAATTATATACTGGAACATCTTGTAATATTTAGAAAAAGAAGGATGTAAAATACAGGGTGCTATAGAAGATCCATTATGAAAGAGAACAAAGTGAGCTGCAAAGTTGACGTATACTATGACCTTATTAAAATAAAAATCATTAAGCGCTCTACATGTGTAACTATGCACAGATGAATTTTGAATTGATACAGCGGACATTCTAAAGGGGGGTCACTTAGCAGATTGAGAATAACAGACCACAGATGGGAAGGCAAAAACATAGACTTGAACTTTTTATTCTATATGCTTTAATGTTTTGCCATTAGTATTAATTATACGTTAAAGCTACATATTAAAGAAAATACCGTTTAGATAAAAAAGCAACAGAAGGGAAAAATCGGAAAAGACCTAATCACTCCTTTGAAGGCATATTAGTTTCCTATAGCTACTATAATTAAGCAAAAGTTCAGTAGCCTAGAACAATAGATACTTATTGTCTCATTGTCTTGAAATGATGTGAAGTTGAAATTAAGCTGTCAGCCTGAAGTCGCTTAATATTGGTCACATTGTGATAGATAATCTTGACTGTCAATGTGGTAGGATTTAGAATCACCATGGAAACAAATATCTAGGCATGTCTGTGAGGGATTTTCTAGGTTAGGTTAATTGAGGTGGGACGTCGGGCTAACTGCGAGCAGCGCTCTTCCATTGGCTGCGGTCCAGACTGTGCGGAAAGGATGCGGCCAGCTGAAGGTGAGCGTTCACTGCTTCCTGCGTCGTGACTGAGGACCGGACCTCGGCAGTCCTGCCGCCTTGCTTCCCCACCACATGCACTGAGACCCCGCACACTGTGAGCACAAGGAAACACCACCTCCTTGAGCTGCTTTAGTCAGTGTGGAAAGTAAAGAAGCCTCTGAAACATTCTGAGCTGAGTGAAAACAGTCGCTAAAGTTTGGAGTGGATAGCAATAGAGAGCGAGAGAGGAAGTGTGTAGAAATCAGTCGTGTTAATTTGGAATTTTGGTTTCATTCTTGGCTCAATCTGATGACAATGCTCAGGATCATCGTAACAAATTAAGCTTTTAAAATTTTCTGTTTAAATATTCTTTTTAATTTAATTAATTAATTGAGAGAGAAATACAGAAATAGGCAGGGAGAGAATGAGAGAGAGAGAGAGAGAGAGAGAGAGAGAGAGAGAGAGAGAAACGAGCTCCAGATGCCTGCTCCCCCTTGTGATTCTGGCTTATGTGGGTCCTAGGGAGTGGATCCTGGGTCCTTTTGCTTTGCAGGCAAGCACCTTAACCACTAAGCCATCTCTGCAGCCTGCTGTTAAATATTCTTAACAGGTAACCTTCTAGGCTCTATTCCTTTTTATAAACCTCATAAAATGCAATTATTTGTTGTTCCTTTAAAGTACAATACATTCACTTTTTTTTTTTTTTTACAGTGGGCTAGGCATTTGGTCTTTTACTAACAATTTGTTCCAATAAAATATTTCCAGTGTACAAGATTTAGTTATATCATTGCCTTACTTTGAATTTTAAAGAGAATGTGTAGAAAGCTAAGATACTTAGTTGAGTTTGTACAGAAGTCCTTTCAAAATGGATTATCATCAATGTTCATGGTTACATTGATTTGGTGGAAAATAATAGGTAAGTTTTTAAATTCCATTACTTTAAAAAATAATATAACTTGATATCCTTAGCAGGAGCCTGAGTATAACTTTATTTGCAGCTTTTGTCTGGCACCCATGGCCTCACTTATAACACCTTAAATCCACCCAATAATGAGTCACCAGGGAACGTGAGACAACTGCTTCTTATCCTGAACATTTCATCACATTGGAACAGTAGAAGAACTCAGGAAGAAGGAAAATTTAAAGAAATTATAAGCAGTTGAATTTATTATCTTCAATGACAGGTACATCAATGTTTGGAATACTTCTTCATATTTCTCATGCACTCCAAGTATACGAACTAATATGAAGTTTTATTTTTGACGTAGATAGTCCTCAGCTCAACTAAGATGGGGCCAGTGTGGTCCTGGATATTAAAGTCCACTCTGAAATGCACCCTGCAGTCTGATTTTAGAAACACACACGTCTCTTAGGCTTTGTAGAATTTGGAGATTGTGAAATGACTACGCTTCCCACTTCCAGAGAGCTAGAAACTCCAAGGAGAGCAGCTTTTATTGTGGTCTCTCAGCACTTTTGGTTTTGGTTCCAGATGGAATCCAGAAGGGTATAGGCAAATGCAAATGGGAAGGGAAATGGGTGGATATGTTTAGATATCAGAAAACACTGCATTTTTTTTGACTTGTGAACAAAGGAGTGCAGAGTTGGAACGGAATGTGCTGCTTTGGGTTCTCGTATACTTTGAAGGGTCTGGATCTGTTTGGGAAATCACAAAACAATAACAACAATACAACAACATCAAGCAAAGGTTATTTCCTATTCTAAGGAACAAATCTGTTATTTATAGATCGAAGCAGAAATACCCTGCAGGCTGCAGAGAATGTTGACATGTGCTCACCAATAATGGTGACAGCGAACCTAACAACAAATGTTTGCCATATAGTAAATAGTGATCTGGCCTGCCCAAGAGACACTTGATTAGTCATACTAAGAATGATTGCTTTTGTCCATATTTTAGCCTGGACATTTCCGTTTAGGACTTGTTCTCCAATAGGTCATTTGGCATTTTTACCCCTAAAGATGTGGCTTTGGTAGAGATTATTCTGCTCAAGTGACACTAACAGAGTTGACTATTTAATAAAACATGCCATTACAGCAGGTTTGAGCCATGTGGATATTTTTCATTGGCATTCATCTTTGCTGCAAATCACAGTGGTAAGGTGATTTCCTCCATACCTGCCTGCAGTTGTGGGATGCTGGGAGGCCTAACAGAGAGTGAGGGTGGCTCAGAAGAAGAGTATTTGAAAGCATGCTCCTGTTCACCAGCCATTATGTCCTATCAAGTTTTCCCCAGGCTACCCACTGTGAGCTTAAACAAGCCTGCAACGGCATTTCAAGAAGACCTCAGAAACCTACCTATCACAACAGACAAACTAGAGCATATGGCTGAAACAACTACATGTTTAGTATGATCGAAGGGCCAACAGATACCATTAGGAAACAGTATCAGAAGACATGGAAGTACAGGTAACAGCATCATCTAGAGGTGTATCTCAGTGTGGACAAAGGGAGGGCTAATTAATATGAATCAGCATATTTATTTACACGGAGATGAGTACAACAAGAAAGAAGAGAAGCCCGTGAAATTCTTTTGGGAATTGTATTTTCTTTTTTTTTTTTTTAATTTTTATTTATTTATTTGAGAGCAACAGACACAGAGAGAAAGACAGATAGAGGGAGAGAGAGAGAATGGGCGCGCCAGGGCTTCCAGCCTCTGCAAACGAACTCCAGACGCGAGCGCCCCCTTGTGCATCTGGCTAACGTGGGACCTGGGGAAGCGAGCCTCGAACCGGGGTCCTTAGGCTTCTCAGGCAAGCGCTTAACCGCTAAGCCATCTCTCCAGCCCAAATTGTATTTTCTTGAAACTCTTAAGTCTGGCATGCAAGAAGCCTTTGACTGCTTGATCCCTAAAATAGACCTGTTAACCTTGCCCTACTGGAAAGGAAGTAGGGCCCTAAGGTTGTGTCACAACCTTTTAGAGCATATTCCCAAACAGCAGTTCTGAATGGGAAGATCAATCTTTCTCAAAAAGGTACATTTCAAGAATTTCCTCTGAAGACCACCACCAGCAGCTAAGCTGACCCAAGAGCTCACTCCATGGAAAGCAACTCATCGTTGCAAATCCTGCTACAAATTCAATAGTTGGTGTGGACTACTCATCCCTGCTCTGTTAAATTATTATTTTCATTAATTATTTTTGTCTTTTGTGAGAGAGAGTGTGTATGTGTGTCTGTGTGTGTGGAGTTGCATGCTGTGGTGAATGCATGTGTGTGTGCAGATGTACACGCACCATGTGCATGTGTGCAAAAGCCAGAGGAGAGCTTAGGGTGCCCCTCACTATTGCTCATCCCTGCAGTTCCTTGAAATAAAGTCTCTACCTCAACCAGTGCTCCTGCTTTTTCGTCAGTGAGACCCCACAATTCTTCAGTTTCCATCTTCTCTCTCCCAGTGGCCTAGGGTTACGGACATATATGTTCCATACCCCATTTTTTTAAGTCAGTTTTGGGCAGTCAAAGTTTGATGGTCTCATACCCCCCAAGACCCTCATGCTTATGTGGGAAGAACTCTTAACCACTGAGCCAGCTCTACATTCTTTATGTGTGTGTGTATGTTTGTGTGTGTGCACATGCATGTGGAAACCAAAGGATAGCTTTAGGAGCAAGACAGAGAGCCTCAGGGATCCTTCTGTCTCTGTCTCCCCAATGCATGCCACCATAAACTGAATTGTGTGGATGGAACTCAAGTTCTCATGCTTACAAGATAATTACTTTCCCAACTGAGGTAGCTCCTCAGGCTTCTGACAATTATTTTTTGAGCTTTTTCCCTTCTCTGAAGGGCATGTGTTTTTGAAGTTAGTCTGCATGTTGAGTTTGTAGTAAGCAGGACATTAAGCTTGTGCTTTTGTCTGTAGGTCATTGGATTGAGAAGAAACAAACAGAACTCATAAGTCTCCTAGAAATCATGAACATAAAACATTGGCCTATAGAAATTTCTGTGATTATTATTGGGATGCTGCTATTCATGCCATTAGTGTCATTGTTTCCATTCTTGTTATATTTGAAGTGGACTTTCCATTAGTACTTAGATCACTGAAAGCTTACAGTTTAAAAGATAGTTAAGATGTATCCTATTAAAAATAAATTTAAATAATTTTGAATGTCATATTAATCCTTGAATTTTAATTTGTGTTAAATTTCACTAAAGATTGCATTCTCCTACAAAACACTTTTAATCAAATGACCAGGACTTACTTTCTATGATATGTTATATAAAATAAATAGTGATGTGAAGACAAATAAATCACAATTAGTACATTCATTAAAAATTCTGCTCAAGTCAATTTTTATATCATCAACCAACATTTAGCTTTATTAAAAAAAAATTCCTAAATCTAGCACCTGAGTGATCCATATATTTGGGATTATATGCCAAGATAAACCATGTTATTTCTCTGTTCTATTAGTCTGGTCTTATTAATATTTAAATATGCTATGTTTTTATTTTAATTTATTTGTATGTATATGGTTGCATGTGTGTGGGTACATATGTGTAACAGCATGTGTGTAGAGGTCAAGTGACAACCTTGAGGCATCTGTAATCATCTTTCCCCTTCTTTGAGACAGGGTCTCTTGTTATTGATAGCTCCTCACTTCGGAATCTCCAGGCTCTGCTTTCCATTGTCATAGGTGCATTGGGATCACATATATGTGCTACTTTGTGTCTGGCTTTACATGAGTGCTAGAGAATGGAACTGGAGTTATCAGACTTTTGTACAAGTGTCTTTAACCACTATGTCATCTATCTAGCCCCTGTTTCTTTAAAACTTTATTAAAATAGAGGAATGTTGCTGATAGACTATTTTCCAAGGTGTAGTAATAAATCCTTGCCAACTACAACTTATGACTTACTTAATCTACCCACCTCTAAGTAGTTAGCATAAGAGCTGATATATAGAAGGTGTTTAGTACCTGTTTACTGCATTCACGGACAGACAGAAATGTGGAATGCAACAAGTACTTAGAAACAGAGCCAGAGGATGGTACTTGTGTGCTAGGCTTAATCACAACGCACTCTCACTAGCTAAACTCACCTGACAGCTGTAAATGCATGGCATCTGAACATGGCAGTCTACATACTAAGCCCACAGATCATGGACTAAAGATTGCTTTCCTAGTTGGATACGTGCTATGAAGTGATCTACAGAATATGCAATACTGAAGAGGGATGGGCTCATTCCATGTTTAAAGTGGTAAACTTGATCTCCTACTGAAGCTTTAACATTAGTAGTATAGCACTAAATAACTTTTCAGAGTTCTCGCTAGTCAGCATGAGTTACATCCACAGTTAAGCTCACAGCATGCTAAATAAATTATGTCTAGAAGGAAATGTTAATATTTCCAAAACTGAATGTCCAAACTTCTATGACATTGGGAGAACAAAAGTTCACATTCATCTGAATTTAACAGATTCTAACAATTAAATCCCAAACACCTGTGAAACATTTGTGTCTATAACAAATCTTTTTATGAACAGTCAGATTTTTATATTATGTTAATCAGACTTTAAAAAATGCAGTACAAGGCCTGGTCCCATCTCAGCCCACACACATACTTGCCCCCTCTCCTTGTCCCTGGAAAAGAAAAAAAATGCATTAGGAAGAGTCTAAAAAGGTCATTCCTGTGACACCATACAGAGGAAATTTTACAAAGGAGAAACCTAGTAGTCTCTTCTTCTCAAGTGAGCAAGATAAACACAGCAGTAGTTCATAGCATCTCTTTCTCTTTTCTTTTTTGAGACATAGTCTGGCCCTATGTAGCCCAGGCTGAACTCCTTATCCTCAGGCCTTAGTTTCCTGAGTGCTGGCTTTACAAGCATGTGTCACCATATACTGCAGCATTCTTGTTCCAACCATGTCACTTTATTTAACCAGAAGGAAACATCACATGATTCCAACCAGAAGTGTGTTCTACAAAATAGTTCTTGAAGATGTCAGATTCATAGAAGACAAAGAAAGACTGTGGGTCTGTAGCAGATTAGAGAAGACCAAGAGATATGCTAACTAAAAGCAGTGTGAAATCCTTCACTAGATCCTAGAGGCCACAAAAGAGAACTTGAATTTCAAATAAGGCCCTTGATTCAGTAGATATATTATACCAACTTAATTGCTGAACATTGATGTGAAAACTAGGGGAAGTTGGGTGAGGGGATCTTGTAACTTTCCATAAGTTTAAAGTCAATTTTAAAAATTAAATTATTAGTTCTGCACAGTTTGATAATGATATTTGGGCATTTTCAAGGCAAAATATACTCATGGTAGAAGAATGTCCTAGACTATATGAAAGAGGTTTAAAGCACATTGGTTGCAGTTTTGTACAACAGAGAAGAAGCTTGATGTAGTAAAGTTTTACTGACATGTGTGGGCATCTAAGAGAGTAAAATGTGAGTGATAAGTATTTGTTATTAAGAATTATGGAAACCTGACTGGGGAGATGGCTTTGTTGATAAAGAGCTGCTGTGTAAACAAGAGGACATCGTTTTGTACCCCAGCACCCACATCAATAGCTCATGAGCTTGGTGAACCACCTGTAGCTCCAGCACTAGGGAGGCAGAGACAGGGGATTGCCCAGGGGCATGCTAGCCTAGCCTAATTGGCAAGCTCTTAGTTCAAGTGAGATACCCTGCCTTAGTAAAATAATTAGAGAGTGATTGACAAAGATATGCATCATAAATCTCTAGCTTTTACATGACCCCATACATATATGAACACACATACACACGTGCATGCACACCACACATCTGCATAAACAAATAAAGAATAGTGGGGGGACAGTAGACAGGCTAACGAAAATTTGAGGCACCTGTTGTCTTATGGCCTCACTATTTGGGAAATTCCTCTTCCTGGGAGGTTGCCAAGGAGAGAAAGAATCAGCGCTTGAAGTGAACTGGGGTTACACCAAGCACGGGGTAAGACCAGCTTGAATCTTTACAGCTGTTTCCGGGGCATGTTGCTACTCTGCTCACCAGATGAGAAAGCAAAGCTTGGAGCGTTTGGAGGAAGCTTTTCTGAAGGCACACAGCTTAACAAGCAGAACAATTAGAGTTTGAAATACAGGTTTCTATGACATCAAACCCATGCTATATAGGCTGAAAACAAAACAGAATAAGGCAAAACACACTGTACTAAATACCAAAGGTTGTGTTTGTGAAATATTTACAGGCCAATTAAATGTCCATCAGGGAAGACTCTTTTCCTGGCTGCAGATGGCATTGCTAAACATAACCAGATGCACCCTAAATGGTTACAGTTGGTCAAAAGAGGCCAGGCAGCAGTGTGAAGACTTTAGGCCAGACCCACCCTCCTGCAGAAAAGTAGCCTTACAGCACATTTCCCAAGTTATGCTCGGCCACTCACATACTTTTTAGTGTGAATAAGGGCACATCACTAGTAGGTTGCTTATTAACGATGCATGGAAGATTTAAAATTAATTTTCATGTATACAGTAAACATTTTGACACATTATTGCCTATCATCAAGGAAAGTATCCATTCTAACATGATTTTCAAAATCACCAGTGCTCACTTGTCATGCGTTTTCACTTCTCTAAAGAAGCTGATCATTTATGACATTTACCCCATTTGGGTTTTTTTCTTTCAATTGACTCCCTGGACAGACATTTGTTTAACATCTACATGAGCCAGCCACAGCCTCTGCCCTCATGGAGTTCAAGCCGAGAAAACAGATATGTAAACACACGACTGCTGCAGAAAGCACTGACTGCTATAATGGAGATTGCTTTGGACACAGTGTTGGCACAAGGAGCATGATCGACTCTGCTTTCTAAAGGAGGTGCTTCAGTTTGATCTTGATGCACATCGGAGTTCACCAGACAGGCAGACGTGATGGTTTTGCAAGCCTAAGGGAAAACTAAGGTAGTGGCAAGGGGTTCCCAAAGCTGAGCCTCTCGTCTATCAATGCCTTAAGAGTCCTGGACATCCTTAACATCAGAGACTCATTGATCCCTGATTTATACATTGCTATTTTTTTTTTTCCTTCCTGACTGTGACTATTAGCTTGTGATTCAGTCTTCAGCCACAAAATACACAAGACAATCTGGAAGATTGGGAATGGACTTGTCAAGTTGTGTTTAGGGCCTGCACAAAGCACATGGTGTCAGCTACAAAACTCCAAAGCTGTCTGTTCAAAACCCAACCCAGCCGTGTCAGCTCCAGTGTTGATAATATCAGTTATCACCTAGCATGCCCCTTGAGGATCCAGCACTTTTTCTGTAGAATGTTATTATTCTTGGCATGTATTGCAGATTACGGTAGCTTGCTTTTACAAAGGGACTTAGGAGTCCGTGATCCTAGTTAGAATGGGTGTCTTGGAGAAATTTCAAGGTGTAAGACTATCATTTTAGCTTGTCTTAAGTTCTCCATGGGTTTAAAATTAGCTCATTATTTCCTGACCTTGAATGCTGTTGTAGGGATTTGATCTTTGCTGTTAAGCAGTTGCCACAACTCAGTGTGTGGGATGAGATGACTCTTTCATTCAAAGCCAAGTCTGGCGAGTGTGTCCATATAGATCACATATCTCTAAGTCTTCACAAGTTTAGTCTCCTAAGGCAGATGCTTTGTGTCTGTCCAAGGTTGTTCTTTCTACCCAGCTGATATCACCAGGCCTTACCTCCTCTGCCACATGCTCAGCAGTGCTGGCTTTTGCCATTGCTCCTCAATAATCTTCAGGCGCATGGCATTTCAAACTGATCACCAGAATATGTCCCTTCTCTGCATTACTCAGCAGCTGTTCTAGAATCCTGCTGTCATCCAACAGATATGTTTGCCTGGCCTAGCAGAACTAAGCTATACCCATTTGAAGTCAGGGGCTTGGTTTTATTCTAGAACTTTGCAGCTGGGATCTACCCAGATCTGACAGTGTGCTCTCCCCCACCTTTCTCCTTCAAAGGCCACTTGTGTCTGAAGATTCCACTGCACTGGTTAACATGGGTTCAAAGGGACATAGCAGAAGACATGACTAATTCCTACTGCGTCCTTCTCCCTTGCCATAGTTATTTCTTTTAATGAGAGCTATATATGCCTATATGATTAACTGTAAAGGCTGATTGTTGAGGAAAAAAATTATACCCAGGAAGATAAATTGTTCAGTAGGTTGGCTATTATTTTTTTTATCATCCTCTATGGTATTTTATAAAGTTTAATCATTCAGTTTAAAAGCCTCCTTTTTACAGTTGAGTTCTCTGTTTAAAACTTAGTGATATAAGCAAGGCCAAATGCTGTTCCCTTTGTGTTTATCAAGCATAGACTTAGGGAATTTTATTAAGTAGGTGTTAAGTCAAAAATTAAATGGTATAGATAAACTAAACTGAAGTTTTTAAAAATTTTAATGTATTTTGCTCACAATTCTATCAGTATAACAGGGTTATACAAACACATTACTATAATTCAATAGAGTTGATTCTAAAAGAATGGTCTAACAAGTTTCCATTATTGATACTGTAGATCATTCAGCTATAGAGAGAGGTTGGCTTTCCTGAGGAGAGTCATTTTGTTAAAATCTCTTTAACTGTGAAAGAATCTATCACCAGGATATCTATATAAACTTAGTCGTCTGATGATGGACATGTAAAAAACACTAACCAGGCCTGGAGAAATGGCTTAGCGGCTAAGGCGCTGACCTATAAATCCATAGGACCCAGGTTCAATTCCCCAGGACCCAGTATACCAGATTCACAAGGTGGCACATGCCTCTGGAGTTTGCAGCAGCTGAAGGCCCTGGTGCACTGATTCTTTCTCTCTCTCTCTGTCTCTCTCTGCCTTCCTCTCCTTTCTCTCTCTCTCAAATAAATAAATGAAATAAAAAACAAAATTAAAAAAAAAACTCTAAACCAAGAAATCCTGGGGGTTATTTGTTCTTTGATAGGTCATGAGTGAAAACCTCATTTGTAATAGTAAAGACTAGAACAAAAGAAAATACCACAAAGCTGTATGGAAACAATTGGCACCCACTTACTATTTTTTTAACTTAAAATTTTTAAAAATTATAAGCAAATATTTTATGATGACAGACATCTACTTGGCACAACTAACATTGTTCCTAAGAATGAATTTGCTGAAAATTTTCCTTTTTCAGTAAGTCATATATCATGTACATGAAATAATCATATATTCTAGGAATACAATTTCTTTGATCATTTTTAATATGTTCCTATGTACCAATAGTATTCATAGGGTATGCTATTCAGGGAAAATTTAATTTTCAGTGATTACTGTAGCATATTTGTGATAGCAAAGCATAAAAATAAGCTTCATCTATACTAAATGATGGTGTCTGAGACAAGGTTAGTACAATTATTCATAATTTATTATATACATTTTGTATTATATGGGAAATAATCAAAAATGTTAAAGCTCCGTTTTTAAAAGAAAGGTAGTTACTATGGCTTCTAATACCTTTGCGACATACTTAAAATTTGTGGTATTTTAGTCAGGAAAGTTGTGTTTTATTTAGGGTGGGGAAGTTTTCCATTACACAAAATATAAAATGCAAGTGAATATGACTTCTTTATGACATTAACCTTCACACAGCCTGGCCTACTTAATGCCTGTCCTTCTGAGAAACAGAGGTCATAGACTCAGCAATCTGTTTGAAATTTATAAGAATGTAATTATTTTGCTTTGATTAGCATCTCAAGGAAGTTCCTTGTCCCGCTTCCTGGCATTCAGATTCACTTCTCCTTTTTGAGCAACAGGGTATGGTGTGGCTGTTGGAGCTTTTGTAGCAGTGACAAGAGTTTAGATTTCACAATGGAAAAATGAAGGTGACTGTTTCCGGACTCCTTCACAATGGAAAAATGAAGGTGACTGTTTCCAGACTCCTTCACAATGGAAAAATGAAGGTGACTGTTTCCGGACTCCAGCGGAAGGTGCAGGTAGCAGGATGTGTCTGTCCCAGCACCCAGAGCCCAGACAGAGTAGCTGAGCAGAGAGGCTCCAGGTCAAAAGCAGGCACTTCCTATCTGTGTACAAGGAGAACTGCTTGATGCCAAGCCAACTTTCACCAGCATGGTCAAGGGAACCAACAAATTGGCTGGAAACCTTCAGCTTTCTACTTGCTGCCAACCCATATCTGAAAGAGTGCTTTAGTTTCTGAGTGTTTAACATACATTCGAACTGAATGAGTCATACAGTATTTTATGCCTTAAAAGTTTTTAGATTGAGTAAAATGTTCACTTCAGACCAGGAACCACCATGACTGGATGGATGATTTTGAGAAGATTTCAAGAAAATGGATTTTATTTCTTCATTTGAACTCACATATCATTCCACTGTACACTTTGTTCATTTCAGAACTCCTAGAAGAACCATGTATCAGAGTCATACTTGGGACTCAGTATTTAAGGAAAAAAGCTAGAGAGAGAGAGATACATAGATATCTAAAGTGTGAAGAAAGGATAATTTCTCAAAATACATAAAGATAGCTTTTTAAAACCTCAACTGTAGAGTGATGATAACATCTTTCATCAATGTGAAAAGTGAACAAGGAATTCAGAACTCCTCCTCATAGGGTGAAAAGTAAAAGAGGAGTGAAATAATTAACCTTAAAAATGGAAGCTTTGCTTCATTGAGAGATAAGTGGAACTAATTCCCAAATTGTAAAAAATAATATTTAATTTCTTTATTTCTGATTAATAAAGAACAGTGTTTCTAGTGCCCTTGTAAAACACAGAAAGGGTTTTTATGCTTGATGAGAGGTATAGATTTATAAAAAAAATCTTCAAAAATAAAATTCAACCATGTAGTTTTATAGAAGTATTTAAAATTCATCTGAAAACTTTCTCAAGGAAATGAGCTCTGCTTTCCAGCATGGACAGCCTTTTCTTGAGCTAACAATGAAAAACTAACAATGAAAAGAACTGTGTCTCAGAAAGGAAAACCAATGTTTTATGGAGGTGGCTTGCAGTCCCCATTTGAATCATCGAGATTAAGCAATGACCTCTTTTGGGTTATATTTATCTGACCATTTTATACAGGAAAGGAACATTAATAGTTGCATAAAGCTTCAACACATGGTGCACAGAGAGGACGGTATAATCCTCTATTATTTCTGCCTGTAAATGACTACATGTCTAGCACTCGCCTGGGGCAGAGTTGGCTGCCGGGAAACTTGACCTGCATCACAGCCTTAATGAAGCTGTAACTTTCTGCTTATAATTCTTTCCACTTTTAACTAGTACTGTATCCAGGGGAAATGAGATAATGTGCCTCTTTTTATGGGTTCATCTGGGCTACTGACCAGTCCTCTGTGAAGGGACACACTGCAGTCCAGGCGCTGCTCAGTTTCCATGACTTGTCCTGCCTGCCCTTCGCTGCGAGGGGTGCATTCAGACCTAGACAGGTGGGGCACTGGTGACTTTACACTCAAATCCAAGATATGGTTCCCTGTAGGTTTTTACTGAGTGGCAAATGTGAATATACCTGTATACAACTCATTTCTGCCTTTCTAGGGTGACAACAAACAAAGGTAGGCCTTGCCAACATCTTCAGAGTAGAAAATTTTTCCTCACACATTTCCATCTCCTTTTGGATCCCTTTGCTGATTCAGTAGCTCCTACTTTGCAAATTTAGTATAGGTTTTTAATTTTGACATGTTAAGTCTCATCAAGTTATCACAATAAGAAAGCAATTTAATCTTACTTTGTGTTTTAACCTCCCCTTTCCAATTCTGGAGTGAAGGATTTGGAACAGAAGCTTCCTAAGTAAGTGAAAGAGGCTTTAAGTAACCATGTCCACAGAGAGGTGAGGGGATTTTAGGTATTGCATGTGCTACAGAATGTCTGAAGTATTGCAAATGCTTTGGTGTGTCTGAAGCAGTGCATGTGCTGTGGGGTGTCTGGGGTACTGTACCTGCTGTGGGGTGTCTGAGGTACTGTACATGCTATGGGGTGTCTGAGGTACTGTACCTGCTGTGGGGTGTCTGAGGCACTGTACCTGCTGTGGGGTGTCTGAGGCACTGTACTTGCTGTGGGGTGTTTGAGGCACTGTACCTGCTGTGGGGTGTCTGGGATACTGTGAGTGCTATGGGGTGTCTGAGGCACTGTACCTGATGTGGGGTGTCTGAGGCACTGTACCTGTTGTGGGGTGTCTGGGGTACTGTATGTGCTGTAGGGTGTCTGAGGTACTGTGCGTGCTATGGGGTGTCTGAGGCACTGTACCTGCTGTGGGGTGTCTGGGGTACTGTATGTGCTGTGGGGTGTCTGGGGTACTGTACCTGCTGTGGGGTGTCTGGGGTACTGTATGTGCTGTGGGGTGTCTGGGGTACTGTACCTGCTGTGGGGCGTCTGAGGTACTGTGCGTGCTATGGGGTGTCTGAGGCACTGTACCTGATGTGGGGTATCTGAGGCACTGTACCTGTTGTGGGGTGTCTGGGATACTGTATGTGCTGTAGGGTGTCTGAGGTACTGTACGTGCTGTGGGGTATCTGAGGCACTGTACCTGCTGTGGGGTGTCTGAGGCACTGTACATGCTATGGGGTGTCTGGGGTACTGTATGTGCTGTGGTGTTCGTGGTACTGCATATGCTGCTGCGTCTCTCCTTTTGGAAGCTAGCCCTCCCTTTGGTCTTTGAGAGTGGGCAAAGGACTGGACTGGGAGCAGACATGCATTCAGAACTTCTAGTGAAGTTGCCTGTTGTGACCTTGCCTTGATGGCCCTTCACAACAATCACCTCCAGTCTTGGAGCCAGCTTCACTATGTTGTGCCCAACTGAAGGGCAGTCTCTTACCTTATTTCCTTGTTTTACTTCCTATGCGTTTATCCTTCTGCTATTGGACATCCAAATAAGAACATAGCCTCATGACCTTCTCCTCATCACTCCCCCATCATGTCTTGTTATGTTCCCCTGTTATGAAATTTTTAATCTTATTGCCCTTGTTTCCCTCAGACAGAAAAGAACTGTTTTCATATCACCATAAAATCAAAAACAATGCAGAAGAGAGGCAGACAGTTATGGACGAGTTGCACAAGTACATCACGAATATTTGGTGTTCTGACTTAATGAAATGGGTAGAAGGGAGTTAGGGGTATTCTGTGATGGTATAGCATGGCATATTGGCATACTGGAAGCTATGCTTTAAGGTCCTAAGCTGTTGAGAGAGAAAGAGAGGAAACAGCTGTAAAATGCCTTGGGAGTCACAAGGAGGGAGAAAGAATAATTTGAAAATAGGTGAGATGACATGAATGTTTCTGAGAGGGAGGAATCAATTGCAAGGATGTTTGAAGGTTAATTTACTAGTTAGAGGGATTAGCTTCTGAGGGTGGAGGGTCACTTCTCAGAGAGAGGGGATCTGTGATGGTATAGAAGGATTTAGAGACATTGTGGGTTCATGCCAGTTGGCTTTGATCTTGCTAATGATCTGCTGAGACTTAGGACAGAAGGGTGAAAGCTTAAGAAGAGAAGGAAAGATCTGAAAAGGATGTGGGTCATGTCCTCTGGTGGTGGGCCAGGTGTGTCATCATTATTTATGATGGGCAGCAAGTCAACGGGTCTTAAAATAGGAGCAACTGCTCTGAGAAATTAACAAGCACCTAAGCTTGAAGGAGAGAATAATTCTAACAAAAGCATAATCTCTGAACATGTCATCAAATATATTTGAAAACTTACTACGTACATGCACTTTCTTGGAAGTTCTTTGGAAAATGATAGTATACCCTGCTGCTTAAGAGCCTTTAGAGTGAGCACCTATCTATGGACTCAGCAATGATAGATGTTAACATTGATCGATGTCGCTGACTTTACTGTTGCCCAGGGCTCTTAGGGATGGAAGGAACAATAAGAAACAGAACACTCTCTGCCCTCAGGTCAGGCCTCCATTTGTCTAGTGTCCTACCCTGCCTCTGTTACCAAGGGTGTCAATTGAGATGATACATCAAAATGTCAGTTTTCATCCTTTGACCTGCATCTCTCCATTTTACCCACAAATGACCACAGAACCCAAAGTACTCTGTTTCATCGTCTAACTTTAGTTTTTAAGTTTTTTTTTAATTATTTTTATCCTATTTATTTCTTAGAGGGGGGAAGAGAAAGGCAGAGGGAGAATGGGCACACCAGGGCCTCTTACTGCTCCAAACAAACTCCAGAAGCATGCAACACCATGTGCATCTGGCTACATGGGTACTGGGGAAACAAACCTAGTCCTTGGGCTTCCTAGGCAAGCACCTTAACCACTAAGCTATCTCTCCAGCCCTAATTTTATTTTTCAAAAAGATTTTATATGTGACACTATGCACCCTTTTTTCCTTTAAATACCAATAGCTATGTGAAATGATGGACATATTAATTTTGCACTATAGTAAACATTTTATTATGTGTGTAGCCTATTACATGATGTATATGTTAAATACTTAATAAAACTTATTTAACAGATATAAATCAGAACACATATTTGAAACCTCTGGAGCCAACTACAGAAATATTTTTTTTCCTTGAAGTAATTGTCTTGTGATGATAACCATAGCAATTTCAAGATAGAAGACTAACCCCAAATGGAACCCTATGGCTCTCTGAGGCTTAAAGCTTTCTAGCAAAAGACTATTTCTAGGTAAAATAGCCATTGTTGCCCAGTGGGAAACAGAGAGGGCGGCTTTCCACTGTGTTTATGTTACTTTTGACAGTTCCTCTTATCTTCAGATACTGGTTACTTATTCTTGTGGCTGGCTTCTCTGATGAAGACATCAGTGTTATTTCCAAAAGAGCCACAACCTAGAGCCACCCCAGTAGCCAAGTGCAAACCAGCAGGGTTCTTTGATCTTCAGCCTGGTGCATTCCTTGGGTGGTCAAAACATTGCAAGGACAAGCTAAAAGAGGTTGGTAATTAAAAACCAGGTCAAAGGTAATGTTCTGGAGAGGATTTCTGGAAGCAGTAGGAAGAAAATTGTCTTTTCTTGGTGAAGTCTGGAGTCAGAACAATATCTCCAAAATGTATCAAGGGGGTTCTGGGTACTGTCTGTAGATACAATTATGACCACAGGATTAATTTGTTAGTGTGTTCAGTATTGCTCAATAATTCTGTTTTATCTAACACTAAATTAAATACAGTCAGTGCGGAAACACAGGAGCAGTAAATGGGAGTCTTTCTCTTCTTTTGTGTTAATGCAAGGGGAAATCTATTCTTAGAGAAAGGGTTTTGCAAACAAGGAAAACTCTAAGCTATGGGTTAGGAAAAGAGCACAGGTCTCAAAAATCCTGAAGACTTCTCTGTTACAGGCACAAATGCCCATGTATTACTAAAGGTTTTCTTAGATGCTGACACATGACTCCCGGATTTGCCTCAAGTCCCTTCTCTTTGTTGCTCTTCTTTGCATTTTCCCAGTCAGATATACCTTTAAGATAGTCTGGTGAATGCCAGACCGAACCTGAGAGAAGGTGGGAGCACCATCGTCCTCATTGCTTTGTCCACTAACCTCAACTTCCTGATGTGATCTCTGTCTCTCTTACTGGCTTCTGTAAGCCATGCTCCACAATGACTCCACATGGCACATATTTCTATCAGATTTGCTATTTAATCCCATTTACTGATTATCCTGATCAGGCCCAGTGCAAAGTAAGAATGTGAAGAAGAAACTGTCTCTGTTTTTAAGGAAACTTAAACATTTCCTGGGGAGGAAGCCAAGTGGACAGTGTGTCAAATGCCTTAATAAACTTTTCTTTATCAAAACATGAGAAGAATTAATTGAAGATGAACTCTTATCTCCAAGGCATCTCAGGAAAACTCTGCCTTTTCTTTATTTCTAGATTTCTACCTCACTTATATTGATTTTAAACCATCATTTTCCATAGTAACCCTATCCATAAAGAGGTTTTGTAAAAAAATTAAAATTTGAGTACATAGGATCTCAAAATACCAGAGGTTTCCACCAGCAGAAGAGCAGAAGGAAATGTGTTTAACACAAAAGTTTCAATCCAAGTACTTACACACCATTTTAAATATTACATAGAAAAAGTAATGGCTTCCCAACCACATTCTTGGAACCATTGCTATAATTGATTCATTAATGCTTATTGTGCTGATGTTAGGAAAAACCCCATGTGTTTGCAAGTTTTAACTTTTATTATCATGTGAGAATAGTTTTCAGAAACAAAAATACTGGAGTCTAAACTGGGCATATTGATGCATGACTTTAATCCCAGCATTTGGGAATTAGAGGTAGGAGGATCACTGTGAGTTCAAGGTCCACCTAGGACTACCAGAGTGAGACCCAGATCAGCCTGAGCTAGAGTGAGACGCTACCTCAAAAATAACTTAAGACATGTGTGGTTGGAGGGATTTCTCAGTGGTTAGGGAGCTTACCTGCAAAGCCTAATAACCCAGGTTCCACTACCCAGTTCTCATGTAGAACCAGATACACAGGGTGGAACATGCACCTGGAGTTCATTTGCAAAATCTGGAGTTCCCAGTGCACCCCTTTTCTCTCTTGGTCTCTCTCTGTTTGCAAATAAATAAGTAAATAATAATATTTAAAAGAAAAAAAAGAGTTTTCATAAAGCTGAATTGTTAAGTCCCTAGAATTGTGCTATTCAATATGGTAAGCACAATTAAACACTTGGAATTTAACTACTATCATAGAGATTCATTTTAAGAATAAAATAGACATTGATCTAGAAGATATGGAAAAGTATTTAAAATTTCACTAGGTCTTGTACTGATTATATTTTAGACATGCTTGACTAAGTAGTATAGTATTAAAATTAACTTTTTTTTGTTCTTTAATTTAAAAAAACTAAAATTTACATGTAGCCTATATTATGTATCTATTGGAAAATACTGATCTATAAAAATGGAACTATAGACATATAGACAGACAGACACACACACACACACACACACACACACACACACACACACACAGTATTTTCCTACAGACCTTATAAAGACCATATACTTGATGAAAATATTTAAAGCATGCTTGTTAGCTAAATTAATTTGGTTGGCAAGGCTTGAACTTGACTGGAAAAGTCAGTAAACCGTACCATATTCTCCAAGGCTCTCACACTTTTACTCATTATTACACTCGGGTGTGGATTTTCCCAGTTATAAATCACAGAGAGCCACATCCAGCAGTGCCATGCTGATACTGACTGTATGAAACCCCTTGTTAGTTTCTTCTTGGTTTCCCAACCAGAATGTTAATGTGTACTTGTCACTTCTACTTCCAAGCCATCATTCCCCAGGCATTTCTGTATATTTCAATAGTTCTGAGTCCTTCACAGACTGCAGTCATTCCCTGACATTTAATCTATACTTGTGGATTGCCACAGCTTTTCCCTTTTTGTCATGTATTGAATTGGATTAGCACTATTCTTCAGTGGATAAGAAAAGCAAACAAACAAACAATGGAAGTTAAAATCCCAACCATTACCATATTTGGTTCAGAGGAACCCCTCTGGTGTGTGCTGAACTCTAAGGATTTCTATAAGGAAGCTAGCAACTAATTGAATACATACATACATATATACATATACATATACATATACATATACATATACATATACATATACATATACATATACATACACACACACACACACACACACACACACACACACATATATACATGAACTTGAGATCAAATCACTTTGATGAGTCATATGATATTCCTGAGTGCTTTTCCACATGACCATATACATCTGTAAAATTATTTGGCCACTTCATAACTGTAGCTTCCTGTGTCCCTAGCCAGGTGAGGTGGTCAACCTTTCAGCATGCAGAGGCCTTCAGCTTGTGGCTGCTGTGAGACGAAAACAAGCAGGATTGGCAGTTCACTCCAAAGCACATGTAAGAGAAAACCTAAGGAATCACACCATGGGAAATATACTGCAGATGCTTTCAATTAGACAGCAGCGTGCTTGCTGGGCTCACACTCGCCACTCAGACTTGCCGGGAAAATGGATCGGACATGCGCATCTTTCATGCATATCCATAGCAGGCACCCCGAGAGGATGGCTGAATAGAATGATCAAAATTGAACTGTAGAAAGCATCAAGAAAGATGCATGCATGGCACTGAGGAAATGGCATTTGAACACTGAATAAATGATGCTTGCTGTTTTGCCAGGATGCTCCAACAGAATGCTTTGAGATTTTTCTGGTTTGTATTGCCAATCTATATGGTATTAAGGGGCTAGAGGTTTGCAATTTTTGTCCGTATTTCTATGTGGTTTTTGAGACAGGATCACCCTGTCTAGCTGAGATGAGCCTTGATTTCATGATCCTCCACTTGACTCAGCCTATTGCATACTGGGATTACTGGCTTGAACCACCGTGCCCACCTATTTTGTGTTTTTTTTTTTCCTTTCCTTTGCTCTTTTCTTTCTTCTACCTCCATCCCCTTCCCTCTCTTCCTTCCTCCCTTCCTTCAAAAGCCCATTTAATTTTTTAAATGATAGTCTCATGTATCCCAGGCTGCAACTCCTGATCCTGCTGCTTCCACCTGCTAAGTACTGGGATTTTAGGTGCTCATCTTTGCTGAATGCCTTTCTTTTCATGTAACAACCACTAACACTATGTAATTAATTTAAACGCACACCACATACAGAGAATTTGAGCATATTCCCAATGTATTCCTGTTTTGTCCCCTCCTCTCTACCTATATTCCACAGAGTAGCTTTCTCTTTCTAAGCAGTCCTCCTCCTCTTCTTTGTTGTCTCCTTCTCTTTTGTCCTCCTCTGTCCTCTATGTCAGTGTGTTGATGGGTGTGCAGGTCTTGTATAGGTAACCACAACCCTTGTGAGGTAATGAATGCATCATTCAGTTCACGGCTGGGTTACAGTGCCCCAGTACTCCTTCCCACCCTGTGGCTCTTCCATTCTTTTCATTTCCTCTTTTGCAATATTCCCTGAGCCTTGGAGGCCATGGTAGAAATGTTTCCTGTAGTGTGTATTTGTAGGTCACCTCCTTTCTGGATAGCTGCCATAGTGGTGGAAGGCGGGGGAGAAAAGCCACAACAGTTTTAACAAGCAGTGACTCTTGCAAGCCACACTATCAACCAGCCAGGGTTAGATGTATCCATGAAAACAATAGTGGTACACAGGTTATGGGCATAACTAACTGGGCTTTGGTTGGATTGGAGACCTGCTCAGTTGGAGGACTTCATGCTTAATACTAAAAATTGAGTCACACCTTATGGCTTGGGAAGATATTTTCTTAGCTTTTATTGTAACTTTATTCTGAAAATCTAGTGCCAACTTTTCTCATCACAGTCTAATCACATTCTGTTATTAGACAGAAATCTTGAAATGCATTTCTGAATGCATCTCAATTTAAAAAAAAGTCAATTTGGTCTCAAACAAAAGCAATATCGCTATGCCTGATCTTTATGGATTGTAGGCCTAATAGTCTAGTCTGGCTTTCCTACTCATAGTAAGTACGTACATTCCAAAGACTATGCAGTGCGATAGTGTGCTTCCCTGCTCCTGTGTCCTGCTAGGTTCAGCATCCATCTTCACACATCCACTCCCAGTCAAGGCCTAAGGCTAGCCCAGGTCATGGTCCTTCCAGTAGTTGTAATATCGATACTGCATTCTTTGAGCACACTCAACACTTTCCTCTGCATTCTTTCACCTTACGCATATACACACCCCAAACCCCAAACACTTGACAGATCTATGTCCTTTGTTGGCAATTGTTCTTTCCGTGCTTTTCCTTCATCTTGTTGTAAGAAATACGTCACTTTCATGAAATTACTTAGAAAATTTCTGGATGTGAAAAATGCCCCATATAAGTGATTTCTATTGCTTAATGGTACTCATAGTAAAGGCATTAGAGGCACCCTAGAGCTTCTGCATGTCTAAAAGCACTTCTTGTGCCTGCACTCACAGAGCATGACCAAGGAACACTTATGGTATACAAACAGACAGCAAAATAACCTAAATTAAGAAAAGTTAAAATGAGAATTGGTGCATTAATTTGCTACAACTTAAAAAACCCCTAGGACTTTTTTTCATTAATAGAACTTATTAGGTATTCTTTGGAGAAATAAGTGGCTAAGGAAAAACTAAAATAGAAGCACAACTCTCTCACAGGTAATATGTGGATTAATTACTTTCGCAATATGCTTTAGTTTATTTAGTATGCAATTTTAAGAGAAGTAAACATTTATCTTCATTTATATTTAATACCATTAAACTGCAATGAACTTACACACAGAGGAAATTGGGTTCATTAAAGACTAAGTGTAAGGACAACTGAGTGGAGTTTTGAACTCTCCAGCTGAGTTTATACCCTTAGTCTAAGAATCTCATGCTCTAATAAGCTAGACTTAAGAGAAGAGGTTTAAAACAGAACAGAGGCGGGGAGCTGGAGAGGTGGCTCAGTGGTTAAGACACTTGCCTGCAAAGCCTAACGACCTGAGTTCATTTCCTTAGTACCTACATAAAGTCCGCTGCACAAAGTGATGCATGCATCTGGAGTTTATTTGCAGTGGCTGGAGGTCCTGGAGCTCCTATCCTCTCTCTGTCTGTCTCTCTTCTATCTCTCTCTGGTTATAAATAAATAAATGAATGAATGAATGAATGAATGAATGAATGAATAAGCAGAGAGGAGACTTCAGGGATCTCTCAGTGGGTAAAAAGCCAGCTGCACAACTTGAGGACCGAAGTGTAGCTCCTGGTACAGCACCCACATAAAATCCGGTGCAGTAGCAAGCGTCTGTAATCCCAGCACCAGGAGACAGAGTCAGGATTGCTAGGGCTTGCTAGCTAGTTAGGGTATCTGAATGGGTGAGCTCTAGGTCTAGTGAGACTCTATAAAACATAAGGCATAAAAGCAATTTAGTAAGACACCCACCATCAGCCTTTGGCCTCTAAGTTGATTACACACTTGTGCATGCACTTACATATGCAAACACATATTCACACATGTATATACCACACACACACACACACACACACACACACACACTGAACAAGGAAGGAAGAATAGAGGGAAATTAAGTGGAATCTTAAATTCATCTATTCTTAGTCTCATCCATTCTTCTGTGTCAGTACAGAGGGTTTCAGGATACTGTAAAATGTCTCCTCAGACTTGAAAAATCAATGTGCATTTGGCCAAGATCTGCCGCCTTCAGCCACAGTATTTTCCCCTGCTGTCTTATAACTCTGTCCTGCACTAAATTTAACATGTCCTCAGACTCCCATTTAATTCTCACAGCTGGGAGACACAACTCGTCCAGCAAATCCGCTTTCTTACAATACCTACAAATCTGCCCTTTAATAATTTATTTTCTCCACAAAAATGGTCTCTAACGAAGCTGTAATAGATTTTGCCTCACAGTTGCTGCTTTAATCAGAGAAGAGCATTTCTGGGGTTTATTAATCGTGCTCTTTTTCAAAAGCTGCTGATTAAGCATGGTCCTGCTGATTGGGAGCAGCCAGAAGGTAAATGGAAGCTGGCTGTGTGCTATGCAGCAGGGTTGGGGTAGCTTTCTCATGGCCTGTGACAGGCTACATACAGCCAGTGCAAACCGGGCAGATTGAAGTTGCAATCCCCTAGCCCCCATCCCACCTTAAAATTTTTTTTTTTATTAATTAGTTTTGTATTCAGTAAATACAGTCAGTTTGGTACCATTATTAGGCTCATCCATGATCTACCCCCTTCCCTTGGCCCTTCCTTGTTGAGCTATATGGGTCATGCATTGTGGAGTTAACCCACAATCTTCTTTCCACCTTTGATTCACCCAGACTACTCCAGCAGCCAGTAGTGAAATTCCTCCCCATTCCCAGCATCCCCAAACAGCTAAATTACTTCTAAAAACTGAATGACATGCTTGGGCAAAAGTATATACTATTCTGTGGGACTGTTGACAGCCAGGGCTACTTTGCCCTCATCAACAAGCAAACACCACCAAGCACACCTACCCCTGCTTTCTAGGAGAGCTGCATCCTCAGCTATGGCTCCAAGACATCAGCCAAGAAACCCAAGGAGCCTGTTTGCACTCAAGGAAGGCCCTGCTTTTCCAAGAGCGATTTTAATGCACTCATGAGAATACACATTCAGACCAAATGCTCAACCCATTCAACGTTCTGTTAGAAGACGTAAAGAATCATTTATTTATTTCATTTACTTTTATGCTTGACAATAAACATCTGCAAAATCACAGTTTCCTGGAAGCCTTAATTTCTTAGGTATGTGTGCAGACTTCTCTATCATCTTAATGGGTGCCATCAGGGGAGATGAGTGGAAATATTTTTTGAGGTGAATTTTGTGCTATTTGGTCCATAGCTTGTCTAATATTTTATACATATAGACCCAGAGCGAACTTTTAAAACCTACTTCATAATGTCAGTGTAGCATATGTGTGTCATGTATAATGTATGCTTCACTACTGATGTAAAATATCACATTTTAAAACAACTATTATCTTGAATTGTCAGCCTTGGATATGATATATCCTTAGTCGCAAAAAATTGAGCACTTCTTTGTTTTGATGTTATTTCATAGCAAAAACTATTCCCATGATGCCCAAGAAAATGAGATTTATTAAAATGTGGAGAGAAAAAATTTATTTTTGAATTGTTTTGTGTGTCTGAATAATCAGATTATTACCCATATACAAAATTTCTTTTTACATTAATCTTAAGTTTCTCTTTATAAGTATCCCATTATTTCCAGTTAATGGGCCTGGGGCTACATACATTTATTTTTGTTAGTCTTATTTTGAAAGAATTAATGGACTAATAGATAAAACCAGAATTGTAGTTTGTAACTAGTGATATAAGGAAAACACAATATTTATAGAAAAACTAGTGAAACTGATATAGCAGATCATTTTCTTCCTTTCTAATGAATTTATAAAATTAAAACTCCTTTATGAGACATTAGAAAGTCCCCAAATACAAATTCAAATTTATTTCTGTTCTTCATATCATAAAACATATTTTTAATAAGCATAGGGACATACTGAATTAAAAAATGTAACAGATTTAATAGAAAAGCAAAATTGCAAGCCATGCCCAGATGGTAATTAAAGTGACCATCAGTCACAGTTTTGCTGTGTGGAGATAATGTATGCTCTGTTTCAACAGTCTGGAAAACTGGTAAAATAAACTTGTAGTTGATATATGGTAACTAAATTACTTCATATCAGCATCAGTCAGTGCTATGGACATTTTATTTCACTACTACCACTTAAAATAAATTATAAGCTTTTTGCTTGTTCATGCCTGTTAATAGAGGTCAAGATGTTAATTTCTAACTCTTACTATCTACATACAATAAAATACATTCAATTCTTCAGGAGGGAGTATATCAGGTATGTCTTTCTCTTATTCCCCAGTTTCACAGACAAAAGATAGTAGCAAAAATTTGGCACTAATCAGAACTGTGTTCAAGCCTTTGTCTCTGGTGTTGAATAAGTTAATAACCTTCTATAACCTTAAATCCTTCCTCAGTAAAATAGAACAAGTTACACTTTAGCCTTGTGAGGCCAGTATATAAAGTACCCAAATGAAGTATTACACCGTATAGGTGCTCCTGAAATGACAGCTCCTCTCGGGGTCTTCTGCCCTGTGTATGCTCCCTTCCATTTGCTTGTGGTTCACCATGGAATTATTTAAAATACTCCCTCATAGCTAAAAGTTTGAAGTGATGTATGAGAAAAAGAAATTTTAAAAGTAATTGAATTCATGTGACTTTGATTTTTTAGTTGAAATAATCCAATATAAACCTCAGTACAAAGGAAAGAAAAGCTTATATATCTACTAAACAAGCATTAGAGATATTGCAGAGCTATTAATCTTTGTTGCTTATTCTTCAGCTAAAGTAATCCAGGCTATTCACATTTCCATAGTTGTTTAGATGTGTACCTCAAATAAATATTGACTAGTTTAACAGTACAGGCATTTCACTTTTGGGTCTTTCTATTTTTTTTTATTTTTATTTTTTTATCTTATTTTTTTAATTTTTATTAGCATTTTCCATGATTATAAAAAAAAATCCCATGGTAATGTCCTCCCTCCCCTCCCACACTTTCTTTCTATTTTTTATTAAACATTTGTTCATATGCATTGTAAAAACAAATAGAAATTAACCATGGTGATAGCTAAAATATAAACCACAAATTTGAGTCAGCAGAGGTCTTTTTGGGTAACCCAACATTCCGTGTTACTGTGAATTTCGTTTCTTTGTTAACTTCTTCAATGATAAATGAAAGAGATCAGAACAGAACATAAATTATCTCCCTCTTAGGAGTTCTGTACAGTCTTGGTCAGACCCCAGGCTCAAAAGGAAACTTGATCTAGGTTTTGAAAGCACTGTGTTGTTTCAGAATGATTTTACTTGATCAAGATCCAGAAAATAGATGGCATTGACTGGTGACAAGTTGTCAGGAAGTTTGGGAGAAATTCTCTGCTTCTCCTCAACTGAAAACAAAATCCTACCTTCTTCATTTATTGTTTAATTTCAGTATATACATGCTTTTTATCACTGGGGATGATTTCCTTTGTACTGATTCACATTACAATATGCATTTATGTTTAAACACAGAACTAAATTAAAAAATAATTTTTCCTTCAAATCTCTGCCTCCTTTCATTCTTCCTCCCCCTCAAAGTCTGACTGGCTCATTCATATTTGAACATTGTGGATCAAACATTTGTTTGTTTTGTACAATATTATGCTATACAAAGCATAAAAATAAAGGGGTAAGGTTTATATTTAAGGGTAGGATAAGTTTTCCATTCAATGAATATCTTGATCCTGAAAATGTACATATAAATCAATCCATGAATGGCAGCTATCTATCATATACCCAACTTTTGTAGATAATGTGCTATAAGAGAGCATGGGGGGATGGAAGAGAAATGAAATAACAGAAAAATGCTGGTTATGTTTAGAAAATGGCCTAAGGCATGGTCATCAATACTTGCAAACTGAAATATAATATTGAAGTTTAACAAAACTTCCATTCTACAGTTTCACTCTCCTCTGCTTTTGGCTCTCATCATACCACACATGGGATCTCTACACAAGATGTTTTCATTGTGTCTGTCAAAGGCAGTTTATAGTATTACTTATTGTCTAGAAAATTTTGCTGCTGCAATCTAGACAAGACATCAGATAGCATTTTTTAAAAGCAAAAGCAAATGTTTTAATTATGGGCTAAAAAATGTCTAATACAGTAAGCATGAATTAGAAATATTAAGATTCCTAATACAATGCTAGAGAATTTCACAATGAGGGGTGGGGTTAATGAAGATCCTTTTCTACATATATAATGATTATTAACAGACTAGTACCTTAATTGGAATGATAAGGCAAAAATAGTGAAACCACACTTTTCCTATAGAAAGTTACACATTATCTTCTGTAGGGATAGCTGCCATACAAGAAAAGAGAAGATATGATTACTCTATTGCACAGCAAGGGACAAAAGGGAATCTGATCACAGAATGAATTAGTCATCTTCCTCCTCTCCATCATCTTCAGCATCTCATTTCCTTTTCTCTTCCCGAAGACATTCTTCATCCTCTCCTCCTCTTCTTCCCCTTCTTCAACATAATCATTGTCATCTTCTTTATCCTGAATTTCTTCTTTCATTAAGTACAAGAGGCCTACTTCTCCTCCCACTTCTGAGCCTGCTTCATCCTCATCCTCACCTTCATCCTCCTCTGCCTCTTCATATCCCTCAGGGGGACCAGCCCCATCCTTCTCCCCATCTTCATCTCCATCCTCCTCATCTGAGTCTGGGGCTTTGTTAATCTCCTGGTTAAATCCATTTAAATGCATGATTTGCTTCAGCAGCTAAAAAAATAATTTCTCTGTAATCTTCCAGGTTTGTGATCTCACAGAAGTCCAGACTTTTCAAATTTTTAAGATTTCGCAAGTCTACTCTACTGAGATCTTTGATTTTGTTTCCACTCAAATTGAGGTAGGTAAGATTTGGGCGTTTCTTTGCCAGGACTTCCAAGCCTCCAGAAATTATATTGTCACCAAGTTCCAACTTTCGAAGTTTATTTAAGCTGGGAAGCTGAGCCAGTGAGCTTACTTCCACATTAGCCATGCTCAGACACTCTAGATCTTTAAAAGTGTCTTTCAGGCCTTCTATTTCCCCATTGACACACAGGCAATTATCAAGGACTAACTCTGTCACCTCCTCCCGGGCTCTTTTATTTTACTCCAGGTTAATCTTCTTCTTCATCTCCATGTCCTCCTCCTGATCCTCTGACACTACTCTCCCCCCTCCTTCCTGACTTTCCCACCCCACCCCTCAACCCTACCAAAAAAAAACCCACATTCTTTTTAAAAAAGATTTCGTAATGGATGTAAAGAAAAGCAAATATAAACGCCCACGACCACCAAAAGGTATGGGGAAGAAAGGAAAGAAATAGAGCCCAAGGAGTTGGGACTCTTCACTCAGCTCCTCTCCCCCCATCACCTGCTTGTCCACGCCGCCCCTCCCCCCACCGCAGGCGCGCTGGCGGACACACACACACACACACACACACACACACACACACACACACGCAGCTCCTTCCGTTTCAATGGCTGCTGCGAGATTCCAGACAGCATTTTGACTGAACTACTTATTCACTGTGGACCCGATTGTACTGTGATTCTGGTATTAAGCCAGGGAAATAATGCCGAGGGAAAATGCTTCAATTGAATAGTTCAAATAATGCTTTTTTTGTTTTGTTTTGTTTTCCTTTTCTTCTTTGTAACATCCTTCTCAATTTCTGTGATGAGCATGCCAATTAAAAATACATTTTGATTGAGGTCTGAAACTGATATACCTCCCAAAGTTTGGACCCGAAACTCAATGAAAAAGAACCGCAGAGGCATGCAACCAATAACCACCCAAATTTGAGGGAATTAGAACTGTTCTGTTTTGCCACACTAGTCAAAAAGCCACAGACATTCCACCACTCCAAAAGGGTCTGGAGAGTTGAAGGAAAGAATAAAAACTAGGCACAGACGGTACATAATTGTACTGTTTCAGTTTTATTTAACGGCCATAGAGAGTCCCACACATTTCAATTCAAGGCCTCCCTCTCAAAAAAATAATAGCTTTTTGGCGGGGCGTGGTGGCGCACGCCTTTAATCCCAGCATTTGGAAGGCAGAGATAGGAGGATTGTACTGCGTTGGAGGCCACCTTGAGACCACATAGTGAATTTCAGGTCAGCCTGGGCTAAAACCCTACCTTGAAAAACAAAACAAAATAATAGCCTTTGAAATAAAAATTTTGATAGTAAGGGAGGAAGTTATAGGAATCTATTTTGAATATTTTTCTTCATAGTTTCATACTTAAAAATAGAGAGATATAGGGATAGCTTTATGAACACAACACATTCATGCATTGCTTTTCATAAACCTTTAAGGAGATCTTCATCATGGCCATTCATTCATTGCTGATGATACTCAAGTAAAGGATAGGCTACCAACCTTAAACAGCCCTTAGCTGGTGAAAGAAACCCTAACCTGATGTGAAATATGCTCTGTGTCAATGCTTGGGTTTTAATGTTTGTGTCCTTCCCAATTCATGCTGAAATTCAATTTGTGTTGTGCTGTAATTGAGAGATGGACCCTTCTGAAAAGAGATGGACCCTTCTGAAAAGTGGTAATCATGAAGTCCACACCCTGGTCAGTATGATGAATTGCACATTCAAGAATGCACAGTCACCTGGTCCTTCCATCTCTTCTCCTCCTAAGGCATCCTTTCCTCCTTTGCTGTACTAAGGTGAGAATGGTGTAGAAAAGTCCTTTGTGTGTCACCACCCTTACCGGAAGCCCAGTCCATTGGTTACATGGACTCACTTTCCAGATCAAGTTTGTGTTGCTCATGTTACAATGCGTAAGGTCATTTGTCATAACCACAGAAGCCGACTGAGGCAGACAGGTTGAAAAGGTGATTTGAAGAAGTCTGAATGTTTGCTCTCATATCTGGTCCACCATCTGAGGAAGAGTTTCAAAGAGAGATGAACCTGAATAGAATGTTTAGTCAGGAAAAAGAGAAAAGTTTTTTTTTTTTTTTTCTTCAGATAAAGGGGCACGACTTGTACAGCTACAGCAAATGAAAATAAGTGGTATAAAATGGGGAGTCCAGAATATGATATATTGTGGGGGAACTGAATCACAGCAGTCCTTCTAATCTCACATTTTATCCAGAAGGCAAAGGAGATAGGAGTGTTATGGGCAAAATAAAATCAAAACTGCACCTTAGAAAGATTACTGCTTAGAAGGGCATGAGGCTAAATGTAGTGAGAAAAGTTTGTCAAAAGTCCAGCTGAGGAAGAGAAGAATGTAATCAAAACATATTAAAGATGCAGAAAAGCTGGGCCCTGCCTTTCAACTACCTGTCAAGCAAGGGTGGCAGCAAGAAAAACATTGCTGAAATCTTAAGTTGGTCTGTCTATGTGTCTCGTTAAATACAGATCTTTTCTTGTGGTGAGAACCCCAAGAATATAACTGACAACATCTCCTCTTTCTTCACCATCTCTTTTCTCATTTGTAGGATACTTGGGATCAAACCCAGGGGCTTGTGCACGGTTAGGCGAATGCTTTACTGCTGAACCATACCCGCAGTAATACTGACTACATCTTTTGTTGTTGTTGTTGCTTTGTTTGTCGAGGTAGGGTCTCACTCTAGCCCAGGCTGACCTGGAATTTACTATGGAGTCTCAGGGTGGCCTCGAACTCACTGTGATTCTCCTACCTCTGCCTCTGGAGTGCTGGGATTGAAGGTGTGCATCACCATGCCCGGCTCTGACTACATCTTGATAGCAAAGAACCTACTCTAATCTTGGAGTTAGACAAAAATACATGTTTGCCAATCCTATTACAATTTTTACATTGTCCCAGTGTGAAAAACTAACCATACTTTTCTTCAGCCAATACTTCTTCTACGAAGATGGTGAGTGAATTTTGGGGCATTCTAGGTAGAAGCGCCAAGGGTTGGATGTTATTTTGCAAGCAGCAGCCACAGCCCATTTGTAGTCTCTCAAACACATGTGCTGCTCTTCACCTTGACTGCTGATGTTCCCTGAACCAGCAGCCTTTCTTTCCCTTCAAAATCATCTCACTGCCTCCAACACATCTCACAGCTCCACAACCCAGGGCTTTACATTTGCTTACTAGGACAAGGACTGCCTGTAAATCTATGAACTCTTTTCTCATGTCTGAAAAACTTGAAACTCTTTTTCCTGTGCCTGGTTTCTACAAAGTAGCAAAAAGCAGGAATCAAAGAGGCATTTCATTCCCTACTCTCACGTACCTATCTTGTGAGATTTGGTAGTATTTTCCTCATTCCTTTAATTCCCTTTTTCTTTACAACCACATGCTCTCACCTCCAACTGGCCTTGATATTTGCAGGCAAAAGGGACAATATTGTAATAGTCAATACAAGCTAGGCAGGCTTTAAGACTCAGCAGTGACTTGAACATGGGGGAACATCTGATTTGTATGTGCGTGAATTATATAAACTAATTTGTAACTTAACTCACAAGACTTCACCAAGATTTAATAAAATTCTGTCAACACACCCAGATTTCTGGCATTAGATGCCTGCTCATGTTATAGAGCAATTTAGATACGGTTTCATTTTTCAGTTTGGGAGACAATATTATGAGAGAGAAGTTGCTAATGGTCAGAAAAAGATAGACATCTCTCTGAGGCTGGGAAATACAAGTGGACAACATGTATTTTATTAAGTATTATCTGGTTATTATTTATCTTCTAGGTTTCCTAAGTCTAGAAAAGATTTATCTCTTTAAAATTATGCCCATTCTCTTTCTCTGCTTCTCTCTCAAATAAATAAAAAAATAAAAATATTTTAATAAAGGGCTGGAGAGATGACTTAGCAGTTAAGGTGCTTGCATGCAAAGCCAAAGGACCCATATATGATTTCCAAGGACCCTCATAAGCCAGATGCATACAGTGGCAAATGTGTCTGGAGTTCATTTGCACTGGCTGGATGGCCTGGAACACCCATTCTCTCTCTTTTCCTCTCTCTCCCTTTTTCTTCCTTTTTCTCTCTGTATATCTCTCAAGTAAATCAATAAAAATAAAAATATTTTAAAATTAGAAGAAAAATTTATGGGCATGTGAGATGTAGCTCAGGTGGTACAGTACTTGCCTAGCATGTGTGAAGCGCTGAATTCCAGTCCCAGCATTGCATAAAATTGGGAGTAGTGGCGCATGCCTGTAAACACAGCCTTTGAAAGATGGAGTATGACTTGAACAAATCTCATTGCTAAAAATTATAAGGACTTTGAAAATTACTTATGAGAGGCTAAGAATGTGAGCATTTGCCTACGATGTTCAAAGCCTTTGGTTCAATCACTCCCTTAGTTCAGTATCACACACACACATTACCTATAAATAAGCTCAAGTATTCACCAGATGACATCAATGTGTCCACAAGTATGATTATTTTTAACTTTTAAAAAACATTTTATATTTTATTTATTTATTTAAGAGAGAGAGGGGGAGAAAGAGAAAGAAGCAGATAGAGAAAGAGAATGGGTGTGCCAGGGTCTCTAGCCATTATAAATGAAGTTCAGACCTGGTGCATCTGGCTTATCTGGGTAGGGGAATGAAACCTGGATTCTTAGGCTTCTCAGGCAAGCACCTTAACTGCTAAGCCTTCCTTCCAGCTCCAATTATTTTTTATGATAATCCTTCATTAATTTCATGTGTTTTTCACACTGCCTTTGTATTACCTCCCTTAAATGAATAATCCTCTGATGGAGCATTAGAAGTGAAAATAGACTTAAACACCATCATGTGGCAACCCATCTTCAGTCTGAGGAATGCATAGATCCTTCCAGAGCTGTAGCCACAACAGTTAACTGTTCCTGACATAATCAATCCAGAGATGGTGACATACAGAAATCAAGCCTTTGCCTAGATCTGCGCTTCCATTTCTTTTAGAAAACTGGTCAGGGTCACACAATCAGGCACCAGAATTCCTGCCAGCTCCAAGCCAAATCCAAATATGCCACTTTTAACCACCTCTGCCAAGGTCTGGGGCCTTATCAATCACCTTGGCTGTGAGAGGGCTTTCTCTGTCTCATCTTTCTCTCTCTCCCCAGAGGTTCCTGTCTTTCTCTGTGGCCCATCACCGAGCTGCTTCTCTTCTTTGTTGTTCCACACTCCTGCACTTTCTTTTGTCTTGCTTGTCTATTTCCATCGTCCTTTCTGATTTCATGACAGACTCAGTTTGGAGATATTGTCTTCTCTCTGTCTCTCTGCACTTGATCTTAGCCAAAAGTCCAAGAATCTCAACCTCTTTCACACTCTTGCTATTTTTCTCTTATCTCTCCAACTAGCTTTGCTTGACTTCAGATTCATCGTCTTCCCATCCCAGCCTTCTTAGCTTGGGGATTGCAGGTATGCTCCATCTGCCTGGTTTCTTAAGTCTGGGAAGTATCACTTATTCTCACAAATTAATTTTGCTTTTGTTTTTTTGAGGTAGAGTTTTACTCTGGCTCAGGCTGACCTGGAATTCACTGTGTAGTCTCAGGATGGCCTTGAACTTTTTAAACCAGTGCCAATAGATTTTTAGATTAAAGGCGTGCACCACCACACCTAGCACAAATTAATTTTTTATGTTTATTTGTAGAAAACTTCAAACATAGAAAAAATAGATCAAATGCATATTCTACATTTGTATTCAACCATGATCACTATATTGTCCAAATTGTTTCATCTAAACTCATACTCCTTGATTTGGCTTCATTGAATCATCTTGGGCCATTTTTCCTATTACAAGTATTTCTGGGCTGGAGAGATGGTTCAGTGGTTAAGGTACTTGCCTGCAAAGCCTAAGGACCAGTGTCCAAATTCCCAGTACCCACGTAAAGCCAGATGTACAAGGTGGCTAGAGGCCCTGCTGCACCCATTCTCTCTCTTCCTCTCTATCTCTCACACAAATAAATAAATAAAATATGAAAAGCAATTCTGTTTAATTTTTGTGCATACATCTATGTGTATGTTATGCATGTATGCATATGTATATTCATGTGCATGTGGTTGCACATGTATGCTGGTGCATGCGCATGTGTGTACTCAGGCGTGTCTGAACTCAAGGGCACCCTTGAACATTATCCTCAGGAAGGCCATCCACCTCTTTTGGAGATAGGATTGGTCTTGAGCTCACCAGTTACACATGACTGGCTAGTTAGCAAGTGCCAAGGATGAGTCTCCCCCTCCTTGTACTGAAATTACTCATGCACATTGCCATGTCCAGCATTTTGTTTTTATTTCTGTTTTTTTGAGGTAGGGTCTCACTCTAGCCCAGGCTGACCTGGAATTCACTATGGAGTCTCAGGGTGGCCTTGAACTCAAGGCAATCCTCCTACCTCTGCCTCCCGAGTGCTGGGATTAAAGGCGTGCGCCACCACGCCTGGCTATGTCTGGCATTTTTTACAAGCATTCTGGGATCAAACTCAGGGCCTCATGCTGGGGATGTGGGTGTAAGAACTTCACCTACTGACCTATTTTCCCAGCCCCTAAATATATTGTATTTTTAATAGATAGTGTTTCCTAATGCAACTGAAATATAACTGTCAGGTTTAAACAAACTGACGGTGCATTAATCTCAGCAAATATCCAGTTTTAAAATTACTCTTATTATTTAGACACATTTTACATTGTTGGTTTGTTTGAATTATGAGCCTAGCAATATGTAAACATTCCATTCTATTGAGTGGTACAAGGAATTTGCTATTCACCTCACATCATAAAATGCATAATGTCTGGTTGAACAATCTATATAAAATAAGATAAAATAGTAAAATATATTATGTTTCTGAACTTTATAGCCACTCTGTACCATGGGGTGGGGAGGATGCCAGAAAGGCCAGCCCTTGTCTTCATCTGTTTGGCAAAGTGGAAACTTAGTGACATAGGTTGCCTCCTCATTCTCTATTTTGTTTTTCAGGTCATTGTCACCTGTGTAAACCGTTCCCAAAGTTAGCTCTGACTGAAAGACCTGGAGTGATTCCTGATTTGTGCTGATCTGAGGGATACAGATGAGGTCACAAGTTTAACTTTTGACCTGATGAGGCTCAGGTCCCTCCAGGTGCTGTGAGTATAAAGACTGCTCTGCCCTGTCTACAGAGTATGCTCCATCTAGCCCTGGAATACTCTTCCTTCTCCTCATGTGCTCCCTTATCCCTTGTCCAGCCATTCTGATGACATTGGCCTTTCTGGTTTTCCCTTTTGAAATTCCAAGTTGTTTCTTGTCATGGCTAAGGTAAGAAACAAGCAGTTTCTTATCCTGGAATTTTCTTTTTTTTTCTTCTTCAAGAATTTATATTTAATTTATTTATTTGGGGAGAGAAAGAGAAAGAGGGAGAGAGAGTGAGAAGCAGATAGAGAGAATAGAAGTTCCAGGGCCTGTAGCCACTGAAAACAAACTTCAGACACATGTACCACTTTGTGCATCTGACTTACATGGGTCCTGGGGAATCAAACCTGGGTCCTTAGGCTTTCCAGGCAAGTGTCTTAAGTGCTAAACCATCTGTCCAGACCTTACCTTGAAATTTTTTATTCCAGAATTTTTCTTTTTTTCATTCTGGTTTTCTTTTATTTAAATTATGCCACCATAGTGTGACATTCTCTGCCTACCTACAGTTCCCTGTCATCATCCATCATAGCGGCCTGTTCTTTCACTTATAGCACTGAGTACTCAGGACATTACTGATTTGCATACTTGTTTAACCGTAAGATTGTCAAGAGAGAGTAGAAGAGAGAAATCATGCTTATTTATTTGATTTCTGTTCAACATACCTATAAAATTGGCATTGGCAATGAAAGGAATAAAGGAATGAATGCGTTATAGAGCTGGATAGGTGAGTGAGGGGTAGAGAAGACCTAGCCCAGATCATGGGGAGGCAGAAAGCACCGGAGTATCCTACCCAGCATATCAAAATCCTTTCTTAGCACAGTATCCTAACACACTGGGATTCATGGTTGAAACACCCTCGATTTGACATCTTCATGGGAATTTGAGGAACTGGCAACACAGATTTAACCAATTCAAATTAATGGGTAAGAAATCCAGCTATTGACTGGATTGATTAAACCAGTGCCAATGGACTTTTTAGATTTAAGATATATATTTTTCTCTGGCATTGGGGATAAAACCCAGGGCCTCACACATTCTAGGCAAGAGTTCTACCACTGAACTATATCTCCAGCCCTAAGATAATTTTTAAATTAAAATGTTTACAGCAATTTTGTGGAATGTGTAATCCTTTCATTTAAGGCCTTACCAAATAAAAAAATACTTTGCTTCTTTAATAAACTGCATGGTATCTATAATATTTGCTATTTTATTTAGATAATTTTGGCAGATGAATGTTGCTAATGTCCTATCTGATGGGCAGCTAATAAGAATTACGTATTATGCTGATGTTCAGTTTTTCAATACTAAGAAAACAAAAATACATCCTGGCCCAGGAATAGTACTCTGGTGGAAGCATAAAATATCAAGAATCTCAAATGCAGCCATGAGACTCTTTTATAATAACCATACAGAAGATAAGTGCTAGCCTCTCGCCCAAAACATCCAATAAATTTATTGAAAATGAAGTTTAGTATGAATCCCCAGGACTCTAAATTGTTGGATAATTTAAAAATATCTCCACATAATTTGAAGCATATTTTACCCAAGACATGAAAAAATAAAGGGCAGTGACAAAGATTTGGACAATATTTAAGGTTTGTTTCTTTATTTGCTCCAAAGTATAAATCACAAGGTCTAGCTGGTGGGATAAACTTTGAACAGAGAAGTAGATTAAAAGATCCAAACTAAGTGCCTTTCTTCTCGATTTATTTTTTAATAACTGTAGAAAGGTCACCAGTTGACAACATTTTCTATAATGATCAGTGTTGCACTGTAATATATTACCATATATTATTAATTAGTTGTTTGCAAAGCATTGGAAAAGCCCTGAATCCGATTACTACCTGCTCACTGCAATTTTCCCAGCATATTTCTTACTTTCTTCTCCTTGGAATGGGAACTGATGGGTTGTTCAAGCATAGAATCTCAGTTATCAGCCACCTGCTGTGGGACTAAACATCCATTAGGAAACTGTGATAATTGGACATGTGTCAGCAGTAGCGATTTAGTCCCAAGACCCCCCAGAAGATGCACAGTGTGCCCATGTTCACCTCCTGCAGTCTCCTGAGAGGTTTTCACTCTCAATTATGTTGCTTGACGTGCGTAGGGGAGGAGGTAGTCATGCTGAATGCCATCCCTACCTGGTTACTACCAAGCCCTGCACTGTTCTTCAGTTCTGATTCCACAGCTCACAACTATATTCCATTTTAAAAATCAAAATCTTGTAAACATTTTTGCTGTTATAGGAACTGACTTTTGTTTAGCATGCACTTACCAGTTTTGCCATCTGGGAATCTGAAAGATTTCAGAATTAAAGTTTAAACTTGGGGTAGGAATAAAAAAGGATAGTCTGAAATACTTGTACTATGAGGGTTTCTTTGTGCTTTTTATCAAGACATTTATGAAGAGCATGAGAGTATTTATAAAATATTAGAAGAATGGAAAGATTCTTATATCTTATGGCTATATCATCTGTTATATTTTCCATTAGAAGATATTTATATATGTGACGGCTACTTAAAATTTCTTGTGACCATACACTGTTTTTTGTATGCAACACATATACGATTGACCTAGGGAGCTCTTACCCTGTGTCTGAGGAGCAGGACAGACTAGCCCTGAGCCATTCTTCTCTTGTTGGCACCCTGACCTTTTCTCAGGAACAGCGTCAATTTCTGAAAGGCTTTGCTGCAGGCTGTGGTGTGCTTTTAACCACAGAGCACTTTGAGGCTAATCTGCTCAAAAAAAGGAATCCAGTGCATCCTCCACTCCTCATTTAACTGTAGGATTAAGGGGTCCTAGTCACAGCAGCAATTATTTTTATGCTTTCAATGGTATGTTTAATTAACTATTGAGTATTGTTTCCTTCTCTACATAAGACAAAGTTACCTCCATTAAGTAAGCCAAACTGCTTAAGAGACAAAAGTTAATTTGTGCATTCCCCTGTTCTTCTAGCAATTTATTATCCTTGAAAACTAAGCATCCTTCTATGACTACATTAATTTCACAAGGACTTTTTTTTGTTCACTAACCTCAACTCTTCCTCTAATTCCTTTGCCAATTTTTTGATTAAGGCAATTGCCAAGTGTATGCAGTATATAACTCAGAAAATAGTTCAGATTATCTTCATTATTAGGAGAAATGGAAAACCTACTCTCTGTTTTTTTCTTCTGTATGCAATACAATGCAAAACTTATTAAAAAGAAACACAAGTCTTCTTAAAAGCTCAACACAAGAAAGATTAAGCAGTGTATGACCCTTTGAAGGCAGAAGGAAAACCAAGAAATAATGAAAATCAGCTTTTAGATTAAATTATTATAATAATGGTACTTATTTTACATTTGTCTGCAATGGAACAAAAATTTCAATTACATTTACATTGTAACCTCATAGAACTATTGCTTTCTCCTGTCACAACATGCCTCCGTCCAATCATGTCAACCTATCAGTTGGAGAATGGTAAGAAAAATGGCTGAAACCAGATCAATTTTTCTCCATTCAATAAAGAATGCACCGTGGTTCTTTTTCCTTACTTTTGGAAGAAAAGAATCACACACAAAAAAAGGAACCTTTAAAGAAATGCAGAAATGACTGTGCACCACAGACACTCACACACAATGTAAAAACAGCTGCCTCCACCAAGTGCTTTGTATGAATCTTAAATCACAAATCAAATACTTCTCCAGTTATCAAAACTTAAGCATATCCTGTGCTTAATGTTTCATGTTGTAAGCCAACTTCAAAAGCAACATTGAAATTTAAAATTAAAATACCCTGTAAAACAAGTCAAGTCCAATTATTTCTACTCTTCACTCACACCTCAGGTATTTCACATCATTTAAACATGTACACAAGCAACTTTCTACATTTTACACATTTGTCCCGTGTTTATTTTGTGGATTAGTTCTGTGAGGGGTGACAGGGACAAAACCCCTGCCTGGGGAACTCCAGAAGAGTCCTGGCCTTCTGAGCCACTCTCAGGATATTTGGAATTCCCAAGACTCTCATAATGTCCTCTGCACTTCCTTTGGGAAGATGGCTCAGGAGAAGAACCATTACGTACTCAGATCTTTGTCTAAAAGTCAGTAAATATTTCTCACTTGACAGCTGTCACCAATTCTCATTCCCAAACGTTGTTTTTAAACTCTGAAACAAATATTCCTTAATTTTAGTACTTTTATTGCCACTGGCCACCTCATTTCCTGTTGACAGATTTGAATTTTTTTTTTTTCTATTTTTAAAGAAATGGATTCAGACACTACTAGAAATCTTGGGGCAAACAATGAATCTAGTTGCCATAAACCAATGATTTTGGGGCCCACACAGTTGAGATCAAGTCTTTCATATTTGTTGGAAGCTTTTGGATTCTATGATACATTATTACGGATATTTTATTAATGATTATAATATACTCACAGATTTTTCACATGTTCATAAGGCTTTGACAAGAAGTTAGAAGTTTGTTTTTCTTTTGAAAGGATAAAATTGAACCTTAGGATAATGGGTAGAAATGATTCTTTGAAGACAAAAAAAAAAAAATTGTAAGTGAAGTAAAAAGAGGAGTAAAGAAAGAAAAAAAAAAGTAGCTAACATATTTCAACCACCTTCCACGTGCCCGGCACAGTGGTCTTCCTGCTACATATGTGGTCACATATCATTAACGCTCTCAATAGTATGTGAAGTAGGGTCTGTTATCGTCAGACAAAGCATAGCCTGCTCAGAGTAATCCTGACAGCAAGGAGACAACTGGCATTTAAACCTGAGAATCTTGGATAACCAGCAACAGCGTCTCCCAGTGGGGCTTCTCCAGGGGCCTGCTGTTTCCAGTTACATCAAGCATCATTGGAAACAGAAATCTCAGTCTCAGAAACACAACAACACTCAGTGACTGCACAGAAAATTCATGAAAAGAGGAGGAAAGGAAAGGGGAGGACAGCAAGAAAGAGAGGAAGGGAAGGAAAACTGTATCCCACTTTGCTCCAACTATCTTTATCAATTGCATTCTTCATTTTGATGCTCTTTTTTCTTTCTTCTGTTTTCCATGAAGTTTTTTTTTTTAAATAAAAAATACCTTAACTTAATCTACCTAATTTCTGACATCTTTTTCTATAAATTCTGTATTTTTTTTTAATTTCAGGGAATGTAACATAATTAGATTATTAAAAAGCCATCACTCAAATAAGAATTTAGTCCAGGCTGACACATTCTAATTTTAGTGTAGCTCACAGAACAGTTTTTATTGACTACTCTTGTCTTAAGTAACAGGAATCTGTAATGCGTTGGATGGGCTCAGGGCACAATAGTTTTATGAGGGAAGCACGCATGTGTGGCACAGCTGAATGGACATGAGGGCCCTCTAGACATTTCTCAAGTTTCTCTTGGAATAGAAGTGGCATGTGAATTTTAAGATGCCAGTTTTATTCAAGGGCTATCCCGTGCATTTGGGAATGCCTTGGCAGGAGGGCCAGCTATCATCTGGCCTATATCTGCTATTGTTCTAGGATTCTAAAGACCTAGTAAATCTCAGATGACGCAAAGACATCCATATCCTGTGAACTTTGACAGAGGCATGCAATGAACAGAAAAACAGTACACATCAGTTCGGTGCCCCGCATGTAAGATTTGGGGTCCCAATGTGTATTGTAGAATACAATGCATCATGCATTGATGGGCTCTATTTTCGCTCACAAAATAGACCATTTAAACTATTTAATGTTTACTACAGGCTATCAAAATGAATGCAATTCATTTAACATTTATTATAATCATTAAAATATACAGTTTCCTGTGCTGGTGCGATAGCTTAGTGGTTAAGGCATTTGCCAGCCAAGCCAAGGGACCTCAGCTTGATTCTCCAGGACCCATGTAAGCCAGATGCACAAGGTGGTCATTTGCAGTGGCTGGAGGCCCTGGTGCATCCTCTCTCTCTCTCTCTCAATCTCTCTTTTGCTCTCTCTGTCTGCCTTTTTCCTTATCACATAGATAAATAAAAATAAAATATTATACACACACACACACAAACACACAGCTTTCCTTCCAACAATGGACTAGTGATAATAACCATCAATCCACAGTGAACAAGAAACTAGCCATAAAATGTGGTGCTGAGTTTAAAGTCATTACCACTGAGCTATTAATCATCTCAGATCTTAAACACTTGAGCACACTTTAATGTCTATATGCAATAGAATAGCAAATAAAAGATATGAGGATTAATAAAATAATTTCTACAAGATTTAAAGGTATGGACACATAAAAAGGTATCTTTTGTGCTGCATGGGCAGATGTACTAGAAACATTCCATTCTGAATACTCTTGGAATAGTAGCAAGGTCTTGGTTATGTTGCATAAGCCCATCTTCAGATAGTGATTCTCCCTCCTTTAAATTTATTACACATGCATATTAGAATGAAAAGGTTTATATTAAGTTGGATGTTTTCTGACATATTTTGCTTGACCTTATCCCAACTACAACAATTTCTTTCATTCACTTTCAGAGTTCTTACAAAGACTATATGAAATTTTATTATATATATACACACACACATATATGTATATATATTCATCCTTTCTTACTTTTACAGCCTTGCTTCTGCTCTGCTCATCCCAGGGAAACCGTTTAACTGAAGGTCTCCAACTTCCAAACTAAATCTCATCATCTTACTATTTCTCCCACCTATCCACTCACTTCTTCAGTGTTTCACCCCACTCATCATTTTTGATCCATTTTTTTGCTTTGGCTCCCAAGACATGATACACCTTGGTTCTCTCCTGTATCTCTGTTCTTCACTTTCCATTGGTTGTACTGGCTCTACCTTCTAAATATAAGGCTCTACCATTGTTTTCTCTTTAGACCTCCTTTTTCCTTCTTTCCTTTGGACAGTCTTACTCAGTTCTCCCTTTGATATCAGTGACACCTGCGTCTCTATCCCCACTCTCAACCTTCTTCAGATTTCAGTTAGATACATGACTCATGTGAATCTTTTAAAAAAATATATAAATATTTATTTATTTATGAGAGAGTGAGAGAGATAAAGAGGCAGATACAGAGACAGAGAGACAATGGGCATGCCAGGGCCTCTAGCCAATGCAAACAAACTGCAAATACATGGGCCACTTTGTGCATCTGGCTTTATATGGGTACTGGGGAATATAACTTGAATCTTTAGACTTTGTAGGCAAGCTCCTTAACCTGAGCAATCTCTCCAGCCTATATGTATCTTAAAATCTAAAACATTTTATTGGGATAAAGAAAATGTGTTGCACATCCTCAAGGGACTAACTTTTTAGCCATGAAGAAAAGTAAAATTTGTAGAAAAATAGGTGGAACTGAAAATTGTCTTAAGTGAAGTGCTCCAGATGCAGAAAGTGACTGAAAGACTGTGTTTTCCTCTCACGTCTGAATACTAGCAATTGATTGTGTGTTGGGGGGCAGGGGGTGAGGGCAGTATAGGTCATGAAGCTAGAAAGAGGACCATGAGGGAGAAGAGAGGTCTTAAGAGAGGGTTAAGGAAGAGGTAGGAGGATCGCTGTAAGTTCAAAGCCACCCTGAGACTACATAGTGAATTCCAGGTCAGCCAGGACTAGTATGAGCCCCTACCTCGAAAAAAAAAAAAAAAAAAAAAGAGGGTTAAGGAGAAGAAAACTTAAGAAGGAAATAGGATGCATGTGATATGAAAGCAGAAATGAGGGAGAGAACAGGAGGGAAAAGGGGAGTGGGAGATAGGAGTTAGGAGAAGAGAATCAATAACAACATATGAAAATACCAAAATAGGGCTGGGGAGATGGCTTAGCGGTTAAGCGCTTGCCTGTGAAGCCTGAGGACCCCGGTTCGAGGCTCGGTTCCCCAGGTCCCACGTTAGCCAGATGCACAAGGCGGCGCACGCGTCTGGAGTTCGTTTGCAGAGGCTGGAAGCCCTGGCGCGCCCATTCTCTCTCTCTCCCTCTGTCTTTCTCTCTGTGTCTGTCGCTCTCAAATAAATAAGTTTTAAAAAATTAAAAAAAAGAAAATACCAAAATAAAACCCAATATTTCATCTGCTTAATTTTGAAAGTAATTAAAAAAAATTAAACCACGCAAAATGCGTCAGTGAACATCATCACAGTCAGCTCTTCTAGCTTTCTTTGTATTTAAAGGGGCCATACTCTGCCCTCTGCATCTAAGCACAATCCTTCTGCCATGTTTTCTCCCTGGTGCTGTGAATCTGCATCCTGCACTTCTGCAGCTCGGTCAGCGTGCTCCTGCGCATCGCTGTCAAGGTACAGGCTGAAACATCCGGCCCCGCCCCGCCCACTGCCTGCACGACTGCTCTCACACTGAAGACTGGCATTCCGACGTTTTCCCAGGGTCTCTTTCTGACCAAGTCTCTCTCTCTCTCTCCCATCTCAGCCTCAAGTTAATACTTTTAGCCATAACCATTAAAATTCCCCACAAGTCTTAGCAATAGCTAGTATAAGCTACAAAATCCACATGTAAAATTATAATTTTTTTTTTTAATGAATCAATTTAACTTCTGGTGAAATGTTAACTCCTTCAAGAGTCAGAGGACAGAAACCTTGTGGACAGTCTGCCTCAGTGTCCTTTGCTGGGGAGGTTTCAGAGGGGAGGCTATCTCTTCCGTGTTCCCTGCTGCCCCTTCTGCGCTCAAGGCTGGCAGACTCCCTTGCCCACTCAGTCAGAGCTGCATTCAGAACTGCGAAGGAGATAGATCTGTGCTGTTGAGTACTTACCCTCTATGTGGTTCTGGTGACAGGAAGATCTAGATAGAAAGGCCTCTCCTTAGGATACTCTTCATCATCCAACTCCCTCCCCCATCCCATCTGTCTTGTAATTCAAGGAGAACTGGGAAGATAGGGGGGAAATGTAACTGGACATTATTTTCTGACTTGTGTTGATGCTGTAACAACCTTGCTCCCTAGGTCCTTAGAAGAGAGCTCTGTGATGTTGACTGCATGGAAAGAAGAGAAGTGTGGCTGGAAAAGGAGGAAAGAAGCAGAGGGTCACATTCCAACACGTATCATTCCCTGGCAGTGTCAGACCATAAAGACCACCGAGGGACCTCCCTCACATGGAGGTTTCTTCCTGACTGGGCCTGGTAAGGAATTGACTGCTGTGCTGATTGTCTATTTTGTTTTCTTTTACCCTTTAAACTTTGTTCATTTGCATGTAATACCTGCTTTTGGCTTTTCCATATATTTTGTTTGGGTTATACAGTTTTAAATCTTAAAAAAAAAAAGAAAAGAAAAAAGGTTTTTCAGTGGAGATAGCATTCACATAAAATTGGCACTTTCTAGTTTCTAGGGGAAAAAAAAAAAAAAAAAAACATGAAAACTTCCCAAGGTCAGGAACTCAAGGAAAAGTGACTTAAATGGAGATTGTAGGAACAGGCAAATGTATAGGGAGATGAATGAGGAAGACAAAAACCAACTTAACATGGTCTGTGTGCTGGGCAACTACACACACACACACCACACACCCCACACACTCCATTTCAAACTTGTAGTGAGGGAAGTTAGAATTCATTTTCCACATTTAAAAAGGGAGGGAAGCATAGTTGGCCAGAAGCACTCTGCTGGGGTAGAGAAAATTTTATCCTAAAATCATAGGCTGTTGCAAGTGAATCTCAGTACAAGAACTGGGCACCTTCCCCATATTAAGCTCATAGTCAGGAAGGCCCATGAGGCTTCTTAAATAATGTGGGTTATTGCCAAAGCACTTGGCTACTGTCCAGAGGTAGATGGTAGGACCCTATTGCTGAAGACACCACTGGCTTGTTAGGAGATTGAGGAAAGAAGCCAGAACTGAGATAGAAAGCAGCTCCCTGCCAACTGGTTGTCACAATCTTGGACAGTGCTATGTAAACTGCAGGGGAATAAAAGTCACCAACAGTGTGGATAAACAGTGGATGCTACAGTCTATGGAATCAACCAGCCAAATAATATGCACTCATAGGTGCAATGCTGGCACATGTGACATGGGGCAATCAACTGCTCTCAGATTTGATATGAGACATATTCAGTGGGTGGGAATTCATGTTTGGTACTGAGCACCAAGTCAAAACTCCATGGCTTGGAGAGTCACAGACCATAGAGGCAAGTTTACACTGTTCTCTGGCTAAATGGAGGAGTTACACCCAGCAAACGTCTTCTAAATGTACATTTCCCCCTTTGATCAATACTGCTCTTGCTCTGAGAGTACCTGCTTTTCACGGATGATGGGATCTGGGGAGATTCAAGACCTGTCAAAGAGTAGAAAGAGAAAGCCAAATAGCTGGCATGAGATTAATCATCTTGGTCACACCTGCCAGGGCCCAGAAAACATTACAGAGGAAGGGGTTACATAGAGTGCTGTCTCACTATTATCCTGAGAAATTTCTCTAGAGAAATATTGGAAGACACTGAGGAGACACAAAACTCATAAAAGCAGAAAGTAAGAGGCTGCTGAGAGCTCAACACAAAAGTAGACTTCTAACACATCCTTCCAGGTTCAGGGATCACTGCAGAAGAGGGAGCAGAAAGAATATTAGAGCCACAGGGTGGGAAGGTGTACTCTTAGACATAGTCTATTCCACAAAGATGGACTGGTGTATCCATAAACCCCACAGAGACCTATACCCCACTGAAGGAGGCCTACAGGGGGTGGGACTGGGAGAGAGAGGGGACCTAGTAGGATAGCTCAGCGGGAACATGACCATGACCAATTTGTTATAATTTAGTATATATTAATGTTTCCAATAAAATCTTCCAGTTCTTTCCCAGGACTCTATGAAAAGTCAGTGAATGACAGATTCATAAAGAAGCCTGCATCCCTTGGGAGGAAGCCACTTCATAAATAGGAGAATTGCTAGAAGATAATTTCACCCACTGCCTCTAAATATCTGTGGTACTTTTCAGAAAGCAATGGACAGAGGCCAAAAAAGGAAATAGAACCAGTGTGAACGGTGGCTGCTTGATGCCTCTTCTAAGCTGGTTTCCTATTGTGAGAGGATTCTCACTGCCTAGGAAGTGAAATCAATGAGCTCTAAGTGCAAAGAGGACAGATGTGTCTAAAGGCTACAAATCCTTCTGTTATTTGGAGTGCTTCTGCTTGCCATTAACATTGCTATTTCCCTTCCAAGGACTACAGAAGCCTCCTCGACAGAAACCATATATGTACTTGATATTTTACATCAGATCACCCTGGTAATTTCCAAGATGGGGGAGTACCTGCTGAGGAAGTATACAGTAAGTTATATGACAGTGGATCTCCAGAAATGTACAATACAGCAATTTTCTTCCTAAACACAAGTGTGTTTTATGACATAGTATCATTGTTATACAACAAAACTATTCTCTCTCCAAAGGTTCGCGCTTTTCAGTTACTGGTTTCAGTTCCTCACTTTCCTTTTAAATATAATTAGTTTCTTTAATAATGACCAATAAATCAGTCCCTTCATTTCCTTGGTGTTCTTGCTCTTCTCTGTAGTCCATCCAATTGCTTTATATATGTTTAGTAATGTGTAAACCAAATTTTAAAAATGTACTATTTCAATAGAGTCTTTTGCCCTAATTCCAAATGTAATATAAAACCTATGAATTCTCTGTAAAGCACTTTCAAAAATTAAGAAAGAAAAATCATTAAAAAGGAAACAATGAGAGAGATTATTATGATCTTATAATATTACATTGAATATTATTTATGAATAAATGTGAAGGCCAAGATATTTCTGGGGATATTTTTGTTCTCATTTTAGCATGTGAAATCTTCCAGTTATATCTCAAGTCCTAAGCTTCTGACCAGGGTCTCATAGACATTGGATTAATTTCTTAAGTAATTCACACCTGCTTGTTCCACTAAATCATGAAGTATCGTTCATTCCAAACTGTCTGGTGTAGGAAGTTACGCACCTCAAGTCAATTTGCTGCTTCTTGGACCCCTGCTGTCACCGTTTTTCTGAAAGAAGATGAACCACATCCCATGGCCTAACAGCCTTGACTTACAGTCCATCTATCTGGATACCAGTAGCTACACTGAACTTCACTCATTTTTGTTGGTTCACTCTGTCACTGGCCTCAGTCTCCCACCTTTATTTTCTCATGATGGATGAACAATTATATCATTGTTGCTATTGTCAAAATACTATAGTGTGGTAGTTTGAACGTGAATATGTTCTCCCCTCCATAGCGTCAGGTATTTAATCTTCCTGCATAAGTCTCCAGCAGCCTGTTGGAGAGGGAGTGTCACTGAGAACAGATCTGATTCCAGCCCCAAAGTGTAGAAAAAAAATACACTTTCAGCTGCTGTGAATTTAAGGCCTGAAGCTTATTCTGTACTGAGACTCTACCTCAAAAAGAGAGAGAGAAAAAGAGAGAGAGAGAGAGAGAGAGAGAGAGAGAGAGAAAGGAAGGAAGGAAGGAAGGAAGGAAGGAATGAAGGAACGAAGGAAGGAAGGAAGGAAGGAAGGAATGAAGGAACGAAGGAAGGAAGGAAGGAAGGAAGGAAGGAAGGAAGGAAGGAAGGAAGGAAGGAAGGAAGGAAGGAAGGAAAGAAGGAACGAAGGGAAAAGAAAAAAACAGGTTAAATTATGCTGGGTTTTTGCTTGTTGCCTTTTGGTGTTTGCTGGCTGTTTGGTGGTTTCTTTCTCTGCTTGGATCTACAAAATGGAGCCAGCTTCTTCTGCCAATGATGGAATCTCTGCTGGGTCTGTTAATAAGCTTGAAATACATCTCTTCTTCCATAAACTGTTTGGCTGGATGTTCATTGCAGCAATGTGGAGATGACTGTGACAGATGGTCATTAGCTTAAATTTTATTCTAACTTAAAAGGTAGTCCTTGGTGTTAAAGAAAAATCATTTGCCTGGTGTGGTGGCACATGCTTTTAATCCTAGCACTTGGGAGGCAGAGGTAAGAAGAGCACTGTGAGTTCAAGGCCAGCTTGAGACTACATACTGAATTCCAGGTCAGCCTGGGCTAAAACAAGACCCTACCTCAGAAAGCCAAAGTCAAAAACAGAAAAAAAAAAAAAAAGAAAAAAAAAAGACAAATTATCTCTGACATTAGAACTTTCTTTTTTTTTTAAATTTATTTATTTGAGAGCGACAGACACAGAGAGAAAGCTAGAAGAGCTGACTGTGATGATGTTCACTGACGCATTTTGCGTGGTTTAATTTTTTTTATTACTTTCAAAATTAAGCAGATGAAATATTGGGTTTTATTTTGGTATTTTCTTTTTTTTTAATTTTTTTAAATTTATTTATTTGAGAGCGACAGACAGAGAGAAAGACAGAGGGAGAGAGAGAAAATGGGCGTGCCAGGGCCTCCAGCCTCTGCAAACGAACTCCAGACGCGTGCGCCCCCTTGTGCATCTGGCTAACGTGGGACCTGGGGAACTGAGCCTCGAACTGGGGTCCTTAGGCTTCACAGGCAAGCGCTTAACCACTAAGCCATCTCTCCAGCCCTGACATTAGAACTTTCTAGAAATATTCATCTTAAAATACAAGAAACAAAAGTGTTATTTCAGTAATAACCTTGACTTCTTTGACCTAAAGAATAGTATAACTGGCTGAGATGAAGCCCATAGAATTATACTGCTTGCTGGAATCACTGGTTTCACCACGTATAATAGAATACTCCTATGGGTCAGGGATCTGGAATGTCCCCCAGAGGTTCATACATTTAAGAATGGACTGCTAGTCTATGGTATACTAGGAGGAGGTGAAATCTTTGGGAGGCAAGGCCTAGTGGCAGGTCATGGATAGTATGCCCTTGAAGATACTAGAAAATGTCTTTCCTCCCTTTCAGTTTTTCCCTGGTGGCCATGATGTGAATGAGCAGTTTTGTCCCACCTTGTGTTCCCTAGCTCTGATGTTCTGTTTGAACAGAAGAGATGGGCCAAGGGACCATGAATGAAAACCACTGAAACTATGAGTTAATATAGATCTTTATTTCATTTGATTATCTCAGGTATTCAGTCACAGTGATGGTCTGAATCAACAGATGCTAAGCTGCTTTGTTTCTTTGTTTCCATACCTTGAAAATTTATAATCACATTTAGCTTACGAGCCTGTGAGATTCAATAAGCACAGAAATTTGAAACACTGTTATTTTATGAATAGAAAGCTATGTCACCTTTAAAGAACTGTAAATCCTTAACTAAAATGGCAAGGTGTGGCACAAAACTCTGTTTAGCTCCCCACCAAAATGACTGGAACTTCAGGCATGTTGGTTTCTAGTTAGAAAGTAAAAACATGGGCTGGAGAAATGGCTTAGAGGTTAAGGCACTTGCCTGCAAAGCCTAAGGACCCAGGTTTGGTTCCCCAGAACCCACTTAAGCCAGTTGCACAAGTTGACACATGTGCACAAGGTCGTGCATGCACTCAAGATGGCACATGTGTCTGGAGTTTGATTGCACTGGCCAGATGCCCTGGCATGCCAATTCTATCTCATAAATAAAATAAATAAAGATATTTTTAAATGATTTTAAAAACATACTCAGACACGGAAAAAGGGAAATCATTAAGATATAGGTGTTTTCTAGGCTAGTAATTATTCTGTGTAAACTTTGAACCAATCATTAGAGACTTGCATGCCATTAATACAGTCTAGAATATTATTCTTAGGCTTACAATGGAGCCACTTGGGGCTGTCATACATTGCATAAGTAATCACTTGTGTTAGGCTGGGTTTTCATAGGTTATATACTACTTGGAACCTTGTATTTAGCAGAATAAGATATATAACATCAAAGTAAACATTTGTGAAAACACACAAATGTTTAACAATCTGTCTGTCTATCAATCATCTATTATCTATCTATCTATAGCAGGTCTTTCTTAAGTTTTAAAAGGGTAGTTAAATAAATAAAAATTTTGGAAGAGTGTCTGACAAAATACTTTTTTACTTTGCTATATCTTTCTATATGAAAGTAGCTTTGTATAACCTTTAAGACTTATGCAATTTCTTAAACTAAAGTAAAAGATGAAAAATATTTTGTAGTATAGTTCCAACTCAAATTGGAGAAATGCACTTAATAAAAAATTGAATATTTTGGTCTGGAAAGGATCTATGAAAATAATGAAATGTAAATGAAAATAATCTTGCCTTGAAATCTCCGCCTAATGTTGTAAATTAAGTACTGGCTTTCCAGAGACTAGTCTACCTGAAATACTATATGCCTCCAAGTGTTCACTCTGCAAGACCCTGATTTCTGAGTCATGCCTAATTGCTCTCCTCAGTGCACACAGAGAACTAGGATGACATAAGAAGTAGGTCTATGGCAGACCACCAGCTGTTTGACCTTGACTGGAGAGCTGTTTTACCCTTCTCCCTGAAGATTCATCCTGACAGCCTGTTTTATACAGCTCTCACTCAAAACCACCTCAAAGCCTTCCTTTCATACAGAGTACTGAGAAATAGATTTGTAAAAGTGAAGGGCACCCTAATAAAACTTTCTGATTCTAAACTTTAAAGTCATGATGATGGTTGACAAGATATTATTGTCCATTTTGATATAGTTAGTCACTGACCTTAATTATGTTCTGGTTCTTAGATCCCCAAACAGTAAGAAATGGCATTTTATCCACAGTGGTAGGAAGACATAGGACGTGTTCATGGTATTTTAGGGAAAGTGTAGAAAGGGAACTGTTTAGGGTTTTTCAAATACATTCATAACATTTTGCTGAACTGATTGAGACTTACAAATCCTAGCTATTGGTAAGCATAAAAGTGCACTAGTTCGTTGGTTACATAAATGATGATAAAGTAAGTTTATGGACTCCTCTAACTTTAGATATTATACTTTTCATTTTATAACCTATCATGTTACTATTATATTGCTTCCAAACACAGTCCATTGGAAAATATGTAAAGATGAATTAAAGAAAAGCAGGTATTTAGCCAGATGTGGTGGCACACGCCTTTAATCCCAGCACTTGGGAGGCCAGAGGTAGGTGGATTGCCACGAATTCAAGCCCATCCTGAAACTACATAGTGAGTTCTAGGTCAGCTTGGACTAGAGTGAAACCCCACCTCAGAAAACCAAAAGAAAAACAGAAGCAGGCCTTTACATTGCAATAATTTTAATGTTTTGCTATATGGATTGTTGTAAATTTAAATTGTAGAGGGTTATTAACATCTATTGAGTTAAGTCAGAAATTATTTAGTCAAAAATTTAAAAGCTATTTAGTGACCATGCATTATTTTCCCTTGGTTGGCCATGGCCATATTAGGAGACTGAAAGACATAATTATTTCATCTTAGGACTGGACATGGTAGTATATGCCTATAATGCCAGAACATGAGGGTTAAGGCAGGAAGATTGTAAGTTCAAGGGCTGTCTGGGCTATAGTAGCAAGATCTTGTCTCAAAAACAAAATGAACCAAACCAAAAAGAAATCTCATCATTTGGATTTTAATGCATGATGGAAACTCATTTCTCATTAGACTTTGTAAGTCTCCATTATAGTAATTACTGCAATTATAATTAATTTGCTAATAATATTAACCCTTTCCCACCAGTCCCAGAGCTCTATAAGAAGAGCAATTATTTTTATTGTAATCAGCTCTGTATTGACATATAAAAATGCCAATAATAATGATGAGCTAATTTTTTGTTGAGTACTCATATTTAGCCTTGGTTTAAGTACTTTGTATGTCTTACTTTCTTAAAAAATATTCTTATGTATTTATTTATTTATTTTACAAGGAGAGAAGGTGAGAGAGAAAGAGAATAGGTGCATCAGGGCCTCTTGCTGAAACTGAACTACAGATGAACGTGCCACTGTATGTAACTGCTTTAGACAGGTACTGGGGAATCAACCTGGAGCTGCCTAGCTTTGCAAGCAATCACCTTTAAGCACTGAGCCATCTCCCCAGCCCTACACGTATTATTATTTATTTCATTTAATTATATTTGTTGAGTTCAAAAGCATATACATTTATAATGAATCAAGAAACTCTAAATTACACAGAGAAACTCCTGGCATCCCAAAGTAAGAAAGGCTCATAAACTTCAGCTACTCTATATAAATGATAAAACCAATGCTCAGGGAGACAGAAACACCTATTTAAAGCAATAGAGAGATATCAGGAATGTGGACTTTCTGATGAGTGTTGTGTGCTGGGGACAGAAGGGCTGGGAGATGGACAGAATTAATCACTCTGGCAGGTAGTTTTCTTACATGAACTTATTCTTCATCGCTCACGTATGCAACCACAAACCCTCAGGATACCTACCTTTCACCGTTGTGAAGTGGCATAGGTACCAAGACAAGGAGGAAATGTAGAGAGAAATGTGCCGTCCACAAGAGTGTTACGAGGGTGTGGCCAGTGAGAAGATGGAAAGTAGTCAAAGGAGGAAGTGGTTTTATTTTCATAGACAATAGTGAAATCATTTACTTTAGCATAACCATGCCCTCTCAGAGGTAAAAATAGGTTTTAATATAAAAGAGAAGTATTTGTATCTTCCTTAGACATCAATTTTAAATTAGCAAATCAATGCCTGGGAGAAATCTCATTTCAGGAACACTGGAAAAAAAAATCACTATACTTGTCAGTCTTACTCCCTGGACACTAGCCACAGATGGGTGAGATCATTTGTACATTCACTGGACAGATATTTATTGAATATTTATGTGTCAGACAATCTGTTAGACATGAGAATACAGGGGAAATAAATTCAAAACGTTATCCATTTGTTTGTGTGACAAAATTTAACATATTGCTGACTCTGATCTTTTTATTTTTTTCTTTTTCTTTCTTTTTTTTTGAGGTAGGGCCTCATTGTAACCCATGCTGACTTAGAATTCACTCTGTCTTCTCAGGGTGGCCTCAAACTCATGGGGCTCCAACTACCTCTGCCTCCCAGCTGCTGGGATTAAAGGTGTGTGCCACCACACCTGGCTGAGTCTGATCTTTTGGCTGGGCAATACTAATTTTGAAAGATTAAGCTTTAACTACCTTCTGGCCAGTGAGAAATACTTGTCTTATTGGGTCTATGCCCATCAGGAAGTATCCTGTTTGCATAGAGAGGCTGGGGCTAGACAGGGCCCTAGGAATGGACCTTGCAAGCTTCAGAGCAGGAGGTTTTGAAAGTGACCTAAAAACCCGATGGCTTCTCTTTTATCCCAGATTCAAACCCATGTTAAGGTATTTCCTTTCAATTGCAGACAGCTCCTGTGTTACCTTCAGTCAGATTCTCTAGCAGTCTTTAAAGCTGTGATCCCTGTCAAGTCTCATGACCTGGATTGTGACCCTGCACCTGATTAGAAGATGATGCTTAGAAATTATACTCTGAAAGTGGAGGTGGTGGCTTCAGTTTTGGTTGTGTTCCAAAAAGCTCCTTTTTCCCCCATAATGAAATGAATTCTGCCTCCAGCACCTCCTCCTTCTGGCACCTCCTCTTCTCTAAAATGGCAGAGGAAGGTCACCCCCCCCCCCCCATCCTATCTTTATTTTGCCATCTTCTTGGCTCCAACTCTGATTTCATGACCTCTGAGTTAATCCTTCTGTTCTTCCCATTAACAAGTGTAAGCAGGCTGACTTCAAACAGACTGCGATAGGTCACAAGGTTTAATGGACACAGCAATAATCATCTAAATTACATTTTTAGGCCTGATGGGGTAGACAGTAGAGGGTCACCCAACCACATTCCCAGTTAATCAGCAAGGCTGGTGTGTCCTCCAATGTGAATGTCTTGCCTTCCTTCCCTATGGGCAGCTCTTACTGACTGATTAACACAGGCAGCTGCTATAACTTTCTTCTCCCACAGTGTGTTGGTCCCAAAATGACATGAAAGCCAAATGTGGACACCACTCAAACAGCAGACGCACTCTTTCCATCCTCAGGGGATCATCTGCACTCTTGTAGATTATGAGCCACAACCCAACAGTTGTTGCTGATTTTCACGACCTGTTAACACTTAGGAATTTTCACATTAAAGAGCTTTCTCCTGTGTTGATTTCTGATAGCATCTAGCAAAATGCCATCACTGATTGCATATTTTTGATTGTTCCATGATTTTTAACTTTAAAATCAATCAAACATCATGGAATTACTCTAAAGACAAAATAACCAAAATAGTTGCACTTCTTAAAATTCAAACATAAACATTCTTTTGGAACTGGCAAAGGGAATATCATCATGAGTTGCTTTCACCATCCCAGTTTGGCTACATATTTCAGTTTATTATCAAAGAAAATAGTAGTCTTTCCCCAGACACAGTAGGATGGTATGATGGATTTAAAATTGAAATTCCCAAAAAACCCATGAACTGAAATAATTCAAAATTAATTAATATATCTGACATATGAATAGGATATAATATCTCTCATTTGTATAATAAATCATAACTTACAAAAGGCTTTGACATACAGTTTCATTTTGTCCTATTTACTTTTTTGGTGTATGTAAGGGGGTAGGTGGTATGAGTGTATACCATATCTAAGAATATTGTGCAGTTGCACATACCCCATGCACACACATCAAATGTTTGTTATTAGTCTTCTGCTTTGTGTCTTTTGAATTGTTTCACTGTCCCTGGAGCTGCTGTTGTCAGGCAGACTGGATGACCAGAATGCCCCAGTGATTCTCCTGTTTCCACCCACCGCAGGACTGGAATTACAGGCATGCATGGTGTTTTATATTGGTGATGTTGGGGATTGAACTCACATCCTTTTGCTTACATGGCAAATGGTGTTACCCACCCAGCTATCCCCAGCTCCCTTACTTTACTATTAATAACAATTCCGTAAATAGGTTGGGGAAAGCATCATCTCTGCTTTGCATATCTTAACAGTTTTCTGAGAAGCTAAGTGATATACTTAATGTTACTGAGATAAAACATGATACAGCCAGCACACAAATATATATATATATATACACAATATTTTGCAAAATGTGATATTCTGGTGGAATGCACTAGTGGTTTTTTTTTTTTTTTTTTTGCTTTGTTTAATGAAAGCTATTTGCTCAATACAGCCAAATGGCAGAGCTTGTAGGTAAATTGTGTTTACTCAAATTAGCATTCTAACATGAGTGAAATCTGATAGACTGAATTGATTCAATAAGGAGGAATTTGATTGTCAAAATAGCCACATACATTATAATGTTTTAAAAATATTGGATAGCTGTCAAGATCATGAAGTCTGTAAAAGTCAGATACATGAAATCATACTTTATGATGATGCCGAAGAGAGCAGAAACCTGAGAAACAAATGGAATAAGAATGATTCAAATAAAAGCCAGAATCAAATGAAATGGCTGACCTTCATAAATTCTAATCTTACAATATTTTAAGACATTTTCTGGATTATAAAACTATTTACTATTCTCTCATAGACACAGAAAAACAAAACGAAAAAGCAACAAGACTCGTTTAGCCCAAATGTGGGTGGCCCATGCAGGGGACAAGTGTAGGAAGTGGATATAACGAGTTTTGGAGATTTCAATCTGTAGTTGACTGGCTGTTGCTCTGGCCTGTGACAGTCTGGCATGGCTAGAGCATATAGAGGAAAAAGGCTGCTTAACACATGGGCAAGGAATGAGAAAAGAAGAAGAAACCAGATAGTCCCATGGTCTCCTTCAAGGCATGCCCCAGATCACCTATGTCCTCCCACAAGTATAAGCTCTATAAAGTTCCATCATCTCTCCATAGCAAGCTGGAACCAGTCCACATTAACAATACGGGTTTCTGAAAGACCCTGAAAATCCTAACTATGACAAATGAACAAAATATCTCCTTGGTGGCAATACCTAGCAACTAAACTTTCCACAAAGACAAGGTTTTACAAGAGATAAAGAATTATCCTTTTCTATCATACAAAGAAATGGGATACAGAACTGTATAGAAAACAGAGTGTATCTGACATATATAATCCTAAAAGCAGTTAATTTTATTTGAAAATAGAAACATGGGGCATAAGCTCAAAGGCTGTAAAAGCCAAAGTATAGTTCCTAGACCAGAGGCAGGGCATCCACAGCACCTGAGATGTTTTAGATGAGTATTCTTGGGCAACAGTCCACATCTCATTAAGTCACAACATGAGTTGGACCAGCAATATGCTTTAACAAGTCTCTAAGGAGATTTAAATGCATGATCAAGTTTGAGACTCACTAGCATAAATAAAGGCAGAGAGAGAGGAGGGATGTGAAAAAGTGATGGCAGCCTACACAGCAAGGGCAGTTCTGGCTTAAACGGTCCTGTGCCTTCAGGAAATGGATTCAAAGACCTACGATGCACATAAGCAACCAGAAATACTTTAACCTAGATGGAACTTAAGTGAACTCTAGAGGGTACTTGATGTCAATATATTCCCCAAATTTACTGTGACAAATAGCTCCTTTAAACCTTAGATCAAGTCACAGCAGTGGGCAGACCACATGGCATCTGGAAAGGACATGACCACAAGGCTCTGTGAGTCCCTGGGAATAAGAAGTGTGATGTTCTGAGCTTGGGCTCCTTTTGTGCTTATAAACATCCAGGGAGTGAAAGGAAGAGAACTTGAGACAAATACTTCTGGCTTTTCATTTATTTAAAATGTTTAGATTAGTGAGATTTAAGAAGTCATTTGGCTCACTCAACACTATAATACTTGAGTTCTTTCTTTTTGATTATCAAGTAATCAATTACTCTGCATTTTGGACACCTTAAAGAAAAAAAAAGAGCCCTTTTATTCTCTTTAGAGAACTAATGAAAGAAGAAAAATGAGAAGAGAGGAATGAGGGGAAAAACTGGTATGAGAATGGACTTCCTCTCATAGAAGCAGTAGCTGTCTTCCTGCGATGAGGATTACTAGAACATAGCGCTAAGGACCTTTGACATGTTTTATTATCATTTATCCAATCCCTTCTTAGTTTGGAGGAATACTTTATAATAAACCAAGAGACTCCTGTTTCTCTGTTTGGTATTACAGTTACCTTCTCTTTGCTGGGACAAAACATCCAACCAGAAGTAGCTTATGGGAAGGAAAGGATTTATTTCAGTTGACAGTTTTGAGGGGAAGTTTCCTTATCATGGGGAAAGCATGGCATGAACAGGCGGAAATCCAGGCAGCCCATCTCCAAAGCAGCAGGAAATAAGTAGTCTTAGTACTGAGATTGGGGCTGGCCTATATCACCCCAAAGTCAGCGTCCAACCACACAATTCCCCCAGCAAGGCCCCGCTTCCCAAAAGCCTAACAACTTTCCCAAATTGCCAATAGATGCTAGTCAAGTATTCAAAACACATGAGACTATGGGGAACATTTCATTCAAACCACCACATCTGGTAGATAGGACAAGGACATTGGACCTCAGCTTGGCCACTGAGCCATCTTCCCAGTCTCCTTTATCTTAAAGCCGATTCAAACTTAACTTTTAAACATTAGCAGAACAAATTAGTCTGACCACGACTCTCGTTTTCCCCAACTTCCATGTCCCCCAACACAGATTAAGTTTATCATTAATAATATGAATGAGTTGGATGACATCAAAAGAAAACACAAACTAGGGCTGGAGAGATGGCTTAGCGGTTAAGTGCTTGCCTGTGAAGCCTAAGGACCCCGGTTCGAGGCTCGGTTCCCCAGGTCCCACGTTAGCCAGATGCACAAGGGGGCACACACATCTGGAATTCGTTTGCAGAGGCTGGAAGCCCTGGTGTGCCCATTCTCTCTCTCCCTCTATGTGTCTTTCTCTCTGTGTCTGTCACTCTCAAATAAATAAATAAATAAATTAAAAAAAAAAAAGGTGTGTGCCAACATGCCCGGCTATTTAAAAAAAAAAAAAAAAGAAAGGAAACACAAACTAATAGCCTCTGAGTTGAATCTGATCATAAATTTTTATTTCTTTTTGTGTTTGCCATGTTCATGTTTAAAACTTAGTTACCCACATATAATTCTTGGAAGACCTTCCGCTAAGACCAGTCTTTGGTTTCTTTTGAAGAATCAGATCTGACAATATTGAACTAGCTTTCCAGAGGTGACCACAGCCATCTTGATGCGGCTGTTATTCACGCTGAAGGAGGAGGTGATCGACTTCTATTTTGAAAATCCTTTCCACACCCCATTTCTTCACATTTGACCTAATTCTGTCATTTACATTAATCCACCTTTGAAAGGATTAGTGTTTGAGGCACTTTATGGTCAGTAAGATCTGTTTCAGGTCTTTCAATTTGTAAGGAAACCCCTATTATTGGGAGAGAAGTTAACACATCCATTTCATGTTTGGCATCTCAGATAATGGGGATTTCTTTGGGGTACAACATGATTTGATTATGAAAATACCTAATGTTTTGGTAAACAATTTGTTTGGTGACTAGGTAGTTTTCTTCCTTTATCATTGTGAATAAAAGTTTCCTGTAGTATAACACATGATAGCAGATAGATCAGGATTTACACCTACCTCTCATTTGCTGTAATTCACTTGGGGATTTCATATCCTCTGAAGTTATGAATTGTGGCAAGATCAGTATTTGGCTCATAGAACTTATCATGATATGTTGCTTGCTGTGTGAGGTGATTTCAATGATGTCTACTAGTTTCAATTAAAGAATTCCAACTTGTAGATAAAATTTTCTAGTACTTGCCATTATGTAATGCTTCAGAGACCTACCTGCTTATTTAATGGACTTGGGTCCTTAATGTGATTATAGTCCCAAACTAAACTAAACTAAACTAAACTAAACTAAACTAAACTAAACTAAACTAAACTAAACAACTAAACTAAACTAAACTAAACTAAACTAAACTAAACTAAACTAAAACTTTCATCTTATGTTCTCCCTGGTCAGGATACAGTTGTTGCTCATGAGGCTTATGGTGGTAGAGATATATGTTAGGTTTTATTCCAAGAGTTCTTAGGGTATGCATACTGCCTCCTGTAGTCATTCAAGCTACACAAATCAGGGTGTTATGTAAAGATCTGGCAGATGTACTAAGAGTCTCAAATCTGTTGAATGTAAGTGGAAACCTTAAATTTGAGCTAGGAGATGGGGAAGAAAAGGCAAATTCTGACACTGACCTCAGGTGTGACAAGTCTCCATTGTTAGCTCAGGAGATGGCAGGGACTTTGTGTCAAGGATGCAGGCAGCCTGAGGGGGCTAACAACAGCCCTTGACTGACAGTCAGCAAGGACACAGGGATCTCAGTCCTATAGCAGGAATGAAATGAATTCAGCCACCCACTGCATGAGCTTGGGAGTAGATGCTGTCCTATTACCTGACCCCTGCCTGGGACAAAAATCAACTTGGCTAACATCTTGATTTCAGCTTTGGAGCCCTGAGGAGAGAATTCTCACTCTATTCCTGAATTTCTTAGTAATAAAACTGTGAGCTAGTAAACCAATGCTGTTTTCAGCTTCTAAGTTCATAGCGATTTGTTATCCAACAACAGAAAGCTAATACTGAAGGTCTGAGGGCAATTGATGGAGTCTGCTCTCACATAAAGTTCCGAAATTTCCCTCTCTTGACATGGGACAGAAGGAAGGACAGAGGAAGATGAGTCCCTTCAACCTGAGGGCATCACTATTCCTTTAGCCCATGATCTTGAAGTGGATGGCAGAGGGGCTCATAGAAGGTAGCTGTGGGGGATGCATCTCATATCCTTCTCCAGGCTCTTCTGACTTAGAAGCTCACTTGTTTGATCAGTCTGTACGATAACCCAGTTTCTTGTGCCATCTGAGGCTTTTCTTCCGAGTTCAAAGGCCTGGAGCAGGTAAGGTCTCTGGTTCCCCAAAACTCAAGGACTGATCCTTGCTCCATTCTTGGCAGGCAAATCTCTGAGAATTTCTCAGTAAGGTCCTTGTCCCTCTTTGTAGTTCAAGATGAGTCCTGTAATTAGGCAGATGTGACCAAAAGACTTTCTCTCTCTTGAAGTCATCCCCAAAGTTCACAGGTGATTTGCTCAGAAAAGAAATATATTGCCCCCTCCCCTTTCCCTGGAGGAAGCAGAGAAAGTGCTCTCTCTACCTGAGAAATACATTGCCTAAAGGATAGCTCTCCTCTCTCACTCTTTCCTCATGTGTCTCTAGCTGCTGAGAATACAAGGCTCACAAGGAGGCTTATTTCTACTGACAGGTAAAAATTTAAAACTAAATAGTTTCATGCCATTCAGGAACAGGAATGATAGTCCTATTCTACTACAAAGGTAATGATACATTTTAATGGTTTTGAAAAGATATCTTCTATCTAATTCATATAGCATAGAACAAAGTAACTACAAATAGAACATGTGCTTACTTTTATTTTTGGTTTAGTCAGTATCATTTAATTTTAAAATATTAATTAAAAATTTCCAGGCATCATATTAAACAAGAGGGATCAATTCCCAAGGTTTGACTTGGAGAAACTCTGTGTGTGTGTTGTGTGTGCATGCAACATGTGTACATATGTGTGCATGTGGATGTATGAGAAACAGACATAAAGACAGGAATAGCAAAGAAAGATAATAAGGGCTGGAGGGATGGCTTAGTGGTTAAGGCGATTGCTTGTGAAGCCTCAGTACCCTGGTTCGAGGCTTGATTCCTCAGGATCAATGTTAGCCAGATGCACAAGGGGGCGCATGCATCTGGAGTTTGTTTGCAATGGCTGGAGGCCCTCGTACACTCATTCTCTCTCTCTCTGTCTGTCTGCTTCTTTCTCTTGGTCGTTCTCAAATAAATGAATAAAAATGAACAAAAGAAATTTAAAAATAAAAGATAATAAGCCCTGAGAACAAAGTTAGCTAACTCTAGTTATAACAAAAATATTCACAATGATTTTACCTTTTTGAACAATGTAGATAATGGGTAGGAATTAGCATTGATTGAAATAGTATTTGGATGAGGTTATGAATATTTCAGTAAAAGTAAGAGGTAGACTCACTTGACAGAAACTTTTAAACAGAGTACTTTAACGTTTATGTATGTCTCTTCCCTCAAATTCCTTCTTGGCATGATGAATCTATGTACTTCACTTTTTGGAAAAGAAAAATAAACAGACTAAAACAAAGGAAACTTTTTGATAAGTCAGAAGCTTTCTTTGATCTTCCCCCAAACTGGAATTCTCTGAAAATAGATGGGTAACTCTCCACTTTTAAATCCTCAGAAATGTCTGGGAAAATTGGAGTTTTCCAAATCAGAAGGATATATTACATGAATGCCTTTTTCTCCTTTTAAATATGAAATTTAAAATTTATACTATTTTATTATACATGATAAAAAGAAAACTCCTTATTCTGTGGGTCTGAAAAAGCAACTTTTGAAGTCAGATGTATTTATCAACATACTCATTAGAGGCATTTTCCCCCTCTCAGTTTGGAGAGAGTTTGAAAACCAGTACCAGTATGGTTTAGATATTCATAATTGTTTACACATGTTTCAGTAACAAAATCTATTTGGAGGGTGGCACTTTACTTTAAGGATTTAGGACAGCTGGAAATTATTATCATTATGGTTTAAAATGTTCTGACTGGATAATGGTGTTAAAAGAATATAGCATCCTGGAATGTTTCCTCCTAACATGGAACACACATCATTTTATTGGATTGCGCTATTTATATATGGATTGGTTGCTGTCTGCTTACATGTGAAGGTACATGAAGCAATGGGTTCTTGGAAGTAGCATCACAAACAAAATCCCAGAGAAAATGTCTATGCCTTATCATAAGTCATATTGTTATTGCACATAAAAACCTTAGTAACCCATTTTGATAATTAATGTTTCACAGACTGCAGTGACAGATTCTAATTAAATCTTTAAGAAATAGGACATCTCTTTCAATCATAAATATACCAAATACCTTGGAGAATGTAAAAAAAATCCTATTTGCTTCTCAAAAGAAGGAGATGATTAATAAGGGATTCTGTGACTTCCAGAACCTTCTTATTTCATGGCTAGACTGTGTTAACAGCCAAAAGAGAGCAAGGTTCAAAGGGAATCCATCTAACATTTGTCTTCCAGCTAGGAAAGTGGGAGAGAGGCTGTTCCCTGGTGGCATGTGGTCAGCTGGCAAGGAAGGCAGAGTGCCAGACCAAAGGGTGATCATGATCACAGATGGACTTAGCACGGGAAGGAGGATGCCACAGTGAAGGCAGGCTATTTTGAGGGCTTTACACAAATCATTTGATTTTTCATTCAGTGCCAATATTAACACAGAGAAATATAGTTCTTAATGACAATACAAACCACAAACAGCAACAGAAATTGGTGTAATAATTGTATTTCATATGCCGATTCTATGACCTGTAATTACCTCTTATTTGTGTACTAACCCATGAGGATTTTCAGATTTCTGGTGTACCTACATTGGAAATCCTTGGAGACATCACTCCAGGAGATTTACATGCACATGTGCACGTGCATGTGGTGAGCATGTGGACGTCAGAGTTTGGTTCTGGATGTATTGTTTAACGTTATTCATTGAGCCAGAGTCGTTTGCTGAACCTAGAGCTCACTTACTCAGGTAGACTAATTCACCAGCAAGCCCAAGGGACTCCCTGTCTCTTCCTTCCCAGCACTGGGATGATAGACAGGCCCCAGGAGAACCAGCATTCACATGGGTGCTGGAGATCCAAATTTAGGTTCTCATGCTTGCTCAGCAAGTGCTTTACCCAATGAGCCTTTGCTCAGCCTTACTGGAGAACTTTAAAGTCGTGATTTATTATTTTTCGTATGTGTGGTGTGCATGGGTATGTTATATTTGCATATTGGAAGTGCACATGTGTGTGTGTGTAGGCTGGGGGTTGGTATTGGGTGTCTTCCTCAACCTCCACTTTATCGATACATCATCTCTCACTTATATCCAAGGCTTTCTGACCAGGCTAGTCTAGCTAGCTAGCTTGTCACAGCGACCTCTTGCTCCACCTTCCGCATGTTGGGGTTACAGGCTGGCTAGCACATCCACCTTGGGTTTACATGTGCACTCTGCTTCTCATCCTTGCGTGGAAAGCACTTCGCTGAGTGAGTCGTCACCCCAACCCTTAAGTCCTGATTTATAACTGCCTGTGGTGGTTTGAATGTCAAATGTTCCCCACAGCCTCAAGTGTTTGTGATTAAGCCTCATACATAGTCCACAGTCATGGCTAGAAGAAATGTATCTCTGGGGGCAGGCCTATAGGTTTATTAGTCCAACGCTGCTGGGTGTAACCTCCCTCTCTCCACTTCTTCCCTGCTGATAAGCGACAACATGAGTCAGCTTCCTGCTCTTGTCCTGCTTTCTCCAGTATGATCAAGTTTCCCCCTGAAGCAGTAAGCTACAACTAAACCCCTTCCTTCCATAACATGCTTCTGGTCAAGTGTTTGGTCCCTGCAATGAGAAGGTAACTACTAGTAACTAACAATACTGCATTCCTTTCATCAAAAAATTTTACAGTTGTTATATTTTGTGATATCGAGACATTGTCACTAAGTCTAAACAAACAAAGGCATGGTGTTGCCAGCTGCTTATTCTAAAGAAGAAATAGAGAATTTTTAAAATCAATGCAAGTAGTCAGCAAGTTTGTAATATGTCATAATTTTATCAATTTAGAATGACTATTTCCTCATTTGTGACTTTCCAAAGGACTTTAACTTAGATTCCTGAGCTCACGAATATATCTACATGTGGCTTCAATTGCCCTTGCAACATAATGTAACCTAATTCTTTTATGCTAATAATTTTTTTAAATTTAGGAATGTTACACAATTATGATGTGAAAATATGGAATGAGACTTTTTTCTTCCGTTTATTATTGATTATGAGTATTCATGTGCTTATTCAATAACAGCCTAAAATAATGGTACTTAAAAAAGATGATATATACAAAAATTCAAATTACACTATGGTTGTAAAATGTGACTGACAACACAGAGGTAACAATCAGCTTCTGGATATTTATTTATAAAAATGGAAGCAAGAATGTTGATCATAATATACCCATAACATACCCAGCCTATTAGAAAATAACTGTGAAAGATCTTCCTGGGTATAGCTAAGAAATTTCTTTGCTCTTGTTAAATCACTCTCAAAGTCTTTGTCACTCAGCTATTATTATAAGAGGGCACAACAAGATAATCACAAAACTGTCAGAATTAAAACATATGTTCAAGGCAACACTCAATACTTGAATTCTATTCTTCCATATTCATTCAAAATTTATTGTTACAATTACTACATGGAGATTATTTTGTAAGGACCTTTATACTTATATGTCCTATTCATCTTGAACTTCAAGGGAGCAGGCTGAAGATTTCCACTACAGTTTGATGTAATACAAGAGGGAAAAATCTTTTAAACTTTCTCCTTGTACCAGTCTAAAGACATATTTTTTATGTATCACTTAAAAATTTATATTTGTTCATGAGCTTTTTTATACTTGGGCACTGTTACAAGACATTCACAATATTAACTCAATTTTTCCTTAAAGAATTTCTCTAGGATGGTATTTCTATCCCTATATGACTTGCCTGACCAAGCTTTCTGACAACTAGTGAGCAGTGACTCGATTCCAGACAGCACAAATAATGTTTCGATCAAAATTTTCAAGACATACTAATTCACTTAATGAAACTTCTCCCCTCCCTGCTACTTCTAACACCTCTGAAGTTCAGGTCTCTTAACTTAATGAAGAATTTAATTTGAAATTACTGTGCCAGGTCAAGAATCTCACAAGCAATATCTATTTTTCAAACTACCCAAATTATTGTATTATCTATTCACATGGCAGAGGGCCACTGGAGTAAAGAAACTTATGCACTACAGGGTGAGGCTAGGAGCAAAACTGAAGACCTAGTCCTACCAAAAACAGAAATGAGAGTGAAAGAGAAAATACCCCTGTGGAAGAGAGGAAGTCATTCTCTTCAGTGATGTATCCACTGGTAAGTGGTGTGATGAGCAGGTTACCAAGAATGGAAGGGGATCACAAAGAGGAATAGGAAATATATAAATTTAATATATAATATTAATATAACATAATATATATAATATTAATATGTTCATATATATCCAAAATACAGTTCAAAAATAGGGAGGGTGTGGAGAGATGCCTTAGTGGTTAAGGTGCTTGCCTGTTGAAGCCTAAGGACCTATGGTCTGGCTCCCCAGATCCCACACAAGGTGACACAAGTGTACAAGGTTGCACATGTACACAAAGTGGCACACGCTTCTGGAGTTTGGTTGCGGTGGCTGGAGGCCCTTGCATACCAATTCTCACTCTCTCTTCTTCTCTCATTAAAAAATCCCAGTCTGTTGAGCTGGCCTCAAAAGAAATAGGGGGAAAAGATGGATTAGCAGCATTTTCCAAAGACGTTAAAATATGACAGGTGGCATTGTCCTAGTTCTGTCTTCATAGAACACGCCAAAGTAGCCTACGATTCTGCGATTCATGACGCCGCCCGCTACATATACTCCCTTCCCTGGTCTTGTCCCTGTAACACACTCCTATGCAAGGAAATGTCACCATTAAGGACTTGTGGAAATTTTCTCAGCATTTCCTAATTGAAACATCGGGCCAAGCTTTCTTTGAAGAAAAAGCAATTTGTTATAGCCCATTGAAAGCAAGCACAATGATATGTTTTACTAATGACAATATAAATGGTCCTGATGATAGATTATTAACTTTCCATGTGTTCTCAGGAGCACCATTACCTAGGTCTTATAGCCACTTTATGAGCTTGTGAGAGCCTAGCCTGGGGCAAGTTTGCTCCTTACAGATGTTTATTTCTAGGGCAAGAGTTATGGTTAGTGGCATTTTGCTTTGAGAAATATAACAATTGTCAATTATCTGTGTATTGAAAGACCACACACAATTCTAAAGTACTATGTTTATATAAATACTACTATTTTTATTATTACAACCAGAAATGAAACAATGCATTAAATAGTACAGTTCACAAAACAAAGAAGCACTCAATAAACTGAATATTAATCATCTATGTTTCATAGAAATGACATTTCCTTTATGTTAGTCACTGCTTGTGATATGCTGCATCAGAATGTGAGATTCTAAGGATGCAAAAGTTAATCTGTTGGGTGGGGGCTGGAGAGATGGCTCAGCAGTTAAGGCCTTTCTTTGTCTGCAAAGTCTAATGATCTAGGTTTGATTCCCTAGTACCCATGAAAAGCTAGATGTACAAAGTGGCTGGAGGCCCTGACACATCTATTCTCCCTCTTTCTCTTTCTTTTCTTTATCTTCCTCTGTTTACAAATAAACAAAAAGCTAATCTGGGACTTCTCATACCTGTTAAATGGTATAAAGCAATGGGTATGTATGTCATTTCTTGAGTTGGGAGGTCAAAACTTTCATCAGATATTCAAAGAGGTACCTTACTTCTTCTAGACTGTTAAGAATCACTGTAGAGATGGATCATGTGTTAATTGTGCTTCCTCCAAGCCCTGAAACTACCTGAATTTGAATCTCTAGAACCCACCTAAATAGTTGGGCATGGTCACATGCATTTGGAGCCCATGTCCTCTGGGGAGCTGAGACCAGAGAATCATTGGGGTTTACAAACTGTAAGCTCCAGAATCAATAAGAGACAGTGTCACAAGGAAAAAAAAAAAAAAAAAAAACCAAGCGAGTGAGTGATACAGACGAACATCTAAAGTTTTTGCTACAGGTGAATATAGAGTACATACTTGTTCATACACTATTCACACCACAATCTCTCTCTCTTACACACACACACACACACACACACACACTCTACTACTACTACTACTACTCATCCTCATACACACAAATCAACACTGATACAAAGGAATCACTTGTTTTCACTTGTCCTACGGAAAGCCAAACTATTGTGTAACATGTCTTTTTGAGTTTGTTCTGTTCTAGAGTTGGTTTGGTCATGGGAAGATTTATTTTAAAAAGTCTAACCTAGCTCTCATGATCTCACCAATGTCCTTCACCGGGTGAATACCTTCCTTAGAGTTAGTTTGGACTTCAGTCATGGACAAGAATGTGGAGAATGACAGATCAAAGAGCCAGGCACCCTCATGAGCAATTACAGCCCATAAAAGTGGGTGTTAGGGCCTGAAGCTATCAAAGAAACTCTCCTCATCTGCTTCTCTGTTAGCCACAGCCTCCTTCCAGGTTTCAGATGTCACATTTGAAATCCAATTACTCCAGCAGACCTTTGTAAAACGAAACAAAACAAAAAAAGGCAAACAAACAAAAACTCTCCGAGTTCCTCACTGTTTTCCTGCTCAATTTGGACATTAGAGCTACTTCTTAGGATGTCAAAGCAAAACCTTCAAGCAAAACTGAGGGACTATAGCAGACTTGTGTTTCTGGAGAAACTTCTCTGGATACCCCAGGAAGCCAGGAAGACCCAGTACCTTCCACATGGCATTGGTCAGCTGTGGTAACAGAAGTGAGAGGTTGCTTCTAGAAAACACATGCAGCTTAGAGAAACACATAGAACAGATGTGCTGAGCAAAGAATTTTATTTAAACAGTACCTTATCTGATCATAAATTACACTAATTTGTGAGGTATTTAATCTCATCCTTTCACCAATGCAGAAAAGTCACTTGTCTCTATATTTATAGACTCACTTTCAAAGAAACTGCCAAAGATCTCCATGCCTTGGGTGTAGTTAATGCCTCCTGGACATGGAGGAGCACTATACATGCAGAATGCTCAGGGGCACATCATGAGAATAAACTTGCACTTCCCTTGATGCTAGGTAGAATCTTAACAGAATCTGGCATAGGATCATTCATTTCACGAACATAAAGCTTGCAGTACCCAGAAAGGTTAAATGCTTAAATCAAGGGTCCTTCATAATACTTGAGATTGATGTGCACAGCCTGGTGAAATGGATGTGGTCACGGTGGACCACTCAGGGTGAAGTAGAAGAGGTGAGGCAACTTCCCTATTAGGCATAGAGCTGTAGAACACAATGTTTTCAGGACTTGAAAATATTTGAATATCTCAGTGTATGTAAGCAAACGAGATTAAACAATAATGACTATATTACATAAAGTTTTGACAGGATACTTTCAATGTGTTTTATGGTTTAACAGTATGCAACACCACTGTCAGTGGAGCAATATCTGCGCATAAATCCTACCTTTATTACTGATTACAAAAGGAGTTTGGACATGGTTTATAATCCACCCTTCCTTCCTTCCTTCCTTCCTTTCTTTTTTCTTTTTTAAGGTAGGGTCTTCCTCTAGCGAAGACTAACCTCAAATTCAGTATGTAGTCTCATGCTGGCTTGGACTCACAGTGATCCTCCCACCTCTGCCTCCCAAATACGGTTATTAAAGGTGTGCATCACCATGCCTAGATTGTTTGTAATTTTGCTAAAGGCAAGTTTTTTTTTTAATGGAAAGAGATTAAAAAATTATTTTGTCCCTAGGGGTGCAGTGAACATTAAATAAGAATTTGCATGCTGTTTGTAATTGGCACACAGTTAAGTTCTACAATTGTTTCATGAGCACTTCTGCTCTCTGCTGCTTTTGCTGTTACTACAGTCTTCCCTTATAGCACACAGTATATTTCAAGAACGGCTATATCATTACCCATACTTGTTAAGAATATGTCACTACAAGATACATTCTATTGTTGGAAAAATTCTCTGGTAAACTGAAGGACACAAATGTGCATGTTTATGACCCCCATAGACTTGTGGGTTGGAATTCTCAATCCCCATATATTGATGCTCTTCTGGAGGGTTGTAGAATTTTTAGGAGGAATAGCTTGATGGAGGAAATGTGCTGAGGAGAGGGGATTTGGGGTGTTACAGCTCAGCCCTGCCTACTCAGCAACTTTACTTCCTGCTAATATGAAAGTTTGGCTCCAGCTTTCTGCTCTTGCCATGTTTTCTCCACCGTGACAGAACCTTCCTCTTGAAGCTGTAAGCAGATATTAACCCTTTCTTTTCATAAGCTACTTCTGACTGGTCACTTTGTCCCTGTAAGGGCAAAATAACTGAAACAGCAAGGTAACATAGAAATACTGAATGGGGATTTAATAGATATTTCCACTTTGGAATCTAAACAAGCGTTTATTAAATAATTATTGACAAATGCACTTCTATTACCTCACTATAGACATTTCGTAAGAGAATAGGCATCCACCACTTAAAGCTGTTTTATAATACTTCTCTGCAGCCATGGAAGGGTAAAAGCACATAAATGAGAGCAGTAGAAATTGTTTCCAACTACTCATCTGGAGTCATTACACACCACTTACTAACTCCGCATCTAAATGGATATCTTTATAATGCAGCAATTGTCAGATAATGAAATGTGTAACCAAATGCTGAATAATTTTTTTAAGCGTGCTTTTTGTTCTTCCTTGGTATTTTCCCTTTGTGAATAATAATCCATTTTAAGACGAAAACCTGTTCTGGAAAAATCAATTCATGAAAGATATGGGTCCTCTAGCCTTCTGCTGTATGAGCTTTCTATAGATTTCATTCATGATTCTATTCTGACACAAAGCCTTGGGGGCAAGATATACATGAGGCCATAGATCAGCAATACAAACCAGCCTCCCTGGATTTTACATTGTTGTCCATGTCAAAAACCTTGATTTGGACAAAGGTCATAAAAGAAATGTTTCTCCTTATGCAGTTTAATTTCCTTAGAACATAAATATATTTTATTCTTTCCTAAACATTACATATCCTAGCCACAATAACCTTTTATTTATTACTTTCTAAACCTTTATTCTTTACCAGAAATAGCAGTCTAAGCATGTAACATGATATTTTTATGTTTCATTAAGTTCATGTTTTCTATAATTGAATACATGCTTGTGATTGTGATAACTATAGGCAGAGAAGATGACTGGTAATGTATCAAATAAAGAGCTGTTAGGATAGTACCACTGAGTAAAAGCAGTTAAGAAGGTAAGTATGACAAAAAAGTAAGAGTGGTTCTCCAACATGTGATATTTATAGGATATTCCTAAATTATTCACAGTTGCTGTCAGTTCACCGGAGGAGTAAAGCAGAAATGCTTACCAATTTAAATCACCCTCTCTCAATAAGAAATGACTTTACTCTACTGGGGACATTGTCAATGTCTGGGGACATATTTTACTATCTCAATTTGGAAAACAGCTCTGCTACTAGAATCTAGTGAATAGAAGCCAGGGGAACTGAGAAATACCCCACGATGTGATGTTTGAGTTGCTTCTCTGAAAATTCTCTCCAAATGTCAATAATAGTGAGGTTGAGACACCTGGTCCCAATTTTTTTAATTATATCAGTCATATAACTAATCTTTTTTCTCCTTCACCTATAATAAATAAACTAGGATTTACCTCTGGGGCTACCACCTACAATCTGCAATTGTTTTAGTAAGAATTAGAAGATAGTCATTATATAAATTCAAATAGTTTTATTAATTCCAAGTACATATTTAACAAAACCTGCACATATAAAGATATAAAAGTACCATATGGGCTGGAGAGATGGCTTAGTGGTTAAGTGCTTGCCTGTGAAGTCTAAGGACCCTGGTTTGAGGCTGGATGCCCCAGGACCCATGTTAGCCAGATGCACAAGGGGGCGCATGAGTCTGGATTTTGTTTGCAGTGGCTGGAGGCCCTGGTGGGTCCATTATCTCTTTCTCTATCTGCCTCTGTCAGTCTCAAATAAATAAATAAAAATATGGTGCTGGAGAGATGGCTTAGCTGTTAAGCACTTGCCTGTGAATCCTAAGGAACCCAGGTTGAGGCTCGATGCTCCAGGACCCACATTAGCCAGATGCACAAGGGGGCGCATTCATCTGGAGTTCGTTTACAGTGGCTGGAGGCTCTGGCGTGCTCATTCCCTCCCCCTCCCCCTCCTCCTCCCCCTCCCCCTCCCCCTCCTCCTCCCTCTCCCTCTCCCTCTCTTCCTCTTTATCTGTCACTCTCAAATAAATAAATAAATAAAAATAAACAAAAATTTAAAAAGAAATAAATAAAAATAAACAAAAAAACGTTTTAAGTACCTTACAATTTAATTGAAGATCTTTTTGCTAACTAAAATCTCGTGGTAAATGAATTTTTTTTTTTTTTTTTTTTCGAGGTAGGGTCGTACTCTGGCTCAGGCTGACCTGGAATTCACTATGTAGTCTCATAGGGTGGACTCGAACTCTCGGTGATCCTCCTAACTGCCTCCCGAATGCTAGGATTAAAGGTGTGTGCCACCACACCCGGCATGTAAATGATTTTTAATTACTTAGATGTGCTATGTACTTTTTCCTATTAGTCTTCTGGTAAAATAGTAAAGTCAATAGATGCTCAGAGGTAGGAGAAAGAGGGAGGGGAAATGAAGAGACTTGGTTGATAACATATTAGCATCTTCTCTGTTGGCTATTTGAATTTGGAATTTTTTTTCTCTGTTTGCTACGTGTGAATGATTCCCAGCATTTATGTGTTAAAACAATCCCAGCTGTAGTATGTACAAAGAGGTAGGACCTTTGGAGCTATGATTAAGTCATAAGGGCAATGCCTCAGAGAGTGGACTTGTGTCCTGTGAAAGGACTTGGAAGGAACAAATTGAGGCTCTTCCTTTGCTCTTTGGCTTTTCTTCCAAGTGGGCTCACAGTATTTGTCCTCCTTTTTCTTTTTGTCACTTCTACCAAGCCAGGTTGTATCTAGAAGGCCTCACTAGATACAAGTTTCAGCATTTTAAATCTGGACTTCTGAACAGTCAGTGAAAACAAATTTCTATTCTTTATAAGTTGGCCAGTCTCAGGTATTTTGTTACTCCAATATAAATGACAGGAACACACTTTATAATTGAACAATAGCGTCTCTTAGATAAAAATCTAGTCGAATGAAATGTAAGAAAAAGTTTTTTTCTTCGCAGGAAATAAAATGCTCCTTGTTTAATGCCCTTCCTTTTAAGTTTCTATGTATAGGTTTAGGGGATTAAAAAAAAACAGTCTATCAAATACATTAAAATAGTTCAACTCTAGACTTGAATCCTAAGAAAATAGTAAGGGCACTATAGTTATTGGTAGAAAAGAAAAAAAAAAAATCTTTGGAAAACTAAAAGCTTTTTGAATTTCATGATAAATACCTGCTTAGTTATTAGCTTAATTTCAAACTTATCAGGTGTATAAGAATTGGTGGAGATTAGAAATTTTATTCCTCCTACTTTATCTGTTTTGAAATCATTGTCATGTTATTCCTTGTCTTGAAGCTGAAGACTCTAATGAGATAAAGCACTAAGCTTCATTGTCAACTTCACTGGATTTAGGTTCAACTAGGAAAACCTTCCCTCTGTGTTTGCTTGTGGGAGTGTTTCCAGACAGGAGAGAAGACCCAGCTCAAATATCATAGCACCCCCCACACCCTGCCATAGACTGGGGTCCTGGGCTGAATAAAAAGGAAAGGCAGAGACAGCCAAATACCAGCATTCACCTTGCTTCCTGACTGTGGACACAATGTGACCAGCTGCTTCAAGCTCCTGCTGCCACATATTCCCAGCCACATTGCCCTGGACCCCTTAACTGTGAAGCCCTTCATTCCTTAAGTTGCTTTTGCTAGGAATTTTGCTCCAGCAACAAGAAATATAACTAGCGCAAAAGGTTTCTAGATTAGAATTGTACCCAGCGTCTGTGGTGAGAAAATCCTGCCTGGCTGCAAGCTTTTCCTAGTTCACAAGGCCAATCATGGCTAGCCAGATGTCTAAAGCAACCTGTATTATCCAGGCTACATTTTTCTGTTTACTCTTTTGATAGTTTCTAAAAGAGAGGTTAGAGATTGAGATTGCTTATTAGACACTTTTCCATGTTATAAAATATAGTACTTATTGTAGGACCACACATAAATTTTAAATTAGGACCTTCTGGAAAGGATTGTTATAAATGACTGAAATACTTTCCTGTAGTCATCTGTAAGATTCATCCCACAAGAATTTTCTAATATTTTTCTTCATATAATAGTAACAAATTCCAAAAGTAATCTATTCTCTAAGGTAATTGCATGGTAATTAGCTTGTTTCTGATGAATATAGCATTTGAGAAGGGAAGTATGTCTTGGAAAATAACAAATACATACTTTCCTTTTAACATATTTTTCTTACATTATTGAAATAAAATGTATATACAAATATGTCCAACTATTATATACATATTTTATATATTAAATAGCTTGTATGCAGTAAATTGTATTAATCTTAAGTGTGTACTTATGATTTTATATATCTATATATTACTGGTCTATATCTGAGTTGAGATGTAGGCCATTTAGCCAAAGGTTCCCTCTGCTTAGTGGTACCCATATGTGGTAGTTTGATTCAGGTGTCCCCCATAAACTTGTGTGTAATGAGTGCTGGGTTCCAAGCTGATGGAGATTTGAGAATTAATGCCTCCTGAAGGGAATATATTGTTGGGGGTGGGCTTATGGATGTTATGGCCAGTTTCCCCATACCAGCATTTGGCACACTCTCCTGTTCCTGTTGTCCACCTGATGTTGGCCAGGGGGTGATGTCCACCCTCTGTTCATGCCATCATTTTCTCTGCCATCATGGAGCTTCCTCCTCAAGCCTGTAAGCCAAAATAAACCTCATTTTTCCCCACAAGCTGCTCTTGGTTGGGTGATTTCTGCCAGCAATGTGAACCTGACTACAACAGGACCCTTTGGGGCCTACTGGACACTGGCTCTGAATTGACATTGATTCTGGGAGAACCTAAAAAGCATCATAGCCCTCCAGTTAAAGTAGGTGCTTATGAAGGTCAGGTGATCAATGGAGTTTTGGCAAATGTTAGACTGACAGTGGGTCCAGTGGGTCTCCAAACTCACCCTGTGGATATTTTCCCAGCCCCAGAATGCAATACAGGGGTAGTTGTTCCATGTTAGGCAGAATCATGAGCTTGTTACTGTTTTCATTTGGAAATTAAGTATCATGTAAGGAGATAGGGTTTGGTGTCAAGTTGACATAGGGTGGACTAGGTTAAAGTGTTGTCAACTTGATCTGTGTAGTAATCCACAGAATTCCCTTTCAGGTGGGTCCCTGAGGTTGCTTCCAGGAAGGATTCATGGAAGGAGGAAGTCCTTCCTCCAGGATGAGTCCTGTCCCCAGAGCGGGCAGCCCCTCTCAGAGGGAGACCTTATATAAGGAAGCTCTGGGTGAAAAGAGCCCCTTCCTTCCTTCCTTCCTTCCACTTGGCTTCTGGAGCTGCTTGCTGCCTTCCAGCATGGATTAAAGACCAGAGCGGACTGCAGATCAGCATAATCTGAAAACCCATGTGGATTGAAAACCAGCGGCTCCTCAGGAAGCCTACAGACCTTCAGTGCTGGATTGGGACTGCTGTGGCCTCTGACCATGTGGATTGAGAAGCCACCACATTCCTTGATTTTTGGGCCTGCAATTGCTATTGGACTATGGTAAACTAATCCATTAAATTCCCTTTTTAATATAATTCATTCTAGCAGTACTGTTCCTCCAGAGAATCCTGACTAATACACCATACCTTGTAGATAACCACTATTATGATTTCTATCTTTATAGGTTAGTTTTACCTCTTCCTAAAGTTCAAATAAATGAACTTCAGTATGCCTTTACAATGTCTGGTTCTTTTTTAATGAAGCAAACTTGGAGGTGATTGAGAAACCTCTTAGTGTAGATTCAAGCACAGGCATTGAGGGGGAAAAGGGACATGTAAGAAAGAGCCGGAGTCTACCCCTGAAGTGAGGGTCCTGCAAGAGTCACCTGCTTCTAGAGCAACTGTGTTTAAGATTCTTCAATGCAGCCAGGTGTAGTGGTACACTCCTATAATCCCAGCACTGGGGGCCAGAGGTAGGAGGATTGCCATGAGTTTTAGGCCAGCCTGAGCTGGAGTGAGACCCTGCCTTGAAAACAAACAAACAAACAAACAAAATATTCAATGCACGTCTATCAGCATTTCATTTATTTGTAATTGTCTTCATAGTATTATATTGTATATTGTACATTGTAAATGTCACCAGCGTTACATGTAATATGTATTACATATATAATGTATATGCATGTATATATGTATATTACATATATATAATATATATGTAATATCTAACACATAGTATTATGTTGTATGTGAATATCACCATAATATTATTATATTAGATTCATCTCCTTCTTGAGTTGCTTCCAGCTGTTAGCTATTGTAAACCTGATATGATTTTTCCCCTATATCTTTTGGTGGATATAAAATTGCATTCATCCAGGGTAGGTAGGTTGATCTACAATCCTGCAGGATATATTTAAGGTTAGCTTTAGTAGGTATAGCTGAAGTTTTTCAAAGTCAGCATGCATTTCATAGTCCTCCCAGTAATATATGAAAGGAAATTTTCTAAAAGTGACGGGACTGTTTTACTAGGAAGCAGTGACACATATGCAAGCCTGCACGTGCATGTGCACAAAGCAGCCACCTTCGGGTCTCTGTTCCCTGTTTTGCCATCTGTGACACAGCTTTCTTGTTTCCCAATTTGGAAACAAACCTAAGATACAGAAACCCCAAACAACCAAATGAAAAGTAAAAGGTTAGAATCACATCTTTTTCTCTAAATTCTAGCTCAACAAGAGGAATATTATTATCTAGTCTACTCAAGTGATATTAAACAAGCATGGGAATGCAGCCTGCTGGAGTGTCTATGAAGAGTCACTGAAGTTAGAGTAGATTAAAGGTCCGGAGAAGATCTATAGGAAAAAACAATTTTACTTTATTTAACCCATTACTTACTGTATAAAACTATTGGGCCATAAAATTCTTTTTTTTCCTCTCCTTCCTTCTTCCTTCTTTCCTCCCTCCCTTATTTTCTTCTTTCCTTCCTTCCTTCCTTCCTTCCTTCCTTCCTTCCTTCCTTCCTTCCTTCCTTCCTTCCTTCCTCTGTTTCACTCTATCTTTCTCTGTCTCTCTCTCTCTTTCTTTCTTCCCAGGCTTGCTTTAACTTGGCTGGCCTAAAATGTCTTGCAGCTATCTTCTTGCCCCTGCCTCCACTTAAGTACTGAGATTATAGACATGCGCTATTCCCAGTGATTTCTGTGTGTGTATGTTGTGCAAGTGTGAGTGTGTGAGTGTGCATGTACATGTGTTTAGGTGTGTGGGAAAGCTAGACATTGATATTGAATGTCTACCTTGACCACTATCTACCTTATTTACTGAGGCAGGTTCTGTCACTTGAATCCAGAGCTTTCCAGTTGGCTATTTTAGCTAGTTTGCCTTAAAAATACTAGCTCTACTTACTGAGTGCTAGATTGCTCCACACACCCGCCATTTACATGGGTGCTAAGTAAGCTAACCCTGGAATTCTGGCCTTCAAAATGCATGGTAAGTGACTTATCCACTGAGCTATTTCCCATCAACTAACTTTCTCTCTCTCTCTCCTTAGTATGTGAACATGTATATGTATGTAATATGTCTGGTATGTAGGGGGTATACATGTGTGTGAGCATATGGAGGCTGGAGGAAGATGTTGGCTGTCCTACTCTATCAATCTTCCACCGTATTTCTTGAGACATAGTGTCTCATTGAACCTGAAGTGCTGTTTCTTTTTCTCTGTTAGACTAGCTGACCAGTGGACCCCAACTATCCTGTCTCCACACCTTTCAGCACTAACATCATTCAAGTATTCATGCTTATATAGCAAGCACTCACCTGCCTCATCATCTCCCCAGCCTCATCTTATTTAAGTGCATTTATTAATAGCCTTAATAGCTTTTTTAAAAAAATTGATACACTTTATACCATTATTTAGGACAATGGGAAATTTCCTTTGACATAGTTTAAATTCATAAGCTAGAGATTTTTATTCCTTGGAAAATAAAAATCTCAGGAATAAGCTTCCCTAAGAAATTGTGAGTAGATGAGAAAGTGGTGGTGATAAAGAAGGGGTTACTATGATGGTCTATGAAATAACAATCCAAATAAAGGTGGAATGCTTACTCCCCACTGAGTCCCATTGGACATATCCTCTTTCATCTTCTGTACACCAAAACTCCCAAATAGCATGTATGTGCTTTTAATCTTACATGAGTGTACTGGCTATTGCATTTCTGAGTGGACCAGATACATAAGAGTACTGATTTCTACTTCCCTGATTTCATCTGTAACGAATACACACATGTGATGTGAAGAATCACAGCTGGTATGCATAGAATCTAAAGAGAAAGAAAGAAGGAAAAGGCAGGGGTAATGAAAGGCAAAGATAGAGGAGATCGCTGATGGAAAGGACAACAATCGCCCTCCAAAGCCAGCAAGGCCACAAAATGGCCCGTGTTACCCAAAGAAAAAAACAGCAATTCTGGAAAGTGATTACGTTTTGAGGTGTGAATGAAAACGTATCCATGCCACACAAATTTCATTGCTTTTATTCAGTATCCCTTGTAAATTAAGTTCCATAAGCTTTCCTCTCATTCTTTAAAGTAAATTCCATAGAATCTAGTTTAAAATTTCAAAAGGAGGTCTAGGGATAAGTCCAAGAAAAACAGTAAAATTTAAAGGGGAAATGTGAAACCAATTTCATAAGTACTTATACTCAGTTTTTTAACTAGTAACCACAATAAATCTACTGAGCCCACAGAGTGCAAGGCATGGCCACCACACAGGAAAGCAAACCCACTTGCCATGATGAGCCTTAGATACCTGCCCATGGATGTTACTCTTCTATGGAAACCAGAGTTTAGATTTAAGAGCACATGATGTCTTCTAACAATTTTCATTTGGCATTTTTCACCTGAGTTAACAAATTGTTCCCAATATCCAACTCAAGTGCAAATGTAAAATACACTTACCTGTACAAAACCACATGCTGTGAAGTCCTCAAAGAAGGGCAGACTTGGGCGGTCTTCTCTATAGATGGTGAGTTTATATGTGGTCAGGGTCTCACCCTCTGCTGGGGATTCATCTACCATAATCATGGAGATTTTGTTCATTCCTAATCCCAGAGGGTAGTTGGCAAAACTGGATTGGGCGGGGTGGGAAATAGAAAAAGGGATGAGAGAGAATGAATTGAGAAAGAATGAATATGAATAGAGGACACTTACTCAGTCCCAAAGGACTCAGACACCAATATTTATTCTTATAATTATTATTGTCATAAACATGTAATGACTGTATAATTTCATATGACATATAAAATATGAAAATAATGAAATGTCTGTTTCATTGTACTTTTTATGCTATGTATGGGAGTCATGTTATCAACTAGAGTAAAAGAAATGAATGCATATTAACCATGCGTGAGAGTCATGCATTTTCTTTTTAATACAAAAATCTTATGTAAAATGATGGTGTCCCTTATTTTAAATAAAGTGACCATTACATGGAACTGGAAAACAAATGGTCCAAAATTACATAGTAGGTCCAGGAATGAGACCCCGATTGGTGTGACCTGAATCGTCTTTTCCTGTTTTTTTTTTTTTGTTTGTTTGTTTTTGAAACCATGTCTCATGTTATGTCTTGATAGCTTTTAATTTCCTATGTAGATAACCTTGCACTTGAAATTTTGATTCTTCCACCTCTACGTCCTGAGTGCTGAGATTAAAAATGTTCCCCATAATCCCCAGTTTACGTGGTACTGGTACTGGAGATCAAACCCATGGCTTCATGCGTACCAGGTAAGGATTCTATCAAGTGAGCTTCCCCAGCCTGAATCCTCTTTATTTATACTAGATGTGATGTCTGCTTCCCAATAGGCTGTTGGCAATGCCAAATGCTGCATGGAACCACAAGTATGTTCCTCTCTATGGACACAGCAAGCAATGAGGCTCTATCCTCTTTTTAAATGCAGAAGAGGTGGCAGAAAGGATGCAAAAACCAAAGGAAGGGTAGGACTCCTTACAACATGCTCCCTCTAGACATAAAATGGCCTGGATATCCATGACCTCACAGTGCCTGACACTACCTACACAAGACCATCATAAGAGGAGGAAAAGATCATGGCATCAAAATAAAAGAGAGACTGATTGAGATGGGGAGGGGATATGATGGAGAATGGAATTTGCAAAGGGGAAAGTGGGGGAAGGGAGGGTATTACCATGGGATATTTTTTTATAATCATGGAAAATGTTAATAAAAATTGAGAAAAAAACTTCAAACCAAAGAAGTGGCTACTTTCAAAACTATGTATAGAAAAAAAAATTGCAAGATGAAGAAAGTTAGTGGTACTATGTCCCCAAATTTTCACTAACGTTTTTAGGCAATGAACCACTGACTAGTCTGACAGGAAGTATTGGCTTGATGTAGGACGTTACCATCCATAGAATGAACCCCAAGTATCTGAAAACATGAATCACTCCTCCCACTATTTTCCTTAACAAGATCCTCTTTTGCTACAAAAACGAGTTAGAGATTGGTAATAGATTGTTAGTGTAACAGTGTGTTCTTTTTAAGCACAGGAACCCTAAAGGGGAACCACTTCACACCCTATCAACCTCTCTGAAAAGTCTATGGCTCATCTTTCCTGAACCATTTTCAATGGTTGGATCAAATGTCCTCTTCCCAGTGAGATGCCTCCACTCAGCCCCAGGATCCCTTACCTTGGTCCTGCCGGATCCTGCAGGTGCACCCTGCATTGGCACTTAGAAGTCTCCACTCTGATTGTCACTGTTACCACATCAAATGGCACTTCACAGTAATAATCTTTGATCTTTGGATTAAACTCAGGATTTAGTTCCAAATGTGGATGTGTGGAGATCTGCTTGATGTGACATGGTGTGTCTCTCTCTGTTTAAAAAGAGAGAGAGAGAGAGAGAGATTGACAAATGCAATTGTGAGATGAGAATACATTAATGTTGCATGTGATTAAGGGCTCCCCTCCTTATTCCCTTGCACAGCCTCTGATATCCATGTTGACTGTCCACTTGGCACCCTGCTCTCCATTGGTCTGTGGCAACAGCAGGATTTTCAATGTGTCAATGGTTGAGAAATCCATATCACAGCTGTTGACTTCAGTTGTCATTATACAGATGGCATCATTTTGTGCAGCCCTTAAAAGCATAAAGGTACAGAGAAGGTGGGGAACTCTCTCTGCCATGGGTGGATAACATCTCATGTTATCTATGGTATATAACAATTACCTGTGCATACAGGGACAATGGTTCTGTGGGGTGGTGACAGGAGGGAACCAACAGGTAATTATGAAACTCTATTAATGAGAAGTGTCAATAAACTGTCATTAGATTGATATAGTAGCTTATAGGCAATAGGGTGGGGCAAAGAATGTGAACGCTAGTTTTATAGCAAGTGCACACATAAAATCTCCCCCCAAACAACTGAGGTCCCTTCCTTTGCAGGCCACCTCCATGTGGAAAATTTCCAGAAAGTATGTAAAAGTTGCCCTCCTATATTCCATTCAATACTATTCTAGACTCTAGAATGACTTCATGCCATAAATTCTAAGATATTAATGAAATCTTTCTCCTTGATAGCCCAATTTTTACAGCAGTGTTTTGGTGAGAAAAAAAAAGAAAAGTAGCTTTCCTGGCAATACAGTAGTCATTGTAAAATATATCCCATATTAAATTATATCTGATATTAATATTTGAATGAACAGATCATTCAAGAGCTTAGCAAAATATTTTTCTAACACAATGTTTCCAAATATTATTTTATTGATTCTTTACAATAGTCAAGACAATTCCAGCACAGATAAATATAGAAAACTCTCTGAAAATCAGTGAAGTGAAAGTATCCCTAGTTGCTTTTGTGTAAAATGTTCAGTTTATTCAACAACATAGGAAGATACAACACAACAGAATTCAATACAAGAAGCTATGAAACTGAACCTCATAAAAAGACATTATTCTGGTGACAGATGTCTCTTCTATTTTCTACCTAGCTATCACAATGATTTCTTTCAAATTAGATCTGATGACTGTAATGGCTTTTCATCTCAACTGTAGTGGATTCTCATCATTCCAAAATTACAGAAGGGAGACAAGGTATTTCACAGCCCTTTTCTTTTCTGCTTTCCATTTGCTTCTCCTACTACATTCTGAACTTTGTGCTTCACTAAGACCATGTTTTTTTTTTCTTTGATGGACATGGAGATATAGATGTGTTAGGTTGAATATAAAATATCCTCCATAGACTCATGTGTTTGAATACTCAATTCCCAACTGGTAGCTCTTCTCTGGAAGATTGTGGAGATGTTAGTAGAGGTAGAGCCTTGCTGGAGGAAGTAGGTCACTAAGGGGGTGGATCTTGAAGTACTACAGCTGGAATCCATACACTGTTTATCTCTCTGCTTCTGCCTGCCAATGTGATACCAGTTTGCAGTTCCTTCCATGCTTTCTCTGCCATGAAGGACTCTGCCCAGAAGAACTGTAAACAGAAATAAAAGCTTTCCTTTCTGAGATGCTTTTGGTCAGGCATTTGTTTTCAGCAACGAAGGAGTAACTGGCAGACAAGGAATGATAGCATCTACCACAGGCAGTTCAACTCCAGTTCTGAGAATCAGGTCTCCAAATGTTATCATCAAGCTCAAAAATAATTAAAATGTACACTATATATTTCTGTCTCAATTCTATAGTTTTCTCAGACTTGGAGAAAAAAATGCTATTAGAATATATAACTGGCAATGATAACACAATAAATTCCTTTCATTCTACCAAAAAGTCTTAATATACTACAGCCTAACAAGTAACTCTGTTGACTTGTTGCTCAGTGATCTGGGTAAACTCTCTGCTTGATTTTGTTATCTACCTGGTGCATGTAGGTAGACTCTATTTATAATTATAATAATCATTTCAACATAAATATTAAAATACAATGATGGAATATATTATGAGTATTCATAGTGCACATGATCATTACTTTTAATTGAAATTCAAAAATTTCTTAATTGCATACTCATTTTTTATTTTTTTGGTTATTTATTTATTCATGAGAGTGAAAGAGGCAGAGAGAGAGAGAGAGAGAGAGAAGAGAGAGAAAGGGCATGCTAGGGCTGCCAGCCACTGCAAACTAACTCCAGATGCATGTGCCCCCTTGTGCATCTGGTTTACGTGGGTCCTGGAGAATCAAACCAGGGTCCTTTGGCTTTGTAGGCAAACACCTTAACCACTAAGCCATATCTCCAGCCCCATACTCATTTTTTTTTAAACTGAAGCTATTTTCCCCAGTATATTCTCAGTTCAGGGCACAGAGATAAGCATAATAAATCTAGGGCATTGTTAGATATGAGATTTCTAGTGATGCTATGAAACCAACATTATACCCAACAAACTGGAGCTGTGAGAAATGCTGTGGTTGGAGAAGGCCTTTGCCTAGCACTGAAGAAGTCTACATACATTTGTGTTGAAATCCAATTTAAGAAATAACAGAGTAAGGAGATTGTTTTATAAAAGTGAATGATAGATGTACTCTAATCTAATAGGATCAATTTTTCTTTTTGTTTTATTCATGTATTTAATTTTGCCATGGGATCTTCCAATATGGCCTGGGGTTCACCTGAGGTCTTTCCCAGCCCAGTCCCAACTTGTCTCAGGCCAACTTACCTTAGATCTGTGGAGAACCCAGCTTGATGGAGGGTGGAAGCAGGCTGCTTAACCTAATTGGCAAGTCTACATAGGAAAGCTGCTTGAAGTTTTGGTTGCTTTGAATGGATTTCTCTTAACCACGGGAGTTTATTGCTCTCTTTGGGGATAATCATAACTCACAATAAACACAAGAAGAGTTCCTACTTCTACAGATAACCCCACCTGTTTAGAGGCATCATCAAGTGTATTTTTAAAATCTTCTATCATACCATAAAAGTAAGAAGATGAATTATAAATATCTAGGTAGGACTAGTTTTTATGGGGGGAGGGCACACAAACAAGCTTGAAGAGCTTATCTAACATGTTCATTCCATTTACATACTGGGAAACAGAAGAACATGCACTTATTGGGCAAAATCCTTTCATTTCACAAGAAAAGAAGGCTGAATAGGTGGTATGGACTTCCCATGATGCATCTAGCCCAGGCCTCAGAAAAAAATGTTATGCCTAACTTTGCTGCTTTCTTGCTCCCTAAACTTTCCCCTACATACTCAGGGCAGCAGACTCAGAACAGAGAAACAGGTCTTCCCAGAGAGGGATCCGTGGCAGGAAGGGCAGGAAGGAATAATGGAAGGAGGCCCTGTGCTCTTCTCCATGACAGGCAAAGCAATACTTGAAAGTCCTACTGTGGTGGTTTGATTAAGGTGTCCCCCATAAACTTAGGTATCATGAATGCTTGGTTCCCATCTGATGGATATTTGGGAATTAATGCCTCCTGGAGGGAGTGTATTGTTGGGGGCAGGCTTACAGGTTTTATAGCCAGTTTCCCCATGCCAGTGTTTGGCACACCCTCCTGTTGCTGTGGTCCATCTTATGTTGGACAGGGGGTGATGTCCACCCTCTGCTTATGCCATCAGTTGCCCCTGCCATCGTGGAGCTTCCCCTCAAGCCTGTAAGCTAAAATAAATCTCTTTTTCCCAGAAGCTGTTCTTGGTTGGGTGATTTCTACCAGCAATGTGAACCAGACTGCAACACCTATTATCTTTAACTGGATATCTTTGTTAATGTCATTAAACTCTATCACTATGCTATGTCTCAATCTAGCATGATTTTAGTGAGAGTGTTAAAACATGATGAGTGAATTAACTTAATTTTCAAAAGTATTATCAAGATTTTATTAAATTGTAAGACTTCCACTCATAGTTAATTAAGCAATCCATTGTTTTCAGCTTTGGTATTTCACAGGTATTATTACTTTTTAAAATTATTTTAGGGAGACTAAATTTTCTAGGTATATGTTTTCACAAAAAGTATAGACAGGTTGGTAGATACAGATATATTTTTTAAGTATACACTGTAAAAACTTAACTTACTATATAGAACTCATATTATCATATATTGTAATTCAATACATAATTATAACATTATATAATATTATAAGACATGAAGAAAATTCAGACATTTTGAACAAAGGATCTTAAGTTCCAGGTTTATGTCCCAGATCAGGCATTTGAAAGCCGTGTGACCATGATAGTCAAGCACACTCTCTAGAAAGATATATTTGAAAGACCATTGTACTAATATTAGAAACATTTTTAAATCTATTTTTTTAATTTAAAAAAAAATTATTTATTGATTTTCAAGTGACAGACACACAGAGAGAGGCAGATATAGAGAGAGAATGGGAATGCCAGGGCCTCCAGCCACTGCAAACGAACTCCAGATGCGTGTGCCCCCTTGTGCATCTGGTTAACGTGGGTTCTGGAGAATTGAGCCTCAAACCAGGGTCCTTAGGCTTCACAGGAAAGCGTTTAACTGCTAAGCCATCTCTCCAGCCCAAATCTAAATTTTATATGTATTTAAATGCATACTGGTTAATTTTTTAATAAATTAAAAATTGGGTTGAAAACTGACAGTTTCTATGGAGGAAATCCTATTCAAATATTCCCCATTATAGCAAACACTTGGCAAGAAATACCTGCAGAATTGTGAGACCCCTAAAGATCAATGTATAAAACTGAGAAGCAAAACTCATTCTCTTATGTAAAGTTTTATTTTTATTTATTTGAAAGAGAGTGAGAAAGAGAGAATGGGTGCACCAAGGCTGCTAGCCACTGCAAACAAACACCAGATACATGCACCACTATGTGCTTCTGGTTTAAGTGGGTACTGGGAAATTGAATCTGGGTCCTTAGACTTTGCAGACTAGTGCCTTAACTGCTAAGCCATCTCTCCATCCCTAATGTAAAGCTTTAAAATTCCTTGGGCCTATCAAATTGAGTTTGGAAGTCATGTCTTTAAAAAAAATCAGAGTACATATTTCACACTTAAAAAGGAAAATAAAAATGTTACTTTTATGCAAAAGTGACAGATATTAAGTCAATATGAACATAACTTGTCAAAATTCACTTGAAATAAATTGGCAGCCTAAAACTACAGATATGAAAATATACACAGATATGATAAAATGCTTATGTTATTCAAAGTCAGACTATGCTTAGATTTTTGCCTATACTATGGAAATTTTTAATGTCAACTCACCATTGACACAATCTGTATCTTTGTTTTCATTCATAATTTGTGGAAATGCAACTAAAAAAAGAAATGCAAATTTAAAATCAAAACTATTACTTACATTTCACAATATAAGTTTAGACATCAGAAACAAAGGATAATTCAGTAAAACAAACATTTTATTATTGAGACTTCGTACATTTCTAGGTTAAGCTGACAAGACAACCAGCCATTCTAGTCAAAGCTCAGGTGAGTGATAATTTCACATTGAAGAAATCAAGAGAAGAATGAATGATCTAAAGAGGATTCTTGGCCTGAAGGTAAACTATTGATATTTCCTCTAGTTCTTTCTTTTAATATTTTATTTCTACTTATTTGAGAGAGAGAGAGAGAATGGGCATGCCACAGCCTCCAGCCACTGCAAACAAATTCCATACATATGAGCCACCATGTGCATCTGGCTTATGTGGGTACTGGGGAACTGAACCAGGGTCCTAGGCTTCACAGGCAAGTGCCTTAACTGCCAAGCCACCTCACCAGCCCATCCTGTAGTCCTATGACCCTATGGCTATAATTTACCAGGGGTGTAACCCCTACTGAGAATCACAGTGTTGGATTTAATCCTGATTTATAATACAAATACTCTTTTTAAAAAAGTGGACTCATGGATGGATAGATAATGCATTTCATGTATTTTCCTTAAAACTAAAATGATTTCTTCTATTGTGAACAAATATTAGATACTTTGAGAAGGAAAAAAGATGTGAGAAAAAAATTAAAAACACTGTTAAGTTTCCTTGTGGTTCAACTTGCCAATAGCCTATTTTGTTACATTCAGTCATATAAACATATTTCAGATCAAATATCTTTCCATGACACTTATAGTCATTGGGCACTGTAGCTTCTTGTGTATATTTGATCCACTCTTATGGAAATCATGGTCACTTAGAATGTTTTCTGCTTATTACTAATTTAACTAAATGTACATACATATTCTTATTTCCTTAAAATGAATACTTGGCAGTATAATTTCTAGTCTGTAAGAATAACTTTTATATACTAAAATAGCTTTTTTGGCATTAAGAATATCTGTATATTAAGCACATGCTCTCCCATGCTAATTCCTCAGGCTCAAGGCTAATTTTTTTTTTTGTTGTTTTTGTTTTGGGTTAGGGTCTCACTCTAGCCCAGGCTGACCTGGAATTCACTATGGAGTCTCAGGGTGGCCTTGAACTCACAGCAACCCTCTCACCTCTGCCTCCTGAGTGCTGGGATTAAAGATGTGCGCCACCATGTCTGGCCTCAAGGCTAATTTTTAAAGCTTTCCTTCTGTGCTGTTAAATATTTGCCCTTAGTATATGTCCTATGTTAATCACCCACAAGCATTATAAGGAAACTTATTTCCCTATACTTTTCCTAAATTTACTGTCTTTAAGGAAAAAAAAAATATCCAATTTTGTGAAGGAAATAGTTTTTCTTTGCTTATTTTTCACTTTTTGATTGATAATGAAACTAAACATGTTTCATATTTTTAGCCAGACAATACTTAGTTTTATGTTGAACTACGTGGGACTATTTTTTTTTTTTACCTTTTTTATCTTTGATTGCTTCAAATGGTGCTTGTGGTTTTTTAGCAGTCTCGTTTTCTATGAAAGAATTCCTGCAAATACAATGCCAAATGGAGTCAGATCAATGAAGGGAACAAAAATCATACAAAGTACATTAAACACACTACCTTCTCTTCTGTGAGGGCACAGCTATTTTAAGACAAAGAAACACTTTCTGGACATTGTTCCTCAAAGCTGGCAATCTACCCCTCCCCCCAAAAAAGAAAAAGTGGGTGGAAATAATCTGCAATCAGCAGAAAAACTGATGAAGACAAGAAGGACAGGGCAGAGCCAGTCACTCTCACCCAAGGTGAACACACTGAGGTTGCCTGGGCTCCACAGAACAGATTCAAGAACATATATTCTGATTCGAGCTTCTGCCTAATGTGCTATAGCTCTGATGCAAAGAGCCCCAGGAGCTCTGAGATAAAACCTAAAAACTCCCACACAATTGGAGATACCAACAGAGCTCAAATAACCAAGCTGTGCCGCATCAGTGAATGGAACTTTGGGTGTATCTTAGCCTGTTTTTCCATCATCTCTTTTGTATAGGTAACTAAGTGCTAGTGTAGGTTGACCTTTAAATCCTTATATTTGGAAGGAAAATAAATTTAACTACAGTCATAAAAACTTCTGGTTGGGATGATAGAGAGCATGGGCATTATAGTCTCTGGGCCTTGACAATTTCTTGTGTTGATGTGGGCCTTTATTATCAACTCATCAGAGTGAAGAAGATAATCATACTTGCTTTTCTCCACAGAAATGCTAGGAGAATTGAATAAAAGGCTTTGTTTTAAACAACATTTTATACATATTACTGTACCACGTAGTGTGCTGGGCACTGGTAGCAGAAAAAATTTAATAAGGCATATTCAGTTCCTATAAAGCATATTTATCAGGGGCTGGAGAGATAGCTCAGCAGGTAGAGGCATTGGCCATGCAAGCACGAGGGTCTGTTTCAGCTAGAATTTGATTCCCCAGCACACAAACAGCTAGTGTGGCCACACAAATCTACCACCACCATCATGAGAGAGGAGACCAGGTCAACCAGTCTGACCAAAATTGTCAGTATAAAAACAAACAAACAAACAAACAAACAAAAAAATAAAACATGCAGATGAGCAAGAGAGAACGTTCCCCTGGCCTCCCAACATGAGGGCTCATGGAGCACACGCATTTGTGCACACAGCACATACACCACACCACATATACTACACACAAAAATGAAAGAAAAAAAAAACAGTCCGGATGCACCAATTCTCTCCCCTCTTTCTCTTCCCCCTTCTTCTCTTTCCCTCTCAATAAACAAAGTGAAGCAGTCTTTTGAGCTTGCTTAAAAAAAAAAAAAGGAACAATCATCAGGCAGGAAATTAAGAAAAACAAGTAATTAAGTGCCTTTTGCTAATTGTTTACTAGTATTGCTTGCTATCATTGCTAATGCTGGAAGTCGTGATGATTTTATTTCAAAAAGTCTATGTTCCTTGGTGTCTCTCTCTCTCTCTCTCTCTCTCTCTCTCTCTCTCTCTCTATATATATATATATATATATATATATATATAAGGTTTAGACCATTTTCTCCTCCACACAAGGAACACAATAAAAGATAAAGTAAGGATGGCATGAGATGAGGGCTAGTTGATGGTAGCACTGTTTGTTGTTTTGTTTTGTTTTTGAGTTGTTGAGGGTCCGACCCAAGATCTTATGTATAGTGGCATGTAGTGTACCAATGAGATATGTTCAACTGAAAGGAGCCAGGCCTACTTAAAAAATATAAAAAAATCTCAGAATTCCCATTCTCAGAGATTCCAGGAGAATCTCTCAAAAGATACAACCCCGAAATTCACATAAAATGGATTTTTGGAAACATTGCTATCTTATTGAAGAGAGATAATTTGTACATAAAAAACATTGTGCCTTATGGATATTTTGTGAATAAATTATTTGTTTTGAATCAATGTGGATTTTCTGGGAAATCATTTCTATAGAGCAAAGCATGCATGCAACCTCATTTCCAGGAACTGATAATTAACAGATGGTGCACAAACATTGACTTTAAGATTTCCATGCCCTTCAGATTTATACTAAATCCATTGGGGCCTCTGGATTTTGGGCCTTGGGGCTAGTATATAATTGTTACCTACTGTTGTTGCTCTTTTCACTTTATCTTTTTTTTTTTTTCACCTTGTTGCTACGCTACGAAAAAATATATTTATTTTAAAAGACAAAGTCATTATATCCCAAGGGTAATATAGGTATACAAAACTGACTTATTGTAGTAACAAAAATCACTGGAGGTGGCTGAAGTGAAGATAAAGATAGTGATGACCTCCCTTATTTGTAAGATACATTGGATAAAAGAACTGGGCATAGGATAGAAGGCTAGTATCCCAGTCCTGTATTCACTGTGCATCTTTAACAAATGATTATCTTATCAGAATATCAGTTTCCTCATCTAGAGAAGGTACAAAAGAAGTATGAGAGCTGGAGGGATTGCTTAGTGGTTTAGGCAATTCCCTGAGAAGCCTAAGAACCCATGTTTGATTCTCCAGAACCCACATAAGCCAGAAGCACAAAGTGGTACATGAGTCTAGAGTTCGTTTGCAATGGCTAGAGGCTCTGGTGTGCCCACTCTTTCTCTCTCTCTCATAAATAAATAACTAAAAAGTAAGTATGAACCTTTCTTGCAATAAACCCTAGATGGTCATGAAGTCTATTTACTCATTGGAAAACTTGAAAATACTTTGAACTGAATGCTTTTAAAAAATTCTTGTATAAACAAAATGCTAATAGAATTTTTCAAAAACATTTATTCTTAATGATGTCACTTAGATACATCTTTCAAACATGTCTCGTTCTCTTTACAAAAGAAAGACACTGTCCTGTCCACAGAAGCTAAATTGGCCTTTGGGTAGCACAGAAGCACGAAAAGGAAGGTGTACCGATACTCAGTACCTGCCTTTGCTATAGCAGGTGATCCATGGGAACTGTTATCTTATGTAATAAATATATTACAGAATCTTATGTGCTAAGTAGCATAATTCATGTTTCACACATGAAGAAACTAAGTGCTGGCAGAGTCAGATTTACCTGCTATAATTAGTAAACTTTACAGTTGAGATTTTTTAATACATCTCTAAGATGTATTAATCAACATCCTGAGTCTTTCTAATTATACTCAACAATGACTGTTGTTACTAAAGTTCATGATCACAAGGGAATTCAATCTTCTGATTTTAATCAGTAGACTGCTTAGCCTTAGAACATATGTGGAGCTTGAGGAAAACTTGCTGTGGAACAAATGTTCAAAGCTCTCAAGTCTCTGGGGAATTCATTCACAGTTGTAAACAATGCTGAAATAGTCTCCTTGGGAAATCTAGTCTGTTTTCCACCTATCTATAATGATGAATGACACAGTCTTAGAATATATGAGTGAATGCAAAGCTTTAAAAAAAAACAATGTGGTTTTGAGCTAGATTATTTAATACTTAATTTTAAGCACATAAAGAAAACATTTTGTTGGGCTTGCTAGTTCTAGGCATTGAGGTCAAGCTCATAAAGTTGTACCAATTGAAGTGAGTTCTGATCCTAGGAGATAATCTAAGAAGTCTTCATATGTGTGATTATTTGTATCTTTTAATTGCTAATGAGTTTCTAAAAAAATCATATTTGTGATCTCTTAAGGCAGAAGCAAAGAGTAAGTCAATAAGATGCAAAGCCATTTGTAACAGTGACTTGCAAGAGTTGTAGATAAGTGTGGCATTTGCATTAGTCTTCCATCTCTCTGGGAAGTTTAAGTTCAATTTGGTCTTTATGAAAGTTAAGAATAGACAAAACATTGAATACTAACCCTTTGCCAACTACATAGATATCTTACCTACTCTGCCCTTCCTCATTCCTTCATTGCTACCTCTTGTGAGAATTGAAATGGAGACACAATCTCCTTCTAAAAGCAAAACAAAGATAGACTGTATGTATGTATATACATTTATATATTTTTTGCCTGGAATAAAGTCTTGCTTCAAAGATCCCCAAATAAATGTGCCCACTAACTGTATTACTCTCCACTTTTATAAGTGGTTCATAAAACAAATTCTTCCTGTCTGATGCTCCAGTAAGTCACATGTGTGTATTATGACATGAAAGTAGGTTGACTTCTTTTTAAATTAAAAATATTACTTTACAGTGGGGACCACATCTTGGTTTGAAAATTTGTTGCTCATGGTTTTTGGTATGGTATTTGAATACCACTAGAATCATGGTTTCAATGCTTTAGTCATTTATTTTCCAGAGCTTAAATTTTTGGACACATTTTTTTGTTTTTATTGTTGTTTGCTTTAATGTAGGCAAAGTCTTTTGAAATCAATCTTTAGATGAGAATTTTTTGGATTGCACAATTCACATTTGTGGCTAACTTACCATTCCACTGAAGGTTGCTGGGCCTTTTTTTTCATGAGCCAAAATTGTTCAAATTCATTTACGAGAGACACATACTGGGTCAGGACTGAGCCAGGAGCTCCCCTCAGACTTGCCATCTCATAAAATTCATGCATCAGAGACGGAATGCCAGGAGTGAGAGCCGGAAAGAGCTGAGAAGAAATGTTCAAACACAAAATATCAGGAGAAGTTCTGAAAAGTAAACTGAAATGTAGCAGTTGTTATGCTTAGATTTGTTTTAGGCTTGAGAATTTTGCTTTTAAAAGTGGACATTTAGGCAGAAATCAAATATTTTAATTCATATCAAGTGATAAATCCTAGTATATACAATTATGACCTTCTCAAAATAAATTTAGAAAAAAAAATTAGTAAATGTTAGTGATAGAGAAATGATCTGCAACACTGTATATTAGGGCAGAAGTTTTACATAAAAACTTCTAACAGGAACCTCAAACATTTCCTATATTTCCTTCCTAAATACTTGACTGTAAAATAATGCATCTTATATGGCCAGTTGACAAACGCATTTTTCTCTCAAAGCAACTTCGATTTAGTAGATTCTAAAATAATTATCTTCCTAAACTTGAAGCTATTATAATGGCTCAGATATGGTTTATAATGAAGATGTGAGGTTACAAATTGCTTGAGATAATAAAAACTTATCAAAATAAATATTCAAAGTCCTTTGATTTCTTTTAATTTTGGCAATTTTATACATTTGGTCTTCTAACTTAACTCTCTCTTCTCCTTCTCTCTTTCACTCAAAGCTGTCTTAACCTACTTTCTGACACACTGATTTCAAGTAGGATCATATGTCTAATCATGGGTGTGAGTATGTTTTCTGGAGAATGGACACTCCTCCAGTGGCTACCTGACTAAAGGATATGACTTCTCCTCTCCCAGCAGTTGTCAGTTTCCACTATTTACTCTGAGCGGTGTGGAATCTCATGGACCCCTCCCCCATTTATGGTATGATATAGTTAGGCTCAACCATGTACATAAACCCCATTGGCTTGAGTCCATGACTATAGTATATCCAGAAGAAGATAGCAGATTTCTTTTCTGTTTTTTTTGAGGTAGGGTCTCACTCTGGCTCAGGCTGACCTGGAATTCACTATGTAGTCTCAGGATGGCCTTGAACTCTTGGCGATCCTCCTACCTCTGCCTCCCGAGTGCTGGGATTAAAGGCGTGCGCCACCACGCCCGGCTAGCAGATTTCTTTTAAATAAGATATTTATTGAAAGTCTACTGGTTTGTACTGCAACTTAATTTTCTGAACACTTGTCAAGGCAATTGGCAATTTTAAATTCACACTATTTGTGTTGGTGATCACATTAACAAATAGATTGAGTTTTCTTTTCAGTGACTATAAATGGATTTCTTTTTCTTGTTTTTGATACCTGAAAACAGTTAAATCACACAGGGAGTCAAGCAGTTGGAGAAAGAAGTTCTTTTGTGTCCTAGGTGAATTATGCTGGTGTGAGAAATATGAATTGCCCAAGAAAGAGGAAATCAGTTTATCTCGTTTCATCTCCAGGAGTTAAGAAATTGAGATTTGCCCTTGTTTCTATAAAACAACTCCTTACTTTTTCCTCTTGTGACAAGAGATGCTCTCTGTAGTCATAATTTATTAAATGGTGACATCCTGACAGGTGAGTCTCTGGTTATCCTTCCATAATATTGAACCCAAACTGCTGAGATTGTAGTACTTACTCTATGTAAATTAATTAAAATAACATTTTAAATATCATGCTTAAATTATCTTGGGGAAATAAACTTACTCTCAACATTCATTGATTACTCTAATAAACTGTTTACATCATATAAGTAGCTTATGTATACATAGGGTTTTTATTGTAAGAGAAATGCTTGAGCCAAACATCAGATTAATAATATCAATGTAATTTATAATAATATATTTTAGAACAATGCTTTATAGGAACAAATATTAAGTGAAAATATAAGCTGAAGTTCTATATTATTGGTAGAAATGGAATGAAAACACACACTGAATATAGATACTCATAGGTAATAAATTAATATTTACAAATTAATATAACCCAGAAGAGAAAAAACATGTCCATTTAAGGACTGAAACCTGTAAAAGTTGCTATAAATATCTACATTTACTTTTTTGGTGTTTCTAATTTGTTTCACCAATTAATGTTCAGGAACTTTTCTAAAATATTTTTATGTTTTACATTTCAGTTTATTTAATTACAACTAAAAGCATATGATAAGCAGTCATAAATAGTGGTTGCATGTAAATGTCCCAAGGTTAAAAGCAAGGCTCCTTTAGAAAAATATCAACATTTTTCCCTGGAGTACTGCTACTCCCTGGCAGCTGTGCTTTACATTGACTGATTCCAGTATTCCTTGCAAACTCTTAAATCAAAGCAACTAAATGTTGCTCATCTATCTGAATGGAAGGAGGAAGCTTGCAATTCATTTGTGAATAAATATCTGTAGCTAGTTTGAGGAGAAATCAGGTAGCTTGCAAATGATCTATAATTATCTCAGTCATCAAAAGAAAGCAAGTGACACTTCTGTTTTACCATTTGGAATTGTCCCAGACTCCCAAGTTCCTTTATGAAAGTCATAACTAAGTCAATTTCCTCTATAGACAGACATTGATTTAATGCCTTTTGATAGTTTTCACCCTGTATGTCAATAGAGAAAAAAAAAGTTGTAAGCAATTTTTAGAAAGTCAAGTCACTTCTACTCCAGTTAGCAGCTACTAAATAATCCATTCAAAATTTGAATCCTATAAGCAGCTAAGTTAATTTTAAGTAAGTCACACTAGTGTCTAAATATAAGAACATTTCTTATTTGATGAGTCAGACTGGATACACTAGCCCAATGCTGACTTGGTAGAGAGGTTGAGGAGGTATGCGCAGCCAGTTTGGTATTGCAAGATTTTCTCTGGGCCTTCAGGAATCTAGAGGTGAGAGCATCAGATGAGCATTTAGACATGGGCCCCGCATGTGGGACATCACCAGTGGAGTATCTCACAAACTCTTCAGCAGACCTACCCAGCCCATGTTTGCTCCTGCTCATTTTTCTCAGGGTCTTACTGAGAATGGGACTAATGCTTCAAAGAGAAAAAAATATGCAGGGAGAAATGCCGTTTAGTTATCTACACAGTGCCTTTTTAGTATATCAAGGAAATCTTTGCTAAGATACTATTTAAAGAATCAGTGATGCTTAAAAGGAGCACACCCCAGTCACCAGCCTAATGTTAACAGATGTGAATGTTTTAAAACATTCATGTTATCTTTTTTTTAAAGATTTATTTATTTATTTATTTGAGAGTGACAGAGAGAGAAAGAGGCAGATAGAGGGAGAGAGAGAGAATGGGCGCGCCAGGGCCTTCAGCCTCTGCAAATGAACTCCAGACGCGTGCGCCCCCTTGTGCATCTGGCTAATGTGGGACCTGGGGAACCGAGCCTCGAACTGGGGTCTTTAGGCTTCACAGGCAAGTGCTTAACCGCTAAGCCATCTCTCCAGCCCTCATGTTATCATTCAATTCCCCTAAAGTCAACTTGGAGCTCACTGCTACTTTGGACTTCCTCCAAAAGCCTCTGACATATATTTTTTTTTTTTTCTTAAAGTATCCTGAAGCGTACAAACATGTATAATTCATAATATCCACAAACATTCCTGAAGAATTATGGACTGCTTTACTTCATTTTTATCACAATCATTTCTTTGCATGCTTAGTTGATAAAACGTTGGTCCTGATGTCAGAAAAATTAAGAGGTACAATATAATACATAGTAATTATTTTTGAATAGTTGACAAATTTCTTGATTACATAATAAAAACAATCACTGAAATAATTATTTGAATTCAAATATGCACATACCTCAAATATAGCTGGTTGAGACAGTTTCTGAACTATCTCAGAAAACACAGAAAGCAAAGATGAGTTGGAGAAAAGAAAGTTGAAAGTATCTTTTAAAAGGAATTCTTCTCTGTTTTGGTCCTCCAAATTTGTATTGTCACCAACTTGGAAATTTAAATGCTCATGTACCTTTGAACAAATAAAAGCACATTAAATGTTTTTCACTGGCACTAGGAAAAATGGAAAATCTTCTCAGATACGTTTTATTTCCTATTGGATTACAGACCAGAACTGACATCTAGTGGTCTTTTGAAGGTCAACAGTTTTATATGTAATGTTCCTTTTAAGATGTAATTGTTTCATGTATAAGAAAATTAATTATAATAAAGTCGCATTATCTTATCTTAAAGTCTTTCATAAATGACAGCTATTTGATAATAAGATAATACATAACATTTTTTCTAAAATAGGCATCATAAAATGCAGAATGCCAACTATTATACACAAAACAATGAATGTTCATTAGCATGTCATAAAGTTCAAAATTTTGTAGATTAACCATAAATCTATTTGATTAAGTGTATGGATGTATAATATATATGTGTATTATAAATACATACACACAATATCTATATATCTATATATCTATATATATATGATTAGATTCTCAATTATAGACATCTGGTGATGGAAGCATAGAAAAAATATTTATTATATAGTAGTGTCCACTGAGGATCAGAACTCATATGTTACTCACTGACCAAGTTAATTCCTTGATCCACAGACAAATAAGCCTCCAATGACTTTAATGCAAGTTGGGATTAATAACTTAATTACTCTGAATGAAAATAATATGCATACACTCACAGAACCCTTCATCAATAGTTGGAAGACCACTCAGGGTGTCTTTGAGATACTCACCTGGAGCACCACTGGGGACCCCAAACTGCCATAACCAATGTCAAAAGTTAAAAGCTGAAAACACAGTCTACATCTGAAAGAAAAGCACCAGGTTGAAAACACATCATCCTTGCTATACTTTATTAGTTGGACATACACTGTTAATATCTGATACCATTAAATTTCAGTATCTATACTAATTTAAAAGGGTAGTGGGATGGATAACAGAAATTTGCCAGAAATGGATTCTTAGGCTTGGAATCTGTTTGTCCCTTTAAAGAAAATGAAAAATATGCCTTTGTTATTCAAAACATGTTAAATTAACCATTGGAGTTATTCCATAACAGCATTAATCTGGAGAAGAAATTCCTCCTACTACTCCACGCTAGACACTTCTTCACACACAAAGTATTACAAGGAGCACACTAAACACATTGAGTACTCTATCCTTGTGACAAAATAGACTTAATACTTCCTTAGAACAGAGGCACTAACTGATACTCAAAGAAGCTGAGGGTAGAGGTTTTTAAATTTTGTACAGCAATTATAATTTCCTTCTCTGCATTTTGGAATCATTGCCATATTTGAGAGAAAATATCATGCATATACAAAATTACATAGAGTCAATAGTAGATATAATGTAAATAGCAGAACATGAAAGGAGACTGCACTTTCAAATTTAAGTTTAGGAGCTAGACATGGTAGTGCAGGTCTGTAATTCCAGCACTTGGGAGGCAGAAACAGGGGGATCACAAGTTAGTGGCCAGTGTGGGATATGCAGGAAGACTTTATGAAAAATAATAATGATAATAAACATTTTAAAAGTTTGTACTAATTTCTTATTACCATTATTTGGAAACTAGCAAATGATATATGTAACATGCTCTGATTTAAACATTAGGATATAGGTGTTTAGAAGATCATATTGTATCCTGACATAAAAGTTTCCAAGTAATACTTCTGATAACTAAGATATTTCTTCACTAATGATTTTTGATGATTCTCCCCTTCCTTCCCACCCTCCTTGTCTCTAACACACACACACACACACACACACACACACACACACACACACACACATTTCTTTCTTTCTTTCTTTCTTCCTTTCTTTTTTACCTATGGAAGGTCTTTGGTCCCAGTGAAGATGTTTCACTGAGTACTTCAGTGGCCAGCAGGAGCTTGCTAATAGCTTCTTTCATGTTATCAAATGCCTGCAGTGGTGAACTGACCCTCAGGAATGTCTCAAAAAATGTCTGTAGCTGGGAACAAAGCAAAAGACCCAAACACTGAAATAGTGGTTTCCATCAGCCTCACATTTCCAGGGTGATCAATATAAAGGATTCCTTTGGGTTACAACTCCTGGCCACCCTCAGAAAACCTCCCTCAACATAAAATTGTGATAATATAAGGTTTCAATATTATATAATTCTAATTACATGGAGAAAAAGAAATGGTTAAGTATATTATAATTTAAATTAGATTTCTTTCCCCCTTTTACTTTCCTTTTAGTATCTAATGATGGAAAGTACCTACAATTCACTTGGAAAGGCTTGAAAGCCAAACTCCCAAGTCTAGCCTGTGATTCTACCAACAAGTAGATTGAACTCAAACATTCATTTCTCTGAACCCATTTTCTTTCTATAAAATGAAGCTGATACCTACTAATGAGAGTTGTGAACTCCAAACAGAAGAAAAATGTATTTAAAAACTACTGTAAAATATGAAATTCAAATATTTGTTTTTTTGCTACTGCCATTTTTTTATGTATCAGAATAAAAATAGTTTTTCAAAGCTGTTTATTCATGGCATTTTTCTCTGTGACATTTTGCCAGCTAGAGAGGAATATCTGAGGGAATTTCATTGCTGTGCTAACATTTTAATCTAAGATCTCATGTGAATGGAGATGAGACAGTATTACAAAATGGGAAATAATGCTTAAGTTTATTTCTTCTTATGAACTTTACTTTTAGTAGCATAATTATTTTCATTTTCTTATATGTTAAAACAATCACAAGACAAAATTACCTTTTGAAGCTGCTGAGCATTAACATTCAAGTCAATACCTTTAAAAATATAAACCAAACCTTAACTGAGTTATAAATTTTCTCTAGATAAGCACAGCCTTTCAAAGATGAAGAACAAAAAATATTTTTTGACAAAACAGGCAGCAGATATTTGATGAATGTTTTTGGAAGAACAGGCTAAATCTATCTGAACTGCAAAAGATTGCAAATTGAAAAACTTTTGTTGCTATGATAATGAAGGACAAATATTGGCACAAATCACCTAAGGAAAATGGTAATTGAATCTCTCAAATGTGCAGGCAAAATTTCCCCCAAGATAAACAAATACCAAGTTCATAAACTTTTACCAGCTGAACAACAAACCTAATGAGACTACACATTAAGAACCTAAGGACATGTCCTCAGCATTTGGCATTTGGAATGTTTTTCCATTTTACTAAGGAAAATGCATGGAGTGATTATATAATTAAAAGAAAACAAATTAATGCTAACAGTAAAAATGTTAAGACCCTTGAGTCAAAATAGAATAACATATGTTTTGAAATAAAAGTAACTCACCTTATTTTACTTGATTCACCATATTACAGAGAGGGTTACATGTGATGTAAGTGCATTTTCCCACATCAATGCTGAGTATCATAGAGGTTAAAATACATCAAAGTTGATAATGTGTAGCATATAAGGCTATAAAACTGTCAGGTTAGATCTTCCATGGAGAAATATAATGGGCAGATTCATGTTTTTGGACTGGACTTCTAATATAGAAATCATTATTTCTTCCTTTTTTTTTTTGGGTAGGATCTCACTCTAGCCCAGGCTGACCTGGAATTCACAATGTGGTTTCAGGCTGGCCTCAAACTCACGGCAATCCTCCAAGCTCTGCCTTCCGAGTGCTGGGATTAAAGGTGTGGGCCACCATGCACGGCTCTATTTCTTCCTTTCTTACTAAGGCAGTAATACTGAGCAGAGCACTATTCAGTTCAGTCATTCAATCTCACTTCCAGTGAGACTTCCACCCTGTGGGAAGGGCTGTTCCATGTGCCTTGGTGGGGTGGGGGAGGGGACACATTACATAGATCTGTACACAGTTTAGACTCTAGAAGCAAAAAATAAAAAAATTCAGATTCAACTTGGGTGTGCTACTCTATAGGATTCATTAAGTTATTTAGCAGAGTGGCAAGCAAACTTCTTATGCCAGAAATGAAATGAGGGTCTCATAATATCTTAATACATATTTTTATTTCAAATCAACAACTTCAAAAAGTCTCTCAAAAGAAGCACCACACATCTGTCATTCCTTGTAAATAACTTGCCTATTTATTACTTAGTTGACTTTATTGTGTGCCTGGTTATATTGCAAATTATTATTTAAATTTTTTTGTTTATTTTTACTTATCTATTTGAGAGTGACAGACAGAGAGAAAGAGAGGCAGATAGAGAGAGATAGAGAATGGGTGCGCCAGGGCAAACGAACTCCAGACGTGTGCATCCCCTTATGCAACTGGCTAACGTGGGTTCTGGGGAATTGAGCCTTGAACTGGGGTCCTCAGGCTTCACAGGCAAGCGCTTAACTGCTAAGCCATCTCTCCAGCCCTGTATTGCAAATTATTATACTAACTATAATTTCCTTAGTCAAATTATTTCAACTCCTTGCATGTTCAGGTATGTACTACATCTCATCAGAATATATCAAATCAGAAAATATTTTATATTAATTCCATCAAAAGATATCAGAAGCTGGAAACCACAATTGGCTCAGGAGCTTTCTTAATTCATCAACAAATATCTGAAGAATTGACTTTATTTTTTGCTCATTTAGAACCATTAAAATGCCCACTTAGCTATCACTTCTCCTACTCTGTAATATCAGTTCTACTAAGTATCTTTAATTATGTTTGTGGTGTTGGAGGTAGAACCCAGGGACTTGCGCAGGTTAGTCAAGCAGTCTGGCACTGAGCCATGTCTCTAGCCTTAAAGTCTTCAAGTTAAATAAACAAGGCAGTGTAAATTCCCAAGGAAGTCACTCTCTTGACAGTGATATAGTAATGAATAAGAAATGCCACATTTTAAACTGAGTGAACACTTGATGCCAACACTTACGAGGTAGAAGTAGGAGTACCATAGGTTTGAGATCTGCTTGAGGCTACACATTAAGTTCAAAGCCAGCTTGAGCTGCACAATAAGACACTATCTCTAAAACACAAAAGCAATAAATGAAAAACAAAAATAAAAAGCAAAAGCAAAAATGCTTTAAACTTTTTGTAACATAAGACTAATTTTCTTTTTTGGTATATATGTGTATATAGTACCTATGTATTGTTTGTGTAGTCTAGGGACATGTGTATTAAAAGATAGGCACACCCTGTGTACACACATACAGAGGTCAAACATCCCCTCTTACTCATCTATGTTTCCTTGAGATGGAGCTTCCCAATGAACCCAGAGCTGCTGTTTTTGGTCAGACTTGGTGATCAGAGAGCCCCAGCAGTTATCTGGACACCACTTCCTGCTGGACTAGCATTACAGGCACGTAAGCCACACTGTTTACATGGGTGCTGGGGAATCGATCTAAGGAGAATCAGACCCTCTCAGGCTTTCATGTTTGTGCACCAAGTGGTCTTAGTTGCTGAGCCATCTCCTCAAGCCTGATATGAAGTTCTTTAATGGACTATCAATTTTTCATTTTAGCTTAACAATGGAAGACAAGTTTAGTGCTAAGAAATTATACATAAAATATCCTTGTAAGATCATGGTTACAAAACCAGGCAGCTTGAACATCACTTCTTGTAATTGCTTAAAATTCAAGCAAAAACTGGTGAGATTTTCACTATGCTGCCTCAGTCAATGTATATTATTAAGATAAAAGAAGCGAATCAAAATTAACAACTGAACATGGAAGGACAGATAAAATGAGAATAAATTTAAAAAATATTTATAGTATGATACCTAAAAATACTTCCAAAGTATCCTAATTATTCTCCCTTTCCCCTACCTTATGTATCACAAATCTTCGCATGAGCTCCACATCATCATTTCCCCCCTTCTGTACCAGACTGTACAAATTACTTTCAGCATCAGCACATGTCATTATCTGTGTTAGACTTGGTGGCTTTCTTACCTGCTCTTAGCACTAGACTGACATATCTTAAATTAGGGACTTCCTCATTTACCTTAGGCTCCCAGCGTCTAAAGAAGGATAAGCATTTACTAAATGTAGCTGAATAAATAATCATAAATTTGATAAAGCAGAGGCCTTAATTTAGAAAAACTGTCACTATGGCCTCTGGATAACCCACCTAAGGAGCTGGGAAAATAGAGCAGAGGCAGGGCACAGGGGCATGATTTAATGTCCCACACCACAGGTACATATACAAACTACATATTTGTTCATTGCTTCATTGCTTCCATCTCGTAACAGAGAGAGAGAGAGACAGAGACAGAAAGAGAGAGGATATACAGATTTCTAGGGACTCAAAACCTTTGGAAAATAGCTTAGAGCTCTTAGAGAGGAGTTGTCAGATAAGAAAGTTTAATCCCAGAGTTAGAGCAAAAGATGGAAGATTAACAAACATTAGTTTTTCTTAATAGACTTTGACTAACTTGGAACTTGAGTAGGATACTAATATTTCAATATTTTGAAGTTTAGGTTGTGCTGAATTGTATTTTACTTCACTAAAGTTAACTACAATATTTCTCACGTAATGAAGAGAGAAATTTTTGTTGTCTCTTATTAAATAATATTGGTTTTTAAAGTCATTTTACATTAAAGGTCATATGGAAAGATGGCCACTATTGTTAATTGTTAGGGGAAAATACACCTTAGAACTACAGCGAGGAACTGAGGACATGGCTCAGTTTTTAAAGTGCTTGTCTTGCAAACACAAACTGAGTCCAGATACCCAGCAGCCACATAAAAAGCTGAGTGTGGTGGCATCCATCTGTTACCTCGGAGCTAGGGAAGCAGAGACGGGAGAAGCCTGGGGCTTGCTGAATACTTAGTCTAGGCAAATCTGTGAGCTTCAAGCTCAGCGACAGACCATGTCTCAGCAAAATAAGGTGGAGGATGATTGAGGAAGACATCTGGCATTGACCTCTGGCCTTCTACACTCATGTGCCCACAGGCATGCAAGCAAGCTTACATGCTTATTCATGTACGCCATATACACATATGAAGAAAACACAGGGAGACATTACCTCACACCCATGAGGATAATTATTATTTTTGGAGCACATAAATCAAGGCTGTCAGCAAGGATATGAATGAACTACAATCCGTGTGCCCTCAATGGGAATGTAAAGTGGTCCCACTACTTGGAGAACACTATGGTAGTTTCTGGGGGGAAAAGTAGACTTACTATTTGACCCAGCATTAAAAAAAAAATATTTATTGGGCTGGAGAGATGGCTTAGCGGTTAAGCGCTTGCCTGTGAAGCCTAAGGACCCCGGTTCAAGGCTCGGTTCCCCAGGTCCCACGTTAGCCAGATGCACAAGGGGGCGCACGTGTCTGGAGTTAGGGGCTGGAAGCCCTGGCGCGCCCATTCTCTCTCTCTCCCTCTATCTGTCTTTCTCTCTGTGTCTGTCGCTCTCAAATAAATAAATCAAAAATGAACAAAAAAATATTTAAAAAAAAAAAAAAGAAAAAGAAAAGGCTGGGAGCCGGGCGTGGTGGCGCACGCCTTTAAAAAAAAAAAATTATTTTATTTAGTTACTTACTTACTTGAGAGAGAGAGAGAGAGAGAGAGAGAGAGAGAGAGAGAGAGGGAAAGAGGGAGAGAGGGATCAAGGGAGCAAGTGAGTGAGAGAGAGAAAGAGAATGAGTACACCAGGACCTTTAGCCACTGCAAACAAACTCCAAATACATGCATTACTTTGTGCATCTGGCTTGTGTATATACTGGAAAAACAAACCTGGGTCCTTGGGCTTTTCAGCCAAGTGCTAAGCCATCTCTCTAGCTCTTGACCCAGAAATTCTATATGTGTGCATATATCACAGTAATTCAAAGCAGGGCAATAGACATTTGCACATGCATGTTCATGGTGCCATTATTCGAAGTAACCAAAAGATGGAAGCAATCATGTGATTTATGAAAGTGTTCTACAGATACAACAAAGAATCATTTCATTTTAAGATGGAAGGAAATTCTGTAGCTTGCTGTAATATTGATGAACCTTGATAACATAAGACAAATAATTGTTATAAAAAATGTCGTCTGCTTCTGTGTCGATGAGATATCTACAGTGGCCAAATGCATACAAAGAGGAACTAGTAAGATATTTTTCAGAAGCTGAGGGGAAGAAGGAATGGAAAATTATTATTTACTTGGTAATGTGTGATTTCCATTCTGCAAACAGGTCTGCAAATTGATGGCACAAGAGTTTACCTAATAGATTTCATAAATAAGTAGCTAATATGGTAACTTTTTGTGTTGTGCACATCAACACAATTTTTAAAAGAAGTTTAAATCCCTCAGCAGTTTTCTCAGCCTCCCTCTAAGCAACAACTTTGGGTTAGCACTATGTTATCCCAACATTGCTTTGCCATAGTGGTTAGAAAATTTCAAAACAAAATGAAATAGAATAAAAGCTAAACTCCTACCTTGTCCCATATTTCAGCTCTAAGAAATAAAAATATTGTTTATCTTTCATGCTAAATACTCATTGTCTCTGGTTTATCTGTGTAAGGCCATACCCTAAACTGTTTTGTTTATTAACACAGAGTGTGAAATAGCACACATCAAGCTGGTACTGATAGGAATGATCCCTGAGAGATCAAATGAATGATGAAAGAAGTCTAAGAATAAGAATTTCAGATTATAGTCAATACTCAGCAGGAAAACAGATCACGTAAGGTTCACACCCAATTTACCCACTAGTACAGCTAAGGGAATGTAAGTATATAAAACTAAGGTTCTATGCTCTTGGACCAAATTAAATGGGGAATAAGTGTGTATTTGGGTCTACCTATTTTTAATGAATCTGGAATTTAAGTTCATTGTTCTTAGTGGAGTATTATTTTTGACATTTTAAGACTCAACAGGGGTTTCTCTGACTTTTGTCTGACTAGCTTATCTTGATGAACCTTTAAAAGGTATTCAAAATCATTCATACAGTTCTGAATATTATTCCAATAATTGTACATATAAAAATCTTTTTGATTGTCCTATAATTCTTAGTCAAAAGTATTCATCAGGGGCTGGAGAGATGGCTTAGCAGTTAAGGCACTTGCATGCCAAGCCTAAGGACCCTAGTTTGATTTCCCAGGACATAAGCTAGATGCACAAGGTGGCACATGTGTCTGGAGTTTGTTTGCAGTGGCTAGAGGCCCTGGCATGCCCATATTCTGTCTTTCTCTATCTGCCTCTGTCTATATATCTGTCTCTCTCTCTCTTTCTCTCAAATAAATAAATAAAAATATATTCATCAATCTATGTTTCTTTTCAATTTAAATGACCACATGATACTAATGGCTAATGGAAAACATTTTCCCAAGGATATCTCATATAGTCATTGGCCATAGTTAATTGGTAAAAACAATAGAGTTACATTAAAAATATTATTAGGGAAGGAGAGATTGCTTAGTGGTTAAGGTGCTTCCTGAAAAGCTTAAGAACCCATGTTAAATTCTCCAGGTCATACATAAGCCACTCAGTGACATAAGCATGCAATGTCACACATACGTACAAGGGGGCATACACCTCTAGAGTTTTACTGTAGTGGCTGGAGGCCCTGAAACACCAGTATTTTCTCTCTCTCTCACTCTCTCATTAAAACAAGGCTAGTCTATTGGGCTTGCCTCAAAAATTATTAAATAATTTCTGAAATCAAAATGCAAAATTGTGTTAGAAATACTGTCTTTTATGGATATGATTTCTCACATGAACTCATATTGCTTGAAGAATCTTTCATATTGTCAGAACAAGATGAATTCAGCATCAACATTAATCTTTTTAACATAAACATAAATGAAACTTAATCACACAAATGCATAGATGTGCAAAGAATAATTTGCTTACAGTACATGACTCAATGCTTTGAAACCCCTCCAAGGTATATACCTTGAAAAAGAATCACTTATTAATTGATCATGAACACTAAATTTGATGACTAGCATCCTTTACTTTCTCTAACAGATGCCTTATTTAAATTTTTCTATTGTCAGAAGGAAAGTGAAGATTTTTCACTCTAGAACAATAACCACCATGATGTTATGACCAGCAAAGGATAGACTTTTCTCTTAAAGACCTGAAAGGGGTATGTATCAATGATAAGAAATGAAACCTGTCTCCTCATCCAGGTCAAGTTGTTCCCGAGTATGAGTATGACAGCTGAAGTTTTGGACATGACTTCATTGGAAACTATCCACATGTCTGTAGATCCCTCCAAAGCCATCAGCTTGAGGAGCATAGCCCTGGACATGACCAGCCTTGGGGAAGCCATCTGTTCCACACCACAGGCCTGGGGCAGAAAACAACATGCTGGTGAAGGTTCTGTACTACTGGGAAGTCTCCTTTAGGTTTTGAAGAGATAGGACTCAAAAAGTCAGGTATTTAAATATAGTAGGAAATAAAAGAAAAAGTTCCTTTGATAAAGGGAGAAAACTGTCTAAGTTACAAACCTAAGTAGTAACATTATTTTTATTTAATGCACAAAAGGTATTTGTATACAATTCTACATTAGAATCTTTCACTTATCTTTGTCAAGCAGAGAGTGTTCATTTCACATTCACTGTCTTATTTGAATTCATAGTACTGCTGCAAGGATGCCATTTACTATGTGGATTTTATAGACATGGATATTAGGGATATGAAGATGCAAGTCCTATGGCTAAGGTCATACAGGCAGGAGTAAACTGTCAATATGAATGCTGAAGCCATTCTCCTTTCACTCTATTCCACCTAGGAGCACAGAAGAATGAATCATCTTCATTTTCACTTCCATGGAATATGTGCTGGGAACAGTCATAATTTTCAAGCACATGCCTATATAACCACATATCTATAAGTTCAGTTCAATGACTTTTGTAAAATCATGTAGCCTAATTACCTTTTAGGGGGAAAAAGGCTATGATTCTTTTAAACTTATATTGCTTGGATCAAGAAAAGAAGTTCTTAAATTAAATGATTTAAGAATATCCACATTCTCATCATTTGTTTTAGTTCATGGAAATTTAGAGTAAACTGTGGGGAAAAAAAAACATGAATTAGCTGAACATGAATTAAGGTACTTTTTATACATTATTTGGAATTAGATCCAAAACTGCAACATTGAAATAAACTGTGTCAAGTGACATGAATAATTTTATTCTTTCATACTCTTTTAATAACCTGAAGCTTTGAGGCATATGCTAAGCTTGGAAATTCATAAGAGAGATTCTATGTGATTGAAATAGTTTCACAGTTGAAAATCTTGAATTCTTTCACAAGAATAGGAGAAAATTGACCAGAAGCAGAGTACAGAAATGCAAAAGGTGATGAAAAGCATAAAATTTTACTATTTTTTTTGAATGGTGAAATCTTGATTACATTATATTCAACCTTCTCAGAGAACTGGCAAGTTTTCTTTATTATCCCTTCTGGAATCTTCTCAGTGGGAGATAAAGGAGTACAGATATTTAACAGTACAGCACAAAAGCTAAAGTTATAAAGGTTTTACCTTTGAGTGCTCTATGTATATATCTCTTCATTTTTTGATATAAATGCCATTATTCAAGTTGGTCACAACCATTCCCATTAAAGGTAAAATACAAGCATTCTTTAAGCTTCCATACAACAAGGTCTGATAAGTCATATGAAAATTTTTCTTCTATTAATTGCCACTAATAGAAAATGTAATTGATGTTTTAACCAGTAAAATTTGTGGCTGACAGTAGAAGCATTTGTGAATAAGGTACATTTGGCTGAAATATTCCTATTTCATACATCAGTGTTAGCAAAAGCATAAAAAAGCATAAATGGAAATATTTCTATTTATGTTGTGGATATTTTATGAACACTATTTAATTTAGGTCTTAGATCTCAAACAAAATAAAAGGAAGTATATTCATAACAAAAATAATTGGCTCTGGTTGTACAATAAAGAATACTATAGAGTGATAAATTATGATTTAATGAATGGCTATGGTATTAAAAAGTTTGTTGAATTCATTCCAGATTTACTAAAATATTCCTATATTTTTTATAATTCTTTCATGCCAGTTACACCTCCTTTGCATTAGACAAAATTCAATATTTGACCTGTGATATTTTTAGTCACTGTACATCATCTAAAACTTCAGGACTTAATACCCAGTGAAATATAATTGTTACCTAGCAGAAACCAATGTCTTCTCATTTGTGTTGAGGACTCACTACTACTTTCTTGTCCCAAACTATTACCTTTTCCTTTGCTACTGAGCATCTCTGTGACACTCGACTTGAAACATGCTCTTCCCCTGCTCTGAGAGGATACAAATCCTCCACATTCACTGTACAGGCACCCCTCCCGTTTGCTTCAAATGCATTAGATTTATATGAACATTTAATAATTGATAAATAAAAGTTAAATGTTTTAATTAAAGAAACTTGAATATTTCTGTCCCATTCTCATGACATATAATCAAGAACTCCTATTTGCATGTAAGTCACATCACTAACAGAACCCAATAGACATAGGTTTAAACTGCAGTTAGGGCAAGAATATAAAAACATTTACAAAAAAAACCCAAGAGAGAATACTAGGTTTTAGTTTCCCCCACAAACTGAAAGTTGCTATGCCCATACTTATGTTACTGAAATGTTTGAAGTAGTTTGCTATATTGACTTGGTTATCATGAAACTCCAACAGGAGAAACAAACTTGAACATGGCCTTGCGTGCTGAGCTCTGGGTGCAGCAATGAAGCTCCAGGTGCTTTATGAAGAGAATCCAGATGGTTTCTGTGCACCACATGGATGTTTTAAATTTTGTATTGGTTGAATATTTCTTTGCTATGCTCAGTGGCATCTTTTGCAGTGTAATTGTTTATTCTGTGCCATTATGTTTTTTGGTTTTTTTGGGGGGGGATTTTTTGGTATTATGGCTCAATTAAAATACCTTGGATTATGGGACTTTTAAAGATAGACTGAGTGTATTACATTCTATATCACGGATGGTTATCAGTTTATGGGGGCCAGGGTGGAATGTGGTGGTTTGATTCAGGTGTCCTCCATAAACTTAGGAGTTCAGAATGTTAGATTCTCAGCTGATGGTGATCTGGGAATTAATGCCTCCTGAAGGAAGTGTATTGTTGGAGGTGGGTTAATAGGTGTTATAGCCAGTTTCCCCTTGCCAGTGTTTGGCACACTCTCATGTTGCTGTGGTCCATCCGTTGTTGGCCAGGAGGTGGATGTCCACCCTCTGCTCATGCCTTTATTTCCCCCTGCCATGATGGAGCTTCCTCTCAAGTCTGTAAACCAAAATAAACCTTTCCCCCACCACAGGCTGCTCTTGGTCAAGTGACTTCTGCCAGCAATGCAAACCTGACTACAACAGTAATGTCACAAACTGTCAAAGGGTAATTAAGACATTCTGTTCCTAGGAGATCCCAGTAGTAATCCTAACTGGCATTTATTAGCTCCCTCATCTACTAAATCATGACTCTTCCTTTCCTCATCCTTAGAGTAAGTATAAATACATCACTATACCTCCCAGGCATCTTGAAGATCTTAAATGGGATATCTAAGAGAATACATTTAGAAATTTGAGTGAGAGCTGCTCTGCATTTTATATTCCATGAAGATCAAGCTCTTTAAGTTTTGATTCCTAAACTGTCTTATCTGGTTTCAGCCAATTCACAAATCCTGTACTTTCTCTCTCTCCCCTTCCTCTCTCTCTTCCTTCCCTTCCTCTCTCCCTACCTTCCCTTCCCATGTTACCCACCCTTCTGTTTGCTATGACAAAATGCTTAAAAAAGTAAGCCTAAAGCAGGGAAAAGTTATTCTGGCTCATGGTTTCAGCTCGTGGACATTTGTTTGCATTGTTTTTGAGCCATCTTGTAGATTTTAGTTTGTGTATAGGTTGTGAAAGTATAGAGAGGACCATAGGAGGGCAGGAAGAGATCTTAAGGAGGGAGATAATAACTACTCCTTGTCATTTGCCGTGCCTCTGTCTTTTCTCTCAGTAATGCCGTCATAGCTCCAATGTTGACAAAGTGTTCACCTTGTACACACGAGCACAAGAAAGCAGTCTCTCTCTCATCCCAATGCCAATTCTCAACAAAGGTGGTGGTTTTTGTCTTGGGTATACCATGTTGCTAGAGCCTAACATATTGTTTAACCCAAGGAAGATCCCAGTACCTTAAACATAGTAACAAAATCATTGAACCCATATGAAAATATACTATTTTACATGGGGATAGTATCAGAGATGTTGAATGAGCTGTCAATGGCCACAAATTGGTACAGGAATTTCCTACCACATACCCTTCCCCATGTCCCTTGAGGTTTTTCTTGCCTGTCCTGAATATCCAGTGCTATAGCTTTCACAGTACTGATTTATTTTTCTCTACTTTTAAGTAAAATTGCAATCAAATATTTCTTACTACCTGGCCCGAAAGGAATCATCATTGCTGTATTCGTCTTTTAAATCACATTTCTTTTTACCTTTACACTAACTCCTTGAAAGCATGAAGAGGGTATAATATTTTCTTCTGGGATTGTGAGTTTAGGTAATGACTGGACTCTGTGAGCCAAGGACAAGTTCTTCATGGGGGTGATTTGGGCAAACGGACATATGGGAGAATTGCACACACCTTCCAAATCTCTCTGGAGCAAGATTGCAATAGAAACTATTCTACTAGACATTTCTTAGTTTAGTCCAGTCCTTTAGAAGGAGGCTGGGATGGTCAAAATTACTGGATTCTGGATGACTAGGCATCAGCCATGGGGAAGCTAAACGAAGGGGGTTGAACACAGGGTACCTAGAATTCCCAGTTTTGTTTCAGCCCTTTTAAAAAAAGTGAAAGTGTGTTTGATATAGTTTGTATGAAAAGACTTGTACAAGCTCAGGGATGGAGAGTGAGAGGACAACTGAGGCAGAGGGCAGGCTGCTGTGTCCAGAAATGCTTCCTACCAGTCAAGATGGTCTCATGACAGGCCCATGTCCCATAGGGAAGAATCCAAACAAAGCAGTGAAGTGGGCCTTTAGGTTGTTGTTAGTGCAGAAGCCAGCACCGAGTATCTGTGCAGAATTCTGACCAAGAACCCCTCTCTGTCTGCCTTAGTGCTACAGGGAAATAATAGCTGTATCCTTAGCACTGCATCACGATGTTAGATTATCTGAGTATCTCAGAGATGGGTTAGCAGCAGTTCTCACGTTTTAACTGAAATCAAAAGAATTAATTAAAAATAGGGTAAAAGTAGCTGGGCATGGTAGCACACATCTTTAATCCTAGCACTCGGGAGGCATAGAGTAGGAGGACCGCCATAAGTTCAAGGCCACACTAAGACGACATAGTGAATTCCAGGTCAGTCTGGATTAGTGTGAGACCCTACCTTGAAAAACCAAAAAAAAAAGGCGAGGACAAAAGTAACACAGTCTCACATGCCCCATCTAAAGTGCTATTACCAACCTTGTAGTAATTATTTAATTTATTTTTTAAATTATCAAATTAAAAAAAAATATTGTGTGCTGCAAAATTTCTTTAGTAGAAAACAATTTCCAGTGACTGAAAAATTCTGAAATCATTCCAAATAATTTTATGGCGTAGGCAACTGAAGTTGAGCTGAAAACATTGTCAAAGAAAATCAAAGCTTTGCTGTCTAAATATTCGTCCTGCTCTCTCCGTCCCTTTACTTTGGACAGCTTGGAGTATTCCTGCAACACTAACAAAAACCACTTGGGGGCAATACAGTAACTTTTTTGTCTTGTATAGCTCTGCTGGTTTCCTAGGTGACAAAATATTACTGTTACTACCAAATTTGAAACCACACTTTAAAGTGTGGGAGGGAAATGGCTGTATTTCATTTTTCATATACGATGCATAAATCATAGGAGACAAACACAAGTCAGGTTTTCTCTTGAAGGAACAGAAGTCTGACTTTTAGCAGAAAAACCTGTTTTCCCTTTTTAACACATTTGAAGATAGTTTATCTTTAGAATTCATCACAGCTTTTGAGACAGATCTCCAGGAATAAAGTAAATTGTTCATAGAAATGTTAAAAAATGACAAACATGTAATAAGCTTAAACATAGTAGGGAGAGCATTTTGTTTCTCTTTATGCACTAAGTAAACATGTAAATATCCTTTGCCTTTGCCACAGAATACATTTTCTGAAACAAATTTAAGCATTAAAGTAATTAACTTTGGGGCTGGGGAGATGGCTTAATGGTTAAAGTACTTGCCTGTGAAACCTAATGTGGTGGTTTGATTCAGGTGTTCCACATAAACTTGGGTGTTCTGAATGCTAAATTCCCAGCTGATAGAGATTTGGGAATTAAAGCCTCCTGGAGGCAGGTGTATTGTTGGGGGCGGGTTTTATGGGTATTAGGGTTGGTTTTCCTAAGCCAGTGTTTGGCACAACTCTCTTGCTTCTATTGTCCACACGATATTGATGAGGAAGTGATGTCCACAATCTGCTGATGCTATCATTTTCCCCTGCAATCATGCAGCTTCCTCTTGAGTCTGTAAGTCAAAATAAACCCTTTTGCCCACAAGCTGCTCTTGCTCAGGCAATTTCTACCAGCAATATGAACCTGATTGCAACATATAAGGACCCAGGATCGATTCTACAGGTCTCATGTCAGCCAGATGCACAAGATGGCACATATGTCTGGAGTTCATTTGCAGTGGCTACAGGCACTGACATGCCCATTCTCTGTTTCTCTTGCTCTTTCTCCCTTTCTTTTTGCCTCAAACAAAAATAAATACAGTAATTAATATTTTAGAGAAAGAGTGAGAGAAAGAGAGAAAAAGAGGAAAAGAGGAATTGGTGTGCCAAGGCCTCAGCCACTGAAATCAAACTCCATACACTTGCATCACCTTGTGGGCATGTGAAACCTTGAACTTGCCTCACCTTTGTGCATCTGGCTTACATGGGATTTGGAGAGTTGAATGTGGTTCCTTAGGTTTTGCAGGCTAGCGCCTTAACTGATAAGCCATTTCTCCAGCCCAAGTAATTAATTTTGATGAACAATTACCAACATTGTTTTCAAAATTACTTGGCATTCACATATCACGTTGTAAAGGAATTGTTTTTGTAACTGTTTCTTCTTTTCAACAGTTTGATGAATGACACTCTATTCCAAACTATTTCTCTCCTTGTGTTTGCTGAATATGAGGTGGTTTATCAGCACTAGCTGGTTCACTTCCTATTTAAGCAAAGAATAAACATAATCTCTTCTTTCAAAGATTTCAGACATATTTAGGCAAGTACATTTAAAAAAATATATTTATTTTGAATATGTGGGAAGAAGGGAGGGTGCTCCAGGACCTCTTGTCACTGCAGACAAATGCATGTGCCACTTTTTGCATCCAGATTACATGAGTGGCTTGGGAAGTTAACCTAGGCCAGCAGAATTTTTTTTTTTTTTTTTTGAGCAAGTTCCTATCTTCCCAGCCCCCAGGCAAGCTAATTTTTTTTTTTTTTCGTTTTCATCTTATTTGCCTGATTCTTTGTTGACATTAGTGGCTTTTTGCCTCCACCCAAATCCATTTTCCTATCATATATGCTGTTTAATATGAACACAAAGCTAGAAACCTCAGGGGAGCCTTGTTGTCAAAGTCCAATGATCTGTATTTTTGAAAGTCAATGTAGAAACATTAGGGGTGAGCACAGAAGTGGAAAAGTTCAGGAAGCTTGTGAGGACATTTGCCTCAGTACCTGGCTCCATCACTGGAAGATTTCCTTTTAACTTATCTATAGTGGAGGACAGTGAAGAAAGAAGTACAACTTTTGTGTCTTGGAACATGTTTCTGACTTGGCTAATTCATTTATTTAAAAAGTGATGACTGGGGAGAATAAGAAGGAAGCAAGGATGGGAGAGATTGATCAAGTGTTCTGATACATGTAAATACTGGGCAACCTTTAAATCAGAATAAACACACCAATGTTCTCAAACGTTTGTCATTTGAGAAAGCTATTTGTTTTGTTTTGATTGAGACAGGATCTCACTCTGCGATGGTTATCTTACCTGGAACTGACAATGAAGCATAGACTGGGCTCAAATTTATGTCGTAGGGTTATAGGTACACATGAGCCTCCATTCCTGACTCAGCCCTTTTATTCTTGCTTTTATTTTTTATATGTACACACGCATTCATATTCATGTGAGTGCAGATGCATGGTGTGTCCATGCACATGCATGTGGAGGATGTGGACAACCTCAAGTGTCCTTCCTCAAGAATGGCACCCATCTGTGATTTTTTTTTTTTTTTTTTTGAGACAGGGTCTCTCAGTAGCCTGGAGCTCACCAATTAGACCAGGCTGGCTAATCAGCAAACCTAGGGGTGTCCTCTTTTCTCCACTTCCCCAGCAAGTGCATGCCACCACAGCCACTATTGTTTTGGGGTGTGTTTGTGTGGATGTATACAGTGTGGTGGTATGTATGTGTTCACAATATGTATCTATGTGGGTGCAGATGTGCACACCCTGTTTTCATGCCTGCTAAGGCCAGAGGAAAAGTCATTTGTTCTTCACTATTCCTTCCCATTATTTCCCCGAGATAGAGTCTCTCACTAAAACTGGAGCGCTCTGCTTTTGAGCTAGATTGAATAGTGAGCCCCATGATCAGTGCAATCCTCCTGTCTCTACCTGCTTAACAGTGCGTGTCCATGCTTGGCTTCTTATGTGGGTACAGACGATCAATCTCAGGTCCTTTAGCTTGTGCAGCAAGGTTTTGGACCTGATGAGCTATCTCCTCTGAAGCCCGCACCCAGCATTTTTATGGGAGTACTGGGGATTGAACTCAGGCCTTTGTGTTCAACATCTTATTGAGAACTTTAAAACATGAACATATTGTAATTTGATCATATTCTCTTCTCAGTACCCTCTTTTGTCCCCCCTTCCCACTTCTCTTCCACGAAGCAACCGCCTCTAATGCAATAGATACTGGGGAGACTCAAATGCAACAAAGCTGAAAATAGGAAGCTGTTGAGAGTTCAACACTCAAGAAGACATCTCTATCATACATTCCATGGCTTAGGGAACATTGTAAAATAGGGGATGGAAAGAATAGGGTGGAAAAGAGTACTTTGAGGTACTGCCCTCCATTGAACTGACTGGTGCATTTATGAACCCCCAAAGTGGTTGTCATTACTCCAACAAGATCTATACAATTCTGAGCCCATCAACATTTTCACATACAGGATAGAAGAGGACAAAAATAATGAGAAATCAAAACTTAAGAAAGTCTACCAAGTTTTTATTTATTGTTTTTTTTTTTTTTCCTTGAAAGCTCCAGTCCCATTTTCATGTATTAAATTGTGCTGGTTATCTTTAATTCCTATTCATAGAAAATCAGACTTTAAAATTAATGCCCTGATGCATTTTTTAAAGTTAATCTAAGTAAGAATAGGCTAAGTAATGTATTCTCTCTTTTTACAAACTCTCTGGAGGAGACTTTTATTCACATACTTTCTACAGATCACATAAATCTTGCAGGCCTACCAATGGTAGAAATGTCTTTTACAAGGTCTGTTCCACAGCCTGCAGTTTTAGACATAAAAATGAAGATCAGGGAAGAACACTTCTTAAGGTTGAAAAACATACTGTAACTTTATAACTGCTTCCAAAGACATTATTCATCTTTACCCTGGGAATATATTAGCTCTCTCACCTGCCATTACCAAAGGCACTGCATAAATATGGGGGACAAATGAAGCTAACTTCATCTCTGGATTCTGTTACATTTCAAATGGGATAAGAGATGGATGCATCTTTTAAAGAGCTGGTAAATGAAAATGTTCCCTTATTTGCCATATTCTGTGCTCTCCTCTGCACACTTGTTGATGGCATTGACATAGGAGGGAGTTCAGGCACCAGGGACTGAAGATAGGGTCCCCAAGGTGGACAGGAGCTTGCTTAACTTGTCTTTCCTTTGAAGGTGATTCTCACAGATATTGAGTTGAGAAATGTTGACAGCCTTCAGATTCTACCCTTTCAATCAAAGTGGCCCTGTCCAGGAATCCAGATTATGACATCAGTCTATTGTATTTACTGGAATGCAAGTATGTATCAATTACCTAAATCTAGCTTATAGCAGTTAGGGATAAAGTAAACTCAGCCAATTACTTCATACAGCAAAAAAAAAAAAAAAATGTAAATGAACTTTGCAGTGAAGTTAAATGTATCAGTAAAGACAAATGCATCAAAAGCTGGTTTTATGCAAGGAATTGCCTTCATATAAATTTACATCTGACATCAAATACTTCAAATAAATTTATACCCAATATCAAATATATGATGGCTGATCAATGACTTCGTGTAAGTTATGTTTCATCTGGACAAAATAAGGCTTTTGACAAGTTTCCTGCCTGAAGTCACAAATCATTTCAGCAATACATTTTCATCAAGACAGTCAGCTACAATCACAGGTGCAAGGAATCTTCAGACCTCATAAAAAAGTAACAGATACAGAAATTCCTCTGTGCTGGATAAATTCTGATTTTGTGATTTATAATGGGTAAGGAATTTCTTGTGCCTTTTTGCCCTAAGAAACAAATTCAAATTTATGATATTACTTTCAGTTAATCTTACAATTTGTGCATGAAGACAGGCATGGACACACTGAACAAAAGTTATAGTTAAAATGGTTGTGAAAGAGTGTTACTCTGAGTTCATGGAAGCTTGTTGAAGAGGGAGCTAGATACGTTTGAACAAATTAGTTAATGCAGTTGAAATTATTATGTGCTATGAAAATAATATTAGGTTAACAGCAGAAAATATGGTTATTTTAAATTCAAATCAATGACTATAGTGATCAAATATATTTGCAACTAATTTCTTCCATATTTTTGTGTCTATCCCTTTTGGGTACATCTATCCTTGGGATACATGTAATATTTAAAGGTTAAAATATTTTCATCCTAAAGTGATTTTCAAAATTAGGTTTATATAAGTTTCCGTATTTCTCAAATTTGTATTTTTTTGATATTTTTCATCTTTTTCAAAAGCCTTAGTAGATAAAATATCTTAGCAGCAGACCTAATTGGAAATAAATGAGCTCATAGTTATATCTACTATGGCTTTTATTCCTCCTTTAGCTGCTAGGATGTTCTAGAAATGGCCACTGATAACCACTTTATTGGGATTGCTTCAGTGCACAGTGCATAAATACTGATTTAACTTGGTAATTTAGCCTCTGCACTCAGGACTCAGTACACACAGCACATATTGCCTGCATGCACACATGCACACACACACGCTCTCACAATATTTTGTGGTTTGAAGAATAGAGTTTAATAGTATGTTCATATAATATGGTTAGTCTTTGAGGTACATTTTGATTTTTGTACTCCACTTTAGCATTAAGAAGTTACTGTGCACTTTTACATACCTGAAAATACCAGAAGGGGATGATATTTGAGAATGGACAGGTGATTGAGCAGGTTAGTATGACCTATCTCACTGAATTACTTCAGTTAAAGGATAAATAAATATCCACTTTCTTTCTAAAACCTCTCTGTATTGCTAAGCATAACTGACCTAGTAAGGAAGTCATCATCTTCCTGCACATTAACCCAGGAATCCACACTACCTCATCCTGACAGCAGACACACTATTGTCCAGAATAATCAGGCATGATCTTGAAAAGATAAATCCCAAGGACAGAATGAAGATGACAAGCTGTGCCACACCATAGTTGGCATCTGTCCCAAGGACATGACTGAAATAGGAATAGGAAAAAAAAAATAGTGAGTAAAGCACGGAATTATAGAGAAAACCCAATCACAAGGACTTATGTTCAAGGAATGCATATATAAAAATTATCTCAGAAAGCTTATTTCTTCTGCTCATTTCAACTGCAGTAGGTAGAATGGTATTTCCAGGGGAAAAAAAGAAAGGAAATATCTCTAAAAATTACTCAGGAGAGCTAAGGGCTTTGATTTCCTTTTAATGTGTTGAGGTAGCACAGGCAAAATGAGTCAGAGGTGTGAGTTTGAGAAGGGCAAATATGAAAAGCATATGTGCAAGTGTGAGAGGCATTCTGGGGGCTGTTTGGTAGATGGGGGAGTTGTTGGAGGTACAGAAGAGGATAAACTAGAGAAAGAACAAGTTTCCCTGATGCCTCTTCCCCCTGTTTCCTGGAATAGTCAGTGCTTGTTCCATCCATACTACAGGTGTTGAACTCAGGCCCAGCATCCAAGTTGCTGTTTCTCTAGGATGCTGGCCTACTCAGATGAGGAACTGAGGAGATAAGTGGGACTACCAGTTACATGTGGCTTTCACTGCTCCCTGTTCTCCATAAACCCCAGCCTGTATGAATACAATGGAGGTTGCACTTCCTCCCTCTTTCTTCCAGAGATTTTCCATGTCTGAAGCATATGCAGGGGTGGGGGGGTGGGGAGGGAGATGATGTTCAGACCAGGGAAGGCTGCTACCTGAAATAGTAGCAGCAAAGAGGAATGGCCCACAGTAATTGTGAAGGGCCTGAGGCTCATTCTATCATTTCCCATGAGGACTGGCCTTTCCCAAATACTCCACAACTAGAATAAATTTTATCAACAGAGGAATTGAAGCTCAAAGGACAAAGTACAGAACACATGATAAACCATTACCTCAAAAGAAAAGCTACAAGCTTAACTATATATACATATATGTATATATATATATATATATATATATATATATATATATATATATATCTCATATATATACATATATATACACACACATATATATACACACACACATATATATATATACATATATATATAAAATGTTACTACAATATGGATTTAAGATAAGCATGATTAATATACTCCAGGAAATAATGGAAGATAGCAGCAAATGAAATATGGAATCATGAAAAAGAACAAAGAAGAAATACATTCAAGAATTTAGTAAATATAAGCAAAAATATAAGTAGTCCTTAACAGGCATCAGCTGATGTTATAAAGACAATGTTACATACATAACTTACATGCAGGGAAGGCATAGCAACAATACCATGTAAAGACTTCATTATTTGGAAGACAAGGTTACAGAACTGTCTGAGAAAACAAATGCTTCCAAAAAAATAGATAAGATGCAGAAAACATAGGAAGAACTCCAAATAATAAGAATAGAATTAAAAGGATCAAAATTTAGACAACAGCAAAAAAAAGTGAGTGAGTTAAATACTACAAGATTTAATTAAAACAAGAGCTAGGCTGCGAAGTATCTGCCTCTAATCCCAGACCTTTAGAGGATGGGGCAAGAAGAGCACCAGTTCAAAGCCATTCTAGGTTACATAGTGAGCTAGAGGCCAGCCTGGGTGCAGAGTGAAAGGAGAATCTGTTTCAAAAGAAGACACATCATTAAGAAAACAAAATCATGACTGTTTTAATGGGTCTACCATATGTTACATATATTAAGAATAACTTCTAAAGTTATAGAATATTTGAAGCTTTCAATTAAAACAGGAAATGATTCTTTTTTTTGTTTTTGTTTTTGTTTTTGTTTTTGTTTTGTTTTGTTTTTCGAGGTAGCGTCTCACTGTAGCCCAGGCTGACCTGGAATTCACTATGGAGTCTCAGGGTAGCCTTGAACTCATGGCAATCCTCCTACCTCTGCCTCCCGAGTGCTGGGATTAAAGGCGTGAGCCACCACGCCTGGTTGATACTTTCAATTAAACAAAAAACATAATAAATACAAAGATGATAAGATGGCAAGAATAAATCCTAATAATTTGCTCGTGTCTTCCTGAGCTACAGTATTCACCTTTCCCTGCCCTTAAATTTGGAGATCCTGGCTCCCTGGTGACAGAATCAGCCACCAAACTTTCTAATTCTTTATGAGAGATGGTAAATCACAAGACTGTCTAGCCTCTATAACTGAACAAGTACATTTCCATATTATTAGTCTTGCCATGAACTAAGAAATTTTCATACTGTCTGGGTAGGGTGAACAGGTAACAAACTAGAATGCGATGAGAGTTCAGAGGCAGCCCTACATAGCATGGGAACTTTTACTATAAAGGTGATAACAGATTGATGGCAAATGATGAGTCCTGTGACATGGTTTAGAAGACTGGCTTGTCTATATGTTAAAAGACAACTTATCAAAGGAGAACTTGGTTTAAATGGAAACCTGTATGCCCAGGAAAGTGATACAGGTAGTGGAAGAAAATGGTGAAGCATCTCTGTGCAATGTAGTGGTAAGAAAGCACTTCAGAAACTAAGCCCCAAAAGATAAGTGATAAAGAGCAGCTGAATCTGGAGAAGCAATTAAAGGGTTTTTGATCACCAAAGGACAACACTAATCAAGATGAGAGACAAGTGACAAGTTGAGCTATTTGCAAGAGTCTGTGATATATGACCTTTTATCGGCTAGATAAATGAGGTCACAGAAAGCCCAATAATGGCTAGGTTTGGGGAGCATGGACATTTAAATAATGGGAGAAAGACTGATGCAGGCCTTGGGGAAAGCAAGGCAGCATTGTCACATTCTGTCATGGGAGCCCATGTCTTGTGAGATAGCAGTTCCACTGCTGGCTATGTAGTCTCCAGAAAATCCTGTGCAGCTTCAGAGAATGTTCTACACAGTGACTCTTACATATGAAACCTTGCTTGCTATAGAAGATACTTGTAGTGAGGGTGCCTGCCATGAGAGTGGAAGGAAAACTGGAAAACAAGCCACCAATACGTAAGTCAATTAAAAGATACTACAGATGTGTAAACAGTATCAATGGTTATTGCCTTCCAGAAATATTCAGGACTACACATAAGTACGTTAGAGATGCTGGGAGATGACTCGGTTGTGGCTTATTGCTTATTGTACAAGCATGAAGACCTGAGTTGGATGCCCAGTACCCATGTGAAAGCCATGCCTCATGGCCTATGCTTATATTGCCAGCCCTAGGGAGGTAGAAAAGGAAAATATGTGGGGTTTTCTGACTAGCCAGTTTGGTTAGACTACTTGAATCAGTGAGCTCCATGTTCAATGAGAGACTTTGTCTTAAAATAATAAATGAGATGGAGAGTGATTGACGAAGACACCTGAGGTTACCTATGGCCCCGCCATGTACATGAACACACACACACACACCAAAAATAAAATGTTAGAAAAAGTCTTTAAGATAAGTAATTTAAAGAACATATAAGGGCTGGAGAGATGGCTTATGGTTAAGCACTTGCCTGTGAAGCCTAAGGAGCCTGGTTCGAGGCTTGATTCTCCAGGACCCACTTTAGCCAGATGCACAAGGGGGCTCACATATCTGGAGTTCGTTTGCAGTGGCTGGAGGCCCTGGCATGCCCATTCTCTCTCTCTCTCTCTCTCTCCCTCCCTTGCTCTCAAATAAAAAAAAAAAATATTTTTTTTAAAAAAGGAACATACAAAAGGAAATGCATGTCTTACAAAACTATAAACACAGGAAAGCTTATTAAAGTGAAAAGAATCAAATGGGGATGCAGAAATAATGGGCAAAGCAAAGAGAGGGTGGTGCACACAGATACTGTGCATTGGGTTCATGCTTAAGGACTTGTTGAAGTCGCAAACAGTGTGACATGATTTGAGGAGTGCCATTCCCATCTGCCTCATTCTCATGTGTCTCCCTACCTAAGTTATTTTCACCATCATTATTATCATTTATTTTGTGTGTGTGAGAGAGAGCAAGCAAGAGACAATAGGTACAACAGGGCCTTTAGCCACTGCCAATAAACTAGACATTTGTGGCCCCTCGTGCGCATGTGCGATATTGCGCTTGCATCACTGTGTGTCTGGCTATGTGTGTGACCTGAAGATCAAGCTGGCTCCTCAGCAGTTTCATTGAATTTAGACTACTAGGAAGAAAAATGTGAGAATAATCATGACACTTGATGAACTATGAATAGCTACTGTGTAGACTTGCAGGTGGTAATATGGAAGGAATCAGATTAGATTCTACTCTTTCAAGATTAATTGCAAACCTGAGCTGTTGATATAATTGCATTGAAATATTGTTTTAAGATTAAAAAAAAAAAAAAACAACTTTAAGGACCGAAGTTATCAATACAGTTTCCTTACCATGTGAGCTACCTTTTACTAGGCTATATCACTCTTAAATCAAGTAATTCAGTGGTGGTTTGAATGGGAACTGTGCCCCATGGCCTATTGTGTTTATGAGTAAGACTCATACTCAATCCCCAGCTGCTGACAAGTTTTGGGAGGTGGAGCCTCGTGGAGAAGGGGTGTTCTTGAAGGTGGACCTTCAGGGTTATTAGCACAACACTAAGCCCAGTACTGAGGCTCCACCCAGACATATGACAGCTTCCTGCTCGGCCATGCTTCCCCGCCACGATTGAGTTTGAGGGCTGAAACAAGCCCTTTCCTCCCACGTGCTACTTCTGGTCGGGTATATTTTTCTCTCAGAAAAAAGAATCTGGCAGCTGTAGTCAGTGTTTTTCCAAAATATTTTCTCTTTCTTTCTTTTTACTTTTGCTCTTTTTTTCCCTTTCTCTCTCTCTCTCTTCCTTCCTTCCTTCTTTCCTTCCTTTCTTCCTTCCTTTCTCTCTCTCTTTCATTCTTTCTTTTCTTTCTTTCAGAGAGAAAGAGGCAGAGAAAGAGAGGGGAGAGAGAGAGGGAGAGAATGGGCTCACCAGGGCCTGCACTCACTACAGACATATGCACCACCACATGTGTATCTAGCTTGTGAGTTCTGGGGAATTGAACCTGGTCCTTGGGCTTCTCAGGCATGTGCCTTATCCACTAAACAATCTTTCCAGCCCATCAGTGTGTTTTAATTAATTATTTTTAAATAAGCCATTATAATTTTATCACTGGACTACTCTTCAGAATTTAAATATAATTTGTGTAAGGTAAATTCTGAGAAAAAAAAGTCACTTTTGAATCTCATGACCATGAGGTACTGTATTCTACTTGTTTTTATTTCCTCTTTTCTGAACTCTAAATATTGATTTCTGTAAAATCAAAACTTCCTATGGTCTATCCAACTTGTTGATGGGTGAACTTATTTTCAACCAAGTTAGTCTAAAGAATGTTTTATAGCTAAGCTTTTCAAAGCTATGAAGATCTTCCTTGCACATGTTTTCATTACCTTTTCTGTCAGAGCTTGCAATATTGGGCATACCCGAGTCTTTTGTTTTTAACCCAGCAGGTAGTCAGTATTGACTGGTATAATGAAATAGGCATCCTGCTTCCTAAGGATGGAGCAAAAAGCACAAGGACAAAATTATATCTTCATTTACTGCATTGACTATATTTTCTATATTTGTCTTAAATGGAAAGTCAGAAAACAGGACAGATAGCTCTGTAATGGGACAAAGAATTGAACTAAACTGATGAGGAAAAAATGATGTCACCTGTTTGATCCTTAGTGAATTAAGCTTTTTTTTTGTAGTTCATTTTGAATCTGTACTTGCTAAATGAAATCTCTGCTTGCAGCAATAAAATGATATGATCTTCATTCAAAAGAATTTGATAAGCATAAAGATCAAAAAAGGGCATCCCAGCCCATTTACTTATCTGCAGCACACTCTGGGAAATAACATACAATGGTGCCTTTACCTTGACAGTGAAACGTTTTCTCTTTGGAGGGCTCCAAGCAGTGCCAGTTGAGTGAATGAATGCACGCAGAGGAGTTAAGGAGGTCACCAGCACATAGGCTTTAAGAATCACAGATAGATCTTCAGTTCTGAAGATTGCTTCCTGGGGAGCAAGGGCTGTTGTCTGAGTCCTGGAAAAAGAAAAAAGTACCCAGGCTGGAGGGATGGCTTGCTGGTTAAGGAGTTTGCCTGCAAAGACAGAGGACCCAGGTTTGATTCCCCAGGACCCACGTTAGCCGGATGCAGAAGGGGGTGCAAGGGTCTGGAGTTCCTTTGCAGTGGTTGGAAGCCCTGGTACGCCCATTCTCTCTCTTTCTCTCTCCCTTCTTCCCTCCCTTTTTCTCTGTCAAATAAATAAGTAAATAAAAATAAGATATATAAAAAATAGCAACATATCTAGCACTCCATCTCTGACTGCATGTTTATGTCTGAATCACCCTTAAGCCCTGTGAAGCCCCACTACCCGCTGGACCCCAGCCTCCGGTTTTTGGGCCTTCTTAAACAATTTCAAATGTTGATTTTAGTACCACCACCAGGGGGTGTGCCTGTACAGAAAGAAGAGACCAAATGTTTAGTTTTTGACTGGAAGATTAATCGAATGATTCCCACCACCATCCCCACAAAGGACAGCAATACTTAGAATAAGGTTTAAAGATTTCTAAAAATTGAATTAGATACACTATTTCTAACCTTATATTCATGACACTGTTACAAGAAGAGTGAAAAATTAGTTTGGGAGTAATTTAATACTTTTGGAAACTTCCTCCTTCTGGTATTTGCTCTTTTCTTTGCTCACTATGAACAGACTTTTTTTTGTTTGTTTGTTTTGTTTTGTTGTCGTTTTTTTTTTTTTTTTTTTAAATAGCAGCCAGCCCATTGAGGATATGCTAGACATTGTTACAACTTAAGTTCATCTTATACCCCTCACTCCTGATAAGTAAAGGTCAATTTAAGTTCTGAAATATGAAGAAAACAGTTTATTCTACAAATGAAAAATAATAAGAGTACTGTTTTGTGAATCAAAATGCTTCCATCATAAGTAGTACTAAAATATGCAATGATCTGCTTTTCTGTACAATGTTTCTACATGTAAAATATCTAAATTTTATCAATGGAAGATGTATGCTATTTTAACTTTTAAAAGTTGTCACAAGCATACACTGCTTATAATTTTCCCATAAATACTACTGACGGCTGTGACTACCTCATAATGATGCAATTAGATGAGACAGACTCATTTATGCATGACTTGAATGACATAATTAAAATTGCTAAGTGTTCCTCTGTAATCTACATTCTAAAACCCTTTGCCTAGAGATATCTTGGTCAAGTTGATACCCTGCCATCTTTCTTAGATCCTGGGAGCTATAAAAAATGTAATAACTACAAAGAATGCACTAAGCCATTCTCATGGACTAAAGCAATGTGATTTGAATATAAAATGGAAGTTAAATTTTTATATTTTCACATTGTCAAGGCTTTAAATTCAATTTACATTTAATGTAACTTACTAGCTGAAAGTCCAATTTACCCAAATGTTTATTCAGTAGCAGGAGAAATTTGAATTAGCATATGAGTCAATGATGAAATTCTTTAAGAAGGTGTGGTAGTTTGAATGAAGGTGTGATAGTTTGAATATATGTCCCCCATAGACTGAAGTGGGGTTTTTTCTTTGTTTATTTTTGTTTTTTGTTTTTCAAGGTAGGGTCTCACTGTATCCCAGGCTGACCTGGAATTCACTATAGAGTCTCAGGGTGACCTCGAACTCATGGTGATCCCCCTGCCTCTGCCTCCCAAGTGCTGGGATCAAAGGTGTGCATGCCACCATTCCCAGCCTGAAGTGTTTTATTAAGGCTTAAAGTTTGGGTCTCCAGCCACTTTGCTGGAGGAGGTGTCATGGAGGTGTGGGGAGGAGCACATCTTGGGGCCAGGGCCAAAGGTGTGTTTGGGGAGGGAACCTGAATTCCAGCCCAAAGGTATGCAGAGAGGTCTGAACTCTAGCAGGGTCCTTGCTGCTTGCTGCTCACTGCTTTTTTGCTTTGCTTTGGTTTTGCCCTGTTCGGTTGTTCCTCTCTGCTTGGATGGACAGAAGCAGCCTTTTCCACCACCATTGATGGATCTTCCCCCTGGAACTGTAAGCTTGAAATAAGCCCCTTCCTCTCATAAACTGTGTCTGGTTTGGATGTCCATCCTAGTAAAGTAGAAACTGACTACAACAGAAGGGATAACTCAACATTTGTGTGACTGAATTTAATAATTTAAATACATAGCATCCTCCCCATGCTATCGTCCTGATCTATGACATTTTGTTTGCCCCATAGAGCACACGCAGGATGGCACAATTCTGAGTGATTAACTTACAAAAGCTCCTGTTGCTGGTCCCAAGGTTTCCATAGAGGCTTCAGTGCTTTTAAAAGGTGACTGGAACTACTGGGCTTCAACTCTCTTCCTTGATCCAGACATACAGAGGGACTCACTGGAAGCTGCAGTTCTGCAAAGATTCACAAGCAGAAGATGGTCAGCCATTCTGTTGAACACTCTCAGGATGCTTCCAAGATGAAGATGCTGTATCAACAGTCCAGGGTCCCTGGGAATCACTGAATCCAAGTTGGATCTGTACAGTTGGAATGCACGTATACAGTAGCCCTTGTTTTGGAGTGTTCTTTTCCACAGACTGGGGGTGGGGGGAAGGTAATGATTGATGTTCACTTTTCTTGCTCAGAAGGGAAGGTAGATTTGATGTCTTGAACCATCCAAGCTCATGTTAAACTATCCTCTAAATTAGTAAATTATTAAATTAGTAATTATTGGCTCATAAGTATATATAAAGAACAATAATGCCTTACTCCAGGAACATGTTTAAAAGTCAAAAGATTGTATGATATTTGTGTAATAAAACTCAAAAGTCATAGAAAATTATCAAATAAAACAAAACCCATTCACTACAATGCATTTTTACACACATTTTATAATTTAGAGAAGCACAATTGGTTGGATGCATTTATCAATATATAAATTGATACAATTGATATAAATACCAATGTGTCTGTACAAATGTGTATATGTAGGTATTTGTGTTGTTAAAATCATCAAAAAAAACAATAGCTTTTTACCTGCATTGTATGTGACTGACCCAACACATACTTCTCAATGACTTGCCATATATCAAATGGATATACATTTAATTTGGGTAGTTTTCAATGTTGTGTATTGATTGCTGCAATGTTTATCCTTTGCTATTTAAAAAACATAGCAAGCAGCTTCAGGTTCACTGAGATGAACTTCCAAACCAGGCACGCTTATGGAGGAAGGGATTTATTGAAGCTTACAGATCCAAGGGAAGTTCCATAATGGCAGAAGGAGTTGGCCTGCCTTCACAGGTCCAAGCAGAGAGAGAGAAGCACAAGCCTAAAAATCAAAAGCCACACAGCACAGCACATTTCAGCAACTCCAGCCAGGCACACTTTGCATATCTTTAGATTAAAATCTGAAACCTACCACCACACTGCCTCCAGCCAGGGGGCTGTAGCTGCAAACTACAAACTAATAAAACACTTAATATATTGAGGGCCATCTATTCAAACTACCACAGGCTTGTTGCCCCCATTGTATGTGATTGACCCAATACATTCTTTCCAATGGCTTGCTGTATATTAAATGGATATATGTTTAATTTGGATATTTTTCTCTGTTGTGTATTTATTTTTGTAATGTTTTTCCTTTGCCATGTTAAAAACACCCTGACAGACATACTCATATAAACTATTTTTCTGTGCTTATACAAGTATATCTAGATTCTTCTTGGCATGTATAATTATCAAGTTGATGGGTAAATGTATGGTAAATTTGTTAGGCATCACCAAAACACCTTCCTAAAAGGTTGTCCTAATTTCCACTCTCTTCAAAAGTGTGTGAAAATTGTTGTTTCTTTACTCCCAGGAAACTATATTTTTAAGTCAAATGATTCTTGCAGCTCTCAAAATGGAACAAAGCCTTTCAATTATTACCCCCCTTGTGCACATTTAATCAATACTAACATAATCTAATTTATAGCACTTCACACTCTTAAGTAAAAGTCAGAGTCAAGCTGTTCCATGTATTCCCACATCTCATTACTTAGCATGGTGTGATCTTGCTTAAAAGAAAAAAAAAAAGCAATAACTCATCAACAAGGCTTCACTGTGAATGAAATCTAAGACATCATAATGAAGGAAATTTATGGAGGTGACAGATGAAGAGTCATAGGTAATTTCTTGCCTTGGGAGTCACACTTTTTTACAAGGTGAGATGAGGATCCAGGGTGTATCCCCAGTGATGGAGTATATGCTTAGTACTTGCAAGACCCTGGATTCAACCCTCAGCCCTGAATGGTAGTGGAATAAAATGTTGATAAATTCCATCAACTTTGGAGAAAGAAAATAAATGTTATCAATAAGCATTTAAGTAAATAGACTTATTTTTAAAGTTTTGACAAGGAAAATTTTTATTTTCCCAGAAGAATTAGTTATAGCTTTCTTTGTGATGAGAATATTATTTGCTCAAAATTCCCCTTCACTTTGTTACCAGGAAGCTCAACATCAATTAGAATTTCAAGCTCATCTGACTGAAGAAGTCTTTTGACAAAGTACTATCTCAACAGTGTTACCAAAAAGAAAAAGTCAAAAAGAATAAACCAAACTTGTTATTTTTAAATATTTTTTTTTGTTTATTTATTTGACAGAGAAAGAGGGAGGGAAGACAGAGAGAGAATGGGGGCACCAGGGCCTCTAGCAACTGCAAACAAACTCCAGATGCATGTGCCCCCTAGGGCATCTGGCTAATGTGGGTCCTGGGGAATCAAACCTGGGTCCTTTGGCTTTGCAGGCAAATGCCTTAACTGCTAAGCCATCCCTCTAGCCCCAACTTGTTACATTTTTTCTGACTCAGCTCAAGCAGAGGAGCTATAACATGATGCCCAAAGAGTCTAGTGCAGAAATTGCCAAAAATATGTCAGATTTTCACATCAATCCTTAGAACTGTGATTAATCAATGGGGTTGAATATTAATTACATACATTTTATCCTTATTTGTTTAAATAAACTCTAGGCTTCTTATCACATTATTCCTGCCTTGGTGGTGATTACATTTTGTTATACTTAAAGAAACAAACAACAAAAAAAAAAAACAAGAAAAACTTTGAAATCAATTGGATCTTGACATCTAAAACAATATCCATTTTACTGGATTGCAACAAAAATAATAGATCTAATGTCCATTAGTATCTATAAAAGCTGCATCTGCACTTGATGGAAATTTTATACATAATTGTGGAAATCACTGAATGTCTTAGGTTGTTTTGCAATAGAGTCAGATATTTGTTGGGATATACCTTCTTAAACATTTCATTTGCATATTCATCTAAGGCTCTCTCCCCCAGCCAGTCCAAGCCACTTCTTTCCCATCCCATCTCTCTTCTCCTAAGGCTTTGATACACTCAAAAAGCCCAGAAATCTCCTCATAATGAGGAGAGTATGAGAGTAGCTTCTGCTTTGGTAAGAAATTGGGAGGGAATGTACAGTGTTCCAAATGCATCCTTGTCTACTGATGTTCACTTATTGAAACACAAGGAAGCAATTAAATATGAAGCAGCAAGCCAGCACCTGTAGGGCTTTTCTGCCTGTAATATGAAGACTTAGTTTATGATAGGTTCAGATGTGAAATACTATCTGGTGTACTTTTAGTTGCTACCTACTCCTACCTTATTTCAGAGATCACAGAACCCTACTGATGGCCTAAAGTAAAAATGAACCATTTGAGGAGTGGAGAGATGGCTTAATGGTTAAGGAGCTTACCTGCAAAGCTAAAGGACCCAGGTTCAGTTCCCCAGGAACCCATGTAAGCCAGATGCACAAAGTGATGCATGTGTCTGGAGTATATTTGCAACAACTAGAGGCCATGACATGCATCAGTAGTGCTAGTCAGGAAGCTAGGATAAGTAAGGCTTGGAGAGAGGTGAAGCTAGGAGAAACTACAGGACCAAATAGTAGACAGGTAGACAGAGGAACAGAATACAGGAGTTAGAAAGGACTGGGGAAAACAAAGGTAAGGGAGGGAGAGGGAAGAAGGGATACACAGAACTCAAGATGGTAAGAATAAGTGCTACTGAAGCCAACTTGTTGGTTAGCTAGTTAAAAGATATAATACTCCTAAAAATAAAGAGAGAGTGTGTGTGTGTTTGGGCAGAAGTACTGGGATAGAGAAAGCTTTACCCTAAAATCATAGGCTGGGGACTAGAGAGATGGTTCAGCAGTTAAGGTGCTTGTCTGCAAAGGCAACAGACCCATAAGCCAGATGTGCAAGATGGTGCATGGATTTTGAGTTTGCTTGCAGTGGCTAGTGGCCCTGACATGCCCATTCATTCTCTCTCTCTGTGTCTCTCTCTCTCACTCTCATTCTCTGACTCTTACTCTTTCTTTCTCTCTCTCTCAAATAAATAGATAAATAAATTATATATGTATGTATCCCAACAGTGAGCTGTCGATCAGGATGGCCATTAGGCCCCCTAAACTATAAAATGGTATCTTAATGAATTAAAAATATTTTCCTTGGTCACTTAATCTTGTTCTATGCAGCATGTAATTATGTACATCACAGGTAAGGACTAAGCCCTGGAAAACACTTGTATTAGAAAAGATTAGCTGCCAAATTGATTATATATTTGATTTAATGTTTTTCCCTATAGGTAATAATTAATATGAAAGTAATAGCAAAGGTATAATTACATTTCAAAAACGTTAGAATCTTGTCTTGAATTTCCTATTGCGAAACTAAACATAGTATTTTCTTATTTTAAAATTCCCAGTAAGATAAAAAGACTTAATTAGTAATTAATAATGCCTTGAGATTAGAAATGTAAGTAAGTCCCGTTTATAAGAGTATTAAGTTGTTTTTCTTGCTTGAAGGCATTTAGAAGCCTTAGTACTTAACTTCCAGCTATAAACATTATGCAAAAATAAAACCTCAAGCTGGGTGTGGTGGCGCATGCCTTTAATCCCAGCACTCAGGAGGCAGAGGTAGGAGGATCGCCATGAGTTTGAGGCCATCTTGAGACTACATAGTGAATTCCAGGTCAGCCTGAGCTAGAGTGAGACCCTACCTCGAAAAACCAAATAAGTAAATAAGTAAATAATAAAAAGAAACGGATATAAGGGAAGACCCTGAAGTCACTCGTGAGGGTCTGAGGGTCTGTCTTCTACTTTGAGAGCTGTAGTGGCACAAAAGACTTCTTCCGCTTCCAAGCAAAGAGCCCTCGTCCCTCCGTTCCTTTCCTCTTTTGTCGGAAGATGAAAAGGCCGAGCAGCGAAGCACAGCGGAGCTGGACAAATATTTGCTGAATGAATAACTACGTGATATTTAAGCTCATCTACAAGTCACATTTCCTCTGATATTAGCTACAACGTTATCATTCTTAATATATGCTCTATATGATCTAATGGGAAAGATAAGTGTCACGAGTCAAATGTCCAGAACAGAAATGCAGTCAACACTGTGAATCTGATATACTCCAGTGATTATGAGCACTGTTCTTTTATTTATGTGAGGCCCAAAAGGCCTCACAGGAAAGACTACGGCTGAATTATCTTTAAGCTACCACTCCCTGAGAAAGCATTTGAGGAATATCAACCATCCTTTTACCTCCTAAGCAGAGTAATTTAAAAAAATATATTAAAGCCAGGAAATCATATGGACTCCCAATGTAAAACTTGAGAAGGCTTTGGCCGTCATAGATGATAGATCATATAAATGGAAAACCTAAGTTCACTGGACTATAAGCGCTATAAGGTCAGGGACTGTACTCAGTTTTAAATTCTTTTAGTTTTAAACCTTACTAAAATTTTTACATAATCCCTTCCCACCACTCTCTTTTGTCCCACTTCTCCTATGCCCCTTCACTAAATCCTTACTTCTTTCCTGCTATTCCCTCTTCTATATTTATGTCCTTTTTTTTTCACTCCTCCATCATCTATGACAACCAGCCCAATATTATTCAGGTCTTGTGCAGGTAATGACAGCCACTGTGAGCTGATAAATGCACTGGCTGTTTGTACTTGGGAGCAGCGTCCCTGAGTGCTCCTTCCCATTCTTTCTGCTACTTCGTTTGCTATAGCTTCTGAGCCACTGGAGGGTTGGTAGACATGTCTCAATTAGTGCTGAACACTCAACTACTATTTCTTCTCAGCACTTTGGTTTTTGTTATTTCTTATTTTCCTTCCACTGACCATTTACTGCCAAACATAGGATAGGCTGGCACTTAATATAGGATCACATAAATATGTGCTTAATAAGTAAACTTCAAGTTCTTCTTACCCAAGTCACCAAAGCTATGTGCATTGCTCATACAAAACAAAACAAGTGGGCTGGAGAGATGGATTAGTGGTTAAGTGCTTGCCTATGAAGCCTAAGGACCCCGGTTCGAGGCTCTATTCCCCAGGACCCATGTTAGCCAGATGCACAAGAGGGTACAGCGTCTGGAGTTTGTATGCAGTGGCTGGAGGCCCTGGCATGCCCATTCTCTCTCTCTCTCTCCCTCTCCCTCTCTCTCTCTCTCTCTCCCTCTTCCTCTGTCTGTCACTCTCAAATAAATAATAAAAATAAACAAAAAATTAAAAAATCAAGTGACACAAAAATGAAAGGAATGCATAAGTAGTCAGTCACTGAGAGGTATAGAATAAACTTGTTATTTTTCAGGCTTAGGACACACATACACATATACACACACATATATGTATGCACACACACACACATACACACACACACACACACATACACACACACACATATATATATATATATGTATGTATGTATATGTATATAAGATGTGGATAAGAAATGCCTTTGTTTCTCTACTGCAATATAAAGTTTATAAGTGTAAGGTAGCATACTATGTCCTTATCACGATGTTGCAAACACAACACACAACAGCCCTAGTAAGGAAACAGTGATCAACAACTCAGAGATCAACTGTCTAAAGCCAAAAGGTCTAGTAATAGTAAAGATCTGTGGAATACACAGAAAGCACAGGAAGTCACAGAAGAGAAAGTCGCCTGTACACAGGCCAGAGGGATACTGTGGAGGGGATGGTCTTGGGGACCAGGTTTCTGTGTGTTCTACTAAACAAGTACCTTGGGTCTGAAAAAACAATGGTATAGCCAATAAAGACATATACTCTAATACATGCAGTATATTAGTCACTAACCAATATCATTTTCAAAACTATTTTCCAGTTAACTTTACAAAAACATCTTTTTAATTCCCTTTTAAAATAGCTATTCATTTGTGTGATTATGGGTCAACCCATATCCTGTTTAAGTTGAGTATCATTATCTTAATAATAATAATGATAATATAAAGGAATGATCTACTTTATATAAATGCCTACAGAAGCAATGAAATTATTGCCAGGTGTGGTGGCACATGTCTTTAATTCCACCACTCGGGATGCAGAGGAAGGATTGCTGTGAGTTCCAGGCCACCCTGGGACTGTATAGTAAATGCTAGGTCAGCCTTGGCCTCAAAAAAGAAAAGCAAAGCCAGGTGTAGTCATGCACGCCTTTAATGTCAGCACTCTGGAAGCAGAGGTAGGTGGATCACCATGAGTTCGAGGCTACCCTGAGATCACATAGTGAATTCCAGGTCAGCCTGAGCTAAAGTGAGACCCTACCCTGAAAAAAAAAAAAAATGAAAGAAAGAAAAGAAAGAGAAAATAAAAGAAAATTCCCTGAGTGATTTTTTTGCACTAGCAGATATATTAAACGTTCCAAAGTATATAATATAAATAGTTACCTGGAATGATAGTTAAGAATATTGTTTTTTACATCCTAGAAACCCTCTTTCTAACTTTTAAACCTTCAAAGTATAGTTAGAATGTTAATCCCTTTGATTTTATTACCCACTACTACTCACTATCAGTTAAAGTCTAATTTTTTACAAAATTTATTTTTATTTTTATTTATGAGAGAGTAAAAGAGAGAGAGAGAATGGGCATGCCAGGGCCTCCAGCCACTGCAAACAACTCCAGATGCATGTGCCCCCTTGTGCATCTAGCTTTCGTGGGTCCTGGGGAATTGAACCTGGGTCCTTTGGCTTTGCAGGTAAGTGCCTTAACCACTAAACCATATCTCTAGCCCAGTTAAAGGATAATTTATTAAGTGTTCTTGTAGGTGATTCTTAAGCATGTTGGGTTTGACATTAGTCTCATAAGAAGAAAATGGGAAGTTTTTGTGGTAGGGACAAGTGTAGACCCAAACTGAAATGGCATGTCCACTTATGAGGCTTACCACTGTGGTGACCCAAAGAAAGCAGTTCAGTCCTGTCCTCTGTCACATATTTACAGAAATTCTTGGTTAGGTTCCAATTCTGTATTAGGCAATGGTTTGAACAAAGCTTGGATTGACTCAGTTAATGCAGTATTTGAATTTCCTTCTCTGTATTTGGTTCAAAGAGACATTTCTGCAAAGAACACAAATTAAAGTAGACATAGCTTTTCTCATACAGAAATTACACGGACACAAATATCCTAGACTATTGCAGAAATACAATTAAGCTTAAATGATATAATTTTAAATCTGTAGATTTCAAAGACATCAATTCCTTAGTAAGCCTGTTTTCATTTTATGAAATTAGAATTGGTATTTAGTATCTTTAGAGAATGGATACAACAAACACTTAAAGGTATTCTTTCACATATTTCTAGCTGCATTCAGGCAACTAAAAAGTAAATTCTCAAGATCTGACATCATTGTATTACTATGTGTGTGCCATTGGCATAATTTCCTCAATAATTTTAGAATATCTTTCCTGTGCTGTTATCACTAAGGGACACATCATACCATAAATACAAATTTCACATTACTTTCATAGAGTACTCTTTGAGGAAAGAAGAACAACTTGTACTTTGTTATTGGAAATGAGATATAGCCTATGTCCTGATGTAAGTGGAGGCACAATTTGACTTATAAAAATGACCAGCTCAATGACATAGCAGTGTGCTTTAAAGTGGTAGCCACTGTAGAAAATGTCCACCAACTAACTGACCCATCAATCACATGCCTATTGAGCACTCAGCAAATGCAAGCCATAAATGTTCTTCTGTCTCTTCCCTTTCAGAGGACGTATCAAAGTCATACAATCCTATAGAAACAATTTTCCCCATGGACTACTTTAAGTTTTGACCATGACAACATAAGAACCTTGAATTCTTCTTATTTTCCTTGGTAATAAAAGCCATACCTAGACTACTCCTTCAATTTTCTTGCCTTATGGTTTCACTGTAATGACCAAACAGCATGGAAGATTGTTTTATTACTTTATGGCAGCTTAATTTCCCTTTGATGTTTTTTTCTGCATAAATTTTTCAGAGGAAAAGAAATTGTTAAAAAAAAAAAAGGAAAATGCTTGAGTACTTCAGCAAGGCCCAAGATGAAAAATTTGGTGTAAATTTAATAAGCATCATTAATGACAATTTGAAACACAGCTTCTTATAAATATTAATACATAAGTTTGCAATCAATATGACAATAAAAGAGCTGCCTAAACCCACCCACTATAAAGTGCTAATCACTTTCCTAATATTAAACCTTTTCCGTTGGATACGTTTCCCAGAATACATCATGAAATATTATAGACTTAATTTATACCAGAATAATTAATGACTTAATAGAATCTGTAACAGTGGTTCTGTTATTTTTTAATTTATCTGCATGCATGTGTATGTGCATGAGTGTATGTGGGTGCATAGGGCCTCTTGTTGCTGCAAATGAACACCAGGCTGGCACCACCTTAACTGCTGAGTCTTCTTCCAGCCTCTCTAAGTTCTTTTGATGTATATTTCAATAAATATTAATTTAAGTAAGATACCAACACTGGTTGGAGACAGTGGTTCCTGTTTAAGCAAAACCACACATAAGCATGGTCTTTAATGGTAACTTCACAGGGCATTTCAACCTGCAATTTGTATGCCATCCTTTTGGATAGTAAAATGTATGCACTATCAATTTGCTTCTTTTCTTCTGTATTATTTACAAGTAAATGTACTATATTTTAGGCAAGTCTTTAAGATCTTTGGAATTTCATAATATGTGAGGCCCACAGTAAGATAAGAATATTTAAGACCTAGAGGCTAGAATCAGCTGTCTTTAAAGTATAATGAGAGGGCTAGAGAGATGGCTTGGTGGTTAAGGTACTTTCCTGAGAAGCCTAAGGACTCATGTTCAAATATCCAGGTCCCACTTAAGCCAGACACACAGTGACACAAGCAATGTTGCACATGTGCACAAGGAGGCACACATGTCTGGAGTTCATTTGCAGTGGCTGCAGGTTCTGGTGCACCTATTCTCTCTCTTTCTCTATCTCTCTGCCTCTTTCTCTCTCACTGCCACCCTTTCTCTAAAATAAATAATAATAATTTTTAAAATGTATAATGAGAGCTATAGACTCAGGGGTAGAAATAGGCCAGGAACATGGAATCGCCTCAGAAAAGATTTTTTTTGGGGGGGGGGGGAGGGGTTAGGAAACAGTAAACAATGCACCATTAAACCATCTTGTCCTAATTCCTTTCCCTGCAATCCAGAAGCATTCTGATTGGAGGCTGGGGAGGTCATGTTTAACACTGTGACACAATTCTAACTGACTGAGAATACCAGAACATGAGGTACAACTCAAGCACTCTGGATAAGAAAGATTATTTGGAAATGGCCTCAGCCTCTCAGCCTTAGCTAGTGTACCAGTTACTTTCTCGTTGCTGGGAAAAATACACAACCAGAAGTAGCTTAGGGAAGGACACAGTATATTTTCACCTTATAGTTTCAAGGGGAAGAGCATCATGGTGGGGAAAGCATGCCACACCAACAGGGAGGAACTTGGGAGAAAGAAAACAATTAGGACTGGATATTCAGCTCTCTTTCTCCTCTTTACACAGTCCATGGGACGTCCGGTGCTGCCCAGAGTTAGATTGAGTCCTCACACCTTAAGTAATCTAATCTAGAAAATCCCTCTAAGCCACTAAGCCATCTCTCCAGGCAGCCACTGACTTTTTATTTTTATTTTTTTGAAGCAGTATCTCACTCTAGCCCAAGATGACCTAGAACTCATTCAGATCCTAGGTTAGCCTCAAACTTAGAGAAATCCTCCTATGTCAGCTTCTTGAGTACTGGAATTGAAGGTTGGAGCTACCACGTCATACTTTTATATACTGCTTTTATTGACAAATATATTAAATATCTTAGGGAAGATAATTTGGTAATAATAATATCCCAGGAACCATAAATAAATTAGGGCAATATAGTCATTGCTCTAAAAGTACAAAGAGTTCTGACATCACTTAGGAGTTCCATGTCATGATATACTCCTTTGGCTGTGTAGACCTAGAGGGTAGATTTCAGATTCAATACCTGATTTTAAAGTTGCAACCTGTTTGTGGTGGTTTCAATCAGTGTCTTCCATGAACTCATGTGTTCTGAATTCTTCGTCCCAAGCTGGTAGAAATTTGGGAGGTGAAGCCTTGCTACAAAAGGTGTGCTGTTGTGGGTCAGCTTAGCGATGTTACAGCCAGCTCCCCCTTGCTAGAGTTTAGTTCATTCTCACGCTGCTGTTTGTCACCTGCTGTGGCAGAGGTTTTGTCTAACCTCTGCTCATGGCATGCTGTCCATTGCCGTCATGAAAATTCTCCTTGGGACTATAAGTAAAAAACAACAACAACAACAAAAATAACCCAAAAAACTTTTCTCCCTTTTGGTTGGGTACTTTGTTAGCAGTGAAAACATGAAAAAATATCAAAAGTACAGTTTTTTCTTTATTCTTTCTCCATCTAAGAAAAAAATTCATGCTACTTAGAAACTAAGTATTTAATCCATATCTAGGCATAATGAGTAGAAACCAAGCTGATCATCCATCTAAGTGAGTTGGAAAGGGCAGAGTATACAAGGAGTCCAGTAAAGGGAGATGTTGGGTAATATGATGTTTTGTTGAGCCAGAGGGAGTTGCCTAGAGAAAGAAGCAGTTTATAAACATAGAATTTGGCAGAAATGTTGTATACTGAGTAAGACTAAATTTCCCTTTCCTACCATTATTTTCTTCAGTTTTGCCACTCACTTCATAAGTGAATCATTTAAGAACTGAATTTACTCTTCAAGAGTTTCCATATTAGATCTGCTGTTAGAGGGGAGAATTTTACTTTGTTTGCCTAAAACATAATGCTCAGCTTTCTCAAAGGGTCACTTTGGCTCAGCGCTCCTGCCATGGTGGCTCAGTCTCCTGTATCTGGGGTCAAGTTCGATGTCCTGGGTGGGCATGGGAACACTTTGCACGAGAAGTCTAGGGGAGTCACTGGTAGCCCAGCTAAATCAGATTTAGAGAAAAAGCAAATGCTGTTTCTATCAGCAGGGAGACCGACTGCAAGAGTGCTCATTCAATTTCATGGATCTGGAGTGAAAAGTGACAGAAGTTCATGGCCACCATTATCCATCAAATGATTTGCAATTCAGGTTTTCGGCACTATGCTTCAAAACGACTCACCCGGCCTCCAACTTGCAGATACTGCTGATTTCTCAGAGAATGCCACACTTTACTCAGCATCTTCATCTATCCCTCAATCTCACTTCTCTTTCCCAAATCACTTTTTAAAAATCCACACTATACTTTAGTCCTAGCAGCTTGAGTTGACGTTACAGCACTTATTTCTGACTAGATTTTTTAAAAAATTGATTTGAGACTCTAGGGTTTTTCCTTTTCCCTTTCCTGTTTTGCTTTCCACTGTGAACCACATTCTATATGATTAAGGGCTTTTCACCCACCAACAGCTTAAAGTGTTGTTTCAATAGCTTCCACACAGCAAAATATCCTATTAAGATCTGCCCAACAGGTAAAAGTTCCTTTAATTAAGAACTCAGACTGTACCTGGTAATTCTCATTTTGCTCTTGGCATGGAACATGTGTAGATTTACCAATAAATTTTGTAATTGGAAAATTTTAAATATCATTTTGTGTGCAGTGCCTTGAACTTTATAGCCTGCTATGAATACAGTTAAAGTGCTTTCCCTTAATGACACAAAACTATCCTAATAGTGGCTCACACTTGACTGAGAGGAGAAACATCGAAGGAGAAATACTGCAAAATACCAAACTGAAGAAGAAAAATGAGACAGACCCAGTTTACTTGACGACATCATCTTTCTCCTCTTCTTGGTAACTGTTTAGATTCAAAGTAAACTTTCCTATGCTTGCAATATTGAAACACTAGGGTATAAATAGTGATGGCTTTATACATAAAGGATAAGTACAACCCAGTATCAAAACTGTTTCCAAGAGAAATATGTCACATCTGTGTGTGACATTGTTAGGATCCAGTGGTAATATACACACCATCACAACCTTCAAAAATAAGAAGAGAAAGCAAGAGCACCTAATCCACCCCGATTTTTAAGCCCATGATGCTTCAAAGAGAAATGGCATGATGACATTTGGTCAGTATTTACTGGTGTGGTGAGGTGTGTGCCTGAAACTAATCTGTGTTCCACTAATAGTCCACCTTTGGCTTTGACTAAAGAACTATGAATGAGGCCAAGTAGCGAGGAACCTGCCTTGAAATTTCCAAGAAGAGGCAAGAGATCAGGAGAACAGGAAAGTAGATTTTAGATCAGTCTTATAGTCCATAGACTTTTTCTTTCCAGGTTTTATGTCAAAAGCTAAACTGGTACAAAAATTTTATTTCAAATAATCTGGAATATCTTTAACACTGAGACCATAATATCACATATAATGGGGAAAATTAAATAATGAATGGTGTTGTCACCAAGTGATATGAAGAAACAATTTAGTTTGGATTAACTTAGGTTTGGAAAACATGAAGGAACTCTGAGGCCATGTGTCTGGGGCTGATTTGATGGGGTGTGACACCATCACCTTCCCCATCAGCAAGAGGAGCAGCAGGAACAGCATGAACCTTGGTGACCCTGAGGCTGGCCATGGCATCTCAGCACAGAGATGAACAAGTGCCTCCTCCCCTTGGAGCTCCAGAAGCCCCTTCAGAAGGCAGGTGCAGTGGTGTGCATTGCCAACAGGGGACCACAGAGCACCAGAGCAGAAGTGGAGTGAATGGTGAATGGTGATACCCAGTATGAAGGAATTGTAGTCATGAGCACAGAGAGTCACAAGTTAAAGAGGGCCCTGTGAAGCATTCCAGTGCTTAGGAACATTGAGAGGCATATTATTAGATTTAAAACTTATATATAAAACATCTAATATTTAATTGAAATGCGCAATGGGGAAAGTCTGTTGTTTTTCTTGGTGAATGTACACGCATGATGATAAAGTTGTGTTTCATTTGTGGCTTTTTCAAGAGTGGTTCACCAGTTTGACAGGACACAGTACCAACAGCATGTCCCATGGAATCTTCACTTCTCTTGCAATACAACCCCACCAACCTAAGTTTTCTAAGTATCTAAGTTTGCAGCTGCTACATCTGGTGAATCTAAATGTGAGCTGAAGACTAGAGAGATGGCTTAGCAGGTAAGGCGCTTGCCTTCATAGACAAAGGATCCAGGTTTGATTGCCCAGGACCCATGTAAGGCAGATGCATGAGGTGGGCATGCTTCTAGAGTTCATTTGCAGTGGCTAGAGGACCTAAAATGCCCATTCTCTCTCTCCCTCCTCTCTCTCTCTCTCTGTCTCTCTCTCTCTCTCAAATAAGTAAATAAAAATAAAAATGTTAAAATAAATAAATGTATGTGGAAATACTTGAGTGTTTCCATCTACTGGTATCATCATGCAGAAAATATTTATATTTTGATACATGTATTATTACATCATGAATTCCTTTCCTCTTATTTTTCCAATGTGTTATGTTAAGATATTATACTGATTTGTTGTAATTCATTGTGTAGGTGATTTATAGATATTTCATTCCACATCAACCAGATGTGTCAATTAATACATATGTGTTATCTAAAGGGAACGTGAGATCTCATAGTAGTTCTAGTTTTTTAAAAAAGTTTTTTTTTTACTTATTTATTTGCAAGTGAGAGGGGGAGACAGAAAGAGAGAGAATGGGCACACCAGGGTCTCTAGCCACTACAAACAAATTCCAGATGCATGCATCCCCTTGTGCATCTGTCTTATATGGGTACTGGGGAATTGAACCTGGGTCCTCTAGCTTCACAGGCAAGCACCTTAACCACTAAGCAATCTCTCTAGCCTGATAGTTCAGGTTTTTTTTTTTTGTTGTTTGTTTGTTTTTTTGTTTTTTGAGTTCAGGTTTTAACATGGCATGGTTGGTAGCAAGATTTTAAGACAAACGAATATAAAGATGGCCAGCATAGGGCTGAAAAATATTCTTGGGACCATGTTAGGATCCGAGATTATTCTCAGTGAGGTCTAAAAATTATGATCCTCACCATATTTAAAAGGAATGGGTAGTAATTATCAACTAACACCAAGATACTTGCACAAAGAGGAATCTAACACTTACAAAAGGCTCATTTTATGCATTACCACAAATACTTTATATTAATTCACTCTGTCCTCTTAAGAACCCTATCAGGGATGTGGTATCACAGGTTTATAATCCTGGAATTCAGTAGGCTGAGGCAAAAGGTATCCCTTGCAATTTCAAGGCCAGCCTGTTCTTCAAAAGGAATTTCAGGTCAGCCTCAGCTGCATAGCAAGACCGTGTATCAAAAGAAACCTATATAAGACAGAAGCATAATCTTTCCTATATTATAGACAGAAAGTTGGAACACAGGGCCAGTATGATATTCAGTCAAGGACACCAGGCTATTACATGGTCCGGAAGGGATTTGAGCACAGGAAGTCTGTCTCTTTTGTGCCAACCACTATCCTCCAGCATTTGCCTAATTAGGCAAAAGCAATTTCTAATACTAAAGACTATTTTAAAGAACCATTATTCCCACCAAAATTTCATATATATATATATATATATATATATATATATATATATATATATATATATACACACACACACACACACACACAATAAAACATGACTTGGCTCTGCTGATATTCACTAATACAGATTCTCATGTTTATGTTTTACAAACCCATTTGAAGGCACAGTTAGTTCTAAAATATATCAGAACCTTCCCAGGAGAGCCACAAAAACAATTTCAAGAAACCAGAGCAACTAGTTTTTGGCCCTTCCAAGTGGCACAAGGTGTCACTACCATTCTATAGGCCTAGACCTGAGGTTGTTGTCTATATGACTCACTCTGAACCCCAAGCATATGACAACAATGGAGGATTTTTTCCATGGCAAATATTTTTATGCTATGTAACATAGTTGTAGATGGTTTGGGGAGTTGAATCTAGAGTAGGAACATCAGAAAAGGGATACTATAAACTAAGGTGAGTAAAGTGCTTGTTGCACAAGTGTGATGACTTAAGTTCAAAACCCATGGAAGGGCCGAAGAAGGCTCAGTGGTTAAAGACACTTGTGTGTAAAGCCAGATAGCCTGGGTTTGATTCTCCAGTACCCATGTCAAAGGCCAGGTACACAAAGTGGCTCTCTCTTTCCCTGTCTCTGTCACTCTCTCAAATAAATAAATAAATAATAAAACCATGCACCCAGGTAAGTATTGGGTGGATGTGCAGCTTGCCTGTAATACCGGCACTTGGGAGACAAAGTCAGGGGATCCCTGGGACAAGATGCAATACTAGACTATGTGACCTGGTGCCCCAGTCAATGGAGTGGAGAGCAATAAGTACCTAAAGCCCACCTCCTTTGGCCTTCATATGCATGCACATGAACACAAATGTGCACACACCCACAAGCAAAAAATAAGTAAAGTGAAATAAAAAATAAATAAAATAAAATAAAGGAACAGGCATGGCAGGAGAAAGGATAAAGAGACTCCCTAAAGGAGAGCATTCTGGTGAATTGTGAGGACTGAGACTTAAACCCTTGCACAGCTAACAATTCCCAACTGCTGCTGAGGACCTCTTAAAGCAGAAACCAACAAACCACCTTCTGCATGATGAATTAGAAACTGCAAAGTGGGATGGAGAGATGGCTCAGTGGTTAAGTGCACTTTCTGTGCCATCATGAGGGCTTCAGGGGGGCTGAGATTGCCTGAGTTCAAATCTCCAGATGCCATGCAAAACAGCTGGGGGTGGCCATATGTGGCTATAATGTCAGTCGTATAGGGGAGTATAGAGACTTGAGGACTTTCAGAGCCCACAAAGCTCTGGAATTAGTACAAATGAGACTCTGGCTCAAAACAAGACCAGGCAGATGAACAATGGAAAGGTTCATCCAATGTTCCATGCCAGCTTCCGCAGGCAAGAGACCCCTGTCACTCTAAGAGCACGGTATGCCTCAAGAGTACATACACATGCATACACAATACATGTACACACACACACACACACACACACACACACACACACACACACACACGCATATCAAAAAGAAAAACTAAGTTTATATTAGTTGATGAAATAATAAAAGTCAAAACGATGAATAAATGACATTTTTCATTAGGACTTATTCATTAGGTCAGCTTTCTTTAAAGAGGTTCTTGATTATTTTCTAGTGTTATATTCAGCCTTAAGATACAGCATAATGGACCAAGTTTATCACAAGCATTAAAGTATAGTCCTTTAGATATGGATCTGCTATCTTCTTTTTTTTGTTTGATTTTGTTTTGTTGGTTTTTTTGTTTGTTTTATCAAGGTATGGTCTCACTCTAGTCCAGACTGACCTGGAATTCACTATGTAGTCTCAGGTTGGCCTCGAACTCAAGCCTTCTACCTCTGCCTCCAGAGTGCTGGGATTAAAGGTGTGAGCCACCATGCCTGGCTGGATCTCCTATCCTCTAATTGTGTCTCCCACCCAGAGCAGCACCCCCACCATCGATTCACCTAAAAAAGATCGAGTGTATCTACTCCATAGATGGTTATTCAGGGATAAAAGAATAAAGTGTATCTACTGTCTGATATGGTCAGTGTCTGACATATGGTAAGTACAAGATCAATAAACCTATTACTATTATTTCAGGGTGATATATTTATAAAATAATTCTAGGCACAGATCCTTATACAATTCCCTCTATAATTATCTATTCAACAAAGCCAAAAATACCACTAATTCTGTTTGGTGGCTGTGCTTAAACCCTGACATTAAGTTATACTGGTTTGCTTATTTGTCCCAATCAGAAATCCTCTGAAAAATAAACATGTAAATTGACAGCTCTATGTCAATGTCGATAACTGTAAGCTTTGTTCAATTTCCCTTTGCAAACTCGCTCCTGAATAATGCAGAATCTTGACATATGACTTTCGTAGATTTATAATACATATTTTTTCAATATTTTATTTATTTATTAGAGAAAGAAAGAATGGGGGCACCAGGACCTCCTGCCACTGCAAACAAACCTGAGACAAATTCACCACGTTGTGCATCTGGCTTTATGTAGGTACTGGGTAATTGAACCCCAGATGTCAAGTTTTGCAAGCAAGTGCCTTTAACTCTCCAGTCCATGCATATTCTTTTTAAAAATATTTTGTTTATTTATATGAGAGAGAGAGAGAGAGAGAGAGAGAGAGAGAGAGTATGAGTGCACTAGGGCCTTCTATGACTGCAAATGAATTCCACATACATGCACCACTTGTGATCTGGCTTTGTATGGGCACTAGGGAATCAAACCCAGGCCATTGGACTTTGCAAGTAAAAGCCCTTAACTGCTGAGCCATCTCCCCAGCCCCCATATTTTTATATAAAATAATTTCATGATAACTCAGTGAAGAAGGAATGGTCAGTAGGATGGTTCCCACTCTACAGGCCTAGAAAAGAGGCCAAATGAAGTACTTTCCCCAGAGCTCCCTAACTCTTATTATCATCTGTGGGGAGCTAAATTGGGTTTCTCCCTCCGTGGGCCAGGACTCCTCACTACTGCTCTTACTATGAAGGACCTCCTTCCTGTAGGATGGATGTTTTATCAGTGTGTGCATTCAGGAAAAAGTAAGACAAAATGCACTCCACAGTGAATGTGGAAGAATTACATTCTTTTCCCTTTTGGGTTAAGGGGACGACCCCCCCCCCCATATGCTCCACAGTTATCTATAAAATGGCTAAGGATGGTGGGATTGCACTGCTGCTATGACTCTGTGTTGCTAAAAAAGTGACTCAGAAGAAAAGAGAAAGTTCTGTATTTCACCATTAGATGGTGCTAAGAGAAGTTTAAAGAAATGGTCTCAACAGTTATTGATGCCATGAATCACAGGGTTAGATAGGGGCTTGCTGTATAATAGAGTCAATGCTTCTCTCCCAGACAGGAGCACGTCCACCCCATCATTAAAACAGTAAAACATCTTTCAAAGTAACTTCATTACTCAGTTAATTATACTTCTTCCAGGATAGGTGTCCTTTCTAATCACAGCTTCAACAGCAAATGAGAGATTCTAGGATGGCATGTAGGAATATGAATGTGTTTCATTTTCCTTACGGTTTGCTACAACTTTCATTTGAAGACTTTATCAATATATTTTTCAACAGGATGTGCCAGATTGGAAGAGACTAAATGTCTGTTATAATGCATTGGTCCTAATAAATTATACTATTATTTCACATATGCTCTACAGTATAAAATTCAAGAGACTAGTCATCACAACACCATTCGGTGACTAATTTATTATATAACATATTACTGAGGGAGCCATGTACACCTTGACTAATGTGTCACATAAATGGTCTGTTATTTCTAATATTGATAAAACACTACAAATCAAATTACTGGACTTCTGTTAAAATTAACAAAACAGTCCTTGAACACCACAGAGTTATTTACACTGTCATTCTTTGGTAATATTTGTAATTTCATTGTTGTTAAATATCTACCTTTACTACCAGGAAGAGATTGGGAGAGTGATAAACTTGAAATCCTACGCAGGGTATCTTCCACCACCCTTGCTCCTGCTCCTCTCTCTCTCTCTCTCTGTCTATCTCTTTCGTGTGTGTGTATGTATACATGTGTGTTTCCATGTGTGAGTATAGGTGCATGTGTGAAAGTTAGAGGACAATCTCAGGTGTGCATCCTCCTCTTCCACCATGTCTGAGCAATAGTCTCTTGATTTCTGCTGCTGGGCTCACCAGGCGAGCTGTCCACCACCTTCTGAGGCCTCCATCTGCACCCCCACCCCCATCTTGCAGTAGACACACTAGGATTACAAATGTTCTCTACCATGTCTGACTTTACATTGGTTATACAGACCTGACCTCTGGTTGTCACACTCGCATAGCAAGCACTTTACCCACTGAGCCATCTTTGTATCTCAAACGAATTTTTTTAGACAATATAAGTGCACAAAAAAGTAACTACAGTCCTCTTTCTCATATTGGATCTACTCACAAAGCAAGTGAGCTCCAGGATGAGTTCTTACTGCCCAGAAGTTAATTCTTTTTTTTTTTTTAATTTTTATTTATTTATTTGAGAGCAACAGACACAGAGAGAAAGACAGATAGAGGGAGAGAGAGAGAATGGGCGCGCCAGGGCTTCCAGCCTCTGCAAACGAACTCCAGACACGTGCGCCCCCTTGTGCATCTGGCTAACGTGGGACCTGGGGAACCGAGCCTTGAACCGGGGTCCTTAGGCTTCACAGGCAAGTGCTTAACCGCTAAGCCATCTCTCCAGCCCAAGAAGTTAATTCTTAAAGCCCAATTGTGTGCTGCACCTTTCTTCTTTTTCTTTTAAAGATTTTTATTTTTATTTATTTCAGAGAAAGAGAGGAAAAAAAAAAAAAAGGATGCACCAGTGCTTCTAGCCACTGCAAAGAACTCCAGATGCATGTGCTACTATGTGCATCTGGCTTACATGGGACCTAGAGAATAGAACCTGAGTCCTTAGGCTTCGCAGGCAAATGCCTCACCTTCTAACATTTTGTTCATGTGCAGTGGCACAGGGGGCATTTATAAGGGAAAAATATCACAGTGGTTGCTTGAGTATGCCAAGCGGAGGAAAGAATTCTGTAGTTTCCAACTAACAGGCCACAGGCAGACATTTTTCCTCGCTTTCAAGAAAACGAAGCACAGCTGTGTTATCATTTCTCAAAAATCTTTATTTGAGGGCTGGAGAGATTTCTCAGTGGTTAAGGTGCTTGCCTGAAAAGCCAAAGGACCTTGGTTCGATTCCCCAGGACCCATATAAGTCAGACGCACAAGGTGGCGCATGCATCTGGAGTTCATTTGCAGTGGCTGGAAATCCTGTCACACCCATTCTCTCTCTCTTTCTCTCTCTCTACCTCTACCTCTCTCAAATAAACAAATAAATAAATATATTTCAAAAGTTTATTTAAAAAAATTATTTGATTTTGGCTGTCATTAGTTACTTTATATTTGTATGGTCCTCCCTGAGAGCTGTTTTATAGATATGTCAGGCTGCCTGGGCAGGCAGGGTATTTTCACAAGTCAACAGTTTCTACAGGATTCTATCTATTTTGTAGTCATATTTAAATTCTCATCAATAGTTTACTTGTTTAGGATGCAGCATGGGAAAGAATGTGGATTTTAGAGAAGAAAGAAGAGTTAGCTTTTGAGATTAGTTTTGGAGAGTAGAAGCAAGTTCTGAGAGCATGTGAGGACTGAAACTTCTGGTGATAACCTAGCACACCCCAGAATAGTAGGTCTCCATATAAACCAGTGCAAGGGCACCTGGGTAATTAGTGGGCAGCATCATAGCACTTGATGCTACAATGAGGAAAGATGAACATTCCCTTACCTGAAAATTATTTGGGGGCTTGTTCTGCCTAAAGAATTTCATGGACTTTACAATAACCAATTAATACATATTTATCAAATACATAATAGACATTCATTTTTTTCTTTCAAACATCACTTTCTTTCCTAGGAATCTGCTTTCTCCTACCCAGGTGATTACAGGGCAACTAACAATCACAGTGTCCCTGATTCCTCCACCCACACCTGGTTGTTAGAAGCTGAACAGTCTCCTCCCAAATTTACATGTGGAACTCCTACCCTGGAACCTTGGAATGTGGCTGTATTTGGAAATAAGACCTATGGAGATATACTTAAAGTAAAATGAGGTCATAAGGTCTTAATCCAATATGGATAATGTCATAAGAAGAGAAAACTAAAAACAGATAACAAAGACCTTATGTGGACATCCTGAAAATGTTGGCATCTGCAAGTTACAGAGAGAGATCTTTTCAAAATCCAAACAACTTAACACCATAGTCTTAATTTGTCTCCATAACCGGGAGAAAAAAAATTCTGTGGTTTAAACTACCCAGTTTGTGGTTCTTTGTCATAGCAGTGGAAAGAAAACAGCATTGGACTACAGGAATAGCCTCAGCCCAAATGCCAACCATAATTGTTCTCTGATCAGGGTGGCTGGGGCCCCTACTGATTTCAGAATTTGGAGTGAAGGAGAAGAGATCAAGTATCTGATGAGAAAAAAAAAAAAACCCTGTTTATGTGTGTAGATAGATATATGATAGATAGATAGATAGATAGATAGATAGATAGATAGATAGATAGATAGATAGATAGGAGAGAAGGGGGGGATTGGGAAAGAGAGAGAGGATATCTTAGGACTCTCTTCCTGAAGGCAGATACACCTTGGATTTACTAGTTCACCAACCAATTCATTTTGTGTTAGCTTTAAGTGGATTTTCTACTTCTTGACATCCATTTTGCATCGATTTCAGCTAAGGCTAAGGTAGAGGCACTCAATATGGAAAAAGAATTGAGCCATCAAGGAATTTATAGTCTACTGATAAATAATAAATCCTTAAAAGAAATAGTGGGAGATAACACTGTATAAAATGAAAAACTCTAAGGGAATAATAGGGTAAGTGTGGAGAATGCAGAGTAAAAGAGAAATCACTTTCGTTTTTGTTGTGATTTAGACAAAATGGAGACCTCCGGGCAACAGGCATTCTAAGGAGAGGTCAGGAAGAAGACTGTGGCAGGAAGGTAGGAAGGACTCCGGAGAAGAGGGAAGATCTGAAATCACATTTCCTTCTGTGTTACAAGAGATTCCTGAGGTTTTTGTTTTGTTTTGCTTTGTTTTGGTCAATGTTTAGAGCTTAAGAAAAAGCATCCAGTAGTAGCGCTGCTCTTTCTTTCTGGTGGGCATATGTAGCTCCCAGTCACACATCCTTGTTTTCCTTCATGGGACAAATACTTAAAAGAAGCTGTGGCACAACACTGGATGAGAAGTGGAGGATCTACGTCCTGCGGCTGTGATGCTTAACTAGGAAGATGAGCACGTTGCCTAGGGAGAGAAAGCCCTCACCATTTACCTCCTGCTCCAGCCTCAGGCAGTGCGCACTTAGCTGCTTCTTAGAAGAAACAATGGAGAAATATTTAAAGACACAGCTTCACCACAAGTCTGCCTCAGAGAATTACTTGTCCATTTCTAGCCTGTGAGAGTATGAGAGAGGGTTCAAACCTGTCTTTTCATAGCAATGAGGGGACCAGTCCTTGGGCTGCGAGAGAAACCACCTAGAAGCAGCTACTACTACAGAATGAAACTGTTTGGTACCTTCCGCCTTGTTCATTCATAGGCAGCAATTATAACATTTTGCTAGCTCTTCCACAGATGCAAATTTATTGCTAAAAATGGCTATGACTTTGTGCGATGAGATGGGGATCTCCGCCTCTTCTGCTTCTGTCCTCTACCCCATAGCCTCACCTCAGTGCTGAGTGCACAGCGACTAAGTGGGTAAATTAGTCTGCTTGTTAGCATGCCTGTGTGGTGATTGGCAAGGCTCTCCCCTTCCTCCAGTTTGACCCTCTTTACCAGCGTCCTTTCTGTGTACTGCATCTCTAATATTCAAAGTATTACAGTGATTATTATATTGCATTAGTTACTTTTCTTGCTGCTCTGACAAAATATGTGATGAAAGCCACTTGAAGGAAGGAATAAAGGTAAGGATGGAGGGAGAGAGGGAAGAAGGAAGGAAGGAAGGAGAAGGAAGAAAAGAAGAAAGGAAGGAAAGAAGGAAGGAAGGAAGGGGCAGGTGGGCTTATGTGGTTCACAGGGATTGTGGCAGAAGAGTGAGGCAGTGGTTATATTGCATCCTCAGAGATGCGTGATGGTGCTTAGCTTGCTTTCTCCTTTTTCTTCAGTTGGTGATCTGTTTGTTACCACTCATATTCAGGGCGGGTCTTCCATACTCAGTTAAACTGTTTTGGAAATACCATCATCATCACACTTAAATGATTCCTAAAATTTATTTCCCAAGTGATTCTAAATCCAGTTGAGTTAGCAATGACTATTAACCATCACATACATACTGGGGATTATGACAGTGCACTAGACTTCAGGGGTCCTATGTTTGGGGTATCTCAATCCTTTCAGAGATAAGTGTATACAAGCACAAGATACACTATTACATTGGGTGGTTTTTTTTTTTCACAAGGTACAATGGATGATGGTGGAAAGATGATAAATATAGCTCCACAAGTTATATAGCCTTCATTCTAAAGATAGTCTTGAATTAATAGCTAAAGAAACTACAGTTTATTTTTTTTTTTTTTAAATGTTCCTAGTAACTTTCACTAGGTCAGTGACTTTGAGACACTTAACTTTCTTCTTTATACTGGTTTTATTTTAAAAAAAACTAGTATGTTCAATCTGGAAGAAATGTGTCATTGGCTTACCGCATTGAAAGTGTTGCTTGGTGCCAAATTTGCCCAGCCCAACTGATGGCTGTTTAAAGTTCTACGGATATATTCTTTCACACACCACACCTAGATGATTAGTACACTGCTAGCTTTTCTATGTAACATATATTCTGACAATAGAGTAGTAGATCTTTCCCACTACAACCAAGCATCAAGAGCTACAATTTAGTTTCAGCTGCCTTAAAATGCACAGACATTCTTCCTAAATTACCTTACACAGCAAGCACTAGTAATTTGTTTCATTTGACATGTGTTTTCAACAAACTTTTAGATGGTAATTGGTTAATAGGAGAGGATGCTTCAGGAATGATAGCCACTTTTCATGGTGATAGTGGTTGTTGAGCTAAGAACTCCAGGAATAATATCATGCTATTTTTATGTTAACAATGTGAGGAAGATATCCTAGGGAAAGAGCACAGCCCCCAGTTATGTGATTTACTCCCATGTTTATGTGTACATGCTGAGACTTATAAATTAGGATTTCCTGTTTGGTGGCTTAACGGGAGGGGTCAAAGAAAAATACAAATGTTGATGGTGGTTGTAGCCAAGCACTTTCAGGTAATCAACTACAAGATTCAAATATGTAGAAAAAACATGACAAAAAAAAAAAAAAATGAATGGGCTAGAGAGATGGCTCAGCAGTTAAAGGCACGGTGTTTGATTCCCTAATACCCACATAAAGCCAGAAGCACAAAGGTGCACACATCTGGAATTGATTTGCAACAGCATTAGACCCTGATATGCCCATACTCACTCTCTCCGTCTGTTTCTGTGTGAACGTGTCTCTCTCTTTCAAATAAATAAAATTTTTAAATGACTAATACACTTGGGAAAGCTACAAAATAAAAAGTACATAGACTGTCACTCGAGTTTGCAGGTTTAGTGGCACTGAAAGGGTAAAGAAGCCTGACAGGCTGCGAGGAATTAGTTGGAAATTTCTGAGAGTCCATTCTACTAGTACAAGTTACTAAGAAAGGCATGGAAGTGAGAAACTGAAGGCAAGTGAAATTGCAGTCAAGGATATAGTATCAAAGCTGGCTTGATGACAAGGTCCTCTGCCATCAACACTCACAGAATTTTGGTAGATTTTAAAATGGTGAGGAGTAAGTCACCCATGTAGCATTTTTTCTTTCAGAATATGATGGTGTAGCCAAACATTTTCATATGGCAGCAAGAAATGTGGACAAAAGATATTCGCAGTTCCACCTATCCTCAGAATAAAGGTCCTAGTAGACAACCAGCTTCATTGTTTTGGGAATTAGCAGTTTGTTTGGTGAGGACAACGAATCACCAAGGACTTGAAGAACTCTGAAAGTGTGCTGAGAGAGAAATGAACAGAAAATAGAGAGGTATGGACATGAGGAACAGGAAAACAAAGCCAAACCACTGAAAGAATAAAATGATCATTGAATTTTTGTAAGGATAAGAGACAGGAGGGAGTTTGCTCTGCATTCCCAGCATTGTAGCTTTGCTTAGAGATCTATCCAGGTGAAAGGTCGCCTGGTACAACTTTGGATTTTTCCTCTGTCTTGACTCTTCTCAAATGGAGATAAACTGATTTTTATTGACAAGTCTCTCCATCTGATTACAGGTCGAATCCTGAAGAGGTACAGGCTGTCTGGCCTCTCAAGCTTACAAATTTATGGTATAGGCCAGGCTGCTGTAATATTTGGATGTGTATTTTTTGTTCTATACAACATCTGTCCTTGGGCAAAGTTGGAGATAGTGCTGGTCCTCAGTGTTTTGGATCCTTAGGCAGGCTTTTGTATGATCATATAGGCTTATTTTATTTACTTATAATAAGATGGAAGATCCCTGTTACTATAAGGTGAATGATAAACTTAATATCAAAGAGGCAAGAAAAGTGGGGAAAGTGGGGAACAGGTCATTGTAGATATCAAGAGAAGTAGATGATTTTAGGAGTTTCACAATAGGTAGCCTTCTGAGGCACAGAATAGAAATGAAGCACCAGAAAATAAAATTACCAATTAGAAATCCATTGTATTTGTAAATTTCTTTTATAAAAATGCAAATACATCTAAGAAGCTTAAGACTGGAGTAAGAGTGTAATTTGCTGTGTATTAGTTCCATTGGCTTACTCTCTGCTATCACCTAACTGTAGCCAGCCATACTAAAGAGATGAGAGTTTTACTTTGGGGGAAAAGTGTTTTGCATAAGGAATGTAATCATGTGTGGCACAGAGGTGAGAGTGTGGATAACGAGAGAAGCATCAAGGAGCTCACATAAAACGGAAAGACACTGGAGAGGGTAGGACCAAGCCTAACCTAAATCTTCTACATCTTCCCTCCCTCCCTCTCCCTCCTCTCTCTCCTTCCTAACTCCTGTATATTAGTTATCTTTTTCCTCATTTTCTTAGGGGGCACTGACCTGTAACTCCCAGTACCAGCATGGGGCTATCATCCACAATGAGCTTTTGATCAGAGAAACCTACAAGGTTTCCTAAAAGAATGACAGATTTCTGTCAGAGTACTTGATGACCCACCAAAGATCAGTGGTAAGACCCTGTTGCTGAAGACACCATATGCAGCTGATACATAAAATGGAATGGCATGGCTGGAGGCCAGGAGAGAGTCAGTCCCCAGACAGTCAGCATGTGTAGTGCCAGAAGGTGCTACATGGGCGACTGGGGGAAATGACCAATATCTGTCCAAGCAACTCATGGTCTAACCTACTTAGCAACAAATAACTGGTTGTGATGCCCAAGTGCAATAGTGGCACACAGCCATGGTGGGGAACCAACTGCTCTTGATTTGGCTAACTGATCCCCTCAGTGGTGCAGGACCCATAGCTGGAGCTGGGAAACAAGTCAGAACCATATCCAAACATAAGCCCACTCTACAATATCAAGTTACCATCAATCATGGGGTACAAGAGGGCCTACACCTATTAAACGCTCTTTAAAAAAAGTAAGGGTTATTTCATTTGTCCTGGAACTAACTTACTCTCCATTGGAGAAGCTGCTTCTCTTTTTCAGATAGATGCAGATCCTAAGGAGAGAGCTACCCCATCATACCTCAAAAAGGCCCTGACTGAAACTAAGGAAAATTGGCAAAACAAGCAAAGGTGCTGTTTTCCTGATGAACCAGATACCAGCACAAGGGGGAAGGAGACCAACACAGAGAAAAATCAACTCCTACCAAATCAGAGAGCCAGAGCCTCAGAGGCCCCCAACACCAAAAATGAACCCAACATAGCTCAGGGAAATTTTGCGGAAAAGGGGGCGGAAAGTATGTCAGAGCCACATGTTGGGTCATGATATGCAGAGACATTTATCGTACCAATAACTTTGGGCTAACTCCACAATGCACGGCCCATATACATCAACAAGGAGGGGCCATTGCGGAGGGGTAGGTCATGGATGAGCCTAATAATGGTACCAAACTGCCTGTATTTGCTAAATAGAAAACTAATAAAAAAAAAATTAAAAAAAAAAAAAGGAAAATGGGTGTCAGGATTCGAGAACACAGAGTACAAGAAAATCTTGACTTTTCCTGTTTGGAATATTAGACTTGGCGTGCTTTTGTAACAATTCAGTAGTAGCACTTTAGGAAAGTTCAATGTGTTCAATATTCAGAAACAACTTCAACTATGTTATCTTAATTATGCCTTTTATATTTGGTAATAATTAGAATGTGCATAAGCTGTGTCTTACTTAAATGTAATAAAATAATGTTAAACGTTATTCCTTATATTCTTTTTTGGCACATGTGTGTAGAGTGTGTGGTATAGTGTGATGTGCTGTGGTGTGGTGTGTGTATGTGATGGGGTGGTGTGTGTGTGTACTGATGTTCATATCTCATGCCCATACTGTAGAGGCCAGAGGAGGATATTGGGTGCTCTCTGCCATTGCTCTTTTGTTTTATTTCCTGTGACAGAGTCCATCACTGAACTGAGAATAGCCATTTTCAGTTAGGCTGGCTGACAGGAAGCCCCCAATAGTCTCCTGTCTGTGCTCCCGACAGGACTGGGGTTACAGGTGTGTGTGGTCATGTCTAGCTTTTTATGTGGGTGCTGGGGGTTAACCTCAGGCTGTCTTGGGACATCTCTGCCCTCATACTCATGTAGGAAGAACTCTTACAAATGGATCCATCTCCCTGTCATTTTCTTCATGAACTGACATGTTACTAAACAAAACTGAGGATGTAAGATACTGAAATGTTGAAAGTGTTAGCTGTGAGTACAAATCTTGGTATCTTTCTAATGTCACATGAAAGATTGTGCACAGCACTGAAACTACTTAAAAGAATGAATTATGGCCAAACATTTGGCTCACTCCTAACCAGGACTCCTTGCATGGTGATGTTGCATGAGGATCAAAAACAACTCCCAACCCAAGCAAAACAATCCTTTTATGTCTTGTTTTATACTTGTAGTTCAAATATGGGAAAGCAATTCTTTTTATCAAAAAAAATCCAACTTTGTAAAAAGCAAGCACAAGTTTGAACCAATGAAAGGCTATAAAACATTTATTTATTATTATCTTTTTTTTTTTTTTTTTTGCAAACAGCAAAGCATTAAATGGCAAGATAAAAATAAGTCCTTTTGCTAGCCAGTAAAATTTCCTTGGACGAGTGCCGTCCCATGTGAGTCACAAGTTTAAGGTCAGGTACACGCTGGTTATGGAACAGACAGGCTGTTTTAGTCTTATGTGTTATATCTGCTGAAACTGCTGCTTGTGGCCCAAACTCTGCTCTGTCTCACTTGTGAGGGACCCAACTACATTCTTCCCTATGAGCATCACTTCTGGCACCCTTGTCAACTGCTGTTGAAGACAAAGCTTGCACACAATCTTCACAGGGAAAAGACACTATGGGCTCATGGGAGCTCACACATTTATGCCCACAGCCAAGCTCAGTGTTGGTCTAGACAAGCAAATGGAAGCAACTAGGTTTACATCTTACTAAGAATTGGACTCTGACTATTCTTCATGACAACAGCTTGTTATGTACCCTGTGAGCTTTTGCAGACATGTTTCTGTGTGTATTTTGTATTTCTCTACATTTTGTATAGATACTAACAAGTTTGGTTTTGAACTATGTTTTCAAAGACATTTATATGATATTTATATGAATATGTACATTATATATGACATTTATTCTTAGAACTTGAAATATGTCATCTCACTGCAGTATAGAGAAAATATTAATTTTGGTGGGGTTTTTATTTTTGTTTTTGGTATTTTGGTGTTGTTCTTTCACTGTGACAAAAATGATTTGCCTGGGACAAAGGGCAGACACATTCACTGCCCATTAGAAAACATTCAGACTTGCTAAGCATGAGGCACCTTTCCTGAAATACAAAGCACTGAGTACAAAAGTGTCACTTGTCCAGGGCACATGAACCAGGGTTTGGTGAGCAGCTACAAATGTGGATAGTTTGCCTTACTGCTCTTATTGCTGTAAATAAAAATTTCCTTTGTGTCTGACCCATGCATCTTACATCATCTGGCAACATGCATAAAACTGGCAGGTGATTTATGAGTTTGGATGTAGAGTAAAAAAAATTGATAAAATGTAAAATTTTAGTTATAATCATACAAAAAAAGAAAATGCTAAGTATTGTGAGTGGCTTGTTGCTAGATTTTTTCACATCTGGGATGATCCAATTGCTCAATGCACACATAGATATTAAGTATAATATACAAAAGAACATGCTTTATTGTTTAAAATCAAATTAAATATACATATACATGCAGTATACACAATCTATTTGATTTTTAAATTATGGCATAGGTCTTAGTATCCTTATTTATGGATTAAAAAATTAATAAAATTCTCTGAAGGAAAGTTAGTCAGTTAATGATTGGCAGAGCTAAGATCTCTGCTTTAAAATTTTGTGTTTTATTAAATCTCCAAATAAAACACAGCTTATAATGGTGCAGCCTATTTTACTTAGATAAAATATCCAGATTACAAAGAATTATGTTTAGCTTTATTATCTTTCCTTATCTGTGTGTTGTTATTGGGCCTTTCTTATCTTCCTTCCTTCCTTCTTTCCTTCCTCCCTCCCTCTCTCCCTCCCTTCCTTCCTTTTTAAAATTTTTATTGTTTTTCAATTTATTTTATTTATTGTTGAGAGAAAGAAGAAGGAGAGAGAGAGAGAATTGGCACTCCAGGGCCTTCAGCCACTGCAAACGAACTCCAGATGCATCTTATGCATCTAGATTAAGTGAGTCCTAGGGAATCAAACCTGGGTCAAATGGCTTTGCAGACAAGCACCTCAACTGCTAAGCCACCTCTCCAGGCATCTTCCTTCCTTTTTTTTTAAAAAAATTTTTATTAACATTTTCCATGATTATAAAATATATCCCATGGTAATTCCCTCCCTCCGCACCCCCACACTTCCCCATTTGAAATTCCATTCTCCATCATATTACCTCCCCATTACAATCATTGTAATTACATATATACAATATCAACCTATTAAGTATCCTCCTCCCTTCCTTTCTCTACCCTTTATGTCTCCTTTTTACCTTACTGGCCTCTGCTACTAAGTATTTTCATTCTAACGCAGAAGCCCAATCATCTGTAGCTAGGAATCTTCCTTCCTTTTGAGACAGTATCTCCCTATGTACCTCAAGTTAACCTGGAACACCCACTGCTGCCTCAGACTTCTGAATACTGAAATTACATGTATGTATCACCTCAGCCTACCTTGCCTTTTGAATAACACCATATTATCACCCAATCTGTATTAAAAATCCAATATTTAGCATTCACAATAATCCAGATATTTTTAGGTTTGTGAATTCAGAGTTCATATTACATGTTTTATATTCCTAGGAGCCATCTACAACAAAAGCTACTCTTGATAAAATTGAGATCAGAAAAATAATGTCCTAGACACATTTGAAAAAAAAAAACCCTGAGATATTATCTTCAGCTCAAGAAAGATAACATAGTAGGAGAAATAATTCTATTTTAAACAGTTGTGTATATCCTGAGACTACCTTGGTGGTCACAGAGAATGGAAAGTTAGCACACCAGTGCAGGGAGGGAAAGTGTGTAGGATTCGAGATGGTGGAGAACAAAAATGATTAAAGCTGACGATGCCAGAAAATGTTTCCTCATTTGATGGAAGAAGAGTAAAAGTAAGCATAAACCTTGCTTGGGGAATTGTTTTAAAGTGGTAGTCCACTTTGGAACATGAGAAGGCTGCCACTGCTGTGATGCTTTTCTGCTCACTGCAGGGCTCAAAAGCTTCATGCTCTACATAGGCCAGGCTTCCATATTAAGGACACCAAAGAAAAACACTTTAAAGAATGGAGGCATGTTCAAATGCAAAGACATGTTTTCAGACTGTCTTAAGGGAACTTAGTATTCATTAATATGTATTAGTAAAAATAATTATTTTACTTTGCAGAAGAAGACATCTCTTTTTTGTGGTTATAATTTTGGGGGGATGTGCTTGTGTGTGTGTGTGTGTGTGTGTGCACACACATATGATTGCAGGAACACACGTACTATGTGTGAGGTCAGAAGACAACCTCAGATGTTCATCATCATTACCTTGTTTAAGGAGGGACTCTCCTTCACCAGGTAGGCTTGACCATCTGTCTGTGAGCTTCTGGACAATTCTCCTGTCTCTGCCTTTTTTTTTTTTTTCCATGTGAGCATGCCAGATTATGTTAGTGCAAAAGTGCCTGGCTTGATCTGGGGATCTGAACTCTCAGGTATTTGGCCTTCCCTTGCATAGCAGTGCTTTATCCACTCAGCCTCTTCCCCAGGTTTGCATTATCTTTTTCAAAAGAAAATAAACTTGCTGGGGATGTAGCTCCCTGGTAAAGTATTTGCTTAGCACATGCAAGGCCCTGGGTTCAAGTACCAGCATCACAAGTCTTAGGAGATATGTATGCGTGTCTTTAATCCAGGTGTGGTGGCTCATCTCTTTAATCTCAGAATTTGGGATGTAGAGGTAGGAGAATCAGTAGTTCAAGGCCAATCTCAGCTACTCAATCATAGCAAAACCACTCTTGGCTACATGAGACTCTTTCTCAACACTCAAATTAAAAAAATTTTCCAGCTAGAGTTTGAAAATCAACAACAGGGCTGGAGAGATGGCTTAACAGTTAAAGTGTTTGCCTGGGAAACCTAAGGACTCAAATTCAACTCTCTAGGTCTCCCACATAAACTAGACGCACAAAGTGACACAAATTTGCAAGGTCATACATGTGTACAAGGGAACACATGCATCTGGAGTTTGATTTCAGTAGCTGGAGGTCCTGGTGTACCAATGCTCTCTCCATCCCTCCCTCTTCCCCCTCCACATATACTCTCATTCTCTCACATAAAAAAGGGCCCATCTCTTGAGCTTGCCTCAAAAAAAAGAGTAAGATTAAGAAGCAGCTATTAACCAGGCATGGTGGTGCATGCCTTTCATCCCAGCACTCAGGAGGCAGAGGTGGGAGGATTGCTGTGAGTTTGAGGCCACCCTGAGATTACATAGCTAATTCCAGGAAAGCCTGGGCTAGAGTGAGACCCTACCTCGAAAAACCAAAAAAAAAAAAAAAAAATAGAAGCAGCTATTATTATCACACAAAACCAAATTTAATCACTATTCAACATTTATTCTAGAAGTATATCTTAAATTGGAAGTAGAATTACTGATTCATTGACATTTTTAATTCCTAGTAAATGTCAGTAAGACATTTAAGTAACAATAAGTAACAATCTCTTGATTGTTGTCATTAGTGTAACATACCAATGTGTACCTAGGTTCTGTTTGGAGGCCGAACTCCATGGATAATCTGATAGGTTAAGACCTGTCATGTTTTCTGATTCCATTAAATCATAAATTAATAAAATCAGAATTGAAGTTATGCAGACATAAATTTTAATTATTATGTATTATGTAACACTTTTCTAGGGGAATAAACTATTAAACATTACATGGGTTTTAAACAAGAAAGTTGAAATATTTTTACCAATGATTTTTAAGGTAGGCTATAATTTTATCTACAAATGTTTATTTCATCTCTAGAGACTAATATACCTTCTGATGTTTTATTCTACTATGGGGACCCATGTGAAAACTGGAGGTGGTAATTTTTATGCCAAATTCCTAATATAGTCAAGCCTCAGAATTTATTTATTCAGTATCTTGCCTTAAACACACAGACAAACAGAGAGGATTTCAGACAGAAAAAAAAAAACATTTTAAGATCACAATGACTCAATTATGAAGACATGTTTCTACACAAGTTCTACATAACTAGGAACTATAAGCACTTTTAAAATATGGCAGTGTTGTTATAAAGAGAAGCAGAAAGGAGAAAAAGAAATACACATTTAGCAAATCACAAGACAAAACCATATCAACATTGGGGCTAGACAGATGGCTAAGTAGACAAAGCACTTTCTGTGCAAGCCTAAGTTCAGATCTCCTAAATTTACTTGATGTCAACCTCTGCACACATTCACAAACACACATATGTATGCCAAAAATATCGGTTTTATGCTTATATTCCTTTTAAGGATCCCATTGGCAAACCCTGGGGACCAGAGAAGATTTGTGGCAGAGGAATTGATAAATAAAAAAAACAAAGCAAATGATACTGTTCGGAAAGCTAATTAGATAGTAGTCTTCTACAGATGCCACGTGCTTGTGCATAAAGAAGCAAACTAGATCCCAGTGTGGTGGCACATGCCTTTCATTCCAGCACTCTTGAGGCACAGGTAGATCTCTGAGGTGGATCTCTACAAGTTCGAGGCCACTCTGAGGCTACATAATTAATTCCAGGTCAGCCTAGGCTAGAGAGAGACCCTATATTGAAAAGCCAAAAGAAGGAAACTAAAGATTACCTGGAAACCTTCTGATGATTTGACATAAGCCTTCTTTTCTGCAAAGCTGATGCTGTATTTCTGGCAATACATTGATCTGAAAGAAATGAAAAGGATTCTAGTGATTTAGGTATTCATAGGTGGCAAAGCAAATAAACAAACAGCTCAGAGCACAAGTAGGTAACATCACCACTCAGCCTTCCTATGTCTGCAAGGGAACATCTTAACCCCCCACAGGAAAGTGGCTGATTGGATAACACAAAATAAAACATCTGCCTTACAAATCTACAAAATATTTGGGAATAACTTGGTAAACCTTTTTTTATTCCAAAGCCAGCATATTTGCTAGATATGGAAGAAAATACTTATGGAAAATAGAGTAACATAACTTCACTGCAAAAAAAAAAAAAAAAAAAGTCACTGAACTCCAAGTTTCAAAGTCCCTCAATGATTCACCTCACAAAGCTTCTCAGTGGTAATTCAGTGTTAAATCTGTTTCAAGTTTTCTGATATAGTCTTTACTTTCTAATGAAACACATTATAGAATCCAAATCTAAAGGCTAGTCACCACAAAATTTTATTTTAACCACATTTTGTTCTTAGGAAGCTTAATAGTACTGTCATAAACTTAAATATAAGTTTTGTCTGAGTTTAAACAAGATGGATACAAACAGCTTTACTCCTCTCTTCTTGTGAATTTATAGTTGTATTAACTAGCTGTCATCAACCACATCTCCAAACTGAAACAAAAGGCCTTGTAAATATCTACAAAATAGGACCCATTTAAATTAGCTTGAACATCAGATTTCTTTTTGAGACTTTATTGGTTGTTTTCAAATTAATTCACTCTCTCTTAGTAAGTTACTGTAGTCTTTCCAACGTGTCCTGCTGATCGAAACTCAACTGTGTTACAAAAGAAAGAGGCAACAGGAAACGTAGCTGTAGTCCCAATTTTTTAGAATTATAACTTCGCACACTTCACTTTTTTTCATCTTCCTCATTTGAAATATAAAGCATGTAAAGCCTTTGATCTCTAAGTTCTGCTTTACTGTAAGATTTGATCAATTCTATAACAAGACATAGTCTTTTAAAAAATGATTCATTTAAAGCCCCTTGACAATGTGATTAAATCTTCTCAGACATGTGGAATCATATTAACTTTCTGCATTTATGCATCAAACTTTCTTTTGCCCAAGTTCTGTGAGTGGAAGCAAGCTTCCTGCTCCTGCCTCTGCAACACTCTCAACTCTCGACACTCTCAATCTACAAGAACTCCAAAGGCCAAGCCCTTGTTGTTTTACACAGGGAACTGAGGAAAGGCCACTACTATAGAACACTTTCAGTTGTAGACTTGCTTATGCTACTCAAATTACCAAATGAGAAAGTTCAGGAGCTAAATGTAAGAAAATAAGGACTTTCCTAAAGCCCCGACTCACCAGTACAGAATTCTTAAAACAGGCCAGAGGGGTAGATAGAAGAGAGAAGCTGAAATGGGCATGTTTGTTGTTTTAAGTTGACAGAAAATATATAAGTTAGATTGTGAAGAGCTTCAAAAGGCACTGGAAGAAACTCATTTTCCCCTACATAAGGCAAAACCACGAGGTTGCTGGTGACTTAACAGAATACATAATGACAGAAGGTGCCAGAAAGAGAACCAGCATTGGGTGAGTAGCATTAAAATCCAAAGGACTGGTTCAAGTCCATCCCTACTCTTCCCCTGAAGGGCTAGGGGTAAAAGTGCCGCTACTGTGGATGATTAATGCACTGAGGGTATATGGCCCCCTTCTATACAATCTGAAGGTAACAGAAGACTCCTGGTATAGAAGAGAACTATTCTTGAATGAATGGGACACACAAACATATGCAGCTATTGACAGCATGCACTTCTGCCAGAGGAGTAGGGTGCTGTGACAGCTGAGTGACTACCTCATGAGAGGCATTGCTTCAGTAGGAACTGACCCACCCAGATTCAACAAATACATGCTTCAGAAAGTCAGAGACAAGCTGAGGGAAACAACTCGTCCATGCTTCCACCTTTGGTTTTCCTGTCTCCCACCCAATTCCTTCCAAGCTCTTTCCTCCAAAGCATGTCTTCAGAATTCACAGTTGCAGATGAGTAACTGTGGTGACATGGACATCACCATTCAGCTTTGGAACTCAGCAGCAAACTAAGAAGTTAAATGCCCAACTCGGTACAAAGGTGAAAATTCATACATGTCATGTCAAACAGTTGTTCCAAATCAACTATATGCCACATACTTGAATGCTTAAGCTAATAAGATTTAACTCTTTTCGTGCTCTCTGTATGTGCAACACAAAATACATTTGCATTGTTATCAAGTGAAATATCAACTGATTTTTATGTGATGAGTTTATCTAGTTTAATATCCCAATATTTTTGATAGGCTTTATTTTTGTTAAGAGACATTTTAGGCTCACAGCAAAACTAAACGGAAGGTATTAAGAATTTTCATATCTCTTTTTTTCCTACGTATAACCTTGACCATATCATCACTGAGAAGGCATGGTAGAGTTACTGCACATGATGAGCCCACATCACCTGATCAGTATTAAAATAAAAACCTTCTTGGGCTGGAGAGATGGTGTAGCGGTTAAGCGCTTGCCTGTGAAGCCTAAGGACCCCGGTTCGAGGCTCGGTTCCCCAGGTCCCACGTTAGCCAGATGCACAAGGGGGCGCACGTGTCTGGAGTTCGTTTGCAGAGGCTGGAGGCCCTGGCGCGCCCATTCTCTCTCTCTCCCTCTATCTGTCTTTCTCTCTGTGTCTGTCGCTCTCAAATAAATAAATAAAAAATTTAAAACAAACAAAAAAAAAAACCTTCTTAGTAAACACCAGCCTTGTGTTACGGCTTACGTGCTTCACAGATACATACTTATGCATGCATTTCTATAAATATTGTTTTTCTTTACTTGGCATAAAATCATTTGCAACAGATTAGGAGGAATGTACTAAATGGTAATGACATGCACACTCTGGGATACTTCTAAGAGATCAATTTGGAAAGACAGAAATGTGAATTTTAAAGGATATAAATCTGCAAACACCTTCCAGAAACTTAATATTTTGTAATCTGGATATAAATTATTTCTATTAAAAATTATCAGACACAAAAGAAAAAAATCTTATGAGGCAGATTTTATTTATAAAAACAAAATCATATTTTGGATCATAAGTACTTGAATAGTGTTTATAAATTATAAAACTGAAGCCATAGCAATGTCATTAACTCATTGTGGAGAATAGACACTTGAATTGAAACTAATAATAAAGTACCAAGAAAGTATAATGGAGAATTATTTTTTTTAGTCCCTTCAACAATAAGAGCCGCATACACACCATACTGTACATTACAAATGGTTCATTTCAAGCTGGAGGGATGGCTGAGTGGTTAAGGCATTTGCCTGCAAAGCCAAAGGACCCAAGTTCAATTCTCCAGGACCCACGTTAGCCAGATGCACAAAGGGGACGCACACATCTAGAGTTCATTTTCAGTGGCTGCAGGCCTTGGGGCACCAATTCTCTCTCTCTCTCTCCCCCTCTTCCTCTGTCAAATAAATAAAACTAAAAAAATTGAAAACAAAAACAAAAAAAATGGTTCATTTCCATGTGTATTATATCTGTAAGGATGATCATAATGTTGTGTTATCAAAAATCAGAACTTTTTCTAAAGCTTTTCAAGATCACCAGAATAGTAAAGAGTTAATGGCAAGAAACTAGTAGAAGCAACTAATCAAAGAAAGAAAAGTCTTCCCTCTGTCTCATTCACAATTATAAAATTCACCTGAAGACACACTGTATGCTTTATAGAAAGAGCCATTTCAGAAGTTCTCTGTGCCCTAAATACTAAATACAGCATCCTGGTTTTAGCAACTGCTAATCCTATGAACATTTAAAGCTAGAAATGAATTTCTGTTTTTGAAACACTAGCACATACCTGCTTGAGATGAGTGTGAGCTACAGTTACTAAACATAGTACTACCCCCAAAAGTGGGCCTCACTTCATTCTCAAAATCTCACAGACCAGTACAATTTTCAATTTATGTTGCTATTATTCTGGCTGGAGAGGCTCCTGACCATTATCTTTCTGTTACAGCTCTCATGATCATTGTCACTAAGCGGAAATAACAAAGCCCAAATGAGATTAGTAATCCTAATTTGAGCAGCTGCCCTTCTTTGCTCATCCAAAGTCAATGAAAATTCTACAATATCTCCACGAAGGTCAAGCAAATTCTATTTTGAATATTTACATTGTATACATAAGTCATGGTTCACAAAACTTTAAATCATTCATTCTTTAAAAAGTGAAAGTTTGTTGGGCATCGTGGCACATGCCTTTAATCCTAGCTCTTAGGAGGCAGAGGTAGGAGGATCACCATGAGTTCAAGGCCACCCTGAGACTACATAGTGAATTCCAGGTCAGCCTGAACTAGAGCAAGACCCTACCTCTAAAGAAAAAAAAAAGTGAGAGTCGTCTACATGTATCACTGAGATATTAGGCATTCTTTAAGAACACTTGTGAGGTTAGGTTGTCATAACAGTGCCTTAACACTTTTAAAGGTTCTAGTACTATTTGTCATTTCTATCTCTGCCCTTTCTTGTACCAACATCTCACCTCCTTGATCTCCTTGGGTGCTTATCTAAACCTAGCCGCTAGAGTGATCCTGTAAGTGCAAAGGACTCGTGCCATCCTGGATTCAAACCCTCTGCCAATCAACCATTTCACCAAAAATAAAATCTATGGTCCTTCTAAGTGTCCCCAAGACCTCCCACAACTCAGCCCCCACCCCAGATGTACTTCTGTCCTTACCTCCCACAAACTTCCCTCCAGTCACAGAGAAGTTCTGCTGTGCTCCTGGAACATAGCAGACATCCCCTTCCTTACCTGTTCCTGTTGTTCTTCTCACTGAGCATGGATGGCTTAACTCTAGCCGCTGGCAGGGCAAGCTCCCTGTTTTCTAGGCAAGCCTTAAATGTCACTTTATTTGTGGAATCTTTTATACTCATTTACAACCCAACTGCTAGTATCTTTTTTCCTACCTACCATGTACTTCTGCATAGGACCTTTAATATCTCTCTCTCTTTCTGTAAGGGATTAAGCTCCTCAAGAACAAAGATTTGTGTCTGTTGTTAACTTGTGTTTTCTAGTGCCTAAAATATATCTCAATGTAAATGTTTAACAAATAATTTTAGAATTAATAAAGGGATAGGTAAACCAGTCAATAAATCAATGTATGGAGAAACAGATTATGAATGAGCTAACAAAGCCAAAAACAAGATAGCTGACATAGTCTGCAAGGAAAGCCTTGTGGAGTCTCTATCCTGATAAATATTAGATTAAATCTACTGTAGCAGCAATCTTCAGAGCAAGGAGACCCTCATGTGAGACCTAAGGATTTTTTTAATATATTTTTTAAAATTTTTATTTGAGATGGAGAAATAGGCAGATAGAGAATGGGCACATCAGGGCCTCCAACCACTGCAAATGAACTCCAGATGCATGTGCCCCCTTGTGCATCTATCTGGCTTATGTGGGTCCTGGGGAGTTGAACATGGGTCCTTTGGCTTTGCAGGCAAGTGCCTTTATTGCTAAGCCATCTCTCCAGCCAGAGCTGTAAGCTTTTAAGTAAAAGGAACTCATATATGAAACACTAATAGAAGTAGCTCTTTTTTATAGTGGAATCATAACAAAGAATATGAGCATCAAAAAGACTAGGGTAGTTATTGTATGATCTGTTACTGAATATTAAAATTGGTGTGCCAAAATCTACAGAAAGGCAGGATATTTATATAGTCTCAAGGTCTCATTCTCCAGGATATTTATTAATTCCAAAGGAAAAAAAAATGTGCCTTTTTAGGAAAAAGTCCAGTAGGCACCACCTTCATCAAGTGACAGAGGGTGGCATTACCAGCAATAAGACAGGGAAACATCAGGTATCTCCTGATACTTTATAAACTGCAAAGTGTATAATCATGTCTATTGTCTCATTTTAAAAAATTACCTCAGCAAAACATTCTTCAAGAATGGCAGGGCCATGAAGGAGAAGGATGGACTAAAAACCATCAGTTTGGAAGAGGTACAGAGAGAGCAAATGTACATCTAACAAAGCTGTTACACTCGCTCCCAGACATAAAAGTGGCATGTTTCAAACAGAAATAAAATATAAGTAATGTTTATTACTCAGTTAATAGTTTGTATTAATGTTTATTTCTTAGCTTTAACAAATGTATCATTGCTGCCTTAATCTTTTTGTAAGGTCAGTGAAGGGCATATGGGAAAATGTGATACTCTTTTCATACTTTTTATGTAAGTACAAATTATTTCAAAATTTAAAATTAGGAAAAGTGAATCTCAGCATAACACATACTATCCTTTATAATTTACTTTTCACTTTGAAAAAAATATTTTATTTGTCTATTTGTGAGCAGACAGAGAGAGCGAGCGAGCGAGCATGTATGTGTGTTTCTGGAGCCTCGTTCTGTAACAAATGAACTCCAGATACATCCACCATTTTGTGCACGTGGCTATATGTGAGCACTATACAATTGAACCAGGGCTGGTCGGTTTGGAAAGCAAGAGCCTTTAACCACTGAACCATCTCCCCAGCCCCCTTTTTTTTTTTTTTTTACTTTTTTTGGCCCACACCTCCTTCTTATCATGCCTGCTGTTCTATTCAGTTCTGTCTTCATTACAAAGTCTATTCCTATGACTTTAATGAAAACCTAAAGTTAGCATATGTCTTGGTGATTATCTAAAGTATTCATGGTTTAGGAAAAGTCATTGAAGATGATGGATACTATAAGACGTGACCAAATTCATTCAGGTGATATATGATGGTGCAAGAGCATATTATGAAGTCCTTTAGGGGTTCTCAGCCTTTATACCATTAATTGTTGGGTATCTTAATTCTTTACTGTGAGCATTATATAAGATTTAGCAGATCCTTGGCTTTGACCAATAGGTACCAGTGACATATTTTCTCCCTTAGTTATGACATACCAAAGATGTCTCTAGACTGAATATTACTAGAAAAGACAGAAACCATCCTTCTTGAAAATCAGTGTTATGAAACTCTGAAACTGCTAGAGGAAAAAGTAGGGGAAACTCGTCAACATATTGGTCTTGGCAAATACTTTCTGAATACAACACCAATTGCTCAGGCAATAAAACCACAGATGAATCACTGGGACCTCATGAAATTATAAACATTTTGCACTGCAAAGGACACAGTGAAAAAAGCAAAGAGGCAACTTACAGAATGGGAAAAAAAATCTTTGCCAGCTATATATCTGATAGAGGATTAATATCTAGGATATACAAAGAACTCAAAAAGTTAAATAATAAGGAATCAAATAAGCCAATCAAAAAATGGGCTATGGAGCTAAATAGAGCATTCTCAAAGGAAGAAATACGAATGGCATATAAGCATCTAAAAAAATGTTCTATGTCACTAGTCATCAGGGAAATGCAGATTAAAACTGCATTGAGATTCCATCTCACTCCTGTCAGATTGGCCACCATCATGAAAACAAAGGATTATAAATGTTGGCGGGGATGTGGAAAAAGAGGAACCCTTCTACACTGCTGGTGGGAATGCAATCTGGTCCAGCCATTGTGGAAATCAGTGTGGAGGTTCCTAAAAGAACTAAAGATTGATCTACCATATGATCCAGCTATAGCACTCCTAGGCATATACCCAAAGGAATCATCTCATTTCCTTAGAAGTACATGCTCAATCATGTTTATTGCTGCTCAATTTATAATAGCTGGGAAATGGAACCAGCCCAGATGTCCCTCAACTGATGAGTGGATAATGAAGGTGTGGCACATTAATACAACGGAGTTGTACTCAGTGGTAAAGAAAAATGAAGTTATGAAATTTGAAGAAAAATGGATGGACCTGGAAAGGATTATACTAAGTGAGGTAACCCAGGCCCAGAAAGCCAAGCACCACATGTTCTCTCTCATATGTGGATCCCAGCTACAGATGATTGGGTTTCTGCGTGAGAAGGAAAATACTTAGTAGCAGAGGCCAGTAAGTTAAAAAGGAGACATAAAGGGAAGAGAAAGAAGGGAGGAGGGTACCTAATAGGTTGATATTGTATATATGTAAGTACAATGATTGAGATGGGGAGGTAATATGATAGAGAATGGAATTCCAAAGGGAAAATGGGGGAGGAGAGAGGGAATTACCAAGCGATATTTTTTTATAATCATGGAAAATGCTAATGAAAATTAAAAAAAAAAAAGAAAGAAAAGAAAATCAGTGAGTTGGAGAGTGCTGAGAATGGAACTCTAGTCAGTAACGAAACAGTAAGAGTAAAGACATGACATGGAAACAGTAGAGATGTTGATGGGATGATCATCAGTTAAATATCATTTAATGTTGCACTTACGCTGGAAGGAGGTATAAGAAGGATACTGCTGAACACTCCCTGCTCTTCTCTCCAGTCCCCCAGTCCTGCTGTTGCCAGAATGCTGACTTTCACGGGTAGATAGGTAGATTTAACTAGAAGTTGCCTTGGACTAATGGGAGCCACTGGTGAGATACTGGTGGGTGGTAGGTTCCTTCTCTCCTTTTGTGGTTTGGCAAAGCTAAATTTAACTAAGTTTACCACTTCTCTCCAGTAAGGTCTTTTACTTGGCACCAGTTTCATTCCTTCTTCTTATCTCTCTTACTGACAAAGGATAGAATTAAAAAAAAAAAAAAATAGCCTTAGGGTATTGCTGTTCCCTGGGTCCTCATAGTCTTTTTTTTTTTTTTCTTTTCTCTTTTAAGAGAGAGAGAGACAGAGAGAGAATTGGCATGTCAAGGCCTCAGCCACGGAAATTGAACTCCAGACACTTGTGCCACCTAGTGTGCATAAATGACCTGGCACTTGCCACACCTTTGTGCATATGGCTTATGTGGGATCTGCAGTCTCACATGGTTCCTTAGATTTCACAGGCAAGTGCCTTAAGTGATAAGCCATCTCTCCAGCCCCTCATAGTCTTTTTGATGTGGTCAGTCTTTTACACTGTCCAATCCTCTCTCATCGTTCTTTTATTTGTTTCTTTATATTTTTATCCTTTTGAGTTTTTTTTCCTGCTATAAGGCTAAGGCCCAGAAAATATTGTAGACTTTGTGCTATAACTGACAGGAAGCTATCTCAGTGTGAGCACAAAAACAAGTTTACCTCAACATTCTGTACTTTTCTTCTGATAACAGGAGAACAGGGAAGGATGGACTTCAGAGATAAAATATTTGCTTCAGAAAAATTGGGAGATTTAATATAAATCATGTAGAAGCACTGATTATGTGATCAAATATAATAATTATGTAGCATAAATGACAGAGTCAAAGCTGGTCTAGGGATTTAGTGCCTTAGTATTGCCTAGTACCATGAAGATAACAAAGGAAAGGAAGGGCTCACATGTGAGGGCCAGAATTTCATCTAAAGATGACTGGGTTACCAATCACGATTATAACAGAACAGATACCGATAAAACTGTTTTTACTGATAATTCTCATGCATGTAAAGGATAATCTTTGATCATATAATGGGGTGTTAGGGGTTCAGGAAATTCCCTGAACCCCAAACCCTAGGTTCATGTCTAACTTTAAACAAAAAATTGAATAAAATCAGACTGAAAAGGATGATTATTAAATTATTACATTTATTGAGGGAAGTACAGTTAGGGAAGCAGAGAACCAAGGAAAGACACTCACGTGGCTTGAGAGCCCACTTAAAGGGTCAGGAGAAACCATGGAAAGGACGGAAAGAGTTGAAAGGGCTCCTGCCAAGTGGACAAAGAGCCCATGTGGAAAGTAAGTGCTAGGGGAACTCCCGCCACTCAGCTGGCTAGGCCTGGGCTGAGCCGAGCAGAAACACACCAGGTTCCCAAGTGGTCAGGTATCTCAGAGAGCATACCCTCTCCTTGCAAATATATTTATAACCTTATAGTGGTGGGCCCTACCTTCTGGCTCAGGTGAGCCACGGGGATAGCTGACAGGTTAGGGGTAGGGATTGTCTTTGGAAGAGGCTAGCTAAGTTCTGGGGTCAAAGCTTGACCAGTCATGATGTTAGGAATAGATTTAAATCCTAGGAAAGACCTCCCTCCCAGGAGGGTCCCAGGTTGGTTTTCAAAAACGCAGATCTTTAGGCGAGAGATGAGACTTCAGATCATCCTTTGACCTCTAGTAAGTGTAGACTGTAAGGATAACCTGTCTGTTTTTTACTTCTAGGAGCTTAGTCACTATGACTGCCTAAAATAACTGTGTGACTTCTGCTCAGTCATAATCTATAACAGAAGGCTGCTGGGTCTAACATTGTGCAGGTCATGTGCAAGTAATAGTTTGTTGAACTTTTAGTAAAACAGAAGCAAGAACTTTACTGAGGAAAGTGAGAGAGAATATGAATGACTTAAAATACACAAAGATTCCAGCACTTGAGAAGCTGAGGCAAGAAGTCTGTTGCATTTTAAGGCAGCTGAGGCTAATGAGTTCAAGGCTGGGTTTAGGCTATATAGCAAGAAACTGTCTCCAAAACAAAAAGTATTTATCTTAAAGGCCAAGAAAGTAAGAAGTTACATGAAAAGTTAGAAAGATGGAATTATTTAGACTGTCATTGCAGAAATGTCAAATCATCAGGGTAGGCTACTACAGTTCTAATTAGGAGCTGAAACATCACTTTGTTTTGACACTTTTCTCACAGACTTGTCATTAGTAACAATAATATGTAACTTGTCTACACTGAACAATTTTTAATTAGCTTTTCATTTATAAAAGTTCACACAATGTATACAGTAAATACTGAATTTCAATTTTAAAAGTAAGAAATTGTATTGAATTTCACTGCAATTTAATATACCAATACAAGTTTCAAAAAGTCAGAACAAAATGTGGAAATGACTTTGCTACTGTTTCTAAGAAAAATCACATATTTCTAGATAAATCTTTTTTTTTAAATTATTTATTTATTTATTTATTTGAGAGTGACAGACACAGAGAAAAAGGCAGATAGAGAGAACGGGGGCGCCAGGACTTCCAGCCTTTGCAAACGAACTCCAGACGCGTGCGCCCCCTTGTGCATCTGGCTAACGTGGGACCTGGGGAACCGAGCCTCGAACCGGGGTCCTTAGGCTTCACAGGCAAGCGCTTAACCGCTAAGCCATCTCTCCAGCCCCTAGATAAATCTTTGTTCATGGAGAAAGTAAATCAATATTTCAGTAACTAAAGTAAGGGAGATCCTATCAAACAAAGAAGTAGCCACAATATCAAAGTACTCAAGGCATGGTACTACCTTCTGTAGCTTAAAAGTTCTGAAAAGATTCACAGGCTAAAGCATAAAGGTCACTCAGTTTACATGTTATTGGAAATTGGTGAAATTTTTAGGTGGTTGTATCCTAATTGGAGGAAGTTAGATAGACCACTGGGAACAAGTTCTTGAAGGGAATATTTGGACTTGGTCCCCTTCTTGTCACTGTGTCTTTGCTTCCTGGCCACCACAACATAAACAATTTCCTCCATGGCATACTCCCCACCATGATGTTCATTTGACCTAAGTCAGAAAGGTAACAGGGTCAAGTGACCATAGTCTGAAACTGTGAGTCAGAAATGAACCTTCCCTCCTTATAAGTTGGATTTTATGAGATATTTTGTTATAGTAGCAGGAAGCTGACTAACCCTTGAGGCTATAATATAAACCTTTTCTGATTTTTCAAGACTTAAAAATTATAAAACAAGAAATGGCACTTCTAATAATATCCATAGGATTGAAAATATGTACACACTTTAAGAGTATTACCTTTTGATGTAAACCTAACTGGCACATGTCTTCCCTGGATATGCAGGGTGCCCCATCAGCTTTCCTTGAAGGCAGGCAAATGAGCAAATCCCAAGAGTTCAGATCACCTGATGGAAAAGAGCAATAAACACTCATTTCCTGACATAATAAATGTAAGTATTCAAATCCTAAAACACAAATAACAATGCATATAGGATAATGCCAATATTCAGAATAACTAAAGTTCCATGTTTTCAAATTTAGCAAGCTGAACATTTAATATTCAGCAATGTATTTTGGGAAAAAAATATAGGTATCTGAAGACAAATTATAAGATTTCTTTGACAGATTAAAGTTAGAATATTTCATGTTACAAATTTGGTAAATTACTGTTTTATTTGGAAACTAGAAAGATTTTAAAGTGTGTAAAAATAGGAAAGTTGTGGAATATCATAATAATAGCAAGATGAAATGTCAAATATTTTGTTCTGAGCTTGTATATATATGTCTCCATTCATTTAAAAAATTAATATTATTTATTTGAGAGAAAGAGAGAGAGAGAGAAAGAGGCAGATAGAGAATGAGCACACCAGGGCCTTTATCCGATACTACAAACAAATTCCAGACACATGCAACACTTTGTACATCTGGCTTATGTGGGTACTAGGGAATCAAACATAGGTCCTTTGTCTTCATAGGTAAGTGCCTTAACCACTAAGCCATCTCCCTCCCTCTCTCTCTCTCTCTCCATATACATATGTATATACATCAAGTGTACTTTTACAAGACTTCCTACAGTAAAAGTTATGTTAAGCAGAAAGGAAAGTTCAATGAAAATTACCAAGAAAGATTCATGTAAAAGGAATTTGTGACCTCACTATAGTCGGCAGAGTTTAGTGCGAAATACAGACTATGCCATGAACATGAGTACCTCCAGCTTTCGCCAAGGAGCAACCCTATGCCAATAAATTACCATCACCAAAAAATTCATGGTTATCACTTGCCAACTCAGAAGAGTCCACTCTTGCATAATACCCCAACATTTTAAATTAACACTTACAAGTTTACAGGTATATGTACAGGTTATTTTCATATTCTTTTTGGTTTATGGACATATATATGTATATCAGTATGAAATACATGAAATTGGTGACTTAAAAAAATATTTATTGAATGGATAATCCCCAGTAGAATAGTAAATACATTACCTCATGGGAAAAAAAAAATAGAAGGAATGTATTTCAATTCTTAATGTTGGATTGGCTCATAGCTGCTCAGTGGAAAGGAACCCATATCTGGAACTGGCAAACAAGTCAGAATCATACTTTGATAATGAGTTTGCTTTCCAATATCAAGTTCCCACTGATCTCAGGCTACAAAAGGGTCTATACCCATTAAATTCCCTTTAAACTAATAATGGTGATTCTAGTTAACCTGTGCTGACTTCACTCTCCATTGGAGAATCTGCTTCTCTTTTTCAGAGGGAAGCGGGTCCTGAGGAAAGAAATCACCCATCACACTAAGAGCCCATCACTTAAGGAGATTTAAAACACACCCAACATAGCTCAGGGAATTTCACAGAAGAGGAGGCAGAAAGATTATTAGAATCACAAGTTGGAACATTATGCACAGAAACATTCCCTCTACCCATAACTGAAGGCTGCCCCACAATGCATGACCCACAGTCCCCATGGGGATGCCCTGCATCCCCAGTGAAGAAGGCCTCTTTGGAGGGGGGCAGGGATGAGGGAAAGGTACCAACATGTGCTGTTTACATACTGAGTATGTACATTACAAAAAAAAAAAAAAAGAAGGAATGCATTTCAATTCTTAATGTTGCAATTAATATCAAAAGAGTTACAGTAAAAATAACTAAACTGTGGGCTAGGCAGATGGCTCAGCAGCTAAAGGCACTTGCTTGCCCATCTATCTCTCTTGCCCATCTATCTCTCTTCTCACAAATGAGTAAATAAAAATATTCAACCAAAAATTGCCAAGGTGGTGAGAGGGAGCAACACAATAAAGAACTGGTATTTCGTGGAACATTTTCTCCATTTGTACAGAAATTTAACTTAGAAATTTTTTTTCTATACACATTGCCTCCCTGTTGATCAGTCCTGGTGAGAAAAGTGCTCCTCTTGTAAGTAATTTTTTTACACCACACTCCCCTGCTAATCTCCTTAGTTACCCACAGTGGCTTCTAATATGCTTAGGACACAACCGTGTTTTCCAAATCCCTCTCTTTTTTCATTTTTCTTGGAAAACTTCTCATTTGAGAGGCAGAACACTCCCAAAGAAAGGCTGCACTGCTGAAAGGACTAACGGGAGAGGAGTATATAATTAGGAGCGAACTGTCACTCTTTACCAACCAAGAACCTTACAATTTGACAAGTCAGTGCAGCCCATGTCCTGTTTTTAATTGTTCTCTTACTAGAAGCGAATTTTTTCTAGCAAACAAAGACCCAGACAAGTTCTTTCCTAGGGTTCTGCTGTTCACATGGCAGATCTCAAGATACCAGAAGACAGCGTGGCAGTCCAAAGAGGCAAGGAGAAGCAGGGCAGAGGACCTGGGGCCAGTGAAAATCACATCTAAGACAGAACAATCAAGCCTTAGGCTGGGAGATCTCAGCTGCTCCATACACTCTCACTGTGAAGACAAACTCAGACCAATTCCTACAGCAAAAAAACAAATAGAGCAGGAGGAATCTGATCTTTATCTTAAACAAAGAGCCTGCTTTGCCAGCCAGAATCTTGATTTGGATTCAAAAGGAAATTCAATAAGTATTTATATTCCATATCATTTCTAGTTCAGGAAATACTGAACCCCTAAGAGAAAACCTCCTGTCATAAGATTCCCATCTAAATATTTCAAGAAGATAAGGATATGCAAAGAGACAGGGACTTCAAATTAAGGGCTGCATTTTTTGGCTCTTAAAAACACAATACATGTTGTATTCCTCAAGGCACACCTCCCTTCACTATGGAAGGCACACACACAAACTTGTTTTTAGGGTTGATAGAAGTATATAGATATGCATAGTTCAGATACGTTTATCTCTAAATGTTTAAAACTGGAAGACACTTAAATAATTCAAAGCAGTCAATCTATTAAAAATCTCCAGGGCCAGGGAGAGGGCTCAGCAGGTAAGAGCATTTGCTGCTTTAGCATGAGGGCCTGAGACCACCTAGGTTCAAGTACCACGTATGTGCCTGAGGCTGACTGAAATAGAAGCTCCAGGTTGAGGGAGAGAACCCATCTCAAAGAAATACAAGGAAGAGCTGTAGAGAACACCCGAAGTTCTCCTCCGGCCTCTTCATGCTCACCCATGGGCATCTGCACACAGGTTTGTGTACATCACACCATACCACAATACCCCACCCACACACATACAAAGAATTACCAGTGGACCGACTATTGGTCTAGAAATATGAAAGAAAATAGAAAGAAAAAGAGCAGGCAATGAGTGCCCTCAGCAAGGTATCCAAGGGGTCCAACACATGAAAAAGAATTTAAGATCACTTATAAAACATCACACAGTTTCTCTGCATTCATAAGGTGGCCCCCCTCCTTCAAAGTATTGTATTAATATTTAAGTTAAAAATTAATAATTTAGAATAGCCCATAGCCCTTAAATTTCCTGTTAAAATAAAGTGAGATATAACAGAAATTTCAAGAGATGTCTTCATATACTTCTTCCATAAATTTTGCTACCACTGTGATGGTGCAAAATGCCTGCTGATTATTTCCACCTAAGACCCCCATCCCACTCATAAAATTCTATCTCAGACTCCCAAACCTCAATTTACAGGTTAAATATTTGGTAAATCTTTTCAGTTTCTCTCAGTTTTTTTTTTTTTTTTCCTAGCATAGAAAAAAGGAGAATTCTGTGGGATATACTGTGCTCTTTAGAATCCTACAAGGGTCTGATGTGCAAAGCCACAATGACTCAATAACTTTGAGTAGTAGTAAATAAGAACATGCATAGCTATGAATTCTAGATTGTTGATGGTATGCCTCATTTTGTCCCATACTTTTTGTGAACATTTCTCTCTCACATAGCACTCTACTGGCTATGATGACTCTATTCTGAGAGGCACAGAATAAAGGGATAGTTTCCATAGGGTTATCCATCTAGTTAATGAATATGGGAAGTTTAGGTCTAAAGGACAGATACTGGGCAATATTATCCCCTCAAAACACAAGGGGGTAACTGAGAAATGTGGCTTTTGATGTCTTGCATATATTAATTCATGTAGCACTTCCAATAACCATGTGTGGTAGAGACAAGGATTACACATACTTTATAAATGAAACTTAGACGCACACATGGATTATCAACGTTAGAATGTTTATTTTATTTTTTAAGTAGGCATGCAGTGATTTAAATATCATCCATTCTGGCATTTTCAAAACCACTTTGTTTTAGCAGCTTTGATTTTTTTTTTTTTTCAATTACCTAGTGTAGTGGTTTGATTCAGGTGTCCCCCATCAGCTTAGGTGTTCTGAATGCTAGGTTCCCAGTTGATGGAGATTTGGGAATTAATGCCTCCTGGAGGCAGTGTATTGTTGGGTGTAGGCTTATGGGTATTACAGCCAGTTGTCCACCAGATGTTGGCCAGAAAGTGATGTCCACCTTCTGCTCATGCTATCATTCTCCCTGCCATCATGGAGCTTCCCCTTGAGTCTGTAAGCTAAAATACACCTTCCCGCCGCCCCCCCCCCCCCACAAGCAACTCTTAGTCGGACGTTTTTCACCAGCAATGTGAACCTGGCTGCAACACCTACAATGTCCATTATCCTTTGGGAACTCAGAGGGAAGAATAATTATAGCAGATGTAACTCAGGTATTCCTAGATCCTACACAGAAACACCACCTCATGGCTATTAGCAATACTGCTAGTAATTGAAGCATGTTAAATCTTTTTATGTAAAAAAATAATTGGACATGTACTCAGACAATGTAAATATTAACCTAACTTGCATCTACATGCATAAATAAATCTCTAGTTTTCCTTAGGCCATTTTTATTCATCTGAGAGAGAGGAAGAGGGAGATCTAGAGAGAGAATGGGCACAGCAGGGCTTTCAGCTGCTGCAGAGGAACTACAGATGCATGCTCCACCTTGTGCATTTCATTTATGTAGGTTCTGGGGAATCAAACCTGTGTCCTTTGGCTTTGCAGGCAAGTGCTTTAACCGCTAAGCCATCTCTCCAGCCCTCCTTGGGCCTTTTAAAGTGGCTAGTCTTATTTCTTTTCCTCTCACAAAGAAGGCAGAGCTCCTTGATCAGACTAGCCAAAGTCTTAGAGGTCAGAAGGGGCAGTACTAGAGAAAAGAGGATGTAGACTGTCCATTCTCCATCCCCAAATTAGAAAACCATGAATGCTCTACAGGCATGTCCTTCTAAAACTACGAAACGAACCATTCATAGCACCAGTCATCATCATGCCATTGTGGCTTTGCTCTGGACATTTGATGGCATCATACACAATTTTAATGGGAGACATGGAAGCCCAGAACTGATACACTGTATCTAAAATTTCACTGAATATATTTTTTCCCTTCTCTAAGTGTTTTCACAAAGCACTTAACATCTCAGTTTTCAAAGTAAGATTTATTTTTTTAAGGTTTTGTTCTTAATTATGTATTTTAAATCAGGCTTCCGCCCTAAGGAGTAAAGCTGCCTTTAGCTGGAATTTCCAGTCTCCCACAGGCAGACTGCTATGGAAAGCAAACAATTGTTTCCTGACTCACAAATCACCTCCTTGGTTGATAGAGCCTGCAGGATCAGTAATTTGATCATCTCCTTCATTGATAGAGCCTGCAGGATCAGTAATTTGATCCAACCGACAGATAACTCAGAGATAGCAGCTCTCAGATTAGTACAGTTCATATAAAGGCTGTTTATTCTCAAGGAGTGAACACTTCACACACTGTAAAAATTATCTAAGAATATTAAAGCTATTCTTGTTTTATTTTTCTTCATAGCATTTACTACCTTCTTTCATATTGTATTTGTTTATTATTTGTCTTCTCCCATTTGTTAGAGTTTGTGTGTGTGTGTGTGTGTGTGTGTGTGTGTGTGTGTGTGTGTGTTTGCTTGTATGGATGTGTGTGTAATATGCTGTGTGGTGTGTGCATGTGTGTGAGCCACTGCAGTACCCTAGGGCTCCCCTGCCACGGGCTGGGCTCTCTTGCAGAACCAGAGTGGACCTCGAGTGTCCTCGTCCATGTATGCCTCCACTCCTTCTTACCTGAGCCAGTCTCTTACTGATCCTGGAGCTTTGCTGCTTTTTTGGAAGCTTCAGCAATGCTCCTGTCCCTGCTCTCCCCACCTGACAGAACAAAGGATACAAACGCTCATGGTGAGGCCCACCTGTTCTCAAGGTTCCTGGGGATCCAACTCAAGTGGCCTTTCAGGCCAGAAGTGCGCTTAGACACTGAACCATCTCTCCAAGCCTGGCTTGGCTTGCTTTTCTAAAACAACATTTGTATTTATTTATTTATTTATTTATTTATTTATTTATTTATTTATTTATTTATTTATTTGACATAGAAAGAGGGAGAGTGAGAGAATAGGTATGCCATGGCGTCCAGTCACTGCAAACTAACTCCAGATGCATGTGCCCCTTGTGTAGCTGGCTAAAATGAGGAATCGAACCTGGACCCTTTGGCTTTGCAGATTTGGTTTTCAAAGACAAGTTTTCATGATATAGTTCTGACTGGCTTTAAACTCTATTTTTTTGGCCACAGCTTCCTGAATTCTGAGATTATAGGTATGTCACCCACCCCTCCCAGCTTTTTCTCCCCATGGATTTGAGTGTGAACTCCATGAGAGAAGAGGAACCATGTCTGTTTTGTTCCTTCTTAAAATCTCAGTGTCTACAACAGCAAATGGATATAACAAACATTTGCAATGTCTTTGTTAAATACATAATTAAACAAATCATTTAATATGAACAGCAGACACATATTTAGAACTCAATCAAAATCCAGTCTACTCTCCAGTATGTCAAAAAATAAGGAGGAAGAGGAGAAAAAGAAAGAGGAGGGAAGGGAGTAAGGAGATAGCTAGTCTTTTGAAATGTCATAGAAATAAAAATGAAAAAATACTGACAAAAACACCAATCTAGCCTGGAGAAATGGCTTAGAGCTGTTGGCCTGCAAAGCCAAAGGACCCAGATTCGAATCCCCAGGACCCATTTGAGAAAATGCACAAGGTGACCAATGTGTCTGGAGTTCATTTGCAGCAGCTGGAGGCCCTGGTGTACCCATTTTCTCTGTCTCTCTCTCAAATAAGTAAATAAAAATTTTTTAAAAATTTAAAATCAATCTTCATTATAAGACATTAAGATATATTTTGGTTCTTGGCTTATATAAGGGAGAAGTAAACAAAGAAAAACAAAGAAGTAAACAAAGGAAAAATAAAGTTAACCATCCATTGGGTTTAAATAAATTATATAAAAAAAAAACAAATCAGTAACTTTCACGTGCTTCCCATGTAAGACTTTTCTACAGGTGCTTGTAGTTTTGGTTGAGCTGGAACTCATTTACAAGATAAGGCTTGGAAATCAATTTACCCATAGGCTTCCAGGATACATTGCTACCAAAGCCAAACCTGATTTACTTATTCAATCATAAGCTATATAATACTCCATTAAAGATACAGATAGAACATTGTATAAACATTTGTTTTCCTTTAAGGATAAAAGGGTAAAGATGCTTAATTTGTTGTCCCCCCCCCCCTTGTTTTCAGGTCTTTGGTTTGGAGTTTCCTTTCTTTATTTTTCTTTGCTGTGTGCTATAAAGCAAATTCAGCATATTATACATACTAGGAAAGCACTCTTACCACTTAATTGTATCCAGGACAAGATTTAAATTTTAAATAATTCACAATCTTTCTTTAAAATATGGAATAATATTTCATGCTTCTATCTGTATTACCCTTATTTTCACAGCTAAATTATAAAACTCTTGCTAAATAAGCTTCTTATTTTTTTCTACATCCATCCTTTACCATGACCAGTAGATGATGAGCACTTCTTGATGATAATTTAGGGTCTATACTTGATTTCACCACAATAGTGCTTGGATTTAAATTGGCCATCGTGAACTTTCATATCTTCCTTAAATCTCTGTAGATAAAATTATCTGTGCTGTACACTTAATGTGACTGATCTACAGAACAGCAACATGGTGCCCATAATTAACTTTATTCATGGCTCTTCTTTAAAAAGACATTCACCTTATTATTTCTAACACTCATTTCATAGATAAATGTTTTTAGATTGACAACTAACTTTAAGGGAGCCTATGACGGAAGCCCGAGATCCTCAGTGAATCATTCAGCACGACCACAACATTTAATTAAGTCTGATTCTTGACCTCGAGAGTCTGGCCACAAGTGTTAGTTCTGACTGTATATCCTTTCAGGGCTGATTATGGAAACTTACAACAGAGAAACTTGTAATCATTCCCTCCCAGTGCCCCAAACCATACCAGGCTGTCTTCTACACTGTAAGAGGCTGTGCAGAACATTCCAAATGTCTCTGTGAAGATGTTTGAGCTCATGGAATTTTCTCATCTACCTTAAGCTCAGGAAATCAACATCATTGCAAAATTTTGCAAAGTAGGAGTTTTTTAATCTAAAGAAATTTACCATTAAGAATAGGGAGCCGGGCGTGGTGGCGCACGCCTTTAATCCCAGCACTCGGGAGGCAGAGGTAGGAGGATCGCCATGAGTTCGAGGCCACCCTGAGACTACAGAGTTAATTCCAGGTCAGCCTGGACCAGAGTGAGACCCTACCTCGCAAACCAAAAAAAAAAAAAAAAAAAAAGAATAGGGAAAGAAAAAAAAAACCTAGATAAATAAATTTAAAAAAAGAAAAGAATATGGAAAGAGAGCCAGGTGTGGAGACACACACCTTTAATCCCAGTACTTGAGAGACAGAGGAAGGAGGGTCGCCATGAGTTCAAGGCCACACTGATACAGGTCAGCCTAAGCTACAGTGAGACCTCTTACCTCAAAAAACAAACAACAACAAAAATAATATGAAAGGAAATAGATGTCTTTACTCCCATGAATAAGCTCCTTAAGAAATGTTTGTATTAGAATGCTTGTTACAATTCTCCCCATAAGGGTTTTCAATGGTGTTTAAGTTTATTTTGCCATTTATTTAATCTCTTTGAGGTGTAACTAATGGCATGTGTGAATATGTAAACTTTCATTGCTTTTAAGACAATTTTATGGGGCTGGAGATTGCTCAGTGGTTAAAAGCACTTGCTGTGGAAGCCTAATGACCAGAGTTTACATTCCCTAACCCGCAAAAAGTTGGACCCAGTTGTGCATGTATCTATAATCCCAATGCACCCACCACAAGGGGAAGTGGTGTCAGAAGATTCCACAGTTTTATGGGCCCTGATATCCACAGCAGCAAACAGCTCTACATGTGTTCTGTGACATACATGCATCCATACATTCAATCACATCACACATGTATACCTACTATTATTTGTCCAGGAGAAAACTCTCATTGATTCATTTTAGCAAATTTTTAAATGGTTAAAATGCTTGTCAACTTTAAAACCTTGGCATAAATTAATATTGCAACAATTTGGATAAGAAAATTATAAATATCTCCTGCCAAGATAGTGGTTTCTAATACCATTCTCCAAAGTTCTTGAGAAAATGACTCATCCAATGGCTGGAGCAGAAATATATAAGAGGAGCCTAGGACACTTTAGGGCTAGAAAAAGTTTGTTTTGTTTTGCAAGGCTCAAACACACACACACACACACACACACACACACACACACACACACACCAAATAAGCAAATAATAAAAAGTAGTGATGAACCTTCAATGCAATAATGGCACATATGTTATAAAGATAGTCAAGCTTTCTGATGGGTATGAGGCCTACTCACTAGGAGGATGGGGTGGTTTTAATGGATGTCCCCAAACAGATTCAGGAGTTTTATTCAAGCTTGTAACTTGGTGTCACTGTGGGTGGATCCTAGGGTCCAACACGTAAGGTGTGGGGTCAGATCTGGAATTCCAGTCTAATGATATGCAGAGTGCTTGAGCTCTGCCTAGGGTTCCTAGAGTATGCTTCACTGTGCTGGTGGTGTTGCTTTTTCTCTCTGTGTGGATCTATGTAAGGGGGCCAGCTACTTCTGTCATTATGTAAGTTCTCCTAGAACTCCAAGCTTCAAATTAGTCCTATTTCTCCCATAAGCTATATCTTGTTTAGAGGTTCATCCCAGCAACATGAAACTGACTGCAACAGAGGGAATTCATGTCTGGTCCTGAGACCAAGTTAGAAACCAATAGCTTGGAAGGTCATAGACCCTAGAAGGAAGCTTCCACAGTTATCTACCCATCAAAAATGCTTCTAGAGGGCTGGAGAGATGGCTTAGCGGTAAAGCGCTTTCCTGTGAAGCCTAAGGACCCCGGTTTGAGGCTTGGTTCCCCAGGTCCCACGTTAGCCAGATGCACAAGGGGGCGCACGCATCTGGAGTTCGTTTGCAGAGGCTGGAAGCCCTGGTGCACCCATTCTCTCTCTCTCCCTCTATCTGTCTTTCTCTCTGTGTCTGTCGCTCTCAAATAAATAAATAAAAAATTTAAAAAAAAAAATGCTTCTAGAGCTGAACAGATGGCTTAGCAGTTAAGGTATGAAGCCGAAGGACTCATGTTCAACTCTCCATGTCTCATGTAAGCCAGATGCACAGTGATACAAGCATGGAAGGTCGTACATGTGTATAAGGGGGTACGTGCATCTGGAATTTCACTGAAGTGGCTGGATGCCCTAGTTTACCAATTGTCTCTTTCTCTCACACACACATTAAAAAAAAGAAAGAAAGAAAAATCCATTCTCTTGGGCCTGCCTCAAAAGAAAAAAAAAAAAGTCTTCCTCTAAATGTATTTATTTTATCCCCTTTGACAGTGATGATATCATTTTTGGTTAGAGAACCTTCTTTTAACAAATGGCAGCAAATACCAGGGGGATCAAAACCTATCAAAATGACAAGAAGAGAAATCTCATTACCTAGCACGAGATGTGTCATTGTCACATCTGCCAGGGCCCAAGAAACATTATGGAGGAAGTGATGGATTAAATATGAGTGCTGCTCTTAGAAAGAACCTCCCTGGGGAAATGACTGCAGATATACTCCATATAGTTCAAAAATATCAGACAAATTCTACTGAAGGGATGTCAAAACAGCTGATTGCTCTAAAAAAAAGTCAATGTCATCAATAAATGAGGAAAGAATAAGGAAGTGTGACCACCAAGATGAGTTTGAAAAAAATGTGATGAGGAAATAAAAAGTGATGTCCTGAATATGTTCTTGGCATAAAAAAGGGACATCATATGAAAACTAAGAAAAGAAAGCAATAACTACAATTTTTAAAGCCTGTATCACAAAATCTGCAGAAGAAATAAAATGACTGTTGTATAGCTGTCACTAGACATAACCTTCCACAAACTAATTATGTGTCTCACCAAGAATCTGATACTAGAAAAGTGGTATTGCAAAACCAATCAGCACCTCAGTGAAGAAATTGAAAATTACTTTCTATACAAGATGCATTTACCCACAAATAAAAGTTCTAGTGGCATTTAGAAGACTGAAAGAAAAACCTATAGTGTGGATTTAAAGACCTTTTCTTAATGAACACCTGCTCCTTAGTTTAATATATTTATGTACATGTATTGATATTTCCCTTTATATGTTTAAAATCCTTTGCTAATTTTCTTTACATCAACTGTTTTAGCTATTAAATTCATGTTCCTTACCTTCTTCATGATTCAGTGTTTCTGTTCACTTTCTAGAACATATGTTTTGCTGAACACATGCAACTCTCAACTCTTTATTGAGCATCTCCTACCAAGAAAGAAAGAGAGAAAGTGGGAGGAAGGAAGGAAAGAAAGAAAGAAATCCTGCCCTTCTTTCATTGCTTTTAGCATCAAAGGTATAGTCATTGTCTCCAACTCAGAAGCACAAAGTCATATTTAACTTGTACTTTTCTTTCATTCTCACATCCCACTCATGTCAAATCTCCTCCATTCTAAATTAAAGTTTCCTAAATATATTCTGTCTTTTTCAAATCCTACTCTAATTCTAAATCTAAGATCCACCATCTCTACAAAGTCTCCTAATGAAATTCTCTGTAAATAATTACTTTTCCTTCTGTAAAATCTTCCTCCTCACTGCCAGAAGTGTCTTCCTAAAAAGCAGATCTTATCATTGCCAGAACAATACGGAGCAAATCACTTAGAAAAACAGCTAGAGCCCTGCTTCACCCAGTGTTCTAGTATTATTTCCAAAAACTCCTTCCTTTCCCACATACCTCTTCCTTTTCAACCACACCTGTAGTTCTCCCCTGAAGTGCTGAGCATTTATATACTCATGTGCCTGAACATTCAGTTCATGTTGCTGAATAATCGTGCCTCCAATGTTTAAGAAAGATTTCTTTCTTTCATCTACCTATCAATCATCCATTTATTTATTGATGAGTCACACTATGTAGCCTAGGCTGGCCTTGAGTTTGTGATCCTCCTGTCACATTCTCTTAGGTACTGGAATTACAGGAATTCACCACCATACTTGGACTAAGAAATCATTCTTATAGCCAACTATTTTATTTGTGACACCCCCTGAGAGCTGCACATTCAAAATGGATTGGTAACTTCCTTTTATAAAATTTATGTATTTGAGAGAGGGAGTTCAGAGGCAGAAAGAGAAAATGGGAGTGCTAGAGCCTCTAGCCACTGAAAATAAACTGCAGACACATACACCCCCTTGTGCATCTGGCTTACACGGGTCCTGCAGAATTGAACCAAAGTCCTTAGGCTTCACAGGCAAATGCATTAACCATTAAGCTATTTCCCCAGCACCCACTTCCTTTTTTATTCTTTCGGGCTATTTTATTTCTGACTTGCACACTGTGCACATTGTCAGTGATATTACTCTTAAGATTATATAGCCTTTGCTTCAGCACCTGGCCTCAGTCTGCTTCAGCTTCCTGCTGCGTGTAAGCTCAGGCTGATCCACCCACCCATATGTTAGCTCAGGACCACTGTGCCCATCTGTTTGCCTGCATGTTAGCTCAGGCCAGCTCCCCCAAGAGGCACCCCTTCCCTTGCCCATCGAGACCACAGGTCTACTCTCCCTGCCCATACACTGTGATCAGCAGACCACAGCACAAAAGAAATAACATGAAGAATCAAATGAAAATAAATCCAGTAAGGTCACCCAATCCTACAATGAATGTCTCTAATCAATATAAAGAAGAGACATTAGGATCAGAACACCAAAATGAAGCTATGAGCAATGCAACCCTGACCAAGATACTGGTAGAAAGTGCAGAAAAGCAACAAAGGACCAATAATCATGTGGATGTTGCCATCATTAGACTAGACCTAATAAATAAGAAAATGGGAGGAGTTCAAAGACAGTTAAGAGAAGGAGGGTGGGAAAAAAGAGGACCTCAAGAATCAGCTGGCAATGCTAAATGAAGATATAAAGAATTGCAAGAATGAATTCCAAGAAGCATCAAGAAAATCAGAAAATGATGTGAAAAGGGAGCTTGACAGAGGGATGGAAACTATACATAGAAAAGTAGTATAAAATGCAAACCTAGTTGAGCAAGTCCAAAACTATTTAGAAGCTCTCAAGAATAGAGTCAGCCATTTGGAGGATAGAAACTCTGATCTGGAAGACAAGACAGAAGAAACAGTTTGAGAATTCAAAAGTTTCGATAAGTTCAAAAATTTATGTGAACAGAATATGAGGGAATTGTGGGACACCCGTAAACATCCTAATATCTGGATCATGTGACTACTAGAGGAGAAAAAAATCAGGCCAAAGGCATGGATAAATTATTTAAAAAAATAATTGAAGAAAACTTTCTCACTCTCTCCAAAGAAAGACCCATCAAGATGTGAGAAACTAACAGAACTCCAAACAGAATGGACAAAAGGAGAAACTTTCCAAGACATATTGTCATTAAGACTTTAAACATTGACACCAAAGAGAAAATCCTAAAATCAGCTAGGAAAAAACAGCACATCACTTTAAAAGGTAACCCCATCAAAATTACTTCAGACTTCTCAATGGAAACCCTGAAAGCCAGAAGGACCTGAAATGGAACACTGCAATGTTTAAGAACCTATGGCTTCCAACACAAACTATTTACCCAGCAAAAGTATCCCTCATAATAGATGGTGGGGAAAAAAAAAAAAAAAAACTTTCCATGACAAAACTCAGCTTTATAATTACCTGAACACAAAACCAAACCTACAGAGAGTATCTCAGGAAATTCTCCACACAGAAGAATCAAACAATCAACCTCAAATGCCTACAAGAAGCAGATCACAATAACCAAACTCAGAGAAGGCTCAAAAAACTTCAAAGTCCATGAAAACCCCAAATCACATATACCAACACAATATGGCAGGGATCAAATCAAACCTCACAGTAATTACCCTAAATACTAATGGCCTCATCAAGAGACACAAGCTAACAGGACAGATCACAAAATTAGACCCCTCAGTCTGTTGTCTTCAAGAAACCCACCTTACCACTAAAGACAGACACTTCCTCAGGGTCATAGGGTGGAAAAAATATTCCAAGCAAATGGGAATAAGAAACAAGCAAGCATAGCCATATTAATATTGGGTAAAATAGACTTCTAACCAAAAGTAATCAAAAAAGACTAGGAAGGCCACTTCCTAATTATCAAGGGAATGATCCATCAAGACTATATCACAATCATAATTTTTTTTAATTAAAAATTTTTACTAACATTTTCCATGATTATAAAATATATCCCATGGTAATTCCATCCCTCCCCACCCCCACACTTTCCCATTTGAAATTCACAATCATAAATTTTTATGCACCAAACATAGAGGCACCACAGTTCATAAAACAAAACCTACTTGACAATAAAACAGAAATAACCACCAACAAGATCATAGTTGGGGACTTCAATATACCATTATCAGTAACAGAGAGATCATCCAAACAGAAATTCAACAGGGAAGTGAGAGAGCTCAACAAAACCATAGATCACTTAAATCTAACAGACATCTACAGAACATTCCACCCCAAATCCACAAACTACACATTCTCCTCAGCAGCCCATGGAATATTCTCTAAAATAGATTGTATTCTAGGTCACAAATCCTGAATCCATATATTTAGGAGGATTGCTGATATCAGATCACAATGATATCAGATCACAATGCTACATTGCTAGAAGTTAACAACAAAAGACCCACCAAGAATCCAATCAGCACGTGCAAACTGAACAGCACACTTTTAAACGATAAAAGGATAATAGACAAAATAAAAAATGAAATGGCAAAATTTCTAGAAATGAATGATGAGAACACATCATACAAAAACTTATGGGATATAATGAAGGCAGTCCACAGGGGAAAATTCATAGCACTAAATGCCTTCATAACAAAGACAGAGAGATCCCAAATCAATAACCTAACCATCCACCTAAAGTCACTGGAAAAGCATGAAGAATCCAGCCCAAAAAGCTCTAGGTGGAAAGAAATAATTAAGATCAGAGCAGAAATTAATGAACTAGAAACTAAGAAAAATTAAGAAAATTGACAAAACAAAGAGCTGGTTCTTTGAAAAAATAAACAAGATTGGCAAACTCCTGACCAATTTGATTAAGCAAAAAAAAAAAAAAAGAGACAATTGAAATTAATAAAATTCAAAATGAAAAAGGAGAGATCACAATAGATATAACTGAAATTGGGAGAATCATCAGGACTTTTTCAAACACCTCTACTCCACAAAACTGGATAATGTGGAGGAAATGGATAAATTCCTGGACATACACCATCTACCAAAGCTAAACTCAGAGCAGATTAACCTCCTAAACAAATCTATCAGACTCATGAAGATTGAAAAAGCAATTTTGAAAACCTCCCCCAAAAGAAGAGTCCAGGACCAGATGGCTTCTCAGCTGAATTCTGTCAAATCTTCATGGAAGAACTCAAACCAATCTTCCTCAAACTGTGCCACACAAGAGGAGAACAGGGAAAGCTCCCCAACTCCTTCTATGAAGCTAGTATTACCTTGACTCCAAAACCAGGCAGAGATGGCACAAGAAAAGAAAACTACTGGCCTATTTCCCTGCTGAACTTAGATGCAAAGATCCTGAACAAAATCCTCGCAATCCAAATCCAACAGCACATCAAAAGCATTATCCACCTGGACCAAGTGGGATTCATCCCAGGAATTCAGGGGTGGTTCAACATATGGAAATCTGTCAGTGTAATACACCACATAAACAAAGTTAAACACAAAAACCACATGATCATTTCAATAGATGCAGAAAAGGCCATTGTCAAAATACAACAACACTTCATGATCAAAAATATGGAGAGAATTGGCATAGTTGGTTCATGTCTTAACATAATAAAGGCAATATGCAGAGCTCCTAAGGTCAAATAATACTTAATGGAGAGAGACTGGAGGAATTCCCATTGAGATCAAGAAGAAGACAGGGTTGTCCACTCTCACCTCTGCAATTCAATATAGCACTGGAAGTCCTAGCTCAAGCAATAAGACAGGAGAAAGGAAATAAAAGTGATACAATTTGGAAAGGAAGAAGTTAAGTTAGCTCTATTCACTGATGACATGATTCTATATGTAAGAAACCTGAGAGACTCTATCCCAAAACTCTTGAAGGTGATTAGCTCCTATAGCAAAGTATCAGGATACAAAATCAATGCATAAAAATAAGAAGCCTTTATATATGCAAATGACAAAGATACAGAGAAAGAAATAAGGGACATGGTCCCATTTTTAACAGCAACAACAACAAAAATACCTTAGAATAATGTTAACCAAGGAAGTGAAACATCTGTACAATGAAAACATAAAATCACTCAAAAAGAAATTGAGGAGGACATGAGAAAATGGAAAGACCTCTCATGCTCCTAAATTGGCAGAATTAACTTTGTGAAGATGGCAAACCTACCAAAGGTAATATACAGATTGAATAGGAGTATAGACCAATGGAATAGAACTGAGGACCCAGACTTTGGATCAAGCAACTACAGCTACTTGATATTTGACAAAGGCCCTAACAATAGGCTGGCAAAAAGATAGCATCTTCCACAAATGGTGCTGGACAAACTGGATAACCATATGCAGGAAACTGAAACTTGATCCACATATCTCAACATGCACAACACTCAAGTCCAAATGGAGCAAAGACCTCAATATAAGACTAGAAACTCGGGTACTACTGGAATAAAATATAGGAGGAATTTTCCATGATATAGGAATGGAAAAAGACTTTCTGAACAAAACCCCAGTAGTACAGGATCTTAAATAGTCACTCAACCAATGGGATCACATGAAGCTGAAGAGTTTCTTCACAGACAAGCATACAATAAGCAAAACCAATAGATTACCCACAGAGTGGGAGACTATATTTGCTTAATATTCATCTGACGTAGGCCTAATCTCTAGAATCTACAAAGAACTCAAAAGTATAACAATAAAAAGTCAAACAACCCACTCATAAAGTGGGGCAAAGAGCTGGACAGGCAGTTCACAGAGGAAGAAATACAAATGGCAAACACACATTTAAGAAAATGTTCATCATCCCTAATCATTAGGGAAATTACAAACAACTATGAGATTCCACTTTACCCCAATAAGGATAGCAAACATCAAAAAATCAAAAATAAATACTGGTGAAGATGTGGAGAAATAGGAACCCTCAGCCTCTATTGGTTGGAATGTAAGATGGTACAACTGCTTTAGAAAATAATATGGAGACTCCTAAAAAAGCTGACTATAGAGTTACCAACAGACCCAGTTATTCCCTTACTGGGCATTTACCATAAAACCTTCAAGCCTCAGCTCAGAGAGATTTGCTCAACCATGTTTATAGTGGCTCCATTCATAATAACTAAGAGCTGGAATTAACCCAGATGTCCATCACTAAAAGAATGGATAACTAAGATGTGGGATATCTACATAATGGAATTCTACACAGCAGTAAGAAAAAATGGCACAATGAAATTTGAAGAAAAATGGTTGAAGTTGGGAAAGATCATTCTCAGTGAACTTACCCAATCACAGAAAGATAATTGCTCCATAGTCTCACTCATCTACAGCACCTAACCTGAGTCTACCCAAGATGCCAACATACCCAGGAAGTATCTTGAGGACTAGACAATAGGGTGGGTGGGGAGGGAGGGTAGGGTAAGAGAGGAGGTGGGGGCACAAATGTAGACCCAATCGGCAATGGTACCATAAAATTTTACATCCTAAAAGGCAGACCAAATGGTTGAACCTTCACCAGGCTGTTAGAGGGAACATCTGAGTCACAAGGCACTGGAGAGGGTACGATGAACACTGACCTTAATCTTCTACCACTGCTCTCTCTCTGTTCTCTCTAACCCTTTTATATTACTTATATTTTTTCTTCCTTCTCTTAGTGGGCACTGAAAGTTTACTCCCAGTACCAGCATGTGGCTATCATTCACAATGAGCTTTAGATCAGAGAGACCTACAAGGTTTCCTAAAAGAATGACGGATTTCTGTCAGAGTACTTGAGGACCCACCAAAGGTTAGTGATAAGACCCTACTGCTAAAGACACTATATGCAGTTGACACGTAACATGGAGTAACATGGCTGGAAGCCATGGAAAGAGAGTCAGTCCTCAGACAGTGTGTCTAATGCCAGAAGGTGCTACATCGGCAACTGGGGAAAAATGACCGATATCTGTCCAAGCAAATCATGGTCTAATTTACTTAATAGCAAATAACCTGCTGTGATGCTCACACAAGTACAATAATGGTGCACAGCCATGGTGGGAAACCAAGTGCTCTTGATTTGGCTAACTGATCCATTCAGTGGAACAGGACCCATAGCTGACGCTGGGAAATATGTCAGAAACATATCCAATATGGGCCCGCCCTCCATTATCAAGCTACCACCTATTGTGGGCTACAAGAGGGCCTACCCCTATTAAATTCTCTATAAAAAAGTAAGGATTAGCCCATTTGTCTGGTGCTAATTCTACTCTCCATTGGAGAATCTGCTTCTCTTTTTCAGATAGACATAGATCCTAAGGAGAGAACCACCCCATCCTATCTCAAAAGGGCCCCAGCTGAAACTAAGAATAATTGGCGAAACAAGCAAGAGTCCTGTTTTCTTGGTGAACCTGGTACCAGCACAAGGGTGAAGGAGATCAACACAGAGAACAATCAACTCTTACCAAATCAGATATCCAGAGACACAGAGGCTCCCAACACCTCATCACTAAAGTAGACCTAAAATGAACCCAACGTAGCTCAGGTAAATTTTGCTGAAGAGGGGGCAGAAAGAATGTCAGAGCCACACATTGGGTCATGATAAGCAGAGACATTTCCTCCTATCTATAACTGTGGACTAACTCCACAGTGCATGACCCATATACCTCAACAAAGTGGGGTCGGGGGAGGTGGTAGGATATGGAGGCTAACAGTGGTACCAACTTGACTGTACTCAGTGGGTACAAAACTAATTAATAAAAAAATTAAAACATAAAAATAAATAAATAAAAAGATAAATTTCTATCTGTTGAATGGGAGCTTTGGAATTCTAAAAAAAAAAAAAAAAAATTGTATAGCCATGACCAATAGTGAGTGATGACACACCCACATTACCACTACCTAAACCCTTGGTAAAAATGCAAAGGTTTAGGACCCAAGTTAGACCTTACCAAATCAGGACATATCAGTAATAATATGCTCAGATGGTGTATATACACACAAAAGTTGGAGAAACACTGACATAAACCTCTCTGCCCAATAATTCTCTGAAGGTCATATCTTGTAATGTTCTCTCCACTACCACACCAATTACACATTTCTACCAGTTGCTCTTATTAAATAGATGTGTGTTAAATAAAACCTGTGTGTTTAGTATCAATTATAAGACACACTGATGCCTGGCTATAGTAATGTCATCCTCATAATCTTTGCTATGAAGTTGATGCTACAAATTGGGTCCTTTTATTAATTCAGCCCTTGAAATTATTTTTGACAGACTTTTCTTATATTAACTTCCATAGAAAATTACAGTAGATTTTAATGCATTATAAGCATTGTGACACTTCATTTAACAAAATATTATTCTTTCCTCTCATCCTATTAAAAGTTATTTTCTGTGACTTCTTTAAGTGCAATAAATAAAACTTAGCCATATTTAGTTTAACATTGTGTTATAATTCACTGGGGACTGTCAGAAATCTGCAAAGGAGGAGGGATTCATATATTTCTAATTCATTCCAGGAATAATTCCATACTAATTCATCACAGATGAGAATTAAGGCTTGAGGAAATATAATTCACTAACATGATAAAGACTCATCTGTTTCTCATTGGCTTATTACTTAATATCACAAGAATTTTAGGATTCCTAGCATCTTTTATCCACACACTTGTTTTTTAGTAATCTTAGCACATTTAACTAATAACATTCCTGTGAGGTATTAATGAGAGAAAGTACCATCTTCTACTTTCAAATCAAGTAATCATCTAGTGAGATTTCTCAAGGTCATTTCACGAAGCAGGGGTGGGGTATAAAAAGTAGCAACAGAAACACCAACATTTGGGGAAATGTTAAGATGAAATACATGCATATTTGTAAACTATTTAGAATTATAACCTCATATTTTCTAAGCCTTCCATAGCAGTTGCTTAGTGAACATGCTCACTGATGATAGATAGAAATAGACAGATGGACATTTTAGGTTTAAGTGTTTAATTTTCAAGAAACAGAATATAATCGATCTTGTGACTTGCTGGTCTAGCTTTTAGGCTTCTGAACAGAAAGAGCAATCTGAAATAGCTAGAACATAATCTCTTCTCATACTCTGCCCCAGACCATCACATTTCTTCTGAAGATGTCCCCTCATAGAAGAAAGATGCACTAACTCTGAGTCTCAGTGGTGGTTTCAACTTAGGGAATAAAGTGAACTGCAGTTCAAATGCATCGACATCACCTAACAGTTGCTAGAGCAATTTTCCCTGACTGACAATACAATTTTATTTGCTTGAGCATACAGCATAGTGGACACTGAAACATGATGAAGAAAGATACGTTTCCATGAGCGAGTAGCACTATTCATGAAGCAGTGGTTTACAATCTGTCTGGCTAGCCTGAGCCTCTTGTAACCCAGCAGTGAGTACTTTAGACAAGGAAAGAGGTGGATAAAGAGTGAACAAGGCTATCATGAAAGACCAGTTTCATCCACTTCACAATTTTCCTAAACTGGCACTGCTCCCAGAAGTCAAGAGTATACCAGAAGTGTCTCCTGAGGCTAATAATTCTGTCAGCCTTGAGACGAAGAATATTTAGTCTATGCCAAGTATTATTAAAGTCAATTGTTCCTACTCATAGAAAGAGCATGTTTTATCCACATACTTTAAAAGAATTTTGCTAAGCCACAGGTTCACCTACTTTCATAACGCTCTTCTTTTACCTTCCACAGATGCTGGAATACTGATGGGCTGCTTTTCCCTCTCCGTAGTACAAAAAAATTATAGCACTCTTTTTTCTGTAGTTTGTCATTATTTAAAGTCATTTTATTAGCATTATTAATTGTAAGATTTAGGTATCGATTTTATTTTAATGCTTTGACATTTATCATATTGGTTTCCATAGAATGAGCTTGTTGGGTTCATAAGTGTAAGTATTTTAAGTGTTATAGATTTTCAGATCACTTTCACAAAGAAAATGTATTTCACATTTCAAAGAAATGTATGAAAACTCTTCTTTTCAGAACCCCCACCAGCAGCATTTGGTGATACTGCCAATTATGGGTTTGGCCTGTGCTATAAATATAAAGTGGGAAGCATTATTTTAAATTGTCTTTTCCTAACCTTGTGTGGATTTTGGTATTTTTTTCTTCTGCATTTTGCCATTTTTATGTGTTTTTTATGAGCTTCCATATATTAACATATGAAAAAACAAACATTTAGTTTTAAAAGTGGCATTTAGTATAATATAATGATCATCAATTATTTTAATTGATATACAGGTAAGCATCTTTATTAAAGGTGGAAATATAAGTCAATTATAACCTCATAAGGTCTAAAAAATGTAACAAAAGGGAGCTGGTAAGATGGCTTAGCAGTTAAGACTCTTGCCTGCAAAGCCAAAGAACCCAGGTTTGATTCCCCAGTACCCACCGAAAGCCAGATGCACAAGGTGATGCATACATCTGGAATTTTATTGCAATGGCTAGGAGACCCTGGCAAACCCATTCTCTTTCTTTTTCTCTCTCCCTCTTTTTCTAATAAATAAATAAATAAATAAATAAATAAATAAATAAAATATTTAAAAAATGTAACAAGACAATATTGCAGCACCATCAGTGGAAATAAAAATAGCAATCATATTTTTGTGGAAAAATTTGACAGAGAAGATCACAGTTTTAATATTTTCACCCACTGACCTGACAATCTTCATGACCACTGACATAGCCAAAATAAATTATAAATGAATACTACAGCAAAGTTTATTAGTAGTAGTAACTTTAAAAAAAATTCTAAGTGTACATAAAGAAGGACTTAATTTAAGCCTGTGGTGTACCCATATCATTACATGCTGAACAGACAAAAGCTTGTATTTTCTGTATACATCTGGGAGACTGAAAGACTTGTGATTAAAAGCTGAAGTTGGAGAGAGACAGTCCTTGGGTCGCTCCACATCTCCATGTATGAGATACACAGCATTGGGTATGTGACTGTCTAGAACTCAGTTCTTGGAGCATGAAATAAAAATGCCTATCTTCTGTTCTACCAGAGAGAATGAAAGTGTGTTAGCAAAAAGAATAAAAAGCATATATAATACAACACATGTAGCTAATATCTGGCAGAGCATAGCTTTAAGTAATTGATTTGAAATGCAACACTTTTAGAGTATGTCTATATGGCAAGACTTATCATAAGCTGTAAACATGCAAGAGGCAAAAAATCAGGGTTCAACTCTGTGTGTGTGTGTGTGTGTGTGTGTGTGTGTGTGTGTGTGTGTGTGTTACACTTAGAGAAACCTAGAAATACACAATATTGTTTCCATGATATCGCTACATGATCAAATTTGGAATCATTTTCACTTTCCCTTTTGTAATCATCAGTATTTGACTGAATGTTCTACCATTAACATGTAATATATTCACAAACATATAAATGTTTTCATTTAGCGAAAACACATTTAGACAATACGGACAGGTTTTTAAAAAACACCCAGTTCTGTCTGTAGAAGCAGGCATTCTTTTCACCCACTATATATCTTTAAAAACACATTAAAATTCCAATAAAATGTTATAAAATGGATAGACACTAACGTGGTTACATTTATGATTATTTCCAAATTGAAAATGTCTTATGATAGAGTATCTTAGGGATGTATCCATTGGGATGAGGTAATCAGATTTTTTCCCATAAGACATGTAAAACTAAGTCTTATCAGATTATTATTATTATTGTGCAGTGTACAGGTATGGATTAAAGTATTCAGGCATCACAAATATAACATCTTACTGATAAACCCAAAAGTGCTGGTTCTCCTGAAGGTGGACAAGTACTGTGTAAGCATCCTTGAGTAAACCATGGATAGTGGAAGTGTAAACATGCCTCATTCCTAATATAATGGCTATCCAAATATGCTTTTTGATTACTGGGGAATATGTCTGCATTTTGACATTCACTGCATTTCTACTATGACATAAGTACCAATTTTCCAGAAGATACCTCATCTGTCTCACACTACAACTATTAACTTGTACTTTCACATTATATATACAAAGATAATGGATGTTATCTATATAATATAATAATGTTCTTCTTAACACAATTGCACAAACATGAAGCTCTGAGTTCAAATCCCTAGTACCTACATAAAGGCCAGACACGGTAATACACTTGTAGCCACAGCTTTCAGGAGGCACAGAAAAGGAGATCCCCAGCTCGAGCTGGCTAGCTACCTGGACTAGCTAAATTGGTAAGCTCTGGGTTCAAAATGAGACCCTGTCTCAATAAATACAGTGTAGAACAATCAAGGAAGACACCCAACATCAATCCCTGGCCCCCACATACATGTGCACGCACACACACACACACACACACACACACACACACACACACACACACAAAACCAATTAGTAAATACAGAATAATCAGGATCTTGGTAAGGCAAATTGATAGCAAGGCAAAGGTAGACCATCATTGTGCCTTTGGAAGCAATGCTAAAAACTAACAGTATCACAGGGGTGGTTAAACTGTCCCAGCACCAGAACATCAGCATTAACAGGAATGCACAATCCTACTGGCAGCCCACCTCCCTGCTCACTCTAAATCAGATCCACCAAGAGTGGAGCCCAGCAGTCTGTGACTCAGCAAGCCTTCCAGACAATTCTGCCTCCTGCCAAGACTGAGCATCACGATTCTTCCACATCAGCAAGACCTATAGTGGTGCTTTGCCAAAGCCATGCTCTCTAGCAAGCACTCACAAAGGGTTTCCCTTTACCTCCTGATAATTACAATGTAAGGTACTGGACAGTAGAGATGTAGGCCTACTGCCCCTAAACTTCATGGCTCTCCACACCCCTTAATCACTGCTTGTTCATTTCAATAAGCAGGGTGAATGCTACAACAAGATTTTTTAAATTCCAAGAGTTCTCTGCTCTAAATGGAACATTGTGTTGCAGAAATCATGAGATTCACATATGCCTTTCATATTTTTCCTTAGAGAAAAAACTAAAAGGAGTTATCATTATTATTAAACACATATTACTAACTTGTTGGTCAAATTCTTCTTCTTGGATAGAGATGTTTGGGAGGATCTTAAGCAAGGTCCCAGAGAGTCTTCACCAGGGTGCCTGTGAGTTCTGTTCTTCAGTTGATTATGCGCAGGCATGTCCCCAAGTATGTGATATTTTGTTCTACCATATGGCTAATCCTCACCACTGTCAATGATTTCTACCTTAAGCTTCAGAGAAAATGGCATTTGAATATCTGAAAGATTTCACTTTTTATAAATGTATTTGTAGATATTTTTTTCTATTGTGTATCTACTTGATATATGCAAAGTGCTAACTTATACAGAATAGCACGTAAGTAGATGAATAAAACATTTCCTGCTTTGCTATTTATACTGTAAAAGAAGAAATAAGAGGAGCATGTGAACATTATAAAAACAATACAAAGCACACTGTAGGCATCTGAGATGTATGAACCAAGTGTGATAAGCTTTCAGAATTCATTTTGGTTTGCCATTTCTAAGTTAAGGAAAACTTATTGGGTGGGGTTCTTGTGTTCATTTGGACTTTAAGAAATGAGGGAGGAGGTCCTAAGGTTTGGATGTACTTTGAGTACCACAAAGATGCATGCATTGAAAACTCGATGTCCACTGCGGTGAAGCAAAATGGTGTGGAATGCCTATGAAATGAGGCCTTCAGGGAAATCCTTAAGTCAAATGGGAGTCTCTCTTCAGAACAGATTGTGGGACCTCAGTTTCTTGATATCTTTATATTTTAAGATGTGACCCAACCTTCTGCAAAACAAACCCTAACAACAAAAACATACCAGACTTACGCAAGAGGGAGCCCTATGTGAGTGGGGTGAATGGGGGTGAGGGTAAGACTGATCAAGGGCCTGGTTCAGTAGATAAAAAGTGCTTGCCACACAGACATAAGTAATCTGAACTGGAGGCCCACATCCACATAGAAAGGTGGTTGCTGCTGCAAAATAGTCTATAATCATAAAACACATTTGACAAGAAGGGAGGAGGACAGAGGAGAACACACAGGGGCTTAGGGGCCAGCTAGTCTAGCCAAGGCATCAGTGACTAATGAGAGAGCTTGCCTCTAACAAGAGGGAAGGACCAACACCTCCATACGCACTCTGTGGCACACACACACACACTCACACACACACCTCTGAATAGCAGTGTAATGTAGAAAAGTTTAATTGGGCAAATTACTATAGTTATCCATCCTGAACACATGTTAATAGCACCAAAGACACTATTAAACATTTATCATGGCCAGCCCCATTCCTTCCTGGATAGTTCTGATTTAATCTCTTTCAATTATTTTGAATTTTTTTAAATCTGTATTTATTCATTTGAGAGAGAGAGAGTCAGAGAGAGAGACAGAGAGAGTAACAAGCCAGGTCCCCAGCCACTGCAAACAAATTCCAGACATATGTGCCACCTTGTGCATCTGGCATTCATGGGTCATTGAACCTGGGTCCTTCGGCTTTGCAGGCAAGCACCTTAACTGCTAAGCCATTTCTCCATCCCTCCATCAATAATTTTAAGTTGCTGAACTTATTCAAATGCATGGAAACATCAGACATGGCATGGCAGGCACTGGATGCCAGGCTAATAAGTAAGTGTCCTGCTGAAGTAGGATGTAGCAGGGGGGGCATTATATAGGTGCCATGCTAGCACAGATAGGCAGACCACTGTGAGACAGTAAAGCCCAGCAGATCAGAGGCACCCTGTACAGAACTTTGACAGGTCTGTGCTGCAGCAGAATGAGAAAGAGAAGGAGAGAGAGAATCTGACAAAGAGCTGGAGACCCCGAGAGGCAGAGGGAATATGGAAGTGGTGAAAGAAGCATGGTAGTAAAGAGCAGCAGATGTTGCTGTGAGAGGGTGATCCCTTCTGTTCCATCCATCTCAAGTCAACAGAACAAACGTATCAAGACATAATAGGTGTCTGGAACTACTTGCCTCTCATGTGTCTTCCTCTAGGAGGCTGGTTAAAACTTGACAGTATTTAGGGAGTCTATCCCATGAGGAGTTTATTGAATTTGTAAAAATAGAAAAAAAAAATCATGATGGAATGTCAAAAGGGCAAAAACATCAAAGAAAAGGCTGGAATAAGTGTGTTGGGCAATAGCCATGTTTGAAGGGAGATCATAAAGTTGCAGATGTCTGAAAGATGGAAGAAACATGCTGAGGCAGCATAAAGACATCTAGGAAGAAAATTATTCATAAGAAAATCACCTCCCACTAGTCTTTCCCCCAGTGCAGTCCACCAAATTTACAAACTCTACTAGGAGAGGATAAGTTTAAGGGATTTGAGAAATTACATCAGTGAATTCGCAGCAATGCTTAATTTATAATTTTTAAAACATTATATAACCTTTGAAAACCACTTGGAGTGGTGCCCACCCTCAAATCAATGCCCCTCAGACCACAAATAATGCAGCCACAGTGATAGTGACTGGATTTTGGAATAGAAAGGAATTTCCTGGTGAATTTTGAAGCATGACTTCCTGAGGGTGTGGGGTAAAAGCTGGATTAAAGAGAGTGAGTAAAACATTACTGCTAAAGAGAAAAGACCTACTTCCCCCAATGCCTTGATTCCTCCACTAGGTTGACTATCAACAGATACACTGTGAGTAGAAGGCTCTTAAGCTAAAGAAGGGAAGCTTTGAGGAGTACTAAGGGAAAATACTAACTGAGGGAAAGGGAGGCTAAAAAGGGAAGTGTTGCAATGTTTTAACAATTTAATAATGTTGAGGTTACAAAGTAAAAGTGTTACAGAGACATAAAAAGTAACTTTGGAATGCAGTTAGATGCTTCCAAATAGAACAGAAGGCCAAAATTACAAGCAGCTAATTTAGACCCCTCGTGGCCTTACTGAGCACAGGCTATCTGGAGTCTCCAAGTTTCCCTTAGCTAATCTACAAAACACTGTCCTTGAAAGATCCCATATGAAGGAGTTTGTTTTTCTTTCCTGGATTCTTTCCTCAATCTAAATATAATAAGGATACTATTTATTTTTGCAAATTACATCTGGCATTCAAAGCAATTTAGACTGAGGCAATACCAAACAAAAATGTCCAATTTATTTTGTTAAGTTTTTCCCTTCCAAAGGTATATGGAAAGAATAAAGACTTGCAAATTAATTATTAAAAAATGCTATAGGTAGAAAGCAAAAATTTAATCAAACAGTTAAGAAAATTATCTTCAAAGTTATATTACATATTTCCCAGCTTTGAAAAATTCACACACCCAATCTGGTTTCTATGCAACTTAAAAAAGAAAGATCAAACAATTACAAATACACTCAGCTTGAGGAAAAATGCTATGGATGTCAGTAAACATCTGGTTGCCATTTTCATTGCAAGAGCTAACCCACTTAAGGAAGCAGTTTAGTTTCTTTGGCATTAAAACAAAACAAAAAATGAGACACTAGCTTTTTGTTCCCCTTGCACTGTGGAGGGTAAAGGAAATAGAATGGGGAGATCACTCCAACTTCAACTTTTACAAATAAGACAACTTTTTCCAAAATTAAAGTAAATTAAAATTAAATTCTTATAGAATAAACAACTCAACAGAGTGAAGGTGAAATAAACATTTCTTGAACTCCAATGTGCCAATAAAGAACAAACTCTGTTTGGTGGGTAATATATCAGTAATTCTATAAGCACTGAGGAAAATAACAATACACCTAAGCACACAATTACTGTCATAATATAGTAAAATAAAATGGCACAGTCTAGTATGGTTCTTTGATTCAATTTCTTTTTTTCACTCCAATTTGATTAACTGGAAAACTGAAGCACTTCGGGTACTACCCAGAGCCTATACCTTGCGTAATAAAAAGCGTATGTGTGATGTGTTCTGGGTGAAACAGAAACAAGGCACAGCACACTGTGTCTTTAAATGTGACCTTTACTCTTCCGTTCTTCCTGCTAAACAGTTACACAGCAAATTAAAGTCAGAGGAGAATCAAGGTGCTGAGGGTGAGGGGCTGGAAGAGGAAAACGAACGAGAAGTTCATTAGGCTCTCACATTTCAAATTAGCAGCAAAGCATCTGCAATGAATGGGCACAAATAGCCAGAGGGCACCATCTCCAAATTGGGTCCAGACTTATGTTTCTTCAGTCTTTCCTACATTTCTCTTGTCCCCTTGTGCCCATACAAACACCAGATAGGAAGAAAGAACTCAAGAATAGATATTCCAACAACAGAGTTGAAGATTGTCAAGCTTTGTCTGGTCCCGTGAGTATGCGTGTTGTACACCACAAGCTGAATCACAGATGACTTTGGTGCCCATCTGACTACCTCTTCCACATAATGGAGCAACTCATCTACATTGCAGACTTGCTTCTGTTCCACCCAAAGTTTTGAAATGAGCTTTCCATTTATGGTACAGTTCTGATTGGTTTACGGATACTCATAAGGGGTTCTGAGTTTTGTGTTCTAGAGTTATTACAAATAGACCTTGCATTTCATAATCACATTAAGCAATTAGAATACCAAAAAAAAAAAAAAAATGCCCAGCCACTTGCAGGGCTTCCCAGAAGCATGCTCTGTGATTGAAATAACTTTCTATTTTCCCATCCTTGCTATAGTCAGTCCTGGTGCTGCAGTTGTAGAAATATGCCTCTTCAAAGATCCATAAATAATTCTGAGTCAGTGATAAAATACACTTTGTCAGAGACTTCTGAACATATGACTTGGCCTCTGCCTTGGGAACAGGTCACAAACTTTGGGAAAATATGTATTCTCTCTTTAAGATCACTGCACCATTCTATGATTTTTTTTTTTTTTTCATTTACTCAACAGTACCAGGATCCTTTGAAAGTGAGTTAATTTGATGGTGCCTCTACCTTTGGCTTGAGAGAACTATACATTATAACTACCCTAAGTAGCTTTCCATTTTTAATATAATTTTTATAGTAAGCAGTGGCCTGTGTCTATAACTCTATTAATTGTATGTTTTATCAGTTTCCCAAGAGCACATTAGAGTAAACTACATGGTGCATGTTAAGGAGGAAAGAGTGTGAAGCAGCATTGCTTAGAATACCATTCCCTAGGGCTGGAAAGATGGCTTAGTGATTAAAAAAAGCATTTGCCTGTGAAGCCTAAGGACCCAGGTTCAATTTCCCCATACCCAGATGCACAAGGTAGCACATTCACCTGGAGTAAGTCTTCAGTAGCTAGATGCCCTGGCGTGCCCATTCTTTCTCTCTCCCTCTCTCTTTCTGTTTTCCTGTTTCTCCATATCTCTAATACATAAATGAGTAAATAAATAAATAAAATATTTTTTAAAAAGACATTCTCTAGAACATGTCAAGATTAACATCAGTACACATACTAATAAACAGTATTTACCACAGAATTAACTTCAGCCTACCTTCACATTTCTTTTACAGTACAAATGTTTTTCTGGCTTTTGATCTCCTACTTAAATCCATACAGTAGTAAAAATTGTCTACCTAATACAATTTGAAACATTTGTTTTATACAATATACATATAGATATGTATATATATTATGCATACATATATATGTATATTATATGTGCACACATACACGTGTGGGCACACATGCGCTTGCATGTATATGCGTGTGTGTGTGTGTGTGTGTGTGTGTGTGTGTGTGTGTGTGTGTTTGTACTTGGGCATGTGGGAAGTTGGTATTAGGAACTGTAACATTCTCTGCATCCTGAGAGTATACCTTTCTGTGGTTTTGGGGTCCTTAAAGGCTCAATGGTGAAGCTAAACTGAAATTTTGGTATCTAAGGAAGAATGTCCTAATTTCGCATTTCCATTTAGTAATTGTAGTACTGTATGCCGTATTGCCAACCATCAAATTCTTTTATTTATTCATTTGTCTATTTATTTATTTACTTATTTATGAGAGAGAAAGAGGCAAATAGAGAGAAAAGGAATGGGTGCACCAGGGCCTCCAGCTACTGCAAACAAACTCCCAATGCATGCACCACCTTGTGCATCAGCCTTATGTGGGTCCTGGGAAATCAAACCGGGGTCCTTAGTCTTTGCAGGTTTTAATTGCTAAGCCATCTCCCAACCATTCAAATTCTTTTATAATGAGGTTCACTGTAAATTAAAAAGTGAAACATCTCAAACCTAGAATCTAATTGTCAGTTTGTTATGAGATCGAGTATGTCTATCCACATAGAAACGTGGATGAGAAAATTTTCCATAAAGGTATAATAATAACAATTTTGGCTTTAGGATCAAATAATGTCCATTGCAACTAGTCAGCTTTGTTGAAATCAAAATTTAATTTAAAAATATAACTGTGTTCCAATAAAACTTTATTTATAGAAACAGATAGTTATCTAATGAATACAAAAGTTGCAAATTTGAGCCAGGTATGGTGGCGCAAATGCACTTGAGAGGGAGGTAGAAGCAGGATGATAAAGAGTTCAAGGTCATTCTCAGCTACATGGTAAGTTCAAGGACAGCATGGGTTACATGAGACTATCTCAGAACACAAAATATTGCAAACTTGGAAAGTAAAACTTTAATGTTCTAACCAACCTTTTGATCTTTTCATTGACTTCCCTAGTTCCTGTCTAAATTTTTTCTTTATTTTTTTATCAGTTGCTATGGAATGATAGTTTCTTCTCAGAAAACTCAATTTAACTCTCTTTATCATCTGACAATAAATAGAGCTGCAAATATGAAAAAAAAAAAAAAACAAAACAGAGTGGGTCAGACTTGGCCAACCCTGGAAAGAAAATCAAGAAGGCCTTTGACTTTTTGTATTTCTTCAAAAACTATTCTATAAAGTAATATGGAAACTCCTCAAAAGGTTAACTGTAGAATTACCAACAAACTCAGTTATTCCCTTACTGGGCATTTATTCTAAAAGCTCCACACCTCAGTTCAGAGAGATTTGTTTAACCATTTTTATAACTGCTCAATTCAAAATAGCTAAGAGCTGGAATCAACCCAGATGTCCATCATTAGACAAATAGATAACTAAGATGTTGTATATCTATACAATGGAATTCTACACAGCAGTAATGAAAAATGACACAATGAAATTTGAAGAAAAATGGTTGAACCTGTTCCAGCCTGGTACAGATTATTGATTATTGATTATTCACCAAAGGTTAGTGGTAAGACCCTCCTACTGAAGACACCATATGCTGTTGGTACAGAACATGGTGTGACCTGGCTGGAATCTGGAAGAGAGTTAGTCACCAATTAGCTTGTCTATTACCTGGTACAGAACATGGAGTGACCTGGCTGAACAGATCATTCTCATCGAACTCGCCCAATCACAGAAAGAAAACCTTTGCATGATCTCACTCATCTGTGGCTCCTAACCTGAATCTACCCTAGATACTGACATACCTAATAAGCACATTAAGGACAATACAATAGGGAGGGTGGGGTGAGAAGAGAGGATAAGGGTGGGGGTGGAGACACAAAACTCAACCCAAATGGCAGCAATGGTACCACAAAATTCTACATTCTAAAAGACAGACTAAATGGTTGAACCTTCATCAGGTCCTTAGAGGGAACACCTGAATCGCAGGGCCTTGGAGAGGGTATGATAAAGACTGTCCTTAATCTTTTCCTGTTTCTTTCCCTCCCTCTCTCTCTCTCACTCTTTCTGTTCTCTTTCTTCTCTCTTTTATATTACCTATATTTTTATTCCTTTTTTTTTTCTCCTTGGCACTGGCCTATAACTCCCATTACCAGCATGTGGTTAACATCCACAAAGAGCTGTTGAACAGAGAGACCTACAATGCTTCCCAAAAGAAGACAGATTTCTGTCAAAATACTTGATTATTCACCAAAGGTTAGTGGTAAGACCCTCCTACTAAAGACACTATATGCTGTTGTTACAGAACAGGGAGTGACCTGGCTAGAATCTGGAAGAGAGTTAGTCACCAATTAGCTTGTCTATTACCAGATGGTGCTCCATGTGTGACTGGGGGAAAATGACCAACATTTGTCCAAGCAACTCGTGGTCTAAACAACTCAGCAACAAACAACCTGACATGATGCTCACATAAGTGCAATAGTGGCACACAGGCATGGTGGGTAAGCAACTGCTCTTTATTTGGCTAACTGATCTGCTCAGTAGAACAGAACCCATAGCTGGAACCGGGAAACAAATCAGAACCATATCCAAAAACTGAGCCCACTCTACATTATCAAGCTCCCACCAATCATGGGCTGCAAGAGAGCCTACACCTATTAAATTCTCTCTAAAATAACAATGGATATCCTATTTATCTGGTGTTACTTCACTCTCTATTGGAGAATTTTCTTCTCTTTTTCAGATGGACACAGATCCTGGGGTGAGAATCAGCCCTTAGCCCCTCAACAGGGCCCCAGCTGAAACCAAGATTGGGGAAATGAACAAGAGGGCTGCTTTCTTGATGAACCTGGTACCAGCACAAGGGTGAAGGAGACAGACACAGAGAACACGCAACTCCTACCAAACCAGATATACAGAGACACAGAGGCCCCATAAACCTCCTCACTGAAGTAGACCTAAAACAAACCCAACATGACTCAGGGAAATTTGTGGAAGAGGGGGTGGAAAGATTGTTAGAGCCACATGTTGGGTCATTATGCACAGAGACATTGCCTCTAGCTCATATCTGATGACCAACCCCACAATGCACAACATACATTCCCCAACAAGGAGGGTCCTGCAGAGTGGGGAGGACAGGGAGGAGGCTAATGATGGTACCAACATGAATGTATACACACTGTGTACATAACTAATATAAAAAAAACTATTCTAGAAAGGAAAACTCCCAATTTACAAAAACAGGAGCAGCTGAAGTGATAAATATGACTCCAGTTCTGTAATTTTGAAGCAGATCGGTGATTTGTTACCCACCTGGATTAAAATACACAAATTGAAAGTACAAGATGTGTGTGAAAGTTTACACAAATGCTAACTACGTACTACTCTTTCAGTGAATATACATGATTCCAGTAATAATATCAAGTTGGAGTCAGAGTGATTCAGTCCCCATACTACTTGGTTGTCACTATGGGAAGCAAGTCTAAAACCATTTGGATAACATCAACCCTCCTTTAGGTCACTGTATACCAAAGAGCTGATTTACTTCTAAATAGGGCCTAAGTGACAACAAAGAGAATAATTGGCTGGTGTGTCTATCTCTTCCTTAGAGAAGTATATGTTCTCACAAATGCAAGGATATAAAATATGGTTTTCAGAAGCAAGGATCATAAAATTATGTTTTCTTTTGGCTATATCTGTCATTCTAACTTTGAAAAGACAATTGTTCTCATACTGTTCTTAAAACCTGCTAAGGATGAAATAGTGACTGTGAACACTATACCTTTAAATCATAAGCAGTGCAGTGGTGTAACAGCAAGCAGTCCTTTGCATAGCTGAGTTTCTAAAATAAATCCTTAAAGTTGCTACTGCTTGAACCAGTCATCTGCCCTTTAGATCACTACTCTCCCACCTGGACTCCATATAAGAATTAACTGTATCTGTTTTTAACATAAAATTCCAGGATCTATTCCAAGACTACTGGATGAAATTAAATGTTAGCTTGACTTTCCCTTGCCTCCTGTCAGAACTCAGATGGGGTTGGAGAAAAAATATTAAATCTATTCTACACAGTAATGAAAAATAAACACTACTGCTTTTCAAAGAGAACCATAGCTGAGAGAATTTAAATTACTCATGGTCATATATTCCCAGCCCTATATACCTTCCCAACAGATTTGTCAACTTATGCTGTGCCCCCAGCATGTAATTAACCCGGAGAAATGGGGCTGTAATGTCCATATTCTAATTTAAGACTCGATATTGCCTACATTTCCCTTCAAAGGGTATTTACTGAAAAGTAGTACAAAACTAACAAACTGTAAAGCCCAAAAGCTACTCTATCAGTACAGATTTTACTTAACAATACAGTGCTTCCTATTTGACCTATGAACCCATTTTTTTCTGATTTTTATTCTTTTTTAAAAAATATTTTTATTTACAAGCAGAAAGAGAAAGAGAGAATGGACACACTAGGGCCTCTTAGCACTAAAAACTGCAGACACGTGCAAAATTGTGTATCTGCATTTATGTGGGTGATGGGGAATCAAACTGGGGTCATCAGGCTTTATAAACAAGCACCTTTAATCACTGTGCTATCTCCCCAGCCTCCTAAATTTTATTCTTGTTGTTGTTTTCATTTATTTATTTGAGAGTGACAGAGAGAGAAAGAGGCAGAGAGAGAGAAAGAATGGGCATGCCAGGGCCTCCAGCCACTGCCAATGAACTCCAGACGCATGCACCCACTTGTGTATCTGGCTAACGTGGGTCCTGGGGAATCGAGCCTCGAACTGGGGTCCTTAGGCCTCACAGGCAAGCGCTTAACCACTAAGTCATCTCTCCAGCCTCTATTTTTTATTCTTTACTGTCCAAAGAAGATTTTGAAAAAAATGACTTAGCCGGACTTGGTGGCTCACACCTTTAATCCCATCGCTCTGGAGGCAGAGGTAAGAAGATCACCATGAGTTCAAGGGGACCCTGAAACTACATAATGGTAAATTCCAGGTCATTCTGAGCTAGAGTGAGACCCTATCTTGAAAAACCAAGAAAAAAAATTTTTTTAAAAAGACTCCAGACTAGGGAAAAAACAAACAAACAAACAAACCTGTGCTTTGGAGAATGGCTCAAAAGGCAGTCAGTAGAAAAGACTGGGGTGAAGTTGAAGAGGAGAAGAAAGCAGGTGCCAGGTAAGAATAAAACACCATTTTCTGAGTTGTCTCTTCCTATGTCCATGCTTTGTCAATCAGCATGCCATCTCCACACCTGGTTCCTCACTAGCACTGGGAATACCTATCTTGGTTGCAATTTTATTTCAAAATTTCATGTTAGTAATTTTATTTCAAAATTTCATGTTAGTAGAAACCATAATGTCAAAATATAAGACAGGCTCAGCAAGTCTCCAGATCATTACAATGTGGGGAGGGTAAGTTTATACTTGTCCACGTAAGTGGGAAGTAAACATGTCACAACAGAGCAAACTGGATATTTTTATAAAAATCACATTTCTAGGAAATATTTTTGTACTAGGTATGCATTGTGACTACGAAAAAGAAGCTATAATTTTTAAAATGTCTTTTTCCTCTATATGATAAATGTTAGATTAAAATACCAAAACGTTTTATTTAAGGTATTCTATGCATATGTCTCTATAGTACAAAATACAAAATCAAATTTAAAAGGCAAAATCAATTCTCCAAACTTCCATTATTTTGAAATCTCTACCCTTTCTTGAGGTCTGTAGAGCTAATAATGCCAAGAAAGAGTTAGGAAGATGTTCTAAAGCTGTGGGAAGGGGAACTGAATCAGCACTTCTCCTGACACACGCTGGTGACACCACACAGTGATCCCCAGTCAGCGGCTCCATTGGCTGCTAGCCTCTATTGCTGTCAAGCTGTCTGTGCACTCCCATGCAGTTTGAGAGTTGTGAAGTTACTCTTCTTATTTTTGGCAAATTGACCCATAGACCTCAGGGGGAGAGGCAATGTCATCCATCTGTTTTGCAGCTGGAGAAATTTAAATTGGAATGGAAAGTGAAATGTATACATAATCCACATTGAAGCCACACGGACTTTAGAACAGTGTTGCAAGCATCAGGGCTGGGTCGCATGCCTTCAGGAGTACCGCTCTCATGGCAGAGTGCTCTGGATGATATAATTACCTTGCTCCAAAAGGGGATGGGGTGCTTGAGAGGCACTAAACATTTTACATCTTTCCAACACATATTCTGATGAAAAATTCTCAGATGACATCATTTGTGATTATTCTGGAATTCTACACTGGCCCCTTTGGGTAAAGCCAGCCCCTACAAAACTATGAGATTTTCAAACTTAGTTGTCAATAATATTCCAGAGCTTTATATTCACTTTTATTTTTCGCTTGCATCCAGGGTCCTAGTGATTTTTTATTTCTGTCCCACTCCTATAGGGCAAGGACCAATAAGTGGCAGTCACAAAAGTCTATTTTATGGATACTTTAAGACCATGCAAACAGATCTTCTTGTGTTCTGTTCCAAGAGGGATGTACTAGCTAAGTAGTGTGGTTCAAGTGGGAAGTGTGACTAAGGCTAACTGTCCCCCTACCTTCTCAGAAACAGTTTTCTAACTTTTACCAGAACAAGCCAGCAAGGGGACAGATACCTCACTGAAAAAGAAAGAGTATAGTTGTGACAAGTATGTTACAAAAAGTATTTAGGCACCAGGATCTTACTACTCTTTCCCAAGGAAGCTAAGACGGAGAATAACACATAATTCAAACTACTTCTTCCTAGTGAAAAAAGAGGAAAATACCCATGGATTCTACCTCCACAAGTTCAACTAACCAAGGATTAACAAAACATTTTAATTACATTCATGAAACTCTTTCATCCAGATATAACAAGGGTACTGCAGTCATGAACTCACTGCAGCTGTGGCTACCTGCTTGCCCTGCACATGATGGGGCTGTTCAACATTCTCTTATAGATAGGGAAGGGGACATTCCTCTGTCTGATGGGCTAATGAAAGTCAATAGTTTCTGCGAGAGTGGGAGTCATTGTATGGCACTGATCTTCTTGTTCCTAGGACAAAACACGCAACCAGAAGCAGCTTATGGGAGGAAAGGGTTTATTTCAGGCTTACAGTTTCAATGGCAAGGTTCATCATGGTAGGAAAAGCCTGGAATGAGCAGGAGCTGTCACATATCTGGGTGGCAGTAGTAAAAGCAGAGGGCTTGGAGCTGGGATAATCAACTTCAAGGTCTGTCTGTCAGTGACACCTCTGTCATCAAGGCTACACCTTACACATGGCTGCCAGCTAGGGATCAAGTATGGTGTTTAATCACAAACACATGAGTCTATGAGGCATATTTTGTATTCCCAGCTACCACAACTGTCTTCTGTGGTATAGCCACTGGTAAGAGATGAGGAGAATAAATAAATAGAGTGTGGGGGTTAGTATTTTGGAGAATATCCATAGGTCATTTGCAAAGACCACACAATTTTATGATAAGGGATTTAAGCATCCATGGATTTTGGTATCTGCAGGAGCTCCTGTGTGGGTACTGAGGGATGGTTCCATAAAGAGGAACATCTGGTTACTTATTTTGAATGAGTGTTCTGCATCATTATAGCTCCCATAATGACAGCTCAGTACAGGATAATGAGCTTCGTGAGAGACAAGTCTGAGGAAACAAAGAGGAAAGGTACAGAAAGTGAGAGGGGGACACAAGGCCCCCCATCTTCTGTCCCTCACATTGTAATGGGTCAGTTCAGCTCTACAACCCTCAGGTTCACCTAAGCATAATTTACATTTCTCAGTCTTAGAGTGGCCATGAATTTAGAGTACAACATGAGGCTAGCTCTATAGTTAGTACTGCATGAGGCTAGCTCTATAGTTAGTGGCTCAAGAAAGGTTAGCTGTTACTCTTTGTACCCTTTCCACCCTCATCATCTACTCAATTATCTCTTCAAATAACTTGTTTAAAAATTTGTCTCTTTTTTTTCTCTTCAAATGATGGAAATGAAAGTACTTGATGAGTAATAGCATATATAATAAATATTCTTACTTCTTTCATATTTACAACCATCTGTGAATCTCATTTAAGCTGGCTTCTCCAAACAATTTCCAGCCCATTCTACTTGCAGTCAAATGAAGTGGCAATTTTCATAAAATATGGAGCAGTTTGGTGCCGGGAAGAATATGTATTCAGACTCATACACATAAACATTTTTAATGGAACATTTAAACATGAACTATGCAAGCCCAAATGCTACAAAAGATAAACAAAATAATTTCAGGAATAAAAAGACCTAACTATACAAAAATTGAGCAGAAAGTAAGAAAACAAAGAAGCTAAGCTGTTTATAAAATGAGAAATTTGATCATGGATAAATTTGTTTCTGTGAAACTGCTTTACAGGAAGAAAATTAATAGTATATTCTAGAAATTGTTTACTTATTGTCAATGGAGTTTGGTAGTTACTTATACTTTTAGTATCCACTGCAAATTTACTGTGCATTACAAAGATTACCCTAAAAACCAACAGCACAATAAAAAGTTGTGTCATCTCTGTTCATGGCAGAACAAACTCTCAGATATATTTTCTTGCAAATGTGTAGAGTCAGCATACAATCTTTATGAAACTATGTACATATATGTGTGTGTGTATATATATATTCCTTTCTGTCAATGCCCTCATTACAATAATAAATACAAGATTTACACAGCATACCATCAAAAATTTAAAATCCTAAGATACTTGTGCATGTATTTCATATAGATAAAACTTTCAAAGGAGCTCTTTGTTAAAGGTATGCCCAAGAATGGGCCATTAGCTGTACCAAAAATACATATGAATCTGTAGAGTTTTCTTTGCCATAAAATATTTCAAAAGAAGTATCAAGGGGGCCAGGGAGATGGCTCAGTGGGTAAAAGCTCTTGCTATGAAAGCATGGGTATCTGATTTTGAACCTCAGCACCCATGCACAAAGCCTGATAAGGTGACAATCCTCGTGACTCCAGAGCTTAAGGGATGGACACCAGAGAGTTGTTGAGGCTCCCTGGTGAATCAATCTAACTGAAAAAACTAGAAGTTCCAAGCATTATGAGGGACTCTGTCTAGGGAAAGTAAGACAGAAGACTAGGAGAGGAAACATTCAATGTTTTCTCCTGGTTTCCACACACATGTATGGGATCTGCACACATGCAAACATACGCCACACACACACACACACACACACACACACACACACACACACACACACACCATACACATACTACAAACATACCCTAGATGAGCAAGACACTTATGGTGAAACAGCTACACTAAACCGTCATAGTTTAGAAAGGAACTTGATATGCATACTCCATGAGACTCAAAATCAGACTGAAAGACAGATCTAGTCAGCTGTGTAGTATTCTTACCTTGTGCCAGCAGCCCCAGCTGCAGGCCAGCACCCAGCTTTTCTTCAACGATGGCAACCGTGTAGCCATGCTGAGCAAGAGCCCGCTGGTAGAGCTGAAGATCTCTTATGTTATAGGAAAGAGGCTTGTAGAGTATGGCCCTTCTGCTGTGATGGCCAAAGTGTTTCTCAATTGATTCTTCAATCTAAGCAAAGAAAGAAGGCATAAAAACATCCAAGATGAGAAATGAGTACATTTCCATGGAAGGACATCATCATCAATGACATTCAAAAAGTTATTCTTTCAATTTTCTTCTAGAAATGAAAGACAGCAAGCATTACTGTCCTCATTGACACCTGTGGTCAAAGACAACCTCGCTTGCAAGAAGCAAACTGAATGTAGGCTAAAGTCTCATCACTGTCTCACGCCACTAAAACACAGCGTTTCTTGGAGCAGAAGTAGTACTGCTGCATCGAAGGCCAGAGCTCAATGTCAGGCCAGCTGGAAACAGGAATTAATAGCAAAGACATCATCAAAGGAGTTCCAGCCACACCACCTTTTAACCGCAGGTGGGTAAATGCAGCACAGACAGCTGGCTCAGAGAAGAAGGCTTGTGCTAGAAACAGTCAAGAAGGAGGGGAGCTGAAAGGCAGCCTGGGTGTTTTCCTGGAGAGAGATTATGCTGCTTTTTTTCCCCAGGATAGAACAAAACCTGAATGCATCCCAGTGAGCCAGGATGGGGCTTCATGTGGGACAAGATAAGAGGTACTGAAATTTCCCAAATCTAGGTTTTTCCCACCCTGTCTTATCTGCCTGCCCATATAAATATCCCTGTTTCTCATAACAGTTCTGAAAAAAATCCATTCCACGTATGGACAAGTAGAAATAAATCTGAAATTTAATTTCATTATAAGCCTTATTGGCAGATTTCTGAAAAGTGACGATTAAGCCTTGATAAAGTGAAAATGGTTCATTACTAAAAGGCATGAGGAGGATGAACGAAGTGCTGACAGGGAACATGAGAGGCAAAGGAGAGAGTGGAGGAAAAAGAGGGTAATTCACCAAAAGCAAATCACTTCTAATGGCAGCTGTCGATCAACATGTCACTTATGGGTCTGAAGTGCAACATGGACTCTGATTTTCAGTACTGAAATATCTTCACTATTCCCATTGCTACTGACAAGACCATTTCCACTTTTTTATTGAGCAATGAGCTCTGTCAGAAGTAGACCACATCTTCTGTCTATATATAACACAATAATTTCCATTCCCAGTTCCCATTCTGCTTCTTCTACATCACTCAACTTTCAGCCATCACTTCTCGACCCATCAATCGAACTCCAAGCCATCCCAAAATATTCAGACATTTTCTCTGTTGGAAATTTTTACTTGAGACACATGTTTCCATTAGCATTGGTAGGCTTTTACAACTCTCCCCCACGTTGGCTTCTTAAAAGCCAGACCTGCCTCATGGGTTTACCTTTAATGTCTATCCCAGTGCAATGTATATTAAGTGTATATGACATATGTTTAATAAATGAAGGAACTTAATAAATTAGTTAGCTATAGCACTATATCAAAAAAAAATTGAATATATACATAGAAGCAAGAAACAGAGTTAGCTAGTCATGATGGCACACACCTGTAAGCCCAGCACTCAAGAAACTGAGGCAGGAGGATCATTCCTTGGACAGCAGCCTGGACTATACAGTGAGAGCTTGTCCAAAAAGAAGATAGGGGGAGAGAGAGGAAGAAGAGGAAGTGGAATGAGCAGGAGGAGCCAAAGGGGTATTCAGGGGGAGGAGAGTAAGAAGGGAAGTAGAAGGAGATGGAGAAAGGAAGGGAGAAGAGGGCAAAAAGGGTGGAGGAAGAGAAAAGGGAGGAGGAAGGCAGGAGAGGAAACAGGTTGAACTGCATACTATTGCCTTCTGCCCGTATAGCCCAAGCCTAGTGCTGTGCATGAGAACACCAACTCTGGAGCCTGGCTGCAGCGTTCCGCAACCATCCCCCATAGCACCGTGTGTGTGTTCTTTAACAATATTGTCCTCTGGGAGTACTATGAGTATTAGTGATGTGAGGCTTGGAAAGTGCTTTGAACCATGCCTACCACGTAGGGAAAACTGTGTGTTTTAAATATAATAATATATCTTAAAGTGCAATGAGTCAGGAAAACTTTCTGAGTTTGAGGTCTGTGCAGCACAAGCGTGTGTGATGAGTGTAACTGAAATCCATAAACACTAGCTAATCACCTTTTGCATGTGGTGCTTTGAGAAAACATGCTTGCTTTTCTATTTGTCCTTGTTAAAGAGTATTGTATTTTACTGTTGTGCAAACTACTTAATTCAAGAATTTACCTGCAAATTGGGAGCTGTGGTTCCAGTCAATGAAACTATTGGCTAAACTTATTTATGAGTATACAGAACTGAACAGAGGCTCAAACTTGGAGGTGGGATTATAGTTAGAGGGAACCAGGAGCCCTCACCCAGACCAAAGTAAACAAACAGGCATCTAGGTGAAGGGAAGACAGATGCTTCCAAATATATCAGTGCCACTCAAGCGGCTGCCCAGGACCCAGAATTGCCTCCTCACGTTATTTTCTTTTATAACCACATGACGCTCCTCTGTTACAGCTAGTTCAAGAAGAGCAGAGCCACACATGAATGGTGTGTTTCTGACCTCTTTAGTTATTTGAATTTTGAAAGCTACCACCCCTCCTTTTCCCTCAAGCAGGATCAGTTTAAGCAAGAGTGATATTACTTTTACTAGGTTATCATAAGTTGTGCATATTTTAAATAATGTGTAATTTCTGGCTGTGTTTTCTAATACCCTTGACAATTTTGACTAAAATGTAAACTCACATCTCAGAGAATAAACAGGAAATGAGCTTGTTAGAAAAATTATGCTGTATTATCCTGTAATACAAACTGCTCTTGTCCTTGTAATATTTATAACACACTGTATCAGCAGAATGGCCCAATACCAAAGGGCAAGAACAATTTTAGCTGGTCCAATGACAGGTGCACACACAGCGTAAGTGAAAGAAAAACTATGTGAACAATTATGTCGACCACACCAGCAAATACAGGATCACCAAATGTGAATGGCAGCACTGTGGGAACTAAGACCTGATTACTCTTGCAATTTCAAACATAGTTTTAGTGAAAGAATACTAGAATTATTTAGTGAGAGAATACTCGAGAATTTCACTACTGGCCTCCACTGCAACTTAACTTGAGACCTACAACCCTGCTGACCAGATTTCAGAAGAGTTCCTACATGTTCATGCTGTGAACTCCTGACTCTCTCATTTCTCTTTCTTATTGAGAGATTTTCAAAGTTCTTCCTCAGAAATCACTTGGCTAGACTACATGAAGATCTTTTATAGCTGGACACACTATGTTTACTGAAGACACTTCAAAATCTGAAATCTTTATATGATCATAGAGAAAGCAAAGATAAAATGTTGTAGTCAAATACTGAGAGTGCTTGATGGAGCAGTGTAGAATGAAGTGACAAAAATATTGGTCATCAAAAATCTGGATGGGTATTCTGGCCCTGCCACTTGCTTACTTTACAAACCGAGACACATTTTTTAATCTATTTAAATTAAGTTTTTCATTTGTATAGTTGAAGGAACAAATCCTACCTCATGTGCAGAAGTTAATATTTTTATTGCACTAAAAGATGCTCTTCGTAGCCGGGTGTGGTGATACACGCCTTTAATCCCAGCACTCGGTAGGCAGAGGTAGGCAGAGGTAGGAGGATTGCCATGAGCTCAAGGCCACCCTGAATCTCCATAGTGAATTCTGGGTCAGCCTTACATTATAGCTCTCCCTCTATATTAGGAATCCATATAACTTGGCCTCTGATACAAATAGCATTTTTACAAATAACTGTAAATAAACTGGGTCCATATGTCTGCTGTATGTTTTCCTTTATGAGTTCATCATCTTTTAATAGATGTATTTTATTTATTTGTTATGCTCATAGTCTGACTCTCTGCATTTGAATGCAAACATGCTTTGTGTGGTATGTTCATTTTTTTCTCCCAAGAATAGTAATTGGCATAAAAGTAGCAAATAGTAAGCACTTTTGAATGAATGAGTGAATGCAAACATTCTTCATTTCAATATAGGAGAATCTATTGACATTGCTTTGAACTGATAGGAATGAAAAGTGCTAAAATTAATATTCAAGAAACATGTTTCTACAGAATTTTGAACAAGCTCAATAACAAAAAAATAGGTTAGTGTTTAAATAGCATAGTACAATTACAACAAAAATGATTAAAGAAAGGGCTAGAGAGATGGCTTAGTAGTTAAGGCATCTGCCTGTAAAGCCAAAGGATCCGGTTCGATTCTCTAGGTCCCACATAAGCCAGATACACAAGGGGGCTCATGCATCTGAAGTTCGTTTGCGGTGGCTGGATGCCCTGGCACACCAATTCTCTCTCTCAAATAAAAATAAATAAATAAATAAAAACGTAATATTCACAAAAAGATTAAAGAAAAATGAAGATACAGTTTTATATTTCTGTTACCTCCACTGTTTAAAAGTGTTCACCAAGACTTACAGAAAAAAGTAAATACAACTCTTTAAAATATTTTAGGATTGAAAAATAAAACTTGCTTTTTCCACATGACAAAAAGATTTATGTGGATTTATTGAAGTAGTCATTTATTTATGACATCTTTTGATGCTCAAATACAAATCCCACCTTAGGCTTTGGATGAATGTAACTAAAAGTTAAATTGCCTTTCTGGCCCAGACTTTTGCCATTTAAAAAATATTACAGAGTTCTCTCATAGTGAATTATATTTTAATTTTTCCGCTGTAAGTATAAAATTCAGATTTTTTCCCCACCTTGGTGAAATATACATTTATTTTAGTGAGTGGAAGAAATAAGATGGAAGAAATTTTCCAGAATGCCTGCCATGTGATTTTTATTTACAAATCACCTTGCTGGATAAGGCGACTCACATCTGTGATCCCAGTACTCAGGGGGCTGAGATCTGAGGATCAGCATGAGTTCGAGGTCATCCTTGGCTACAGAGTAAGTTCCATGTCAACTTGGCCTAGAGTAAGGCACTACCTCGAAAAACATTATCTTATAATTGCAAGATAGTAGGGCCCAATAGGAGCAAACTCCTGAACAGACAAGCAAGAGTTCAAAGAGGCCCCACCCAAACAAAATGTGAGGAAATTTCATCTCCTTCTTACAGCTAACTCGGGTGTATCTCAGGGCCTTTGTGGAATAGCCACATGTTTGTCAGAAGTAAGGCCTGTCTGACTGCACTTTGGGCTATCTCAACCCTCAGCACCTAGTGGTGAGCATGCCTGCTCATCTGTGATTCTATGTAGGTTCTTAACACATGATAGATAAACAATCAGAGGTAGCTCAGTAGAGAAAGTTTTTGCTCCCCAAGCAAGAAGACCTGAGTTACATCCATAGTACCCGTACCTATAACAACAATGCTGGGAAGGGGAGACAAGAGTTTCCCTGGAGCTCACTGGCCAGCCAGTCTATCTTAATCAGTAAGTTTGAGGCTGATGACAGACCCTATCTCAAAAAGGAATGGATAGTGTTTCCAAAGATAACACTTGAGGTTGTCCCCTGGTCTTCAGACACATATACATGCACACAAAAACCCTCACATGCACACATACACATAGGTAGACACATGTATGCCACACACATACATATACACATGTCCATATACATATAGACAGACACATGCACACCATATACACACAAATAGAGGGAGGTTTCAGTGATAGCCTTTCATCAGCCTAACAAAATAACTAGGAGAAATGATATCAAAGAAGGAAAGGTTTGTTTGGGCTCATGGTTTCAATTCAAAGTCATCAGGTTCCATTGCTTTTAAGACTCTGGTGAGCCAGACAGAGCACAGTGGCTTGCTTCAAGAAGGCAAGGAAACCAGAAAGGTTTCTGCCCTCACATCATGGGAAACAGATATAAGCACTAAGTTTTTTTTTTTTTTTTTTTTTTAAGCATGGGAAAACAGTAGAAGATTATGGTGCTATGGAAATACTGGACTGGAATACCTCAGCTGCCTGTTTTGCACTGGCACTGATGTAACAGCATGCTGCTAAAGAAGTGCCCAGGGAGAGAAGAATCCACCTTATTTCAGCCACAGACTGCCTTATTCTGTGCTTCCTGGCTACTTTGTGGTCTCCTCTTCCTCTCTCTCTCTCCCTCTCCCTCTCTCTCTCTCTCTTCCTATCTCTCTCTCCAGGGATCTTTCTCCTCATTAATTTCATCTATTTTTCATTTATTTACCTATTCTTTTTGTGTGTTTTGGAGCACTTCCTCAGTGACAGGTGTGGTGCCATGCTCTAGGGGATACAACATGAAGGATTCTAGCAAAGGAGCAAAGATGTAGCCCTCAAAGTGCTCACTGTTCAAAAAGAAGAGTGATGAGACATTGATAAAATCATGCCATGAGACTGCCAATAGAGATAAAAATTCTGGTCCCCTAAAGAATGATTTAACTGTTGGCCAGAGAGGCCCGTGATGCCCTCCCAAAATTATAGGTTATTGCCAAAGCCCTCATTTGTGCACTAGAACTAGATGGTAAGATCTTATTGAAGACTTCACATGCTTGGGGCTTCAGGTCACTGAGAAATCATACTAGAATTGAGCTAGAAGTTCTCTCCGTGTCGACTAGCAGTCAGGATGCTAGAAAGAGCTATGTAGGCTGTTGGGGGAGAAGTCATCAATGGTCTTAACCAGCAGTGGACCCTGAAAGTTTTATGACTGGCCAACTGGTACAATGGTGGCATGTTGGCTATGGAGGAAACCGACTGCTATCTGATTGGAGCTGAGGCCCCCTCCACCAGAAGGAACCCCTGCTTGGTACTCAAAGTCTAATTAAAGGCCTGTAGCTAGAAAGGTCATAAGTCCTAGGGGGGTAAACTATGACTGTTATCTGGCTAAATGAATATATCATGCCCACCAAACTGCCCTCGAAACACTTATGTTTATTCCCATATATTAGTGCTACTCCCACTTCTCATTACAGAAACTTCTTTGTTTCAGATGGCAGTGACACTGAGGGACTCAAAATTCACCAAACGTCTAAGAAGTGGCAGGGGAGAGTGTTCAGTACTGAGTAAGACATCTCTATCACACCCTCCAAGGCTCCAGGACCATTGTGAAAGAGGTTGCAGAAAAAAATGTAAGAACCGCTGGGCATGGTGGCGCTCACCTTTAATCCTAGCACTCAGGAGGCAGAGGTAGGAGGATCACCGTGAGTTCTAGGCCACCCTGAGACTACATAGAGAATTCCAGGTGAGCCTGAGCTATAGTAAGACCCTACCTCAAAAAACCACAAACAGGGCTGGAGAGATGGCTTAGCGGTTAAGCGCTTGCCTGTGAAGCCTGAGGATCCCGGTTCCAGGCTCGGTTCCCCAGGTCCCACGTTAGCCAGATGCACAAGGGGGCGCATGTGTCTGGAGTTCGTTTGCAGTGGCTAGAAGCCCTGGCGTGCCCACTCTCCTTTCTCTCTCTCTGCCTCTTTCTCTCTCTGCCTGTTGCTCTCAAATATATAAATAAAAATAAACAAAAAACCCACAAACAAACAAACAAACAAATAAAAAAATAAATAAGAATGTAAAAACCAAAGGAAGGAGAAAATTTCTTACAATACTCTCTTCCAGACACAAGGTATCCTTGATATTTATGACCCCACAGTGGCTTTAGAAAGAAGATGGGATTCAGTGGAAGGGGCATTTGGGAGAGGGAAAGTCAGGGTAGTGGGAGGGAATTGTAATCATGGTATTTATATTTATGGACATTGTCCAAAAAAAAGTTTAAAAATCAAAGAGTAGCTTAGGAATGACCTCTTAGGATGGGATGGTGTTGATGCTTGTCTATATTGTGAGTGTTACATATGAAGGAAGATGAAGAAAGACAGATAATTATTCAAAGCAGAAAATAAATGAAAAAGAAGCTAAATCAAAAGGTCCTTGAAGGTCAACACTATGGACACCTTCTATTGTGAGCAGCAAATACAGTCAGGAAGTCAATAAGAAATAACTGAAAATGATGATTTAATAAAAGAGTAATGTACTATCACTTAGGGACTTACTGAGTAGCCAATAGGAGACCTAGACCTAGCACATGGTCAGAACTGTGAGAGCCGATATGTTCATGCATATGTTCTGCATAAGCAATCCAACTTTGAAGGACTGTGAGTCCTTCTAGTAACAGACATAGCCATCAAGAGAGAAGAGGGCTGGAGGGATGGCTTAGCGGTTAAAGGCATTTGCCTGTAAAGCCAAAGGACCCAGGTTCAATTCCCTAGGACCCACGTTAGCCTGATGCACAAGGGGGGCAAGCATCTGGAGTTCGTTTACAGTGGCTGGAAGCCCTGGCGCACCCATTTTCTCCCTCTCCCTCTCTCTCTCTCTCTCGCCTTCTTATCTCTGATAAATAAATAAATATTAAGAAGAGAGAGAGAGAGAGAGAGAGGGAAGGAGAGATACCAAACTTAGTATAGATGGAGGAAGAGTACTTTTTTCTCGTTTTACTGTGTTTTCTGCATGGGTGGTGTTGTGGTTTGAATATAAAATATCCTCCATAGGCTCATGAGTTCAACACTCCTTGGTCTTTGAAGGCAGGGGAAGAAGCCTAAATGACTGAAACAGAAGAAGAAAGACAGAGGCCTGTGCTCAGGAGACCTGTAACAATGCTAGGAAAGCCTGGGAAGAGACAACTTCGACAGCCTGAGTGTACAGCTTTCCTTGATAGAGAAAGGCAAGAGAAGGTCAAATCACATTCTGGAAAAGATTAGGTGAAGGAATTTGCAATGAAGAAATTAAATAGCAATGGTGTGTCTGGCCTTAGAACATGGAAGAAGGGAGAGTATAAGAGAGGAAACAGGGAATAGCAGGCAGATCCGGACTTGAGCATCCAAGTTACAAAACATTTGGTTAATTAATTTATTCATTTGGGGAGAGTGAGTGCAGGCATGCACAAGCACAGTGCAGGCATATGGGTGTTAGAGGATGGCATCAAGTGTCAGTCTTTGCTTTCCACTTTATTTGAGACAAAATCTCCTATCGTTTACTACTAGGCAGAACAGGCTAGTTAGCCCAAGAGCCTCTAGGGATTCTTCTGTCACTGCCTCCTATCTCATCATAGGATTCTTGGGATGGGGGATATATGTTTCCGTGACCAGTTTTATGTGGGCACTGGAGAGCAAGCTCAAGGCCTCACTCTTGCACAGCAAGCATTTTACACAGTGCACCTTAGCCCCAGCCCGCCCTCCAAAGTATTTACTGATAAGTGATGCAAGTTATCTCTATCCGCAGGGAAAAAACGAACAACTAACACAGAGAGGGCTGATGCCTGCATGCTAGGAAAAACTTCCCATCATATCTATAAGACATTAAGCATAATGTGTGCAGGGTATGCATTCAAAACTTTGGAACCATGTGGTGCCTTTCTGCAGGTAGCCCACAATGCAGAGGTGCTGTGAATGAAGAAAAAGTGAGGTGGAGACTGGGGAACATTGCGATCAATACACAAAGGAAAGAGCAGACAATTGAACAGCTTCTGAGCTGTGCTGTCTCCAGCGAGTGCACAGTCATGCTGGGCAGATCTTCACCATTCATCCTGCTGCGGGCTAACCCTCACACATAGCATGGATCTTTCCAGCTAAGAGAGAAAACAAAACCAAGACCAGCTACCTCCCTAAGCATCCTTCTCTGAGTGTCCCCAGCTGGCCAGCCAGAGTCCTACTGAGGCTATTGGCACCACATCTGTACGTCCATTGAACTTCCCCATGCTCTCAGCTGATGTGGGGAGCCCTCTCACTCCCTCTTCTACATCTTCCATCCCCCCTTCTCTCTTTTGCTAGCTGTTTTAAAAGTAATATAAAGCTCAGTTTCAGCCTCCTTAGGATGCTTTTCCTCTGGCTAATCCAAGACTCCTTGCTTTGAGATGCCACCCACGATGCACAGCTGTGGGCCGTCCGTTTAGTGCTGACTGTAACGTCACCGCCATAGCACAGTTCCAGCTGATGATGAAACACAGCAATAACTAGGAGATGAGGGTCACACGGCTTGCTTCCTTCAAGATGTCATTAGGAATAAGCTGAGTCTTGAAATGTGATCAGGAGAGAATGCTTGGCTTATTTATTTAAGGTGGATTTCAGAGCAAATGAAAACTATTTCCTTCTGCAGTGTTCTACCTTAGTTTCCCTTCTCTGTGCTCCACCCCTCAGACACTCTCATAAAGTTTAAAGGGAGGATGAAATACTTTGCCTTGCAGCACCAAGCCCTGGCCGCACCAGCTAATGTGAGAATAAATAACTGCTGGCTCCAAAGCACCCTTCTTGTCCTGAGTGTCCCGTGTCAGCACTCCTTGCAGGACATCCTCCTTAATGAAGAAAACCCAGAACTGACAAGCCACCCTTATGTAGTAGCAAGAAGAAGACAAGGAGCAACCTTGTTCTTTTGAAACATGTTAAAACAATAGCAAATCTCTGTCCCCTGGTGCCTCAACAAAGAGTTAATTCAGTAACTGGGTCTGAAAATAGCAAGTCCAAGTCCGTACAAAGGGAGCGGAACAGAAAGAAAAGAGCATTGGGGCCATTCCCACAACAATGTCAGTACCTAAGCACCATGCGGCGGCCAAACATTTTCACCAATGCCAGATGCTCTGAGCCTGAGTCCTAGGCTTTTCCAGAAACTCCCCAAGGCCCAGTGAGTTTGAAGTCTTTCTCTGTCACCAGTCCTCTTTCATTACCCAGTCACTCTGAGAGATTCCCTTACAGGTGGAAAGGTACTCTTTCCTCATCAGCCCAATGAGCGCCATCACTTCCCACCTTTCCGGTCACTGCAAGGAAGAAAGGAAGCTCAAGGAGTTTATATGAAAGCCTCCAAAAATGTGTATGACCTTACAAACTATTATTTAAATAATATTACTAAATACATTTTTCCTAAAAAGGTCGTCAGATAGTAGTGACTCTTGAAATAGTCAAATATTTTCAATAATGCCTTTAGAAAGTGTTAAAAGGATTTTTTATTATTTATTCAATTTTGTATGTGTTTGTGAGTGTGCACACATGTGCACAGATGCACGTGTGCCATGCCATGCACATGGAGGTCAGAGAACACATTTTGCAGGTTGGTCCTTGCTTTCCGCCACCTCTTTTGAGGCAGGACTCACTGTTCAGCTTACAGACTTCTGAGAAATTCACCTGTCTCTGCCTTCTTTCTCCCAGTAGGCACAATGCCACAGCTTCCAACTTTTGCTTGGGGGCTGGGGATCTGAACCCAGGCACTTACAAGTTGCACAACAAGTGCTTTATCCACTGATCCATCTTCCCAGCACCCCTCAAAGAAGTTTTACTTTATTTATTTACTTGAGAGAGAGAGGCAGAGGGAGAATGGGTATGCCAGGGCCTCTAGTCACTGCAAGTGAGCTCCAAGCACATGCAACACCTTGTGCATCTGGCTCACATGGGTACTAGGGAATAGATCTGGGTCCTTAAGCTTTGGAAGCAAATGCCTTAACCACTAAGCCATCTCTCCAGCCCCTCAAAAAAGGCTTAATTGTATGATTGTGTAGAGGTTCTGTCAGACTACAAGTAGAAAGAGAAAGGTTCCTGTTTGCATTGATTATTTCTGCAGGGTCTTAGCATTCCTATGCTATGGTTCTGCTCTCATAGTCAAAAACCCTTGCTAGAATAAGCACACTACTAGGGGAAAGAAGATATGGCCATTAGGGCCATACATGCCTAATTAACATGATTCTTAACTTTAAAGACTAAAGTAGTAATTCATTAATTGCACAACTAAGTGTGATTTAATTTTAAAATTTGTCAAAATGTTCTATAAAGTTATTCACACATCAGAATATAAAAAGCCATTTTCAGAAATAATAGTCCTTATTTAAGGCTTGGAAGATATGGTCCCCTACATTTTCCAATCTCAGGACCTTCCCATGGTGTTTACCTACTCAGGTCTCAAAGACACCAATTTCAGAGTCCATGGCAACATTCTTTGTCCTTTCTCCACACTCCCAGCTACAAAGCTCTCTCCCCATCCTGCTTATATACCCAACGTGCTCTCGTGGCCGCTGCCATCTCTGTGTGCCAGCTCTGCAGTGGGTCATCATGAGAGAATGTGTGGCAGTCAGCCTGGAATCTCTTTCTGGGTTCAGAGCAGGCATGTTCTCCTCTGGGCAAAGTCCAACCTCAGGAAGCACCTGCCGGATGTGAGGGGAGAATTTGGGCACTGATTTGGGGACAGAATCTTTGTCCCTGTCTATCCAGTCCCTTCATTCATACCCTCAGAAAGGGGAATATGGGTTCCTAAATCCATATCAAGAGTTTATTATTGTCAAGCCCATGCAGATCACATCTCTAGCATTCCTAGTACTCCCCCACTTGACAATTCACAACCAATGATTGGGATTCTCCTTACAAATCCAGTTCATCTGCCCTGAGCTGCACAGGTGGTTGAAGATGAGTAGCCAACACCTCCATGCAGGTGGCCTCCTCTCCAGGGCACCTGGGGTCAGCTTCAGTTCTTGCTGCATGTGCCAGACTATACAACAGAGGTCTACACCTGGCCAACCTACAGAAATCCTTATCTCACCCACGTGGGAACCAAAGTGGCAAGACTGGTAGAAAGTGTGATAAATATTCAAGCATTTCACTTCTACTGTTTTTATAGAAGTCATTTGAGTTTCCTTGAGCAATGGTATATGCCTGGCCACTTGTTCTGTTAACTGGCTTCTGAACACCCACAAAGAAGTGCACTCTCGACCTCCTGATCTTAGCTTACGGCTTGGGGCCATTGCGAATATACAACTTTGGCTCTCCTTAGAGATGACCCTGGAAAAACACTTTTCCCAGCCTAACTGAGACCCAAGAACCCTTTCCTGCTTCCTTTCTGGAAGCCACACCCTGCCTCGCCTGTTCCTGCTCCTACTGCCAAATACCTTCACCTCTCTCTCTCTCCCTTTCTCTTCTCTCTTACACACACACACACACACACACACACACACACACACACACACACACTCCTTTCAAGATAGTCCTACAACTCCAAAAGTACAACTCATTCTGGAACGCTTACCTACTAGGTGGTTACATTTGTTTTTAGAATCAAAAATTGGAAGGAAAAGACATTATCTAATAATACTGGATAACACCAGTAGATAAATATTAATCATCTAATACTGATATCAAATTTTCAAGTTTCTCCTTTATGGAAAAAGATTATAAATGTGTTGTAGCTCTTGGCTTGCTCTTCTATGGCTGATGAGAACAAGTTTCCTTCCTTGGAGGTTTGGTTAGCTCTTAAAGGGTCCAGCAGAAACCATTCCTTCTAAATGGGCAGAGGTTTTTTTTTTTTTTCAACAAAGCAGAAGGTAAGAATACGTAGATAGAGGAAGACTTGGGAAAGGTGGTTAAACACTGGGGTGGAGGAAGACATCAGTGTTCAAGAGTCAAACGGAAAGCTCACAGGACTATTGATGAGCAAAGGCAATTCCATACTAATCATGGGACATGAACGTACACCACGTCTTGTTCATCCCACCCTTCAGCATGTTACGTGCTAGCGTTTGTGTCAACATCATATCTGCCTTTACATACCTGTCAGTAATCAATTTAAAGGCTCTTGTTTTAATGCTAAAATGGCAGAATTTGGTTACATTATGATCAGCAATTGGCCACTGCTTAGGATTTTGCTGAGAAACCTGTGTTTAGGATCCTGGGCACACCAGTGGTTGATGGAGCACACCTCACATTTTTTTACATTTTATTTACTTATTTGTTTATTTATTTATTTAAGAGACAGAGGAAGAGCCAGAGAGAGAGAGAGGGAGGGAGAGAATGAGTGCACCTGGGCCTCCAGCCACTGTAATCGAACTCCAGGCACATGCTGTGCAGGCACATGCTGTGCATCTGGCTTATGTGGATCCCGGGGAATTGAACCTGGGTTCTTAGGCTTCACAGGTAAGCACCTTAAGTGCTAAGCCATCTTTCCAGCCCCATACCCTAATTTTTATGTCAAATCAGTGTCCTTTTAAGACATCACTATGTTTTATTAAAATAGGTGAGAATCTTGACACTGATGTATCCAAAAGAATGTATTTCCATCGATACAGTTTACCTCTGTCTGGCCAATTAAGTTTGGTTAAAGCAGTCATGGCATTATTTTCATGTTTACTTCTGGGAAATATAGGAATCTTACCTTCATTTTTCTGTCCTCGTTTACTCTGACACAAACAAAACTAACTCTAGCCCAGATCTATCCACTTTTATGTAGCTCTAAACCACCTGAGTAAATAAGTCTAGCTTATGAAGAGGGAAGTTTCAGATGTGTTGTCAATGTTTGCCCAGAAAAAATATGAAGATATGAGTAAAGGAAAGAGTGAGGGGAAAAATGGATGAGTGAGGGAAAAGTCCATGGAAATCGTTTCCTCCTCCTGGGGCTATCCAGTAGGAAAGGTTTACTGCTCCTTGTGACAGTCAGCTTTCTCCCTGGCGTTTTGCTGAGGTCAAGGAGTTTCTGTCCTGCTAAAGAAAAGTTAATTTCCTGTTCCATTTGCCCAGGGGCATTTATACAGTTTGGCTAAATTATTGTTACATTTTCCACTAGGGAAGAGTCAGGCTTAAGACTGGAATGCTATTATACTTCTGCTGCCACGTAAAGAAACAGTAGAACATCAAGAGGAAACTCGATTGTGAAAGCACAATTTTGGGCTTCTACTAGCATTTTGAAACATAATGTTACCACTTAACATCTGTAGAACACACTCACAACTTTTTGATGAAAAAAAAAGTATTTCCAGTAATCACATTTATAGCATGCATTATGCATCATCTTCGCAGGAGAGACAAAATGCAATGAGAATATTTTCATGATATTTTCCTTAGGGACCTAATAATGTAATTCCCCTGCTTTTTATAATCTCAATACTTTTTAAAGATCTCATAATACAGTGTCTAATTTGATCCCATAGCAATGCTATGACAGGTATTTCTATCCCTAAGGTATAGAGTAGGAAATTCAACTTTAGCATGGAATGGTACCCTGCATTTCAATTCCAGGCAATATCCTTTTTGCTTGCAGAGGTTTGAGACGGTCATAGCCAGTGTCATTTAGACACAGGTTGTTCTGGTGATCTCCAGAAGTATGTGCCACTGTCCCAACAACAGTCTCCTCTTCCTAAGTTAAAGTAAATAAGGATTGCCCAGGCCCAGGGCAATATTTCTAAGTCGGTCCCATTCTCTTTACATCACGTACTCACTGTTCTCAGTCTTTACCTGGACCCTGACTCTCCCATCCTGAAATGACCAAATTATCTCATTTTTCTCTCCCAAGCATATTCATAATAGGACAGCAGATTCCAGCTTCAGTTTGCCAAGAGCAGCTACAAGGTGGGTTATAAGATATTGTCTAGAAAAATAATTAAAATATAAAAACTTGTGAATGGATAAATAAGTTACATTCATGCCAACCACCATGATTTCATCAGAAGACAGGCTATGTACTTCCTGAAAACACAGTTTTCGTTAGCAGAGCAGGAAGGAAGTATTTCACACAGCCTGGAAAGACAGTGGAATGCTTTTACATTTAACTGTATATATTTGTCATAGGAGAAAAGTAACAAAAGCCTGTTACCACAGGACAAGTGGCTTTAAATATTTGCCTATAAGAAATATGAGGAAGAAAGGGCTGAAGCTGAGAATAAAAATGTAAACTATACATAATTCTGCAAACAAACGTAGCCTACACAATGTTCCACATAATATCAGTGCGTAGTCCAACTTCCTAAGTGCTAGATGCCAATTCTGCCCCAGTACCATGCTTCATGTGCTCAAGCACTTGGATTGAATCAAGGCGTGTATACAAAGCTTAGATGGTTTAATTCTCTTGATGAGGAGACCAGAGATTTATTTATAAGGTTAAATAAACTTGCTTTACAGTCCTATACCCAACAAATGATAGAGCTGGAATTTCAATGTGGTATTCTACAACATACCTGTGATTGATCTATCTATTCAAGATACTTCCCAGGGCTGACACTCAAAGCTTTGTCAGAGATATCTACGTGTATTGCCATGAGAAACATGAGGAGTTACAGACCTTCTTCCCCTTACCAGTTGTTTTGACTGGGCTATATGCTATGCAAACCTATGGGGGTTTCCATTGGGAACTGCCCACTAAGAATTAGCCATTCCAAAAGTGGTTGTATATATTTCTGAGCACATGATCAGACCCTTCTGCACTTCCAAATTCATTTGCTTTTCCTAATAAATACTGTGGTTTATCTAGTGTTTTAGATGATAAGCACTTAAGCCTTAGTGAATTTAACTGAATATGTATACTGTGTTGATTATGTCCTCATATATACATACATACAGATACACAAAATCATTCATAATTACACATTATCTTAAATTTAAAAAAAAATTGGCAGTACTGGAGATTGGATGAAGGGCCTGACACATGCTACCATTTTACCATTGAGCCACACAAACAGTCCTTTAAAAACATGAGCTTAGAATTCCTTTTTAAATTTCTTACATAACAAGTCAAGATTAGGTTTTGAAATTTGACCAAGTCTCCAAAAAGTAAAAAAAAAAATGACAAAGTACTATTTATGTAGTAAATTTCCAATTTTGGTATAGTGTCTATCAGAGAACATAAATCTTATTTTAAAATATGAGCTCATTATTTCAGTGAGAATGTCTGCCTAGAAAAAAATATTGAAAGGGAGCCAAAGGGAAAAGTGAAACCACAACATTCTTTTCACCCAAAAGGCCACAGACTCAAAGTTGATAACAGGAAGTATTTTTCCAGGGTTTCTAGTGGTTTGCATTTCAGAGGATTTATCCTATTTGAAGTTTCCAACTCCATTTGAATAGGAATTAGAATTGCTTAGAAGAGAAAGAATGAGAAGCAATTGGCACATCCTGAAAGAGCAAGAGGCACTATTACGTATGAAATGATTAATACCTTGATATGTAGGAAATTCAGCATAACCTGTTTAAATACAAGCTTCATCAAGACTTCATTAAAATTTTTCTAATGTAAGCAAATTTGGATTTGCTCAAAATTCTCTCAGAATGAACAGTTTTTTTTTTCACCATACATATACCTCATTATAAAAAATTAACATCACTCTAATCAACTACCTCAGAAAAATCCACAGGCACTGAATGCTTATGAGGCAACCCAGCAGCTATATATGGGCTGTGCATACCTCTTAGTATGCTGACATCTCCTGACAAGCCCCTGTGCACGGACCCTGTATATTTAAAGTACATCAGCATACCTTAAAATTTATTTCTTCAAATCCAATTAAAGGTAAAGTTAAATTAAATACTAAAAGGTGCAAAAGGGAAGTTCATTCTTAGTAGCATTAGTCTGTTAAAGGTGGAAATGCATTGATAGAGGTGAGAGAATAGTGACAAAGAAGATGGGAAGTGTGGGAAGTTCAGAAGGTATGGTCAATAGCTGAGAATGCTCATGGAGTAAAGATCTCAATGAGTCAAGGAGCTGAAGGTAGCAGGAGAGATGGGTGGTAACTGACAAGCAAATTCTGAGAAGGAAATAACTTCAAAGGCCAAGAAATGAAACAGTACAGGAAGGGATGAGGGCGATACTGGTGCAGAAAGAAGAAAGCTGGAGCTCGGTGGAGAACAAAATAAGGAGAAAAGAAAGGATGCCTGTCATTTTAGGGCAGCTTCTCTAGAGGTGGCCTTCACAGGCCCTAAAATTCACCACTCCCTCATTTCCTCCCTCATGGACGGCATGTTTAGGCAGCACTCACCACATGCCAGAGGTACTGCTGTAACAGTGGAAATGTAGCAGTTATCAAATGTTCATAAGGAGCTGATATTCTGTGACAGACAATACACAACTTGATATATCTCTATATTTAATCAGGGTTCAAAATCTTAACCTCTCACATTCACTCCCAACTTACTTCACCTCTCCACATCTTCAGATACAACACGTTGCTAATCTTAGCATTTTGGACTTTAAAAAATCCATCAGAATGTAAGGCTGTTTGTACAAATAAGTAGGCTTAACTGTGATTTTACCTTGGATCTAAAGGTCTATTTTACTGTGAAAAGGCAAGAGTGTAGAGGTGGGTAAAAGGGAGAAAAATTCACCAAGCCACCCATCCCAGTCATTTCTTACCCAAGGACTTATGATCATTGAAACAGCTATTTACTGCTCTTCTACTTTGTGAAGGCCAAATATTAGGGCAAATAAATGGATGTTGGAAGTGAATGAGTCTTCTAGGAAATTAAATACTAACCATTCAGATACCCGAGTTCATCTTACCTGGCAAACACTTTAAGTATTTCACTTGATTTATCTCATTGAAGCCTCCTGCTAGCATTGAGAAGAAGGTAATAATATATTCATTTTCAGGATAAGATATTAAATCCTAAAGAAGTCAAAAAATGTGCCCAAAGTATGAAGTTAACAAATGGTATTACTTTGACTACAAAGCTCTGAGAAGTGAAACTCTTCTACTGTCTCAGTTTTATTAGTTTCCTGTGGCTGCTATAACGCAGTGGCCATGAAGTAGGAATCCTAGAACAAAAAAAGCTTGTCATTTCACAATTTTGGAAGCACAAAGCCTGCAATCAAGATGTCAGCAGAGCCAAACTACTGAACACTGAGCCAGAATCCTCATGGCAGTGTCTGATAATCTTCAAAGCAATCCTGGGTGTGTGGGGTTCTGGTCGTAACTCCAGTCCCAACCTTCAGTATTTCATGGCATTGACCCTGTGTGTCTGTCTTTATATGGATGTCTTCTTATAAGAATCCCAGAAATATTGCTTTAGCAGCCCACCCTACTTGAGTGTGCTCTCATCTTAGCTCACATCTTAGCAACAACTCTATGTGTAAGGTCCCATTCTGAGGTACTAGGTTTAGAATTTCAACATACCTTCAACTCATAACTCTAATGAATGAATATAGTTCGGCCTAAAATGGAGATGCTGAGAAATAAAACTGGTCCCAGTACAACCCTGTCTTTCCCATCAACTTGATGACTGTCTCACTTTGAGACACTTTCCTTCAGTGAGCACCATTCTCCTCACTTTATAAAGAAAACCATTGAATCTAAAGATCTAGATTTTCTTTTGAGTTCTAACATTGTAAGACTCCCTCCTGTATAAATAATATAATGCATGTCATATAGAGATGTTTAAACATATGTCTACTTATGATGATAAGGGTTATCATGATAGAGGATGTAAAACTTTATAGGTTTCAGTTGACTTTAAGAAAGATCATGACCAAGCATGATGGTATATGCCTGCAATCCCAGAAATCTGAATGTAGATGCAGGTGGATCATAAGTTTAAAGCCATCCTTGGATGTAAATAGTGTGTTCAAAGGTGGCCTAAGACCTGGCTTCAAAATGAACAAAAGGAAGGAAGGAAGGAAGGAAGGAAGGAAGGAAGGAAGGAAGGAAGGAAGGAAGGAAGGAAGGAAGGAAGGAAGGAAGAGAGGAAGGAAGTAGATGGGTAGATGATAGAGAGAGAAAGGGATAGATGATAGATCATGATCATGAGAGGTCTTCACTGACACACTGGAAGAGACTCCACACAGAGGACAGAAGGTAGAGTTTGGAAAACAGAGTTAAGGCTGCGTTGTGGGTGTTGACACAGGTAGAGCAGGTGACAACCATAGAAAGGCACGCTGAGTTGTGCTGTGCATGGGGTGCTTTCTACTGAAGGGAGTATACTTCACATTGCCCGTGCCAAGACTTCTCAATAGAGTCATTCTGAAGGATTTCATAGCTGGCACAGGATGCCTGGGCAGAAGGAGGGGCACCACTTCAGACTTTTAAAAGAGTCAAGTAGAGGAGGCAGTGTTGAGATTGTGAAGGTAGGCTCTACAGTTTTAGATCCTTACTAACTAGAGCCTAAATCTCTTTGATGAGCAGGAGGGAATTCCACTATACATTGGATCTCAGGGCTTATGCTAAGATATCATTTACTCAATACAGTACAAGGGGTTAGATGTGCCTCCTAGTCTCAGGAAGAAATCAGAATGATGGGCTGGAGAGATAGCTTAGTGGTTAAGGCATTTGTCTGCAAAGCCATGTGATCCAGGTTCAGTTCCCCAGTACCCATGTAAGCTAGATATGCAAGGTAGTGCCTGCATTTGGAATTCCTTTGCAGCAGCTGGAGGCCCTGGCATACTCATTCTCTGTCTGTCTGTTTGTCTCTCTCTCTCTCTCTCTCTCTCTCTCTCTCTTTCTGCCTCTCTCTCTCAAAGGCATAAATAAAAATAAAATTATCTTTAAAAAAAAAGAAAACATTTATACCTGCAAGCTACAAAGAAACACCATGTCAAAAGGCAGTGTGGGAACCTCTCTGAGGCGTCTAGATGTAGTCAGAGGTCATAGTCCAGTGACAGCCTAGAAGGTGTCAACAGTCAAGCGGGGTGGAGGCAACTGTCTGTGAATACAACTGCATATATTTAAACAGTTAAAGAAGACACTGTGCAATATGCATGGGGTAATTTTAGCCACAATTTTTTTTAAAAAAGCATTCCTCCGCCCCCTTCCACTATCCCCCCCCAAAAAGAAAGAATGCTATGACCACTCTCATTTGAAACCAGTTGAGTAGCTCAATGGCCAAGGTCAGATTTGAGAGGTAGCACAGTCAATGGATTTAGTGAGTATCAAGGACCAGGCAAGATGCAAGAAATATCAAAAAGAGCCCCATGAGCAATTTCTTGCATCTCTTTTTGTATGTGTATGTGTGCGTGCATGCATGCGTGTGTGTGTGTGTGTGTGTGTGTGTGTGTGTGTGTGTGTGTGGTGATTTGATTCAGGTGTCCCCCATAAACTTAGGTGTTCTGACTGCTAGGTTCCCAGCTGATGGAGATTAGGGAACTAATGCCTCCTGGAGGCAGTGTATTGTTGGGGGTGGGCTTATAGGTGTTATATCCAGTTTCCCCTTGCCAGTGTTTGGCACACTCTCCTGTTATTATTGTCTCTATTATTGTGGCCAGGGGGTGATGTCCACTCTCTGCTCATGTTTTCATTTTCCCTGCCATCATGGAGCTTTCTCCAGAGTCTGTAAGCCAAAATAAACATTTTTTTTTCCCCACAAGCTGCTCTTGGTCAGGTGATTTCTGCCAGCAATACGAACCTAGTTACAACAGCATGTCTGTGTTTGTGTGTGTACTTGTAAGTGTACATGCATGGTCACACCAGGGTCTCTTGCCTTTACAAAGAACACCAGACACTGCACCACTTTTTACATTTATGTAATGGGAAACTTTTCCCCAAGAGAGACACAACACACATCTTCACCCCAAAGAGGGCAAAGATGGCAGTCTAAAGTACCATTACACCAGTACCAGTTCGGTGAACCAATGAGTATATTGGGAGGTCACTCACAGGGCATGTAAAGGGGTTGTTTATAGGAATGTGGTACCCCCAAAGCAGCCACTTTGATGGGGCTTCCTGTGTGAAAATTACTCCTTGGATGCTCTTCCCTCAGCCTCAGGGTGAGGACTTACTTACAGAGGATGGGGACCCCAGAGTGTCTGCAAAAGTCTTATCCTAGCCTGCATGACTACTTGCCTGTGGTCACTTCTAGAAGTTTCTTATCCCTGTCTAAGAGTATGAGGCCACAGAGCAGAACTTTAGTAGGGCTCACTATACTGGAATTACCCCCACAGATGCTCTTCCCTCAGCCTTGGGGTGAGGGCTTACTTACAGAGCATAGTGACTCCAAAAAAACTGCTTAGATAGAGCTCATTGTTCCTCTAGATACTCTATATGCTCTCATCATGCTCTATTTTCCTCCTCAGGTACCTAGACCTTGGACATTATTGTATACAGCTGGCTCAGGGGACACCTGAATCTCAAGTGGGGTCAGATGACCCTCCCCATGCCTTCTCTTGTGAGTTGATCCAGTTGCTTTTGATAAAACTGGCAGTAGTAGTTCATACTTTTCAGTGCAGAGAAAATTTGACATACAACAACCTGGCTTACATAGGATGGCTTGGGAATTAAACCCTGGCTGTCAAGTTTTGCAAACAAGCACTGGTAACTGCTGAGACAACTTCCCATTCCCAAGCTTTGTATTTCAAAGCACATATTTATGGCTGGGGAGACGGTTCCATGATTAAAGGCACTTGCTTACAAAGCCTGCCAGCCTGGGTCCAGTTCCATACTACCCATATAAAGCTGGATGCACAAAGCTGTAAATGCATCTGCAATTTGTTTGTAGTGGCAAGAGGCCCTGGCAAGTCCATTCTCTCTCTGTGTGTGTCTCCTCTTGCTCTCTCTCCTTGCTAATAAATGTTTTTTAAAGGAGAAGGAGGAAGTTGGGTTCATTCATAGATATAGAAGGATGACAGTCATTGAACTGGCCACTGAATAATTAAAGGAAATTAGGTACATGTTTCTAGTTATTTGTACCCTTCTAGAAAATATAGCCAGAAATAGGAGATGCATGTGATGAGTGATTGACAGATGCATTAAAAACATGAACCATAATCCAGACGTGGTGGCTCACGCCTTTAATCCCAGCACTTGGGAGGCAGAGGTACGAGGATCACCATGAGTTAAAGGCCACCCTGAGAATATAGAGTGAATTCCAGGTCAGCCTGGGCTAGAGCGAGACCCTACCTCAAAAAAATAAAAAAAGAACCATAGGCAAAGTTGATCATTTATCAGGGGACAGTGTAAAAGAGTAAAACACACTCAGGGAATAAAGATTGGGATCTCTTGGTTTATCATCAAGGGGTATGAATGAACCTTGAAAGAGATCACATGTAACTCATTCAGTAAGCTTGTATCATTTAATTAAAAAAGTGTGATTTAAGCATTTGAGTCCAGTAATATAAGATGTTTTAATGGGTACAGATTGAAAGTGGTTAATTATTAATTATCAAGAATCATCAAGTGAAAGGTTTTAGTAGAGAAGACCAAAAGCAAAGGATACAAATGGGAAGGCATGGTCTATGGGTGCATGCAAAAGAGCCAGTTCCAGGGGCTTAGGGAGGGACATAGAGAATCACAAGCCCCTCAGGTAGAATGTCAGGGTAAGAGAGGTTCCTGTGGTGTTCTCAGTTCTAAACATGGCCATTGGCTCAATAGAAAGCTTTGAAACTGGCAATATTATAATAATACAATCTCTGTGGAACCAGCCCTGGAAGAGGTTAAAGAAGAAATGCTGAGAACACACAAGGAAGGAAATATTAGGCAAAAGAGATCCTTTTTTAAACACCCTCCCAACTGCTCATTTTCCCTTTAATTCTACTCTGCTCCAGTCCATTCTGCAATGTGTTTTCTGAAATATTTTCTCTAAGACATCAATCTATCCATGCCACTCTTTGCTTAACATTTTCATGGGATTCTCCTTTGCCTTCAAAATCCAGCCTTCTTAACATTCTCAGCATCTGGTTCCTGTTGAATTTTCTACCTTGTATACCTGCCTTCCTATTTCATACACACACACACACACACACACACACACACACACACACACACACTATAGAAAATACTTTTGACTCTCTAAATGTGTTCCCCTATTTTTTTCTTATATGTTCATATGTGAGTTTTTCTGTTTGTATTACACCTTTTTTAGTTTCTCTTTTCCTCTGCTCTCTTTCCTTTCAGAAGAGTCATCTTACAGTCATCAGTTTCCTGGCACTGTATTTCACTCATCTGTCTCACAGAAACTTCTATTTCTGCATCACGGGTGTCTAATAATGTGCCTGGTACATATTGCTCAATAAATAATTGTATGAGAACAAAAGGAGAAAGGATAAAAGGAGTGATGTTTTCTTTACTTTGATTGAGAAGGAGAGTTCTCCCTGAGATAATTACAATTTTTTATTATTGAAGAAAGTAAAGCCATTTTCAAAGAGGATGAATCCTTGTAGATTTCAGGTTACTAACTGTAACTAAAATGAGATGGACTCAAGTCAATGAAAAACAGGGTAAGAGAAAATTATAAGGTAACTTGCCAGCCTTTTTTGTTCCTGTTGTCCAGTGCCTGTCCTCATATAGGTAGTTGAAGAGTATCTGGAGGTAACACCCCCTCCATGCCCCAAAATGTACACAGTGTACTTGCAGCCCATCCTTTTCTTTTTCATCTTCATTCTTATGTCCCTGGGACTGCAATTGTTAGCCTCTATGAGAAACTTTCTACTGTGGAAAACTTGGGCAAAACAAGCAATTTTAAAGCAATTTTCAAATATTAACTATGTCATTTACTTTTATAAATGCAAACAAAATTATTTAGAATGTGTTTAGCGAGAACATTCACTTATTTTCATTGACCTGCGACCGGATCCCAAGGGAAGTGAACGAAGAGAACCAGCCATCACAGAAACAGAAGCGTGGCCTAACAAACAGTCAAAGGAATAGTAGTTCTCATTGTGAAGTCGCAACAGGAGATAATCAAAAACACATGGCTCGACAGAGTATAAGTGTGTTCCTCAAACAGCAACATTTCCATTAGGGAGCATAGACTAAGGAGATTTGTCTCCCATTGTGTCTGCTCATAATTTAATATGCTTCCTGTGCTATGCAATGTGAAAGCCTTAGATTCCATGAAAGTCAATTAATCTATTGAGTAATCTACTTCAGTAAGACAATATAACTCTGTTTATATGTTAAGTTGGAATAGGTATAAGACTCAGCAGATTATCAGATGGTATTCAAAGATCCAATGTTTAGAGAAAAACCAGAAGAAATTACAATAATACATCTGCTTAACAAGGCACTTTAGAATGTTGAAATGGAAAAATGAATTAAAATGTGGCCTGACCGAGGGAGAGTACTTTCTTATGGAAAGTTGGCAAATGCTATATATGGTGATCTTAATTGGTACTGAAAGCAGTTTTAGATGCATTGATTAAGATTCCAAAGGTAAAGGGGGGAAAAGGCAATGTTACTCAGCCTCAAATATTTGCTACTACAGAGTCTTCTGTTACTACCAGGCTGCTAAAACGATAAAAGGTCTTTTCTTAGAAGCAATTGCACAGGGGAATGCTGTGGCTCACTCCTCAGAGAAGTATTTCCAGGTCTTCTCACTTAGCAATGCCTACCCTACAAATACTGCTATATTCACATAAAAACATGTTTGCTTTTTAAAATATCCTTAGTTGGAGTAGTAAGATAATAAATTTCATTTTATGTTTATTAATCCAAACTCAGCTTATATGTCTGAATGTTCAATTAATTAAACATTTAAAAATACTGGTTGGCATGCACTCTTAATGGTCTTAGCATGCTTTTAGTTCTGAATAGCTGTTCAAAATCAGATGCAGTGCATAACCCACAACCCCATAGGGAATACCAGCAACCCATGGAGGAAAGCCCCCAGCAGAAAGGAGGCAGGAAGAAGGGGAAAGATGGTACCAACACATGGTATATTTATACAAAGTATGTTCTTAATAAAAATAAAATAAAATAAATCAGCTATTTTTCCAAGAATTCATATAAACATATAATATTCCATATCAAATTTCATGTTTGTATATATTTGATACATACAAATACATATTGAACACATGAATTAGATCAAAGGCAGCAATTTTAAACATCTTTTAAAAGTATTTAAAGATGAGTGGATTCAACTACAAGTATTTAACGAGAAGTGGATTTAACTAATATAAAAATGAATGGATTCAACTAAGTCAAATATTTTGACTTGCCAATAAAATTACAAATTTCTAAACGTATAGATGGAAACAAAACTACTTATATAAAATGCCTAGCAGTCCCAACAGTCAGAGGTGGTTAACGAGAGCCCTTCCATGAAGGACGGGGGAGAAAAAAAAAATAGTGCTTGAACTGAGTTACAAAAAAGATGTCAAAATAATAATAGCTATAGATTCCAGTAGATCCCTGGTTGTCAGGGCCACCTAGGTAGTATCCCATCAGTGATTTTTTTAATGACTCTCATAAGTAGTTATTTTTGGAATGATTTATGTCATGATCCTAATACACTGATTTATAAATTGATTCCTTCACTTTAGACATCTGAGTGAATATTTTAATTATTGTAAGAGGATTATTACATAATTAATTTGGGGAACATATAGTACAAAAAGAATCTATTTGTATTTGGTTTTAGCTAAAGCCTCTATGATACCTTGTTTCTACCAATGGTGGACACAATGTAAACATGAAGGTATAAGACATAGCAAATGTTTGAAAATGCAGTTTTCATAGGTTTCTGAACTATAATTTTGAATTTAGAGTCTTGCTTATGTTTTAAATATTTTTAAGACTGAATCATTTGGAAACCAAAATCATCATGTGTTTGACATTTTTGGTGAAGAAAATTCTAGAATGACTATCTTATACCAGCATCCAATAAGTTTCAGATGGCTTCTAAGTAGCCAGAGATCTAAAGTTGAAATGGAATTTCTGTGACAGTCTACAAATAACAGTTAACATATGCTTGAATTGCAAAGCAAGAATCATGAAACATCAAATGGAGGGGGTGGAAAACTGGCTACAAGTTGATTAATAAAACATTTCCATCTAAAATTCTTCAAAAATGTTTTAGGCACTTAAACATATATCTATCAACTGTTTTTAAAGAAATTGCACTTAACACTTTTGCAGACCAATTAGTAACTTTAAAGTTCAGTTACAATCGTCATAAATGTGGTGTGTTCAAGGAGAAGAAAAAGCAAATGGAAGTCACATAAATTAACCAAAAACATACATTCTTCAATTATTTAGCAGCATCTAAATCTGCTTTATGTTTTTAATGGAAGCATCATCTGAAGGTGTTTCTGCTGATAGAATTTGCTATTGTTGCCTTTTTCCTTGGTGCCCATGCTCCTTGATGCTGTTGTTAATCAATAACGGCCCTCACCTAAAGATCCAATGTCCTTCATTTTAATCTTCTATGAATTTCTACAAGTTCTTCTAGTTGTGGTTTCATAAATTATCATCCTAGTGTTGTGCTTACTTTTATTTAGAGGATCCACTCTATGGAAGGAACCAAGCCATGGAGCTACCTAAGCATCTTCCAAGTGTCAGTCACCTTGTTGATAAGTTAGTGACAGTCCTACCTCCCATGAGTGCTTGATAAGATTATGAATCTGAAATGAAATAAATAGGAGTTCTTAAAACAAAATACCAGCTGCACTAGAGATGCTGATAGTAATACTTCTAATATATAGAAGAGGAAATTCTGTTCCAGTAATAAGTAGGCTCAGAAGATTCCCCTCTGCTCCCCTCCCACCATAAATCTATGGTAAGCTAGAACTCACGGATTCCTAAATTGTCTTACTATGATATGACTTGAGGTGCTATAGAATTTAATCACATCACCAACATGATGTTTTGTATATTCTTTTACCTTTTCTGGTTTTCTTTTTTATACTCAAACCCCAGCATTTGACTGGTAGGCATGAACAGAGTGCTATATAATAGAAATCCTATGGGTTTTCTTGGTTGGTGTTCCTTCATACAGTTAACAAAGTAAGTTTAGTGAAACTGACCTGCCCAGTCTAAGTATAGAATGATCACTTTTATTTTGTTGAGACAGGTCTAATGCAGCCTAAGCCTCAAATTCACTAAGTAGCCAAAACTGGCCTTGAGCTCCTGATCTTCCTGCCTCTGACTCTAGAGAGCTGAGATCACAGGCCTGAGCCACCACATGAGACTTTTTGGAGACATAGTCTCCCTACATAACCCTGGCTGTTCTGGAACTTTCCATGTAGACCTAGCTGGCCTCAAACTTGCAGTGTTCTTCCAATCCCTGCCTTCTGGGGGCTGAGAATATAGTCATTGGAGACCACTATGCCTGCTTCTATCCTCTCAGTTCTTTGAACAATAAAATAGTATATCAATTGTTTTCAAGAAAGCTACAATCCTATTCTTTTAAACGCTACAGAAATAAATATGTACTGAAAACTCATTACCAGTTCAAAATCAATTCAACCAACCAGAAAATGGAATTTTGGAGTGTCTTTGAGTCTGAAACAGTCCAGGCACTCATACTTCCAGCCCTGTGGAAAGAGACACTATATGTCTGTCAAGATTTTAAATTTTGATTTGGGTTTCTGATCTACAAATCCTCGGATCTCTTGGGTCCCTGGCATCTCGAAGACTGTTTCAGAAACTATTTCATTCTGCTGAAATGAAGAGAAAGTCTGAAAGATAAAAATAAAGGCCAGAACTTGCTGGAAGTAAATATGAGAAGTCGAAGCTTATGTAACATGTTTCCCTGTCACCAGGTCACTCTCTGGGCTGTTTTACTTTGGATGCCTTTCAGACCTCATGGAAGTTAATTTTAGTTTCGCAGAAAGAACAAGACAGGCCAATTGCTGTCTTTGCAGAGAGCGTCCCGCTAAGCTCATGAGACTTACCTTCCTGATTTCCTGTGCACTACCAGCGAGACGGAAGCATTCTTTCTCCTGCGGGTATCCTCTCTCGCATCTGCTGGCTGGAGTCCTGGAGGGTGTGTGGTGGGCAGCCCCGGCCGGGAGCTTCCTGGTCCCTCGGAGGGTGAGGGTCTGGTAGAACAGACAGAGTGCCACCACCAAAACCACCAGGAAGGGCCGGGGGCAAAATCGCCGACGACAAAGAAACCCTGGGCGACAGACCATGACCAGGTTCAGCTTCACTTGGCCCCTGTCCACGTTCTCAAAAAAGTCATAGCAGCTCTTGGGTGACAGCGTGAAAAAACGCACATCTGTCTTCTTTCTGTAGAACTATGAAGTGTGCTCCATCTCCACTTGAGAACTTTCCGAAGAGTCATGCCAAAGCTTCACAGGTCCCAACAGTCAGAGGTGGTTAAGGAGAGCCCTTCCATGAAGGACGGGGGAGGAAAAAAAAAAAAAAATAGTGCCTGAGCTGAGTTACAAAAAAAAGATGTCAAAATAATAATAGCTGTAGATTCCAGTGCATCCCTGGCTGCCAAAATGTTGCTTCCGGTAAGGTCTTATTTCCACAACATCCTTAAAGTCACGGTGGAGTAGTCCCAGGGCCGAGCAAACAGCACCACCCAAGTGAATGTGGAGTCCGCAAACAGCCCGAAGAAGGCGAGGTTAACCCAAAGTGCCTGTTGCACAGCTGGAAGCAGGCCAGGCTACCCTGACAGCTCCCCGCTCCCCTCCCTCCCTCCCGGCTTCAGCGGTCCTACTTCCAGCCTTTTATGTTTCTTAACTGCTTCCCTACATTCGGGTTCTAAATCGCCACTTTGCTCTTAGCATTCACGGCTCTTAATGTTAAAAGGGGATCGTTTGAATGGGCATGGTTACTGTCTGGGCTTTGCTCGCGCTCATTTCATTCCCTTTCAAGTTCAAAGTTCTGTGTACTTACTCAGTTTGCATCCTTTTTTAGCCAGAAAAAAAAAAAAAAAGAAAGAAAGAAAAGAAAAAAAAAATCTATTTTCCATGATTCCCCTAATGGGTTGCTGATCAAAACCACTTGGAAGGAGACATCCAGGCGTAGAACTCCAGCTCATGTCACACTCAGGGACACGCGCGCGCAGACAGACAGACAGACAGACAGACAGACAGAGCCACGCGCGCTGGTGGCACTCGGGGCTGTCCGGAGCCGGGACCTCGGGCACCGCAGCCTCGCAGGCCCCGAGCGGGGCGGAGCTAAGGTCCCGGGCTCCTCCAGCTTTGGGCGGGGAGTTGGGGTGCAGAGCTGCGGTGAGGGCTCTGGTTAGAACCCGCGGACTGGGGAGAGCAGTGAGGATCGCCCCTGACTCGTGGCTGCCAGTCCCGAGCTGCAGAAATCAGAAACAACCGTCTGTCTGACTCCCCCCCCCACACCCGCCCGTGTCATTTCTTTACACAGCATTGGAAAAGCAAATGACTCCTGGTCAGTTGATGGCAAAGGTCGAGGGCGAGAGTGAAGCTGACTCTGGGAGTTAGGGAGGTTCGTCCCTCCAGGGGATTGTGGTAACACTTATGAGGACAAGAGGGTCACAAGGGCTGTCTGTCAGTCTGGACCGCAGGGCGGGAAACCCTACTTGCACACACACTCCAGTCACTCAAACTCGTTCTTCAGTTTCAACACCCAAGTCCCGTCACATTGATCACTACTCCTTTCATGGGCTCATCGAGGTTGCTTCAAAGACAAATAACCTGACACTAAAGTGAGTTGGTTGCTAATAGGTGTTGGCAACTTCTGCCCCACTGGAAATGGGTGCACAGCGGGCTTCGTCCAGAACTCAGCCCCGTTTCATTCCATACAGTCTGCTCAGCACTGCCAATAATGCTGCTCTGCGAACTCCAACCCTCTTTCCTGGGACAGGGGAGAGAGCACCTGGACGAATCGGGGATCCCTGTGTCCGTGCCTGCGTGATCACAGCACACATTCTTCAAAGGCTTTGAAATTAAAAGGATTCTACAGCTGGCTTCTAGCCCAAACTCATAGTGGGCTGACGTTCCCCCGAGGCCGCATCCCTAGAAGGAGCCCATCCCATAGAGATCCTGTGACCAGGTGCTTATATTTTGTGAGGACGCCCCCTAGAGGTACCCATGTCTTATAAATTCAGAGAACAGGGCATCTTGCTTGAAGCACCTTGTGCAAGAGATTAGCTAGGTCATTACAGGAGAAATATGTGCACTAGAACTAGATTCATCCCATCCTTTCGTGTTTTCCCTCTAGGATGCCTAACGGTGCTTGCTAAATCCAAAGTCTCCGATCTCATAATAAAAGAAGGAATGGGAAAATGAAGTGGCTCCTGACATCTGGATGTTGTTGTAACGGCACACAGTTTTGTAGATTCTCTAGGATTTTAAAGCTGATAGAAATCACTAGGCCTCTAAATAGGAATCGTTTCTATGCTAATGTAATTCTGGGTGTGACAAAGTTCTTTACTGGGTGATAGGAGATGTACAGGTAGTTGTTAATATTGAGGCCAGATTTCTGAGAAACCAAGCTTTACAGAATTTGAAGGGTGATTTTTATTCATCATTAAATTGTTGGGCCCAAAGTTCAGGAGAGTACATTGGGGCCTATGTAAAATTTAAAATAAAATTTGGGGTATCAAGTGATTGAAGAATACTGCCAACATCAACCTCTTGCCTTCACATTCATGTGCAAACACATGTGTAGCTATATATATATGTATATATATATATATACATATATATACATGTATGTATACACATGCACACAGAAAACACACATGCACATGCAAAAAATAAAAAAAAATGTCTTTGAATTGGGAGCAGAGACAACAACGTAAGGAAATGTTAAGATAATGCTATAGCTAGACATCAAGTAATAGGGATGCCAAAAAATTACTCCCAAAATGATTCTAGAACACTGAAGAATTCAGTTTCCCATATTGACCTCTGAGCCCAAAGGAGCAGAAGACAGTTGATAAAGGGTCAACAAAGAAAGAAGGGGCTACTTAGAAAGAAAAAGAAAAGGAAAAGTAACAGCACCTAATAGACTAAGGACCCACAAGGATCATCAGATTTTAGAGTGGTCCCAATCAGGGGGAATTGCAACATCCACCACCAGCTGTTCTTAAACACTTGTTTTGACCTCTTTAAGTCTGAGATGTCCTCATTTTGAGGGAAGAACACCTCCTTTGAAGTGTTGTTGGCACCAGAGTGAGATGATGGATGGACAGCACTTGAGTATACTGACCAACTGCCTGGTGAATGAGGCATATCTGCTAGGCTCAGGATACTGATATCTCCTGGAGTTTAAGGTGCCGTGTGGTGTCAGACCCATGAAAAGACAATTCAACTTGTGAGCCCCAGGGAGCATAAAGGAGTCAGGAGGCAAATGCCATCACTAGTATGCATTCTCCTCCCTTCTTGCTGAGGTGAAGGTGGGGGACAGGTACTAGTTTGAGAGAAGGAGGACAAGGGTGGCATGAAGTGAGCGTGTGAAGCAACACATGGGCTTTAGTCATGACTGATGTGATTCGACATATTTATGTCCTCACATTTAAATTGTCATTTTAAAAATAGTTCACTTTTATTTTTATTTATTTATTAGAGAGAGAATGGGCACACCAGGGGCTCTAGCTACTGCAAATGAACTCTAGACACATGCAGCACCATGTGCATCTGGCTTACAAGGGCACTGGGGAATTGAACTTGGGTCCTTTTGCTCCCCAAGCAAGTGCCTTAACCACTAAGCCATCTCTCCAGCCTGAAATTGTCACTTCCTAATGACAAGATAAAATATTTTTAAAAATTTACATATTAGTAGAGAACCATGTACTATTTCCACACATGCATATATCATGTCATGCTTCAATAAAGATAAACATACCTGTCAACTCATTTATCTTTTCTTTATGGTGAAAATATTGAAAATTCTATTTTGTAGCTTTTGTAAATATGTATGCATTCTTTGTATCATCATTACCTACAGCATCCTTACCGTCCAACAGCACATCAGAAATTCTTTCTTTCCTCTAACTAATAGTGCCAGTCTTTCCTCCTCCCACCCATCTTAGCCGCTGGTGACCGCCGTTCTACTCCCAAATTCTAGGAGGTCTATTTTTTGATAGTGTGTGTATAATGTGCTGTGTGTGTGTGTGGATGTGTGTGTGTGAGAGGGGGGGGGTGTACTGTGTATGGTGTATGCCCATGTATGTACCATGCAGATCCCTGACTGCTTGACTGAAGTGGCCAGGCCCAAACTTCAGGTTTCCTGCTCCATCGCTCTTCCACTCAACCTTATTTGAGCCAGAATCTCTCACTGACCCCAGAGCTGCTGGCTTTTATTTTGCGAGTTCTGGTGATTCTCGGGTTCTGCTCTCCTCGGTTACTGGACTTTCAGATGTGCATGGTCATGTCAAACTATGTAAGTGAGTCCTGGGATTGAACTTGAACCATCTCCTCAGGCCTGCATGCCTGCATAGGGAGAATTTTCACCACTGAGGCAGCTCTCCAGCCTGATACCTGATAGTTGGCAGTTTTACTTAACATAATGAATGATCTCCAGTTCCTTCCACGTTTTCACAATGACTGGACTTCATTCTCTTATGGTGAATATGTTCTGTGTCAGATGTGTCTCTTATTTGCTTCATTTCACTCATCGATTTGCTTTCACTTCCAGGCTGCTGTGAATATTGCTGCAGTAAACCTACATAGCTATCTTCTTCCATTGCTGGGACAAAACACCTGACCAGAAGCAGTTTGTGGGAGAAAAGGCTTGATTTCAGCTTACAGGTTCCAAGGGGAAGTTTCATCAAGGCAGATCAGGCACTTAGGGCATCACATCACCACACAAAGCAGCTAAAACATCATAAAAGTGAACCAGCTCTCAACATCCGGTAGGGCTCAACCCTGAGATTTTTAAGTAGCAACACACTTCTGCCAACAAGGATCCACCTTCCAAAAGCCCTACCAGCTGGAGACGAAGTACACGCCTTAATCATAAAGACTTGAGGCTACGAGGGATATTTCACATTCAAACCAGCACAATGTGGGAGTGGCAGTGTCTCTGGATGAACTTATGTCATTTCCTATGGACATGTGTGCAGGAGTGAGATTGCCAGATCATATCTTAGCTGCTTTTTAGTCGGGGTGGGGGGGGGGCTGGATTCACACAGTCTTCCACAAGTTCTATACTAACCTACCCTCTCTTTACACTCCACTTCCTCATTTTCTTTTTTACTTTTGCTTTTTAGTATAGCCATTCTAAATGGACTGAGATGATATGCCTTTGAGTTTTTTTTTTTCCATTTTCTTATGTACTAGACATATCTGAATGGAAAGCTAAATAAAGCTGTATTAGAGTTTGAAAGATTTGAATAGGAAACAATAAATACAGAGAAGAAGCTGGCTTGGTGATAGGAGTGGGAGAGCGCCTGTGTAGTGGAAAGGTTAACTGGGATTTCTGGCAAGGTTTCAAATTAAATGCTTTTGTACGTCTAGCTTACAAAGCATCCTTTATGCTAAATAATTTCACTCTTCATAGGCAGGTGATAAAAAGCATTGAGACAATGGAGTGACAGACTTATACTATGATTTCAAAGTCGTAGAAAGCACAATAATAATCTTCCTCCCCAAACCATTCCAACACAACAAATACTCTTACTACACATAGAGCTATTTTTGTTTTTGTTTTTTGATAAAATGGAAGTTCTTGAGCGTGTACTTATTGTTTGAAGAAGGTTTTTGTTGCAGCCAGGCTCACATTGCTGGTAGAAATCACCCAACCAAGAGCAGCTTGTGGGAAAAAGAGGTTTATTTTGGCTTACAGGCTTGAGGGGAAGCTCCATGATGGCAGGGGGAATGGATGGCATGAGCAGAGGGTGGACATCATCCCCTGGCCAACATATAAGGTGGACAATAGCAACAGGCGAGTGTGCCAAACACTGGAATTTGTAAACACCTGTAAGCCCACCCCCAACAATACACTCCCTCCAGGAGGCATTAATTCCCAAATCTCCATCAGTTGGGAACCTAACATTCATAAAACCTAAGTTTATTGGGGACACCTGAATCAAACCACCACATTCAGCCCCTGGCCCCCATAAACGGATAACTATACATGATGTAATATGCAATGCATTCATCTAACTTTAAAAGTCCCTATAGTTTTTATCATGTCCAATGATGTTCATACATCCCCATAGTCCAAGACCTTTTACTGAGACATAATACCAAAAAATAACCTCAACAAAAAAACTAATAATTGCACAGAATAAACATTAACACTACAGAAGATGGCATTGGGCATAGCAAAGAAACATTCAACCAATACATGATTTAAAACAACCAGGGCAAACATCAAACTCTGTAGCTTAGGTACAACTCTAGTCAGTGACAACTCTCTAAGTCTGATTAATTCTAACCATCAATAAGTCTCTGGTATTACAATTCTACCCCTCCTGCTAGGCTACTCACAGTCCTGGAAAACTTCACTGGGGCAGGCAGCTTTTCTTAGCAGCCATCTTGTGGTCATGGCATCTGCATTGGGGCTCCACTGCAATCCATGGTTCATCCTCATGGCCCCATTGGGTCTCCATGCAGGCAACCAGCAAACCTGCTTCACACTGCCCATGGCCATTTCCAAAACACAAGACTGTGTTGTAAACTCAATAACCCTCTCTTTCCTGCATTTCTTATACCCCCCAATACTAGGTAGGGTGGCAATTTGTTAATCCAGGGGGGACTAAGCAGACTTTGAATAACAGGACTCTCCTTGAGTACTCTGGCCCCTTCAGAAGCGTTTACATTCTTCCTGTTGCCCCAATGCAGGTCAGCTGGCCCAATCTCAAAGGTTGTAATCTCTCAAAGAATTTGCAGGTGAATGGGTAGCAGTTTAGGTCCAAAGATTTCATTGTTTCTGTGCCATATCCTTCTGCTAACACCAGTTCATTTCTATTCAAAGCAACCTTGCACAATTTCTCAGGACATAGGCATAACAGCAAGCCTTTCACACAAACTGCTAGCCCAGTCCAAGCAAAGCTCTTTCTCAGTCTCATAAGCCAAACCTCACAGTCCATAGTTCTTACTGCATTCAGGTCTGTCAACTGTGACCAGAATAGTCCATCAAGCTGTACTTAGAGCACTCCAAGGCATCTCTTAGGACAAGGTTTCAAATTTTTCCACATTCCTCTTGAAAGTCAACTCCAAAAGACCAAAGCCACACAGTCAGGTGTCTAACGGCAATCCCACTCCTCGGTACCACTTTCCTGTTGCAGTCATGTTCACATTGCTAGTAGAAATCACCCAGCTAAGAGAAGCTTGTGGGAAAAAGAGATTTATTTTGTTTTCCAGGCTTGAGGGGAAGCTCCACGATGGCAGGGGAAAATAATGGCATGAGCAGAGGGTGGATATCACCCCGTGGCCAACATAAAGTGGACAATAGCAACAGGAGAGTGTGCCAAACACTGGCATTTGGAAACTGGCTATAACACCCATAAGCCCACCCCAGCAATACACTCTCTGCAGGAGGCATTAATTTCCAAATCTCCATCCTTTGGGAACCTAGCATTCAGAACACCTAAGTTTATGGGGGAAACTTGAATCAAACCACCACAATTTTCTTATTGTTTGATTTTGTTTTTCAGTACTGGGGATCAAACCTAGGGTCTTCATATTCTAAGCAAGTACTGCAGTACTGAGTTATTCCTTTACTCCCTGGACTTTTGGGACAGGATCTCACTATATAGCCCAGGCTGTTCTGTAGCTTTCTTTGTAGCCTACATTGATTTAAAACTTATAACCCTCCTATCTCTGCAACCAAAGTGCTGGGATTATGAAGAATATATTTTATGATATCCTTAGAATTTTTAAATTAGAGGGATAAAGACGTCTGTAATAGAGAAGATTCCAGAGTTGGGTTAGGAACTTTGGGGAAGTTAATAAAGTCTGTCATAAAACAGGGGCATCATCATCTGATGGCCCAAAACTTTTGTTTATAGACAAACTTTTTGATGTGAATGCCCTTTCTGTTACAATATGTAGATTTGAGGCTGTATCATCTTCCCTTAGAGGACAAATTTACTCTTCAAGGAGTCCCTTGCCCAAGATGATGTAAAATCTGGCTGCAGCTTCTCATGGTACTATCGTGAGTCAAGCCATGGAAACCTGAAAATGATGACAGCATTGCTAGCTCCCTAGAAATCTCAGCTGCTACTACCTTTCATCTAATGTGCATTCTAGAATTTTCCTCATAAACCCTGATGAGAAGATGTTGGCTTAAAATCCTGAGTTACATAACAAATCTTTACTGTAGTAAAGAGTGAAGCCTCCAGAGTATATGCTCAGGAATGCGATAGCTGGATCAAATGACAGATCTACTGTCATTCTTTTCGGGAGTCCCCATGCTGATGTTCATAGTGATTGTATAAGATTGCACTTCCACCAGCAGTGAGTAAGGGCTCCTTTTCCCCGTGGCCTTGCCAGCATTGTCATCCAAGTTTTTTTTCTGAAAAAGTATTTTATTTTTATTTATTTATTTGAGAGAGAGAGTGGGTGCACTAGGGCCTCCAGCCACTGCAAATGAACTCCAAATGCGTGCGCCCCCTTATGCATCTGGCTAACGTGGGTCCTGGGGAATTGAACCCAGATCATTTGGCTTTGCAGGCATACGCCTTAACTGCTAAGCCATTCCCTCCAGCCCTCATCCAAGTTTTTGATCCAGACTGGAATGAGATGAAATCCCAGAGCTGTTTTGGTTTGCGTTTCTCTGATGACTGAAGATGTTGAGCACATCCAGTGTGTATGTATTTCTTCCTTTTGGAATTCTCAATTCCCTACCCCATTTTCTCTCTTTTTGAAAATTTATTTTATTTGTTTACTTATTTGAGAGAGAGGGAGAGAGAAAGAGGCAGATAGAGAGAATGGGCACACCAGGGCCTCTAGTCACTGCCAACTAACTCCAGATGCATATGGCACCTTGCACATCTGGCTTACATGGATCTTAGGGAATCAAACTTGGGTCTTTGGGCTTCAAAGGCAAACACCTTAATCACTAAGCCATCTCTCCAACTCTCTACCTCACTTTTTGATTGGGTTGTTTAGTTTTTTTTCATTTAGTTTTTTGAGTTGTTTATAGATTATAGATATTAGGCATCCATCAGAGGTGTAACTGGCAAAGACTTTCTCCCATTCTCTGGGCTGTCCATTCACTCTGTTGATGGTTTCTGCAAATTTTGATACAGTCAGCATTTAAGCTTGTTTAACTTCCTTCCAATTCAATTTGCTTCTCTCATGACAACTAAGCGGAATCACTTTTTGTTCGACTTATGGATTTCAGTTTAACATCCCTGAATTTCAATATTATGGAACTTTTTTTTCTTTTAAGGAATTTTTTTTTCCTTTTCCTTCTCACTGGCTCTCCACCTGGAATGTTGACTGGTGATGGTTGAGAACAACGGTCTGAGGTTATCTCAAAAATTATAAGGGTGGGGGCCGGAGAGATGACTTAGCAGTTAAGGAGCTTGCGTGCAAAGCCAAAGGGCCTAGGTTCCATTCCTAAGGACCTACAGAAGCCAGATGCACAAGGTAGCACATGCATCAGGAGTTTGTTTGCAGAGGCAGATGGCCCTGACATGCCCATTCTCTCTCTCTCCCCTTCTCTACCTCCTTCTCTCCAATAAGTTTTTTAAAAAATTAAAAAACAAGAGGTTGAAGAAGCTGGAAGGGCTCAGCAGCTATAAGTGATTGCTTGCAACGTCAACCAGCCTAGGCTAAGTTCCCAACCCATCCACGTAAAGTGGGTGTAGAAAGTAGTGCAAGTATCTGGAATTTATTTGCAGCAGCAAGAGGCCCGGTGCACCCTCTGCCCCACATGCATTTTTTTTTTTAAAGGGTAAAAGACACAGGGCAGGGTGCAGGACCGCCTCTTGCATACCTCCTAATTTATACACAGAAGTGCAATGCTAAAAATCCTCCACTTTGCTACTCGTTCACTTTTATTTACACAGACATATCCCATAATATCTGTACATGTCCAAATAAACAGTGAAAAAGAGACAAAATTCTCAGTCAAATGCTTTTGACTTTAGATCACTCCTAGTCAGTATTATAGACTAGAAAGCATGTGGCAGACCCCGTGATGGTAACACTCGGTGCTATCTTTTAAAGTGGGACATCTGCTTACTTTAATTTCCAACTGGTCACTTTACTTCCCCAACCTCCTGTCTTTCCAGACGGCCTTGAATAATTTGCACATGTACCAGAATTGTCTGCATCATGTGTGCTACGTTTTACTGATTATTTTGTTGATGTCGATTTACAGTATAAGCTACTTCATGGTGAAAGCTATGTTGCCTAAATCCTGGCCCTGCTATCTAAAGTAGTGTCTAAACAAGTGATTGTTTTAAACTGCCTATTTATAGAAATCTACACATCGTTGATTGAAAAGCTTTCTCTTATTATTCCCAATTTTTTCTTCATTGTTTCAGTTACTTTTACATTGCTGGACAAACACCTGATCCAAAGCAGCTAATGGGAGGAAAGTTGTTAATTTTGCTTTACAGACTTAAAGGGAAGCTCCATGATGGCAGAAGAAAATGTGCCACGAAGAAGTTGGCAATCATCTCCTGGCCAACACCAAGTGAGAACAGTAGTAGGAGAGTGCGCCAAACACTAGCAAGAGGAAGCTGGCTATAACACCCATAAGCCTGGCCCCAACAACACACGTACTCCAGCAACATTCCAATTTCTAAATTACCACCAGCTGCAGATCAAGCGTTCACAACAGTTTATGAGGGACACCTGAATCAAGCTAGCACACTCATGAGTTACTACCTTAGTATCAGTTAACCCAGGGAGTTTTGTTCTCCAGTGGCTATCTGAGAATTTCTAGATACTTCTGGATCACAGACATAAAGTAGTGGTGGAAGAGAGGTTAGTGACTTCTAAGACATTGATCCCAATGTGTAGGTAGCCCTGTCCTCACAGCTCCATGACAGTTACTTGTCACAGAATGTGCTAAGCCTGGGAAATTCTAATTTAACCAAAGGAACAGCTGTACAATTTTGAGAGAGAGAGGGAGAGAGCAAGGGTGCACCAGGGCTCCTAGCCACTGCAAACAAACTCTAGACACATATGCCACCCTGTGCTTCTGGCTTATGTAGGTACTGGGGAACTAAACCTGGGTCCTTAGGCTTTGCAGCCAAGTACCTGAACCATTAAACCATCTCTCCAGTCCCTAGATTTTCATCTTTTAAAATACTATCTCCAAGGCTGGAATGATGGCTCAGTGGTTAAGGCATTTGCCTGCAAAGCCTAAGGCCCTGGGTTTGGTTCTCCAGTATGCACGCAGAGCCAGATAAACAACGGGTACATGCATCTGGAGTTTGTTTGCAAGGGTTGAAGGTCTTGGCATGCCCATTGTTTGGCTTTCTGCTTGCAAAAAAATAAAAATATTAAAAAAGACTATCTCCAAACTAGGCATAGTGGCTTGTCTGAAATCCCACACTGAGAAGGTTGAGGCAAGAGGGCCACTAAAGTTCAAGACAAGCTTGGGCTACGTAGTTTCCAGCCAACCTGGGCTTTGGAGGGAGAACCTGTCTCACAAGGAAATTAAGGAGGAAAAAAAAAGCCTTCCCCCAAATAACTATAGATAGAGAGATACAAGGGTCAGAATCACTGCAATCAGTGGGCACACAGGTAGGATGACAAATAATGAATCATATTTTAAAAATGTGAATCTGTCTGTGTGTACCACATCTTTGCCTACCAGAACCTTGCTTGAGGCTCTTCTTCTTTTGTTTGATGTGTGCCAGCCAGACTAGCTGGCTCATGAGATGCTGGGGGCTACATAAGTTTCTGCCCTCCCTCCTCTATTTCTCTTTTCATAAAATAAAAGTTATTTTGAAACCCTTGCAGCATGACATTGTTTATTTAAAAGTTGAACTATGGCTGGGATAGGAGGTGCAGATGGTAGGATGGCTCCAGTGAAGGCTGGCATTCACTCAGCATACCTTAATGTAGAAGGAAACAATCTTTGAATGTGGCTCTGAAGTCAGGTGTCCACTACACAAAGTCAAAAGTTCACTTGTGCTTGTAATCTAAACCATATGTTTGACACATAACCCTTATTTTGTTGTTGTTTTCAACAGATAACAGTGTTTCTCTTTAAAATGCTTGCAAGTGACATCCATGAATAACAATGGAAGGCATCTTTAGTCACAGTTGGGAAATATATGAAAACAATATTTTTATATCCATTCCCTCAAATTCAAGAACAAAATCTGTTCTGTTCCAGATGAAAATCCAAATTCTTCAAAAATATGAACACTTTGATAGTTTCTAATGGGACACACTGAGCAAGACAAGCCAACATCTCCTCACCAGTTACTAGCAACCCTTCTAATCAACTGCTTAGTATTCCGACACAGGGTTATTCACATATATTTCTGGTGGGTCCTTTACATCACAAATTTACTAAGCATACCCTTTTTTGTGTCACTTCATACCTATTACAAAAGACCTTGCTTTAATGCACCAGTGTAGGGTCCCTCTACTGGAGCAGGGTGGGCAATGCAAAAGCATTAAACCATGGCCACTAAATGCTTTTTCCTGCTACTGTATAAAGCTTTGTTTAAATGAGCTCATCTGTAAACACAAGCAACTCTACTCCTAAGCAGAGCTATTCTTATTCATTAACAAAGGCAAGTGGACGCGGGGAAAGAGAATGAAAACATACCTTAGCAAGCACATACTCGCCATCCTCATTTCCCACACTACTACACCTCATCAAATCTTCTGAATTTTTAATAAGCAATAGGAAAATGAAAATAAGTTATGTTCTCCTCTAGTTTCCCTTGTGAGTAGTAAAGAAAGTAAAAAGGAATACTGGACTAGCTAACCTCTGAACTACATGGCTCTAAGACTATATTAAGAAATTATTACATTTCTTTCAACTGCTGTTATCGTGCCTAGGCTTCTTACAATGTATTGGGTCAATATTAACTCACAAAGTATATATAAATTAAAATAGAAACAGCCAGAAAGGGGTGTATTTCTTCCTTATTTCAAACTTCAATTAGCAACAAAGAAAAATCTAAAACATTCAGTTCACCTTGAAATCATTTTCAACTTTTCCACTTTTCTGTAACAGGATCAAATCATACATACTAAGATACTAGGTCAATATCACACACTAATTCTGCATCTTGAATTAATCCATCTAATTAAGGAAGTCTAAAACTGTTGACTACAAATTTAATTTTCTGCTTTAAAAGTGAGGGTAAAGATCCACTTAAATTTAACAGCAGTTTCCAATATACAGATGAATTTGAAGTCACCCTGCTTAATGTCTCTAGGTGCTATCTATGATGTCATTAAACTATATTCATAACTACGATCTCCCAGCATAGAGAAATATTCCCCCACTACTACACGGCTCTAAGGTGGAGCAAAATGTTCTTCAGAAAGCAACTCTAGCTCAGCTTTTGGATTCTTTCAGACAGTGCCATCTGTCCACTGTAGGGTACTTATTTCAGGCTACCTGGAACTCCCAGAATGCAATGCTGTCTTGAAAACCTTACTACTACATCTGTATTTAGTAGTCAGTTGATATGAGTCCTCCTTTGTTCGGTCTCTATTGTACTCATCCATTCTCCTTCCTCCCACCGCTCCCACAGTGCCTTCTCCATCCACGATGCCATTTACCAGATCACTGCCATCACTTGCAACTGTGTCAGCCCCCTTCACGTCCCTCGCCAACATATACACAACCTATGCCTCCCTGGAATCTAGGCTTATTATTTTCCTTTAAAAGCCATGTGCTAAAAGAATTCCTTTTTTTAAAACATAAGCCATGTTTGCAACATCCACATATTCACAAGCCCTTTATAATACAAGGTCACCAGACACTGATTTGTCTAAGATGAAAGTGATTAATTAGATCAAGAAGACAACTACTAACATCCAAGGATAAAGGCCAAAATTAAACAAACCTAAGATTACTGAAAATCTAAAACACATAAAGTTCACTACAAGGACGATAGGAGTCAAAAAAGACTGCCTGCCTTTAAAACAAAATGACTATATGGTTGGTTATCAAACACTCAGCTTCATGTAGGCATTTAATTAAGCCATTTATTGCTTCAAATGTGTAACCATGAACATTTAAATAAATACACACTCCACAGCAGTAAGGCCTCATTTTTCATCACCTATAAACTGTGAACTCACATTTGGACCTTTGTGTCACCAACTGTTACACAAGTTTTGTACAACAAAGATTTTAAATGCCCTTGGTGAAAATGTCACAAACTGCTGGCCATGACTTTTTTCTTAACGAGGTAGTTCCATGTTTGGCCATATATAGAGAAATATAGCAACAGGTTCTACTCATTACTAAATGCTTGAACAAAATTTTGGTTCACTTGTTTATACACAATTCACAAAATATTCAAAGTTTTAATTCAAAACTTCCCAGTGTTTTCTGAGTGATTTCATAAGAAGTAGAATTTCGAAACTGAATGGAGCTGGAGCAGCAGAAAATACGGATGTTCCTGACTCAGACAAGGAACTTTCTCTTAAAATAAGGCTTGCGCATAAGGCTACTTCCTTCAACTAACTCTTATAAAGCGAATGAGTTTGGAAAAGCCACACTATGTAGGTATAGCATGTACATGATTCATCTTAGCATACCAACAAGTAACTGAACACCACCATAGAGTACTTCATCAGGTTTTTACCATCCCCATGAAAATACTGTCATGAAATTAACACCCATGATATTCCAGGACCCTAAGTACCTATGTATGAACCAAAGCTTCTTCTGGGTCTTGCTCAGATGTAGTCAGCCTGTGGCAGCTCAGCATCATGTGACAGCAGAGCTGGAAGAGATTCTAGGGACCTTATGAGTAGCATGGCATAGATTTTACACTGCCTTTTGAGTTCTAAGAGGTTCACTAGTAGGTTTCTTTAGAGCACAAATGGGACGGGCCTCATAATTTTAATATAAAGGAAATATGACACATTAACTATCTCTGAAGTTTCAAAGGGTTTTCTATCTTCCAGAGGATAACCTTCAAATAAAACCTCCACTGTCTAAAATCTATAGTTTCAATAGCACCTATAGAAGGAGACCTCAGAAGTGCTTTGAAGGCATGCTACAGCCAGCATTACCCTGGTTTCATTAGCCCAGAGTGAGTAAAGATCTGAATGAACTGTCATTCAGTATGTCACAGAACTAAAACAGACCTGAATTTTAAGCTCCAACCCAGAGGGTCTCTTCACTCATGTTGATCACATGGCCTACAATGACAATATCTATAACCATTGTTTTTACTGTAGCTGCTGTGATTAGGTTTCTTTTATATCACTTAGAATGAAGGCAAAGCCAAGGATATTTTTTAGAAAAATACATTGGCACTTCAAATTTACATTAAAAATGTCTTTCCCTTATTCTCATAACATAATTTCCAAGCATTATCATAGAAATCACAGATTACATAGCATTGTTTCCTGGGCCTCTGTCCTTTTTAGATTATGAAAACTGGAAATCAATTATAATTAAGAAATTTTAATTGTGTAAAGTATAAATACAAGTAATTTTTTAAAAACTTTATTTTAACACCTAGTACAATTCCAATTTTAAGGATTACTCGCACAAAAAAATAAACACATTTGGTATAAAAATGTATCACTTTAACACCCTTTCCCACTTGCCCCCCGCCCCCACCCTTTTGAGCTGCACTCTATCTGGATGCAGAAACATAGAAAGACTAATGGCACGAATCAGCTTTTACCTACAGGAGTTTCTGTTTATGTACCCAGGTACTCTAGAGGACACCAGCCCACTTCATCACATGAACCATTTCTTTCAGCCTGCTGAATGAGTTTCACAAAGAAACAAAGCTTATTATAAAGGCATTAAAAACCATTATCTTAAATCCTCTTTAGGATTTTTTTTTTTGCAACCCTTTATGTACAGTGTTACATACAGCTCTGGAGTACAGTACATGCAGCAGAATATACCTGTCAATATAAAATACTTTTCTTAAAATCTTCATCGTTGGAATTCTTTGAAGTCTAAATTATAGAATGCCCATTACTTTGAGAAAATGGTTGAGGAGTACAAATGTCTGCATATGTTGGCCACAGAAATAATCCAAGGCTAACTGGAATAATATTCATAGCACACCAGGAGTGCATAAATAATTTACTTACATTATTAAAATACAACTCATAAAATTCAAGTTCAAGATCTTATAGGATTGTCTATGAAAATCCTTTAAGTGGTTGCCTGAAAGTGAGTTGTTTCTTCTCTCTTTTGTTTCTTAGAGTCCTATATAAAATGCTGAGGGAGGGTCGTTCCTCCTTCAATGAGAGGACGCCTTTATTTGTGTCGACTGCCTCTTCTCTTCATCGCAGCAGTGCACTGTGGACAGTACCATTTTCCTTTTGGTGCTTCTGTCAGTCCCACACACCCATAGTGGAACCACTCTATTGGACACTAGGAAGCAAAATTTTTAAAAAAGGTTTTAATGCTTCTAAATAATAATAATACATTAAAATATAACCCAAATCAAATCTGTGAGATCATAATTCTTATATATGAGAAGATTTAAGGAAAACTCAGTTCAATTGGTCCATGTTATAGATGAGGAAATGGAAGCACAGAAAACTTGCATTTCTGAAAGTGGAGGGTCATGGATTTCACTCCTTACGATGAAATATGGAGCTCAAAGTTACCTATTTTTACCTGGACAGCCAGGTGATACATCTCAAGGGCAAAAAGTAAAATACATCTTTTATGAAGATAAATATGTTTCACAGATTTAAAAAGTATTCCGCCTTGATTGTACTCTAATGAAGTAGAATAGGTACCTCTAATTAAGAACATAAATGAGGTGAGAGGCTGAGTTTCCTTTCTGGGTGCTCTAGTCGTAGAGTAAACCCTTCCTCTCCTCTATTAAACAGATTGGACAATTCTTCACTTCCCCCAAAAGTCCTGGCACTCAGAACACAATAGAATGAAAGGAATCCCAGAGAACATGCTGCTGCTATTCTCAGAAAGCTCACTCATCATCTTCACTGGAAGCCTAGAAGAGAGTTTACAGTGGTACCCCTGAGAGCTTGTTTGGAGGTTCTAGCAGGAGCACACAGCTACTGGTATACCCTTGACTGAAGGCCAGTCCTTCTCTATTAGAAGGTCATCCTCTTTGACCGAGCGCACAGCTTCGGGAAGGATGCAGATAGGGCAGTGAGGGAGGAAGGGGACACCCGCCTAGCCAGCCAGATCAGCCGAATCAATCCTGATAGATCAGCCGAACCAATCCTGATGATCAATGGGATGACAGATGTCACAGCCAGATCACCCTCACATCCTACAGTGGTACCCTTGAAAAGGTGAGTAATGCTACTTTGAAATATCCACCAGCAGCCCACAGGCAACTCTAGACCTAACAGCAGGAGGGCCTGCCCCTGGCACAAGACCATGACACCCCCACCCTGTCAAGAAAATGGAAATACATGAATGTAGCCCCAGCAAGGCAATCTCCTCCTCCTTCAGCTGGTTTTGCAAACATAACCTCTTGTTAACTTGGGATTCTAACACATCAGTACTTCCACAGAATTCATCATGGCTATCACCTCTTTGAGTAGAGAGAGACAAAAGGAGCAAGTCAAAAGACACTTAAGACAAAAATGATCTCAGCATTAAAAGGAAAACATTTCTTAAACCAAAATTAAGTTTCCTGAAAAGGAAACAGGAATTCCTTCTTTTTAAATCTCCTTTATTTTCTTATAGGGAAGCTCTCATCAGCTGACCCTCACAGTCAAAGGCTGTAGGAATGCTGTATTAATGAGAGAATTAACCTCACATTTTGTCCTCAATCCTTAACATCATATTTCCTAAAAACAAAATGTATTATTTTAAGATTCCATTTATATAGTAATAAAGGGCCCAAACTCTAGTAAAAATACTACCTTTAGTAAAAGAGAAGGAGAGCACTTAGAATTATCAAAACTAACACTTTTGAAAAAAAAATCTAACACCATAAAATTTACTTGAAAAATGTAAGCAGGAAGTTAAGGCACTACCGTTTTGTAGACAAGAAGATTCTTCAGTTAGAACAACAATATAAATACAAACATGATTTTCAGGCTGAGAGGCACAGTAAGAAAAATATTGAATTATCAACAACCCAGACTTTTTTTATGTTCCTACACAGAAAAATTCAATACTTACATCTTGGTTATCACACCCCACCATCTCTCCATAAGATACCTAGTTGAAACAAAATTAGATCACCTTATAATAAGCATGGAACAATGATCTAAATGTACATTAGTGGTCGATAATAATGTTATAAAATACAGAGAAATTCACTGAATATATAATTAAAACTGGGGATATAGGATTTTGTCTTTTGATCTTCAAAAGCCTATGGAGCAAGGGAATATGCCCAGCGATTATTAGCTCTTTCGAAGTCTGAACGAACTTTCTATGATGTGGGAATCACCTTTGTGGTGGTCCTTACTATAAAATTATAGTTTATTCTTTTTTTTAAAATTTTTTAAAATTTTTTATTCATTTATTTGAGAGCGACAGACACAGAGAGAAAGACAGATAGAGGGAGAGAGAGAGAATGGGTGCACCAGGGCTTCCAGCCTCTGCAAATGAACTCCAGACGCGTGCGCCCCCTTGTGCATCTGGCTAACGTGGGACCTGTGGAACTGAGCCTTGAGCCAGGGTCCTTAGGCTTCACAGGCAAGCGCTTAACCACTAAGCCATCTCTCCAGCCCAGTTTCTTCTTTTTAAAATTTATTTATTTGAGAGAGGAAGAGAAATAGGCGGGGGCGGGGGTTGGAGAATGGGCATGCCAGGGCTTCCAGCTATTGCAGATGTATGGACCCATGGTCCATCTGGCTTACGTGGGTCCTGGGGAATCGAACCTGGGTCCTTTGGCTTTGCAGGCAAGCGCCTTAACCACTAAGCCATCTCTCCAGCTCTAAAATTACAGTTTCTTTTTAGTTAATTACAACCTGAAGGATTTTCCTTCCTCTTGGATCATTAACATTGTATAGTCAATCGTGTTTTACTGAAACTTTTCAACTAGCCACCTACTCCATGGCCCTCTGTGTTTGACACGAGCATGGGAACCCCAGGCAGCACTCAGCTAAGGAACTGCAGACAGGCCCAAGTAGACGGCACACTCATTCTCTGCACAAATGGTTGGATGTGTTCCTAACATCCATAGATAACAATAATTTTTTTAGGCAGGGGAGGGGAATCAGACACGGGGAGTTAGGGCTCAGGTTTTCCCTCAAAAATTCTACATAGATATCTCCATAACCTTCTAAGGTTTTATGTGTTATGGATGAAAAATCTAGGGTCAATCTGATTTGGTTTTTGGTAGATAGACTTGTTTTTATTGTCCAGATGTCTTATTTACAGAACTGATTTTCTTACTGGTACTAAAAACTGCTCATCAGGTTATGGTACAACAGCCAATAAGTGCTTAGTTTTTTTTACTGCTTAGATTGGCAACTCACACCATTAAGCATAATTATAGAGAACAAAAGATTTCATGTGAAGAGACTGAAGCAGAGGAAGAGACAGGCAAATTCCCCATAATGACAAGTGAATGAACAAGACACAGGCAACCCCCCCCCCAAAAAAAAACCCACAAAAAGTGAGTGAGCAAGAGACAGGCAAACCCCCACTATGACAAGTGAGTGAACAAGAAATAGGCAATCCTGCACACAGAAGTGAGTGAAGGGCAAAAGGACAGAGAGTTTTTCTTGTTGTTCTTTGTTATTTTGCTATGTTGGGGACTGAGCCCAAGATCTTATACATGCTAAGCAAGCTCCTGCTCACAGAATTATATCTATAGGCCCCATTTGGATGACTTCAAGAACAATAGTCATATTGACATAGACTTGATATTTTACAATAAAAGCATATAAAGCAAGCAAAACATTTATAATGTGCATAATAAAAGTAAAGAAAAATTCATCCAACACTATTAGGAGTTAATTCATAAAAAAAATTAAGATAAGCAAACTCCCCCCCAAAAACACAGCTTAATACCAACATCACTTAAAATGATCAAGTTATATAAATCTATCAAACTGGTAGGTGGTTCATACTCACCTCTGGAAAGGGACAAGAAAGAAGCATGCTCATCAACTTTGAGCAATTCACTTTTAAAAATACCCCAGCAGATATTTTAATAAACTAATATAACATTAGATATAAAATGATTACCTTAAAAACAATGTGTCTATGATGTTGTTGGTTTAAAATAAATAAAAACTGTAACAATGTATATGTGGGTTTTGATTAAGTGAATTTCAGTACACAGTACTAGAGAAAACTGAGATTGAAAATGATCTTAAAGGAAAGACATGTTTAGAATACTTCATTCAGTAAAGAAAAGTAGTTATGAAAAGATATATATTGTGATTCTGTCAAACTCATAGACACATACACATCACACCTCTGTATACATATGTACAAAACTGTCAAGAAATGAGTGTTTGCATCTCTCCAGTTCCTTATACTGCAGCAACAGTGATAAAATGAGAATGGTCTGGGAAACCTCTGACCCGATAGCACCAGGGACCTTTAAGGACCAAAGCTGGCTCCCGTTTCCTGTAAGCTTGTAGTCCCTCTCTCTGCGGCTCACAAGTACCCGTGGGGAAGCAGCTATCTACAAGTTTCACCAGGAACCCAATCAAATAGCCCCTGGGTTAGACTTCCAGGCTCCAAAACTTGGGAACAAATGTCTGTTGGAAAAGCTACTTGGCTATTGGTACTTTATTACATTAGCCAACATATATGCAGGAGGCCCTTGAGTGTCTCCCTACAGGTAATGCCTCATGGTTGAGATCATGAGCACCTCATGTTTTTCTTTAAAACTCTGCACTTGTAGCAAACATGCTCCATTTATAAGGATGAAAAATTCATACACAAGACAAGAATATTTTAATCAGACCCAGAAGATGCTTAAGAAATGGATGGGCTGTCTTCTTCCTTGATTACTTAGGGTGCACACCAGAGACCCACACTACATCAGCCTCTTACCTGATTGCAGATGCAGTATCGAGGCTCATTGGGATCATAAGTCCAGTCAACCTGACTATTTGAATCAGATTCTGGTACTACTGTTGTTTGTTGAGAGACTTCTTGCACGACGGTTGAAGATGACGAACACGATGACAAGGAAGAGGAGGAAGAGGAAGAAGAGGACTGTTGGCTTGAAGACTTGGTGTTGTTTCTAAAAGGAAAACAAGTCCGTGTTACTTGCTCATCACCAGAAGTCTTCATGAACTATTCTTAGTATATCTAACACCAAGTTAAGGCCATCTGAGTTAAAAGCAGTATTTAAAGCATTGTTTGTAGTAGCATAGTTTTACTTAGAATCTTGGTTTCTAGAGATATGTTTGATAGTTTTTTGGATATTTTACTATATTGATTCTTTTAGGAATTATTTATACAAAAATAATTTACAAATACATATATATATATATATATATATATATATATATATATATATATATATATTTAGATAACTACTTTTGTCCTAGAAGGTCAACTCTTTTTTTTTTGGAGACATAGTCTTGGTTTGTAGCCTTGGCAGTCCTGAACTCTTTATGTAGGCCAGGCTGACCTTCAACTTGCAGTGACTCTCCTGCTTCTGCCTCCGAGGTCTTGGGATTACAGGTGTGCATCACCTCATCTGGCTTGACTTTCATTACATCTAAAACATCAGGTATATTCACTACCTCAGAGAAAAAGTGACAACACTAAATTGACATAAATCACACAATCATCACATGAAATCCAGAGATATTTTCATAGCATCAATTTTGGGAATATAAGAAAGAATTCAGGTACCTTTGTTACTTTAGTTAATTAGTTAGTTAGTTTTGTTTTTCAAGGTAGGGTCTTTGAAAAACTAAAAAAAAAAAAAAAACCCCCAAAAAACAGTAATTCCTAGGATAGCTGGGCATGGTGGTGCATGCCTTTAATCCCAGCACTTGGGAGGCAAAGGTAGGAGGATCACCACGTGTTCAAGGCCACCCTGAGGCTACACAGTAAATTCCAGGTCAGCTTGGGCTAGAATGAGACCCTATCTCAAAAAATAAATAAATAAATAAAATAAAATAAGAATAAAAATAAATTCCAATAATATAATTTGTATTTATGTATTAATTTGCCATGAAAACTTCAGTTATAGGGTTATATACAAAAAATAGTGTCATAAAATGATTTATCCTAAAGATCAAGAAAAAGTAAGAAAATCATTTATTAGTAAAAAAAAAATAAAATAAAAAAGCCCTTATGAGTCTAGAAAATTTTAAAACGACTCCTTCAAAGACAGGCAGCATAAAGAAAGACTACATGTCTGTCTACCTCCATTACATACTGCCCTTGGTTAACATCTGGAGGGCCAAGGAAGCTGATTACCAGGGAAGGCACAAGCTGGTGCAATGATCAAACTTACTTGCTTTTTCGGCCACTGCGTGAGTCTGCAGCCGAGGCGCTGGCGTTCTGGGTTAACGTTGTCATGAGCGCCGACGATGATGAGTAGCCAGCTGTTTCTCTGGGCATGGAAAACTCTTTTCCCAGCTGAAAGTCATTGTTCTTAAACGCCTCATAACTAGCTTTTAAACTCGATGTTCGACGTCCTTCTTTCATCTGAAGGAGACAAGCATAATCGTGTCAGTTTATGTGCATATGGTTATTTTTTATCTCAAGCTTTACAAGCTTAAGTTACTTCACATAAAGACTTAAAATCAGTTATTACATAAGTTAGGAAACACCTTTGGGAAGGGGAACTTTTTAAATTGGAGCACAGGTAGTCTAGAGAAATGAACAAACTTCAGCCAACCTAAGTCTAACAGAAAGCTCAGAAAGTCATAGAAAGAGCTAGGAGTCATGCTCAAAGTGCTGAGGAGTCCAGCTGATAACACTGGTGGGGTGAGCAACCCTGAAAGAAGGATTGGAATGTCATGTGCATGATGAATCATCACCTATTAATTAAAAAGGCATCTATCATCAAACTGCCATTGCGAATAAAACCATGTAGTATCAGAGAGCTCTACTTGCTCACATCTCCTGCGGCATGTTAGAGTTGGTCAACAAAGCAAACACAGTGTAACATGCGTCTGGAACCCTTGTGCTGTTTACCTGTGCTGTGGCTTGAACTGCTTGAGCAGCTGCCATGGTAATTGCCCCTGCGCCCGTCCCTGAAGATAATGAGCCAATGTTATAGGATGCCAGAGGTTGGGAGGAATTCACGTTGTATGCACTGTTGGAGGAAGCTGTGGAGTTATTGTTTCGACAACCTGTAAAGAAATAAAAATGGTTGCAGAAACCATAATGCTACTGAGTTTAAGATAAATTTCAGAGTACAGATATAATTATTAAATTTAAATTCTTGCTGGGTGTGGTGGCGCACACCTTTAATCCCAGCACTCGGGAGGCAGAGGTAGGAGGATCACAGTGAGTTTGAGGCCACCCTGAGACTACATAGTTAATTCCAGGTCAGCCTGGACCAGTGTGAGACCCTACCTTGAAATACAGAAAAACAAACAAACAAACAAACAAAAATTTAATTCTTCATGTAGTGTAGGAGGAGTCAGCTGAATAGAAGGCATTTTTCCTTTTTCTCTCCTCTTTATGCAGACTTTAACCAGGTAACAAATGTATGAGTCATTCTTCCTTCATTTCCCCTATTTTACACAAACAAACAAGGAACTATTGGACTGAAGAAAATAAACTTACCCAGTGTGTTTTCCTTAGAAGCATCTGATGTAAGGGTAGACAGAAGAGCTTCGGATTTAAACTTCTTTTCAGGAATATGATCTGTTGTCGTATGGTGAGAAGTTGGATTATATTTCCTTTCTGAATAAAAATAAAGGATTCACAGGTTTTTCAACTTTAGAGAACTATGGACACAATATTTCTACCTAGTTAAAGCCATGGAGCTATGAACTAGGAGCTATGAAGTAGGTTTCCCATGAAACAGGTCACTATGGTATCTGAGAAGACAGGATAAGCACAACTGTCTGCAATATTTTATTTAGAAAGGAGGCATTTTAGACACAAGAAATTTTAAGAGCAGAACATCAAAGACAACCCTTTGATGATACACCAAGTTTCACATATAACACAAAGGAAAACCCATTTCAAAGCATTTCTGCTATTTAGAACAGCTTTTAGTTAGCTGGAGGGGCGGAATTGGAATGCCAGAGACTTGTTGATCGGACTTGAAGATTTGTCACTGGCTAGGGGTTGTTGGACTTGAAGCTACAAAGTTTGATGTTTGCCCTGGTTGTTTTAAATCTTGTATTGGTTGAATGTTTCTTTGCTATGCCCAATGCCATCTTTTGCAGTGTGAATATTTATCCTGTGCCATTATGGGTTTTTTGAGGTTATATTTTGGTATTATGGCTCAGTTGAAAGATCTTGGACTATGGGGATGTATGAACATCATTGGAATTGATAAAAACTATGGGGACTTTTAAAGTCAGACTAAATGCATTGTATTTAAAAAAAGAAAACCCAAATAAAATAAAATAAAATAAAACAGCTTTTAGTTAACCCTTCTTTTCTACCAAACTGACTTGTCAAAAAGGAAAATGTACTACTGCATTTAGTCAACTACCCATCTATGCACTGAAGAATTCCTTTGCTCATAGGCTCACAAGCCATGCAACCTGATTACATGCCCAAAATAAGGTTAGGCACTGGGGAGGTAAGGATAAAGAGACCAGGCACCAGCATGATGGAGAATACTGTCTGGTCCAGGTGAGGCACTCCCCACATCTGAAGGCAGGGAGTAGATGTGGCTATTACTTCTATAATTCTGCTCCTAGGTACTCCACAGAAAACTACCTGTGCCTAAACTGAGTATGCTTTACTCAACTTAAAAAGTCTGCAAATAATTGCAACCAAAAAGAAAATTTATAAATAAAAGCAAAGGAAAGGATATTTGTTCTCAGTTGGTTACACAAAAATAATAAGAAAGTATCTTGGTGGGCTGGACAAACAGATGGCTTAGCCATTAATGCATCTGTCTGCAAAGCCAAAGGATCCCGATTTGACTCTCCAGGACCCATGTTAGCCAGATGCACAAGGGGATGAATGCATCTGGAGTTCGTTTGCAGTGGCTGGAGGCCCAGCCATGCCCATTCTCTCTTTCTCTCTCAAATAAACAAATAAAATTTAAAAAAGAAAGTAGCTTGGTGATATTAATAATGAATTCTAATTGTATTTAAAACTTAGCTGCGCTACACCAAACTTACTTTCTACTGGAGTATGTGAATGAGCATGGTGATTGTTCACTGGCTGTGAAGGAGTATCCAATTCCAAAGATCCTAGAAAAAGAGGCAGAGATTAAACCCTCATTAAGTGTCACTACAGAAATGTACATGTCTACCAACTACAATCAATGTGTTCCTTCACTATCAAAAGACTGACCAGCTCTGATACACAGACTTGCATTATTCCAGCCAGACATACTGAGGGTCACCCAATAAACCTCTGTCAACCCAATGTGACATCCAGCTCTCAATATTCACCTTACATACCAAATGACTCAAGAAATTCTATTACCTAATTAGAGAATTCACCAGTGGGTGCCTGTGGTGGTTTGAATAGATAGCCCCCAATATATTCAGTGTTTTATTAGTCTGTAGTTTGCATGTGCAGCCGCCTGGAGGCAGTGTCACTGGGAAGATCCTAAGGTGTGGTGGTGGGTTTGAGATTTCAATCTAAAGATATGCAAAGTGTGCTAGCTGGAGTTCCTGTAGTGTGCTATGCTGTGTGGCTTTGGTTTTCAGGCTTGTGCTTCTCTCTCTGTGTTTGGTCCTGTGAAATCAGGCTAGCTTCTTCTGCCATTATGGAACTTCCCCTGGATCTGTAAGCTTCAATAAATCCCTTCCTCTATAACTGTGCTTGGTCTAGCAGTTCGTCTCAGTGAACCGGAATCTATCTGAAAAGGACCTGGCCATGTGGATGTTGATCTTTTGGAACTTTTGTTTTGGAGGAAAAGGCATAGACTTGGTGCTTGCAACCGAAGATGCCTTCTGGAATGGTAAGCCAAGTTTTATGGACTATTCTCATGAGAGTCTGAGAATGCTAAGTACAGACAGTACTGAATTTCAAGGCGTGGCTTATGAGCTCTCTAAGTGGAAGGAAAGACTGCAGAGGCCTTTGTTGGAACTGGGCTACTGGCATAAGGACCCAGAGAGTTTGATCAAGGTCAAATTTGTAATGGACTGATGTGCTTGGCTAAAGATAATTGGACTGAGAGATTTAAGATTTTTTTTTTTTTTTTTTTTTTATGTGAGAGCAACAGACACAGAGAGAAAGACAGATAGAGGGAGAGAGAGAGAATGGGAGTGCCAGGGCTTCCAGCCTCTGCAAACGAACTCCAGACGCGTGCGCCCCCTTGTGCATCTGGCTAATGTGGGACCTGGGGAACTGAGCCTCAAACCGGGGTCCTTAGGCTTCACAGGCAAGCGCTTAACCGCTAAGCCATCTCTCCAGCCCAGATTTAAGATTTTTACTCTGGAAAACCTCAAGCAAGTTAAAATTACAGGCACTGAGACTGGTCTTAGGTTACTAAACCTGCTATTGTCAAACATTTTAGCAATCTGAAAGGAGATGCCCCAACTCCTTTACATTAAAACAATGGAAAGGATGTCAGAGGAAAGACTATCATAGAAATGCAAACTCTTTTGGAAAGAGGTGACTGGAGAAGGAACCTGCTTTTCAAGGTTATGACTTATTTCATTCCTAAATTAAGAATATGGCCTTGTCTTGCACACCTGGTATTAGTTTCAGAAGCATGAAAAAAGAGAAGCACAGTCATGAATTGCACACGGTTCCAGGAGCTGCTGCTCAGATGTGGCATGAGGCAAGGCCTGATGCTCTGATAGGCTGAAAGAGCCTTTGGAAGATGGACCATGGCTTTGCATGAAAACCTGAAGATGTTTTGGAAATACAAGGACTATGCAAGGGCTATCATACAGCGCACTGTTGGCCTGTGATGGAAGTGTTCTCTGGCTACTCTGCCCAGCTGGAGGGGTAGAATTGGAAAATCTGGAGACTGTCAGTCTCTGGTTATACTGAACTTGAACTGCAGAAGTTTGATGATTTCTTGATGGTGGCTGAATTTGTATTGTTTTAGTCTCTCCTTGCTAGGCATTATACTAGTTGAAAATGTTTACTCTGTGCCTTTATATCTTGGAAGTCTTCAACTTGTTTGATTTTACAGGATTTACTCTCTTAAAAGGTCAAGACTGGGGGACCTTTGAAATTGTACTGAGTACAATTTATAGTATGTGATGGTTTTTAAATCTATTGGGGGCCAGGAGCAGAATGTGGTGATTTGAATAGATGGTCCCCAATATATTTAGTGTTTTATTAGTTTGTAGTTTGCATCTGCAGCCACCTGGCTGGAGGCAGTGTCTCTGGGCAGATCTTAAGGTGGGGTGGTAGGTTTGAGATTTCAATCTAAAGATATGCAAAGTGTGCCTAGCTGGAGTTCCTGAAGTGTGCTGTGCTGTGCTTTATGGCTTTTAGCTTGTGCTTTTCTCTCTTTGTTTGGTCCTGTGAAAGCAGGCAGCTTCTTCTGCTATTATGTAACTTCCCCTGGATCTATAAGCTTCAATAAATCCTTTCCTCCATAACTGTGCTTGGTCTGGAAGTTCATCTCAGTGAACCTGAAGCTGTCTGCTTCCGTGCCATGTAAATGGATGGAAGGACATAATACTATTACTGGCAAGATCAAAACAAAACAAAACAAAACAAAACAAACAAACAAAAAAAAAACCTAGTAAAATGGAATTGAAGGCCTTTCTGTAGGTGACAACAAAGGGCAAAGTGAGGAGGATATTACTACATGAGAAGAAACTCTTTGTTCATTAAAATGACATGTGTAATGATGACCTCCTAGGACAAGTTAGGGATTTTACTTGCAAAACGTACAGGGTAGAACATCTTCATCAAGCTTTAAAATGTTGTTATAGAAATGCTCTGTGTTTATTTTTGATCCTTGAGTTTCATGAAACTATGGCAGGGCAAAGGACAGAGCAGTTTCATAACTGTGTGTGCTGAGAGAGGACACTTTGAGAGTATGTCCACAGTACTGAATAGGCATGAGATACAATTAGTTACAGCTACCATCAGAATTTCAAACACAGAAAAGGAAAAAATTAAATCAATATAGATATATTTCATTTTATCCCCAAATACATTAGCTTATAAGAACACTAACCACGGAATGGCTGGACCAGTGTGGTGGCGCAGGCTTGCCATCACTGTAATCTGCAGGCTGACTCAGGAGGGACCTTGAATCTCAGGCCAGCCTGGGCCACACAGTGAAATCCCACCTCAAACTGAAAATAATAAAGAATGGAAGGACTGACTGCTATTTTCATAAAATGTGAGTAGGATGATATCCTGCATGTCCCTCTCAGTGTCCATGAGCCAAATGGCTGCAACTGTTGGACTCCATGTTAAATGATCCAGATGCCCCCATCCACTGAAGGATCAGAAATGCATCTGTGGGAAAATAGCTCCTCAGTTATATACACACACATAATGTCCATGATTGATAAAAACTGTTGTTTACTTACGTCTCTCTAGTATTTCTGTAATTCCAGCATTATCAGCTTCCAGCTCCATTTTAAATTTAGCCAGTTCTTGATCCAGCTTTCTCAAGTGACGATCTACCTGTTTCAAAGAAGATCAGAGATAACCACCAAAATTTGGGACACTGCTAAAATGTCAGTTTAATAAGAAAGCCTCAATCTTTTTCTCTTTCTATGACTCTGTGTAGTATCCTTCAGCAGGTTTATTATGTGCACCTGAGAGGTTTTCAATCTACAGAAGGCGGATGCTCAGCTAAATAAACTTCCGAATCTCTTTGTGAAGAAACCAGAGTCACAAATAAAACATGTGCTATGTGCAACCTTCATAAGTGGGGCTAGAAAAATTAAAGCACAGTTGAATCTAGGGCTTTGAGGGTGGAAGGAGGGACTGAAAAGCTGGTGACTTTTCAGAAAGTGCCAATTTCTTTCACCTAGATCTCTACAATTAGGCCATTCATAGAGCCATAATAGAACTGGTACCTAGAGTAACAAAAGGAAGCTCTTTAGCCTATAAGCAAAATGACAACTATATGCTGTACATGCATTTCTCTAAGGTAGGAGTGTTGGTCTATAATAGCTGCTAACATTTATGTAAAAGCTCAGACAAAAGAGAATTTTAGCCAGAAACTTCCTTTCCCAAAAAGCTTTGTAATACTACTGTTCTATAGTTAAGATGCAAATATTATCTCTCACCCTAGAGATCTTTTGTCTAACTTCAAAAAATTATGTAACACTTCAAACTAGCAACAACATCTTAATGTATTTTAAAGCTTAATATTAACATTTCCCAATTATTTATCAAACCTATTGCTTTAAAAAAAGACAAACAGGGTTGGAGAGATTGCTCAGTGGTTAAGGCACTTGCCTGCAAAGCCTAAGGACCCAGGTTCAATTTCCCAGTAACTGTATAAGCCAGATGCATAAGGAGGCACATGCATCTGGAGTTTGTTTGTAGTGCTCAGGAGCCCTGGAGCACCCATTCCTTCTCTATCTGCCTTTCTTTCTCTCAAATAAATGAGTAAAGAAAAAAAATAAAAAGATAATAAAAAATTATTTGAAAAAATATTTTTGATATATTATTAACATTTGTTTTCATCTTTCTAGTGCATCTCCTCCCCCCGCCCAAGGTAGGGTCTCACTCTATCCCAGGCTGACCTGGAATTCAGTATGTAGTCTAAGGGTGGCCTTGAACTCACGGTGATCCTCCTACCTCCGCCTCCCAAGTACTGAGATTAAAGGCGTGTGCCACCATGCCCAGCACCATCTTTTTTTTTTTAATCAGAGAAATATACTTCGCACTGAATAACTAGAAATATTGTCCCATTATTTATATTTTGTATGTTAGCAGCAACCATTCACATATTTGTGATTTTTCTTTTATTTACAGGCTAGGTTCCCCTCCATCTTTAAATGCAAGTTATGCTTCAGACCTTGGCACAAGTGATAATTATAATATTTAAAACCTATTGGGTCATGTTGGTCCTATTCAAAGACATGTAGGTAATTTTTGAGCATCCTTTATGGAACCTCCCTCTCAATAATAAAATATTCACTCAGACTTCTGTTATTCAACAATATCTCAATTTCGTTGTCAAAATTTAATCTCAAGAGAAATCAGCATATTCAAATTCTTCAATTCCAGAACACTTTATGCAATGAAAACACTCCATCACTTTCTTATCTGAAATTATACCAAATAGTGGGCTTCGATCACATATTTGGAAATGTTTAAATGGAGGACACATGGATGTGAAAAAATCCTTGCCTACACAGGAGTTAGAATCAGCTAAGAAACCTAGATCCACATAGGTTCTTAACACAGGACAGGCTTACAAAAAGACAGTCTATATGCAGCATGTTAGTAACAGTTCAAGGAATCAGAAGTAGTTCATGAAAAGGACACATACAAACTTTAATAATAACAGGAGGCACAAATGAGTTACTGAAGAATGAACTGTATTAGAATAAGTGGAGAATAACAATAATAAAAAAAAAAAACAGAGAGACAGAATGACATACAGTATATTCACAGAAAAAGTACTGGTGTGGTCTGCAATACAATGAACAAAAAGGGAGAGTGCTACAATCTCAGTAAGGGTGGTATGAAGACTTTTTATTTGTACCACACACATAACTTCCTCCACTTCTGCATTTAAAATTGTTTTGTTTCACTGAATAGATACTGAGGCTTATTATACATGAATTTTCAAAAATGGATAGGTCAGAACAAGCAATTGCACTCAAAGAATAATGACTCTCAAAACTGAATTCGTAACTAAACAGGAGAAAAAAAAGTCTTAGCTACCTTGAAGTGAGCAGCTTTGTAAGGTGACTTCCTACCATTTTTAATTCTCTTTTATTTCCTTAAGCTTTTTTTTTTTTTTTTTTTGAGGTAGGATCTCACTCTAGCCCAGGCTGTCCTGGAATTCACTATGTGGTCTCAGCTTTGAAGTCAAGGTGATACTCCTACCTCTGACTCCCCAGTGCTAGGATTAAAGGCGTGTACCACTAGGACTGGCCCATTTTTAATTCTTGATATGGAAAACAGTCATGAACTAATCACTATTATAAACAAGAATTAAGTAATGAGGATTATTATCTTAGGTTCATCATTGCTACACTAAATCAAATTAGAAGTCAGAAAGTAAGTTAACATGAGATTTAACTTAAGTTGTAAAACACAGGATATTTATACAATATTAACTGGCCATAATAAGAGCTGAACTGAACTTGACTAAAATCTTCAAGCAGGCCTCCCTGTACCTGGTAAGGCATCTCTTCTTGATCACTCTAATGGCCACAAGGGTATTGGGCAAGCAAGACCCAACATTACACTACTGTCCATACACACCTGATCCCATGAAACTGATTTACAGTAGTACGGAGGAAATAGTCTATATGGGAAAGATTTTCCACTAGCCAGAGTCTCAATTCACAACTCATCACAGAATTTACTCATTTGTTCCTCACTCAATGGCAATGTAATATCTACAAAAGCCTCCTTGTTCTCTCATACCAAATGATACAATCCAGCCCCAAATCCTAACAGCTAAATTTTAACTATTATCCTTTTCTACACTCCTTAGGGGCAAAGAAAACATTATTTAGCAAATGTACAATCATAAAGAATTTAGATTAGGAACTGGAGAGATGGCTTAGCAGTTAAGCGCTTGCCTGTGAAGCCTAAGGTGCCCGGTTCAAGGCTCAATTCCCCAGGACCCCATGTTAGCCATATGCACAAGGGGGCGCACGCATCTGGAGTTCGTTTGCAATGGCTGGAAGCCCTGGTGCGCCCATTCTCTCTCTCTCTCTGCCTCTTTCTCTCTGTCTGTCGCTCTCAAATAAATAAATAAAAATGAACAAAAAACAATTTAAAAAAGATTTTAGATTACACACAGCCCCATTGTACAAAACAGCAACAAAAGCTCATGAACTCATTTTGAACAGTGTTGAAATATGTTATTTTCTTCCAGTTTTACAATATTCAGATTTTAAATGTGTCGCTGATGGGATGGACCCAAAGTAAAACTCCATACAGCTTTTTAAAAGATTTTTCATGATCTACTGCTTCCAAGACAGCCAAACTTTCCATTTTAGATATCAAGCTTGACCTTTTATAATAAGCAATCAGCTTATTAGCTTCTAAGTGGAAATCCTTCACTGGAAGAGATAAATTTCCATCTGTTATAGTGAATAAGAAGGATAAATGGGGATAGACGAGGAGAGGGGTCATTAAGGCAAAGTATTTCTTTGTAAGTCATAAAGTAATTTTTTACTTCTCTAAATTATATTTAGAGTCAGTGAAAACATGAAGTATCTTCAGGTTGAACCATATCCTTGACACCTCAGCAACACAAGTGACATCTAAGCACCTTCCTGAAAAAGACAGGAGACCAACCCAAAGGTCGAACTCATAATGTATGTTCTTAGAGTACCTGATGAAGAACTTTCAAATTTATGGGTAGAATGTGGATCTGAAATGCAATTATCTCAGGAATAGGATAGGATGTATAAAAAAATGAGTTAAAGAGTACTGAGTAATGCAAGACATAGCAAAAATCACTCAAGCATTAAGAGAAGCTCAAATTTGATCAGAGTATATATAAATCAGTTTTATTGGGTATTATAATATAATACATCCTCAGGCCAATGACATCTGGCTAAAGAACACAAGTGTTTCATGGCTGCTTACAAGTATTAGAATTCTAGAAGGAAGTTATTTTAGCAGGGTGCTTTTATTTTTATTTTTTTTTATTTGAGAGCGACAGAAACAGAAAGAAAGACAGAGGGAGAGAGAGAGAATGGGTGCACCAGGGCTTCCAGCCTCTGCAAACAAACTCTAGACGCGTGTGCCCCTTTGTGCATCTGGCTAACGTGGGACCTGGGGAACCGAGCCTCAAACCAGGGTCCTTAGGCTTCACAGGCAAGCGCTTAACTGCTAAGCCATCTCTCCAGCCCTTTTATTTTTATGTAACTACAAGTTTCTTTGTTGACAGGCAATATGATTTTTCCTTAATAAATAAGATAAATGGTACAATTATGGTAATCAATTTACTAATGTTAAGTAAATATTTTAGAGCAAAGGACTATAATGAAATACCATGTTATATAAAACATGAAGGATGAGACCAGACATAATTGAAGAAAGGCTGAGTGTCCCTTACTGGTAATGTTTGGTATTGTGGAAGTGTTCCAGATTTCAAATGTTTTCAGACTTTAGAAATGAGTCTAAAGAAAAAGCACACCAAATGCAGAAAGCCTAAAGGTAATTCTTTGCAATATTTTGAGTATACATGTACTTTGACTGCAACTCATCACTTGAGGCCAGGTGAGAATTTTTACATTTGTGACATTAGGTCAAGACTCAAAGCTTCATGAGTTTTTTTGTTTGTTTGTTTGATTTGGAGCATTTCATATTCTAAATTTTCAGATTAGAGATGCACAACTGGTAAAGTCTAGTCAAATATCCAAAGTCAACAACCCCCTGAAATGGAAAACTAATTTTTCTGTTCTCAACCATTGTGGGTAAGGGGCATACAACATCTGTGTAACACTTTCACTCACATCTCCTTTTGACACAGCAGGAAAAATGACTACGTGATAGGTAACTAGTGGCCTCCCTAGTGAACAAGCCAGGAATTCCCTGTATCTAGGTACGCTTACTGGTAAGGCTAATGAGGTAAATTGTCACTTTCAAGTGTCCAAATATAAGACATCATGGCAGCCAAGCACCACACTCCAAGGAAGTGAGTCACTTTAATATTTATTTATGATATCTGATGTGTCTTGCTGACATTGGCAATATTAAATCCCAAAGATTTCCTCTTAAATACCTTTCATTTAAAATGTTACTTACTACAAGTAGCATGTAGATATTTAAGAACTGTAAAAGTAGAAAGTAAAAGAGGATTCAAAACCCTGGATCAGGTTTCTCGGTAGCATGTGTCATGCTCACTACTCGACAAACATGTGACAGGCTCTGAGGGTACAGAGTGATCAAAAATGTCACCTACCCTCATCTTCTTAGCTCTTCTGCTTAGCAGACCTATTTTTTTTTTAATTCTATGACCATAATAAAATCAGATCTTTCTGGGAATAAACTAGATATGTAATATTTTTGATACTTTGTTCACTTTATAATTTATTTTGTAAAAATTTAAAAAAGAAACTCTCGAAAAGCAAAGGAATTTATAGTGGAAGATATTTTTAATGAAATACCTCCAACATACATTGATATAAACTTTAACATTTTTAAATGCCTTTTTATTTTTGCTGAATGCTTATCTGCAAATCTTGCTTTAGAACTCTAACATTATCATATGCATCTCTCTGTAAAGAAAAGCTATCCAAAAGGAGGAAACTAACCAAACCATAAGAAATAGTTACAAAGAATGATACCACAAAGATCTGCACAAAGGCAGGATCTTACCACTATCCAGACTCCTAAAGTGATGCTACAAAGACAACTAAACCCACCTGAATGACATTATTGCTACTTTTCTTGAAGCCATACATGGAAAAGAAGTCCAGCTCTGTTGGTCCATCAACTTGAACTTATCTTGGCATACTCTCACTGCCTTTGCCTGTCAACTGAAATATATCTTTCCCCAACAATAACACCATGTGATTCTGCATCCCCAGGCTTCCTAACTGGGAAGTCAAGTTAGTGTTCTTTTATTTTTAACTTATTCAGTTGATTCTATTCAATAAGTACTAAAAGGTTAAAAAAAAAAAAGACATAGTTCTTCATATTCAAGTAAGATGGAGAAGCAGTGAGAAAAATTAGTAATTACAATGTGATTAGATGAAAGATAAAGTCATGTGCAACAGTGATTTAGTGATTTGCTGAAAAGTAAGATGAGTAACACCTGCTATCTAACTACATGTTATGTCTTCTCTTCTTTCTAATAGAAGCTCTGAATATCTGTAGTTGTAAGGTGTCCTATGAAGCATTTTTCAGTCTACCTAACAGGAAACAGGTCATTACAAAAGAAGCAGAAGATAGCAAGGATGATGCAAGGAAGACTTGTCAAAGGCTCTGCCCAGAGTTTAAGATGTAGTTTTCTACATAATTCCCTAATACAATTCTGGAGGTCGTCTATAGTAGCTGGAGTCCCTGCTTGCTGAAACACACACACACACACACACACACACTCTCTCACTCCCTCTCTCTCTCTCTCTCTCCCACCCCCACCTTAACTAAATACATATAAAGAAACCTTTACACAAAGAACTATCAAGACTAGGAGGGTATGCATAGACAGACATGAAAAAGAAACTCCTCATGTCTGGGAGAGCAATGAAGGGTAGGGGATGAACAACAGATGCAAATAGATTTGGGCAGGAACCAGATTAAGAAGGCCTCTGCAGGACACAGAAAATAAATCAGGAACAAAATTAATCAGGAGAATTTCATATTAGGAGATGGCATGCTAAAATATGTACTAAGAATAATTATGATAAATCAAGACAGAAAAAAGCATTTAGAAAAGCTACTCTAGTCTTTCCAGAGATAGGTGAAGACATTGCAAGGCACAGGCACTAGAAATTACACGAGAGGAGTTTCTAGGTCACATGACCATGCTCTCTCCAGCTCAGTAGGAGTATTGGTCACAACATACACATCTGTCAAAATGTAAATAACATACCTCATGCATGTACATTTTATAATAGAGTTCAATTTTTTTTTTTTTTTTTTTTTTTCCTGAGGCAGGGTATCATTCTAGCTCAGGCTGACCTGGAATTCACTATGTACTCTCAGGGGGGCCTCGAACTCTTGGTGATCCTGCTACCTCTGCCTCCCTCTGCCTCCCAAGTGCTGGGATTAAAGGTGTGTGCCACCACGCCCAGCTTTAGAGTTCATTTTTTAAATACTACTAGAAAAATAACAGGATAAACAATTGGAGGGGATGTACTCAGCGTAAAATAACCAAGACACATTGATTGGATATGGGGAAGATAGGAACAAGGAGTCTAGGATGACTTACAGCAGCCTAATTTGAGACACCACAAGGTCACTGCTTCTTCTGAGATTTAGAGGCAAAAAACCAGGGACTTGGGGTGAGAAGAAAAGGCAAGTCTAAGAGTACTAAACTTTATTACACTGATTTCTAGATACTAGAAAGCCTCAAGTAAGATGGAAATGATTCATGAAAAGTAATTAATGTCTAATTTTTTATATACTATTTTTCTGATTTTATTTATTAGAGACAGACAGACAGAGAGTGAATAAGAATGGGCACACCAGGGCTTCTAGCCACTGCAAACAAACTCCAGACGCATGCACCATCATGTGCATCTGGCTTACATGGGAATTGGAGAATAGAACCTGGATCCTTACGCTTGACAGGAAAGCCCCGTAACCACTAAGCCATCTCTCCAGCCTTAATGTCTAATTTTTAAACCTAAGAGAACACAGAGAAAGGTAAATGGATGGTGTGGGGGTGTGAAATGCAACAGGTATTTGATAGAACAATTCACCATGTGGTAACTGGTCTTTCCAGCCCTCTGGACAAGGAACAGAAAACGGGAAGAAAATTATCTTTATATGAGCAGCATTTGAAGAGTAAGAAAGGGAAGTCAAGGACAAAAATCCTAGAGATACTGCCATTATAACCTATAATTGTGGACACAAAAGTAGAAAATTATTACTAGAGCATTCAAGTGGTAATACATGAGCAACAATGTCAAGGAAAAGAGAATAGCAAACAACATTCAATTTCCTAGCAGAGCCAGGAAAAAATGTGCCCATTGCAAACACACAGCTATTCACCCAACATAAGGGCTCAGACGTCAGATCAAAGCACAACTGCTCCAAAATCCAATCTTGGTAAACTGATTACGTTTACTGGGATTATTTCAGAGCACAGTTGAAGAGTTATTTCCAAGCAGAGACAGACAGGCAAGCAGGCAGGCAGACAGACACACACATACATGACAGAGAGAGAGAGAATATGAATGTGTGTGCCAGGGCCTCTAGCCACTCAAATGAACACCAAATGCATGTACCACTTTGTTCATCGGGCTTCACGGGGGTACTAGGGAACTGAACTCTGGTCGTAGGTTTGCAGACAAGCGCCTTAACCAATGAACCATTTCTCCAGCCTGATTTTTTTTTTAATGGTGAAAATATTAAAACACCTTTCTTATACCTTTAAAGATGATAGATAGATGATTGATTGATAGATAGACAGACAGACAGATAAATGATATTCAGACAGACTATAACTGCCTAGTCATCAACCTCCCTTCTTCCCCATTCTCTTTAGAATCTCCATAACCACTACTATACTCTACACTTCAGAGTTCAGAAACCACATGAGTGATGATGCAGAAGAAGTCTTAATGAATAGAACTAAAATAGCAGTGGTATGTTTAGAAAGGAAGGAAGGGGGAAAGTAACAGAAAGAAGGAGGGCAGAAGTGGGCAGGGAGTTAAGGAAAATGAAAAAGAAAAAGTAAGCCCTAGCCCTAGTGATATTGGCAGATGAGAAAATGCTTAAACCTGACAGTGCTAAAGAAGTAGCAGCCTCAGGAAGTAGACGCTTCCACTTGAGAAAGGGAGATGAGGTAAGTCGTTAGAAAAGGACTGAACGCCTAATATGTGCCAACGTGAGGAGTGGGTGTACAAAGTCTAGCAACACTGTGATTGTATAGATAAAACAACTGAAATTTGAGATTAAATTTTACATTTGGCCAAAGTCATGCTGTCAATGTAGGGACTAATAAAGGTTTTTACTCTGGTCTCCATGGACCCACTATGGATTTTACCGTATCTGCTACATGTTATTGAATTGATTATGTCATTCTCCAGTCTGGGTAATCTGTCCCTCTTATCAAAAAAATTTTTAATTTTGAGCCAGGCATGGTGGCACACACCTTTAACTCCAGCACTCAGGAGGCAGAAGTAGGAGTATCACTGTGAGTTTGAGGCTACTCTGAGACTACATAGTGAATTCCAGTTTAGCCTGGGCTAGAGTGAGACCTTACCTTAAGAAACAAAACAAAACAAAACAAAAACTAATTTGGGGGCTGGCGAGGTGACAGTTAAGGCGCTTGCCTGCAAAGCCTAAGGATACCGGTTCAATTCCCCAGTATCCATGTAAGCCAGATGTACAAGGTGGTGCATGCATCTTGAGTTCATTTGCAGAGATAGAGGGCCTGGTGCACCCATTCCTACTCTCCTTGCAAATAAATAAAAATTTCTAAAGAATTATTAATTTTTTTTTTGTTTTTTTTTTTGTTTTTCGAGGTAGGGTCTCACTCTAGCCCAGGCTGACATGGAATTCACTATGGAGTCTCAGGGTGGCCTTGAGCTCATGGCAATCCTCCTACCTCTCTGCCTCCCGAGTGCTGGGATTAAAGGCGTGCGGCACCCCACCCATTTTAATTTCATGCAGTTTATACCTCTATCTCTGAGTGTAATATTTTTTCTTCAATACAAAGTCGATCCCCTGACCCTCTGTTCACATCTATCTCACCCCTTGTCAGAAGTCAATAAATAATTCTGCATGACCTAGTTCAGTTTTTAAATGCTAACCGTAATACTCAACTCTACTTATGTTTACTTGTTATGACCATCAGTACAAGCTCTCTGCTTGAATTTGTGGGAATATCATGCCAGCAAACACACAAGTACTATGCAGACAGAAAGCACTTCTAGTATCTATTTGTGTTCCTCCATCAGCCAGTTGAAACTCCACTACATTAGCCGTCCAGCAGGTCGATTGTGGATCACAAATAACAAACACACACAAGTATTTTTAAAGTATATGTAAATGTCATAGATTGTATGTCCAAGTACATGCAGTAGCTTTAGTAAAGACATAACAACATACTACAATACAACATTATGGGAAGCAAGAAAGAGAAATAAGAAGTATGAATAAAGAAGCATGAAGTCGCTACAAAATATGGACAGTCATTAAATAAGAGGGTATCATTACTAATTATCCTTATGTTCAAGTGTAAATGACTTTTCCTATGATCATAAGCAGAATTTAAAAAGGAAACAATTACAAGTTCATTTATTGGGCTGGAGAGATGGCTTAGCGGTTAAGCACTTGCCTGTGAAGCCTAAGGACCCCAGTTGGGGGCTCGATTCCCCAGGACCCACATTGGCCAGATGCACAAGGGGGCGCACACATCTGGAATTCGTTTGCAGTGGCTGGAAGCCCTGGCGTGCCCATTCTCTCTGTCTCTCTATCTGCCTCTTTCTCTCTTTCTCTGTCACTCTCAAATAAATAAATAAAAATGAACAAAAATTTTTAACAAAGAGATTATTTATTTCATTCCACAATAAATTAGGCTAAGCTTACTCTACCTTTTTGGGGCTATGTCTTGTTTATAAATATTTTTTGTGGGGAGAAGAGGTTTGTTTGAATCAGTCTCACTCTGTAGCCTAGGCTGCCCTATATTAAGTATGTAGACCAGGCAGATCTGGAATTCATGGCAATCTGACTGCATCACCTCCAAAATCTTGAGACTACAGGCTTTAAGATTTTCTTTAATAGAATAACTATGAATAAAAAAAGGGTTGCTACAGTTATTAAAATATTTCAAGCCAAGTATATAGTTTGCATAGCTTTACATGACAAATATATTCTAGTTTGGGGCAAACATTTGTAGCAAACATATAAGTGGGTTCCTTTTATATATTGTGTCACACTCAACAAGGATATTTCAGTTACAAGCCCTTGTTTAGTAATAAAACTATATCCAGAAAAGACTGCTAAAGCAAATTAAACAAACGTTTACTACTTCAACTTATGCTGAGATAAAGACAGAAATGAGTCTTCTTTAAAATATGTACACTTCAGGAGCTTTACATAAAAGGTGCTCCACATCTTCATGGTGACATCATCACAATATCACTGAATAATAAACATACACTTTATCTGTCTTCTTGCTGATTTCAAACATGCATAAGTACTACTTAAAGTTTACATTCCCATTTTTACCACCTGCTTAGTTAATAAAACTATGCAGTAACAGCCCTCAAGTAAACAATGATACATAAATAACTTTCTTCCTCATTTTCATTGGACCACCAGGAACCCTTTTCAACACAGAACATTTACTTGTATTTTATCACAAAAAAAAAAAAAATCAAACTCAAAATCATGTACCAGGCAAGTGAACACATTTTCTTCAGAGAATAAGGCCTATTAAGACAAAGTCAAAAGCCAATTCTTGTTAAAAGTATCAAACACAATTTTATGGTTATCTTCATCAGTGTATAAAGTTCCTAACCTATTAACAAAACACTGTGAAGTCTGCACAACCCTGCAAACAGAAGCACTAAACTTCAAATATGGTCAAGAAAGCAACACCCCAATTTAGTTCCTTCTTCTGATTACATTAGGTTAGTAAAATGTATACCCTGATCTAGTACTTAAAGCAGAGGGTGCATACTCAGTTTACTTACCAAGTCATATATCTGGTTTGCCAACTGCACCTTCTCATCTGCATCTTCCAAAGCCTTATAATAGTCCTAAAAACCAGCATGTTCATTTCAACAATTAATAATTTTAAACATATTTATATGCAAGGCATACACCAACATTTTCAATATTCTACCTTATTACCATTCAATCACTGTACATGAGCAATACAAAGTCTCTCAGGGGAAGCAGATGGCTTGGGAAGACATTAGAAATGATGGCCAGGTTGGGCAGGGCAACACAGCCTTTAATCCCAGCATTGGGGAAGCTAAGGTAGGAGATTCCTTGTGAGCTGAACACCAGCCTGGGCTGCTGAATGAGTTCCAGGTCAGCCCACACTACAGGGAGACCCTGCCTCAAATAGTAAAATAAAAATAATTAACTAACAAAAAGGAAGGAAAGAATGAATGAATGATGGGCAATGTGCAATAATTAAGGAGTTTCAGAATTCTCAGAAAAATTATCAACAAAAATGCAGTTCCAAGTCTAGCCTCTATACTAGAAAAAAGTTATATTAGTGAGCATTTATTTTTTTTTTGAGAAGAATTATTTCTTCATTTATTTGAGAGAGAATGGGCACACCAGAGACTCTAGCCCCTACAAATTAAATCCAGATGCATACACCACCTTGTGCATCTGGCTTATGTGGGTACTAGGGAATTGAACCTGAGTCCTTAGGCTTCAAAGGCAAGCACCTTAACTGCTAAGCCATCTCTCCATTCCCATAATGAATACTTAAATGAAAACAAAAATCACTTAGACTCACTTAACTGTAAACACATTTGGCAACATTTTAAAATAGAAATAAAATTATAGAACGAATTCTGATCTGCATATCTGTCATCCCATAGTTCTATAGCTCCCATTTAAATTAGGTTGAAATTCATAAACCCAATCTATAGTATACATTTCCCCACAGTATGAAGGACATTATTTTTTGTTTGTTTTGTTTTTAAAGACAAAAGGATTCTATGAATTGCCATGGGCTACAGGACTTAAGGTATATAAAAAAATAGTGCTTCCCAGAAAATAGGTAGGAAGGATGGTTAGTGACTTTGGGATGTGTGTGATGCTTATACTATCACACACAAACTTGGGTCACCAGGTAGCTTCTAAGCCAAGATCACTTCTCTTACAGACGCTATTTTTTCCTCCTAGTAGTAAAAAATCCTCCATGTGGAAAAATGCGTAACATGACTACTGAATTTGTAGTTTCCAAATTAATTTTTCTGTAGATCCTTAAATATTCTAGCACGTTAGGTATCAGGAGGTATTCTTACTCAGTGATACTAAAGACCTGATCAAAGTTACACAGCTAGTCAAGAAATCATCCAAGTGTGTAATGTTGTTCCTTAACAAACCCTTGAGGAAATTAGATTCCTTATACCTTTGTAGCAAATCTTGGGGTGAGAATTTATGCTCATAGCAATCCGATCCAGGAAGAGAGCTCTAAGTTCTATAAAGCTAATAAAAACTCAAAAAAAAAAAATCTCCTGTATTTCTAAGCCCAATTCATGAACATATTTAGAGATTTAAAATGAAAGACAATTTTAGGATACTCCCCAATCCTAAGATTCTGTTGTGCAAGTCACCTGCTTAAGTACCAAACAAGATGGAAGATGTACTCAAAATATGCTAGTTTTCATTTGTAACAAAAGACAACTGATTAATAACTGAAAAAGAAAAACAGAAGGGGCTCTTCTTAAAGTATCGATATCTCTATCAGACAGCAGTTACAAAAATATACCAATGATTACAAGTTCCTAAAGTCAGCCAGGCATGGTGGTGCACACCTTTAATCCCAGTACTTGGGAGGTTGAGGTAGGAGGATCACTGTGAGTTTGAGGCCAGCCTGTGACTACAAGTGAGTTACTGGTCAGCCTGGGCTAGAGTAAAACCTTACCTTAAAGAAAAAAAGTTCCTAAATTCGAAAGCATAATAAACCACCTAAATTATAACCAGCCATTGACAAATTTTTGTTCATTTTGCTATCCAGAAATCTAGTATTATGTGACTTTCCCAAGGGTCCGAATATTTATAGATAAGTCATTCAAACCACTGTACTTACTTTTTTGATGGATGCCATCTGTTCTTCTCTCCACTCAGGTTTATTTTTCTTTGCATTCATGAAGAACTCACTGACTCTCTGTTCTAGCTGGTCCATTGCATCTGATATTAACAGAACATTTCATATTTAGCTGAGAAAATCCATGTACTAAGTACATGATACTTTAAGTAAAGAAATAATTCTGAATACATGTATTTTGCTTTGCTATATCCTTACCTGTTATACTTTTATTATAAAAGTACACAATGCCCTAATTACCTAGCTTTCTAAAATGCCTTCACTATCCTGGTTTTAAAAACTTATAATTTTTCCTAACTTTTTAACTTCAAAGACTTTTTTCCAGTGATCAAAGAAGAATCAATGGCTCAAATAAGGATCTGTGCCATAGTTTGTGGATAGCACAGCCATGAACTCAAAGCAACAAAACACAACTGTTCATTGGAAGTACCTCTACATAGTTCTCACATCTCTTTTAATAAGATGAAGTGCTAATACTGTAAACATTTGCTAAATAGCATTACACACCCCATGAACTCATCTAATAGCTAAAAGTAGTATGTGCAACCATGTTCTCACTTAATATGCTATGTACTCCCTTTATACACAGTAAACTTATTATATGCAACTTTTCTTCAAGATATGAGCTGAGTAAGCACCTCAGTGGCTGTCTGATAGAAGAGAATGAACGAAAGATTTTGTTGCTCTATGTTCTTCATAGATCTTTACTGTATAATAGCTTTTTAAAGGTTCTGAGAATTTTTAGAGTTAATCTTAATTATCCAAAAGCATTTTCCTTTGTTTAAGTACATTTCCTAATAATAGACACACTAGTATCTTTGTTAATTCACATTTATTAACTTTACTAAATTTTATGTTTGTATAAGAATCAAGTTTGAAAGGTTTGAGAGATGGTTTAGTGGTTAAGGTGCTTGTCTGCGAAGCCTAAGGACCCAGGTTTGATTCCCCAGGAACCACAAAGCCAGATGCACAAGGTGGTAAGTGCATCTGAAGTGGCTGGAGGCCCTGGTATTCCCATTTGCCCTATTTGCCTCCTCCTCTCTCTCAAAATAAATAAAATAATTTTTTAAAAAACAATCAAATTTGAAAATTCAGTAATGTATAATCTAAATCCAAATTAAAAGGGAAAAAAATTAAATACAGATTCCTTAATAAACTCCTACTTTGTGTTAGGTCCACATCCTAATTTATCTGCATTAGTTTAAAGTCCTCCATTGATGGTTGTTTTACAATGAAAACTCCTCAGGAAGGATAAAGTCAAGGTCAGTGATGCCCTAAAGTAAAACCCAGTCTTATCTGGCATTACTCTGCTCAGTCCTGCAAGAATGTGCTTCAGCAGCTCAGTTACCTTAAAGTTAAAATGAAGGCGAGTTTCTGGAAGCCACACATACAGTTCCACACTGTAACATCCACACCATAAGGGTTGAAAGGATACCATGCCCCTACCTATGAGACTGACAGGAGGCTGAGGAAAGGACAGTCCAGAACAGAAGAGAAACAAGTCTGAGGGTGGACTGGGAATGAAACAGACATGTTTTCAGGAATCTTATGTGGTTCTTAAGCTGTCTACCTTCAGTTCTGGCTTTTCAAAAATGTTAGTTTGATTTTGAATAAAAAGCTTCCTAAGGGTCACTTGATAGAAAAATAAAAAGCCAAGACAAGTACACTGACCTCCGTAATTATAGCACAGAGGTGATGGAGATAGAAGGACAGTTCAAGGCCAGCCTGCAATACTAATGAGTCCGAGGTCCTACTGAACTACCTGATGCTTTCTCAAAAAAAAAAAAAAAAAAAAAAAAAGCAGGGAAGATATTTTGTCTTAAAGGCCAGTGATTTTTTTTTTTTCTAAACAGGTAGGATGATTTCAACAAAACCGTATTTCCCTCACTCCTGGTTACATACAACTGTGCTTTGGCAATTCCAAATATTATCTTGTCAAAATCAGCCAAGTTCATCAGGGTCTGTAAAGAGCCATATGTAACCTTTCTTCGCACTTTTAATCCTCCTGAAAAGTTCTGAATAGAGTGAACTTTGAAGCATGAATGACGAACCTAGGTGGGATACGTAGACTAAATGGGAGACCTTACGTTCTGTTGGCTTCCACTAACACATGCACAGCATCTACATTCATTCTCCATTAAGGCATACAAACATTTTCTTTTTATTATTTATTTATTTATTTTTGCAGTGCCAAATTTGTGAATGGAAATGCATGTGCCCTGGTGTCTCCTCCTCTGGCCAAAGCCATTAGAAAAGTAGCTGGGGAAGGAAAGCAGCAACCAGTCAGAGGCTGCCTCCACCTCTCCGAGAAGCCCTGCAGTGGGAGCAGATGCCCGCGGGTGGCAGCAGGGCCGCCCTGGGCCGCAGGATGCGCGCAGAGCCGGAGGGAACGTGCCCACTTACTCTGCACCTGCAGATCCATCTCGCGCATCTCCGTGAAGCGGTCCCGCAGGTCCATCGGAAGCTGCTCAATCACTGTCAAAGGCACAGTCCGTCAGAGGGGCGGGGCCAACGGCGAGAGTACGCGCTTGCGTCATGCGTGCGTGCGTGCGTGCGTCGGAGGGGGGCTTCAAGGGGGGAGCCGGCAGCTCACAACGAGGCTGCCAGTTACCGTGAGAAAGAAACATCCCCCGCTTCCCCCTCCCTCCCGCCATCCCGCCTGCCCGGCCACTCGCGCTCTCGCCCGCCCTCAGGTCCCGTCGGCGGCCTGGCCGGCGCCGCGCACTCACTTTCCAAATAGTCCTCTAGGTACAACATCGCGGCCCTTACAGCTGGGGGGACGAAGGGGTCCAGGGGTTTATTTGTGTCACTCGCTGTCGCCGGAGTTTTGTCCCTTCCAATATGGCGCCTCCGCTAGCAGCGCCCGCTCGACTCCGGCAAAATAAAAAAAAAAAAAAGAAAAGAAAAAAAAAAAGGCTCCACTTTGGCGCCTGACGGCGCTTGCCTCACTGCCGCCCGCAGCTACCATTGGTTGGCTGCAGCGATGACGTAAGCCGGCCAGTGCCGGCTCCCGTGCAGTTGTGGGAAATGTAGTCTTCTGTTGCGCGGGAGCTGGGCTGGAACCGCGGGTAGCCTTAGGTGATCGAACTACGAAGACCAAAAGGCGCCGCGAACACGGCTCGCCAAAAATCAGAAATGCGGTGCCTGAGTTTATTTGTTGATTGTCTGCACTGGGGATGCCGGGAGTTGTATGCGTCTGCATGACACAACTAGGAACAACTTTTCACCTGTTCTGTACTGTGATTTTTATGCCCGCCGTTTGTGAGTCATACATTTCTGACTGTGCTAGGTAAATAGCCAAGATTCCAAACGCTAGAATAATACGCCAAGTTCGGACAATTCGGATTGTTTCAAAGCAGAACTCCCTGCTGGAATTTGTGTTCAGGATCCTTCCTGAAACATAAGTAGGACACCTGATTGTTTTGCCTGTAACTTTAAAATTGTTAATCCTGAGATTGTGGAGCGAATGTGCATTTCCCGAAAAAGAACGACATACTAAAGATAGTCTTCGGCAGCCACTTTATTTGTTCTGTTACATGATGTGTGTCGTCGTCACTATAATGGTAAATGGGCGAATGCATACACACGGGGGGGGGGGGAGGGAGCGAGCGAGCAACCAACCAACCATAAATAATGGAGTGTCAATATCCAATGGCTGTACTACAAATGGCTTGAATTTATGTTGGGTAAATTAGCTGTGTTAGAGGCTTATAGTTCTGGGCAGAATCTTTTTACACTACATAAATATCACTCGTTATTTGCCAATGTTCTTGACTACGTCTAGGGTGGAGGAAAAACCCCTTAGAACATCTAGCCCAGCATAGTAGCACACATCTGTAATCCAAAGAAGTATCAGGAATCCAGTCTAGGCTACATAAGACTCTCCAAAAACGTAAAAATCGTAGGACAGCCAGGCGTGGTGGCACATGCCTTTAATCCTAGCACTTGGGAGGCAGAGGTAGGAGGATCTCTATGAGTTTGAGGCCACCCTAAGACTACATAGTGAATTCCAGGACAGCCTGAGCTAGAGTGAAACCCCACCTCCAAAAACAAAACAAAACAAAAATTGTAAGACAACTTTCAGATTTTTTTTAATTCCGAATTTTTCTTTTAAATGTCCAAATATATTTTATTCTTTTAGAGCCATTATCTTCTTGAAAATGAAACATAACCTGTATTCTGTTTCCTTTAAATTGAATACTGAAAGCAGTATGCAGTTTTTTGGTGTTATTTCTTCAAATGCAGACACTTTCACTCGTGTGTGTGCGTGTGTGTTTGTGTCCACATATGTATGTGGGAGTATGTGGATGTCAGGCGTCTTCTTCAATCATTCTCCAACTTAATTTTAGAGATAGGCTCTCTTATTGAACCTGGTGGTCACCAATTTAGCCAGACTGATTATCCATCAAGGTCTATGGATCTTAGCCTCCCTAGGGCTGGGATTACAGGAGTGCAGCTGCTGCTCCATGCTTTTTTGCATGGGTACTAGGGATTTTAGGTCTTCATGCTTATGAGGCAAGCAGTTTACTGACTGAACCATTTCCCTCTCCCTTTCCTTCTGATTGTGATTTTCAATTGTGATTTCATTTTCTGGAGTTGTAAGCATGGGTATTCTTTGAGGCTAGAGTTAAATTTGAGTTTTCATAAATAATAATCCCATTTGCTTTTGCATGTTGCTGGAAGATACCATCAACCCTAGGATGGGATTGAGTTGTATAGTAGAGGTTAATTATATTGCACAGATAGATTGGGTTTGAGCATCTCATTATAGACACTCTGGGGAGACATTTTTTCCCTTTACTGGCCACCAAGTCCAAGGTAATCATATTTCTTTACTGACTTGTGCAAGGGGCTTATTTCTCATTTGCCCATGCATAGGGAATGTAGCTTCAGGGAACTTTGAAGTTTTGTCCTCTTTAAATTTTCTTGTGGATTGGTCCTTGGATTTCTTTTCTGAACATGCATGCTGTATAACTGTCAAAGAAGAACTGAGAACTTGACTAATAATCACTGAGCAAAAGTTTACTTTGGCCCTCACTTGCTCAGGACATGCTCATTTTCTTTCCCATCCCTTTCCCTTTTACATCTACTCTGGGAATATCTTCTACCAGTTCACCAATGCATTTGAATTATTTATTTGTTTCTTTACTTGTGTGCCTGCTTGCTTACTTATTTGAGACAGGAACTCATAGCCACCATCTTGAAACTTAGTGTGAACTCTGAAATGCAGATTATATTTGACTGTGCATCAGGCAGCATGTTTTCCCAAATATACCTGAGTAATGTGGAAGCAGAATAAAATGCTGTCTTTTATGAACTTCCCTGACTTTCCAATGTTGAAAATCCACTGAGCTATTCCATGGATAAGCACCATCATAGGATGCTCATCTTCTCTTTTTAAATCTGTCGATGTTGTCAGATGTGGATGTTCCCCCAACTATTCCTTCCTCTATCAATGAGATCTCTATTCTTTTTCTCTGGTCCTTGGTGTTGGTAATGGGGATCCTGGATGAAAGCAGAAAAGAGAGCTAGAAGACCAGGAGTTGATGGCACTATAGGTAAGGAGATGTTGCAGGGAACATTGCACCCTGTGGGCTCAGTGTTTGGGAGAAAGGAGATACAGAGATAGGTGATGAATCCCTGGATAACATGCCATCACAAAGCCATTTCTATGGAACAGATTTGGGATAAGAAGTAAGAAAAACACTTGAAGCTAAGTAAGTGAGTTCGTTACAATGCCAGAAATGAAAACAAAACTCATAATTGAGCAGTGAACAAGAGAAAAAGCTGAAATGTCAATTTATGTTTTTTTTGTGATTTTGTTAGATATTTTGTATGTGCGTGTGTATTATGTGTGGTGTGGTGTGGTGCATGCACATGTATGAACATATGAGGAGGCCAGGGGAGTATGGTGGGTGTCTTTCTCCATTGCACATCTGTATTTCCTTCAGATGGACCCTCCCACTGAAGCCAAAGCTGCCATTTTTCATCAGTTTGACTGACTAGAGAGCCCCAACAATTCTCCACTCTGCTACCCAGAGGACTAAGGTTAAAGCATGTATGGGCATGCTGTTTCTCTGGGTACTGGGGAACTGAACTCAGGGTGAATCAGGCCCTCTCAAGCTCTCATGCTTGCATAGCAAGTACTCTTACCCAAAGAGCTAGCTCCCTATCCCCTGTTCATTTTATTGTTTTGTTATTGTTGTTTCTATCTCCCTAGCCCCTGGTCATTTTGTTTTGTTGTTGCTATTATTATTACTGTTGTTTGCTGTTCTTATTTATTGCTGTTTTCAGTGCTGGGATCATAACCCGAGGCCTCACACTAGCTACACATATGTTGAGATAGTTATATCCTCAGCCTCCCAGTGTTGCAGTAGATCAGTCACTAGTAATGGCTGATCCTGTGAAAATGCCTGGGCAAATGATAAAGAGCCTACCATCCATCCACCTCAGATCATGTGCGGGAAAGCAAACTAAAGCAATCCAGACTTTAAGCCTGCACAGCAACTTTAAATGGATTCCAAATTCACACTTCTCACAGAATGCAGAGACACTTTACCAAGCTGAACTGGCCTGGTACATTAGTCAGCTAGGCATTGCTACAAGAACATAAACCATCAGCTAAGTTCCTAACAAGAAAAGGTTTAGTTAAGTCATTGCTTGGAAATTTTTAATTAAGCAAAGTCTTTGGTTTGGCAACTGGTAAAAGTGGAAAACATTATTAGAAGAATCAAGTCATCAGTCAATTCTTGAACTGGAAGGGAGGGGAGAAAAGAGAGACCAGAGTGTCACAATCTCTTTGGGTGGCACACCTGGATGATCTAAAGACTTGCTGCTGAACCCTAGTACTTGAAAGTCTATAACATCTTACAATATCACCACACTTGGAACCATATTTGCAGGGAAAATTATACTAAAATTATAGAATTTGAAAAAAAAAATATAGGATTTCATGGACATAGGAGCCCATATGGAGAAAAATAGAATGTCTGTTTTGCTAGCTCCTCATATAACAGAGAAGAGTAATTTGTGTTTGTTACAGTCACATTTGCATTGCTGGAAGAAAACACCCAACCAAGAGCAGCTTGTAGAGACAAAAAGGTTTATTTTGGCTTACAGACTCAAAGGGATGCTCCATGATGGCAGAAAAAAACAATGGCATGAGTAGTGGGTGGACATCACCTCCTGGGAAACATCAAATGCACAACAGCAACAGGAAAGTATGCCAAACACTAGGAAGAGGAAGCTGACTATAACACTCAAAAGCCTGTCCCCAACAATAAAGTACCTCCAGGAGGGTTTAATTCCCAGATTGCCAACAGCTGGGGACATGACATTAAGAACACCCAAGTTTATGGGGGACACCTGAACCAAACAACCACAGTGTGCCCCTGGCCTGCATAAACTGGTAACTATGCATGATGTAAAATATAATGCATTCATCCCACTTCAAAAGTCTCCATAGTTTTTAAACAACCCCAATGATATTCAAATATTCCCATAGTCCAAGATCTTTTAACTGAGCCATAATACCAAACAAAACAAAACAAAACCAAAAACCATAATGGCAGAGAATAAACATTCACATCGCAAAAGATGACATTAGATATAGCAAAGATATATTCAACCAATACAAGATTTAAAACAACTAGGGCAAGCCGGGCATGGTGGTGCACACCTTTAATCCCAGCACTTGGGAGGCTGAAATAGGAACATTGCTGTGAGTTTGAGGTCACCCTGAGACTACATAATGAATTCTATGTCAGCCTGGAGTACAGGGATAGAGGGAGACCCTACCTCAAAAACAAAACAAACAAACAACAACAACAACAAAAAAAAACACTAGGGCAAGCATCAAACTCTCTAGCTCCAAGTCCAACAACTCTAGCCAATGACAAGTCTCCAAATCCAATAATTTTAATCACTGAAAAGTCTCTGGAGTTGCAATTCTGCCCCTCCAGCTAGTCTACTCACAGACCTAGAAAACTTCATTGTGGGCCAACAGCTTTCCTTAGCAGCCATCTTCTGGTTCTTGTATCTCTACTGGGTCTCCAGTGCAACCCACAGTCATCCTCATGGCTCTGTAGGGTCTCCATGCAGGCATCCAGAAAACCTGCTTTGTACTGCCCATGGCTATTTCCAAAACACAAAACAGTGTTGTAAATTCAATGACTCTCTCTTTTCTGCATTTGTTATACTCCGTAATACCAGGTAGGCTTCTAGTTTGTTAATCCAGGGGGAATAAAGCAGGCTTTGAAGAACAGGAGACTCCTTCAGATTTCAGGTTCCTTCAAAAGAGTCTCCATTCTTCCTGTTGTCCCAAATGCAGGTCAGCTAGCCCAATCTCAGGGGTTGTAATCTCTCCAACAATTACAACTGAATGGGCAGAAGTTTGGGCTCAAAGATTTCATTTTTTCTGTGCCATATCCCTCTACTCACACTAATCCACAATGAATCCTTGTACAAGTTCTCAGGATAGTGGCATAACAGCAAGCCTCTCATATAAACTTCTTCTTGCCCAGTCCAGGCAAAGCTCTTTCTTACCCTTGTAAGCCAAACCTCATAGTCACTGCATTCAGGTCTTTCAACTCTGATCAGAATGGTCCATCAAACTTTACTTACAGCACCACACGGCACATATAGGCCAAGGTTTCAAATTCATCCATATTCCTCCTACAAAACAGTTCCAAAAGACCAAAAGACACACAATCAGGTTTTTAGCAGCAAGAACACCACTTCTTGGTACCAACTTTACTATTGCAGTCAGGTTCACATTGCTGGCAGAAAACACTTGACCAATGGCAGCTTGTGGGAAAATAAAAATAAAAGATTTATTTTGGCTTATAGGCTTGAAGGTAAACTCTATGATGCTAGGGGAAATCTCTGGCAAGAGCAGAGGGTGGACATCACCTCCTGAGCAACATCAGATGCAGAACAGTGACAGGAAAATATTTCAAACACTGTCAAGCAGAAGCTGACTATGACACCTATAAGCCTGCCCCCAGCAACACATTACTTCTAGGAGGGTTTAATTTCCAAATTGCCATCAGCTGGAGACATGTCATTCAGAACATCTAAGTTTATGAGGGATACCTGAATCAAACCACTACAGTGTTAGAAAATCCTCTCACCTTCAAATACTCCAATTCAGTGAATGAAACAAAGCTTTGAACTGCTAGCAGGTGTAGTGAACAAGGTAATTCTAAAAGTCTAAGGAGTTGAAGTTATGCTTAACGAAATCAAATCAAAAAAATTATAAGATAAAAAATAGGAAAGGATGTAAAATTTTAGGCTCAATGAGGAAGTAGCAATACCTGATTAATAAGAGTCCTGGCAAATAAGAACAGGAAAAAAAAAGCTGGAATACAATACAAAAAAAGACCATATTCTATAGTATATTGGATTTTTTTTTAATAAGTAAAACAATGATGACAGAGAGAAAAATTGTCTCTAGGACAAGTGGAGGACTGAGTGATCTTGGACCTTTTGGTGACAGGAATTGTCTTATTCTGTGTTCTGGGAGCTTATGGGGAAGCTGAGGTCTCATGTACATGGAGGCAGTATTAGATAGCTAAAGGATTATGAATCTGACATACTGAGTTTAATGCTTCTTTGTTATTTACTCATGACTTCACAAAGGTGCCTAAAACTAATTTTTTATCCTCGAAGTGAGAGAAAGGGTAGGTATTTGCCCTGTAGGATGTGGTCACCCTCCAAGAGGGTGTTTGAAAATATCTAGCATAGCACCTGGCACATGAATGTAATCATGAAAAACTGTATGTAGAACTGATGTACCCAGTGCTAAGTGGTTTAGTAAGTTTCATACCAAAAACACTGCAATGAGAGCATTCTTCTCAAACTACACAAATAAGGCAGCACAATGTCAAGTAGAGGATTTAAAAACAGTATTAATAATGAGTTTTACAGTCTGTTTTGTATTACCACAATATTGACAGCATTTCCAAACAATGTCAGATATTAAAATCTATATATTTCTACTGGTAAACAAAATGTGTTGATCTAAGTCCTATGGATTTCTTGCAGATTTGCCTACATTTTAATAACTGTGGGACTATGTATTCTTGATAAACAGTGGAATGGAGATAAAAAACAAATGCAAAATGACAAAAGTATTAAATGACATTTCAGTTATCCTTATGTGATCACTGGGGGTTTTTCTTTATATTTTAAACTTAAAACAGTGAAACTCAAATACTAAGGTGTAATTTTTTTTTAGTTATATGTAAGTTTCATTTTACATATGACACATATCTTAATTTGAATAACATCTTGGAACTTGGAGTGATTATTTTAAAATGTTATTTGTTCTTTAATATTGTCATGTATTTATTCATTAATGTAACAGACCCATGTTTTCCTGCTCAAAAAACTTATTCATGTTTTCACCAAATAAGTAAGATTTAAAAAGCAATCTCACAGAAACAAAAAGTAAAGCAGTGGTCACTAGAAGGAGGAATGATAGGGGAAAGGAGACTGTATAACTAATACAAAATGTAAATAAATAGGAGAATAATACAGCATTCTGCATGGTCACTATAGTTTACAACAGTATATTTTATATTAGAAAATAACTAGAAAGTACAAAAGATCCCAACACAAATGCTAATTTCTATGATTTTTGTCATTGTGCCTTTTGTGCTCCTGGGTATATGATTATATTGTGTATTATATGCCAATTAAGAATTTAAAATATTTAACAAAATGTTTAATGTAATTTAAATTACTAATCTCTTTTTTTCTTTCTTAATTATGGTTAGTTGACTCTTTGCATACCTGATTCTATGGTGAAGTATAGAAAATGTAAATCTACATTCTCTGAATTTCTTCTCTGTCCATTATCATTATTTATTTAATTTCATTTTTTTCCTCCTGTCTTTGTTTACTGGTACTGGCTATTGAAACTCAGTGCCTTGTGCTTGCTGGCTCTACAATTGAGCTTCATGCTCAATCCCTAATGTCATAATTAGTTTTGAAAATAATTTTCTTATATAGAGGAGAGATGTTTTAAGAAAATCACCTTTTCCTGGGTATCAAGTAGTTGAGTTATCTTTGTTGGACTACTTTTTACAGAAAGTAGGTGTAAATTGATTCATATAAAATGGCATAATTGTCTATAACTGTTTCTCTGAATTTGCTTTTGAAAGGCTTAGGGTCATTCTAGCATTTGCTTTGTGAAAATGATCATTTAAGGATAAAGCATCAAGCACCTTCACTTTGTGATGAATGTCTTTGTGATGCAATATGAAAGTATTTGGACGCAAGATGTAAGTCTTTATGATGCAATGTGAAAGTATTTGAGTACCTATGAGGATTGTTAACCCTGTTAGTAAACCTCCAGAGATTATACTTTTCTTTTTTGTCATGTAGTTGTTCTAAGGCCAAACATGAAGTGATATGTGTAAAATTCACTGTGGTTTCTTGAAACATTCCCACTCTATTCATTGTCTAAATCACTATAAGCATAGAAATCCTTACTTTTCCAATAAGAGCAAAAGTAGTTTTATAAATGGTTAGGATATTTTTATCATTCAGAAATAAAGTATGATAATGCAGTGATTTTCTATACTCTGCAATAAATTTTCATGTGTGTATCATGTTCATGTAGAGTGTGCACAAATATATGCGCTGCCAGAGGTTGATATCACATTTCTTTTCTTAACCAATTTTGGCCTTATTTGTTTGAGACCAAGTCTCTTACTGAACCTGGATGAAATGTGTTAGCTAGCAAGCCCCAGGGGCCCTCTTGTTTCTGCCTCTCTGGTGCTGGAATTGCATGAAACTGTCACTCACTCTGCTTCTTAGGTAGGTGCCCAGTATCCAAAATCAGGTTTCCATGTTTGTGCAGCAAAGGCTTTACCTACTGAGTCATCTCTGCAATGAACACCCTATGGGACTTACTACCTTCTATTGCAGGGTTTGCCTCTTCCCCTAATTCAAAATTTTTCAAGGGCAAAGACCATGTTTTATTCATCTGTTGATCCACAGATTTGACAGGTAATATGACTTCAATAAAGATGTGATGAATTATTGAGTGACTGCATAAGTGTTCAGCACAAGTTCATAAGTTTTCAAGTTCAGACTAGTGAAAGCAACATGAAATTATTATGATTGTTAACTACCAAGCTTTGTGACGAAAATAGGACACTGTTGGTCATTGAAGTAACTATACCTGAATGCTGAGAATTTTCTAAACAGAATGCTTTCAAGGATTCTCAACAACAGTAGTAGGTCAATTCCTCCATAATGTTTTTAATTAGCTTGTCTAAGAGTAGGCAAGGGAAAAATGAAAGTAATATGATAATTTGTGATGCCCTATATTTAAAAAAACCCTTTGAAGTTCTAAATGCTAATGTAGAATAATAAATAAGATTTCCAGGGAATATGAGAAAGCATCTACCACAGTTTATCTCAGTAAATAGTGACTTAACAGTAAATACTGCCAAAACACTGCTTCATAAGAACACAGCTTTTACACAATGTACAGCTAGCTAAGAGAAGCATGTGGCTACAGAAATATTTTAAATGGATGTGGTGGATGCTACAATGTAGTCAACCTTTGAGGAGGAGACCAAATAATTTATCAAGGTGAATTTACAGAGCTGGGAAGATAGCTCAATTGGGAAAATGCTTGCTTTGTGTTGCAGTCCGGGTCGCATTGCTGGTAGAAATCACCCAACCAAGAGCAGCTTCTGGGAAAAAGAGATTTATTTTGGCTTACAGGCTTGAGGGGAAGCTCCATGATGGCAGGAGAAAACGATGGCATGAGCAGAGGGTGGACATCACCCCCTGGCCAACAGAAGGTGGACCATAGCAACAGGAGGGTGTGCCAAACACTGGCAAAGGGAAACTGGCTATAAAGCCCATAAGCCCGCCCCCAACAATACACTCCCTCCAGGAGGCATTAATTCCCAAATATCCATCAGCTGGGGAGCTAGCATTCACAACACGTAAGTTTATGGGGGACACCTGAATCAAACCACCACACCTTGCTAGCATGAGGACCTGAGTTTGATCCAACAGAACCCACATTTTAAAGTCAAGCATGGTGGTAGGCATGTGTAATCCCAGAACTGAGGGCTCAGGTACAGGCAGATCCCTGGGGCTTGCTGGCTAGCCAGTCTAGCCTATTTAGTGAGTCTGATGCTAAGGAAAGACTAACAAAAGTGGGCACTTCCTGAGGAACAACACCTGAGGCTGAGGCTGTTCTCTGTCCTATGTTAATGCACATACATGCATGTACACTCATGTATATACACTTGCACTCACCTTCACACACACATACACACACACACACACACACACACATGTATTTGCTTATAAACACAGAAGCACCCACACATACACAAACCACACACAAAAGAGTAATCTACTTTAGTGTTATTGAGATATGATGGTTTCTGTGAACAACAGAGTATAGCAATAAAAACATAATGTGATAGACATCAACATAAGATTTAGATAAAACATCCATAAATCCAGATTCTTTGTAGTCATTAAATGTGCTGTTTTTGTCTGCCGTTTCTTGTCATGCATTGATTATCAGCAAGGATACTTTCCTAGAAATGGGTGATGTCATTGTTATGTGGATGTCCTAGAACGCACTCATATACACCTGCCTCAGCCATATGGTATATACTTTTGTAGTGGTCTACAAATACTAGACTACATGCCTGTACTCAATACTGTAACTATGCTAGTTTGAATGTATGTTCCCCAGTAGACTTCGGAGTTTTTATTAAAAAGCCTATCTCCAGCCACCTGACTGGAGGTGGTATCACTGGGGGAAGATCTTGATGTCTAGCCCTATGATGTCAAAGAGGGCAGATCTGATTTCTAACCTAAGGTTGGGAGAGTGCTTGAGATCTACCTGATTTCCCTCATGTTTGGTTGCCAGTTTTTTGCTCTGACCTGTGGTGCTGGTAGTGATTTTTCTCTCTTTGTGGATCTATGAAAGGGGGCCAGATTCTTCCACCATTACCAAACTTTCTCTGGGTTGATATGGATAGAAATGAGGTGATTTGCTTCAGTGAATCTGACCATGTGGATTTTGGTCTTTTGGAACTTTTGTTTTGGAGGAATGGGCCTGGATTTGTAACTGAAGATGCCTTCCAGAGCAGTAAGCCAAGTTTTGTGGACTACTCTGGTGAGAGTTTGAAACTTCTAAGTACATAGAGACAAGTATTTTGGGGCTTTGCTTATGAACTTTCAAAGGGGAAGAAAAGACTGCAGAGAACTGTGGAACTGGGCTGCTGACGTAAGGCCTAGCTGTGTTCTGCTGCCCATGTCTTGGGAGTTTGATCAAGTTTAAATTTGTAATGCACTGACATGCTTGGCTAAAGATATGGAACTGAAAGGTATGATTTAAGATTGGAGAAATTCAAACAAGTTTAAAATTTACGGCATAGAGACTGGTTTTAGGTTACTGATGCTGCTATTGTCAAATACATTAGCAATGTTAAGGAAGATGACCCAACTATGTACATTGAAATGTTGGGAGGGAAACTTGAGGAAAGACGGAATGCTAGAAATGCAAGTTCTGAGGGCTACAGCGATTGCTAAGTGGTTAAGCCACTTGCCTGAAAAACCAAATGACCCAAGTTCAACTCCCCAGTACCCATGTAAATCCAGATGCACAAAGTGGCACATGGATCTTGAGTTCATTTTCAGTGGCTATCAGCCCTGGCATGCCCATTCTCTCTGTCTCTGTCTCTGCTTGCAAATAAATACATATATATTTTAAAAGAATGAAATGGAAATCCTTTTGAAAGATTACTGAAAGAAATGAACCTGTTCTTCAAGATTACAATTTAATTTGTCCCTGAATTGACACATGACTGTGTCTTGCACCCCTGGTATTGGTTTTGGAAGGATTAATTTAAAAAAAAAAACAAAACATGGTATGTGTCATGAAGTACACATGGTTCTGGGATTACTGCTGCAATGCAGCAAGTGAGGCAGGGCATGATGATTCTGATAAAGAGAATAGTGAAGCCATTGGATGATGTACTGTAGCTTGCATGGAGATCCAAAGATATTTTGGATATACCAGGACAGTGTAAAGGCTACCATAAAGCAGTGTTGGCTCAGGCTGAAAGTTTTACCTGGCTACTTAATCCAGGTGGAGGGGTGGAATTGGGAAATCCAGAATTTATCAGTAACCCGTTTTGAATAACAGACTTGAATTGTCATTGTGTGATGTTTGCCTAATGGTTGTTGTGTTTGCATTGATCCAGTCTCTCCTTGTTATGCCATATAGCAATGGAAATGCTTATTCTGTGCCATTATATGTGGAAAGTACATAACTTGTTTTGATTTTGCAGGACTCACCATTAAGAGACAGTCATAAATCTCAGATGAGACGTGGGGTTTTGCAACTATCTTAAAGTTGGCAAAGATTATAGGACCCTTGAAGTTGAACTACATATGATTTCCAATGTGAAAAGGTCACAAGTCTATTAGGGGTCAGAGGCAGAAGGTGGCAGTTTGTATGTATGTGTCACCCAATAGACTGAGGTAGCTTTATTAAAAAGCTTGTCTCCCGCTGCCTAGCTGAAGGAGGTGTCACTGAAGGTGCATCTGATTTCTAGCCGAAGGTATGCAGAGTGCTTGAGCTCTGCCTAGGTTCCCTGTTGTTTAGCTGCCAGTTTGGGCTCTTGTTTGTGGTACTGCTGTTAGTTTTTATCTTTGTGTGTGGATCTGTGAAAGGGGACAAGCTTCTTCTGCCATTATGCAATGTCCCCTGGATCTGTAAGCCTGAAGTAGATCCTATTTCTCCCATAAACTGTGTCTGGTTTGGAGATTCATCCCAGCATTGTGGAGCTGACTACAGCATTAGCAAATTGTTATGCACTTATAAGTGTCCTATGCATGTATATCTAAAAAGAGGAGAGGTAAAGTAAAAATGATACATGATATAATTTTTACTTTTATTGTACTCTTAATGGAACCACCAATGTACTGCATCACTAGCCACAATGTTACTGGCTGTATGATGTATGATTGTAAATATATATTAAAATTCAATACACAGAGGGCTGCTTATCACATGATTAACTGGAAGAACAACTCTAACCAGGGTTTAAATTTTTTTATTACTTATTTGCAAGAAGAAAGAGAGAAGGGGCACATCATGGCTTCCTACCACTGCTAACAAACTCCAGATGCATGTGCCACTCTCTGTGTCTGGTTTCATGTAGGCACTGGGGAATCTAGCCTGGGCCTTTAGGCTTTACATGCAAGGGCCTAAACCACTGCGATATCTCTTCAGCCCAGTAGTTTACATATTAAGGTAATTTTATTAGCTGGTAAATGGCAGCTCCTTTTAGCTATCCTATTGTCCCATTCCAACTTGGTTGCCCTGGGATTCCTATGACACTTGCTGGGTCTCCTTCATTACATATCTACTATTGAGTAAGCTCATGGCCCTCCCAGGACTTCAGTGAGGCTGGCTTCTGCTATATGGTTTGTTAATTATATTGAACATCACTCCTAGATACATTGTGAAGTTAAAAAAATGAGGGGCTATAACACGGTGTGTGGAAAATGTTAACATTTTTGTTAAAATATGTGAGTGTACATTAAACATGCACATACATATACATTCACATGCATTCAGTAAAATTTAATGTATTTTTGGGTGGAAGCGCAATGACAAGTGCTTGTATTTTAATATATTTCTGTAATTTTAAAAATTAAAATTAATTTGTAATTGGAAATATATTTTATACATGCATGGAATGAAAGCATTTACATTGGCAAACTGTGTGCTCTGTAGTGTTTGTCCCTCCAACTTCTCAAATATTGGGCAAATATATAAGTTATGCTTGGTCAGTTTGTTCTCAAAGCCTTTCATAACATGGGCTGATATTTCTACAAGGGTCCAGATGGTGCCTGAGTGTTAAAATACAAATCCAGGCCATAAAGTAAATAACACATTTGGGATTCTGAGTCCTATTACCAGCACTATATCAGACACACTAGATGTAGGGTAAGCAGATACACCAGTGGGAAATAAGGACAAGACCACACAAGAAGGGAGGACTGCTTGCTGAGTCAAACCCTGGAAGACAGAAAAATATTCAAAATTCTAACTGCAGGTTCAGAAAACAATTATTGACAGAGAAAAATTATGTTGTGGATGCAGGTTATGTCCTGCTTGTGCACATACAATGAGACATTTGTAGGGTGGAGGGAGTGATGAAAGAAATAGCATCTTCTGTATCCTGCTCTTGCTTGAGTTGCTTTGTCATCCAGCTCAGTAGGGTTAGCTTTTGGCACTAAACTTTCACTGTCATCCATACATGGATTTTAATCGGATCCATCAGATAATGTACAATGCTTCGAGCAATATCTACAGACATCTTAATTTTCATTACTTTGAGGAAGTACTGCTGGTGACTGGAGGATTAGATGCTGTTAAACCTGCAATAACACTCCACAGGCACTTGGAAGAGTTCTCAGGTCTAGAACTCTAATAACACAAGATGTGGCTGAAGCTTGCCTACCATTCTTGGGTTGGTGTCCCAGGCCAAATAATAGTATTGTTATTTCCTTAACCAAATAGTGATGACTTGAGGAAATCATGCAGAAGAGAACAGAGGGAAATTTTTGTCACATTATCATTTTTCGTTTATAGTTGTTTTTCCTTCTTTAATTGCAAAAATAGAAGCAAGATAATTAAAGAAAATAACTTTGTATTTCTACCCTTTATGCAAAGACACACTAATGATTCTCAAAGTTCCCGAGAAAGGAAATTGACGTCTATAACTTCTACTCACTTTTTTCTTTAAAAAATTGGCTATGATATTTATAGAAAATGAAAAGATGCAAGTAATAATACTAATGTAACATTGATCATATTTTTATTAGTAGTATACAGTAGTAGTAATTAATAACTCCTTTTAATTAATTTATTTTTTATTTATTTGAGAGAGAGAAAGAGAAGGAGAATGGGTGTGCTGTGACATGCAGCTGGCTTATGTGGGTCCTGGGGAATTGCACCTGGGTCCTTTGGCTTCACAGGCAAGTGACTTAACTGCTACACCATCTCTCCAGCTCTAATAACTCCTATTTCTATGAGCTGTTGATACCAATACTCTTTATATGTCCTTTTGCAATTTTAGTACTTTTCTCCTTTTACTACTCTGTATACACAACTTAGAAAGCATGCTCTTAGTCTTGTTTCTAAATTAAATAATCATACAAAATAATTTAAAATAGTTTCACATAGGCCTTTAAAAATTAATCCTGCTACTTGTTCTATTGATAAATTATACATTTTATTTCTATTGTAGCTGAAATTGTTGTGGAAGAGTAGGAGTCTAAACTAATGTTTTCTAGATGCTCACTCAATGGTCTCAATTGTATGTCTAGGAACATTAAAAATACATGATATGTTTGCTGGGTATGTAAGGTATCTTGGGTAGATTCAGGTTAGGTGCTGTAGATGAGTGAGACTATGTGGCGATTTTTTTTTCTGTGATTGGGTAACTTCACTAAGAATGATCTGTTCCAGGTTCACCCATTTTTCCTCAAATTTCTTTGTGTCATTTTTTCTTACTGCTGTGTAGAATTCCATTGTGTACATATACCACATCTTAGTTATCCATTCTTCTAGTGATGGACATCTGGATTGATTCCAGCTCTTAGCTATTATGAATTGAACCACTACAAACATGGTTGAACAAATCTCTCCGGCCTGTGGTTTGAAGGTTTTAGGGTACATGCCCAGTAAGGGAATAACTGGGTTCTACTTCCTAAAAGGCAGACCAAATGGTTGAACCCTCATCAGGCCCTTATACGAAACACCTGAACCACAAGACATTGGAGAGGGTAGGATCAATCTAACCCAAACCTTCTACATCTTCCCTCCCAATCTCTCCCTCCCTGTCTCTCTCTCTCTCTCCCTCCTCCCTAACTCTTGTATATTAGTTATATTCTTCCTCATTTTCTTAGTGGGCACTGACCTGTGATTCCCAGTACCAGCATGGGGCTATCATCCACAATGAGCTTTTGATCAGAGAAACCTACAAGATTTACTCAAAGAATGACAGACTTCTGGGCTGGAGAGATGGCTTAGCGGTTAAGTGCTTGCCTGTGAAGCCTAAGGACCCCGGTTTGAGGCTCAGTTCCCCAGGTCCCACGTTAGCCAGATGCACAAGGGGGCACACGCATCTGGAGTTCGTTTGCAGTGGCTGGAAGCCCTGGCTCACCCATTCTCTCTCTCTCCCTCTATCTGTCTTTCTCTCTTTCTGTCACTCTCAAATAAATAAATAAAAAATGAACAAAAAATATTTTAAAAAATAAAAAGAAAAAAAAAAGAATGACAGATTTCTGTCAGAGTACTTGATGACCCACCAAAGGTTAGTGGTAAGACCCTATGGCTGAAGACACCATATGCAGCTGACTCGTAAAATGGAATGGCATGGCTGGAAGCCAGGAGAGAGTCAGTCCCCAGACAGTCAGCGTATCCAGTGCCAGAAGATGCTACATGGGCAACTGGGGGAAATAACCAATATCTCTCCAAGCAACTCATGGTCTAACCTACTTAGCAACAAACAACCAGTTATGATGCACACACAAGTGCAATAGTGGCACACAGCCATGGTGAGGAACCAACTGCTCTTGATTCGGCTAACTGATCCCCTCAGTGGCATAGGATCCATAGTTGGAGCTGGGAAACAAGTCAGAATCATATCCAAACATAAACCCTCTCTCCAATATCAAGCTACCATCAATCATGGGCAACAAGAAGGCCTGCACCTATTAAACGCTCTATAAAAAAAAAAAAAAGTAAGGGTTATGTCATTTGTCCTGGAACTAACTTACTCTCCACTGGAGAAGCTGCTTCTCTTTTTCAGATAGATGCAGATTCCTAGGGAGAGGGCCACCCCATCATACCTCAAAAGGGCCCCAGCTGAAACTAAGGAAAATTAGTGAAACAAGCAAGGGTGCTGTTTTCCTGATGAACCAGCTACCAGCACAAGGGGGAAGGAGACCAACACAGAGAAAAATCAATTTCTACCAAATCAGACAGCCAGAGCCTCAGAGGCCCCCAACACCTCATCACTGAAGCAGACCAAAAATGCAGAAGAGGGGGCGGAAAGAATGTCAGAGCCACATGTTGGGTCGGTATATGCAGAGACATTTATCATACCAATAACTGTGGGCTAACTCCACAATGCACGACCCATATACCTCAACAAGGAGGGAGCAATGGGGAGGGGGTAGGTCATGGATGATCCAAGCAATGGTACCAAACTGCATGTATTTGCTGAATAGAAAACTAATTAAAAATAGTCAGATGATATTAAATGTCAAATATAATAAGCCCTAATAAAAAAATAAAAATACATGATATGAACAAATGAAACTAATATATAGATAGATGGTAGATGGACAGAATTGTATTTTTCAAAGTAATACATGCATATGTGAACAACTGAGTAGTATGAAAGAACTTATCATGAGATGCAACAGACATCTGCCTTCTTTTTATTCTCTGGCTATAATTACCATTTACATTTTGAATTCTTCCAGCAGTTACCTGCAGAAGTCAAACCCATAGCCTCATAAATTTCTTATATCATTATTGTGGGATAAGACATACTGCATTTTCAATAGAAAATATGTGAATATAGATAACTTACACTTTCCTTGCTTTGGGGATTTGGTAGATAATTGTTGGTTAAAATCACTGGTTGAAATCTTTATGTTAATTATACACTTCATGATGGTGACCTTGTTTCTAATGCTAGCATTAACTGTGACTCCGTTATCTCTAGTTAGCATCTTGTTACTCCTTCCTTGGAAGACTGATGAAAAAGTTGCAGTGCCTACATTTGTTCACTTACCTCCTCCTTTCCAATTTCCCATCCTTTGTAGCTGTACTTTCATTTGCATTTGTTAACATTGTTTTCTGCCCGGACTCAGCCTAATCTTTCTTCTGTTGTCTTTTGGATAACTCTGAGAAGTGAAAAGTAAGCCACCTTGACATCATTCTGAATATATCAAGCATTTTCTTGTAATATTTTATTTTTTATTTATTTGAGAGTAAAGAGGCAAAGAGAGCTAGAAAGAAAGAGAGAGAATGAGCACACCAGGGCCTGCAGCCACTGCAAATGAACTCCAGATGCATGTGCCATCTTGTGCATCTGGTTTACATGGGTCCTGAGGAATTGAACTGAGGTCCTTTGACTTTGCAGGCAAATGTCCTAACTGATAAGCCATCTCTCCAGCCCCGAGCATTTTCTGAATACTTAAGGTAGGCACCTTGCATTTCCTTGGGAGTCCAACATGACAACTTTGAGGACAACTGAAGAAGGAATTTTCCTTCCATCAAGTGCTCAAAGTCACGCCAATTCTTCCTTAGTTGAATATTTGCACCATCAGTTAGTGTCCTTTGCCTGCCCTCTTTCTTCTCTTGTAATTCTTTCTGAGACATGCCATCTCCTTTGTCAGCTCTCTCATGTCTCCCATCAGTATAGCTCCTTAGAGTCTTTATATGCCATTTTTATAAGTTCTGATTGCTGGTTTTTTTGATGTGGCTATCATCCTGGAATCATTCCATATAAGTAGTATATTAACTTCATAGCTAGTTACCTTGATAAATTTATCTAGCTTAATATAGTTTCATTTTTTAATGCATTTCTCTTAAAAAAAATACTTTGGGGTGGAGGGATTGCTCAGTGGTTAAGACCCTTGTCTGCAAAGCCTAACAACCTGGCTTTGAATCCCCAGTACCCACATAAAGCCAGATTCACAAAGTGGTGCATGCACCTGGAGTTCATTTGCCATGGCTAAAGGCTTTGGTGCACCCATATTTATTCTCGTTCTTTCCTTCCCTCTCCGTCTCTCTCTGCTTGAAAATAAATTAATTTAATTAAATAAGGGAAGAAGGAAAGAGTTTTATTTATTTTTGTGGGTGTGGGTGTCAGTACATTATGGTCTTGTGCTGCCGCAAACAAATGTCACTCTACTTTTTGTGGGTAAGTGGCTGTGGAACTGAACCCAGGCTAGAGTGCTTTGCAAGCAAGAACCTTAAACTGCTGATTCATCTCTCCAACCCCTGTTTTATACATTTCTTTGGAATTTTTTGTGCACATGCACAGTATATGTGGTGTGGTATATGCACCTGTATGTATAGTATGTGTGGTGTGGTAAATGCACACCTGTATGCACTGATGCACTCTTTTGTGTACTTACCTGTGGCCGCCAGGGAAGAATATCAGGTGTCTTTCTTATCATTCACCCACCTGTTTTTCCTTGATATGAAGTTGCTTATTTATTCCAGAGTGTGACGTTCATGAGCCCCAGTGAACCTCCTGTTTCTGCTCCCCACCAGACTAGGATGATAGCCCTGTGAGGCCATGCCCACCTATTTACATGGGCTCTGGACACTAATACTAGCGTGGTCTCAGGCTCTAATGCTTGTAGAACAACACTTAACTGCTGAGCTCAGAACGTTCTATGTGTAAAATTATGTTTTCTGTGAATAATAATAGATGAATTGGGTCTCATCCCAAATTTATTTGTTTAAGTCCTAACTCTCAGTACCTCTAAAGTTAGCTGCAGTTGAAGATAGGGTCCCCACGGTGGTGATAAATTAACATGAAGTCATTAGTGTTGGCCCTAATCCAATATGACAGGTGTATTAGTCAGGGTTCTCTAGAGGAACAGAAATGATAGAATGAATTATTTTAAAAAGGGAATTTATTGTATTAGTTTACAGTAGTCCAATAGCAGTTGTAGGCCTGAGAACCATGAAACCTGGTAGCTGCTCAGTCCACATGGCCAGATGTCTCAGCAGTCCCAATCCCCTGATCCAGCACTGCCGATGGTGCCAGAGAGCCTGGAGGCTTCCTGAGGAGCTGCTGGGTTTCGATCCACACAGGCCTTCAGTTGATGCTGGTCTTCAGTCTGCACTGGTCTTCAATCCACACTGGAAAGCAGCAAGCAGCTCCAGTGGTCAAGAGAAGGAAGGAAGGAAGGAAGGAAGGAAGGAAGGAAGGAAGGAAGGAAGGAAGGAAGGAAGGAAGGAAGGAAGGAAGGAAGGAAGCCTTTTTACCCAGAGCTTCCTTATATGAAGTCCCCCTTTGAGTAGGGCTGCCTGCTCCGGAGAAGGACTTCCTCCTTTAGTTGATCCTTCTTGGAAGCAACCTCTGAGACCCACCTGAAAGGGATTTCTGTGGATTACTAAACAGATCAAGTTGACATCACCTTAAATATCAGAGCAGGTGTCTGTAGGAAAAACATACTTTGAAACAGACACAGACAATGGGAATGTGATGTGAGGATCCAGGGAGAAGTGACCAAAAGGAACTGATCCTGTCATACCTGTAGCTCAGACTATTAGCCTCTAGAATGCATGAAAATAAATTTCTATTGTGTAAAAAACTCAATCGAAAAAGATATTTTCACTTATATTTTGTGCCCAATTACACTGCTGGGAACTTCTCAAATAGAATTGCAGAGTAGAAATCAGAAAAAATACTCTTGCTGTCTTTTTAGATTTGGGGAAAATGTTCAATAATTCATTGTTAAATGTAATGTTAGTTATTGCTTAGGTTTACTGAATAAACCATTGCTCCAACTGAAGAAGTATCTTTTCATTTCTAGTTTGTTGAAAGTTGTATCTTAAATAATGTGTTGGTGTTGAATTCTACCAATTTCTTTGTTTTATTATAAGTTGATTCTGATTTGGAATTGAGTTTTGATGAGTAAACCAAGGTCACACTTCCAGGATGAATGTCACATGGTTATACAGTAGTAATAAACAGATGGTGATCTCTTGAGGAGTTTTGTGTCTAGGCTCATGATTCATCTGCAGTTTTCTACTCTTTTCCTGGTCAGATGTTGGTAATGGGGTTACTCTGGCTATGAGGATTTCAAAATAAGATGTCTGCTTTCTACATTTTGCTGAATAAATGTAATAAAATAACAATGGAAAACTTCTAATGATTTGTTCAGTGCATTAATGACTTTAGGTAAGAAACTATTCTTGGGTATGGTTAGTGGTTTGGCCAAATCATCTGATACTCAGGGAAAAGCAACATTGGACAACTGATAATCAAAGCTTTGGGGAAAATGAGAGTCATAGATGCAATGTGTGAGGCTTTGTCTAATGAATGGCCACAAAATTCCCTCCACAATAAGCTAGGTTTTCCATAACATGCCAAACCAATGCCCATCTCAAATGTCAGTTACTTTGCTACTCAACCTTGAAGCTTCCTCAGTGGTTTTGTGACAAGGACAGAGGTTTGGCTTGGGCCCCCAAAAGAACTTCCCCTCATCCAGACTGACTGGTCAGTGCTAGTACTGTGTGCCAAATTGGATCACAGATGTGACTAGAACTTGGCCTCTTATGTCCAATTCCTTGTGAATACATTTGAAACCTTTCAAACTAAAACAGCAATATTTTCCTTACTGGAATAAAGTTAGCTTTTATTTTCTTTCCCTGTAACCATGCATCACTAACACTACCATCTATATACTGACTAAATATTTGATTAGAGTCATTGCTTCTAATTCATTAATTCATTTCACAGTGAAATAATTCAGGTGATAGTCATGGAATTTACAATTCTTACCATATAATAATCTCAACAGAATCTATTATATTAATTGGTAGACTGGAGAGTTGAAATTAATTCACTTGGGAGACACCAGATAAGGGTAATGTATTATATAAATAAATTGGATCAGGGTATTGTTGCAGTCAGGTTTGCATTGCTGGCAGAAAACACCTAACCAGGAACAGCTTTCAGGAAAAAGTGTTTATTTTGGCTTACAGACTCAAGGGGAAGCTCCATGATAGCAAGGGAAAATGATGGCATTAGCAGAGGGTGGACACCTTCTCCTCACCAACATCAGGTGGACACCAGCATCAGGAAAATGTGCCTAACACTGGCAAGGGGAAACTCAGTATAATACATCATAAACCAACCCCCAACAGTACAGTGCCTCCAGGAGGCATTAATTCACACATCTCCATCAGCTGGGAACCTAGTGTTCAGAACACCTAAGTTTATGGGGGACACCTGAATCAAACCACCATAGGTATATAAGGGAGACACTGGATAAGGGTATATAGTATATAATATATGCATTATATATCCTAAACTAGGTACAAATATAAAATATGTATATAATACCCACATATGAGCCCTAGGAAGTAAGGATTCAAGTGAAAATCATTCACTTCCGACATATTTTAACTCCAACACTGATTCTATCAACTTAGCTCTAGTGATTTGTAAGACTTTGAACTTCTTTTTATCCTGTGAGCAATGATAGAATTATGTTGAAAAAAGTTTAACTATCTTATAAGGTTTTAGATGGAAGTTTAGCTTTAGGTAAAGATATGTTAATGCTGTATAGCTAATGTGGTGGAATGACATGACCATTTGTCAGATATTTTATCTATCATTGAATATGCTGTCTACAGGAACTTATTTTCATATTTTTCTTCCCTTTGGCACAGGTTTCATGTATCCCAGGCTGACCACAAACTCACTTCGTAGAGGAGGATGGCTGTGGTCATCCTGTCTCCACTTCTAATGCCAGGATGAACCACCATTCCCAGTGCACGTGACTGAACCCAGGAATTTGTCCATTCTAGGCAAATGCCAGTTGAGCCTTATTACCCCAGCCCAGAACTTCTTTTTTATTTTTTGTTAAGTGAATTCCTTTCATTGCTTAAGTTAGTTGAAGTCATTTACTAATGTTTGTAATCAAAAACCATAATTGTCACAAATGTAGGTTTCTAAACTGGGCAGTGTGATAATTACTTTGGGAGATTTCAAGGGTATGGATTGCTAATGGTATTGTCCACCAAATAATTCCAATATTTCAATTCCCCTGCCACTTGTGTATTCTTCCACCACTACCTCTTCCTCTACTTCCACCTACTCTTTTTTTTTTATTGAGAACATACTTTGTTTTGATACATTTGTCATGTGTTGGTACCATCTTTCCCTGCCTCCTTGCCCCCATTATTCAGTTCCAGATATGGTTCCTTTTCACTGAACAGATCTCTTTGCCAATCAGAAAGCCATTGGTTACCCACCAAGGCTGTGTGGCATCATTGGACTGATGTTTACTTCTTGTCAGGCTAGTTGCTTTTGAGTAGCTTAGACCCCAGCTTTCTCACACCATTGTTGGTCACTTTCCCACAGTAGCTCATGTAGATTGATTTCTAACACTAGATGGGCTGTCTAGGGACTAGATCTTTTCTGAATTCCAGCCAAGTCTTTCCATGTTCTGTGCTGGCATGGTATCTTCAGCAATAAGGTCTTACCTTTTACCTCAAACAGGTAATCAAGTGCATTCACAGATGACTGTCTTCTTTTGGGGATGTCATAGGACTCTACAATCAACAACTCAATGTGTGTAGCACCTATTTCTGGTACTGTGAGTTACAGGCCAGAGCCAAAGCTTTTTTTTTTTTTAGTTAATTAATTGTTTATTAATTACTTTTATACTCAGTGAATACAGTCAAGTTGGTACCATTGTTAGGCTCATCCATGTCCTACCCTCTCCCTCTGGCCCCTCCTTGTTGAGGTATATGGGTCATGTATTGTGGAGTTAGCCCACTGTTATGGGTTAGAGAAACGTCTCTGCATATCATGATCCAATGTGTGGCTCTGACATTCTTTCTGCCCCCTCTTCCACAAAATTTACCTGAGCCATGTAGGGTTAATTTTAGGTCTGCTTCTGTGATGAAGTGTTGGGAGCCTCTGTGTCTCTGCATACCTGATTTGGTAGGAGTTGATTGCTTTCTGTGTTGATCTCCTTTACCCTTGTACTGGTACCAGGTTCACCAAGAAAACAGCAGCCTTGCTTGTTTCGCCAATTATACTTAGTTTCAGCTGGGGTCCTTTTGAGGTATGATGAGGTGGTTCTGTCCTTAGGATATGTGTCTATTTGAAAAACAGAAGCAGATTCTCCAACAGAGAGTAAAGTTAGCACCAGACAAATGGGATAACCCTTATTTGAGAATTTAACAGGTATAGACCCTCTTGTAGCCCATGATTGGTGGTAGCTTGATAATGGAGAGCAGGCTCATGTTTGGATATGGTTCTGACTTGTTTCCCAGCTCTAGCTTTGGGTCCCATTCCACTGAGCAGATCAGTTAGCCAAATCAAGAGCAGTTGGTTTCCCACAATGGCTGTGTGCCACTATTGCACTTGTGTGAGCATCACGACAGGGTATATGCTGCTAAGTAGGTTAGACATGAGTTGCTCGGGCAGATATTGGTCATTTTCCTCCAGTCACCCATGTAGCACCTTCTGGCACTAGATGTGCTGACTGTCTGGGGACTGATTTTTTTTCCAGCTTCCAGTCATATCATTCCAGTTTACCTGTCAACTGCCTTTGGTGTCTTCAGCAGTAGGGTTTTACCACTGACCTTTGGTGGGCCATCAAGTACTCTGACAGAAATCTGTCTTTCTTTTAGGAAACCATGTAGGTCTCTCTAATTAAAAGCTCATTGTGGATGATAGCCACATGCTGGTACTGGGAGTTACAGGTCAGTGCCCACTAAGAGGAGGAAGAAAAAGATAATATAAAAGAGTTAGAGAGAGAGAGAAAAGCAGTAGAAGATTAAGGTCACTCTTCATCATATACTCTCCACTGCCTTGTGGCTCAGCTGTTCTCTCTAAGGGCCTGGTGAAGGTTCAACCATTTGGTCTGCCTTTTAGGATGTAGAATTTTATAGTACCATTGCCATTTGGGTCTATATTTCTGTCCCCTACCCCCTTCCTTGCCCTCCCCTCCCACCCCACCCATCCTATTGTCTGGTCCTCGAGGTACTTGCAGGGTATTTTGGCATGTTGGGTAGATTCAGGTTAGGTGCTATAGATGAGTGAGACTATGTGGTGATTATCTTTCTGTGATTGGGTAAGTTCACTGAGAATGATCTCTCCCAGCTTCAACCATTTTTCTTCAAATTTCATTGTCCCATATTTTCTTACTGCTGTGTATAATTCCATTGTGTAGATATACCACATCTTAGTTATTCATTCTTCTAGTTATGGACATCAAACTTGGTTCCAGCTCTTAGCTATTACGAATTGAGCCACTACAAACATGGTTGAGCAAATCTCTCTGGACTGAGGGTTAAAGGTTTTAGGTTACATGCCCAGTAAGGGAATAGCTGGGTCAGTTGGTAACTCTATAATCAAATTTTTTAGGAGTCTCCATATTGCTTTCCAAAGTGGTTGTACCATCTTATATTCCCACCAAAAGTGGATGAGGGTTCCTATTTCTCTACATCCTTGCCAGCATTTATTTTCATTTGATTTTTTTTGATGTTTTCTATACTTACCGGGGTAAGGTGAAATCTCATAGTTGTCTTAATTTGCATTTCCCTGATGATTAGGGATGATGAACATTTTCTTAAGTGTGTGTTTGCCATTTGTATTTCTTCCTCTGTGAACTGCCTGTCCAGCTCTTTGCCCCATTTTGTGAGTGGGTTGTTTGACTTTTTATTGTTTAGGTTTTTAGTTCTTTGTAGATTCTAGAGATTAGGCTTCTGTCAGTTGGATAATCAGCAAATATTTTCTCCCATTCTGTGGGTAATCTATTGGCTTTCTTTACTGTATGCTTGTCTGTGAAGAAAAACTTCAGCTTCATGTGATCCCATTGGTTGAGTGACTGTTTAAGATCTTGTGCTACTAGGGTTTTATTCAGGAAGTGTTTTTCCATTCCTATATCATGGAAATTTCCTCCTATATTTTATTCCAGTAGTACCCGAGTTTCTGGTCTTATATTGAGGTCTTTAATTTATTTGGACTTGAGTGTACACATGGTGAGATGTGAGGATAAAGTTTCAGTTTCCTTCATATGGTTATCCAATTTGTCCAGCACCATTTGTGGAAGATGCTGTCTTTTTTTCCAGCCTATATTGTTAGGGTCTTTGTCAAATATCAAGTAGCTGTAGTTGCTTGACCCAAAGTCCGTATCCTCAATTTTATTCCATTGGTCTATCCTCCTGTTTTGATACCAGTGCCATGCTGTTTTTAATTACTATGGCTTTGTAATATAGCTTTAGATCAGGTATGGTGATGCCTCCAGAGGTATTTCTTTTGCTAAGGATATGCTTGGATATCCAAGGCATTCTGTCTTTCCATATGAAATTTGAAATCATTTTTTCTATCTCTGTGAAGAAAAATGTTGTGATTTTAATTGGAATCACATTAAATCTGTATATTGCCTTTGGTAGGATTGCCATTTGTGGTTGTTTGAATAGATGGCCCCCAATATATTCAGTTGTTTATTTGTTTGTAGATTGCATCTGCAGTCACCTGGCTGGAGGCAATGTCACTGGGTGGCTCTTAAGGTGTGGTGCTGGGTTTCAGATTTCAATCTAAAGATATGCAAAGTGTGCCTAGCAGGAGTTCCTGAAGTGTGCTGTGTGGCTTTTTGCTTTTTGGCTTGTACCTCTCTCTCTCATTCTCTGTTTGGGCCTTTGAAGGCAGGCCAGCTTCTTCTGTCATTATGGAACTTCCCCTGGATCTGTAAGCTTCAATAAATCCCTTCCTCCATAACTGCGCCTGGTCTGGAAGTTTATCTCAATGAACCTGAATCTGTCTGCTACACCATCCTCACAATGTTAATTCTGCTTATCCAGGGGCATAGGAGGTCTTTCCATTTTGTCAATTTCTTTCTTGAGTATTTTTATGTTTTCATTTTATAGATCTTTCACTTCCTTTATTAATATTATTCCAAGGTATTTTATTTTATTATTTTTTTGTTGCTATTGAAAATGGGACCATGTTCCTTATTTCTTTTTCTGTATCTTTGTCATTTGCATATAGAAATGCTACTGATTTTTGTGCATTGATTTTGTATCCTGCTACTTTGCTATAGGAGTTAATCACCTTCAAGAGTTTGGGGATGGAGTCTCTTGGGTCTCTTACACATACAAGCATGTCATCAGCAAATAGAACTAACTTAGCTTCTTCCTTTCCAAATTGTATCCCTTTTATTTCTTTCTCCTGTCTTATTGCTTGAGCTAGGACTTCAGTACTATATTGAAGAGCAGAGGTGAGAATGGACAACCCTGTCTTGTTCCTGATCTTAATGGGAATTCCTCCAGTCTCTCTCCATTAAGTATTATTTGGGCCTTTATTATGTTAAGATATGAACCAACCATGCCAATTCTCTCTAATGTTTTGATCATGAAATGATGTTGTATTTTGTCAAAGGCCTTTTCTGCATCAATTGAAATGATCATGTGGTTTTTGTGTTTAACCTTTTTTATGTTGGGTATTACATTGACATATTTCCATATGTTGAACCACCACTGTGTTCTTGGGATGAATTTCACTTGGTCAAGGTTGATAATGCTTTTGATGTGTTGTTGGATTCGGTTTGTGAGGATTTTGTTCAGGATCTTTGTATCCAAATTCATCAGGGAAATAGGCTGTTAGTTTTGTCTTCTTGTGGCATCTCTGCCTGGTTTTGGAATTAGGGTGATACTAGCTTCATAGAAGGAGTTGGGTAGCTTTCCCTGTTCTCCGATTGTGTGTAAGTTTGAGAAAGACTGGTTTGATTTCTTCCATGAAGGTTTGATAGAATTCAGCTGAGAAGCCATCTGATCCTGGACTCTTCTTTTGGGAAAGTTTTTTTTTTTTTAATAACTTTTTCAATCTCAATGAGTGTGATAGGTTTGTTTAGGAGATTAATCTGCTCTGAGTTTAGTTTTGATAGATGGTATGTGTCCAGGAATTTATCCATTTCTTCCACATTATCCAGTTTGGTGAAGCAGAGGTTTTGAAATAAGTCCTGATGATTCTCCCAATTTCACTTATGTCTGTTGTGATCTCTCCTTTATCTTTTTAAAAATATTTTATTCATTTTTATTTATTTGAGAATGACAGACAGAGAGAGAAAGAGGCAGATACAGAGAGAGAAAGAGAGAGAGAGAATGGGTGCCCTAGGGCCTCTAGCCACTGCAAACAAACTCCAGACACAAGCGCTCTCTTGTGCATCTGGCTAACATGGGTCCTGGGGAATCAAACCTCTAACCTGGGTCCTTAGGCTTTACAGGCAAGTGCTTAACCACTACACCATCTCTTCAGCCCCAATCTCTCCTTTTTCATTTTAATTTTTGTTAATTTGAAGCCTCTCTCTTGCCCTCTCTCTCTCTCTCTTTTTTTTTTTTTTTTTTCTGCATCAAATTGGTCAGGAGTTTGTCAATCTTGTTTATTTTTTCAAAGAACCAGCTCTTTGTTTTGCCAATTTCCTTAATTGTTTTCTTAGTTTGCAATTCATTAATTTCTGCTCTGATTTTAATTATATCTTTCCTTCTGGAGCTTTTTGGGTTGGATTTTTCTTGCTTTTCCAGTGCCTTTAGGTGGATGGTTAGGTTGTTGATTTGGTATCTGTCTTTGTTATGAAGGCATTTAGTGCTATGAATTTTATCCTGAGAACCACGTTAATTGTGTCCCATAAGTTTTGGTATGATGTGTTCTCATCATCATTTATTTCTAGAAATTTTGCAATTTCATTTTTTTATTTTGTCTACTATCAATTTATTGTTTAAAAGTGTGCTGTTCAGTTTTCAGATGCCAATGGGATTCTTGGTGGGTCTTTTGTAGTTAATTTCTAGCAATATAGCATTGTGATCTGATATCATGCAGGGAATTATATCAATTTTCCTAAATATATGGAGGCAGGCTTTGTGACCCAGTACATGATCTATTTTAGATAATGTTCCATGGCCTGCTGAAGAATGTGTAGTCTGTGGATTTGGGATGGAATGTTCTATAGGAGTCAGTTAGGTCTAAGTGATATATGGTCTTGTTGAGCTCTCTTACTTCCCTGTTGAGTTTGTTTGGATGATCTGTCTATTACTGATAATGGTGTATTGAAGTCCCCAACTATGATGGTGTTGCTGGTTATTTCTGTTTTATTGTCAAGTAGGTTTTGCTTTATGAAATGTGGTGTCCCTGTGTTTGGTGCATACAGATTTATGATTGTAATATCCTCTTGATGGATCGTTCCCTTGATAAGTAGGAAGTGGCCTTCCTTGTCTTTTTTGATATTTTTTGGTTTGAATCCTATTTTACCCAATATTAATATAGCTACACCTGCTTGTTCCTTATTCCTCTTTGCTTAGAATATTTTTCCACACTATGACCCTGAGTAGGTGTCTGTCTTTAGTGGTGAGGTGGGTTATTGAAGACAACAGATTGAGGATACTAATTTTCTGATCCATCCTGTTAGGTTGGGTCTCCTGATGGTTGAATTAAGGCCATTAATATTTAGGATAATGACTATGAGAAATGATTTGATTCTTGCCATATTATGTTAGTATATGTGGTTTGGTGTTTTCATGGACTTTGAAATTTTTTATGCCTTCTCTGAGTTTGGTTATTGTGATCTGGTTCTTGTAGGTATTTGAGTTTGATTATTTGATTCTTCTGTGTGGAGAATTTCCTGAAATACTACCTGTAGGTTTGATTTTGTGTTTATATAATTTTAAAGCTGAGTTTTGTCATGGAAAGTTTTTCTTCCAGCATCTATTGTGAAGGATACTTTTTCTAGGTAGAGTAGTTTGGGTTGGAAGCCCTAGGTTCTTAGACTTTGCAGTGTTTCATTTCAGGCCCTTCTGGATTTCAATGTTTCCATTGAGAAGTCTGAAGTTATTCTGATGGGGTTATCTATAAATGTGATATGCTGTTTTTCCATAGCTGCTTTTAGGATGTGCTCTTTGGTCTTAATGTTTAGCGCTTTAATGATGATATGTCTTGGAGAGTTTCTCCTTTGGTCCATTCTGTTTGGAGTTCTGTTTGCATCTTGTTCCTTGATGCACCTTTCTTTTGAGAGAGTGGGAAAGTTTTCTTCGATTATTTTGTTAAATAAATTCTCTATGCCTTTGGTCTGAATTTCTTCTCCTTCTGATAATCAAGTGATCCTTATATTAGGACACTTAAGGGTATCCCACAATTCCCTCATGTTCTGTTCACAGAAATTTTTAACTTATTGAAACTTTGGAATTTTCAAACTGTGTCTTCCATCTTGTCTTTCAAATCAGAGTTTCTATCCTCCACATGGCTGACTCTTGGACTTGTTCTATTAGGTTTGCATGTTCTATTACTTTTCTATGTATAGTTTCCATTCCTCTATCAAGCTCCCTTTTCACATAATTTTCTGATTTTCTTAATGCTTCTTGGAATTCATCCTTGCATTTCTTTATGTCTTCATTTAGCATCACCAGCTGATTTTTGAGGTCTTCTTTTTTCATATCTCTTAACTGTCTTTGAACTCTCCTTCCATTTTCTTATCTATCTGGTCTAATCTAGTGATGGCAACATCCACACAATTATCAGTCCTTTGTTGCTTTTCTGCAAGTTCTAGTATTAGCTTGGTCAGGGTTGCATTGCTCATTGATTCATTTTGGTGTTCTGATCCTAAGGACTCTTCTATGTTTTGATTAGACATGTCCATTGTAGGACTGGGTGATCTAACTGGATTTTAATGCATTTGATTTTTTATGTTCTTTCTTTTGCACTATGTTCTACCTATCAGAGTGTATGGGCTGGGAGAGTAGGACTGTGGTCTCGATGAGCAGAGGAAGTGGTGCTTCTTGGGGACATGGCCTGGGATAGCTGGCAGGCAAGCAGATGGGCTGAGTGGACTTGAACACATAGGTGGGTGGATCAGCCTGAGCTCAAGCACAGTGCGAAGCTGAAGCAGCCTGAGGTGGATGCCAAGCAGCCTGAGCTGGATGCCAAGCAGCCTGAGCTCCTGCCTGGCAGGGGCACCAAATTTCCCTGATCTCTCATGAGGTGATGTGTCAATGCTGTCTGTGCTCATGCTATTAGGGATGCCGAAGCACCAAGCACAAAAACAGCATAAAATCGTGCGTGGTGGAACACTGGGAACTAAATGTTATGACATTTAAGGGTATACCACATTTCCCTCATGTTCTGTTCACAGAAATATTTGAACTTATTGAAACTTTTATACTCTTGAAGTGTTCCTTCTTTTTTATCTTCCAGATCTGAGTTTCTAACCTCCACATAGCTGACTCTATTCTTGAGAGCTTCTAAAAAGTTTTGGGCTTATTCAGTTAGGTTTGCATTTTCTACTACTTTTCTATGTATGGTTTCCATCCCTGTGTCAAGTTTCATTTTCACATCATTTTCTGATTGTCTTGATGCTTCTTGGAATTCATCTTTGCATTTCTTTATGTCTTTATTTAGTATAGCCAGCTTTTCTTTAAAGTGCTTTAATTCTCGCTCTCCTTTATATACTTTAACTGTCTTTAAGTGCCTTTGTGTTTTTTTTTTTCTTTCTCAGTTTTTTGAGGTAGGGTTTCCTTTGTGTTTTTTTTTTTTTTTCTTTTTCAGTTTTTTGAGGTAGGGTTTCACTCTGGTCCAGGCTGACTTGAAATTCACTATGTAGTCTCAGGCTGGCCTTGAACACACGATGATCCTCCTACCTCTGTCTCCTGAGTGCTGGGATTAAAGGCATGTACCACCACACCCAGCTTTAACTGCCTTTGTTACTTTTCTGCACGTTCTACCAGTAGCTTGGTCAGGGTTGCATAGCTCATAGCTTCATTTTGACGTTCTGATCCTAATGTCTCTTCTGTGTTTTGATTGGAGATGTTCATTGTAGGACTGGGTGATCTAACTGGATTTACTTGCATTTGATTTTTTATGTTATTTCTTTTGCGATCAGGGTGTATGGGCAGGGAGAGTGGGACTGTGGTCTCCATCAGTGGGGGAAGTGGTGCCACTTGGGGGAGCTAGCCTGAGCCAGCTGTCAGGCAAGCAGATGGGCTGAGTGGTCCTGAGCTAAGAGGGTGGGTGGATCAGCCAGAGCTCAAGCACAGTGGGAAGCTGAAGCAGCCTGAGGCTAGATGCCAAAGCAGCCTGAGCTCCTGTGTGGCAGTGGTGCCAAAATTGCCTGAGCTCTCATGTAGTGATACGCCAAAGCGGCCTGAGTTTGCGCTTGCAGGGACGCTGAAGTACCAAGCACCAAAGCAGCCTAAACTCACGTGGCAGGACACTGGGTCAGAGAAGCAGTCTTAGCTCCTGCACAACAGGAGATTGGCAGGTGGCCGGCATGGCAGACAGGCAAGAGCTGGTGCTGGTGGACAGGTAGAGTGAGCAAGAGCTCGTGTAAGCAGGAGGAATGGGCCTGAGCTTGCGAGTGGATGGGTGGCAGCTGGAGCAGTAAGTGGGCAAATGGGCAGAGCAGGCTAAGCTTGCATAAGCGGGGTTTGCGGGTGCGTGAGTGGCGGACAATTGGACCAATGGAGCCTGAGCTCCAGGGAGTCAGTGGGTGGAGCCTGCCCAAGGTCAGGAGTGGGCAGGGGTGGCTGTGCAATCAACCCTGTGCAGTGAGGCAAGTGAAACTATGTTGGCCTGGGTCCTGTTTCCTACAGTTAGTGCAGGGGTGTCCTGAAGCTGGGACTGTGGGTATGGCGTCTGCTTGGGGGGGGGGTGGGGTTGGGGGGCTGGTGAGTGAGGGAATCAGCAATTCCCTTCTTTTTGTACCCTCTATGCCCTCCCACTGGCAATCTATTAGAGATTGCTCTCCCCTAAAAGACCCAGAGAACCCTCAATGCCTTGCCTTTCTTTCCTGGGGATGTGCAGCACAGTTAGGCAGTCAACATCTTGGCCAGAAATCTCAGAGCCAAAAATTTTGAAAGGTTAGGCTTGATTCCAAACTAATAACTTCTTGATCTTGTTGAAAGAGAAGCTGGATAAATGTTGTGGTAGTTTGATTCAGGTGTTAACCATAAACTTATGTGGTCTGAATGCTAGGTTTCCAGCTGATGGAGATTTGGGAATTGAAGCTTTCTGGAGGCAGTGTATTGTTGGTGGCAGGCTTATGGGTATTATAGACAGTTTCCCCTTGCCAGTGTTTGGCACACTTTCCTGTTGCTTTTGTCCACCTGATGTTGGTGTGGCGGTGATGTCCACCCTCTGCTCATGCCATCATTTTCCCCTGCCATCATGTAGCTTCCCCTCGAGTCTGTAAGCCAAAATAAACTGTTTTATTCCCACAAGCTGCTCTTGGTCAGGTGTTATCTGTTAGCAATATGAATCTGACTGTAATGGTAAAGTTGGTTCTGAGGAGTGATGTCATTGGCTGCTTGAGACATGACTGTGGCTTTGGCCTTTTGGAGCTGATTTTCAAGAGGGATGTGGAAGGATTTTAAACCTTGGCCTAAGAGGTGACTTGCAGTGCTGTAAGCACAGCTTGATGGACTATTCTCGTCAGAGTTGAAAGATCTGAATGCAGTAAGAACTATGGACTGCAAGGTTTGGCTTAGGAGGATGAGAAAGCTAGCTTTGTCTAAGCTAGAAGCACTTTGTGTGATAGGCTTGCTGTTACGGCCATGTCCTGAGAATTTGTAGAGGGTTTCATTGTGTAGAAATGGACTGGTGTCAGCAGAAGTATATCACACAGAATAAAATGAAATCTTTGAGTGAAACTGCTGCCCATTCAACTGCAATTGAGACATTACAACCTTTGAGATTGGACCAGCTGATCTGCATTGGAAAGACAAAAAAATGCAGTCTTTTGAAAGGGCCTGAATGCTGTGGAAGTTTCCTGTTCTTCAAAGTCTGCTTTATTCCCCTCTGGATTAAAAAATTGGCACCCCTCCTGGTATTATGTAGTATAAGAAATTCAGGAAAGAGATAGTCATTGAGTTTGCAACGTGGTTTTCTGTTTTGGAAATGGCCATGGGCAGTGTGAAGTAGGATTGCCTGCATGGAGACCCAATGGGGCTGTGAAGATGGACCATGATTGCAGTGAAGACCTAGTATAAAAAGATGCTGTGATAGTGGCTAAGAATATCTGCAAACTCCATATGAAGCTTTCCAGGGCTTGAGTAGCCTACCTGGAAGGGTGGAATTGGAACTACAGAGACTTGTTGCTGGTTAGAATTAACAGACTAGGAGATTTGTCACTGTCTAGAATTGTTGGACTTGGAGCTACAAAGTTTGATGTTTGCCCTGGTTGTTTTAAATCTTGTTTCTTTGCTATGCCCAATGCCACCTTTTGCAATGTGAATGCGTATTCTGTGCCATTATGGGTTTTGGGGGGATTTTTTTGGTATTATGGCTCAGTTAAAAGATCTTGGACTATGGGAATGTTTGAACATCATTAGGATTGATACAAACTATGAGGATTTTTATAGATGGACTAAATGCATTGTATTTTACATCATGTACGGTTATCTGTTTATGGGAGCTAGGGGCAGAATGTGGTGGTTTGATTCAAAAGTTCCCTTATGTGTTCTGAATGCTAGGCTCCCAGCTGATGGAGATTTGGGAAGTAATGCCTCCTGGAGGCAATGTATTGTTGGGGGTGGGCTTATTGGTATTATAGCCAGTTTCTCCATGCCAGTGTTTGGCACACTTTCTTATTGCTGTTTTCCACCTGTCATGGGTAAGTAGGCAATGTCCACCCTTGGTCTATGCCACCATTTTTCCCTGCCACCATGGAGCTTCGCTTTGAGTCTGTACTCCAAAATACACCCTTTTCCCCACAAGCTGTTCTTGGCTTAGTATTTTCTGCCAGGAATGTGAACCTGGCAGCAATAATTGCTTTCCAAGATTTCCTACCTTGTGTCTTAGTTGGTTAGGCTGCTGTAGAGAAGTATTTCAGACTAGGTAAGTTGTAAATTTGAGAAATTTATCACGTATAGTTCTGGAGGCTGTGAAGTGCAAAGCTTTGCTTCCTGGTAAGGATTTCCTCTCTGCTTCACAATGCCATGTTAGGCCTTCACATGGCAGGTAGGTTCTTATTAACCCTCCTTTACCACTTCCTACTGCTAGTACATTGAAATTAGGCTTCAACATACGAACTGCTGACACAGAAACATTCGGGTCCTGGCATGTTACCTGAGTTATGGGAATCAGATGTGCTTATAGTAGACTGAGTAGGAAGACAGTGATGAAGCTGGCCCTTCATTCTGTGAGCATCAGCGCCACATCCAGGGCACAGCTGATGATACAACACCTGTTTCTGTACTTAGCAGTGGTGCCATAGGACTATAATATTACTCCACTCAAAGTTGTGACTTCTGCATTGCTTTTGGCTCACAAATTGTGTACCTGGCTTTTGGGTTCTAGAGAGATGGTGAACTTTCTGGTGTTTTCTAATGAATTCATTAAGTGTTTGGTTTTCCCAGACATGAAATCTATTGGTTTTAACAACAACAACAGCAACAGAAAACCCTTACCAAAAAAAAAGAAAAATCCCAAAACATTGATTTTCAGGTTATTTGCTCATTCTTTTTAAATTCTTAAGTTTCCTTCATTTCCATTCATGCGTCTGTAGTTATGTGGGCATATGAGGCTGAGCACTATCCTTACTTATTTTTTTTTTTTTTGTTCATTGCTATCATTTTAATATTCTTTCAAAAATTTCTTTTTTTAAAATTTTTATTAGCATTTTCCATGACTATAAAAAAATATCCCATGGTAATTCCCTCCCTCCTCCACCCCCCACACTTTCCCCTTTAAAATTCCATTCTCCATTATATTACCTCCCCATCAAAATTTTATTTTTTTTGGTTTTTCGAGGTAGGGTCTCACTCTGGTCCAGGCTGACCTGGAATTAACTCTGTCATTTCAGGGTGGCCTTGAACTCATGGCAATCCTCCTACCTCTGCCTCCCGGTGCTGGGATTAAAGGCATGCGCCACCACACCCGGCAAAAATTTCTTAATAGAGTTCTGAATTACTAAGAGACTGGGAGGATGTCTTACAATTTTAATAATCAGAAAATTTAGCTTGTGTTGTTTATATATTTTGAAATTTAATTTTTTGGCTTAATGTAAAATTTGGTAAATGCTTAAGGAACTGAAGAGGATATTAAGTAGTTACCTAGAAATTGTGCCATTGTCACTGAGGCTTTCCTATCCTTATTTATTATTATTATTCTTAATATCTTATGTATTGTTCTTTTTGCAACTATTTGTGTTCTTTTATTTCTGGCTTTTAAAATTTTTTTTGGTTTACTTTTATTTACTTGAGAGTGACAGACAGAGAAAGAGGCAGAGAGAGAGAGAGAGAGAGAGAGAATGGGCGTGCCAGGGCTTCCAGCCACTGCAGATGAATTCCAGCTGTGTGCGCCCCCTTGTGCATCTGGCTAATGTGGGTTCTGGGGAATCAAGCCTTGAACTGGGGTCCTTAGGCTTCACAGGCAAGCACTTAACCACTAAGCTATCTCTCCAGCCCACTTTTTAAATTTTGAAGCTGTTATTTGATTTCCTTGAGAGATATTTGCTGTAGATGCAACCTTTAACATGGTTAAGAGGCCAATTTTTTTCTTTAATACCTATTGCACTCATCCTTGACTTCATAATGTCTAAAGCAATTTACAACAAAATCATAAAGTTTACTTTGCACATATCAGCATTTCTTTGCCCTTTTACTATAAGTCGTCTTTGGGCCATTTTAAACTTGCCTCTTATTTGCTTTGATATTATAACATACTGCCATATAACAGACTAATATATTCCATTTCTGTGACATTTTATGACAGCTATGTTGAGATTTAGCTATGACCTCATTGTTTTCTTCTCACTATTGTCTTTGTTTACTAAGATTTACCATGAAATGTAGAGCAAGAGCATAAAGTATTTAAAATTTTATTTTTCTCCCTGACCAATATTTGCTTTTTAATCTAATGTTGGCTGTTTAAATTAAGGAGAACCTTTCCTATGACAGCTTCACCTTGCCCAATTCCCACAGACATGAATAATTCCACTGGATTCTGATCCCCCTCAAATTTTGGGTAATTTCCACTTGAGTATTACAGTCAGTTCCATGTTGCTAGGATGAATTTCAAACCAGACACAGTTTATGGGAGGAAGAGCTTTATTTCGGGGTTACGGATCCAAGGAAAGTTCCATCAAATGGTGGAAGGAGCTAGTTCCCATTCATAAATCCAAGCAAAGAGCCACCACCAAGCATCCATCACCACAAGCAAGCACAGCCTGGCAGCAAGCAAGCAAGTTTGAAGCTGCAACAGGACCTCTTGAGCTCACACTTCTTCTCTCCACTCCCAGTGACACGCCCCCTCCCCCCTCCTGTAGCAGGAGTCTGCCTGCTAGGGGCAGAAGCTGCAAACTCAATTTTAATAAAACACCTGAGTCTTTGGGAGAGATACATTCAAACTACAACTATGAAGTTTTTTTTTTTTTTTTCCTCCTCTTGTGAGGCCTTCCAGCAAACTTTTCTCCATGAAAGCAACTTCATTCTATCTCTCTTTCATGTTCAGTGCTTTCAAGATACATGGTACAGTCTGGTAGGAAAAGAGCTCATGGTGATGTGTATGTCCACAATGTTTAGAATTATCTCATTCTATTTTTTTTTTAAAGGAGAGTCGTTTGTATTTAATTGGACCCACCTTCTCATCACTTCCACACTCAGGGCTATAATGTTGAGGTTCATAGAGTTATTTACTAAAATTTTTTATATCCTTTACAAAGTGTACCACGTATGTAAACTTACCACTAAGTAGGAATTACGCTGCTCTTTTCTCCTGTGTTGTCCCTTCCCAGACAACGCAAATGTGAAGCACTCAAAATTTGGCTTTGAGAGTTGTACCACCACCCATTCTTTTCTCCAAAGTAACCCTCTGAGTTATCTTCATGTGAACTTCGATACGTAGCTGTGTTCATTGATGATTACTATTGAATAAATGGTGCATTACAATAAACATTGAATTCTAATGAAAATTGTTGCTTTAATGTGTGTGTTTTCAGCTGAAGAGGTGAATCATAGATGGTAACATATTTCAAGATTTAGTTGATTCAGCAACAGGAAAATGAAATGTCCATATATTTTCAAACTTAATTTTTAGCCCGGATTTAGACAAAAACAAACAACAACAAAAAAACCACACACACACAATCTCTTTTAGTTAATTTCAACTATAGCTGAATTAGTCATAATTTCCTTTTGTTCCCTTTTAGTTTGCAAACATATCAGTAAATATTAACCATTTATATTCTAATTGCTTAAAATTTGTTTAAATTAACTTATCAATTGTTTAACTTATCAAAAATGATCTTACATCTTTAAAGGTAATTGTTCTTAAAGTGCAGCAAAAATTGTTTATTTTAATTTAACATATTAGTGTGCCTGCTAAAAAGTTCAATAGCTCATCTTTGCAATCACCTTACATGAATTTAAAATGTGATGTAATTTTGAAATACAGCTTTTGAATTGCTGACATATTGAAATGTCTGTAAAAATTGACTTCTATGCAAGATTTTGGATTAAATATGATTTTTTTGCTTTTAAAGGCAATATAAGATAATTTTGATTTGCTCTTAAAACCATTTTGTCTATTTTTATTAAATAAGATTAAAACTTTGTTCAAATTTTTTCTCTCACCAACCTCTTTCCCCTGCCCTCCCATTTCCCTACACTGGACCCCTAAATCTCTTCCACTATTTCCCAGTCTATAATGATGTTTTTCCCTTTCTTTTTCATCTTGTTCACAACTTGCTGGTGGACCCAATCTTATGCAGGTCTTGTGCAGGCAAGAACAGCCACTGAGGGTGATGAATAAAATAACCACTTGATGTGTGGGAATTAACATCCCAAAGCACTCCTTCCACCTTTTGGGTCTTACATTCATTCTGCCACCTCCTTTATTGTAGTCCCTGAGCCACTGGAGGGTGTGATAGAGATGTCTCATTAAATGCTAAACACTTAACTTTCACTTTTTCTCAGCACTTTGATGAGTGTTTAGTCTCCCTAGCAGTTACAGTAATCTGAAAAGAGACTTTTCTAACAAAAAGTGAAATCAGTACTAATATATATGCATAAACATATGTATTCTGAGGACAGATTTCATAAGCATCATATATTTATTAGTCAAATAATGATAATAACATCCTCCTAGGGTTTGTGACCTTCCCAGTCATAGGCTGTTGACTATGTTTTCAGTATCAGGCATGAGTTCCCTCTCATGGATCAGACTTCAAATTGAATTAGAGAACAGTTGTTACCCCCATAACAGACATGGCTATATTGCATCAATGGTGACTAGATACGTATTTGCAGGGTCCATTGTTAGTTAAGATGAGTGATTCTCAACACCTTCCAGCTTTGAGCACCAGTCAGCAGAGAAGTGCCCTCCAGTTGAGTTTGGCTTAATTTCTCAGTGTCCTGTAACAAAAGTATGTAATAGTTTTAGCAATAGAGTCTTTACCTTGTTTTGGTAGGCAACTATGAGCTTTGGCAATAGGCTGTATTGTTTTGGGGACTTCAGGGGCTTCATTGACCAACACCTGACTGTGAGGTATCCCAACTCTGGAACTAAAGTTTTTCTTTGACAATCTATGACTTCTAGGCATAGCATTTATGCCCCAGCAGAGTATTTCTTATTCTAAATGTATATAAATTTTTAAAAATTTGCTAATAAAGAATTAGGTGTTCATATGGCTTATTCATACCATTTTCAGTTTTTTAAAAAATATTTTATTAATTTATTTGAAACAGAGAGAGAAAGAAAGAGGCAGATTGAGAGACAATGGGTGTACCAGGGCCTCTAGCCACTTCAAGCAAACTCTAAACACATGTGCCACCTATTATATCTGGCTTACTTGGGTACTGGGGAATCAAACCTGGGTCCTTAGACTTCACAGGCAAGCACCTTAACCACTGAGCAATTTCTCCAGCCTTTTAGTTTTGATCAACCCTTTTTAGTTTTTATTAACCCTCTTTCCACTCCCTCCTGTCTTTCATCCACCTCCTCTTATCCTATTTTTCAGAATTCCTCCCCTCTACTTATTTCTCTGCTATTTCCTTCCCTTAATCCTTCCTTTCTCCTACTTACTGCCTTCATGACTCCTTTCTAGCCTCCTCACTTCTACTACTGACTCTTACTTCAACTCACATACAAATATAGAATTTTGAGGGTGTAGGAAAGATGGCTTAGCAGTTAAGATGCTTGCTTGCAAAGCCAAAGGACCCAGGTTTGAGTCCCTAGTACCCATGCACAAGGTGGTGCATGTGTCTGGAGTTTGTTTGCAGTGGCTAGAGACCTTTATATGCCCATTCTCTCCTTCTTTCTCTCTCTTTCTCTGCCTCTTTCTTTCTCTCAAATAAATTAATTAAATTTTGAAGCTAGCATTCACATATGAGAAAGAATATTGGCTCTTAACTGTCTGAGCCTGGATTACCTATGTAATCTTTTTCTGACCCATAAATTTTCCTGCAAGTTTCATAATTTCAATTTTCTTTGCAGATGAACAGAACTCCATTGTATATATGTATTACATCTTCATTATCCATTCATCAATTGATGAACATCAAGGCCGGTTCTGTTTCCTAGCTACTGTAAGTAGAGCAGCTATAAATAGTGATGAACACATATCTCTCTAGTAAAGCGGAGTGATAGAGCCAGGTCATACGTTAGATCTTTTTTTTATTGCTGTTGTTGTTGTTTTGTTTTTTTGGAGGTAGGGTCTCACTGTAGCTCAGCGTGGCCTGAAATTCACTATGTAGTGTCAAGGTGGCCTTAAACGCAAGGCGATCCTCCTACCTCTGCCTCCCAAGTGCTGAGATTAAAGGTGTGCACCACCATGCCCAGCCCTAGATCTAAGTTTAAGTGTCTCAGGATCCTTCACACTGATCTCCAGGATGTCTGCCTCAGTTTACATTCCCACTGACAATGGATAAGCCATCACCATCATTTATTTCATTAGATTTCTTGATGATAGCCATTCTGACCATATTGAGAAATAATGTCAAAATAGTTTTAATTTTAATTTACCTGATGACTAAGAATATTGAATAGGTTTTAAAAACACTGTCCATGGGCTGGAGAGATGGCTTAGTGGTTAAGCGCTTGCCTGTGAAGCCTAAGGACCCCGGTTTGAGGCTTGATTCCCCAGGATCCACATTAGTCAGATGCACAAGGGGATGCACGCATCTGGAGTTCATTTGCAGTGGCTGGAGGCCCTGGCACGCCCATTGTTTCTCTCTCTCTCTCTCTCTCTCTCTGTCTGCCTCTTTCTCTCTCTGTACCTCTCAAATAAACAAAAAATAAAATAAAAACAATGGCCATTAGTATTTTTTCTTTTGATAACTTTTTACTCAGTTCTATGGTACCCTTTATTTATTGGACTATTTATTTCTTTTTAAAAATTATTTGGAGCCGGGCCCTTTAATCCCAGCACTCGGGAGGCAGAGGTAGGAGGATCGCCGTGAGTTCAAGGCCACCCTGAGACTACAGAGTTAATTCCAGGTCAGCCTGGACCAGAGTGAGACCCTACCTCGAAAAACCAAAAAAAAAAAAAAATTTGTATTTCCTAGATATCAATCTTCTGTCAGTAGTATAGCTGCAATGATTTCCTCCCATTCTGTTGGCTCTCTGCTTACTCAATTAACAGTGTCCTTTGCTGTACAAAAGCTTTGTAGTTTCATGAGGTCCCACTGGTTGATTAGAGGTCTTATTTCCTGAGCAATTGGAGTTATATTTGAAAAATTCTTGCCTAATTGTATGTCAAATTAAAAATTCTTATATTGTTATATCTTCAAAACATCTCCTTCCTCTTGGGGCAAGATGGCGGGGGTGAGGTTGGAGTGACTCTTGGGCAGCCGCACCTTTCACGACAGGATCTTGCTACTTTGGACGTTACAAAGTTAACGCCACTTTCACATGAAGTTATCAGCAGACAAGCTACGATTAACATAGGTACAATTGGTCACATAGCACATGGAAAATTTCCTTTTGTAAAAGCCATTTCTGGCGTTCACACGGTCAGATTAAAAAATGAACTTGAAAGGAACATTACAATCAAGCTTGGATATGCTAATGCTAAGATTTATAAACTTGATGACCCAGTTGTCCTCGGCCAGAATGTTATAGTCTTGTGGAAGTGGAACACCTGATGAGTTTCCTACAGATATTCCAGGAACTGAAGGAAACTTCAAATTAGTCAGGCATGTGTCCTTTGTTGACTGTCCTGGCCATGATATTTTGATGGCTACAATGCTGAATGGTGCAGCAGTGATGGATGAAGCTCTTCTATTAATAGCTGGTAATGAATCTTGCCCTCAGCCTCAGACTTCAGAACACCTAGCTGCAATAGAAATCATGAAACTCAAGCATATTTTGATCCTACAGAATAAAATTGATTTGGTAAAAGAAAGTCAGGCTACAGAACAATATGGACAGATTCTTGCATTTGTACAAGGAACAGTGGCAGAAGGAGCTCCAATTATTCCAATTTCTGCTCAACTTAAATACAATATTGAAGTTGTCTGTGAGTACATAGTAAAGAAAATTCCAGTACCCCCACAAGACTTTACTTCAGAACCTCGACTCATTGTTATTAGGTCATTTGATGTCAACAAACCTGGCTGTGAAGTTGATGACCTTAAGGGTGGTGTGGCTGGTGGTAGTATTCTAAAAGGAGTATTAAAGGTGGGCCAGGAGATAGAAGTGAAACCTGGTATTGTTTCCAAAGATAGTGAAGGGAGACTTACGTGTAAACCAATCTTTTCCAAAATTGTATCACATTTTGCGGAGCATAATGATCTTCAGTATGCTGCTCCAGGAGGTCTTATTGGAACAAAAATTGACCCTCCTCTGTGCCAGGCTGACAGAATGGTGGGACAAGTGCTTGGTGCTGTTGGAGCTTTACCTGAGATATTCACTGAGTTAGAAATTTCCTATTTTCTACTGAGACGCCTTCTAGGTGTACACACTGAAGGAGACAAGAAATCAGCAAAGGTCCAAAAGCTGTCTAAGAATGAAGTGCTTATGGTCAACATTGGATCCTTGTCAACAGGAGGGAGAGTTAGTGCTGTGAAGGCTGATTTGGGAAAAATTGTTTTGACTAATCAATCCTGTGTGCACAGAAGTAGGAGAAAAAATTGCCCTTAGCCGAAGGGTTGAGAAACATTGGCGCTTAATTGGTTGGGGTCAGATAAGAAGAGGAGTGACAATCAAGCCAACCGTAGATGATGACTGAAAAATCCCAGCTACAGAAAACATTTGGAAGAGTTAGAACTTCGTTTAACAACTAGAGGTATATTTTCAAAGCAATATTAGAGGAATAATTTCACAGCTCCTTCATTTGATAGGTAGCTGTAAGTTTATTCTCATTTTTGCATGATGAAAAGATAACCTCCAGAACAATATAGGGTCTATGATAAGTGTAAAAATTGGTATACAATTAGATTGAACCTACATTCTCACAGAGGTTAAAGCATTCCAAAATGTCTAATTTATACAGTCAGGATGTTTAAAATAACCTATCATAGAATTTATCTGAAATGACTTTTTTTCTTTTTTATGAATTCTCTTTCAGTAGCTCAACAATAAAGGACTTTTCTAGTAAAAAAAAAATGTTTCTTTTGTTGTTATTTTGTAGATTTTTTGGTACATAGGCTGATAACAGCTGCTTATGGGTAAACAACATGGAATCTGAAGCCTCCTCCATAACTCTCTAGCTATTAATTAACCATTCTTTGCCTCTGTTTCTTCATTTTTAATATTTTATTTTTATTTATTTATTTGAGAGAGATACTGAAATAGGCAGGAAGAGAGAGAGAATGGGTACACCAGGGTCTCCAGCCACTGCATATGAACTCCAGATACATGTGACCCCTTGTGCATCTGGCTTACATGGATTCTGGTGAGTCCAACCTGGCTCCCTTGGCTTTGTAGACAAGTTCGTTAACCTCTAAGCCATCTTTCCAGCACTGTTTCTTCTTCTCCTTCTTCTCCTCCTCCTCCTCTTCTCCCTCCACCCTTCTCCCCTCCTCCTCCTCCTCCCTGATCTGGAATTCACTGTGTAGTGTCAGGGTGGCTTTGAACTCATGGTGATCTTCTTACCTCTGCCTCCCAAGTGCTGGGATTAAAAGCGTGCACACCACACCTGGCTCTTCATTTTTAAGTGAAGATAATAATATTTACTTTTTCCCAAGCCTGTGAAAATTAACAAGGCAGACAAGTGATATTTTCAGTAAACAACCCAACTTTGAGAGAGAGTACGATAATGAACGGAGTGTTTAAAATCAAGGACACTGCAGCTGGCCAGGCTTGGGTACCAATTGCAGTTCTTCTCCATACTTTGGGTGTTGTAGTCTGATCCATATTGCTGAGACAAACATCCAACAAGACAAAACCTATGAGAGTAGAAAGGTTTATTTCAGGCTGATAGAGTCTGAGAGAAGGTCCACTGTGGCAGAAGAAGCTGGCTCACTCCAGCATGCATGGAGAGAGACAGAGCGAGACCGAGAGCAAGCCAATACCAAAAAAGTGAATAGCTCTCTCCACACCCAGTAGGGCTAGATTCTGGACTCCAAGATCTTCCCCAGTGAAACACCCCTCGCACTGCAGCAGGTATCTGCCTGCTAGGGGCTCAGGTAGGAAGTTTAATCAAAGATGACAGTCTTAGCTAGAGAGATGGCTTAGCAGTTCAGGCACTTGCCTGCAAAGCCAAGAAACCCAGATTGATTTCCTCAGGACCCACATAAGCCAGATGCACAAGTTAGCGCATGCACCTGGAGTTTGTTTGTAGCATCAAGAGTGCCTGGCATGTCCATTCTCTATCTACCTCTCTCTCTCTCAAATAAATAAACATAAATAAATAAATGACTGAGTCTCTAGGGCCATACATTCAAACTACCATAATGAGCCAGTAGTCTGTTTGCTCTGTGCTCTAAGCTTTGGCTCCTTCTCCCTCCTGTTAAATGACAGTAATAATATATACTGATTACACTGTGTGTGCTAGAGCATATGAATTGGAAGGATTAGTAAGTATATCTACCATGTGGTAAGAGCTCAATGAAGCCTAGCAATTTCAAATGCATTTTAGTATTTTTGACAGAAACCAGTAAAGAAAGTTTAATGTTAAGACACAAAGAACAAGCAAATGGAACAATACCACCACCAAAAAATAATGAACTGGGCATGGTGGTGCATGCTTTTAATCCAGCACTAGGGAGGCAGAGGTAGGAGACTTGCTGTGAGTTCAAGGCCAGCCTGAGACTACCCAGTGAATCCCAGGTCAGCCTGCGCCAGAGTAAGACCCTACTTCAAAAAACAACAAAAAAAATAAAATAAAATAAAACAACAACAACAACAAAAGAAACCTGTGGTCAGTAGTACTTTTCTGTGTTAAGCACCAGTCTGTAAAGTGCTAGAATAAGAATCACTGACTTGATTCATTTGTTTCTAAACATTTTCATTTATTCACATAAGAATTCCACACTAATCCTCTTACCTGGGGCTGGCTTTTGCAAGATTGGCAAGTATCTGAATAGGAAAGCTTTTCTTCCCAAAGTACTTGTCCAAATGCCAAGTCCTTGAGGGTTGTCAGAAACCACTGTATTTTGTGAGTTGGTTTATTCCATACCTCTTTACACATATGAGGGAGTAGAGTACTATAAAGTGAGGTTTTAATGAAGAATGGAATAAAGACTTTCAAAATTCCAGTTGATTTTCTGGAGCCAGAGATGCCCCAGAACACTCCTTGAAGTGTGTTGGGTGTAATTCTTTTTTAAATTAAGGAGAAAAAAGGAATTATTGTTTTTGTAAATACTTTTATGTTGAAAACCCCAAAGGAATAAAAATACTTGCATGGTTTTTAAGAATTCTTATAATTTTTGTTGATAATTTTTAGATCAAGAAATTGCAACTTTGAACTAGGCATGGTGGCACACACCTTTAATCCCAGCACTCAGGAGGCAGAAGTAGGACGATCACCATGAGATCGAGGCCACCCTGAGATTACATAGTGAATTCCAGGTCAGCCCAGGCTAGAGGGAGACCCTATGTCGAAAAACCAAAAAAAGAAAAAGAAATCACAACTTTGAAACAGTTCCTGTTTCACAATGGCTAAAAATAAGCTCTTGGGAAAATAAAAAAACAAATTCATGACTAAAGGTCATCACAAATAGGAACATGACTCACAGAAATCACATTAAACAAAGTTCCTTCCAAAAATGTGGGAGGAATGATTTGTATTGAAATTTATATTACATATGCATTAAGACAGGAACAGAAAGACAATTGACTAGGTTGAAGTGAAAGTTGTCTGCTTAATCACACAGAATTTTCCTTACAAACTCTGCTCTTACACTGGTTTGTTTGTTTTAAAGTTATTTCTTGGGGTTATAGATTGTGGCTCTTTCACATAGGGTTGCACCAGGAAGTGAGTCTTACATAGAGATTATTCTTTGTTTTTGTTCAAAGTAGGTTTTTGTTCTGTTATTAATTCTGGTATGAGCTTTCTCTGATAGGAAGCAGTTTTATCTGACTGGGATGATTAATGATGCAGAGCTCTATAAGCCAAGGCACTTACACAAGATTGTGGTAAGCTGATAATTCTATGGCTGATTTAATCATAGGGCACTGTGATTAATGACAGAATTCTTTATGCAGGGGTATTTTGTTTACAAAGAAGGCAGACACACATATATATCTTTACAACAAAAACGTTTTTTTTTTTATTTCCTAAAAATCAACAATGAAAGACTGATTATATAAATGATGCATGTTGGTTTTGGATTTGTAATATTCTTGAATACATATTAAATTTTAAACCATAATTAAGCAGTTGTTAATGACCTAAATGACTCAAAATGTGTATTTTAACATAAATAATGTACAGTATATAGTATAAACTGATTCTTAGAATTATTTTTACATGGTATAATTTCAATTAAAATCTTTAGATACTTTGTACTGAAAAGTATCTCTTTAAGAAAGAGTTTCCTGCTTATAAGTTGGAATTCTTAGAAGATGTTATTAAACTATCCATCAATGACTCAGTGAAATTCACAGAAGACAGCATATCCCATTAAAAATTCCTGAAACAGCTCATTGGGCAAGCTATATAAGTTTATTTCTGGCAATTTCTAGTACAGCACTCTGGTAGCTCATAGAACTAAAGACTGAAAAAGCAGGGTGTAAGAAATGGAAATATTTTCACTTTTTCTTCCACTAGACCTATTATGTTTTGCAGTCGATAAATAAAAGATCATATGAAATGTTGGAAGATAAGAGGGAGTGGGAAAGAAAGGCAAGAGGCTCATTTGTAATGATTATAATATGCTTAGAGGTTGGAAATTAAAATTCCATGGTCAAAATCACCCTCTATTTACTCACTTTCCTATCCAAATAAAGTATGGCATAATATGGATTAATCTTTTTTTTTTTTTAACTGTGCAGTCACTGAAAGGATGGAAGTTTATAGAAGCATGCATGAGAAAGTAAGGAGATATACAACACTACATTCATAAAATAATACCATGTATCATTACAAATTCCTGAAATAAGATCGTCTGGAAACAGTACCTCAGCTGTTCATGGGTCATTAATTCAACTCAAAAAAAAATGTAACTTTAACTCATGTTATGCATTATCCTAGGCCCTGGTTTTGAACAAAGCATAGCCCTTGCCCACATGTAGCATATTTTCAAGTAGAAGATAAAAATGCACTTAAGTTAAAAATAAAATGCATGTGACTATGATACTCGTGGATAGCAAGGGCTGAATGAGTAGAGAGGACTAGTTTGAGTTAAGCAGTAGGAGAAGACATCCTAGGAGGGCACCATTGTGTAAACATCTGACGGACTTAGACATATGGTGAAATAGATAGGGAAGACATTTAGAGGAAGAACCGACATAGGGTGAAAAGCCTTGAGGGAGAGCATGACTGCGTGTCACAAGAACAGCATGGCGTCTGGTATGAGTGAAGCATAATGAATTTAATAAGTCAGGAAAGAATAGCAATAAAGAGTTATTAAGCTTATGCTGGAGAAATGGCTTAGAGGTTAAGGCACTTGTCTGCAAAGCCTAAGGATCTAGGTTGAATTCCCCAGTACCAGGTAAGCCAGATGCATAAGGTGGAACATGCATCTGGAGTTCATTTGCAGTGGCTAGAGGCTGTGGCACACCCATTGTCTCTCTCTCTCCCTCCCTCTTTCTCTGTCTCTAAAATAAATAAATAAATAAATATTTTCTTAAAATAAAAGAAGTCAGTAATCCTAATCAACCACTTCAGCACCATTAATCTACTGCTAATCAGAAATATGGGTTTCCTATAGACCTATTACAAAGCAGAGACATGAGCTATCACTCTGGGGTCTGGAAACAAGGAGACTGTCAAGAAAAGGGTACATACCATTCCAGGACACTCTGCCACACACTTTTATGTCTTCATAACTACCCCAGTGATTATATACTTTACAGTTCCCTTGTTCTCTCTCTTTTTTTTTAAGATTTATTTTGGTTTATTTCCTAGAAAGAGAGGGAGAAATATCTTTAGATATTTAGATAGAGATATTTAGATAGAGAGTGAGAATGGGTGTACCAAGGGATCCAGCCACTGCAAATGCACTCCAGATGCAGGTGGAACCATGTGCATCTGGCTTATGTAGGACCTGGAGAATCAAACTTTGATCCTTAGGTTTCACAGGCATGCACCTTAACCACTAAGCCATCTGTTCAGCCTAGTTTCCTTGTTCTTTATAGTGTTTTTCTTTCTTTCCTTCATTCCCTCCATTCTCTTCTTTTTTTTTCTTTCCTTCCTTCCTCCTTTCCTTCCTTCCTTCTTCCTTCCCTCCCTTTCTCCCTTCCTTTCTTCCTTATTTTTAAATAGTGTATTTTATTTATCATTTGAAGGAGACAAAAAGAGAAAGAGGCAGAGAGGGCGGGGGAGAATTGGTGCAGCAGGGCCTCTAGCCACTGCAAATGAACTACAGATGCATGCACCACCCCTTGTGCTTCTGGCTTATTTCAGTCCTTATTTGGCTTATTTGGATCCTTTGGCTTTGCAGGCAAATGCCTTAACTGATAAGCCATCTCTCCAGTCCTCTTTCCTTCCTTCTTTTTGTGTGAAGTATAGTCTCATGTAGCCTGGGCCAGCCTTCAACTTATGATCCTCCTATCACAGCCTTCTGAGTGCTAAGATTACAGGTGAGTGCCACCACAAACTACAATGTCTTGGTTGTTCTAAGACTCAATTCTCTCTACTTTTTTTTTTTAAAGAAATAATCTCCATAGTAGTCTAAACATTATAGTCACAACTGTAGATGTGGATTTAGCACAAACATAAGATCCTTGTGTTTTCCTTTGGACAAATGTCCTGGGACCACTGGACATACATTATCAGCACTCAGTGAAATCAGTGTTGGTTTGCTGCCCTGTACGTCAGCACTACCTATCATGACCAGCCTGCTTTATTACTTGTGCACCTAAAGAAGAATGCTTGATTCATTTTTGGATACAAATCACACATTTACATGTCTAACTCAGGGGCCAAGGTGTGGTCAGGACTCACATTGAGCTTTTCTCACTCTCTCATTCTTGCATCCATGTATGAAATCATCCATACATCCAGATAGGAAATGTTAGTCTGTCATTTCCTTATTCATGACAATTGGTGAAGACATTGGGGGGTAAGCAGATCCCAAGAATAGCCAAGGGGAAACATCTGATGACTGGATAGAACAGCCCTCTACTATTTTTCATTTCTCCCTTTTGATACTACCTGAACTCTCCAAGGTAATTTAAATATTTTTACAGCAAAGATCTGCTGGTTATTTGAAGAATTTTTCATTTTAAGGAAAATTTAAACATTCTTTGAGTATAACCTCTGGGAGATGGGGTTATTTTTGTTCTGGATTTTCTAACACCAGACAATCCTTTTTTTAAGTTTGGTGAATTTAAAAAAATATTGTTATTAATATACATAGTTATATATTAATATACATAATATATATAGATGCATCACATGTTGGCACCCTCTTTCTCCTCATCCCTGTCCCCATTCCTCTGGGGATCCTCCTCAGTGGGGTTGCAGGTATTCCCTGTGGGGTTGTGGGTTATGCATTGTGGGAGCAGTAGTTATTTTTCTGGGGGGAGGCCATACCTCTGGGCATGATGTCTCAACCTGTGGCTCTTTCAATCTTTCCTCCCCTTCTTCCACAACATTCTCTGAACTGTGGTGGGTGAGTTTAAAATCTACTTCAGTGAAGAGCTCTTAGGAGCCTCTGGGTTTCTGCTTTGGCAAGTGTTGAGTATCCTCAGGGTTTGTCTCCTTCACCCTGGATCTGATTATCAGGATCAGCATGGAAGCAGCGCTCTTGCTCATCTTCCCAGTTCCTCTGGATTCAGCTGTGCCTTGGCTGAAGGGCAAGGGGTAGTTTATCTCCTCAGGTCTCACTACCTTCTGAAAAAGAAGAAGAGAGTCTACAACAGAGAGTCAAGTTACCATAGTTTAAATGTGATAATCATTATTTCTTTAGGAAGAATTTGATGTATGTAACCCCTCTTATCCAAAGATTAGTAAGAGATTGATACTGGAGAGTATATTCTTTGTTTCTGTAGGATTCTGATCTAGTTCCTAATTCCAGATATGGGTTCCTTTACACTGAGCAGATCTCTTAGCCAATCAGAATGCTATTGGTTACCCACTGAGTCTGTGTGCCACACTATTGCACTGGCATGTACATTCTGTCAGGGTGTTTGTGTCTGAGTAGCTTGGACCTCTGATTGTTCTGACTATTGTTGGCCACTTTCCCCCAGAAGCCAATGAAGCATTTTCCAGCACTGGATGGGCTAACTGGCTAGGACTGGCTCTCTTCCAGATTCCAGCCAGGTCTCTCCATGCTCTGTGTTGGCAGTATATGAGCCCAGACAATTCTATTCTCTTTGGATCTGCCTATGGTGTTCCCCCAGCTCAATGCTATTCTATCATGACAGTAAGAGGTAGCATGAGATTTTATAGGTTCAAGGGCTGATCCCCACAAGCCTGCTCAGTTATCAGGTGCCAGTTATAAGTGCTGGGACCCTGGATTATCTTCACTTCTATCTAACTTAGTGAAAATTGTCCCCATCCAGGCTCAATGGATAATTCACTAGGATGCGGTGAACTCAGAGACACACACAAGTGTTGTCATACATACAACTCACAAGCAGCCAAGTGGGTGGATACACACGATGGCATAGAGCTTCTGTGACCCCTTGAGACCATCCAACCTCCTTGATATTTTTACCAACACGGAAGTTTTCCAAACTCTTCTTTGTAAGTATTTTTGTCGTTGTTGCTGTTCATTTTTTTTTTTTAAATTTATTTAAGAGTGACAGAGAAAGAGGCAGACAGAGAGAGAATGGGTGTGTCAGGGCCTCCAGCCACTGCAAACGAAATCCAGATGCATGCACCACCATGTGCATCTGGCTAACATGGGTCCTGGGGAATCGAGCCTCAAACCAGGGTCCTTAGGCTTCACAGGTAAGCACTTAACTGCTAAGCCGTCTCTCCAGCCCTAGTTTTGTTTTATAATTGCAGTTTCACTGCAGAGATGTGACAAATTAAGAAATTGGCCACCAATAGATGAACTTAATCTCCACCTTCCTCCCATTTCCACAAGGCAGCTGGGTGTGCTAAAAGTCTTACCATCATGTATCTGTCTAGGGTCTACCAAATCACTAACTTATAACCTCAGGTATGGTTACAAGGTTATTATGGTTATGTATAGCAAAATATATTTTATCACTCTGGTAAATTCAATGGGTTTAGAAGCTTTGTTCCAACCCAACCAGGGATAAAGACCAAACCTATTTTTATTTGTTTGCAAGTGCATGTGCATCACTGCAAACAGAATGCCAGCTACCTGTGTAACTTTTTGTGTCAGCTGGGGCATTGAACCTGGAACCCCAATCTTTGTAAGCAAGTGCCTTTACACAGAGCCATTTTTCCATCTCCTCCCCCTTTTTTAAAATATTTTTATTTATTTGAGAGTGACAGAGAGAGAAAGAGGAAGAGAGAGAGAGAGAGAGAGAGAGAGAGAGAGAGAGAGAGAGAAAATGGGCGCGCCAGGGCCTCCAGCCACTGCAAACGAACTCCAGATGCGTGCCCCCCTTGTGCATCTGGCTAATGTGGGTCCTGGGGAATTGAGCCTTGAACCGGGGTCCTTAGGCTTCTCAGGCAAGCGCTTAACTGCTAAGCCATCTCTCCAGCTCTCCTCCCCCTTTTTATTCAAGGTATAGGTGTCTCATGGTAGCCTAGGCTGACCTGGAATTTACTAACTCATGGTAATCCTCCTACCTCTGCTTCCCAAGTGCTGGGATTAAAGGTGTGCAACACCATGCCCAGCCCAGCTCCCATACACACACACACACACACACAAACACATACGCACACATATTTTTATTATAGTGTACCTATCCATCTGGAGCCTTTTAAATTAGATCTGATAAAAGTTAATAATGTCCTTAGGAAGCATGTTAAAGGAGCTACCACTGGCAATGTCTGGGACAGAAAGAGACATTATCCAGAAGAATGTCAACTCTTAAACGTTGAAGGAATGATACAAGTCTGAAAGACTACAGTTTGACAGCAATCATTATACTACTTAGTTCTAACACATTAGTAGGTGCTAGAACCACTGGACAAAAGTGCTATGAAAAAATAGGATGCTTACATATCATCAAAGTATCTCCAAAATACTTATTAATCAAAAGGGAAGTGGCAAATCAATTTTACAATGGAAAAGCCTGGAAGATCCCTAAGTACACATGATTAATGTTCCACAAAATAAGGCACATTAACGTCATGTGCCTTGTGGTACAAGATTTATTTGTCACTACTTTAGTGTTCAGAAATGCAACATTCTGTTCCAACATGTTTGACTGAATCTTATCAGTATGGTGTATCAGGCAAACCCAGATTGAGGCTGTGGTAGTTTGAATAGGTGGCCCCCAATAAAAACTCAATGTTTTATTAGTTTGTAGTTTGCATCTGCAGCCACCTGGCTGGAGACAGTGTCATTGGGCAGATCCTAAGGTGTGGTGGTGGGTTTGAGATTTCAATCTAAAAGTATGCAAAGTGTGCCTAGCTGGAGTTCCTACAGCATGCTGTGCTGTGTGGCTTTTGGCTTGTGCTTCTCTCTGTGTGTGTTTGGTCCTGTGAAAGCAGGCCAGCTTCTTCTGCCATTATGGAACTTCCCCTGGATTTGTAAGCTTCAATAAATCCCTTTCTCCATAACTGTGCCTGGTCTGGAAGTCCATCTCCATGAACCTGAAGCCATCTGCTACAGGGGCATACTGGAAGACAAGACAAAAGAAATTGATTGGGAGGCCAAAACTTTGCTATGTTCAAAAAAAAATCCAATGAACAGAATACAAGGGAACTGTAGATTCCCTAAATGACAAAACATCTGGATCATGGGTACACTGGAAAGAGAGGAAATCCAGGCCAGCAGCATAGAGAGCATATTCCACAAATTTATTGAAGAAAAATTTCTCAATCTCTCAAGAGAGGCTCATTCAGATACAAGGAATGCACAGAACACCAAATATAAAGGGCCAAAGAAGAAACTCTCCAAGGCACATCATAGCTAAAATTCTTAATAATGAAAACAAAAAAAGAGTGCTAAAAGCATCAAGGGAGAAACAACTCACTACATACAAAGGTAATCCCATCAGAATTACCTCAAATTTCTGAATGGAAACCCTGAAAGCCAGAAGGAATGGAAGTGAACACTTCAAAGTCTTAAACTATGGCTTCCAACCCAAGAAACTCTACAAAAGCAACCCTTATAAAAGATGATATAAGGAAAACTTTCCATGAAAAAAGTCAACTATATGTCTATATGAACACAAAGCCAAGCCTAGAGAGAATACTTTAGGGTATACTCCACACAGAATAGTCAAACAACAAATCTCAAGAGCCAACAAGAAGATCAAAATAACCAAAAATATACCAGGCTCAAAAAAGTGCAAACCACAAAAAAGTACCAAACCTGATAAAACACCTCATCATGGCAGGACTAATTCATACCTCACAATAATAACCTTAAATATGAATGGTCTTAACTTACCCATCAAAAGACACAAGTTAACAGGGTGGATAAAAAAAAAAATGGACCCTTTTATCTACTGTCTCTAAGAAGCCCACCTCACCACTAAAGAGAAACACCTCCTCAGGGAGAAAGGTTGGAAAATGATATTCCAAGTGAATGGAGATAAATAAAAACAATTGATGATTGCTATATTAATACCTAATAAAATAGACTTCAAACCAAAAATAATCAAAAAGGACAAAGAAGGCCATTTCATACTCAACAAGGGAATGATCCAACATGAGAACATAATAATAAAAAACCTAAATGTGCCAAACACAGGTGTGCCACAGTTTATAAAACAAAACCTACTTGACAACAAAACTGAAATAAACACCAACACTGTCATAGTTGGAGGCTTCAGTACTCCACTATCAACAATAGACAGAACATCCAACCAGAAAATCAACAGAGAAATAATAGAGCTCACCACCACAGATCAACCAGACCTAACAGACATCTACAGAACTTTCTACCACAACTCTACAGAGAACACATTCTTCTCAGTAGCCCATGGAACCTTCTCCAAAATAGGCCATATTTTAGGCAATAAAGTATGTCTCCATCAGTTCAGGAAAACTTAAGTAACTTCCTGCATTATATTAGATCACATGCTTTAAAGCTATAAATTAACAACAGTAGACACATCAAGAATTCCACCAGTTACTGGAGACTAAACAACACACTTTTAAACAATAAATAGATTTGGAAGAAATAAGAAAAAATAAATTGTAAAATTCCTATAATCAAATGATAATGAAAATACAACTTACCTAAACTTATGGGACACAATGAAATCAGTCCTAAGGGAAAATTTCATAGCATTAAATGCTTTCATAACAAAGACAGAGAGACCCCAGATTAATAACTTAGCTGTCCTTAAATGCACTGGAAAAACAAGAAGAATTTAACCCTAAGAGCACCAAACAGAAAGAAATAATTCAAAATCAGAGGAGAAATTAATGAATTTGAAACTAGGAAAACAATTTAAAATATTTATGAAACAAAGTGCTGGTTCTTTGAAACACTAAACTCTTGACCAATTTGATCAGGCAAAAAAGGGGAAGTCTCAATTTAACAAAATTAGAGATGAAAAAGGAGAGGTCACAACAGACATCAATGAAATTGGAAGAGTTAGGGAATACAATTAAAACCTCTACTCAACAAAATTGGATGATCTGGAAGAAATGGATGAATTTCTAGACACATTTATAGTTTAGGTGTGCCAAAACTATACTCAGAGTAGATTAATCTCAACAATCCTATCACATCCATACAGACTTAAAAGGTAATCAAAAATCTCCCCCAAAAGAAAAGTCCAGGACTGGGTGGCTTCTCAGTTGAGTTCTATCAAACCATCATTGAAGAATTGAAACCAATTTTCCTCAAACTGTTTCACATAATTGGAGACCAGGGAATCCTCCCCAACTCCTTTTATGAAGCTAGCATCATCTTAATACCAGAACTAGACAGTGATGAAATATAAAAAGAGAAAGAAAGGAAAGTATAGGCCTGTATTCCTGATGATTTTACAGGCAAAGATCCTGAATAAAAACCTCCCCAAACAAATTCAACAGCACATCAAAAGCATTATCCACTTTTATCAGGTAAGCTTCATCCCAGAGATGCAGAGATAGTTCAATATATGGAAAGCAATCAACGTAACACATCATATAAATAAACTGAACCATTAAGAACCACATGATCATCTCAACTAATGCAGATAATGTCTTTGACAAAATACAACACCAGATCATGATCAAAATGCTGGAAAGAAGAAGCATGGGGGGTTTATATCTCAACACAAAGGCTACATATAAAGCACCCAAAGCCAAAATGATACTTAATTGGGAAAAACTCAAGAAGTTCCCATTGAGATTGGGAGCAAAACAGGGCTGCCCACTCTTACCACTGCTCTTCAACATCATGGTAGAAGCAGTAGCCCAAGCAATAAGATTGGAGAAAGAAATAAAAGGGATTCAAACTGGAAAGGAAGAAGTCAAGTTATTCCTATTTGCAGATGACATAATCCTATATACAAGAGACCTGAAAGTCTCCATCTCAAAACTTCTAATGATGATTAATTTCTTCAATAAAGTGGCAGGAAACAAAGTCAATGCACAAAATCAGTAGTCTTTCTATATGCAAAGGACACATATACAGAGAAAGAAATCAGTGAGGCTTGATAGCAACAAAATAATTAAATACCTTTGAATAACACTAACCAAGAATGTGAAAGACCTATATAATGAAAACTTTTTAAAAAACAAAAGAAAGAAATCAAGTAGGTCTTGAGAAGATAAAAAGATCCCCCATGATCCTGGATAGGAAGAATTAATATTGTGAAAATGGCAATTCTGCCAAAAGCAATATACAGGTTCAATGCAATATTGATTAAAAATACCAGCAACATCCTTCACAGAGATTGTAAAAGTGTTCTCAAGATTCATATGGAATGGCAGCAGGCCTCAGTTATCCAAACATATCATCAATAAAAAAGAAAAAAAAAACCCTCTGGTTATATCACCATATTCAATCTAAAGCTATATTACAAAACCATAATAACAAAAACAGCATGATACTGGCATAATAACAGAAACATAGACCAATGAAACAGAATTGAAGACCCAGACCTTAGGTCAAGTAACTATAGCTACTTGATCTTTGACAACAGTGCCAATAATGTAGACTGGAGAAAAGACAGCATCTTTAACAAATGGTAATGGACAAACTGGAAAACCATATGTAGAAAACTGAAACTAGACCCCCTCATCCCTCCATACACAAAAAAGAAGACCAAATGAATTAAAGACCTCAATATAAAACCTGGAACTCTTCCTTTACTGGAAGAAAAAAAAAGGAGGCACTCTCTATAAAATAGGAATGGGGAAAGATTTCCTGAACAAAACTCCAGAAGCTCAGGAAATTAAACAATCACTCAACTAATGGGATCTCACTAAAACTAAAAAGCTTTTGCACAGACAAACATACCATAAGCAGAGCCAACAGATTACTCACTGAATGGGATTAAATCTTCACCAGCTCCACCACTGACAGAAGCATCACCTAGAATCTACAAAGACCTAAAAAAACTAAACAATAAAAAAAATCAAACAACCCACTCCAAAAGCAGAACTGAATAGGGAGTTCTCAGAGGAAGAATTACAAATGGCTAACACATACTTAAGAAAATGTTCAACATTCCTAACCATTAGGAAAATTCAAATTAAAACAAGCATGAGATTCCACCTTACTCCAGTAAGGATGGTAATCATGAAAAGTTGGTGAGGATGTGGGGAACCCTCATCCACTCTTAGTGGGAACGTAAACTTGTACAACCACTATGGAAATCAAATTGGAGATTCCTGAAAAGGATGAACATAGAGCTACCAACAGATCCAGTTATTCCATTACTGGGCATTTATCCTAAATCTTCCATGCATCAATACAGAGACATTTGCTCAACAATGTTTATATATGTTCAATATAGCTAAGAAACTTATAGCTAAGAACTGGAATCAACCCAGATGCCCATCATTGGATGAATGGATAACGAAGTTGTAGTACATTTACACAAGGAATTCCACTGAGCAGTAAGAAAAAAACACACAATCACAACAAGACAAATGCCACATGGTGTCACTTATCTGCGGTTTCTAACATGGATCCACTCAAGTTGATGTCATACCTAATAGGAAATTCAAGGCCCAGATAATAAGGATGGAAGAGTTAGTGGGGAAGGGGAAGGGGGGAGAGAAACAAACACAAAATTAAATCCAAAATGAGCTGATGCCATAAAAACCTTTTTCTTTGGAGATAGACTAAAAGATAAAACCTCAATAGGAGTAAGGGTGGAGCACCTGAAATGTAGGGCTCTGGTAAAGGTGGGATGAAGCCTAAACTTAAAAGGATTTTTTTTCTTTTTCTGTCTCTGACCTATAGCTCCATGTACCAGAGATTGATTGCTATCCACATTGAGCCCTTGACTGGGGAGAACTATGATGTCCCAAATCAACACAGCTTTCTGTCAAAGCATGTGATTACCTGCCTCAGGCAAACACTAGGACCCTGTTGCTAAAGGCACTATATGCTGCTGGCACAGAGCATTAAGAAACCTGGCTGGAATTCAGAAGAAAGCCTGTCCCCAGACAGTTAGCCTGTCTAATGCTGGAAAGCACTATATGAGCTACTGGTAGAAAATAGCCAACAAGATTCTGAGCAACCAGAGGTCTAAGCTACCCAGAAGCAAACACCCTGATAAAATGTATACTCCAGTGCAATAGTGGCATACCGCCTCAGTGTGTAATCAGTAGCTTTCTGTTTGACTAAGAGATCTATTCAGTGTAAAGGAACCTATATCTGTAGTTGGGAACCAGCTCAGAATCCTATGGAAACAAAGATTATGTTCTCCATTGTCAAGTTCTCACTAGTCTTTGGCTAAAAGAGGGGTTACATACATCATACTCTCCTTATTTTAATAATGCGTATTCCATTTAAGCTAAGCTGACTTCAGTCTCCATTGGAGAGTCTGTTCTTTTTCAGAAGTTAGTGAGACCTGAGGAGATAACTACAGTGGCACTTTAGACAAGTCATAGCTGAGTCCACAAAGGAACTGGGGAGACAAGAAAGAGTTCCTGATAATCAGTGCCAGGGTATTGGGGACAGACCCTGAGAATACTCAATACCTACTAAAGCAGAGATCTAGAGGTTCCTAAGAACCCATCACTAAAAGCAGACTTAAAACTCACCATGGATCAGGGAATTTTGCAGAAGAGGGGTTGGAAAAATTAGAAAAGCCACAGGTTGAGACATCATGTCCAGAGACATTCCCTCTCCCACCAAAATAACTGACTGCTGGTCTCATAATTCATAAAGCACAACCCCATGGGAAATACTGCAATCCCACTGAGGAATGTTCCCAATGGAATGGGGGCAGGGATGAGGGAAAAGAGGGTACCAACATATGATGTATTCATATGAAACATGCCGTTAATAATAATAATAAACATAAATAAGCTGTAAAAAAAAGTAAAAACAAAAAACAAACATGGAAGAGCAAGTTTTCCTCATAGTATTTATCATTTTATCCCTAATGGCTACTCTGTCCAATGTTAATAAAAATCAATTTTCTTTTGGCATAATTAAAAAACAATCACTTCTCATCCATTTTCCCAAAGTCTGTCATATCAGAAACATATGTAGCAAGGCAAAATGTAGAATTACAAATGCACCATAAACTTTTTCAAAATGGAAATTCCTCAAAGACTCAAGTAATTAACACAACTATGTGTGAAGTCACAAATTTTGTGCTTTCAAACATATTAGACTGCATATTAGCATATCTGCTATATCATAAACTGAGAAGTCTGGTTGTTAGAAACCAAGTATCCAAATTGCTGTTAACTCAGTGGAATAATGTTAAAAAAACAGTAGTTCCAATGACAAAACTCTTCTGTGCACCAACAAGTTAATATGAATAGTACTAACATTATTTGATTGCACAATTGATATTATAATGTAGTTATCAAATAGTTAATCCCACCAAATTTAAATTATGATTGTTAAAAGATTTTCTAGTTGGGAAAGAAATGTAAACCACAACAAAATAGAAAGGAGGAAACTTCAAAATGTCAAAAACATATCTCAAAGTAAAAAAAAAAAATTCTGCTTATCTTAATCTTGAAGATAAGAAATGAGAACAAGTGCACAAAATATATAGGAAATGAATATGTGGGCTGGGGAGAACGCTCAATGGCTAAGGCACTTGCTTGCAAAGCCTAATATCCTGGGCTCAGTTCCCCAGTACCCAAGTAAAGCTAGATGCATAAAGCGATGCATGCATTTGGAGTTTGATTGCAGTGGCTGGATTTTATATGTCTCTCTTCTATATTTCTCTGCTTGCAAATAAATAATAAATAACAATACTTGTGGGGACTGGAAAGATGGCTTAGCAGTTATGGCATTTGCCTACAAAGCCAAAGGACCTAGGTTTGATTCCTAAAAATCTAGATTCACAATGTGACACCTGTATCTGGAGTTTGTTAACAGTGGCTGTAGCATCCATTCTTTCCCTGTCTCTGTCTCTGTCTCTCTCCATCTTTCTTTCTCTCAAATACACAAAATAATAATTTAAAAAAAAAACCCTTAAGACCTGGCAAGATGGTTTTGCGTTTAAAGTACCTGCCTGTGAAGCCTAACTGCCCATGTTCTCCTCTCCAGATCCCAAGTTAGCCATACACCAAAGTGAGGAAAGCACAAGGTCGCACATGGCCACTAGGTGGCGCAAGTGTCTGGAGTTCAATTGCAGTGGCTGAGGCCCTGGGCTTGCCAAATTCTCTCTAGTGGAGTGGAGTGGAGTGGAGTGGAATGGAATGGAATGGAATGGAAGAATAATAATAATAAAAAATAATAAATAATAAAATAAAATAATAAAAAAAAACTTCTTCTCACATTATAGTGACACAGACATTTTATTATTGCATGTTATATCGTTTCTTAGCTCACATTTGTAAACTCCTAATAAATGAAAATCAATAAGTGATATTATTTTCTGCATCAGCTGAAAATTAAGGCTCTCACACTCAAAAAAAAAAAAAAAAACAAAACTTCTGAAAATTTAAAAAAGAAAATATGCAACAATGAAAGAAAACTATGAGAATCAATGTTTTAATATGTGCAATACATGTCATGTGGTATGTGTGCACTCACATATGCATGCATGTGGGTGTGTGTAGTATGTGCACATATACATGCAGATGCGCTTACAGACATGTGTAGCAGGCCAGAGGAGAATACTGGGTGCCCTGCTTTTCATTGCTCATCCATTAAATTTTTTAAGATGAAGTCTGTCCCTGAACATGGAGCTCTGATTTTCGCAAACCCCAGCAATTCTCCAGTCTTTGCTCTCTGTAGAACTGTGGTTACGGACTTGTGTGGCCATGGTCATCCGAAATCTATCTCAGGCATCTTAAGCCTTCTCTGGCCCTCATGCTTGTGGCAAGCACTGTTATCCACTGAACTATCTTCCCTGCCTCGTGAATCAATAATTTTTATGTCAAATGAAAAGTAACATTTGAAAAGGAGTGAAGAAAAACAATTTATATAAACATGAAAAATAATGACAGCTGGAGAGATGGCTTAGCAATTAAGGCAGTTGCCTGCAAAGCCAAACGACCTTTGTTTGGTTCTCCAGGACCCACATAAGCCAGATGCCTAGGGGGCACATTCGTGGGCAGTGGCTAGAGGCCCTGGCATGCCCACTCTCTCTCTCTCTCTCTCTCTCTCCCCCCATCTTTTCTCTCTCAAATAAACAAATAAAAACAAAATTAAAAAGAAAACAATGAGCATTGTCAATGTGAAGAGAATTTAAGATTGGAACTTCACAAAAATATGTGACCTCCCTTGAAATCATGTCCTTCATATGCAAAACTAGACTCTTGTGAAGGCTCACTCAAAATTTTCAAATAATCCTAAACATTCAATGGCTCTTGTAGAGTTGTGAAGCTGGGGAATAGGGAGATAGCTCAGTGGTTAAAGGGGCTTATTTGAGAAGTCTATAACCCCACATTCAATCTTCCCCAGCACCTGATAAAGCTGAAGGCAGAGTGACACATGTGCCTGTAACAATGGGAGGCAGAGCCAGGCAATCTGTAGTTTGAGGACCATCTCGTCTGGCATTCATTGCTGCAAGAAACCCTGTCTCAAAGTAGGTAGAAGGCAAGTTTAGGAATTTACTACAGTGACTAGATAAACTGGGGCACCAAACCTATCTTATTAACAAGGTATTGGGACCACTTTAGAATTTTTTAAAATTAGGAAATTTAATAAATGAACATATTGCAAATTGATTGCATTTCTTTGGGTTATCCTTTGTGTCCCTTACATTTTCCTATCCTGTGGGCCTTATGTTCTTTCTGGCCCCTCTTCCATAATGTTCCCTGGACTGAGAAGGCTTTACATGAATAAAGACCTGTGAATGAAAAAATAAAGAAAGAAGAGCACAGGCACACTATGTTTCCTCTGACCTCCACAAACAGGCCATGCATACACACACACAAAATGTTTTTTTTTTAAAAAAATGAAAAAGTTGAAAGTTGTGAGGTGCTTATGGCTGTGTACAACATCAGTATATAAATTAAATTTTAACCAACTGTGTGGAAAAAAGTGAATTATATTTCTATCTTCTCTATAAAAATATCACAAAAATACATTCTATAAAAATACAATGAAAAGTATGTGTTCCCAAAAACATCATAAAAAAGAATAATTCAGAGATGAATTAGACTAATTACTAAAATACTAACCCACATATATAGATTTTATAGTATTTGTGATATCTATTGCTGCTGAGATACCTGGTTGGGCATGCCCTAATTGTCCCTTCTATGCATTTCTGTAGAGCAAAAATTACTACTTTTATATTACATAGGATTTGCATAAGAAAATGTTAGCTTGTGCTTAGTTTCTTGTTTATTCACAGAACCCATCTCTTTCGTATGTGTGTGTTTATATTATTTTTCTTGGAGTAGGTTTCCAACCTGTGCATATTTCAGTGTGTCTGCTCTGACCCCATTCTGAGAGACCTTGAACAGATATTGATGCTTGGGCATGACTGAGGGGATGTTATCATATAGATGCAGAATTTATTCTCCTAAGTGACCCCTTAGCATTGTTTCATCGTTTAAAAATTGAAATGCTTGCCAGGTGTGGTGGTGCATGCCTTTAATCCCAGCATTCAGGAGACAGAGGTAGGCAGATTGCCATGAGTTAAGGAGGTCAGCCTGAGACTAAATAGTAAATTCCAGGTCAGCCTGGGCCAGAGTGAGACCTTACCTTGGAATAAAAAAAAATTGAAATGGTGTTTAGATATATCAGATATCCAAACTCTGATTTATTATTTGGAAAAACATCTAACAACTAAATGCACTTGATCTTTAAAAAGCAAAAAGATTAGTTTGATTTTTTTCCCTAAATAGATATTTTCATTGTTAACTAAGGAAAGTAAAATGACAATATGTACAAATATTCATGTACTTAAAATATATATGTGCTAACATGTGAATATGAATTGTTCACATAGTCTTAGCCTCAACAGAAGGAAGAAAAAAAACCAAAATTTTTGGTGTAAGAAAATGCAATAAGCCAAGTATTAAGAACCTGACTTAATGACCACAAGCTTAAAAAAAAATGATGCCACTTTTAAACTTTGCCTAATGGTACAAATACTGGTTGTAAAATGAAAACAAAAGTGACATACAGGAAATTAACCTTTCTTTCCCCACTCCTACATTTGAACAAAATTGTAAATGTGCCCCATGCCATCACACTATTCACTTAAAAGTTATTAATACAGTTAACTGTAGGTACTCTTTACTATCATGTTTGAAGTTTGCTATAGATTTTATCAATTGCTGTATAATTTATTTTGAGGGGATATCCTGTTAAGTTGGTACCACAGATGCCACATGATCAGTGTATTTTGGGATGTAAAATCTATGATCTTTTTGACTGAACTTTAAACCTCTTGCTGGGGGTGGAGGGGAAGCCAAGAATTCTTAGTGATTGCCTCCTTATTCTCCCCTTGCTCTTAGCCAAATCCATCTGCACTTTGACTCTATGGTCCTGTTCTCAGTGTTCTGCCTTCTTCTGCCCAGTGATCATTTCTGCCTGTTTTGTTTTACTTATATGCAATGCTTATGGTATATCCATAGTCTCAATCAGAGTTATGTAACCACCATTAGTCCCTGCCCACTTAACAGTGTCCTTCATCAGTCAAATTCTTTTCTTCTTTTTTTTTTTTTTTCCCAAGGTAGGGTCTCACTGTAGCCCAGGCTGACTTGGAATTATTCTGTAGTCTCAGGCTGGCCTCAAACTCATGCTGATCTTCCTACCTCTGCCTCCCGAGTGCTAGGATTAAAGGTGTGCACCACCATGCCCGGCTAAGTCAAATTCTTATAAATGAGGAGCCAGGCTGATTGGGTCAAGCACTGATCTATGATCCAATATACAATTAGGCCAGTTCTCCAGGGGTGTATAATACACAGTGAAGAACCATCATACAAAGCTGGTACTGGCTATTTCATTAAGCATCTAACAATCATGTTGAGGGGTTAATGAAGCTTGTTTTGAACCTTATGCTGTGGGTATACTGTATATATTGAGCATTAATATCAGGCAAACTGGAATTAAATCTATGACTCTACAGGTACCTAGGAAAACATACTGTGAAATAATCTGTGAAATGAAACTACATTTAAATAGACTGAACGGCATAGTTGGTTTTGATTCCCAACCAAACGAAAGGTTTGAAGAACAGTGGCAGATTATGGCCTGTTGCATATCTGTGAGATCCCATCTATCATAATTCCCATATGTTATTCATGAGATATTTCATCACCATCAACTGGAGTTCTACTTTATCTAAAGTGACCAGATGCCATCACCACCCCAAGACTCTGGAGCACTGCCAACTCCCTGGCATTTCAGGGGATCTTGATGTAACCCAACACCACTGTGAGCAGGATGTGGAAGCAGCTGTTGCTGGAGGCGGAGGGGGGCCTGCAGCCAGTGGGCAGGAGGAACTATAGAAACTGAACTGAGAATATAGTAGTTATTTCCCAATAAAACATTCTCTTTTGGTAAAACTTGTACTCTGGCAATTTATTTGTGGATATATTTATGGCAATTGTCCAATTTGTCACATATTTTAACATGTGATTTTTTTTTTTTTTTTTTTAGTTATCTTTTGTGGGTAATGAAGTAAGGCTAGGAATAGAAATGGCAAGGAAATCAAGCACAAGGAAAGGAAACTTCCTTTTCCTATCAGAAAAGATAAAAAATTCTTAAAAGGGAAAGAAACAGAGTCCTCAGAAAAGACACGGATGAGCCGGACCTTGTGCAAACAAGCTGGAGGGGTAGAACGAGGAGTATGTGCACTCAGAAGCGGGAGGAAGGGGCACTGTAGACAGCAACATCTCTAGCTCATTACGTCAGAAAGTGAGTCATGGAGCATTTGGCTAGAGCATTCAGATGGGAGACAGAGAATTTACTAAAGACTGAATGATACCTGCCTTTCTTCTCTTTCCTGGCTACAAAATAAATTCTAGGTTTACCAAGTAAACATTTCTACTTCTGATGACCTCCAAAAATGCTTCTGTCTGATTTATTTTGACAACTTTCGCGAAGAGCGGTTAGGAAGAGGGGTGGGACAGATGGAGAAGAATTAGAGTGCTAGGGGGTTTAAAGGAAAAAGCAATTTTCAAAGCTTTCATGAAAGGTTTCTTGAAGAATTTTAGACAGAGAAGCACAGACACTAATATAAGCTGATTAATGAGGAAAAGAAGGTTTTAAGTATTGCAATGGGTTATATTCCTTCTTTCAGATTTTCAGAAATACACTTGAAGAACCTAAGTGATTTTCAAATTATTACTTTCTTCATTGTGTTGCTGGTCACACCCTGGACCTCATGAACTCCAAATCTATAAAAGTTATGTTGACATGTGTCTAATCCTCAGCTTGACCCAACAGCTGTGTATGCATCTTGTTGAGACTACAGTGAAGAACAGGAGCCTAAATAGCGGCTTTGGTGATAAGTCGAGGATAGTGATACAAAAGAAATCATGACCAGCTCTCATTAATCATCATGACCCTGCCCTTGGAGATTCTTGCTTCTTACCTGCTTTACATTATGAATGTAAAAGTATAAAAGCTTAACTGGTCATTGTCTAAGTTCAATTATTCCATTCTACTTTTTCTCACATATAAATGTTCAAAGATATGACCACTATAGTTTGAAAGCAACAATTGTACTTTCATGCTTTATATATTTCATATGGTTATATTACCTCAAGTATGCAGTTGCCTTTCTCACCTCACATATTTCAGATTCACCAACATCAACATAAAAACAGGAAAACAATACACAGATACATAATCCCCCATCTTTGTTCCCCCACTTTTCTTTCTGCCTTATACATACACACTGTTGCAGTCAGGTTCACATTGCTTGTAGAAATCACCCAACCAAGAGCAGCTTGTGAGAAAAAGAGGCTTACAGGCTCCAAGACGAAGCTCATGATGTCAGGGGGAAACAATGGCATCAGCAGATGGTCGACATCACCACCTGGCCAACATCAGGTGGACAATAGCAAAAGGAAAGTGTGCCAAACACTGGCAAGGGGAAACTGGCTATAATACGCATAAGCCCACCCCCAACAATAAGTGCCTCCAAGAGGTGTTAATTCCCAAATCTCCATCAGCTGGGAATCTAGCATTCAGACCACCTAAGTTTATGGAGGACACCTGAGTCAAACTACCACATTCCACCCCAGTCCCCATGAACTGATAACCATACATGATATAAAATGCAATGTATTCAGTTCAACTGAAAAAGTCCCCACATTTTGTTTTTATCAATCCTAATGAGGTTCAAGCATTCCCATAACCCAACCTCTTTTAACTAAGCCATGATACTGAAAAATACCCCCCAAACACATAAAGGCACAGAATACACATTCACACTGCAAGAGGTAGCATTGGGCATAGAAAAGAAATACTCAACCAATACAAGATTTGAAACAACCAGGGCAAACATCATACTCTGTAGCTTCAAGTCCAACAACTCTAACCAGTGACAAGTCTCCAAATCCAATAATTCTAACCAGCAGCAAGTCTCTGGAGTTCCAATTCTGCCCCTCCAGGTAGGCTACTCACAGTCCTAGAAAATTTTATGTGGGGCCAGCAGCTATCTTCAGCAGTCATCTAGTGGTCCCAGCATCTCCACTGGGTCTCCACTGCAATCTGTGGCTCATTCTCATGGCTCCATTGGGTCTCCATGCAGGCAATCCTGCTTCACACTGTTCTTGGCCATTTCCAAAGCACAAGACTGCATTGCAAACTCAATGACCCTCTCTTTCCTGCATTTTTCATACTCCACAATACCAGGTAGGGTATCAATTTGTTAACCCAGGGGGGAATAAAACAGACTTTAAAGAACAGGACACTTCTTGAGCACTCAGGCCCCTTCAAAAGAGTTTACATTCTTCCTGATGCCTCAGTGCAGGTCAGCTAGCCCAATCTCAAAGGTCATAATCTCTCCATTGCAGCTGAACAGGTAACAATTCACCCAAAGATTTTTCTGTCTGTGCCATATCCCTCTACTCACAGCAGTTCACTTCTACACAAAGCAACCCTGCACAACTTCTCAGGACCCAGGCATAAGAGCAAGCTTTTCACACAAACTGCTAGCCCAGTCCAAGCAAAGCTCTTTCTCACCCTCATAAACCAAACCTCACAGTTCATAGTTCTTACTGCCTTCAGGTCTTTCAACTCTGACCAGAATAGTCCATCAAGCTGTACTTAGAGCACTCTATGGCATCTCTTAGGCCAAGGTTTCATATCCTTCCACATTCCTCTTGGAAATCAGCTCCAAAAGGCCAAAGCCACACAGTCAGGTGTCTAGCAGCAATCCCACTCCTCGGTACCACTTTCCTGTTGCAGTCAGGTTTACATTGCTGGTAGAAATCACCCAACCAAGAGCAGCTTGTGGGAAAAAGAGATTTATTTTGGTTTATAGGCTTGGGTGTGTGTGTGGGGGAAGCTCCACGATGGCAGGGGAAAACGATGGCATGAGCAGAAGGTGGACATCAATCACCCCCTGTCCAACATCAGGTGGACAATAGCCACAGGAGAGTGTGCCAAACACTGGCAATGAAAAACTTGCTGTAACACCCATAAGCCCACCTCCAACAATACACTGCCTCCAAGAGGTGTTAATTTCCAAATTTCCACCAGCTGGGAACCTAGCATTCAGAACAACTAAGTTTACAGGGGACACCAGAATCAAACTACCACACTCACCTATTTTAGTTACTGACACAGCTTAAAAGGTCCCAATTAGGAAAAAAAAAATCAAAACAAAAACAAACATGTAAAAATACATATCCTTTGGAAAAAGCAGAGTTGATGACAGTTCTTCCTTAAACCTCACAATTTTAATTACTATAAAAATCCTATGGTTTAACATGGAATTAATGAAGACGTAGGTTTCTCAGCAAGATGTAATTTCCCACTTTGTGGCATTTTCAGGAAGGTTATGGAAGCTTTAGAAGGTGGACATTGTTGGAGGATGTCTATCACTAGGAGTGGCCTGGAAGTTCTGTAAGCTACCCTGCTCTCTCTCTCTCTCTCTTTCTCTGTCTCTCTTTTTCATGTTGATGTGACAGTGTGACACAGCCTTCTTTCTCCTGTCATTCTTTCCCCACCATAATGAATTCTACTTTCTGGAACTGTAAGCAAAAATTAACTCTTTTCTTGCCTAATGTGCTTCTAGTTTGGAATTTTTTCCCAGCAACAACAAAGTAACTGGTACAAGACAAGTGGAGCTTGATTGAGAGAGCTAACTCTGAAGAACATTATTTGCAATATGGACATTTTTTCTTTTGCAGAATCCTTTAGACTTTCATTTCTGTAACAGGAATTCTACAGGACTAGTTCTTGAGAGATTGAGGCATTCCTAAGCTCCACTTAGTGATCCATGGACGTTTTAGTAACATGATTTGAAATAATAAATATATTTTGTGTGACTATTATCTTTAGCCTCGATAATTTATTAATATTTCTCTTAAGAATATGATCATAAGAGAGACAGCTTTGTGCATTCTCATTACTATTTTTAATCATGCTATTATGAGAAGTCACTAATGTATTTTATAAAATGATTTGGCAGAAAAACATACTATGTAGTGAACCATTAGATATTATTGGCCCTGTGTGTGTGTGTGTGTGTGTGTGTACACATTTGTGTGTGAGCGCAGGTGTGTGCATGCTTTTGTGTGTGTGTGGAGGTCAACGGACAGCTTTTGGGTCATCTTCACCTCTCAGTCAGGATTGTGGATCTGCATTTTTGTTTTGTTTTGTGTTTTGCTGTTTCTAAGAAATTTTGACTCTGCCCCCCATTTTGCCTAGGGTGGTGGGGTTACAGAAACCTGCCACAGTTTCCAGCTTCTTATCTGGGGCCTGGGGATCAAACTCAGGTACTTTGGTTCCTGTGGCTTCACAGGTGGCTGCTTTATCCACTGAGCCATATCACAGCCTCTTGCTGTGCATTTTTATGGTTGCGACTTTAGCTGGCAAAGGATCACATGAGTTTAGGAAGGGTAAAGAGGTAAAAAAAAAAAAAATCCAGGTATCTAAATTCTAAGAATATCTCTTCTGGACATCATCTCATGTTATCTCTTTTTTTCTTCCCTTAAAAAGTGATTCTTATATCTCCTGGTTTTGTCTATATTTGATGTATTTTATAGCAGTTATTTGTATTTTTTATCATTTTTTTCTGACATTTCAATTTTATGTTATTGAAACTGATATGTATGCCTGGTTTTAGTAAAAAAAAAAATTAAATTTATTCCCATATATTAAGGACCATGACAAAACTTTTCAGCTTGAAAAATATTACCTACATTGATAATTAAATACAACTAGAACTTTTTGCTACTTCTGAAAAAAAGAAAAGATTTATCCTCCATGCATATCAAATAATGAAAACTGAGCAAAAGCTAACAGCTGCCAAGTCAGCCATTCCACTTTCTGCTTACAACACTCAAAGTACACGTTACTAAGAGGCAGACATGTGGACCTTACATCACATTTATTTGGCATTTGCAAATTAAATGCCAAAAATTTTCTGTCCCAGACTATAGCTATATCTTGTACCTTAGGGAATCCATAAAAACTAATAAATTAAGTTTTGGTATGATAAGTATACTCTGTTTGACTGCAGTATGATTTTTAGTTGCTAGAAAATATTTTCTATTTGTAGTTGGTTGCATTTATTTTGATTGAGGTATAATTTACAAATCATGAAAAAAATGACCCCTGGATAATTTGGGAGTTAGTGTACCTACCCTACACATAATCAAAAATAGCTTATAATTTTTGACTCCTCAAAAACTTAACTATGAATTGCCTGCTATTGACCAGAACATTCAAAAAGCATATATTTTATGGCATATATGTTATATATGGTGAAAATATATAACTATGAGCAATTGCTTCTTACTTTCACATGCAACTAACTAGAGAGGGAAAACTGCTCACGGAGATTGGTGTTACATGCATCTTAAACAGATACAATAGTTTAAGTCACTGCAACAGTCTAATGGGAGTTTTCAGTTAATAATGCACTTCTATGGTTGCTTACCTTTCTCTCTTTAAAAATTTTTATTTATTTGAAAGGGATAGAGAAAGAAAGAGGTAGATAGAAAGAGACAATGGACATACCTTGTGCATCTGGCTTATGTGGGTCCCGTGGAGTCAAACCTGGGTCCTTTTGCTTTGCAGTCAAGCAACTTAACTGCTAAGCCACCCTCTCTAGCCCTACCTTTCTCTTTATTGTAAATAGAGCTATGTATGTTCTGAAAGTATGTGGGTACATTGGATAAACTTTTGTTTTCAGCAGTAGAATTGTATACATTTTATATTTATTGGTGATTAAAGAGAACATTATTAGCATATGCCATATGCTTTCATAGGTACTTAATATTTTGATATTTCCTGGCTATGCAGTTCAAGTTGTTTTTCTCAAATAGTCACAAATCATAAGCAAATCTCTGTATATGTGAATGTACAAGTTTGAGCCTATGTGGTTGAAGGGTCAGCTGAGATTCTTTTTGTATTTTGAAAATGTCTCACAGTGAAGATATAGTTCCATCATTCTTCCAAATTCTCATATGTCTACCTTGTTATCTGCTGTCAACATACCTGTTCCATGCTGATTTGATTTCTATCCCTTGCTTTCTATTTTCAGAATGTCATGTAAATACACTGAAACACTGTATAACTTTTAGAGGCAGATTATTTTTACATAACACATTTGGAATTCATCATGTATGAACCAGGAATATATTCCTGTTAATAATCAAGATGTAAATAACTGATAGGCATGAAATTTTTCATTAATCAGCTCTTCATTAATAGGTATATAGGGTGTAGATTTTTCAATAATTATTCATAAAACTTCTATAAATGCTTGAAAGATGTTTTTACACAAAGGTTTCATGGGGGAGAATTTCTTGAAGTGGGTAATTAGGCTGTTTAAGTGTAGGTTTAACTTCAGGAACATAATAAAGTGCCTGTATTATTTTGTTTCTATTAGCAATACTAGAGCCTTCCAGGTCCAGTTACTCCACATTTGACTATTACCTGTTGCTACTGTGATTTTGATTATTTAAGCTAGTCTAAAATGAGAACATGGAGTTCGTTGTGTATTTGATTGGCATTGTCCTAATGACCAGTGATGTTGACGCTCATCACATGAGCTATTTATTAACCCATATCATTTTTTGAGTATATATATATATATATATGTATATGTGTGTTTGTGATGTGTGTGCTATATGCATGTATGTGCATGTGAATGCGTCCATGTGCACACACAGAGACCAGATGAGCACATTGTGCGTCCTTTGTTGCTCTTCTTCCTTATTTCCTTCAGACTGAGTCTTTTACTGAGCCAATAGCTCCCTGTTCTTTCTGTTAGACTGGTTGACCAAGGGGTCCTAGTGCTGTCTGCCTCCGCCCCCCCCCCCCATTGGCTCTGAGGTTAGAGGCATGCACAGCCATGCGCAGTTCTTTAAATAGGAGCTAAAGATCAAATTCAGGTCCTTATGATTGTGCAGTAGGTACTTGTACCCACTGAGTGCCTTTTACTTTTATCTAGAGTGATTTGATGTGCTATCTAGGAATTCTCTGACTTATTCAAGGTCACTAAAGTTTCTCTTTTATTCTTTTTTAAAGTATTTATTTTTATTTTATTTACTTATGGGGGGGCACATAGAGAGCCAGAAAGAAAGGGGAAGAAAGAGAGAGAGAGAGGGAATGGGCACATCAGGGCCTCCTGCAAATGAACTCCAGATACATGTGCTAGCTTATACAACTGGCTTACATGGGTCTTGGGGAATGAAGCCTGGGTCTTTTCACCTTGCAGGCAAGTGCCTCAATTGCTAAGCCATCTTTCCAGTCCTTATCATTTCATCTAGGTTTTACTTTTACTGTTTTCTGTCTTTCTGCCAGCCTGCCTTCCTTCTTCCCTCCCTCCCTTCCTCCATTTTTTTCTCTCTCTCTCTTTCTTTCTTTCTTCCTTTCTTTCTTCCTTCCTTCCTTCCTTCCTTCCTTCCTTCCTTCCTTCCTTCCTTCCTTCCTTTCTTTCTTTCTTTCTTTCTTTCTTTCTCTCTTTCTTTCTTTTAGTACTGCTAATTGAACCTATGACCTCACACATTTCTAATACTTTACCATTAAGCTATATAGTATCAGTCCTGGTTTGTTTTTCTAATCTTAACATTTCTCTAAAATATGAAGTCTGAGCCAAGGTTCATTTTCTTACTGATGTCAAGTTTTAGCATTATTTGTTGAAATATTATTTTTCATCTATTCAATTTCTTTTTACTTTTATTGAAAACCAACTGATCATATATGTATGTATCTTTTCTTTTCCACCCCTAGTGCACTCTATTATTCCTCTCCAACTCTGGTGAACCCCAATGTTTTTTGAACCCCAACTTCTTTCCAACTAGCTGTCCTCTTAATCTTGTGTCTCTTTCCCCCACTGAAATTTCTCCTCCTGTGTTCCAGACTCCACTTTTCTTACCTTCTTTTACATTTTATGAAATATTGCTTTGCTATAATTTTTATTTAGCCTTCAAACTTTTATACATACCTATTTGCATATATTTTGATTTGTTGATCTAGAAATGACAAAATACATATTTTACAATATATTGTGAGAAATAGTGTACTCTTTCAAATCATGAGTAAAAACCATATTTTTATGTTGTAGTTGTTACATGTATTATATACACTAATCACCCAATCAATGTCATGATTTTTGTTTTCAAAATTTATACATATTTAATAAAAGTTAAATGAAAAATCTGTTAATTTCCTGTTTACTCATATATTTATCATTTTTCCACATCTTCTTTCATTCTTCAATATTAAGTTTCTTCTGATATAATTTTCATTCATTTCATTAAGCTGGAGTATCTGCTTAGTACTTGTTATTCCTTCAGGATGCATTTCCTGGATGTATTCTATTTCTTTTCATATGAAAATTTCTATGTTTTCCTTCATAAAAGACATTTCCCCTAGATTAAGAAATTGGGAGATAGCAATTTTTTTCGTAAAGCAGCTTAAAGATTTCTCATGAAGTACATTCTGATGTCTGTGGTTTCTGCTAAGAAACCAACTAATTATTGTTTCCACGTATCTAAAGAAAAGAGATATTTGCTACCCATCTGATTGGCTTGCATCAGCAAGCTTTGGTATCCCTGCTTCTCCACTGGTAGAATTTTGTCCAGAGTTTTTAGTTGTCATAGGAAGGGTTGACTCTATACTAGCTCATGGACCAGTACTAAAAAGCAAGCTACATAACGAGTGTATAGTACAGTTTTCTTATCCTTCCTGTATTCTTAAACTTTTTGTTCATAGTGAGGATGAACTCATGGAAACTGAATGGTACCTCACTATAATCCAAACATTACAGTATAGTCTTCTAGAGATATGTTCATGACACAGCAGTATAATTGCTATCACCAGGATGCATGGAGGCATTTTTTCTGATGTCTCTGCCACCTAGAAATTCTTTACCACCATGTCTCGGGCCTAGAATGTGATGTGACAACAACTTGTGGCTCGATTTTCTTTAGATTACTTATCTTACTCTATGCACATAAACTACTAAAACAAATCCATATTTGATTTTTTTTTTAAAAAAAAATCAGGGCTAGAGAGATGGCTTAGTGGTTAAGTGCTTGCCTGTGAAGCCTGAGGATCCCGGTTCAAGGCTCAATTCCCCAGGACCCACGTTAGCCAGATGCACAAGGGGGCACATGCATCTGGAGTTCGTTTACAGAGGCTGGAAACTCTGGAGCACCCATTCTCTCTCTCTCTTTCTGCCTCCTTCTCTCTGTCGCTCTCAAATAAATAAATAAACAATTTTTTTTTAAAAATTAAAACAAAAATCAAAACAGGCGGGCATGGTGGGACACGTCTTTAATCTAACACTTGGGAGGCAGAGGTAGGAGGATTGCTGTGACTACAAGGGCGCCCTGAGACTACAGAGTGAATTCCAGGACAGCCTGGGCTAGTGCGAGACCCTACTTTGAAAAACCAAAAGACAAACCCAAAAACAAAACAAAACAAAACAAAAATCAAAACATGCTGGGGAGACAGTTCAGTAGGTGAAGTGATTGCATTGTAAATATGAAGAACTGGGTAGGACACCCAGTACTTATATAAAATGTGAGGCATGTGTTTGTAACTATAGCACTAGGAAGACATAGAGAGGAGTATCATTTGGGCTTGGTGGCCAGCCAGGCTTGCCTAATAGTTGAGCTCCAAGACAGTAAAAGACCCTGTGTCAAAAGAGGTAGATGCCATGCCTGAGCAGCATGAAATCTGAGGTTGTTTATTGGCCTACACACACACACATACACAGACATACCACATACAAAACAAAAATCAAACTACACATAGGCATTAGAAGATCTTTGCTAAGGGAGAACTGAATGCCTGTAGCAAAATGATCAAAGAAGGGTAAAACAAAGGACAGTGTGTTCTTTTTCAAGGCTGGCTGACTGCTGATCAACACTAAAATAAAATAATGCCATATAAGGCAAGGAAAGAGGTTTACCTTTATGTACATGACACAAATAAGGACCCGAGAATATGTCTTCTTTCTATGTATCATGCTGCATACTGCTTTATAATAATAATTTCAGTACTTTTATTCTAAATATTTTTTCTAAATAGTCTGTGTATATATGCATATAACAAGACTCCAAAAACAAAACATGAATGTACTATGTTATTTTCAACTTAATAAGTTTGACCATTTTAAGTTATATTCTTTTCTGTCTCCTTCCCATTTTAATTCTCCATATACTAATTCTTCAGTCATATAAATTATCTAAGCATAAGTGGCTTGTTTCGTATTTTTAAAGTGAAAGATCTTTAAAATACCTCCTGATAAGTTGATAATTTGGGGGAAAAATCTTTCATACCAAATGAAAAGTAGAATATAACAATGACAGAAAAGTTATATAGAAAAAAGAGATTGTTATGAAAGGAAATATGCAATGAATCTTTTGAGAAAGTATTTTTCTCCAACTAACTATATATGATACATATACTTAAAGAAAAGAGGACAATGATGAGCTTACATTTTATACCATATGCCCCAATCCAATTTATTTTAGATAAATTAGTCATTAAGGAAAATGCTTGAAGCCAAACATAGCTATAAAGGAATTGATTGTGATCCATGGATTCCACAGAGCAAGATTAACATTGAGAATATTTATTGTGCAAAATAGCTTTTTTAGGGTAAACTCAGGAAACTTACAGTGTAGCTATAAATAAAGAAGCAAACAAATAAGCTTGTAAATATTTGTATATAAGAACCTTCATAGAATCCTTTGTAAATATCAAAACTATAAAAACTTTGAATGCCATCAACAGGGAAAGAAGTAAGTAAATTTCAGTACATCTATGCAATGCAACCATTTAAAATATAGATTCTGTTTTTCCTATCAATTGAGAGGAATGCACATGATGTATTCTTACATGAAAAAAAAAAACAAGTCTACATTAGTATGCATAATGTTATTTCAGATTTTAATAAAAGTAGACAAATGAACACTGTTCGTGAGGGAAAGGGGGGGGAGGGAGAGAGAGAGAAAGGGAAACATACATAGACACAGAGACACAGCAAGAATATGTTCCTGTGCTGGTCTGCATAATCACTTTCAGAATGTAGGCTATCTCTGAGGGGAAGAGTATTTAAAACATAAGGTGTGAATTCTTGTTTGTCTGTCTAATTTTTGCTTACTTCAACTGAGAAGTAATTAGCATCTGATACTGTTGCAACTGACAAAAATTTAACAAAATTTAAATTTAAATTATTGTCTGAGAAAATGTCATTTTTACCTATCACTTCAGCTCTAACTCTTCTCCCTGTAGCAAATTCATGGTCAATCAAGCACAACTTCTTAAGCAATTACCTACCTTTGATAATTGAAGAATTTGCTTACCTGGAGGCATGGTACAGACTGGAGGGTCACTGAAGAGCTCTTTGACCCTGCACATGTTCTTATATTTATATGAATATTGAATCATCCATATTAAATTATTACAAAAAAATAACACATTTTAGTACCAAATAATTTTATTCCTTATAAGTCTTCACAACATAGATAGTATTATAAAAACATGAATGTTTCCTCCCCTTTGTCTTCAGAGAACAATGAGATCAGAAGGCACCAAAGACAATGATGCATAGAGGTTTCAAATAACCTTAGCATGCACTGAGATTGAAGTATTTTACAAAGACCTTTAGAGCTGTGTTAGGCTCTTCCCCATCATACCAGATGGTGCATAGCTATACAACAATGACAGGAATCTAATGTATGTTTTAGACATTTTTTCCTTCTGAAGCAGTGTGTGGGGGGAGGGGAGCATGAGATCTGTGTATTCCATAAACATTCCTTGAATAGTAACTTTTTGAATTTTGTTGGTTTGTTTCTAGTGCTGAGGATTTAACCCAGAATTGCACACACGCTAGGCAAATGTTCTACCACTGAACTTGTATCCCCCACCCTTCTACTGTCATTTAGAAAAATATATTCAATAATTTAATATGTTTCAAAGTAGCTTCTTATAAATATTTGCTATAAATTAGCAGAGTATAATAAAGAAATAATTACTACTTGAACCTTTTAATAACAAAAAGAAAAAATCCTCTTGTTTCTGGTGATTCTTAGGAAACCTGTTCTATTTACTATAAATTCATAAATACAGAGTTTCATATTACTGCATGCAAATTCAGACATCCTATTTATTACAAAGGAATGAATTGCATGGTTGCTTAATCCAGAGGGGATTGACTGAAGCAGATTGGTTTATAAGAAATGAATTTGGAATTATTTGCTTATATAAGTCTATAAACATATGACTTGATAGTTTATAGGTTGTTTTCAGAAGAGTCTAATAAGAAGGTAATGGTCTTGGAAGTGGTTAAGACTATGGACTTTCCAGTGAAACTGTTTATTTACTGGTCTCTGCTCCAGGAATGTGGATGAGTTCATTTCTTTAAAGGCAGCGACACCATCTATAAACACAGTGCATATTTCATAGGGTTGGGAAGAATACAGAAAATGCTTAGCACAGTTCTTGGCCCATAGTGACCTGTATGCACTAGTCATAGTTAAGTATGTCTAGAGCCATTTCTTATTTTCACTGGACTGAAAAAAAAATGTTCCAATGCTTCCATTTCCTAGGTTATGTAAGCAACTTTCAGAAAACTCATCTGAGAGTAAGAAATGTTAGAATACATACTGTTAACCCTCCGAGCAGCTAGATCAGAGGAAACTGTGGATCCTAGACAATAGGAAGTATGCTCTGGAATGGCTGTGGTTCCTGCAAAGTTGTCCAAAGTGAGAGCATCAAAGGATGCCATCCAAAGAGAACTCTCTTGGCAGGCTTCAAGGAACAAAAATAGCAATTCCAAATTATTTAAACTAATATTTAAATCACTAATACTACCATTGAGGAATGAAGAAAATATATGACATCCTTTTAATTTTTTTAAAATTCTGCCTGTGATAACTCACAGTGACTCTAAGGAGAAGGAAGGAGAGTTACAGTGGTAACAGGAAAGGTTGGAAGAGGTGAGGGGATGAGTTTTATGAACTTTAGATTACCATTAACTTATAATGGAAGATTGACTCTTTTCTTTTAATGCTCAAGGTCATAGAGAGAAAGAAGGTAAAGATAGCACTGATAATCAACTCCTACTCACTGTACCAGGCTTTCAGTGAAGTGCTTTGTTTACATGATGTCATGTCATCTGTATGATTGTGTGAAGTGTTGACTTGGGATAAGTACACAGGTTATCTTCTGGTAACAAAGCTTATAAAAGCAATACTTGCAGGCCAGGTAATTCTCACAAGCACTAGTCCTCCCTTCAAGATGATATGGCCTTGGCCTTGCAATTCTAGGTCACATTAACACATTCTTTCAAAATTGTCACTGAAAAGAAAGGTATTCCAAAAAAACTTTCACAATGCAGATAAATGGTTCCTCTAGAGATATAGAGATGACATGTTATTTCCACTTTTCGTTGGCCAAAACGAGCATGATTAAACACAATGATGAACAGATACAATTCCTTCATGTGTTCCAAAGTAGAAGAGACAGAAATACTGACAGCCCAATGTCCACCAGAAAAGGTAAATTCCTGTGTTGAAGATGAAAAATTCAAGAGTTATGGAGACATTGACAACTCAGGAAAATTTGTGCTTCTCATTTATGCTATGATGGAAGGCAAAGACCCCAGATCTATTTTCTTTATTTGAGTCATATTGCTGAACATGCGTTCATTTTCATATTTGCATTAATGCAACACATCAGACAAATACATTTCCTGTGTAAACCAATGAAAAAGTGAGCATAGCTAGAGAATTGCCCAGTAAGTACGCCAATTTGGAGGAACCACTGATACTGTAGCATATACTTCCATTATGATATTGAGATAAACATTTTCAATCTAATAGTGTTACTTTATTTTTTATTTGTTTTACCTCTGTTTTGTGTGTGTGTGTGTGTGTGTGTGTGTGTGTGTGTGTGTGTGTGTTTGGTTTTTCGAGGTAGGATCTCTCTGTAGCTCAGGCTGACCTGAAATTCACTATGAAGGGTTGCCTTGAACTCATGGCATTCCTCCTACCTTTGCCTTCTGAATGCTGGAATTAAAGGTGTGCCTTCCCTCTGGTTTTTCAAAAGACATTGGCCCTCAAAACTCCTGAAGGAAGCTTTGGCACTCACAGCACAGCAAAATCCAAGGCAAGAAGTTTAAAGAAAGGCATCTATTTGGCTCTGAATGTGTTCCAGGTTCCAGGAAGCCCATGCATTTAGAGCATGGTCAATGAATCAGCGAAGGTAACAGTTCAAAGACACTAGTCAGGTTCGTAAAATAAGCACCTTGGTTACCCATTACACTCGCCTTTGTAGAGAAAGTACAGCTGATTTCCCTTTGATCTTGCAGAGATAGTTAAGCATGCTGTGCATAGCTCAGAGATGAAAGTGAATGAGACTGCTACAGTGAGCCATGCCACCGAGTGAAATACAGCTCTCGGGCACCTCTGAGCCAAGCGGAAGTAATCTTGTAAGTAATTTCCTTGCTTCGTAATATTTTCATAGGGCATTTGCCATTAATTTCATATTATTTTTATGAATGTAAATAGACAATAGGCACTGCGGGGGAATGTTATACAGCATGGGGCATAAATACGATCTATGATTCATGAGAGGCTGCATGTAACTATTTCCAGTTCGCAAAAATTACATCTACCTTTTATAGTATTTCATCTGGAATCCTTGTCAATCTCCCTGGCCAGGACATTATTATTATTATTATTTTTAATTTAGCCAAAATGCTTCCATGTCATGCATTTCATTTTTTCTTAGGCCCTTGTCATACTTGTGTTGGCACATTAGAAATAGAAGATAAGGGACAGCTTCTGTATTTTCTAGTTTACAGGTCACTAGCATTCACTTGGACTTCCTCAGTCAGATGCCAAGTTTTAGTCTAGTTTTCTTTCAATATTTACTTATTGGTATGCCTCTCTCTCTTTCTCTCTCTCTGTCTCTTTTTCTCTCTCTCTCTGTGTGTGTATACATATCAAGGTCTCTTTCCTCTGTAAACGAGTGCTGGTCTGACTTTATCTAAGTGACTGGGGAATTGAACTCCAGACAGGCAGGCATTGCACAAGTCACTTTAAATGCTGAGCCCTCTTGCCAGCCCCTGGCTGAGTTTTTTGAAGCATGTTGAGTTTTTATTCCGGAGACTGAACATTTAATACAAAACATGATTGTGAAAGAATAAATTCTTATTGAAAAAAATTCAAGCCAAGTAAAAATATGGTAAAAAAAAAAAATGGCAGAATGGGTTGTAGCCCCTTCCTCTATCTACTGTCAGTTCTTACATCTGTGCGCACGTGGCCCTTTCATTTTCAGTCTTCTCTAAAGTTGGCTGGGGAAGAAAAACAACAGCCTCTTTTTAAAAACTCTACATTTTCTTGATGATAGCCACTCTGGTATGAGATGGAATCACAAAGTTTTAATTTACACTTCCCTCATGGCTAGGGTAGTTGAAAATACTTAAAAGTATTTATAAGCCATTTATGTTTCTTCTTTTGAGAACAGTTGGCTCATTTCACTAATCCATTTGTTGATTGGCAATTTTGGGGTTGTTTTTTGGTGTTTAATTTTTCCTGTTTCTCTCTCTGTCTCCCTTTCTTTCTCCCTATCTATCTATCTATCTATCTATCTATCTATCTATCTACCTACCTACCTATCTATACATGGCCTGTATTTTAACAACATTGTTGTGACCCATAGCATCTTTTAATATTGTATGAGCAGCAGTTGGGCCTTGCCTTCCATTACCCACCCAAAGTTGTTATTCCTGCTGGTTTAGTGACAACTAAAATCCATAAAGGTTTCAGTCAACAAACCATTCAAAGACCCTTTGGAATAAAAATTCTATTTCTATTTCTGATTACTAAATGGAAAAGATGGTTTGACATATTTTAGTAGGAATCAGAATGTCCAATTACCAAAAGCTGGAGAAAAGATGTCAGAGGCTTCAGTGAAAATCTTGGATCTTTCCAAAGTAATGTTGAGGAATGCTCAGTGCTGTTGGAATTAAAGGGACATGATGCATATAATAACATCAACCCTGTTATTTTTGCATTCAAAGCCTGAAAACACTGATGTACATATGAAGATATTCAAAAATTAAACTTAATAATTCTATGTTTTGAAAAAAAAAATAACATCAACCCAAGTGGTGCCTAGTCAAACGTGACAGAGGATGGTTAACTGTGAATGCAAAAGAGTAATAAAAATATTTTAGGTGCCTTATTTTCCTTTTACTGTAGGTTGCAGAGAAACATAGTGCAGATGCTTTAGCTAAATTTATGAGGACCTTTTCTTAAGCATACAGTAATTAGGCATAAACCAGCATCTTTAAGAATGTCACCAGAGAGCTCAGGATATACTCAGTGGTAGAGTACTAGCCTCACATGCATGAGGGCCTGCATTCAATCCCCTGTACTACAAAAATAAACAAAAAGGTCAACACCTATCAGGGTTATGTTGTAATTGGCAGTGTTTTCTATTTACTAATCAGACAGAAACTAATAGTTTAGCTGAAGGAGGACAGGAATAAGATAGATTATTTATTTATTTATTTATTTATTTATTTATGTTTTTAGGTAATCAGTCAGGGACAGAGGCCCAAAGACGTGCTACCTTGCATGACATAGGAGGACTAGAACCTGTGGCTGATCCACTCTCGTTCAAGATGGTTGCAAACAATTCCTCAGCAATATCACTCCCTGTGTCTTTATCAGCTTAGTACACCTGTGGGCTGGTCCCTCCTGAATCAGCCTTTAGAGAGTTGAGTGGATATGTAATCCATAAATAGTCTTGGTATGTGTGTGTAAATCTCTTGGCCTTCCCATTCTCCTGGCTGTTGATACTCTTGGTCTTGCCTTTAGTAAGCTCTCCCCCTTCCCAGGCTGGCTGGGAGGATTTCTTCTTGTCTGGGTATTTTTCTGCCTTATTTTTGGGAGTTTGCATACTTTTCCACATGTATGATCTCTATTTAAGCCTTGAGACATTTACAATGTTTTTATATTTTTAAAATATGTTTTCTTTCTCTCTCTCTCACTTTCTCTCAAATAAATAAAATGAATAAATTAAAAAATGGCCTGAAGGGATTACTGAGTGGTTATTGCATTTGCCTTGGAAGCCAAAAGACCCAGGTTCAATTCCCCAGGACCCATGTTAGCTAGATGCACAAGGTGGTGTATGCATCTGGAGTTCATTTATAGTAGCTGAAGGCCCTTGGATCACCCATTCTGTCGATCTGCCTCTTTCTCTCACTCTCTCTCAAATAAATAAAATGAATAAATGTAAGAAATATTTTTTATTTATTTGCAAGGAGAGAGAGAGAAAGAGAATGCACACACTAGGGCCTCAAGCCCCTGCAAATGAACACATGATACATGTGCCATTTTGTGCATCTGGCTTTATGTGGGTACTGGGGAATCAAAAGCAGGTTGTCAGACTTTGTAGGCAAGTGCCCTAACCACTGAGAAATCTCTCTAGCTCCCTTCAGTATGTCTTAATCCTCTCTGATCTCTTATATAAGAGATATCTTCTGACTTTGGCTTTCTTGATATTTGTGTGTGTGTGTGTGTGTGTGTGTGTGTGTGTGTGTGTGTGTGTGTCTTCAACTTCTATGTGTGTCTTCAACAGAGGCTTTTTCCCTGGAGATTTCTTTATATGGGGGAGAGTTTCTCCATGTCCTCCCATCTGGACAGTGAAAGTGAAAGTGAAGTTTGGGCTTCCTGCTCACTTTTTTTCTGGATTCTATCTCTACATAAAATAAATCTTATAATTTATAATTAACCCTTCTCAGAGTCTGTGTTTTCAATCCTTTGCTAACTCAGACAAGAACCCAGAGTTTGGTCCAAGGGCCTGGTATCTCCTGCATCTTTATGAAATTTAATCCCTCCTTGGATCCATAATCCTGTATCACATTTAAAGATCAGAAGGATATTAACAGTAGATAAAGCACACTGTTTATTAATGGCAATTAAAGTGAGAGAGAAGAGAGAGCATGGGCAGTCCAGGGCCTCTTGCTACTGCAAACAAACTCCAATGCATGCACCCATCACTTTGTGCATCTGGCTTTATGATGTGGGGACTGGGGAATTGCACCCATGTCAGCAGGCTTGCAAGAATCACCTTTAACCACTGAGTCATCTTATCTGCCCAAATTGTTAAATTTTATAAATATATAATCCCGTGCTTTGTTTTGAATGAGAATAAGAATAGCGGTCACTTTTCTCTTTACCCTCAATTAAGCTACTTTACTTGTTTTCCTTATCCAGGAATTTCTGGGACAATGGTGAGCAGAAAGGATTCGAGAAATGAGTGGCTATTATTAAGCCCATTGTCTCATGAAAAGTTCAATGATTACAACAATTAGAGCTTTTACCAAGAACAGAAATTATATCAATTAAATTATAGAAAGAGAATTTTTAAATAGAACAATTTTATTAAGAAACATGTAATTTAATTCACAATAGCTAGCAATAATTAAAATGAACACAGAAAAGGCAGTAGGAATATAAAGTGAAGTCTTACACTTCACATTAGATCATTCAGATCATGAGATTAGTAGTGGAGGTTTCACAATGAATGAAGAGGCTCCAACTTTGCAATCAGTAATTAAGAAAATGAACATATCCCAGTAATAATACCTCATTCTTTTCTTCTGATATTTTCATTTAAAAAGTAAAAGACAGCAACATAAAACTAATGGGATATTTAACATTGGGTCTGAGAAACTAAGACAACAGTATCTGGTACAGAGGATGCAGTTGCAATTCTTGGTGTAGTCTCAGGGTGCCCATCAGTTATCGTTGTTCTAATTGAGGCAGCTTAGGAAGTAATAGGACCCTGAAAGTAAGCAAGGAATGTAATGTCCTTGAAGCAAGGAGTTACTTTCTTACATCCATTTGTCCTTGGACTCAACCTTGGTCCTTCATTAGAAAGGAGTCCTTCCCTGGAAGAGACAATTGGCCCCTTCTGAGAAGGCTAACCCCTTCCTGCAAGATTGAGATTCCTGGGATGTTTGCCCCTTTTCAAAAAAAATCCTTGATGTCCTAGGGGTGGTTAGCTCAGCTGCCATTCAGAACCTAGAAGTGGCTTCCCCATTTTCAGGAATGCAATCTTGCCATCACAAGGGCTGGAGCCTTGCTTTCTTTCTTTCTCTTAAGTTCTATCTATAACCTAATAATATCTTTGGGAACCTTAACCTCTTTTCCATGGATCTCGATTTCGAGGTCATAAGATAAGAATCCTAAGGCCATTGGCTCAGTGAGAGCTTTGTGTGACAGTTGACAGTTGAGTTTTCCAGGACCTTAGTTTCTGAGTTACTGCTGACAAAAGAGCTGAAATAAGGAGGCTCTGATGCTCTCAAAACAGCTCAAAATTCCGATACAATAATTTTACTTTCAGTGTGCCTAATTCATGTAAACAGTTACCCACAAATACAGGCTTCCAGAAGGTAATGGCATGAAAAGATCCAGTTGTGATGGGAGGGACATGACCAAATGATTCTTCAGTTTAAATGCCATATTATAGATTATTGCATTCCTTTCGAAAATTGATGGGTAACGTGTTCCTGACAACTGAAATTGGAGTTGCAAATGTATCAAAATATTGACTACTTTCCTGGGAATCTTGAAATCTGTTTTCAAATTCTTGTATCAAAATGAAAAGGAAGGTTACATATTTTACTTTTCATAGAGCAGTGTAGAGTCAACATGTCAAAATACACAAGATTGTTTATATTAGTTTAAGCTCACCATAATTTCAGTTTTATTAGGAATGCTGTTATGATTTAAATGTTACCTTAAAAAGGTGGTTTTTACCTTGGAGATGCATACATCACTAATTTAAATGAGCAATAAAATCCATTACACTTACTTAATCTGTAAACCACTTCTTACTATCACATTCTGGTATAAATTTTGTTCTTGATATCATAAATGACTTAAGAACAAGTTATAAATCATAAAATTTTTTCAATATTCAGCCTCAACTTATCCATCTTACTTCCAAAAGGTAAATGAGGTCATCATTGTCACAACACTTTTAAAGAATTCGTGATATTGATAATAATCTTATTCTTTGATCCTTAAGAAATTCAGTCTTAATGTTGATTTGCATGACATGATGTGGTTTTAATTTTGTGCATAAATTTTCTTGATGCCCTATGCACTGATACTTCATTAAATGTGGGTTTTGTACAGCAATTGTATCATTTGTGTTCATTTTCAAGTCTCTTTCTACCCTCAAAGCTTTTCTAGAAAACTTTTCTAATTTCTTTAATTCACCTGGCTATAGTGTGCTGAGACAAACTGACTTTAAAAGTGTCCTCTTGCCGGGCGTGGTGGTGCACGCCTTTAATCCCAGCACTCAGGAGGCAGAGGTAGGAGGGCCATGAGTGTGAGGCCACCCTGAGACTAGAGTGACTTCCAGGTCAGCCTGAGCTAGAGTGAGACCCTACCTTGAAAAAGAAAAAAAAAAAAAAAGTGTCCTCTTTTTTTCAGGGCATATTATATCTCTCATAATTTTCATATATTTCTTAATAAACACCATCTGCAAAAACTTTTGACTTTTTAAAATTTAAATATACTACCACATAACCAGCTTTTACAATAAAATCCATCTGAATTGTAACTTTTTTTTTAAATGGATGTTGAGAAGACAAATGTTTTGCAGTTCCATAGCTTGTCTTTATGAATTTGTCAGTAAGTTTTTACATATTATACTTTTTCAAATCATAATTTTGAAAAGTTTACACAAATTCTTTAGAGATTCCGTAATATCTTACAGTTTGCCTCCATAGAATAGTCATCTGTTCACATTGTGTCTTGCCCCCTTTCCATTGGACGATCTTTCTTCATTTAAAATTTTTTGGGGAGATGGGGAGATGGGGAGATCTTGAAACATCTTGGAAACTATGTCGGAATTACAACCCAGTCTCATTACACCACTTAAAAATAGCTAATTGAGAATTGCTTGGAATTGTTAACCTACACTGAGTACAATTCAGTGTATATTAGAATTTGTATATCTAAGAAAGCTTAAATGAAACCATTTACAATTTTTTACTTACTGAATTTTAAGTATTTCTTAATTCTTATGAAAGTTTATTGGGTAATGTATGCATGCATAGAAAAATTTGAGTATATTAAAGGCACTAATGAAGTTTAAAACAGGAAAGGATAATTAAGAATGTCTGTAATTGGCTCCTGATAATATTTTAAAATGACTGACAATTTGCTATTTTTATAAATAAAATGATTATAAAATGAAGTCAAACTCTAAAGAACTTATCATTTATACTTAAACCTTTAATAAATGGAATATGAAAAATTAAGATAACTTGGTAATGACTTTTTTCCATGTGAAAACCAGTCTTGAAAAATATGAACTCATTTAGTAGGAAACAATTTTAGTATACAAGAAATCAGCTTTCTCATATAATAAAACATGAGGCTAGTATATATAGATTGCAAGCATCTCAGAGCTGTCTCATGCCTCCCTCCTGATCATGCTGGACTAATGCTGGAATTCTGGAATCACCACCTGTTATGTTAATTGAGGACACTTCAATGCTGAGAAGGGGGGATACTCCCCCTCCTTAACCACAGTCCCTATCTCAACAGATTATACAAAGCCCTCTCACAAAGTAGTTTTCCTCCACTTCCCATAAACCCCTCTCTGTGACCCTCTCTCTTCTCCCTGATCCACTATCCCTCCTCTCTCTCTCTCTCTCTCTCTCTCTCTCTCTCTCTCTGTCTCTCTCTCCCTCTCTATCTCACCTGTTCCTTCATGGTTTTAGTAATTAGAATTTGGGGATCTCAATGCACAGGTTTGAATCCCAATCAGGAAGCCATCTGTTAGATTTTGGAGTTGGGATACAGGTATCCTCTGCACAATTTCTTGAGTTTAAGACTTCATTGTAATATAAAGGGTCAGTGAGAGAAGGGGGAGAGGGAGAAATGAAGAGGGAGAGAGTAATAGAGGAGAAAGAGAGAAGGTGAGAAAAAGTGAGATAGAGGAAGAAAGAGTGGGGAGAGAGAAGGGAGATGCACACACCAGGGAGGGAGCAAGTGGCCAGAGAGAGGGACAGCATTTTATAAGAAGAGGCAGGAAGTTACCACACAGTGCAGGGGATGAGGGGCTTTGAGTGGTGCCTTGAGGTGGGGGTTGGAGGAGATGGCATCCCATTTCACACCACATAGATGTCTTCAATTACCATCAAAGAAAGTGGTTCCAGAATCCTAGACCTAGACAGGTGGGAGGAGGAAGACAGCCATGGGACTCTTAATAGATGAGTTCATGGGAATTCACTAAGATAGTGCCAGGATGGCTCTGAGCAAATGGGCAGCTGACCTCTAGAGTACCAACACCTCACTATATTCGTAGCAATTTCTGTTAAGTATTTTTTACAACTTCCATAATGCTTGAGTAAAGTTAACTATTTCCTTAGAGAACTGAATATTTTAAAAATCAACATATCATTGAGGTTAAAACACACTCTGAGGGCTGGAGAAATGACTTAATGGTAAGGCACTTGCCTGCAAAACCAAAGGTCCCCAGGTTCAATTCCCCAGGACCCATGTAAGCCAGATGCACAAGGGGGCGCATGCATCTGGAGTCTGTTTACAATTGCTGGAGGCCCTGGCTTTCTCTTCCTCCCCCTGCATATCTCTCTCTCTATCTCTCAAATAAGTAAGAACATATTTTTTAAAAAAAAACACACTTTGGCCGGCCATGGTGGCACACACCTTTAATACCAGCACTTGGGAGGCAGAGGTAGGAGGATCACTGTGAGTTCGAGGCCACACCCTAAAACTACATAGTGAACCCAGGTCAGCCCAAACTAGAGTAAGACCTTACCTCCAAAAACCAAAACCAAACCAAACTAAAACAAAACAAAACATTTTGGGCAATAATCACAGCTTCTTGTTTCAAGCAAGTCATTTGCTAATAATTAAGAGAAGCATATAACGTTATAATATGATTTACTTAACTTTTTAATGACATTTTATGAGTTTTCACCTCAAAAAAGCCTTAGACTTTTCCTGGATCCTTTTGCGATGTCTGAGTAGATCTCTAGATACCAATAGGCAGATCTTGTGCATTCCAGGTGAGTCTTGTGCTCTTTTTGAGAACTTGAGGTAGAGAAGGCTATTTAACCTCTTATATTTCTAAAGCAATGGTAATATTTAGGTAATTGAGTTGTTAGTATTACAGGAAAAGATTTCTTTAACAGCTGGCTTGATCACTAGAAGATGTGATATTAACCTATCAATATCTATTTACCTCTCTATTTATTTTGATGCTTAAGATTGAATCCACTGCATTTGGCACACACTAGACAAGTGTTCTATCCACTGAGCTACATTGCGAATCCAAATGCAGTTCTCTGATGCTCATGCATGTTTAGATGAGGAAGAGTTAATTTATTGCAGAGGGTTCAGTGTGTGTGTGTGTGTGTGTGTGTGTGTGTGTGTGTGTATGTGTAGGACCAGCTGCCTTGACAATATGCTATAGCAATGAAACATGGCTTGTTGCCAACAGAGGCTCCAAAGACCCTTGTGCCAAGTGAAGCGATAGTCTGCATAGTGTAACTGATACCTTGCCAGAACTCTGACTTCAGCCTTCATGGAAGTGAGGCTTCATGCAAACTCCCAGAAACCACATACCCCATACTTCACTGGAGTAAGAAAAAGTCTGGAAGCCCAGTTCTTATCCACTCAGAGTTTGGGAAAGCCTATTTAATGTTTCTGTCCTTCACCAGCCATATGCCTAAGCATTAATTTTGTTCATCTAATCAGTAGATACTTGATTCCATTCCCTCTTTGTCCATTATTATTTGATGCACGCTATCAGACTTTGAATCTCTTGTGGAAACTATGAAAAATAATCTTTCACATACATTGGTACTTGATGAAACTCAGATCATGTCATGTTCTACAAAGTTCCAGCTCTGAACCACATTTAGAGAGTGAAATAGAATTATCTAGCATTGGGAAGGCAACGTGAGTGAGGGGCATTGCAGATACTGGTAAGATTGTTGCTGACAAGACTCTGATGCAAAGTGGACAGTCTTTAGAGACGTAGGTAAAGAAGAAAATGATAACTACTGCACTAAAAGCTTTATTGAAATTTACTGTTTCAGTGAAGTCTTTGTATAATCAAAGACACCTTTAAAATGAAATAGTAGAGATGGGACATAATGAATGCCTGAAGAAAATCGATAACAATTCCACCAAATAAAGAAGTCTGAAATCAAATATATGACCTTTATTTCCAACCCACTGTGTTAGTATCTTCTGTTTTGTGTGCAAAGACAAAATTTTTCACTTGATAAATTGCTCCATGGAATTCTACCCAAACTGGCCCAGAGGAAACTGAAGATTTTAGTCCCAAAATATATGTTAACTTGATGGATGGATAGTGAAAATATGCTATACATAATGGAATTTTACTTAAGTGTAAAGAAAAATCAAAATAATTAAATCCATGGGGAAAATGGCTGGATATAGAAAGTATTATATTAAGCGAGGTGACCCAGACTCAGAAAGACAAAGACTGAATGTTCATTCCCATACAGGGATCCTAGCCTTTAATGTATCATTGAATGAGAGTGAGTATGAGTATAGGCTGTGGTGCTGGGAAGGATACCGTGAGAAGAGGACAAAGGGGGTGTTGAGGAGGGCAGACAGGACAGCAGCCCACATGTGAGTTGTGGGTAGAAAGAGGCTGGGGTACTGCTACAGTGGGAGCGAGGGGCCTGCAAAGAGGAGTAAATGAAAACAACTTCCATTTGAAATTGCCACAATGAAGCCTACCTATCTTTCTATACATGTTGATTGACTAAGTTCCTTCAAGGGCTAATCATATATCTTATGACAATATAGATTTTCCTAAATTTATTTTGTCATGTAGGAGAAGTTTATTTTATTTCGTTTGAAAACATATTTACAGGGTGTTTCTACATCATTATGACATACTGAGGATATGGGCAACAGGTTATCTTTAAAGAAGCTGCAGTCTAATAAGGAATATGGATGACCAGATCATTGTGAGATACAATTTACCTGTTAAAAGTGGCTCATGTGTGTTATGGGGCACTTAATTAATCTGGGGCTGTCAAAAGTTCTATTTTAACCCCAGGAAGTGGGATTTTCATTTAGTCACTTATTATTTTTTTTTAAGCTCTATTTTAGCTTACTGTATTGAATGTGCCAGTGGGTTGGACTTATTTGCAGCAGTTTCCAATAAAAGCTATAGATGGAGCTCTAGGGAATATTCACATTGAAGAAGCATTTGACATTCATGTGGAAGTCTGCTATCCCTTATGATTAATTTTATGAATACACAAAAACATAGGTTGAGTGTAAATACTAAAGCAGCTTTGGAGATGACAGTCAACAACTTATTCTCAGGAAAATATCTTACAGTTTCTGGTCTCAGCCTCTTAAATTCCTTTTATATTCTTTTTTAAAATCTTTTTTTTTCTTTCTTTCTTCCTTTCTTCTTTCTTCCTTTTTTCTTTTTGTTCTTTGTTTTTGGTGAACAGTGTCTCATGTAGCCCAAGATGTCTTTGAACTCACTATGTAACTAAGGATAACCTTCTGATCCTTCTGCCTCTTCCCCCTGCATACTGGAATTACAGGCGTGCTTGCACCGCCAAGCCTGATGGATGTGGCCCTGGGGATGGAGTCTAGACGTGATGGTTTTATTCAGAAGGTGACACCATTCATTACTAATTGAGAAGCTGTGTGGTGTTCCTCTTGCCTGGATTCCACTGTGCACACACTGAACTTGAGAAGTCCTGTGGCAGTCTGCAAAGCAGAGTCTAGGCTAGACATCCAGTAAACATTATAAGCTATCTCATCTCATGTCAGCTTATCTCAGGATGTCAATGCAATTTAAAGCTAGAGAAATAATAGAGATTATTTAAAGGAAGGGAGTGTGGGCAAGAAGAAAAGGAAGGAAAAAAACTGGAGGGACACAATGGCACAATCACTCAGCTGCTTTCCACCCTGTCACCTCCCAAGCCCTATAGAGAGTGTAAGCTCTTGAGATTAATTCTGGGTTCATTTGTTGGCATAGGTAAGGAACAATAGAGACATAAATAAATAAATTGAAGCAGCTGCTCACTCTTATGGGTAGTAATGTGATGACTATTGAGCTTCAGTGAAATAGTTGTGTTGAGTGAATGAAATAGTTGAAAATATTCTTACAATGATTGTGGAGTCCCTTCCATTTTTCCAGGTTTTCCAACCCTCACAGGTAGATCAACAGAAGGGTATTTTCAACTAGAATAAAAGTGCTTTAGGGTATAGAAAACTTAGCTATAGGACTGGAGAGATGACTTAGCAGATAAGGCCTTTGCCTGAGAATCCAACAGACCCTTGTTCCACTCTCCAAATCCCACGTAAGTGGCACAAGAGTGTGCATGCACACAAGATGGCACATGCATCTGGAGTTCAATTTCAGTGCCTGGAGGCCCTGGTCTGCCAATTCTCCCTCTTTCTCTCTCTCACACATACTCACTGTCTTGCTCTCTCATAAAAACATAATAATAAAAAAACTCAGTAATACCAGATGCATCAGGTTAAGTTTCTACTAAAATTTGAATGTACTATATGTCTGTTACCAAGTGATCCTTCTACCTGCATTTTATATATCACTATCAAAAAAGTAAACTTGCATTGGCAGTTTACAGAGCTTAGGTCTATAGTGTATGGTAACTGATTTTCTTTTGTTATTTACTAGAAAGCAATAATTTAATAAGTCTGTGATTGTTTTTATCCTGTTATGGACTAAGAAGGTTTTCTTTCTTCTCCTTAGTTAACCTGTAAACCTGGACACTTTTGTTTGCTTTCTTTCTTCTTTCTAAGGTATGAAAGAGATGAAAATCTAAGGCATCCCTGTTATGGTCTGTGCTGAAGTTACTAAGTTAAAAAACAAGTTTAGCAAGTTTTAAAGAAAAGATCTGTGAGTTAAGTTGAAGGCAAATATTTTCTTAAGTGCTGAATGGGAAAGGGAAAGTTTCACATGACACATTAGTGTTCTATCACTGCTCACCTGAAGACCTTTAATGGGAAGGAATAGGGAATAAACAAAGGAATGAATTAAATACAAGGAGAATTTATATCAGTTGTTTCCTAGACCATATTTAAAAAAAGGGGCAATGATGCTATTTCATTCAGCATCTCTGTAGTTTTCAAGTAAATTACAAACCACAATTACTTTTTCTGTTTTACTACCTTGAAACCAAGAGAAAATACTGAATGTAGTAAGGAAGAATTACAAAGGAAATATACTGTTATAGTTGCCCCATTGTATGAAGGGAGAACCCGCCCCACATATGAATGACTCACCAAGGCTTAACTGACCTCCTGGAAGACAATGTTGTCTGGACACACCGGATGTGAACAGAGACTTTGGGGATGAACTCTGGAGCAGAAAGGATTTTTTTTTTTTTTTTAAATCAACAATGATCCTCATTTCAGAGAAAAAGAAAAGAATAAACGTATTCTATTTTAGAACCCTGGAAATAAATATTACTGCAAAAAGTTGATGTCTGCTACTTATAATACCTTCAAACCAGTTTCAAAGAAAGGTTGGCCTAGGAAGCAAAAGGAGGTAATCTGTCCCATTGTCTGCATGGGAAAATGCTGAGATTCCAAGACTTTCTGATCTTGAGCCTGCTCTAAGAATTGCTATACTGGCTGGAAGAACATCAGGTTGGCTCTGTAGTTATCTTTTTATTAGTTTACTTACTTGCCTATCTGATAGCAGAATTTGGTTCCTGTTTTTTGTTGCTGTTTTGCTTTGCTTTTTATTTTTCTGTATTTCTTTTTGGAGATTTGTTTGGTATAATTTTTAAATCATTCTTGTAGCACTGGGGAGAAATATATGACAGGACTAAATTTGACCTAGAAATTTCAAAGAGACAAAATTCTCCCAGTTACTTAAAAGTTTATTTTCTTATCCTTCTGCAATCAAGGGAACTTTGAGCTATCCCCTTGTCATGCAGGATCTTGAATCCCAATCTTGGGTCCTGACATATCTTTAACAAAGAATTGAGAAAGAGGATTTGAGAAGAATAAATCATGAGTTATGAAGTTTATTTATGGAAAGTCACTAATTGTGTGGTTTATTTAAGGGAAACTGGGATCATAGAAGAAGGCTAGAGTAGAGTCATAAGCCCGTGGAAAGCAGAGAACACACACTTGGGTGGAAGGCATGGCAAAGTCCGTGTGAGTCATTTAAGAGATGAATGATTCAGGATGCATGTGGATATGCTGTACACCATTGACTTGAGATTCCAAGGAAGAGAGAGCATTTGGGAATTGTCCTCATTTTTTTTTTTTTTTTTCAGAACTTGTTTTCTTCCGGTGAGCATTGATTTGGCTCAGGTTGTCATTACCAAGTTGTTTGTCTGAAGTACTCTTAACAGTTCATGCTCTGAGTACATCAACTCTTTTTATTATTATTAATTTATTTATTTGAGGGGGAGAGAAAGAGAGAAAGAGAAAGAGAGGAAGAGCCTCTAGCCACTGCAAATGAACTCCATACACATGTGCCCCCCTATGCATCTGGCTTACATGGGTCCTGGGGAATTGAACCTGGGTCCTTGGGCTTCGCAGGCAAATGCCTTTACTGCGAAGCCATTTCCCCAGCCCTGAGTACCTGAATTCTTTAGTTACTCTGTCCACTCTCAAAATCTTGGCACTGACTAGAAATTAAATCCTTTCTATGGGGACGACAGTGTCTGTGCCAAGGCTTTGGGACATCCATCCGAAATTGTTGGTTCCCAGAACATCAAAGTATCAAGTATTTTTAGTATAATCCTGCAGTGAAATATTGAGTTTCACCAACATGACCTCCATTCATTACTATTATTTCTGGTGATGTTGGTGAATCAGGACATTTCTTCTCTTCTTCCCATGGTCTTATCCACTCCTGTCTTAGCAGAAGAGGAAAAAATCACCAAAACAAAACCAAAAGTAACTAGGAACCAATTTCTGCTGCCAGATAGTTAAGTAAGCAACCTAACAAAAAGACAGCGAATACATAAATACATACATGAATACACATACAGAAACATACATATATACATAACATACATATATATATGGTTGGGATCATTACTTAGTTTTATGTATGCAGAATGACTGTGTTCTTATGTGTTGGTTTTGTAGCATCAACTATCCCTTTTCTGAGTTCTTCTTCTTTCTTCACTTAGTATCCTTGCTTCTTCTACTCTCTTTCCCTTCTCAGCATATCGCTCTGTACTCTCTATCTCTTCCTTCCTACCTTTTTCTTCCTTCTCTGCTCCACTATCTTTCTTCTTTAATCCCACAGTGTTCCATATAAGTGCTCCTTCTTCTAATGATTCACCACTTACAACAAGCAAGCTGGTAGAAATTTTGGAATGTCTTGTGGAAATAGGAGATGAGTGAGTACTCAGGAATGGCATTATGTTGTTGCTATAGGAGTTGAGAGTGATGCAGGCCCTCTCTGCTCTGAATTGACTCAGACCTCCCCAAGCCAATGGCTCTTGAGTTCTTGTTATAGGACTGGCAAAGATTTGGCAATCATAGGCACAAGAAGGGAAGGCTATGGAAAATGCATTTTAAGAGAGAGTAGAAGAAATGCAGAAAAGCTCCCAAGTTGAGAACCTGAGAGGAGTCCTGAGTAGGTAGTCCTGGGGTGTCTTATATTGGGGTTCCTTATAGTCTTAAGAGTTGGACTGGCATCCAGTTGTGATAAGCTTCCTTGTCAAGTTAAATGTATATGTAGGGCCTTGATTGGTTGAGGGCTCATGGAGAACATAGACTTTCAGAAAGCCTGCAGGTAGGGGTTGGGTGGGCATGAAAACTTTCCAGGAGGAAGAACCAGAAAGGTGTTCCAGATCATGGCACAGAATCAAACTGAAGTTCTTTTCTGGTCTGTCCAGGACAGGGCAGTGTCCATGTTTTTCTGGGCCTTTGTCTCCAACTAACTACTTGGAAAAGAAGATCATCTTGTTCCTAATCTCTATCAATGTGGGTATTGTAAAAGGTTTGACAGGTTTTGTATAATTAATATGCCCAGAAAAACACATAAAGGGTACAGATTAAACGAAATGTGCCTTTTACACTGCTAACTAATTAAACTAAGTGAATACTCATGATTTGTTTTATCATTTTTTACATTAAGAAAATTTCTCAGATGGAAGCTAATTATAGCAGAAGCCTAATTAGATGCTAACAGACCATACTCTTTATGTTCTGCCACATTAATGATTTCTTTTGTGTTATAATTGTTGTATTCATCAGAGCGTGTTAAGAGTTTCCTTTGCCATGTTCGTGTGGAGAATGCATAGTGCGAAGTGGGGACATGACTTGTAAGAATAAGCTAGCTCCATTTAAATGAGCTGGATATTCCTAGTTGAACTTGTTTCAGCTCTACTATTTGCATCATAATAATTTCTAAAACTTGGCACTCTACTTTTAGATTTTAAGAGACCACATGTCTTCAGAAAAAGTTACACATTTCCCTCAAGTCTATTGACTTGGAAAATCACAAGAGCACTTACACTGAGTTATTGTAGATCAATGATACAGTAATTATTTTGTGAAGACTGTCAAGTCAAAAAAGATCAAATAATATTTTCATTTGGTCCTGTTAAAGAAAAGAATGAAAAATTAAATGCATCAGGATTTACTGGTTTAACTCTGAAACAACAAAGCAAACTAGTAGCTACCAGCTAACACATATTCATAACATAAAATTGCAACAACATCAATAATAAAAGTATAAAATTTATAGGAATAACTATGAATATGGATACTTTTAACAAGTGTATATATTTTTTAAATTTTTGGGTTTATTTTTATTTATTTGAGAGTGACAGGCAGAGAAAGAGAGAGAGAGAGAGAGAGAGAGAGAGAGAGAGAGAGAGAGAGAGAGAGAATGGGTATGCCAGGGCTTCCAGCTACTGCAGACGATTTCCAGATGCTTGCACCCCCTTGTGCATCTAGCTAATGTGGGTCCTGGGGAATCGAGCCTCGAACCAGGGTACTTAGGCTTCACAGGCAAGTGCTTAACCGCTCAGCCATCTCTCCAGCCCACAAGGGTATATTTTAATCATACTTATCTTCATACTTGAAAGTCCAAAGAATTTAAAAAAAGAATATTTAACAGTTAAAATTCCTAAATATACCCAGGTAAAACATGGATATTTGATTTATGTAGCACATGTACCATTTCTGAAGTTTTCTTGGGAGCAGAAGGTGGCTATTATTTTTTAAGTAAAGAAAGTTATCAACAAATATTCAAAATATTCAAAACCTTAGAAATTAAGATGGGATTTGTCATTTTCCTAACATTAATATTGAACTATTATTGTCAATAGAATTAAAGCACAATTAAAGCACAATTAAAGCAGTTAGTGTTCTGGCTTCTAGAAAAGGATGTTAACATATGAATATTTTGCCTCTGGGAAAGAGGCAGCCTGCAATGCTCTGATGGCAAGTAGCAATGTCTGTCCTTCTGTTCTACCCTGTGTCATGAAGGCCAGCATGCCATGGGCATCAAAAAGTGACTGCCAAGAAGATCAAGGGCTGGATTCAGAGTACTGATGTGGCAGATGTGGTCACTTTCCCTTCCTTTCTTTCTTCCTTGCTTTTCTTTTCTTTCTTCTTCTCTTTTTTCTTCTCCCTGCCTTCCTTCTTTCCTTCCTATTGTTTTTCTGACTTCTTTCTTATTATTCTATCACCTCTAGCCAATCTTAACTCATAGCTATTTTCCTGTCTATATCACTGTAGACATGAAAAGGAGATTTGAATGTTTGTGGTCAAGTTCAAGTTCCTTCTCTTTCTCATGTACTTATACATCTTTGCATTTCACATTTCTTTGTGGCTACAACCTTTAAAATGACTCAATGATTACTATAGGAATTAGAGCTTCTTAAAGTATGTCCAATGAAGTTTCAGGTTTATTTAGTATTAATAAGAATTTCTTCTCCCCTTCAATATATGCACACAAATACACAGAGATTACTTGATCAAATATATTTAGGAAACTCTGGCTTATTTATACAAAGTAAAGGAAATTTCTTTCCTGTTCGAGTTCTCAGAACCTCTAACATGTTGAAGGGTTTGCCAATGTCCTAGGAAGCCAGTATAACAGCTAGTATTTCCTATATGCTTTTGCCATTAGGATGCTTAAAAGATTAGGGTTTATTCCACACATTATGCTTTGTTACATAATGCCAATAGAGACAAATGTCTTCCCTGTCTGTAGTATATCTTTCTCCTACTATCAGAATATCCTTTGAAACAATTGTATGGTCATTTATTTCAAGGCTTATTGCTGGGCACTGTTAAGTGTTGGAGCTCTGCAGCCAGGCAACCCTTATTGCATTGTTGGCTCTGATTTTTACTAACACATGAGCTGTCTGAATTTCCTTGCCTATGACCTAGGGGATTTAATTAATTTAATTTTAATTAAATTTAATTCATACTAGCTACTATTTGTATAGCACCTCAAATAGTTTATAACTTATAATAAGCACTGTGGTAATGTTTATTGATTTTTTAAAAATTACCAGAATGTTTCTTAGGGAGAGGATATCATGAAAGGCAAAACCTCTAGAGTGAAAAAGCAAACGATAAAATAAAAAGATAGTTGTATCAACTGTATGAGAACTTCCTAGGAATTTGCAGTTGAGGTATAAGTAGCAGGAGTCAGCAGGCAGGAGGGGTCGGTCACCACAGGACAGCAAGGCAAGGCATCTGGGAAGATGAAGAACACAGCAACCAGAGAATCGCTCCTTGTGTGCGTTGAGTGGGGCTGGGTGCTACAGAATATCCTCTACTCCTTATCTGAAATGTGAGTCAAAGGCAGCTATGCACATATTCTGATGCTGGCTGTATATTAAGAGAAGGACCCTTTTCCCAAAGGCTAGTACACTTCAGAAAGAAGACTGGCGTATGTGGCTGGCAAGATTACCTGTAAGAATTCTTAGAACTCGGATTGTTCCCTCCTTGCCCTGTTCGAGAATCCCTGAAGGGAGTGCAAGAGGAGAACATTTTTTATCCACCACTGGTGGGAAAGAAGCTCAGCCTATTCTATTTAAACCTCAGAGGACATTGTAACCCCCGCTAAATTTAGGCCCTCCCATTATATAACCCTCATGCCTTCAGGAAGCACATGCACAGACAAAGAAACAGGCTTCTGGAGGTGACACTACAGATCAGCAAGGAGTGAAGCCAACATTCAAATTTAGGTGCACATGCAAACTCCTGCTATAGTTTGCTCTACTATTTCTTTTCTCTCATATCACAATGACTTCGTCTGTCTGATGTCACTGGCTCTGAATTAAGGGCAAACACCCCAGCTGAGCTTTAAGATTTCTGGAAATCATAGACTTGCCAACATAAACAATGGGCTCTTATAGTTAGGGTTGAGTGGATGTTTTCTGGCACTTTGTTTCTTGTTTCTGAAGGGACTTGAGTTCAGTTTTCAGGGTCCGCCCCAGAGCCTGGGCCTTGGCAGACAGTGACTAAAACCACCTTGACTGGGAAGAGGGCATCTCCTTGATTTTACGAAACTGTCTTCCTCCTCCTTCTTTTTCTTCTTCTTCCTCCTTCTCTCCTTAGACACGGAGTTCTGTCTGTCTGCCAGGGCACCTGCCTGCCACCATTTGCTGGGCTCTTTGATGCTGCCATCTGTCTTCCTACCGAGATTTCCACCTAAGACTTGCCAACACATTCCCTTCATACTCGGTTCCACTTGGCTGCCTGAATTTACATGGCCTTTTGATGAGCCTATGCTGGAGTTCCAGTCACAGTCTAATTGATTGGTCTAATTTTTAAGGCTTAAGCCAATCTCGCCTGCTCCCACAACTGAGGGAGGCATATTTGTGAAAGTTTGGATGTGAAGAAAATGTGGCTAGATTATATGAGAAATTTGGGGATTCTAACCCTAGTAGAGTGAAGATTGTGGAGAGGAGGGAACGGGGAAACTGACTTATAGTGTCAGTTATCTGTGTTGGAGATAGTGACAGCTAAAGGAAGAAAAGATGGAAAGAGTAGATTCAAGTAACATAAGCTTCCTGTTGCTGCATTCTTAGTTTTCATGTCTGTTCTGAGGAATGACTGTTGGGACTCAGTGAATTAAGTTCATATCTTGTTAGCTTTCCCTGAAGCGATTACCAGGTCATCCTTACATTGGCAGACTTGGCAAGATCCTTCTATGTCCCAGTGCTAAGGTGATAGTGAGTCAAAAAACATGGCCCACAGAAAATTCACACACGCACACACACACACACACACAAAACTGCATAATTTAACTTTTAAAAGTCAGCATTGATCTATCCCAACTTTTTTTTCTTCTGTAATTAGTATTGGGAGTAGCATTACTGTAAAGGCTAGGCATGTGGAGAATGGAAACACTTGCAAGTTATGAAAATTGTGAGGGTTTTCTATGGATGTCATATACCCATGGCACAATATCCTTTTCATTGTTTATAAGAATACAACTCAGTTAATATTGCTTTCTAAGGAGGAAAATCAGCCCTGCAAAGACAAAACATAATGGTAATTGTTAGAAACGAGAGTTATTTGTACTGCATGCAAACAGAGAAAATCATTTAAAGAGAATAAGGACTTTTTTTTTCTCATTCTTTGATCATGCATAGATCCATACTATGGAATATGAAAGAGAAATTAACTATAGCTCTAATTTTCCATATGTGATTTTGGTTACACACATAAAAATAAAAACATTATAGAAAAATCAAAGTTTCTATGGCCGTACTTTTGTAAAGGCCACATTGTAACAAATTCACAACTGCTGTTGCATAAAATGTTTAGCATGTTCTTGGTAGGATGAGGACTCTTGTGAATTTGGTGTAGCTAAATAAACACTGTAGTAGTGTAAATAAATAAGTTAACATAGAGTTGGGTAACATAAGTGTTAAAACACAGCAATGGAGTTGAAGGGGCAGGAGGTGGAGGTTCCTGTGTAATGGTCACTGTTTGTTCTCAGAGGACAAGAGTGGGAGTTGCAGCAAGTACCTGTACTCAGATCATACTTAATGAAGCACACATTGTGTTAGAATGGCTTCTTACCTCATGGGCAATGAGTAGAACACACGCTTTATCAGTTAAGTGGTTATGATGGCCCTATTGTGGATTTCTATGCTTCTTCACGCTTGAGAAAACAGTTCTCACAGAGAGACATGTAAAGCCTGCAGAGTGACAGCTGCGATGCTAGTCATACCATCCTGGAGAAGGCCTGGAGAGGGAAGGGGAGCCGACTGTCTGCAGGCAGCTGAAGACAGCCTTGTGGGAGACAGGCTTGCTTGTGGGTGATACAGTGCAAAACCACTGTGAAGATACAGGGAGGGGTGATTAAGTCTAAGCAAAACTGATCCATGCACTTGAAGACATTTTTTTCAGGAATATTGTAACAGCAACTACAGCTGTTTCCTTCTTAACTTGCAAAGTGGAGAGAGTATTCCCAAACTATCACCTAACAGGTAAGGGGTTTGAACTCGCTGAAGCTAAGGAGACTCCCACTTGTTTTCAGGCACCCATAAAGTTCTAGTGGTAGTGGTTTTTCAAACTTTGCAGCACACTTGAATTACCCTAGGACCTTTAAAAGAGATCTGTATGCCAGATCTCTGCAGAGACTGATTTAAGTGCATTGCAGGAGCATCAGAATTTTCTCAAGAAAAGGGATATGAATAAACAGTCATTTTGAGAAGCTGTGAACTAGAGTGGGGATTAGATAGCTGTGGTCATGGATGTTAATTTGGACTCTGATCTTATTGAAGATTTAGTGTTACACACTCCTTTGACTTCTTCTGGGAATAAATATTCTTTCATCTAAATTTTCTTCTTCTTTTTGTTCTGAATCTCTCAGAGAAGTGTGTGCATGCAATGGCTTTTGGATGGTGGGCTGTTTCAGTAGTCTGTGTAGAACAGGCATACTCCCTCCCAAGTACACGAACAGGTCAAGACTAGAAGTGGCTTTCTTTGCTCTTCTCCACCATTCCAGAAGCTGTTATTCTACCAGAGTGGGCATCACCTGACAGATGACTACACATTTTCCTTGGAGGTTTCTCTCCATAGCTACACTTCCTTGGAGGTTTCTGTCCATAGCTACACTTCTATTTGCTCATTGGGGTTTGTTGTCTTACACGTCACTTAAAGATTTGCTTAGAAGAACATTGATAATTGTCTAACCTTGGGCATTCATTTGGTACCATGGTCATGACCTCAGTTCAACAGTTGAGGCTGTGCGTCTCCTTGTCACTCTGACCGTGCAGCGACTGGTGATGATGGACATCGACTACCATATTCTTCTTGCAGAATGGAATGAGGAGTTGTCTAGTGGCTAGGTTTTATGAAAGATGCTGCTAAAATATTTCAGGTAATTCATGTTTGCTGGTGAGGTTTTATTTACCATCTAGTGTGCATACAAATACTCGTAGGAACATGACCTTTTGTGAGGCACAAAGAATCAATGTTTTATGAATGAAATTTCCTTCCTCTTCCTCCCTCCCTCCCTTCCTTCCTTCCTTCCTTCCTTCCTTCCTTCCTTCTTCCTTCCCTCCCTCCCTCCCTCCTTCCCTCCCTCCTCCTTCCTTCCTTCTTTCCTTCCTTTTTTTGTTTTCGAGGTAGAGTCAGATCCAGGCTGATCTGGAATTCACTATGTAGTCTCAGGGTTGGCCTTGAACTCATGACCAACCATCCTCCTACCTCTGCTTCCCAAGGTCTGGGATTAAAGGCATGCACTACCACGTGGGGTTTGGAGTGAAATTTCTTGCTTCTTAAAGGAAGCAATAGGCTTAGGACAGCCTGCTGAGGTTGCTCTAAAGCTTTGTGACTTGCTAGTTTTAAAAAAATGCAGTTTTCCAAAGACCCCTATTGTAGTACATATTTCAAGTCAATTCACCGAATTTAACTCAAAATAATCTTGGAGAAATTTTGGAAACTGGATTACTTGTGAAAAAAATTAAGTATTCTTTCTTCCTACTGAGAGTTACTAGACTGACTGGACAAGGGTGTATTGACATCTATGCAACTGTTATTAGTGGAGTATGAAAGCAGGAAAGAATTTTTTTTTTTTATTTGCTTATGTTATTGTTGTTTTAGAGGTGAGGTCTCACTCTAGCCCAGGCAGGCCTCAAACTCACAGCAATCCTCCTATCTCTGCCTTCCAAGTACTGGGATTTAAGGTGGGCGCCACCACACGGGCTAAGAATTATGTGCGTGTGTGTATTAAAAATTATCTATAAGTAAAACAAATCAATAAAGATCATAGGACCCCACTAGTTAGTGACAAATAACAGGAGGGGTCTCTATAAAAGGTTGTGAAAGCTAGTTTCTCCTTGCCGGAATTGGGTTGGGCCACCCCTCGGCCCCCCTTCTCAAACACAAATATTTTCATATAATAAAAGCCTGTTTCCCCATGCTCACAACCCAGCCTTCATTCCTCTGACACCACACTTTTTCAGAGGTTTGCCGCGTCAACTTCTCCCAAGTTTCCAGGTTTGATCTCTCTCTGCTGGACTTTGTCTTGTGGAGGGGAGGCGTCCCTGTGGGGGATCAGTCCGGGTGCGAGGGACAAGAAACACCCACTAGGACCCAACCCCGGCAGCCAGCGGCCGAGCATGCGCCGAGAGCGAGGGCAGCTGGCCCTGGCCGCGGACTTGGCGAGGACTTGGGAGGGACAGCGGCGCTGGGAGGTGGCTTAGCAGACACTTTCCAGCAACTGCTGCCCGGGACTCTTTTTTTTTTTTTCCCCTCTTTTTTTTTTTTTTTTCCCAGGAGTCAGCGACGGCGGCGACGGCTTGGGGGAGAGGAAGAGAAGGAAGCGTCTGCTACTGGAGCCAATGCCGCCCTTCTGCTGTCGGGGAGGAGCGTCCCTGCCCGGATGAGTGTCCGCCGTGCGTCCCCGACTATCCCCAGGCGGGAGCGGGGCCCGGAGCCTAGCGTGGACGGTGAGTGGCGGCGCGTCTCGGTCCCGGGTCTTCCGTGCAGCCCCGCGGCGCTGTGTGCTCCGGGACCCCGGGCCGGCTCTGGGCTCCGGCCGGCCGCGCTTCTCCCCGCGCCCTGCCGGGGGCGCGCGACGCGGTGGCCCTCGGGGTGACCGCGCTGGCTTTGTGCTCCGGGGGCGGAGTGCGGGGCCGGGGCCGCGGGTGGTGAGGGACCGCTGCACCGGCCCCGGTCCCCAAGTCCCCCGCGCCAGGCTAAACCCAGCGTTCTGGATGGAAAACCGTGTTTCTCACGTCCACACCACTCCTTCGGAGATACCCTAGTGACCGGGCGGAATCCAAGGCACGCGCGGCGCCCCCTCCGGTCCCCCAAGTTCTCACCCGAACTGCGAGTGTGGGAGGAGGTGTCGGTGGGGGTGCGGAGATGGGGTTCTGGGAACTGTCCCGATGAGAAGGGCACTCGTGTCCTCTGGCTCGCGGGTGACGCCTGTGACGTTTGGGGGTGGTGGTTGGAGGGGGCGCGCGCACTGGGTCCTTTGGGTCAGTGCTGGGTAGAATTGTCCCCAAGGCGGGCAGATTCAAAGAGCGTCTCATCAGAATGCAGGGGCCCCAACGCAAGTCCCCCGGGACCCGGTTGACTGTGCGCCCTTGTTCATCCATCCCCGAGCGCCTATGTTCTTCTGTCTTGCCGGCAGGTGTTATCTGAAGCCCGAGCGGAACTTCACAGGGTTTCCTTAACAAATGACTTTAGTTGGGACGATGGCTCGAATGATCTAGGCTAGGGGATCCTGGGGACCGAGCAGGGAGGGCCGGCGGGGACGGGATGGGCGCGCGGGCTTGAGACGTCCCCGGCTGTCCTGGTCCCTGCAGGTCGCGGCTGCTTGGCCGGTGCGGGTAGGATGTGGTGAAAAGATGGGGTTTCGCGCTCCGGACACTCACAATGGCCCGAGAAGACTCCGTGAAGTGCCTGCGCTGCTTGCTCTACGCCCTCAACCTTCTCTTTTGGGTAAGTCACAGTTCCGCTGTCCCAACAGGTGTGGACGGCTGGACCCTGTTTTCTTGTAGACACCAGATAATGCGCCAAAGGACTTGGCTCAGCATTAATTAATGACATGGAATCTCACCCTCTGTTTTTCAGAGAAGCAAAATTTGACCTTCTTAGAATGCCTTTGATCTCGCTCAAGTTCCATTTGCAGTTAGAAAAAAGAAATCCCCTCCTGGATATGAGTGTCAGTAAAATTAGACATGAAGTTAATCTAGAGATATAAATAAATGCACGTGCTTGTACTGACAGATAAGAAAATGATGACATACTACTTGGGAACCGCTTGTTTGCAGGAATTTCAGATAACTGCAAGCCATACGTTTTTTCTTTACCACAGTGTAGCCTATACAAAATCGGATGGGACAAGCATTCTTAGTATGTTTTGGAGGAACTTATACCTAGATATACTATCAAAAGCCTGAAGAGTTTTTTTTTTTTAGGGGATTCCGTACAATCTGCAAGGTGATTTTCATATAACTGTCTCTAAGCTGGCAATGCGCAAGGAATTTTGTGTATGCTTTTTGGAAAAATCTCATAACCATTTAAAGAAATAAAATATATAAAAATTAACAAGTTAATGGAAATATTTATGCACTGTGAGCTCATGACATTTTATTGCTTTACACCCATGCATAAATTTTCATAAAGTGTTATTAATTAGTGCATGATTTATAATGCCTAGGAAAATATTAAATTGAAACGCTGTTCCTTCAGGAGGTTTTAATGCTTTAAGTAACTTATTTTTTTTTAAGTTTTTTTGTCACTTTCTGTGTTCTTTCAGTAATTTCAATTCATTATTTCCTGTTAGAAATTTTATTGTGCAATTAATTTATTTGGCTGGCTAGCATTAACCAATCCCCCTTTGCAAAAGCTATTAGACATGGTGTCAAAAAGATAATCTTTTAGCCAAACTGCCGCTAGGTATGGCACCATTTTAAGATGACAAATTAAGTCTTTTTATGAGTAATCTGCACAGTATGTAAATGGCAACATTTTTTCCCCTGCAGCTTCTAAATGAAAGCAGAAAATATTAAATTTACTATTTACAATTGTAAAATACTAATTGACCTTATGTATTTTTAATTATAAAAATTTGTATTTTTAGGTGGGTTGTTAAATTATCTGCTTAGTTATCAGGTATTAAGATTTTGAACTCATGTTTCTTCTTATACATAATTATTGCTCTTATTTACTTTTTAAAAACTTGTCTGCAATTTTTCATTTTAATATAGAGTCATCACACTTTGTCACTGAGAGGAGCTTTTTGGATAGCCTCCTTGAACTTCCTTTCTTTGTGAATCAGGAAATTGAGAGCAAGTTAAATGCCAGGTCAAAGGTGAACTATTCCAATGGTGGTGCCAGGGACCAAGCCCAGCTGTGCACCTACATGGTGCCTCTAACATGTAGCCTTACTCAGTTTTGAACCTTGCCATTACTAAGATGATTTCTGTTGCTCATAATAAATTGCTCATTAAGAAACTTCTTAATTTGTTTTTAAATTTTGTTTATTATTATTATTATTATTATTTTCATTACTATTTCGGTTTTTGAAGTCTCACTCTAGCCCAGGCTGACCTAGAATTCACTCTGTATTCTCAGGGTGTCCTCAAACTCACAGTGATCCTACAATCTCTGCCTCCTGAGTGCTGGGATTAAAGGTGTGTGCCATCACGCCCAGCTTTTATTTAGTAATTTTTTTAAAAAATATTTTGCTGATTTTTATTTATTTATTTGAGAGTGACAGACAGAGAGAGAAAGAGGTAGAGAGAGAGAATGGCCATGCCAGGGCCTCCAGCCCCTGCAAAGGAACTCCTGATGCATGAGCCCCCTTGTGCATCTGGCTAAAGTGAGTCCTGGGGAATCGAGCCTTGAACCAGGGTCCTTCCGCTTCACAGGCAAGTGCTTAACCTCTAAGCCATCTATAATAATTTATTTTATTTGGAAAAAATGCCCAAATCATTCAGCAAAAAAATATTGCACATGTGAAAAAATAAAAGTTATGTAAAGATATCTCGTTTTTAACATTTGCAAGGCCATTTATGTCAGTAGATTGCTGTAAAATGTTATTCTTGTATTGTGATCCAGTCCTTCAACTTTCTGATCTTGACTTTGTAAGGGTGTGTGTGTGTGTTCTGATTTGTGGCTTTATTTGGACTGCTACACTTTTTATTTATATTTATTTATTTATTTATTTATTTTGGTTTATTGAGGTAGGGTCTCACTCTAGCTCAGGCTGACCTGGAATTCACTATGTAGTCTCAGGGTGGCCTGGAACTCATGGCGATCCTCCTCCCTCTGCCTCCCGAGTCCTGGGATTAAAGGCATGAGCCACCATGCCTGGCTGCTACACTTTTTCTATTGCCGCCTTCTTCTACCTAATGTCACTTCCTCTCCAGCAAAGCAATCTAGATTAACTAGCCAGTATGCCCCAGTAGTTTGTTTTCCTACAGAGATAAGATTTTCTCATAACTATCCATACATAGCCATTCGTATTCATACACATGGTGGTAAGTCTTCTCAGTTGTGTGAGTTGTAGGAGTGTGCTCTTATATGTCATCACATATGCTCTGCTATGCCAGAATGTGTATAATGACAACAGCAACATACCAACAACAAAAAAATAGCTAACATACGAGTAACTTATGCACAGTTTTTACTGCATATGCCAGGTACATTTAATGTCTCAGTTTTGTAGTACTGGTAATATAGTTCCTATTAGTTTGAGAGGGGGTGTGAGAAGTAGTGGTCATATCTGCACATCACGTGGAACAGCGGTAAGTGCTGGCTGTGCAGTAGAGGTTTGGGCGGTGGTCACTACAGCAGTGATGGTGCTTCCGAAATGGATTGCCGGGAACTGGGTTGCTACCGTCTTTAGAGCACCAGTGGGGTGGTTATTACGACAGACATTTCTGCTGGTACTGCTGCCACTGCTGGACTTCCTTTAATTCTCTCATCATGCTTGAGAATCTGTTCTTCAGAAGTGAAGATGTAAATGTGTCCCATTATGTAATGTTGTACTGTTTAGGAGTAAAGTGTTATGTCCCTGTTCCTTTATTTTGTATCTTTGCATTACCACTAAGCACAAGCATTTTATACACACACACACACACACACACACACACACGGTGCATATCATTTCATTCCAATATCACTACCCATTTGTACTCATCATTTAGGTTTGCTCTCTTGTTTGTTCAGTTTATCTGTTATTGTACAGTAAACACTTTTTTACATTTTATTTTTATTTATTTTTTGAGAGAGAAAGAGGCATACAGCGAGGGAGAGAATGGGCATGTCAGGGCCTCTAGCCACTTCAAACAAACTCCAGATGCATTCGCCACCTTGCACCTCTGGCTTACATGGGTCCTAGGGAATAGAACCTGGATCCTTTGTTTTTCAGACAAGCACCTTAACCACTAAGCTATCTCTCTAGCCCTAAACATGTTTTCATTTATTCGTTTTTGCTTAATTTCCCCATAGTATTTTATGTGTTCTTTTAAAGACCTAACATCTCTTGTATTAGTTAATATTTCCTTTTCCAGACAGATATTAAGTTTTTTTTTTTTAAATAAACTATCTCGTGGACCAGGTGTATTGCCTAAAATGCTAACAAGTGGGAGGCTGAGGCAGGAGAATTATTGTGAGTTCCAGACCAGGTTGGGCTAGAGTGAGACTGTCTCAAAAAGTAAAACAAGCAAGAATCTACTGAGGTTTTTGTTATAATTTTTAAAAAACTTTAATTTAATTAATTTATTTATTTATGAGAGCGAGAGAGAGAGAGAAGGAGAGAGGAGAATGGCCATGCCAGGGCCTTCAGCCACTGCAAACTCCAGATGTATGTGCCACTTTGTGCATCTGGTTTACCTGGGTACTGGGGACTCTAACCTAGGTCCTTTGGCTTTTCAGGCAAGCACCTGAACTGCTAAGCCATCTCTCCAGCCCTTTGTTAGAATTTCATGAAATATTTTTACTAACTTTGGGAAAATGGGTAATACCTTTCTGAGCCAAAGCATTGTCTTCAGGTCTTATTTTATCACCAGCTCAGAAGCAGTTTTCTACTCTGTGCTGGCCATACATTACCCTCTCATTCTTATAACAACTCTGTAAAGTACTTCATATCCTCCCTCTCTCTCCCCCCCACACACCCTCTGTCTCTTAGATAAAAATCTGATGTTCAGATAAGTTCAGTATCTCACTAGTAAGCCTCAGAACAGGAAGAGATTTTTGGTTTTTTCACCCACATGTAGTAGAAGTTATACCTGTTTCAGTGGAGAAGTAAATTCATTATCAGTGGAGAAGCCAAGTAGACATCCTTCCTTGGTTTGGGATTAGCTGTCCACCTGTTAATTCCAAGTCCTCTAGAATAGGGCTTCTCAGTCCTTATTATGCATGAAAATCACCCGGACATCCTTCTGAACTACACAGTCAGCTTCTCTGTGCCCCAGCCCAGTGTAGGAGCCGGCCTGTTTGTTACTTTTTCTTTGCGCTAGGAATTAAATTTAGGATTGTGCCTGCTAGCCAAGTACTTTGCCACTGAGTTAGATCCCCAGTTTTTAGCTTGTTAAATAAACTTCTTTGTGATGTTATTGGTGAGAACTACTCCCTCTGTCCATCACCAGCAGCAAGGCTTTAGTGAAGGCTTGTTGTTGTTGTTGGAATTATAAGCAGAACAAACAAATGTGGTATCCACACTCCATTTCGAAATCACATGTCACATCCTAACTATGGAGAGAGAAATTGTTCTTCTGTCTCATTTGTGAGATTGACAAACCTGTCCTTACCCATGGGGCTCCTGAGCAAGAGCCATTTACTCTTGCATCTACATTTTAAATAGACTTATTCCTGTCTTTATTCTATATTAGTAATCACTCCCCTCTCTAACACAGCATGATTTGGGGAAGAGAAGAGTGAATTTCAATTGAGAAAACACGAAAAACCCATGCACTTTTATTTATATTTTTGCTACTCTAAGAATTGAAAATCAAGTTGAATAAATTTTCAGCAAAACTGTAGATGTTGAGTATTTAATTTTTGGAGGTGCCAAGAATAGGTGTGTTTAAGAGGAAGCAATCCAGTGTATGTTCAGGTCCCAGCTGCCCCGCATTCTCTTAGTGCTATGGACATGTTACCTTGATGTGGCCTCTGTGGTTTTCTTTCCATTTATGATAGAGCATGGCTCTGAAACAGCCGCACTGGGGCAGCAGATAGATGCGATGGGGGAAGGAGCACTTAGGGCATGTGCAGGTGTCTGGGCTGCCCAGGAGCTCCTTTGAGACCATGCTTCACACTATCCATGGAGTAGGGATATAGGCTTCCTTTAGTTCACATGTGTCACATGTCTATCATTTAAAGGATATATTATTGAAAGAAATGAAAGCTTTTGTTGTCTTAGAGATGGCTTCTATAGCTTTATGACAGGAGTGTCATCCTTCTAGTATGACTTCTGCTATTAGAACTGGGAATGAATATGATTTTCTTTGGAAATTCCTGAAATTATGAATATCCTACATTTACCAACTATGTATTTCTTTATAATTTTCTAAAAATACAATATCCTATCTGCCTTGTTTAATGCCCCCTTTTCACCCTTATGAGAACAATTGGTTTTTGCTTACTATTTTAAAAGATACTACCAGGGCTGTAGAGGTGGCTTAGTGGTTAACTTGCCTGTGAAGCCTAGGTTTGAGGCTCGATTCCCCAGGACCCCTGTTAGCTAGATGCACAAGGGAGTGCACACGTCTGGAGTTCGTTTGCAGTGGCTGGAGGCCCTGGCACACCATTCTCTCTCTCTCTCTCTCTCTCTCTCTCTCTCTCTCTCTCTCTCTCTCTCTCCCTTTTTCTCTCTCTGTCTGTCACTCTCAAATAAATAAATAAAACAAAAAAATATTAATAAAAAAGACACTAGCAGCAGAGAGGCAGGACATCACCTTCACAGTTTTGGGATACATGTGGAAGAAGCAATAGGAAGCACTGTATTCAGTTTGCATTCTCCGTCCATCAGTTGGGAACCTTAGGTGTTTTTGCTGTCCCCCTCTCCCAAATAGCTAGATCCCTGTCAAGTGGAGTTTTCATCCAAGAAATATTTATTTGGTTATTGAATTATTTCTTTAGTTGATGCCTCCAATTTTATACTATGAATGACATTCCCAATAATGGTGAGCCTTCCAATATATATATTTTATTTTAAAACATATGCTTTTAAATAAATTTAACCCATGAAAATATCTTTTAATATCAGGGTACAGGTGATATTTAAAATGCATTATATCTCAACTGATGAACTGATGCATACTTCAAGAATGCTTGCAAGAAATAGATGGCAGTTTCTCTGGAGACCATCTGCTCCCACTGGGGACTGGAGCTTTGCGTCCCCCACTTATCTGATGCCACTTAAGGAATAATTCCATGATGGGATATGGAACAGTGGATATGACTGCAATTGACTGACCAGAAAGTTCAGTATGGGATGAGACAGTGTACTCTTTTACCTGACAGAGAAGCAGCTTAAGGGAGGAAGGGTTCGTTTTGGCTCACAGTGGCCAATCCATCACGGCAGGTTTGAATATAAAATATCCCTTCTTTAGTCCCCAATTGTAGAGCCTTTAGGCGGTGGAGCTTTGCTGGAGCATGTGTGTCACTGAAGGTGAGCCTTTGGAATTGATAGTCCAGCCTGCTTGCCATTGCTAGCCGGCTTACTCAGATTACTTCCTTCACACTACAGTGGCAAGATGTGATATCCTGGCTGTCTGCTCTACCGCATGTCCCCTGCCGGGAGGAAATCTTTTCCTTCCATATACTGCTTCTGGTCAGGACTTTGTCCTCTAGCACTGAGAAGGTAACTGCTGCATCACGGCAGCAAGAACATGCAGCATCTGGTCCCCCTACATACTTATTCAGGAAGCAGAGATCAGTAGTGTTCAGCTTACTTTCTCCTTTTAATTCAGTCCAGAACCTCAGCCCGTGGATGATGCCAGCCACAGTATGGTGGGTTTTCCATCTCAGCTAACCCAGTGGAAAAACTCCCTAAAAGACATGTACAAATATTTGTCTCCTCGGTGATTTTAGATCGAGTCAAGTTGACAATTGAGATTTACCACTAAGAATCTAGAATTTATATATTATTTTAGAAACCAGAGTGACTTTGTTTTTTTATACAGTGAAGAGAATGACTCTACTAATTATAGCAGAACATCAGAGACAAAAAGTGAGTGTCTCCTGGAAAGAGCAGTAAAGTTGATCATGTTGTATATAGGAAGAGATGATGATAAATGACTACTGTCATTTACAATTATTATCCGGGGTGCTGTCAATTAAATCACCTCTAATTAATAGGTGTCATGCTTTAATAATTCCCCCAAACAATATCTCAACATGCTCAGCTGTCATTAACATTGCCTGTTAGTTCACAGCATTTGTTTATAGTGTTAGCTGTTTGCTGCTGGTACACAAGGGGAGCAGGAAGGTGCCGAGAGGAGCAGGTATGGGAGCATGTAACAACATTTTATTGGGTGGTACTTACATTGTACCAGAGTCTCTAATGCAGCACTTACATTTCAGTAAATAAAGGCATCATTTTTCAAAGAAGGAAAGCTCCTATACCAATGTTTGCATTTTCAAGATAAGCAAGTAGAGCTTCTGAAAGCCTGAATTATTTGCCCATGTTTACTTTGGAAAGACAGAAGTGTAACTAAAATTCAGATCTCTCTTTGACATTCTGTTCCTTGCTCACAGATTTGATATAAAAAGAAAAGGCAGGTAGGGGATTATTTATTTATTTGAGAGAGAGAGAGAGCGGGGGGGGGGAGAGAAAGAGAGAGAGAGAATGGGTGTACCAGGTCCTTCAGCCACTGCAAGTGAGTTTCAGATGCGTGTACCCCTTGTGCATCTAGCTTATGTGGGTACTGGGGAATTGATCTGGGGTCCTTTGGCTTTTCAGGCAAATACCTTAACCACTATGCAATCTCTCCAGCCACCCCCCACCCCCCCCCCCCGGTTTTAATCTTTTGTCACCTTTGAAGAGAAATCATGTGAGCCACTAGTGGTCTGTGAGATTAATGCAAATAGTTGGTGGGTATAGAAGCTGTGCTTGTTGGCTATGACCTTTATTTATTTATTTATTTATTTATTTATTTATTTATCTATTTATTTATTTATTGGAAACTATACATACAAATTTCAGAGCAAAACTTGGAGGAGACATATACTGTTCTGATTTACAATACAACTTGATCTAAGACTTTTTTTTTTCTATAAATAGATTCAGGAAGCCATGTTCCTAATACAGCTTCCTGCATATTTATAAATATTTATTGAGACTTTTTCTAAGCATTTCCTGATACAGAACATAGCAAATCTCCTATCAAGTAATATATCAAATGTATCTCTATGAAGCATTATTGTTATAGAGATAATTTCTACATGTTTTGTAGAGGTTCAGATGACGTATGGCCATACTGGAGAAGATGTGAGGCACTATTACATTGCATGCATGGTAATTCCAATGTTTTTTACAGTGCTGTCAATAGGAATGACAGGTAATCCTTATATACTAGATACATGAATTGAAGTAGCACGATCTACCTCATACACATTTATAATTATTATATGTTAGTTAAAATAGGAAAATATAAGGTTAGAAAAGAAAAGAAAAAATTTGTGAAATTATCAGAGAAGAACATCCTTCATAACCACTCTGAACTGCTCACCAGTCATACCTGTAGGTTTCTTTTATTAAAAAAATTATTTAATTATCTGAGAGACAGATATATAGATCAAGAGAGTGGGCATGCCAGGGCCTCTAGCCACTGCAAATGAACTCCAGATGCATGTGCCACCTTGCACAACTGACTTATGTGTGTACTAGGAAATCAAACCTGGTCCTTAGACTTCACAGACAAGCACCTTAACTGATAAGCCATTTGTCCAGCCTGGTTTGTTTATTTCTGTTTCTTTTAAAATATATTTTATTTATTTATTTGAAAGAGAAAGAGGCAGTATGTTAGGACCTCCGGCCACTGCAAATGAACTCCAGATGCGTGTGCCCCCTTGTGCATCTGGCTTATGTGGGTCCTGGAGAATTGAACCAGGTTCCTTTGGCTTTGCAGGTAAATGCCTTAACAGGTAAGCCATCTCTCTAGCCAGTTTCTTTCTTTTTTAAAAAAAATATTTTTATTTATTTGTTTGAAAGCAGAGAGATGAGAGAAGAGGAACAGACAGAGAGGATGGATGTGTTAGGTCCTCCAGCCACTGCAAATTAACTCCAGATGCATGAGCCACTTTGTGCATCTGGCTTTATATGGGTACTAGGCAATTGAACCCTGGTGGTTAGGCTTTCAAGCAAGCACCTTAACAGCTGAGCCATCTCTCCAGCCTGACACCTGAAGGTTTCTAACGTCAGGATTAGTTATTGAACTGAGTCTCCATTTCTTGTATAGTCATGCACTATAATATGTGTGTCCACTGTTAGCACCTTCTCACCCCAAGAATGAAATTGTTTTCAGGCATTTAATGTGCCTCAAGGAAAGGCTATTCCTTCTCAGAGTTGCTTATTTACTGTAGGATAATGCTTTGTGTCAATATTTATTTTCACCTGTGTTCTCTGCTTGGAAGAATCCTTTTTGGGGGCTAAGGGGATTGTGAGACAGGATAGGTGTGAAATTCGTATTTTAAAGAATATCTAAGCCTTTATCTACCCGAGTTGAAATCTTGATGTTTTCATTTGGCCACCATCTCCCTCCTGGAAAACTTCTGGTGGTGAGCAGCTTAGTCCTGGCGAAGGCATGTGATTTCATTAAAGATCTCTAACAGTCAACTGGTTTAGCAAATAGAAGCCATCTCCATTTAATTTAATTATTTTCCCACTCATTCACCTAATCTGTTTGAGGCCTTACTACTGAATACTGTGCAGTGAGTGGGAAAAACAGGAAATAACAGGATAACTGCTCCCCCAGGTCTGTACAGAGAGCATTGGGAGGGCAGAGGTTTGTGGGTAAGGAGTGAAGTGTGAGGCAGGCTTTCCTCTGTGGTTGATGTTTGGGCTGACATCCAAGGAGAAGTGGAGGTTGCTGTGCTCTTGAGGGTAGGAAGGCTGGGGCAGGGTTGTGCTCCCAGCAGATGCAACTGCCTAAGCAAAGACATCCAAAGCCTCAGGAGGTATGTATGGTGCCTTTTGCAAGGACTCATGCACTTGTCCAAGTGTGGGAAGGAGCTGGCAGGAAACAGGATTGAAGAGATAGGTTAAAGGGTGACTCAGAAGTCCTTATGTGACCTCCTTGAGAGTTTAGGCTTTATTCTCCAGGAGGGAGTTGAGGGAAGAGGAAGTACGAGTTTGGAAACAGCTATCCAAGAGCTAGGAGATGAAATGCGTCATCTTTGTTCTGTGGAGGTAGAATATATGAGCAAGAGAAATCTATTATTAGGGTGATTGTCATGGGCTGGCAAGAGAGGATGGGGACCTGAACTAGCCAGCTAGAGCAGGAAAGGGGGGCGGGAATTTGCCAGATGCCTCTCAGAAACCATGCAAAGGATTCAGAACTAATTAAATGCCAGACAAGGAAGAGGGAGCAGTTCAGGCTATCTGCCAAGTTGCCAGTCCATGTGATTGAAAGGTTTATTATATCACTTATGGGGCTTGGAAACACAGTTGTGTGTGTGTGTGTGTGTGTGTGTGTGTGTGTGTGTGTGTGTGTGTGTAGGGGTCGGGGAGCTTAAAGGCTTTGAGAGGTGTAGAACTGGGTTTAGTTTTACACATATTGAGACTGAGAATGGCTATGACCTTCCGTGTAGCTGTGTCCCAAGGTTTTCTCCATTGTCTACTTGGTCCAACTCCAGATAGCTGGTGATTCCATTTTTGAACTGATTTAGAAGTATTCTACACTTTTTTTTTCCATGTAGGATCTTGCCCTAGTCAAGACTGACCTGAAATTCACTATGTAGTCTCAGAGTGGCCTCAAACTCACAGAAATCCTCCTACCTCTGCCTTTCAAGTCCTGGGATTAAAGGTGTTCACTCCTATGCCTGGCTTTAAAAAAACTTATTATTATTATTATTAATTAATTTATTTATTATGGACACAGAAAGAGAGAAAGAGAAAAAGAGAGAGAGAGAAAGGGAGGGAGAGAATGGGCATGCAAGGGCTTCTCTAGCCACTGCAAATGAACTCCACATACATGCTCTATTTTGTGCATCTGGCTTTGCTTGGGTACTGGGGATTCAAACCCAGGTCCTTAAGCTCTGCAGGCAAGTGCCTTAATTATTGAGCCATCTTTCCGGTTCTGAATTTATTTTTACAACCGTTTATAGGTTAAAAAAAATACTGAGACTGAGGGAAGATTAAATGAGATACCTAAAGTCATCAGGCTGAAAAGGTAGAGAATGTGATTCCTCACCCATCAAAGTTCAGTGGCTTCCCCTTGTCCCTGTGGTGAAGGCCACATACCTTCATGTGACTCCTGGGGTGTGATTTGACCCCTACCTTTTATGCATTCTCACCATGAGCCAATTTCCCTTTCTTGAACATATCACATCACCTTCCACTTTGGAACCTCTGCTCTCCTTTCTGACTGGCATGCTCTTTTCACCCTCTCTCTTCCTAATTAACTTGGCATTACTCTTCAAATCTTAGCTGTCTTAGAGAAGTCCCTTTGACCCTGTGCAATAGGTCAGACTGCAAAAGGAGTTGTTTCCAGCATTTAAGCACAGTTTGAAGTTACATGTTTATATATCTAGCACATGATTGTGTGTCTTCTTCCCCTAGTTGATTGTGCCATAGAGATGTACCCTCAGTGTCTTTTGTTCTTTTATTTCTTTATTTGCAAGGACACACACACATCCACACACACACACACACACACACACACACACACACACATTCTCTCTCTCTCTCTCTCACACACACACACACACACACACACACACACAGAGACAGAGAGAGACAGAGGGGGGGGGATGAATGAGAGAAGGAATAGGCTTGCTAGGGCCTCCTGCCACTGGACACAAACTCGATATGCACGTGCTACTTTGTGCATCTGGCTTTATGTGGGTACTGAGAATTTGAACCTGGGCCACCAGACTTTGCAAGCAAGTAACTTTAACCACTGCACCATCTTTCCAGCTATGTTAATCTCAGTATCTTGTCATTAGTGTGTCTCTAGGACAGAGCACAGCACCTGGCCAAGGGCAGGTGAACCCATACATATTTTTTTTTTTTTGAATGGAATAATGGCTTCAAGCCAAGGCTGCAATTTTCCTTCTACATGAGAATTGTTATGGAGCATAAAAGTCAAAGAAAATGAATTTGGTTTTTGTTACAAATGGAATAATTGTGCATAACGATAACTGCAGTTAATAGATTATACACAGTGTTGAATTAGGTTACTTATGGACACCTCACTCAGAGCTATGATGCTGAGGATTGAATAACCTGTAAGAAACTCAAGGATGGAGAAACAAATAATGGCCATTACTTGGAAGAATAATAAAAGAGAATTATTTACAACTGTGAAATAATTAAAGGTAATGAAGTAAAATAACATAGTAATGGACAATTCTGTCCCCGTGATACTTACGATATAAAGACGAATATACAGCCCAGTAGAGGAGAACCTGTAGCCTCAAATAGAATCAAGGCCTCCTGGTTCTCTGCTAGGCCTTTTGTTTTTAGAATATCCTATTGTTACTTATTTCTACAGAGGCCAACAGACTCATAGGTGGCTGCCATTGAAAAGATCCCTTGTGGGATATGCAGATTTCAAGAAGAGGAATTTGCATTCTATTATGGGGGGAGGGTGTTTTAACAGGGAAATACAGAGTTTGGTTACTGGCAGAGGGAGAGATAGTAGCCATGGACAAGTATTCATTTTTTTCTTCTTTTTTCCTTTGAGGAGGGGTCTCATTCTGTAGCCCTGCCATCCTAGTACTCATTATTCATTATTTAGACCAGGTTGGCCTCAACTTTTAAGTGACCTTCCTATTTCTACCTCCCAAGTGCTGGGATTACAGGCGTACATGACCATACCCAATTGGGTAAGTGTTTCTACTGTAAATTCTGTGGGAAGGAATGAGTGAGGCAGGGCAAGAAGATTTAGGACTGGTTTGTTTGAATAACTGGGGTGACTAGGGCTGGTCCTGAGGTTAAGAGCCTGAAGGGGAAGGTCCTTGAGGGTGTGGATTCTGGATTGCCTGTTTACTTTTGAAAAGTTCACCTAATGGAGAAAGGCCTCTCCCAAGGATGGGATGAGTGATGAGGAAGGAGGAGGTCAAGGCATGGTGTCTCAGAAGTATGTTTGGTATCTACATGCAGAACAAATGTTAAAGCATCTTGTTTATAGAAGGTTGAAATGTGGCCAATATACAATGGATGGCCCACTTGGTAGATTTATTTGAAATTTGCTCTGAGGGTAATAACTGGCTTGCTTCTCCTCTGAACTAGAATCCTAGGGCTTGTTTCAGGCCCTTGACTTCTTTGGTAGCTTAAAAAAAAAAAAAAAAAACCCTAGGCTGGGTGTGGTGGTGCACACCTTTAATCCCAGCACTTGGGAGGCAGAGGTAGGAGAATTGCCGTGAGTTCAAGGTCACCCTGAGACTGCATAGTGAATTCTAGGTCAGCCTGAGCTAGAGTGAGACCCTACCTGAAAAAAACCAAGAAAAGAAAAAAAAGCCCACAATGGGCCCATTTTCTAAGTAGGTGTATTTTATATATTCATTTTATCTTAGTTATTTGCAAGGAGAAAGAGACTGAGAGGGGAGAGAGAGAGAAAGAGCGGGAGAGGGAGAGAATGGGTAAGCCGTGGCCTCCAGTCAGTACAAACTCCATATATATGTGCTACTGTACATCTAGCTTTATGTGGGTACTTGGGAATCAAACCTGGGTTGTTTGGCTTTGCAAGGAAGCACTTTAACCACTGAGCCATCTCTCCAGCCCTAAGTAGGTGTATTTTAATAGGCAAAGTCAAACATTGGCTTATGTTGAAATACTGTTCTGCTTACTGAAAACAATTGAGCCTCCATTCATCAAAGCAAGTAGTTCAGATGCTTAGACCAAGCCTGACCATGGTAAGAACTCTTGTCTCTCCTGTAAAAAGGGAATCCTCGGTGTTATTTGGATGAGGGTCCTGCCTGTGTGCTAAGTGGGTGAGGTTCCTGCTCTTGAAATGAGAAATGCTCATTTCTCAACCCTGGAGATTGTGACTTAGTGGGAGCTCTAAAGGCCAGTGGCTTGAAGTTTGAATCCTACCTTGGACACTTCATACCTATGAAACCTTCAGCAGGCCAATTTGCCCAAGTTTCTTGATACTTTCCATAGTTCTTTTAAATTTTATATTCAATTTTATTTATTTTTTATTTTATTCTTGAGATAGTATCTCATGTATTCAAAGATGGCTAAATACTGTAGCCAGAAGGTGACTTTGGACTTGTGATCCTCCTGCCTGTACTTCTTGTGTGTTAATCCAATGTGGGCTGGAGAGATGTCTTAACAGTTAAGTGCTTGCCTGTGAAGCCTAAGGACCCCAGTTTGAGGGTCAATTCCCCAGGACTCACGTTAGCCAGATGCACAAGGGGGTGCATGCGTCTGGAGTTCGTTTGCAGTGGCTGGAGGCCCTGGCGCGCCCATTCTCTCTATCTGCCTCTTTCTCTCTATGCCTGTTGTTCTCAAATCAATCAATAAATGAAAACAAACAAAAAATATTTTAAAAAAAGAATACAATGAGCCAGGTTCATGCAGTGCTGGGATCGAGGGGTTTGAGCATGCTGGGCAAACACTCCACCAACTGAGCTACAACTCTAGCCTACATTTTACAGTTTCTGATGATTTTGTGATTGTATTTATTGCCTTTTCCTCCAAGAGCCTCCAAAAGGGTCAGCATCCTGGTTTTCTTCTCCTATCTTGTGAGTCTAATTGAGCCTAGTGCACAACAATGGTGTTGCAGTCCGGTTCGCATTGCTGGTAGAAATCACCCAACCAAGAGCAGCTTCTGGGAAAAAGAGGTTTATTTGGCTTACAGGCTCGAGGGGAAGCTCCACGATGGCAGGGGAAAACAATGGCATGAGCAGAGGCTGGACATCACCCCCTGGCCAACAGAAGATGGACCACAGCAATAGGAGGGTGTGCCAAACACTGGCATGGGGAAACTGGCTATAAAGCCCATAAGCCCGCCCCCAACAATACACTCCCTCCAGGAGGCATTAATTCCCAAATATCCATCAGCTGGGAACCTAGCATTCAGAACACCTAAGTTTATGGGGGACACCTGAATCAAACCACCACAAATGGTGATAGGTGCTGAGCAAATATGATAAGCAAGTGATAGCACAGTGAATCCACTTGCTGGCTGCCCAGCTGAGAGCCATTCTTCATGGTTGGAAGCCCAGCGAGCTCTCCTTGGAGCCTTCCTCAAGAAAGCATGGTTCATGGCCTGTGCTTTCAACACAGGCTCACTCCATCTTACATATTCACTCTGCATCAACATTAAAGATAAATTTGAATATATATGTGCATACACACACACACACACACACACACACACACACACACACACACATATATGTATATTATTCAAGGTAGGGTCTCACTCTAACTCAGGCTGATCTGGAATTTCCTATGTAGTCTTATGGTGGCCTTGAACTCATGGTGACCCTCCTATCTCTGCCTCCCGAAAGTTTGGATTAATGTTTGGATTAATTCCATGCCCCGCTGGAATATAATATTAATAGATGTTTCAAGATGCTAGAAATTTTAAACACCAGGTTAACTTGAATTTCACAAGAACTATACGGTGTTGAAGATAATAAGGCACATTTTAAAAAGATTGCAATTGAACTAGGAAATTCTTTCAGAACTTAGGGGTGAGCATGCAGGTTTTTAGAAAAGTTTTCCAGGCAGAATCATTCTCCACATGTTTTAGGTGAGTTATTTTCTTAAATTTTTGAGTTGTGAAAAGTTTAAAATGTACACCAATGTGGAAAGCATAATATAGTTAACCCCATTTCCTTATAACTTAGGGTCAACAGTTATCAATGTGCTGTGCTCTACTTTTCACCCCTAAATCATGAGTATTTATTGTAGTATATCTCATCATCATATTTCATTTATAATGACTTCACAATACATCTCTAAAAGATAAGAAAACTTTGAAACAGCTTAAAAATAAACTGACTTGAGGCTGGGGATATGGCTCAATGGGTAACGGTGCTTGCTATGCAGTCACAAGCGTCTGGGAAGACCTGATTTAGGTCCCTAGCACCCGTGTAAACAGCTGTGTGCAGCCACATGCATGTGCATGTAACTCCAGTCCAGAATGGGTTGGAGACCTGAGAATTGCTGTGGCTCTCTGGTCAGCCAGTCTGATTGAATAAAAATGGCAGCTCCAGGTTCAGTGAGAGACTACCTTTCAAGGAAATAACATGGACAAGTGATGGGGTAGGAGACCTGGCAATATCCTCTGGCCTGTGCACACATGCCCATGGGGACACACACCTTGTACACCAGGTGTATACACTATAATAACCTCTTAGTATTCTCAGAATCCTAGGCAATGCCTAAGTCTCTCCAGTTGTCTCAAAGTTCTTCTTTGCAGTTGACTTGTTTGAATTAGAGCATTGTTTTACAGGACGTAATCTCTTAAACTCCTTTCAATCTGGAGAAGAGATGAAGAACATGTCTTAAATTCCTTTTAATTTATAAGTTTTTCTTTCCTTTTTTTTTGTATGTCCATTTTTAATTGAAGAAACAATTCATCTGTGCTGTAAAATAATGTCATTTCATATTCTTCAAAAATATTTATTATTATTATTGCTTATTAGTTTTGTACTCAGTGAATACAGTCAAGTCAAGTTGGTACCATTGTTAGCCTCCTCCCTGACCGGCCCCCTCTGCAGGGACCCTCCTCGTTGGGGAATATGGGTTGTACATTGTGGGGTTAGCCATCAATTATGAAATGTCTCTGTGTATCATGACCCAATGTGTGGCTCTAACATTCTTTCTGCACCCTCTTCCCACAAATTTCCCTGAGCATGTTGGGTTCATTTTGGGTCTGCTTCAGTGATGAGGTCCTGGGAGCCTCTGTGTCTCTAGATATCTGATTTGGTAGGAGTTGATAATTCTCTGTGTTGATCTCCTTCACCCTTGTGCTGACAGCAGGTTCACCAAGAAAACACCACTCTTGCTTGTTTCACCAATTATTCGGTTCTCTCTCTGTCTTTATCTTCCTTTTCTCTCTGTCTTTTTTATATTACTTGGCTTTTTCTTCTTTTACTCCTTGGGTGCTGACCTGCAGTTCCTAGTACTAGCATGTGGCTATCATCCACAATGAGTTCTTGATCAGAAAGACCTACAAGGTTTCTCAAAAGAAGACAGATTTCTGTCAGAGTACTTGATGACTCATCTCATATTCTAGCTTTTATTTATAATATCCTGAAGGTGGGATTAACAAGTTTAAATTCATCCCCTAAATTTCCTTTCATAAACTGATAGAGCTGGAAGCTTCACTAGATTCCTCCTCCTCTTCCTTCTCCTCCTTCTCTTTATTATTATTATTATTTTTAGAAAAAATATTTCATAGGTATTTTTCTGTGTGCTCTGATGGCATCCCATTGGGAGTCCAGTTACTTGGGTCTGTTTATCTCTTTTACTGAACTCAGACTGGCCATTGGGAAAGGTTAACTGTGGCTTGACCTCTCTTTTCTAATAGTCCCTGAACCTTGCATTGATGCTGTGGTCCTCTGCCCTGCCCGCCTTAGCAACATCTGTGAAGCTGTTATAGGTACAATGCTCAGGCCTTGTTTCAGGAATGGGTCCACTGTGGGTGTAGAAAATCTTTGAGTTTTAGGTGATTATAAAGATTGATGAGCACTGACTTGAGAAATTTCGTGGGTATGGAGGAACTTTTGTACAGATCCATTGTTTCAGATGTTGCTAAATGGTGGTCTTTAAGACCACATGTAGTATTAGAAATTCCTATTTTAGAAGTTTTATTTAGCCTTTGGTTCTCATTTAGTTTGTATAGGAAAAGTAGAATAAAAGAAAATAGCAGATTCTTACCAGTTTATGAATAATGAGCTGAGTATCCATCATGCTATAAGCTGACCAGTCACTTTAGAACGTAGCAGTTTCAAACCATGACATTTATTATTATTATTATTATTTTTAAAGCTTACATTGTCTGAATTTTAACCAATAGAATGCCTTTTAAGTTAGTTCCTGTGCCTTTCAGATGACATTCTCTAGTTGCTTCATTACTGTTTAGTATGAAGGTGTGTTTTAGGTTCAGCTCAAACATCTGATACTTGTGTTATTTGTAGTCTCCTCATCCTAGTGAGTCTCAGTAATGAACCCGGAATCAGTCATTTAATAGCATATGTGGCTATTTCCTGTTTGGTGGTAGGTATATGATTCCATGGCTATGTAAGTTTACTGACTGACATATGTTTATAGTAGCAGTAAGATTCAATATTTTATGGCCAATGGTAATTATGAAATATGTAACAAAAAATCCTTCATTTAAAGAAACTTACCAATTCTGCAGTGACTGCTACATCAGTCTTTGGTAACGAGTTTGTATTTCTTTCTCCTTAGTTAATGTCCATCAGTGTCTTGGCAGTTTCTGCTTGGATGAGAGACTACCTGAATAATGTTTTGACTTTGACTGCAGAAACCAGGTAGGTTTATAATTTTCCACTGAATTCTTTGGTCTAGCCTCAAGTCCTGGTTTTCTAACACCCTTGCCATCAGCTGTTTCTTAGGTGGTATTCCCTCATCATTTTGTAGAACAGTTTTTCCTGCATATAGCAGCCTTGTTGTGGGCGCTTGTCATTTCTGACATTGTCATTTTGGGGTGTTACTGGTCTTCTAGTGCTTCATGTGGCAACGGGTTTAGGTGGACATTTCTGGGTTTGGTAACACAATACCTACCTGTCTTCCCATGTGTCAATCCCATCCTATTTGTATAGAAAGAAAAGCTTAGCTGTTTGTCCTAAGAAAACCATTGTTAACTTTATCTTACCTTCATGTTCCTGGGCTCACAAATAGCAAAGCTCTCAAAGCCATTATCTTCTCAAATTTCAACTGCTGATCACTAAGGACAATGACTTGTCCTCATTCCCGAGTAGAGATTGTAATATATACCACTTTCAATTATAGTAGGGATTGACTGAGATACCTGCTGGTGAAATCCTTAATACAATGGAGCTTGTAAGCACTAAATAGTGGTTGAGGTTTGTTATCAGTATTATTACCAGTCTGGTTAATGACTTTTTCCTACTGTTCTAGCAAATGCCATCTCTGTACATTCCTTCTGTGACAATACATCAGTTTACAGAGCTCTGCATAGCTGCCTAGCCCACTTCAGGGAAAGGTTAGCAGTCAGTCAGGGAGAAGGGAAGTGCTGCGAAGGGAGGAAGGCAACCCCGCCCCCTCAGCTGGGAAGTAGCCAAGGCCCCATGGGATTTTCATAGACAAAGACTCCCGGGGCTTATATGTTAAATCAGTTGGTGTAGGGATGTTACCACTTGCATAACAACTTAGTAAAACAAAAATGAAGCTGAAGTGAACTGGCAGATAGACACAGCATGGTGATTTTTCTTTTCTTTTTCTTTTTCTTTATTTGACAGAGAAAGGGAGAAAGAGGGAGAGAGTGGGCACACCAGGGCCTCCAGCCACTGCAAAGGAACTCCAGACATGTGCGACTCCTTGTGCATCTGGCTAACCTGGGTCCTGGGGAACTGAACCTGGGTTCTTTGTCTTTGCAGGCAAACGCCTTAACCTCTAAGCCATCCCTCCAGCCTCAGCATGGTGATTTTGAACAAGGCAGCATGTGTTGCTGGCTGGGATGATAAAAGACTCATTGTTCATGGTTGCATGTTGCACTATGTCTTGGGAGCATGTTGATAATAGTTGATTTATAATGTGATGTTGTCTTCTTTCAGGGTGGAGGAGGCAGTCATCTTGACTTACTTCCCTGTGGTTCACCCAGTCATGATTGCTGTTTGCTGTTTTCTTATCATCGTGGGGATGTTGGGATACTGTGGAACGGTGAAAAGAAATCTGTTGCTTCTTGCATGGGTACAGTGCTTCTATCTCCTTCTTGTTAAATTTAAAGACTTCAACTTGTCGTGCATTATAATTAATACTTATCAATATGATTAGTTATTGTTATAGCTCCAAGGGTTAGGGAAGTGTGATACCAATAACTCTTCTAGCCGGTCATTGTTCAGTCTCCAGTGAAAAGGAAACAGGAGATGATTTTTTAAAAAAAATAATTAATTAATTTATTTATTTGAGAAAAAGCTAGAAAGAAGCAGAGAGAGAAACTGAGAGAAAGAAAATTGGCCCATTAGGGTGTCTAGACACTGCAAATGAATGCCTACATTCCAGATGCGTATTCCACCTTATGTATCTGGCTTACACGGGTACTGGGGAATCAAACCTGGGTCCTTAGGCTTTGCAAGCAAACACCTTAAGCACTAAGCCATCTCTGTAGCCCAGGAGTTGATTTTAATTCACGGGTTTGCTGTACTCATAGGATATGTTAGGAGAGCACATATGCTATTTGATTACCTAATTCAAAGTCAGTATTGACATCTTCATTTGACTGTAACACTGTTTTAGTGGCATAAACCTTCCCTTCAGAATTAAAACCGAGAAGTCATAATGCAATTACCTTTCTCACCCTCTCTCTTTCTCTGTCTGTCTCAGTACAACTTGCTAACCTATGTGGAAATTCAAGTAGTGAGGTAACAAGTATAGAATGTAATCTTCATGCTGCTGTATAAGAGCCAGTGAAAAGAAATGAGGCTCCATTTTTTTAAACTCTGAGTTAAACTAAGTTACTTTGGGGGGGGGGCGCTATTTTTCATTGTCAGGTTTCGCTCTAGCTCAGGGTAACCTGGAATTCACTATGTAGACTCAGGGTGGTCTTGAACTCACAGTGAACCTCCTACCTCTGCCTCCAGAGTGCTGGGATTAAAGGCGTGTGCCACCACGCCTGGCTCTAAGTTACTTTTTAAATTCATTTCACCATTCAGCTCCTACAATTAGTCTTTTAAATTAAAACTTGTCAAACGTCTCTTCATATTAAAAATTATAATCAGTAGGTTTACATTTATATTTCTAGAAGAGGATCAACTGTGGTGTGAGAGTGCCACTGGGCAGTGAGGATGTTAGCAAGTAATTGCAGACATGTGAGAGACTGGAAAAAAATAATTTGTTGAATATATTCCTTTCCTTGCAGTAGGTTTCAAAGTGGCTGTGCCTTAATTTCATGTAGAGAACTTAAAAAACACAATGGGTGCTTTGCTGGTAAACTGGATCTCTGGTCAGAAAAAAAAAAAAAAAACAAAACCCAATTTGTATCTTTTTGAGGATTTTCTATAGGGCAAATTCTCCCAGCATGGTTGATTCAACTTACTGTTATGACATCACTGAATGTGGAATTGGGGAGAAATGAGCACAAATTGGCTCTGAGTTGCCAGCTTGCTCACACCCGGGCTTGCCAGGCTCCCAGCCATGCCAATTAAAACAGAGTCTCAGTGTGAAGCTGGGATACAGCTTTGAATTCTCAGGAATGACCTGGGTTAATGTGTCTCTTGTTTATTCCAGGATAAATCCAGGGTGGGAGATTGGGGAACAGAAAATACTGTAGAAAATAAACTCTGTGCAGAGAATGGGAAACATGCCTACTTCCCTACTGCTCTGCACATGGTGTGTGTGTGTGTGTGTGTGTGTGTGTGTGTGTGTGTGTACGGGGGTAGGGAGAGAGACAGAAAGAGAAGAAAGGGAAATTGTAGATGGAAATGTTTAAGGAGTATTATAATGCATTTAAATATTTGAGCAACAGTTTAAAAATTCTTTAAAGGGGTTTATATGAACCTCCTTTAACTTGAAATTATTAAATGTAATTTATTAAATTTATGTATAAATGTAATAAATTTATTAAATGTAAATTATTAAATGTAAATTATTTCAGATGTAAGATAGTCTCAGTGCCTTTCTTAAAAAAAAAAAAGCATAGTGCTATAGTCATCTCTCATAATGTTTCTTTTATAACCTGTTTAAATGTGATTGTTATTTTCCTGCCTTCTCCCACCATTTACTGTGGATGGTCCCTGGACAGTAGGATGAAACAAGGTGAAGTCAGATATTTAATGAATCACAGTGGCTTTTGGGAACATATTAACACATTCCATTAGGTTGTCTGGTTGCCAGCAAAGCAGCTGATAATGTGCTTTGGTCTTCTATATGGGGAAGCAGGATGAATCACGAATTTGTGAATGAGAACCTAGTTTGTGGTGTTGGGAAAGTCCTTAGATGTACAATAAACTAGAGGTCTGAGGCTCTATTAGCCACTAGCTCATCCATTTATTCTCCATACACTACTGGGAACATATATACTATCACTTTTTTGCCATCAGAACAGTGTATATGGTAGATAGCCAATTCCGCTACCTCTGAATAAGACCTCTAATAGGAATTGCACTGGGTCCTCTGAGGCCAGAAAGGGAGTGAGTGCATCAGGCTCTGTCCCTAGGGAGTTAGTTAGTGCAGACCTAGAGCATGGGTGTGAATACTTCTGTTATTGCCCGTTTTCATCTCCCTCTCCTCCCTTTGCTTGTTTGATGCTGTCTTTTTATTTTTTCCTTCTTTCTTTTTTTTTTTTTTCGAGGTAGGGTCTCACTGTAGCCCAGGCTGACCTGAAATTCACTACATAGTCTCCGGGTGGCCTTGAACTCATAGCAATCCTCCTACCTCTGTCTCCTGAGTGAGTGCTGGGATTAAAGGCATGTGCTACCATGACCAGCCTCTTTTTTTTTTTTTTCCTGTCTTTTTCTTGAGGTATCTTTTGGCTCTTTGCTTTTCCTTAGATCCATAGGTGCCATCTACATCTTGGTTTTTCCCTTCTGCTCACTTCTTTGCCAGTCCAGTCTCATTCTCATTCTATCCTCTCTGCTCATGGAAAGATTCTAGACCTTGTCTTGTCTTGATGCCAGCACAGGTTCACTCTTGCTAAAAACCAACTGTGCTGTCAACTGCTAGTGATCCGTCACTCACAACCAATGTGCATCTGCTCTGGTTCTCAGGCAAGGTTTTCTTCAGATGCCTCTCCAAAGCCCACTCCACACAGATGGCCAATTATAATTGATCCTCTCTTTTTCAGTTCTAACTAACCTTTCTCTCTTCCATTCCGACCCAATAGTTTGCCAGGTTAATCTAGTACAACCATAATATTGTCACTACTGGTGCATCCACGACTTTGATAGTCTTTGATAGTTAGTTGCATCAATTTGCATCATACCCTTCTACAACCAACCCTTCACCTGCCAACCTTAGGTTTTTTTTTTTTTTTAATCCACTTCATAATACTGTAAGCAAGCTGTATTTTTTTTTTATCCCAGAACAAATTTTTTCTTCCTCTGTTCTTGCCTACTTTTATTCTCCCTGTACTTTTAATGAAGAATTTCTTCTTAGTAGTTTTTTTATATGCTGTCAGTCCATTGTTAAATGCCACCTCTTGAAAAAATGCTACCTAATCTGCCACCTTGTGAAAAAATACTCTCAATGGCAATGATGATATATATAGAATATTTCCAAGGCATTTCCTTTGCCAGACACTGTGGAATTTTACCTGACTGTTGTTTTTACCTGAACTCATCCATTTTATCCTCTCCATCATGCTGTTGTTGTCAGATGAGGACAGGACACAAAGTTAAGTGATTTGCTTGAGTCTTCCTAGGTAAGTCAATAAAGGACTATAAAAAAAGGACAATAAAGAACATGGCAGATCAGTTCTAACAGTATATGTGTAATGATTTTGCTAACTAATTCTACCATTGCTAAGTTTCCCTAGGTTCTTACCAATGTGTCTTGCATTAGGTAAGAAAGTTCATTTCAAACCTACATTTTCATCAACTGTGACAGCTAAATATTAAATGAAGCTCAGCAAGCCTAATACTAAGCTTGGTGTCATTGAACATTAAGGACTGGATCTGTGATTCGTTTTGTCAGGGCCAACTCTCATTGGGCCTTGGCTGATAACTACGGTACAATTATCTTCAACTTGGAAGTTCAGTAAATTGCCCTTCTTAGAAATGTACTTGTTTTGTTAATAATCAGCCCAAATGACCATACTGCAAACAACCATTTGCCCTGGCTTTCATATATGTTTATCAAATTCAGTACTGGGAAGAAACTAGCAGAGAGAGTGGGAGTGACCATCACTACTGACTGAGGCAGTAGAATAAGGAGGAGCCTGCCTGCTAGGTTTGGATGATGAAAGTGCTGGCTTGTTCAAGGCGGCAAGTTAATTCACAATTTGGCACCACATTAGGTTTTTTACAAATACTTGCAAGGTAACTCTCGTGGTTTTCTTGTGTGTGTCTTGTAATTGTTTATCCCAATGGCAAAAAGGAAGTGCCTTGCTTTTATTTTGGGTGTAAATATTCAGACAAGCAATATGTATACTAGTGGAGATCCAATTCAGGGCCTTGCACATGCTAGGTAAGCAACAACTCCAGCCCTAGATTTGTTCTTCATGAGTGTGAAACTATTATAGAACTGAAACATTTATATATTCCTGTGATAGGATTAAGAGTAATTAAGTTCTAATTATAATGGGAAGATTTTCATTTTCTCATGGGCCAGAAATAATCAGGCAAAGGAGCTTAAATATGCAGTGATTTTCAAAGTCGTTTCAGCAGCGGAAATCCTTCCATCTTCTGAAGAGAAATTGAAGTTAAATGGAAATTGGTTTTAAGCTGTAGATCAGTACTTCACAAGGCTTTCGTGGTAGACTAAATGAAATTCATTTGTTATTGCAGTTCTACCTTGTGACTAAGGCAGGCATTAGCAAGGCAGTGCCAGCTCATAGGGAATGTAAACAGATTGAGTAGACAAGTTTAACATGTTGACTTTAGCTGAATGTCACCCTCAGAGAACATCATTTGTCAGAATGTGATGCTAATATATGCTAACCAGTCAGCAAACCACAGGTAGGCAAATGCTGGTGAGAAAGGAATGTGAATGTAGTTCACACGATTAAGACCCACAGATTATTTTTAAAGAAGATTATTTTCTTCAACTTTATTATCCCAGATAGTTTGCATATGACCCATGATTTCATGGAAAGCATTTTTAAAGCTTCCATGAAATACAGAGTATTTGAACCAGGTCTGAATAATTTCCTTACTGGAAATCAAGTAAAATTTTAACAGCCTTGGAGAACTTTTTTTCTTTGTTGGTTTTATTGTGTATAACACAGTGCAAACAAAACAAAATAGGATATGTTGAAACAGTAATTAACTTTTTACAGACTTTGTGTTTATACATTTCTCTCTAGGTAGCTATACATTTTATAATTATATAATTAGTCATAAGTACTTTATTAGGTTGAATGCTTTGTTTATATTTTGGCCAAGAGCCCCATACCTTTACCCTATCATTTGCCAGATGATCAGCATCTACCCATTGTCTTTGTTTTCTCAGAAAGCACTCACCATGCCTAGATTTGGTTAGACTTACTTTATAAGTAAGTATGATGTCTAATGAAGTTGGTGACTATATAATACTGTGATTCAAAAAAATTCTTGAAATTATATAAATTTAAGATACTTACTTTTTAAAAACTGTGGTCTATGCACTTTCTTGCCATGTCAAATAAAAAGGGAAAACAGGTCCTGATAACATTTTAAGGTTAAGGTAAATCTTAATAGCTCAAATGACAAAAACAACCATTTGTAGTATATGTAAATATGTAAAGAATATAGTTTTACCCTTTTGTATTCCTATTAGCCAATGCATGCACTTGAATTGCACTAAAATTATTGGATATTCCCTCATTTTCTTTAGAGTGCCACTATTTCTCTTTTGAAATTTTAAAGTTTGGAAACTATATGTTTACCTCAAGTAGTTATTACCACAAAGTCATTTTAGAAATACTGCCTCTGAGAATAAGTGAATTTTTATACTGACAAACTTAAGGATCTTTTTTTTCCTATTTTTTTATTTTATTCACTTATATGTGTGTGAGAGAGAAAGAGAGAAAAAAAGAGAAAGAGAGAGATCATATAGGTACACCGAGGCCTCTTGCCACACTGTAAACAAACTCCAGGTGCTTGCACTGTTTTGTGCATCTGGCTTTATGTGGGTACTGGGGAAGTGAACCCAGGTTATCAAGCTTTGTAAGCAAGTGCCTTTAACAGCTGAGCCATCTCTTCAGCCCAATAATCATTTTTAATTAAGTAACAATCTGCATTATTTCAGTGTCTCTCCTAGGTAACAAACACTTCAAATATTTTAAAACCTTAAGCTCTGTGCAGGATTTGTACTACTGAGTTCAAGGTACACACTGAAAACTTAATGAAGCAATTAGAGATGTACCATTTATAATTAAAATATCTTCATTCTAAAAATCGCTCTTTGCAGCCTTAAAGGTACTTTGAAATATCTCTAAGGCACAGTAACCTTGTTCCATGGAGAACACTTAATAAGAGGGCATAAGGAAGTGTCTGAACTGAGACCTGAGGGTGCGGGACAGAGGTAGCGAGGTGTGTGGTGAATGGTGGGCAGGGTTAGAACCATGGCTGCAGGGACCCTTGCTGGGAGCAGGGCACTTCTGAGTAGCTAGAACACATGTGTGTGCAGCAGTTGAGGTGAGAAGGGAGAGACCGGTGGTTGGCCCGAGAAAGGCACATGTATGTCCTAATGTAGATAGGGTGTGGGCATGGGTGAGGGGTGGCTCTAGGTGCCGGGGCTGTCTAGAAAGCCATATGTGACTTGCAGTCTGAAGTTTTACGAGTTTTATCTTGTGGTCATATCCCAAGTAACAGTGTCTGTGACTTTTGGTAGCAATGACTTCTGAGCCTTTTCCTCAACAACCTGGGAGAAAATGGCTACCTGATTGTGCCTCTCTGGGCATCGGGGCTTCATATATTGAGAAATATTTTTAATGCTGGAACAGAAAATTGTATTCTCACTATATGCCAATTTTTTTAAATAAAGGTATCCATTTTAAATTAGAGTGTAATCTAAGTAACCGTGGTTCTGATGTAATACTGAAAATACAGTCATCCAGCCCAATTAGACACCTAGAGACTGGATGCTGGACTCCAATGCCTATGGGAGACAAGCCAGCACCTAGGAACTTTGATGGAGGGGTTTGTCAGTACTTATTTCATGGACAATATGGTATGCGCCTGTAATTTTCAGGGAAAAAAAACAGTTTGATAATTTGCAGAACATCGTCCATGTCTGGGATTACATGTACTCAGAGGCTTAAGATGGAGGACTTGGAATTCCAAGCGAGCCTGGGCTCTTCAGAGAGACACTGACTCTCCAGGAATCAGTGCGTGTAAGACATCGTGGTAGAAATGCTGAACTCATTTGAGAACAAAGCAGTGCAGGTCACAGGCTACTTGTAGCAAATGTGTGTACTTTGCTGAAAACTTCATCGATTGTTTATAAATGCAGGTCATCAAGGCTCATTACTTCCCAGCATTGTTCTTTCAAATATTTGTTGTTACAAAAGTGCATTTCTTTAGGTTGTTCTGAGATTCTTGCTGTTCAGCTTACACTGTTTCTTCTATCAATTAGACCGAATGACCACTGTTTTGGCACCTTGTGATTTATTGATTTGGCCGTTATTCACGTACCATTTTTCCTTGCATGTAGAGCATGACTGTGTGACAGGTTGTGACATACCCAAGAGTTGTTTTCTTAAGTTATGTTTCTTTCTTTTAAGAAAAATGAAAACACATTATTAACTCAGGAAGATAGTGTATTTATTTGAATCATTTTTTTAAAAGAGCAAGTCTGTCCACTTGTAATAAATATTTGCATATATGCATTTAGGGAATTTAAAGGCAACCAGTTACTTTAACATGTTTTCAGCTGATAGAGGTTTTTTGGTTATTTTGAAAAATATATAATATTAACTGGATAATGTGTGTTTATTTGGAAAATAAAGCAATGGGAAGATGGTGATTGGGAGGATACTCATATTTATGGATAAGATTAGAGGTTATTGGCAGTTATTAATGTTGATTTTTCTTACTTCATTGTTTGGCTAGTTAAATATTTTCTTTTTCAATTTTCAGTTTCATATCTCACAATATCTGTAACAGTGATGCCTGCTGAAATGAATTGGCACTCTGGTTTGGGAAGGGTCTGGCACATTGGTTGGGTCTGAGTGAGATTACAATCCATATCAGAATTGCATCTGGTCTTATTTTGCCTGTGTTGCTTAGGTTGCCTCTAAGGCCATTCCTATTTGCATGTTTTTGTGCAGGTTCTGAGAATGGGAACCCCTTGTCTCACATTTTGAGGAATGACCCAATAATCTGTAATGATGGCCTCTTCAGAGAACAGGAACAGCCTGTAAATCTTTTGAGATCTGATCAGGCTTCCAGACTTGAGCTGACCTGGCTCATAAGGAAACAGAAGCTGTATACATGGTGACCTCTCTACCATGTCCAGCTGTTTTATTGCCGCACCCTCAATGCTTTACCTCTCATGATACAGGTCACTGACCCTGGGCACTTGTAGCCCTCAGCTAGACATGCAGATCATGGCATAAAACATTTCTCCGATGAGTTGTGGAAACAACATGTGCTACCACATCACTTGCAGCTCACAGCAACTTTGATAAAGAAATGAGCTCTGTAGTAAAATTATTCGTATTATTAGTAAAATTGAAGGGTAAGGAGGCTTAGATATATTTTCAGAAATTCTAGAAATAGCATTTTACATATTTTCAAGTTCCAAGCATCACAGCATACCCACATTCACCTAAGCATATATTTCTGCACATACCACCTAGTGAGGTGATTGTTTCTTTAAAAAATTGACCTAGAGTTCTAGCTCTTTCCTAAATTAGATTGACATCATTCTATTTATGGTTTGCAAAAGAAAATATATTCAGTGGTGCTCTTTCTTTGGAATATTGGTAGGGAGACGTTAGACTTGGCTGTCACGCCACGTTGAGAGTTACTAAACAGAGGCTATGTGTATATATCTTTTTAGCAGCAAGTGTTCTTGAGCTGTCAGTGTTTCAGTGCCTTTGAATTCCTAACAGAAGGGCAGCCGTTCCATTATCTTGTACAAATATTTGGCACTGGAATTCCTTTATTTACAAACTATAAGTAATATAATATTTTTAAACCTCCACTCACTAAGGGAGGAAAAATAAACAACTGCCATAAAGATACTTAGCACTGAAAACGTACAGAGTTCAGTATTTGACAGAGGAGGTGCTGGAGTTTATCATTTATCATTTAGTGAGCACAGGCCTTTAATCACACTTTCTGTTTGTTCAAACTCTTGGTTTTGTAACATGGAGAAAAAGTCAAAAAGGGTCTCTGCTTCTAAAATATCAAATTGTGCAGCAAAGCATGTTGCATTTTGAAGCTGCCTTTATTTGGGGGAGGTGCACTGGGTTGTATGAATTTTTCAAGGTAAATAATTCAGACTTTTGTGTTTTAAATTATGTGAAATGTTACTTGTGGGGAAAACATCTATGTGTTTAGTTATAAATTCATAATATAGTCAATTTAGCTAACTTTTATCATATTTATCATTTTTACTTTTCTGTCAATCACAGGGTTCTGTGATACTTGGCTAATCATATACATCTATATATATGTGTGTGTGTATGAATATATGTCTATTTTAAATAAATAAGATTTCTTAAAAAGCACATATTACTTTCTAGTGGTGCTGGGGATTGAACCAGGGCTACATGCTTGCTGGGCAAGCAGTCTACCACTAGGCCATATTCTCAGCCTAAGAAAAGAGAATAAACACACATGCTTTCTCAGAAAGTTTGTTAATAACAATTGTCAGCAGTTAAGAACTAGAAATTTAAAAAAAAAAAGAAAATCACTTTCCATTTATCAGTTTACTGCTAGTTTGAGCACTTGCCTGACTGTTCCTGTCATTATCAAAATGAGAAATATGAATAAGAATGAAATTCATTTTATTGTCAGAAAGAAGCCAAGTTGACTTAATGGAAATGTAAAATATAAAAATATAAAAAGAAAAGATGGAACTCTTTGGTAAACTTGTCAATGATTTTGACATAGTAATTGCATAAAATTTGCCTTTTTCTTAGTCATAGCAGGGAGTTGCAATGGAGACCTTTTTTCCCCCCATGTTTAAAATTTTAATGTATTTGCAATCTTTCATTTTTCTACAACTGGAAAAAGTGACAGATAGGTATATGTTTTCTGGACATCCCTTCCTAGTTTAAAGACGTGAAGAGGTTTGCATGTTCGTGTGTGAGCATGTACTCCTGGGTGTCTGAGCAGAGTCAGAGTCCAGCTGCTGGCTCATGAGGATTGCCTAACACCAGAGCTTCAGCAGCACCTGATCTCATGTCTGCTCTATTAGATTCCACTTTCTGTGCTTAACACTCCTCGACTCTTTGGTTCTTCCCACTGCTCTGTGGGCTGGGGACATGCCACACATAGCCTCAGTGCTTTCCCCACTCAGGAGGAGCCCTGGAATCAGAACCCAGGAGGTCGGGCTGTAGAGCCTGTGCTCTGGCACACATAGTGTCCCCTGATCTCTCAGTTATGCATGAGCTGTGCCTGCCTTCATTTTCTCTCTTCTCTCTGTGTCTTCTTGGTTTTTTTTCAAGGTAGGGTCTCACTGTATCCCAGGCTGGCCTCTAACTCACATCAATCCTCCTACCTCTGCCTCCTAAATGCTGCTAGCATTAAAGGTTTGTGACACCATGCCCAGCTCATTTTCTCTTTTTAAGAAATGAATTCAGGCTAGCTGTGGTGGCACATGTCTTTAATCCCAGCACACGGGAGGCAGAGGTAGGAGGATCGCCATGAGGTCACGGCCACACTGAGACTACAGCGTGATTTCCAGCTCAGCCTGAGCTAGAGTGATACCCTACCTTGAGAAAGCAAAAGAAAAGAAAAGAAAAGAAAAGAAAAAAATGAATTTGGGTGTGGTAGTGCACACCTTTAAGCCCAGCACTCAGGAGGAAGAGGTAGGAGGATTGATTGATGTGAGTTTGAGGCCACCCTGAGACTACCTTGTGAAAAAAAGAAAGAAAGAAAGAAATGAAGGTTATGTGGGTGTTTGGGCAGGGGCTCAACAAGTAAATGTACTTGCTTGCAAAGCCTCCTGGCCTGTGTTCAATTCTCCAGCACCTTTGTGAAGCAGGAAAGAAGTGACACCTGTGTCTGGTGTTCATTTACAGTGTCAAGAGCCCCTGACATGCCCATCACATATGCACAAACAGAGAAAGAAGGAGAAAGAGAAAGAGAAAGAAAGAAAACAAAAGAGAAAGAACAGAATATTTTTTAAATTCTCTATGGAAAAAATTAAATGGAGGTATAATTTATAACAATAGAAGGTCATGTGTTTTACAGGAGCTAATTATATTAATGTATGTAAATATCTGACATAATTGATTTGTGGATATATGTGTATTTTATATATGTCCATTTGTACATATTTGCATATAAATATACTTGATTTTTCTACTTTTTTTGTTTGTTTTTTGTTTTTTTTTTTTAAGGTAGGGTTTCACTGTAGTCCAGGCTGACCTGGAATTCACTCTGTATTCTCAGGGTGGCCTCAAACTCGTGGCGATCCTCCTATCTTTGCCTCCCAAGTGCTGGGATTAAAGGTGTGTGCCCCCACACCTGGTGATTTTCTACTTTTTGTTTCATACACATACATGATGTGATTATATGCAAATATATTCATCTATATCTCTTCAGCAAATAAACCTAGGCTTGTACAGCTTAAAGTTACCATTAATATACAATTCTAAAATTCATAATTTTGTGATTGAAATGAACCACTGTGGAAGATAATCTAACTCATACTTATCTGGGTAAAATGAATGTATTGTTTTAAAGAATAGTATTTTCAGGATTCTCCTAAATTTCCACTCAAGGTCAAGCCCATAAATCACATTTAAGAATGCACTTTTTGTGCTTTGCTAACCATTCCTATGCTGAACTACTACTGAAAGGGAAACAGTACTTGAACATTTTTGAGTTTCCATATGCCACCCACCACCTTGTAACTCCAATAACTTCAAAGTATATTTGGGCTACTTATAATTTATCTGTGTTTTAGAATTACTTCTATGTAAACACAGGTAAAATCCTCTAATTATGAAGTCTTTTCTCCTTGGCATTGAGACTACAAGAGAGCTACCATCTACTTTAAATTTTGTTCTTCCTTCTATTAGAGTGTCATGCCCATAATTTATAGAGTTAATTTAGGGCTCAATGCCTGATAAATTATAACCACCCTTCACTGTGGCTGCTTTCCACTCCCCAAAGGCAACTGCTATCATTTTGACTTGTCAGATTCCTTTGCAACTTACTTCCCTATCTCTAAATCACTCATTTATATAACTCTTCTTATGAATTCTGTTTGAGTTTTAAACCCCATCCATTGGCTTCTGAGGGAGATAGGGAACTTCTGCCTTTCTGGTCATCTACCCTCATGCTTCCTGTCTTACCTCAATCCAGGGGTGTCATAATTTTGGTTAGATACTATTTACATGATCAAAACTGGGGGAAAACCTTTACACAGCTGTGACACATGAAATATTGGGCTAATACTTTCTTTGTGTAAATTGTGCTATTTCTCTTTGAATTAATAACCATTTAATTTCTTATAAATTCTAATGTCTAATTCAACTCCCAAATTCCTTTTGTACCATTTTTTTCTATATGTATTTAAATGCATTGAACATTTTTTCCCCCCAAATCTTGGAATGGTCTAAACCTCCTCCAGTTGACTGCCATTCTGGAGTATTCTTTCTTTCACCATTCCCACACTTCCGGTACCTTTTTCGTTTTGTTTTGAGCCATAGTCATAGTCTCACTCTGTGCAGCTCAGGTTTCTAGATTGGCCTTGAACTCATGGTGATCCTTCTATCTCAGCCTACCTAGTGCTGAGATCAAAGACATGCTGTAACATACCTGGCTTCCATTGCTTTTTTATTTATTTATTTATTTATTTACTTATTTATTTGTTACCCACCTTTTCTTCAATTTCACCTCATTGTCTTTCTCTGTTTATGTTTTTCCAGAAAAATCATACATAAGAGATTAACAGAAAAGAATTATATTGCTGGAACTGGTTTTCTAAATGTTCATACATTGATTTAGATGATTACAAAGATTGGAATTGATTTTTCCTCAGAATATTTATTTATTTTTCTAATTAGGAATTTTTTTTTTTTTTTCCTAGGTAGGGTCTTGCTCTATCCATGGCTGACCTGGAATTCACTATGTGGTCTCAGGGTGGCCTCAAACTCACAGCAGTCCTCCTACCTCAACCTCCCAAGTGTTGGGATTAAAGGTGTGCACCACCGTGCCCTAATATATGAACATACAGTAATTTGATCTTGATCTTACCCTGATATCCTCTTTTGTCCCCTCCTCCACCCCCCATTCTCTGAGAGCCTAGTCTTTCAAGGTAGTCCTCCTCTGTCCTTCATGAGAACATATTAATGGGCTCGGGACCATACAGGTCTTGTTGGGGTACCCATAACCACTGAGGGGTCATAAGTGGACCTGTTGGTTCATGCAACAAGGACAGTGCCCCTCATAATTTTATAGCTCTACTACTGTTCTTTGGCTTCCATTGTTATTCTGAGAAAACAAATATCTTGATTTGATTTGAATTTTGCAACCTTGTAGGAAGGCTGTGTAAACTTGACCTGCATTTCTGTTTCTAGTACTGTGCTTATTCTTCTTTACCTGCTATCCTCATGCTTCAGCCTGTCTTGTTGTCTCCAGACCTCAGTCTTCTCGGCTGGTGGACATGGGAGGTCACCCAGCTGCAGGGCATGGAGAGGAGACGCAGGATCCAGCTGCCATTAACTGGATTTTCAACATCCTTCTCTTTCTCAGCCCTATCAGCAGCTACCTCCAGGATTGTCTGGAGCTGAAGTGTGTGGGGGGCTCTGTAATATGCAGCACGTTTCTCTGAGAATCACCCTCTATTCATTTACTCTCTTGTTTTTGTGGTATGGCTAGAAAGTGAACTGTTCTTCTGTTCTCATTTTACTCTCTAAAATGTGCTTGCTGTTGTGTCATTTTGTTTTGTCTGGGATTGTACCTTTGTTATTGTCATGGTGAAGTTTCAAGAAGGGGAAGGGATAGGGCTTGTGCTAATCTATTTATTTTAGTGTGAAATCCTAATGATTTATTCCAGAAACAGAGCATTTCTATAAGTAAATATTTCTTTAGTAATATTCGTGGATGTTACTATTTTTGAAACTAGGAAGGAAAATAACTTTTTTTTTCAGGCAAGCCCAATAGACTGGCCCTTTTGTTTTACTGGAGAAAGACAGAGAAGAGGGAAAGAGAGCTAGAGAGAAGGGGTGTGCCAGGGCCTCTAGCCACTGCAAAGGTACTACTCCACCTTGCTCCCTTGCCTCACTGTGTGTGTGGAACCTGGAGAGTTGAACATGAGATTTTAGGCTTTCCAGGCAAGCACCTTGACTGCTAAGGCATCTCTCCAGCCCTAAAATAACTTCTAAGAGGAATTGAAGAAACGAATCCCTTTTGTTTGACTAGAGGATACATTTACCCCAAAGTCACCACTGGCATGAAATACAGCAATCCTTCATTCCTGCCATTTTTCACTCCTAAACAGAGGGATGCCACACCCTTCCCTTCCTTTGCAGAAACTTCCAGTGGACAAGGGCACATCATCAGTGCTGCGCTTGTGATTTTTGTGGCCAACCCTAGTTATTTTAAAATAACAAACACTGATTTCATTCCATTTAGAAAAGAAATGAGCTTCCCACCCTTCACACCCAGCCTGATTTAGTTTTCTAATCCAGACATTTTTGTAAAGAACCAGAGATAGTCTTACTGGACAGAAACTTTGCTGAGGATGTTACCAACTAGCTTTTGGGGTTAGGTGTTGTGCTGCGGGGTGACGCTGAAAGTTTCAGGATGATGAACAGTTTTACCGATTGTCATCCCCTCTTCACAATGACATCTGCTCAAGAACCATGGCAAGGGTACATGTTGTGAGGGCAGGAGGCATAGTAGATATTTTAAATATAACGATCTCTCTTGTGCTGGAAAAGTGCATTCTTTTTTTGTTGTTGTTGTTTTGAGGTAGGGTCTCACTCTAGCCCAGGCTGACCAGGAATTCACTATGGAGTCTCAGGATGGCCTCGAACTTACAGCTATCTTCCTACCTCTGCCTCCTGAGTGCTGGGATTAAAGGCATGAGCCACCACACCTGGCTTGGAAAAGTGTATTCTAGTCCTAACAGGTTCTACTCTGTGATTCATAAGGGCTACCATGCAGGGCATGGTTACGATGCAAAAGCACTTTCTGCCCTTGGATCCTAAGCATGGCCCTACTAAGTAATTTCAACATCCTAATTTTATAGAGAAAGGAGAAGGCTAAGCTGACTGGCTTACTCAAGACTACCAAGTAGTCAGGTAAATTAACCAGAATCCAAAGCCAGGACTATTTTGATCTAAAATCCAAGTTATTTTTAATTACTATAGCTTTTTCAAAAAGTCAACAAAAACTTTACCTATATTATTTTATTTAATATTCTACCTAACTTAATAATGGCACCTATGTTTGATCTGAAGGCATTTATTCTCAGCTTGAGAAGTCTGGTGAAAAGTCAGAAATTAATTGTACATTTCAGGGGTGTGTTTTATTCCTATTATAATAACACATTACAGGATATGTTAGAAAAAAATCACTATATATTTTCCGGGCATAAAACTGATATGTAGAACACAAGTTTTAATTTGGACAAAGTAGAAGACTTAAATATTTTTAGGAATCTTTACTGAATAAATTTTCAAAGGAAATAAAATAGCAATGCAAGTAATTAAATTCTCTTTTCTCTGTATGAGCATGCATTTTCTCATCCTTCATTCTTTTAAGATTCTTAGTCGCTAGTCATCCTAAAAGATGGAGAGGACCCATAGTCCACCTTTTCTTTAAGTGTGTAAATGGTCTTAAGTGTTTCCAGACATATTGGATTATCAGAGTATAGTCTACAAAAACAGACATACATAAAACAGAGGCCGTATTTAAAATACAAATGTGTAGGTGATTGCCAAGAGAAGTGAAATGTTAACAAGAAAGTCAAGGTTCAAATTAGGCAGGCATACCCAAGAAAATGCTGAAATTGCCCCTTTTAGTTTCCACACTAATCGTTATTTTCACTGACATTTATTGAGTTCCTGCTGTGTGACAGCTAGTGTTGGGCACTGGGAATAAAGTGATGTTTAACACCAAGATCATGCCAGCAGAACTGATGGCCTGGCTATTGAGTGACACTAACTTTCGGAGAAAGCAGACAAATTGTTTCAGTCTCAGAGGCCTGAAATAGAACAGACAGTGAAATGCAGGATCACTGAAGAAAGGAGGAAAGTAAAGATGGCAGAGAACAGTGGCGAAGTCCTGGAAGAACTGTGGCAGGAAATGAAAGATAAATCACTACTATAATGTGCTGATTGCATCCCAAATCTAAGAGCTTGACTTTTGAAAACATGTGGGTGATGTCTGGTGTGGCCACTTTTTTTGTATGTGTATGACCGTCCTGTGTTGTGGCATGGATGTGGAGGTCAGAGGAAAACTTTTACGTCATCCTCACTTACCACGACCTCCTTTGAGGCAGAGTCTCTCTCATCTTCCCTGTTGTTCATCCGTGTGCTCCTGTGAGCCTGCAGAAAATTCTCCTGTCTCTGCCTTCTATTTTGCTGTCAGAGTGTTGGGATTAAAGAATCCTGCCAAGGTTTTAGGCTTTTTACACAGTGCCATATGTTATACATATGCATTCCTGTGGGTGCCTAAGTTACGGTCTTGCTAGCCCATTGGGCTGTCATTCCTGTCACTGTATGCCTCTTGTTTGGATCCACAGTCCTGGCATCCCTTCAGCTGTTGTACGTACTACAGCTGTCTGAGGGCTGCCCAAGGCCAGGAAGTTAGGCTTGAGTAGCAAGCACCTTGTCCCTTGAGTCATCTTTCTAGCCTCTCACTTTTACCTTCATTATATAGATGAGAAAATTGACACCAAGGCAGCTAATGAATTTGCCCAAGACCACACAGTGTGTTTCAGAGTTGGGTTTGGCTTTAAATCTTCTAACTCCCAAGTTCAGTGCTTTCCACCCATCGAGAAGGAAGGCACTCACAGAGAAGGTGAGTTGCTTCACTGACCCAGCAGGTACAGGCAACCTCATCAAAGCACACACACAGAGAAAGTAAGATGGGAGGCACGCGTTGAGTGGTGCAGAGGCAACGTCAGCAGATGGCTGTGTTGTACAATATGCGGGGGTTCACTTCACAGTGTGGGACAGCTCAGGGGACCAGTTGCTTGACTCCTTGCAAGTTTCATTCTGTTGAAAACTTTAGGATACCATCATGCTGCAGGGTACTCCAAATCTTCCCCTTTAAGTAAATGGTGATGGAGTAGTTCCCTGTGTGGTGTGCAATAGAATGTTGCTTTTAATGAGTCAGAAGGATGGGTGGACTCAACAGTTGAGGTGTTCCTGAAATTAAATGACTGAAGGTTGCAGATCAGTGGTTAAAAAAAAAAATAATCAAAAGTAACCGACCACAAAGTTACAGCATCATTTCAAATATACTTATTGGAATTAAATTGCATGCTTAATTTACTTCAACAAATCTTGGTAGCATTAAGGAGACTGTGATTTCCAACTTCAGGGTCAAATAAATCAAGTGTTCTAATGTGTTAATGGAATAAAGATAGAATGATCATTTTGTATGGAAGGGCTTGTATCAAATTAAATGACTGGAAATCTGAACAATATGATTATTATGGAATCCTCACAGAATGCAAAGTGTCTAGATCACATGAAATTTATCTTCTCTTCCCATGCTTGTCAATCTTAGTTTTAAGTGTTAGAAGAGAAAATAATATAATAAATACAATATAAGTTTATGTTTTACTTATGCATTCCTGTGGGTGCCTAAGTTATGGTCTTGCTAGCTCATTGGGCAGTCATTCCTGTCACTGTATGCCTCTTCTTTATATCTGTAGTCCTCGCATCTCCTCGGGTGTTGAACGTACTACAGCCATCTGAGGGCTGCCCAAGGCCAGATCCTGGGGCTTTTCAGCTGGCATAATGCAGGCATCTATCTTCAAATTCATCAGTGACTCCAGAGGCCAGGAAATGGGCGTGACAACTCCGCTGGGATTTCAGAGGATATGAAATCAGTCCAGAAATCTGCATGCTCTTCCCTCAGACAGAGGCCAGGGTCTCCTGTTCCCTTAGCACACACAGTTTTCATCCTTACAGATGGCTTGATTCTTAAGTGCTGCTTTGGTTTCTACTGTGAGCAGGTATCAGTTTTGAAAATAATTTACATTCAGGATCTGGGAGAGCAAAGTTATTCATTTCATCATGCGATTATTTTTCTCTAGACTGTGTCCTAGGATCTTTTCTTATCAAGATAAGAAAGCTGATTGTGCAGATAACTACTCAGCATGCAGTGTCTTTGTAATGTAGTAGCAAGTATTTTCCATGTCTGATTTGGAGTACTGTTTATTATAGCTCTTCTGATCATCTATTTCAGGCTGAAATCTTTCAGTTAAACTCTACAAGTACAGCATTGGGAAGTGAAATCTAAGTACTGAAGTTGACCATAAGTGTTATCACATATGTTGAAATTAAAAAGCCTTTTGAACCAATTACTGTTTTTAAGCTGTGCTACTGAGAGAAGGCACAGTTATATATTATTTTTTAAATGAAAATCAATTGATGGATGAAAATTAAAGCTAGTAGCAATGGTTTATGTTTTGAAGTCATGGATAAGGACTGTCTCAGTAAAGTGGGGGATATCACTGTGTTTTCTGTTCCTTGTGTTGGCCTCCTCTTTTCAGCAAATCTCAAACGAAGGAACTAAAAATGTCGGCCCTGATGGCTCACAGTCCACGTCAGTCAACATTTTTCCCTTTTCTTGCTACTGCTCTAATGTAGCCATCCCTTATCTAAGTCTCATTGCTTGCTTTTCCTAGAAGTTCTTTTGTACTAAGAAAATGGCCAAGATTGTTTTCATAATGTGCATCAGGCCAGGCTATCTGCAAATGAATGGAGTCCTTCACACTTTGAATAAAATGCATAATCCCTTTGCCTATTCTGTAGACTCCAGACACGTCTGTGCTCTTTTCCCTGACTTTTTAAAACAATGTATTTTACTTATTTATTTATTTGAGAGAGAGAGAGAGAGAGAGAGAGAGAGAGAGAGAGAGAGAGAGAGAGAGAGGTAGATAGAGAGAATAGGCACACCAGGGCCTCCAGCCTCTGAAAAAAAAAAAACTCCAGATGCATGCGCCCCCTTGTGCATCTAGCTTATGTGGATCCTGGGGAATCATGTGGTCTTTAGGATTCACAGGCAAATGCTTTAACCATTAAGCCATTTCCTCAGCCCTTTCCCTGACTGTTAAATAAGTAGCTGAGCTATAATATGGCCTTGTTTTGTTATTCCTCTTACTGAGTGAATTTTCTTTGAATCCTAATTCGATTGCTTCCTGTTCATATTTATTTATTAGTTTAATTAATGAGCATGTGTTTGTGGGGGGTGTGTATACATACTTGTATGTGTGTGGTCGTTCATATGTATGCATGTGCTCCTGTGTGTGTGTGTGTGTGTGTGTGTGTGTGTGTCAGAGGTTGACACTGGTGTTCTCTTTAGCCACTCTCTACTTTCTTTTTTGACAGGAGGTCTCTTACATAATGTAGAACTCACCAATTCTGTTAGACTAACTAGCCATTGAACCCTAGGTGTCTGCCTGTATCTGAATCTCAACTAATGGCCTCTAATTTGCATGAGTGCTAAGGAATTGAACTCAGGTTGTCATGCGTACAGCAAGCTCTTTGTTTACTGAGAAATCTCCCCAGACCCTCTGCCTCCATTCAATCCTGTGGGCCATTTCCCTAGTCCCTCCTATGCTCCATGAACTAAGCTATGTCCCCAGCCCTTTCTCCTTTGCTCTATGCACTGAGGCATTTCCCCAGCCCCTCCTCCTCTGTTCTGTGCACTGAGCAATCTCCCCAGCCCTTCTTGCTCTTCTCTATGCACTGAACCATCTCCCTAACCCCTCCTCCTCTGTACTGTGCACTGAGCCATATCTCTAGGCCCTCTTCCTCTGCTCTATGCACTGAGCTATCTCCCTAACCCTGCCTCCTCTGCTCTATTCACTTATCCATCTCCCCAGCCACTCCTCCTGTGCTGTGTGCACTGAGCCATCTCCCCAGCCACTCCTCCTGTGCTGTATGCACTGAGCCATCTCTCTAGCACTTCCTCCTCTGTTCTATGCACTGAGTTTTCTCCCTAGCCCCTTTTCCTCTGCTCTATGTACTGATACATCTCTCTAGTCCTTCCTCCTCTTCCCAAAGGTCATGTTTATTGAGAGGCCCTTCCAGATCATGGTTCAAGGGATTCCCAGTAACTGACTATCAAGTCATTCTCCCTTGTTTTCAGTTCTTCTTTGATGGAACAAATATGTATTGGTCACTTAGCATATGAAGAACATGATGAGGGTTGTACTCTTCACAGAGCTTCATTCCGTGAAGAGTTATTGATGATCAGAACCTTCCATGAGCCACACCCAACTCCATACTGCAAATGATGTGGATTTCTGAGCTTCCTGATGTGAGGTTGCTGTTCCTGCAGGCATTTCTGAAGAGTGTGTCCAGCCATTCTTCTTCACTTTCATTGGCTTCTGTCATGTTCCCTCTGCAGCTGAGTATTGTGAACGAAGGGTACCCAGAGTGCTGTTGAATTGACCCATTCTGAAACCTACTATACATACTTCTAAGTCATATTAACTCACTTTTTACATTAATTTCCTCATTTCTGAAATGGGGCAGTCCTTCTGTTTCACAAGATTCTAGAGTGATTGTGAAAGCTTTTGGTAACAGGACACTCAGAAGTTATTTCTTTTGCTTCTAATTAATATAATAATTTCCAGCTTCACCCTCACGTGTCTGAGCTCAGAATTGATATTCCCATAGCTAAACACACATTGTGTTGTCATGCAAAGAAAGTGCACATCTTTTTCCAAACAAATGTTTACTGTTCCTGATTCTGCTACTTTGGGGAGATTCATCATTGCCCCACAATATCTGAATCCAGTCAGCTCAGTGTCTTCTGTTACATTGCTTGAAACTATTCTTTCTTACTGATTTGCAAGTTAGTGTCTAAACTTTGTTCCAGGTTTCATCGCTGCTTAGGATCCTGAATTGCTCTTTGTGTATTTCCCAGGAATCCAGACTCTTTCTCTTCACTTCTGATTTTTTTAAATATATATTTTTATTCATCTGAAGGAAGGGGGCAGGAAACAGAGGGAGAGGCAGCTATAGAGAATGGGCACACCAGGGCCTCCAGCTACTGCAGACAAACTCCAGATACACATGCCACCTTGTGCATCTAGCTTACGAGGGCACAGGGGAATTCAACCTGGGTCCTCTGGTTTTGCAGGCAAGCACCTTTACTGCTAAGCTCTCTCCAGCCCACTTCTGATTTTGAGGTTGCATTTAGCATACTTACTTATTTACTTATGCATACCTTCTTAGTACTTCTGGTGTTCTTTTATAATCCCAAGTACCTTTCCCATAATAGAAACTACATACACATATATTATTATATATATATATATATATATATATATAATGTGTGTGTGTTTATATGTGTGTGTGTGTGTTTTAATTTTTCATTTGCAAGCAGAGACAGATAAAGAGAAGAGAAACTAACAGAGAGAATGGGTGAACCAAGGCCTCTAGCCCCTGCAAACAAACTCCAGATGTATGTGCCACTTTTTCTGGCTCTATGTGGGTACTGGGGGATTGAATACAGGTTGTTCAGCTTTGCAGGCAAGCACTTTAACAGCTGAGCTATCTCTCTAGTCCTTAATGTATATTTTAAATTGTCCTCAGTAGTAGGGATTTTGTTCTTTCTTGTTCTTCTCGGAGAAGTCAAGGAGAGCTGTGCCTAGAAAACTGAAGGAAAATATACTCATAGGAGAGCTCTGACCTTGTTGACCTCATCCGATCCACTTTGAGAGGAACTAGGTGCCATTTCTCAGAGAACTTAATTGTAATTTATTGACCTGTACCACTTAAATTCTTTTTAAAATATTTTTTAAAATATTTATTTATTTATTTATTTTATTTTGAGAGAGAAAGACACAGGGAGAGAAAGAGAGAGAGAATTGGGGACTCCAGGGCCTCCAGCCACTGCAAATGAACTCCAGATGCATGTACCCCCTTGTGCATCTTGCTAACGTGGGTCCTACGGAATAGAACCTGAGTCCTTTGGCTCTGAAGGCAAGTGCCTTAATTGCTAAGCCATCTCTTCAGCCCACTTAAATTCTTATTTACCCTAATAAAGGTATGGGAGCTTAGAAAATATTTATTCCCAAGAGCTAATTAAAAATATGGCCCACATATTGAAGACATTGAATGTTACCTGCAGAGTGTTTCTAAATTATCTGAAATTTTCTTGAAAATTGGAGTTGGTGGTGGTGTTGACTAGGCAAACCTAGACTGAATGAAGAGTAATCTGTCCCTGATGCCCATACATGATTTGAGTTTATACTAATGGACTGCTTTTGTTTTGCTGCAGTATTTTGGAAGTTTACTGGTAATCTTCTGCATAGAACTGGCTTGCGGTGTTTGGACATACGAGCAGGAACTTATGGTGAGTTGAGAGTGGAATGTCATCATGATATAGAGCGATGTCCAGGCCATCCTCTCAAGTCAGATCCCAGAGAGGACCTGGTGCAGGGCTGTCACTGTACCTGTTCATGCATGTGATGCAAATGAACATTTTCAGTTACTTTTGAAAAATAACTCTTTATTTCCTGTGTCAAAAGCACATTCCAAATCATAAACTTGTAGTATTTAATTTGGTAAACTGTGCTATGTAATTTAATCCCATAGATTCTGTTTTAAAATATGTGTGAGTGAAGTGTGTATGTTCATGTGTGTGAATGAAGGCATGGGTATGCCATAGCATGTGGGTAGAAGTCAGAGAACAGCCTGCATGTCCCTATTGTTTCCATGGGCTAAGGACTGTCCTGCTTGTCCCTGCAGACAGACATTCCTGCTTGCAGGGTACTGTTCACAGGAAGAAGAGAGAATCTATGAAGAGTTGAAAAGTCAGGGAAAGCTCCAGCTAGCTTAACATAAAGTTAAGGACTTTGATCAAAGCAAAATTGCCCATATAAATAGATTCTCTTGCTTTCTTTGAAATCACATTTTTTGTGTCATCCTTAGAAACTTTGTATACTTAGGACAATGACAAAGCAGTAAGGGCTTCAGTTTTTTCTTGTTTTAGTAATAAGTGATTATTTCTGCTAAGTTTTCTATTTAAAAATAAGAAATTCATGCCCCATATTATCCAAGCAACAGAAGAGTAAATCTTATCATTCATTCTTGATCCTTTGACTGCAGCTTCTGGCTGTGCTTGGGAATTAAGAGATTTAAGTGTCTCTTTATATAGATATTTTTCTTTCAGGCTGGGTCTCATTTTATATCTCAGACTTGCCTAGAGCTCACTGTGTAAACCAGGCTAGCCTCAAGTACATAGCAATCTTTATGCCTCGGTCTCCTGAGTATTTGGACTACAGTAATGAGCCATTGTAACCTACTCTTTCTGTATATTTTATATATTTTATTTTAAGTATTTTATATTTGAGACAGAGGGAGAAAGAGAGAGAAGAGAGAGAGACAGGGAAATAGAGAGAGACAGAGAGAAAGAGAGCCAGAGAATGGGTATGCCAGGACCTCTTGCCAATGTGAATGAACTCCATACTCATGTGCCACTTTGTCACTTTGTGCATCTGGCTTTGTGTAGGTATTGGGGAATGGAACCTGGGCTGGCAGGCTTTACAAGCAAGTGCCTTTAACCACTGAACCATCTCCCTAGCCTGCTTCCTGTATATTTTAAAAGTAGAATGTACAGTCTTACTGATACATGATAAATCTCCAAAGTTCTAGCAAGTTTAAAATAAATCTATTTATCATGTCTGAAAGGGAATGTTTTGATTCCAATATGATTATAAGAAGCACAAGGAAGATGAATGGAGCTTACACTTGTTTAAATGCTGTGGTCTACTAAGGACAGTCTGCAGATGGTTTCTGCCTTGTGGGGCACTGTGGGGCAGGTTGCCATTTTAGTTGCAATCAATCATGCATCGTTTTGCTTGTGTAAATCTTTCCTGTTATGTCACCAGGATAGAGTAAGGAAGGACTGTTTGAAAGTGAGATGTGGAAAAGCAGTCTTTTTTTTTTTTTTTAAAGTACTCATTCTACATTTTTTATTGCTTCTGCATTAATGACAGTGTGAAAGAAAAGTGCCATTAAAGTTTATTATCTGCCAAATTTCGCAGGACCCAGCATCTACATAGAACAGGCTTTGTGTTTTGCTGTCCCTGTGTGGAGCCAGATCCCAGCAGCTTGTGCCAGAGCCTCAATGGTCTCCTCTGTTTCCTTGCCACATTTTCTCTCAGATTAATGGTAGTCACAGTGCAGAAACAGCCTGCGTTTGTTTTGGAAAGTAAAACCTTTTTTTTTTTTTTTTTTTTTTTTTTTTTTTAAGATCATTCTGTTAACTAAATCAAGAGATTTGACATCAGCCCGTTTCCTCATTATTTTTGTTGTTTCTACCTGCTTACCTCCTGGTCGTTGTTTCCTCTTTAGTTAACATCTGTCAGTGATATTGTTTCAGACTACACATGTCTTGAGAATTTATTTTACTTCCATTTATTTATTTATTTTTTGCTATAAGGATATGAGGTAATGATAATTTGTAGTTGGAAGCATGAACTTTGGTTAGTTCTGTGGACCTAGTTCAACCATATGAAGAATGCGTACCAACGAGCCTGTTATTTGGGTAACAGAACTCTGTACCCAGATGTTTGGCTATTTTCTTCTGTATTGCATATTTGCAAGTAGTAAACAACAACAGCAACAACAAAAAATTCTAATGAGAAAACAAAGAAAGAAATTTGCAGCCAAGAATTTTTAAACTATTTCTATTGATATTACTACATTTTATGAGATTTAAAAATCATCCTAATCTTGAGTTTTGGAGCCTTATATGTACACCTCTCCCCAATTTCTTTTCAGATACTTGTTAATCCTTATGCCTGTTTTGAATTTCACATGGGTTGACTTGTGCTCAATTTAGGCTACAAGCAAATATGCAATTGTCAAATGTAGTACATTGTGTGTGTGTGTGTGTGTGTGTGTGTGTGTGTGTGTGTGTGTCTGTGTGTGTTTGACCTGTGTGAGTCTGTGTTTAGCTGACCATGTTAGTGTGTTGATATTTTGATTTTTACCTCCAGGTTCCAGTACAGTGGTCAGATATGATCACTTTGAAAGCCAGAATGACAAATTATGGTATCCCTAGGTATCGGTGGCTTACTCATGCTTGGAATTTTTTTCAGAGAGAGGTAAGTGCTGTCATTCCTGAGGTAGAGTCTAGAATAAGTGGAACAGTTTTAAAATAGATGTCTGAAGTGCTGGTTTTGATAACTGTTTCTTCACTGAAAACTTAAGCCTGTGACTACATTTGCACTGGTGCATTTTGTCTTGAAATACTTGAAGTGCTTGTGAGCACCGCTTCTTTGAACATGAGTATCTTTCCCCTTCATTTCACATGATTCATCTGTGCTTATTTAAAGGCCATTTTGTTCAACTACTCTGAAGTTTTTCATGTGAGATATTTTTCTCACTATGCTTAGAGGCACCTGTATTTCTAACATAATTTTCATGTTCTAAAAGGTTATTCTCATTGGGAACTTACTATGAATATCACTAAGGATCACTAAGGACATAATTCTTCTCATCAGAATGACCATGGTTTAAATCCTCACTCTACTGTTCATTCTTTTTATTTGTTTGTTTGTTTTTTTGGTTTCTTGAGGTAGGGTCTCACTGTAGCTCAGGATGACCTGGAATTCATTATGTAGTCTCAGGGTGGCTTCCTGAGTGCTGGGACTAAAGGTGTGTGCCACCCCACCTGGCTCTGCTGCTCACTCTTATGCAAGTTTCTGTCACTAACCTCATAAGCCTCAGTTTACTCACCTGTAACATAGCCATCATAAAAGTCTTCACATCCTTGAAGTGATCTCTTTAGCTTGTGCCTATCAATGGTAATGTTACAGAGCCCACATCTGGTTAAGTTTTCTTCCCTAACTGTTTTATAGCACCACATGCAGTTATCTGAATGGGGACTGGTTTTTAGATGCTTAATAGTTGGTGACTTGAAATAAACCATTGCTCCTGCTACAAGCCAGCTTCTTCCCAGCAACTTCCTTGTGATTGAAGTGGCATTCCCACATGACCACGAATGTCAGTCCCCTTTCATTTATCTTGGCTCCGGGCCATGAGCATGAGTATCTTATCCAACCCAGCTCCTTGCTACCCTGCGTATGGGCATGGCAAAAGTTCAAGTCCAGTTCAATCTCCAAATCTGTCCCTTTGTGTTATAATTGTTGAGGTGATGAAATTATCATTGTAACACAGAGTTCCTGTTTACTTCAATGCTTCCTGCCTCTGTTTGTTTACTGTATAACTGTATTAAAAACAATACAGGAAACACAAGGAAAGCACTGGGGTCTTCAAGTAAGCTGTGCTCAGCTACTGTCCTGGGCAGAAGCAACCAGACTTCTTTACTTTCTGGAATTTCTGAGATGTAGACTGTGATAAATCAAATTATAAAGCAGTGAATTGTTTCTCCCTCCCCCTGATGTGGGCCCTGGTTGATGGACAGTTTACAAGCACTGCACATGAGTGCAGCTACTCTTACACACGGTGCATGGTAAGTTCCTTTCTTCATACTATCATAAGGCTTTCACATGAAAGGGATATCCTTAGCTTTTCAAACCTTTATATATCAGTCTGCTAGGACTTCCATAGCAGAACATCTCAGTTTGGGAGGCTTTGTACCAACGCTTGTTCAATGTTTTGGATGCTAGAAGTTCAAAATAGGGTGTTGGAAATGTTGGTTTCCTTTGGGGTCCTCTCATTGGCTTGGAGATGGCCATCTTCTTCTTTTGCTTTCCCCCATCTTCTGTAGGCCTACTCTAATGGCTTATTTTCAGTTGATTTCTACTATAATAAAGCCTATCTCCAAATATAGCTATATTCTGAACTGCTTGGTGATGCAATTTCAGTGTACAAATTTAGGTGAGGAAGGCAAGTCAGTAGAAGACACCTAACTTCCAAAATCAATCACATGAAAAAGTCATCTTGTCAGGATTTTCACTTTCCTGCCCTCTCATTCACTGTGTGTGGACCTTAACTGACATTGGTGATATTCATATCACTGAAATCCTTAGTGACATTTAGTTAATGTCTTAAAAAATTGGTTGTTTTTTAAAAATAATTTGTTTATTTATGGGTAAAAGAAAGAGAATGAGAGAGAGAGAGAGAGAGAGAGAGAGAGAGAGAATAGGCTTCTGGGCCTCTTGCCACTGTGAACAAATTCTAGACACATGCACTGTCTTGTTTATCTGGCTAATGTTGGTCCTGGAGAATTGAACCTGTGTCCTTAGGCTTTGTAGGCAAGTGCCTTAACCTCTAAGCCATCTCTCCAGCCCTAATGTCTTTTTTTTACACCTGGTTTTTGAAATGTATTGGTTGGTACATCAGCTTTGAAGTCTACTGACTGCTGCATACTGACCTCTGACCTTGGGAAGTGACTTCACCCATCCGGTGGTGACTGTACTGTGTTTTTCTAGAGCCTAACATAGTGTGAGCAGGAGTAAGCTCTCTTACAGCGCACTGTTCAAGGAGATTGGCAAAGAGATGGGGCCATAGTCATGTGATGGTATAATGTTCAGGTCACCTTAAAGGATGTTCAAGGAATATTTCCTTCCAAATGTACTACCTTCTATTGAAGAAACATGACACCACTATAAAAGAGAGTAATGTTTCAGTGTCCTATTAAAAGTTTTTGGCACTGAGCATATGAAAAAACCTTTATTTTTTGCGAAATATCTCATTTTCTGACAAAGCCAAATAAATGGGCTGTTCCACTGGATGGAGTTCAGCACTTCAGAAACTGTCCTTGCACCGTCTACACAGGAAGCACACACGTCATGAGGAGACGAGGGAATCAGGCTTTATTTGACCTAAGGATTTAAAAAGACTTATAAATGCTGTAGTTTTTGTTTTTGGAAAGTGAAGTTTTTTCATTATATGTGTTTTTTTTTTTTTAAGGCTACTCAATGAATTAGTTAAAATATGTGATGTCAGGTTATGTTTGACACTGTGATGTTTGTGTTACACTCATGACTCTTAGAACTTGTTGGAGTTTATGATGCTTATGGTGCATCCATGGTTTTTAGGAGAATACAGAAAAGATTTTAAAATTTTCTCATAATGTTGGAGGGTAATGTTTGTAACTTTCTTTTTTTAATTTTTTTACAAAATTATTTATTTATTTATTTGAGAGTGACACTGAGAGAAAGAGGAAGAGAGAAAGAGAGAGAGAAAGAGAAAGAATGGGCACGCCAGGGCTTCCAGTCACTGCAAACAAACTCCAGACGCGTGCTCCCCCTTGTACATATGACTAACGTGGGTCCTGGGGAACCGAGTCTCGAACTGGGGTCCTTGGGCTTCACAGACAAGTGCTTAACCGCCAAGCCATCTCTCCAGCCTATGTTTGTAACTTTCTGTGATTATAATCAATGTACTTCTAAGGTGTTTCTTTTTCTTTAAAACAAAATATTAGGTTGTGAGAAGGCACAAAGTATGTTTTTGTGTTTTCATTGTTGGTTTTCCATGAGTAATTTAGAATTCTTCCAAGTTCATTTTGGTTAGACTGTGAATTGGTGTTGGATTGTGCTATTTTATGATTCAGTGTTAATCTTGAACTCAGACTGGTCTCCTGGGCTATATAATTTGCATAGCCAGCCACTTTTGGCAGACTCTTCCGTGACTGCCCATACTCCGAGCTATATGGATAGATGCTTCACCTTTATTGAAGAGCGAAAAACTATTCATCAGAGTTAATTTTTCTGAAACCAATCTGTACATGTTTAGACTCAGTGTTTCTAAACCTTTATCAAAGATTTTTTTGTTTTTGCTAATATGTGGTGAAATGTGACAAAGTGTAGTTTAAGAAGAAAATATCACTTAAATACAACTTTATTTAACTCAGAGGCACAGGATTTTTTTTTTTTTTGAGATTATTATGAGAAGATGTGTGTTTATGTCAAGAACCTCATTTTGTTTAGTGAAAATTAGTTGGCTAAACCTATGTTTATTTTACAGGTTTTTTTGGAAAATTTTACTGCTTAAGGAATCTAAGACTAGTCACTTTTATGATGGGAGCTTTGGTCAACAAGTATTTCTCTAGAGATTATAGCAACCTTTATACAAGAGTTGAATATGTTCATCAGTTAAACTAGCAACTAGGTGATGAACAAATTGATTATTCAATATTCAGTTGTTAGATTGGTTAGTGGATATGTTGAATTGCTCACTATTTTGGTCATATTGAGAGGATAGGATCTTTGAATTAGAGAGTCATACTGATTTGTTTTATATGCTTTGGTGACATTTTTGTGTGGAATTGTCCCAGGGTGGAATGGTTAGCCTTTGTGCCCTTTTGTGGCATTTCTGTCATCAACACAGAATGAACTTACATCATTAGATGATAAGTGAATTTAGTTCTTAGTACAAAAATTTAAGAAATCTAATGTTTAACCTCCAATGAATTTTTTTTTAAAGTAGCTTCTGACTATAACCAGTAATTTTTTTCAGTTCAAGTGCTGTGGAGTGGTGTATTTTACTGACTGGCTGGAAATGACAGAGATGGACTGGCCTCCAGATTCCTGCTGTGTTAGGGAATTTCCAGGATGTTCCAAGCAGGCCCACCAGCAAGATCTCAGTGACCTTTATCAAGAGGTAAGGCCAAACTTCTTAAAATAACCTTCAAAAATTAGCATTATGCTGACTAAACTGTACTTTTCTGTGTAAAGTCAAAAGGCCTTAACATTTTCTTTGACATGTGGAGAAACAGGAAAATACAGTGGGAAAAAATCAACACTAATCACATTTTAACAAAGGTAAGTAGGAAAAAAAAAAAACAAGTTTTATCATTAATTGAATTTAAAGTATTGCCTAGAGCTAAATTCTGTTACACCCTCTTGGGGGTCCTTTGAAAACAACAGCATGCAGATTATGTAGCTAACTGGATATTGGGAAGCGCAGGGTTTGGAGTTCCTGGGTAGAATATATATGTTTAAGGGCCTCCACAGATGTGGGGGAAGGAAAACGCCTGAAAAAAATATTATGTCCTGCTCTTCAGTTCCCCCTGCTGACTAAAACTGGTAATGTCCTCTTTAGTTTGCTGAATGAAGTTTTTAATTCTCTGGGATCGGAAACAGTCACCCTGCCGGGCATGGTGGCACGCCCTTAATCCCAGCAGTGGGAAGGCAGAGGCAGGAGGATTGCTATGAGTTCTAGACCAGCTTGAAAGTACATAGTTAATTCCAGATCAGTCTGGGCTAGAACGAGACCCTACTGCAAAAAAAAAAAAAAAAAAATCCTGTGACCAAAATTATCATTATTGTATGAATTACTTATGAATATTGTATACTTTGGAAGGGTCTAGCTGAATCATTAGTCACGTCTTCTCAGAATTTTTCCTATATTTCCATTTTGTTGCTCTTTCTAGGCTGTTAGCAGTAAAATAACTATTTTCAAATTAAAAATTTATAATTGCACTGTCCAGTACAGTAGCCAATAGCTACATGTGCTTATTTCTATTAAAACCAAGTTACATAATTAAGATGAAATTTTATTTTGTCAGCTGTACCGGCTCCATTTCCAGTGTTCAACACTGTGAGTGTAGCTGCTCTTGTACTGGGCATCACTCACAAAGTTTTATTGGGTGGTCTTGGTACAAGGTGGAAACTCAGTGTCAGTGGCTGTAAGGAAGTGTCTTAGGCTGAAGGGGTAGGACCACTCACAAATTCATCTTCATTCTAATACTCTTACAGAGCACTGTGCAAACCTCTGGCTTAATATAGAGCATCTACTTGCCTTGTGCATAATACAGTATGAACATAACGTGCACATACAATATGGGTGTATTAATGAGACATCTCAGGATTCAAGATATGCATGTTTTTGTTCATCAATTGGATTACCGTTAAGAGAATATACATTTATTTCCTACAAATTTGGTGATTCAAAAAATTTTGTAGGCTGGCTTCCAAAGTCATTTACAAAGATATACCACTATATTGTAAGCTAATTAAACAGCAGCAGAAATGAATTGTTTCATAGTTCTGGAGGTGAAAATTCAAGTTCAGTGTGACAGCAAAGTTGATTCATTCTGAGGTTGAATCCGTGACACCCCTGCTTCTCGTGGTTTGCTATGAACTCACTAGAGACTTGACCTGACCTGTGTCTCCATCCTCATGTGCTCTCTTCTCTGTGTCTACACACATGGAAGATTTGGGCTAGACAGTCTTCACAAAAATCAGAGGCATGTGTGTGCCTTGCTTTAGACCACAGTATGTGCCATTTCTGAGAAAGTGTGAAATTCAGTCAACTGCAGACATTTATAATTTCCTGTGAGCCATTCAAAGAATAAGCGGATTGCAGTTAAGTATGTAAATTGAAGCATCTTCTTTTCTCATGTAAGGTTTACCCATTGGTTGATTTGAGAACTCACATGTTAATATGAAAACCATTGGGCTATAGCACTGTGATACACTTTTTGTCTTAGTGCTGCTGATAGGATGGTGACTATTACTGAAATCATGAGAATAGCAAAGCATAAGTCTGTGTTCACTTTTCCTTCCATGCCTGATTATGGACAATCACATTTCCCTTTTGTTTTACCTAGCTGAAATGCACTGAATTTAATATTTAACATAATTTTCCTTTAGTGAAAATAAAATTCACTTTTATTAGTATGGCTTAGGTGATGTTCACTAATATTACATTATAATGGGCTATTTTCCCTTTAGGACACCTATAAATGAAAGCTTGAAAGAAGCCACATGTACAAATGGGTAATCCAGATTCTTTTGAACTATTATTATTGAGGTAGGCTTTCACTATAGCTCAGGCTGACCTGGAACTCACTCTGTAGTCTCAGGTTGGCCTTGAACTCACAGCAGTCCTTTTACCTCTGCATCCCTGAGTGCTGGGATTAAAGGTATATGCCACCATGCATGACTATGAATATTTTCAATATATATTTTAATGTTTTCATTATTATTATTAACAACTTATTTTGTATGGATAAATAATGTGTCTTATTAGAATACTTCCAATAGTCAGCTAGTATTGTCAGTTATAATTTAGTTTTAGACCCAGATCTCTGATCCAGTAGATGGCTCATTATGTTAGAGCAATCTGCTTTTACATTTTATAATCAATAACTGATGCTGGTTTTAATAAGGATACAGAACATGATTATATGCATAGTTGGCTTACAAGAGTAGATAATTTAGTAGCTTTATGACATGAATGCAATGAAATCCACAATTAAAAGTAAGACTTGGGGGCCAGAGAAATGGCTGAGCAGTTAAGGTACATGTCTGTGAAGCCTAAGGACCCAAGTTCGATTCTCCAGGTCCCATGTAAGCCGGGTGCACATGTTGGCATCTGGAGTTTGTTGCAGTGGCTAGAGGCCCTAGAATTCCCATATGTCCATTCCCTCTCTCTCTCTCTCTCTCTCTCTCTCTCTCTCTCTCTCTCTCTCTCATTCTTACTCTTCCCCTCCCTCTCTGTGTCTCTAACAAATAAAAATTTTAAAAATGTAAGACTTGTGCAGGAGATGTAGCTCAGCCAGTACAGTGCTTGCCTAGTCTGCATAATGCACTGGGACTGACCACCAGGTGTGGTGGCACACAGCTGCTGTCCAAGCACTCAGGAGGTACAGGCAGGTGGATCAGGAGATCAGTGTCATCCTCATCTTAGAATATATGAGACCCTATCTCAAAAAATTGATAAAGGAGGAAATTTAGACAGACTTAATTCTACTTTACTGTAGATAATATATATTTCCTAATTATAGCATGTACTGAGATGACACATTAAAAGATGAGGGTTTAAAAGGAGAATTGAGTGAGTAAGGGCTGGAAGGATTTAGGACTTTTATTTTTTTTGAAGTTGAGAATACTAAGGGGAAATATTTTAGGTACCTTCAAATACTTCCAAGTTCATAATTCAGAAGAGAAACCAGAGGTCCTTACTGTTGCTCAAAGGCCAGAAGTTACAGGAAGGAAATTTTGAATCAATAGAAGGAATACCTTGCTCATCAAAATCTGTCCAATTGGGAGACAGGTTATCTTATAGAATAGTGAGTGCCTCATCACTAAAAATATTAAAGTCAAGGTCAGATAGCCTTGTCACTGGTGGTGTAGAATAGGTTTTTAAATTAAAAGTGAATCAGTACTAGATGAAGTTCAAGGTCCCTTTATCTTTTATATTCTGTAAGCTTAGAAATAAGAACTGGTTTTCTTCCTGCAATCTTTCTACAGGATTCTGAAATCAAGGAAATCAATCATTCTCAACCATCTGGTGGCCTCACTGGTCCCTGACCCAGTAATATTTTATGACACATTTTGAAACCTATAAAAAATGATAGAGCAGAAATACAGCAGACAACTGCACATTGTAGAAATACCCCGTCAGACGTGTTGTCGCGATTGGCACGCAGTTCCTCCAACACCCTTAACCAGCTAAATGCACAACTGGATCAACGTATAGGCTTAGTAATACCAAATGAGACTATCTCTGACTCTCGTTTGGCCCTGTACATTCATTCACTCAAAACGTTTTTGCATTTGTGTCTTGCATTTTACATACTGGGGACAGAGTGAAGAATGTTGGTGATGAAACTCTTTCCTATAACATTTATTTGGGTTAGTGATACAGACATTTAACAACAACAAGACAGTTATAGAAAACACAGGTGGTAGTACGCATTTGAAGACTGCAAATATATCCAGAATTTTCTCAAAGTTGGTAATTTAGATCTGTAGCCACCTGGCTGGAGGAGATGTCACTATGGACGGGTCTTGGGGTCCAGCCCTAAGGTGTCGGGGGTGGATCTGGAATTCCAGTCTAATGATGCGCATAGTGCCTGAGCTTCGTCTGGAATTCCTAAAGTGTGTTTGCATATATTGGTGGCTTGTGGCTTTTTCTCTCTGCTTGGACCTGTGAAAGCAGGTCAGCTTCTTCTACCATTACAGAACTTCCCCTGGATGTGTAAGCTTCAATAAATATCCCTTCCTCCATAACTGTGCCTGGCTTGTAAGTTCATCTCAGCAACCTGAGATTGTCTACTACAGAATTGGTACCTAGGAGTAGGCTGAGATGAACCTGACCATGAGGATTTTGCTCTTTTGGAACTTTTGTTTTGAAGGAATGGACATGGACTTGGTACTTGCAACTGAATATGCCTTCTGGAGTGGTAAGGCAAGTATTATGGACTATTCTGATGAGAATTTGAAAATGCTAAGTGCAGAGAGAATTGTGCGTGGAGGCTTGGAAGATGAACTTGAAGGCTTGGCATGTGAACTTTCTAAGGGCAAAGAAAGACTGCAGAGAACATTGTTGGAACTGGGCTACTAATATAACGGCTGGCTTCATTCTGCTGCTCAGGCCCAGTGACTAATCAAGATTAAATTTATAATGGACTGATATTCTTGGCTAAAGATATGGGACTAAGAAATTTAAGATTTTTAAGTTGGAAAATTTAGGCAAGTTTAAAAGTTACTGGCATAGAGTCTGGTTTTAGGTTAATGAAGCTGCTATTGTCAAATATATTAGCATTTGGAAGGAAGATGGTCCAACCACTTTAAATTGAAACAATGGAAAGGATGCCTGAGGAAAGATTATGATAGACATGCAAACTCTTTTGGAAAAACATTGACTGGAGAAGAAACCTGATTTTCAAGGTTAGGATTTATTTTATCTATGAATTAAGAATATGGCTGTGTCCTGTACACCTGGTATTAATTTCAGAAAAATGAAAAATGTATGGAGTAGTCATAAACTGCATACAATAGTGCCAGGATCTACTGCTGAGGTGCAGCATATAGACAGCCTAATGACCCTAAGAAAGAGGCTGGCAAAGCCATTGAAAGATGGACCATAGTTTGCAGTGGAGATCCAAGGATGTTTGGATATACTAGGACTGTGCAAGGGCTACCATGAAGGCTGTTGGCTAGGGATGCATGTTTCTCGTGGGTACTCAGCCCAGCTGGAGGGGTGGAGCTAGAAAATCTGGAGACTTCCAGTCACTGGTTATGATATTGGATTTGAACTGCAGGTGTTTGAGGTTTGCTTCATAGTTATTGATTTTTCATTGTTCCAGTTTCTCCTTGCTATGCTGTATAACAGTTGAAAACATTTACTCTGTGTCTTTATATGTTGAAAGTATATAATTTCTTTGGCTTTACAGCACTCACAGCTAAGAAACAATTTTAAATCTCAGATAAGATTTAGGACTTTGGAACAATCTAAAATCGATAAAGACTATGGAGACCTTTGAATTTGATAATATACAACATGAGGTGCTCATACTGAGGGATGGGGTGGAATGTGGTAGTTTGAATGGATGCTCCCGAATATATTTAGGGTTTTCTTAAAGCTTGTAATTTAGATCTGCAGCCACCTGGCTGGAAGAGGGCCACTATGGGTAGATACTACAGTCCAGCCCTAAGGTGTAGGGGTGGATTTAGAATTACAGTCTAAAGATATGTGAAGTGCCTGAGCTTTGTCTGGAGTTCCTAAAGTGTGCTTTCATGTACTGGGTTTGATGGTTTGTGGGTTTTTCTCTCTCTGCTTGGACCTGGGAAAGAGGGTCAGCTTCTTTTGCCATTATGGAACTTCCCCAGGATCTATAAGCTTCAATAAATATCCCTTCCTCCATAACTGTGCCTGATTTGCAAGTTCATCTCAGTGACCTGAGGGTATCTACTACTGACTTCAAAGAGAAATATACTACCAGAGTTATTTTCAGTATTTTGTGTGCATTTGATCAGTGAGTAGCAGCCATTACTTTCTTTGGTTCTTCTGGGGACTTGGTTTTGGAGGATTGTTACAGTTTTTATCTCAGATGGGAAACAGCATAAACAGGCCCTTCAAAGGATTGAAAGGTACCTCTGTGGACCACCTCAAGGAAAATAGATGGAAATAAACAGGTTCACAACCACCTTACTTCAAATGGACTTACTCAAATTGTTAAGCCAAGGGACAGAAAACCAAGCAAAATGTACCCCCAGGGACACATTTTTTTGTGTGTGGTTATTAGAAAGGCTCCTGCTAAAATTTATTGACTGCTTCTTCAGAAAAGTAATACTTTCAGAGCTTCCGGACAGGGAGACACCTTGCACACAGCTGTGAACACTTGGGACACTTTCCCTTCAGACTGCTAGGCTTCCTGTATTCCATGTGTTGGGTCAGGATTTCAAATACTCTTGGCAATTTTCTTTGCAACAAATCATGCTGTCATAAGCCACACATGATTCTTTGGGTGGTAATTTATTTCTTCTTTTACTCTGTCTATAAATAAAGGAGGCAGGAAGGGGAAGGGAGTATGGAAATGAGAGATATGATGCTTTCTGTGTCCTGGATTTCAAAACAAAGAAACTGGATGGTGACATGTGCGTGGCACTCTGCAAGTAAAGCATCATAGACTAGTGGGGACTTTACTTAGGGTGAACATTAGAATATGGAAAATAGAGTATGGACTTGTGGGGCCTTGGAGACTCAGCTGAATATGAGTGCATGTGAAACAGAGCATAGACTAGTGGGGACTTATAACCAAGGACCTCCCATAATGCTTGCCGCTGGCAGGCCAGTATAATCACACTGTCACAGGGGTAGAGGGAGATGAGGAAGCTGATTACGTATCAAAGGTGACTGACATGAAGAATGGGGACTGGGAGATAATAGAGAAATTCTTGTTAAAATTGGAGAGCGCATATGGACATAGAAGTCCAAAAGTTAGGATGTAGTTGAAAATAATTGGGGCAACAGAGTAGAGTTTGGCTACAATGACAAACTTTATCAGGGCTGAGTCCTGCTTGAGTTGTTCATTCTCTTATTATAGTCTTGTGAGCAGAATAAGCCTAGTGTCCTGAATTCAGCCCCTCTATCATCATTCTGATGGTGTACAGCCCTGTCTTCTCTTTGCTATCCTGCTGTGCCTGACAACTGTTTGTGAGCATCTGTAGTACTTACCTCCTCATTGCGGGACAAAACACCCACCAGAAGCAGTAATGGAAGGAAAGGATTTATTCTGGCTTATGGTTTTGAGGGATACTTTCAACATAGTGGGGGAAGTGTGGTGTAACAAGCAGGCAGAACTTCACATCTTGTCACAATGGCAAAGTGAGATCAGGGGTCTGGACCAGTAATCGAGGTCTGCCCCTGTGACACACCTTCTCCAGCAAGGCTCCATCAGCTGTGGTCCAAATAGGAGGCTTTTTCACAAACACTTGAAATTATGGGAGATATTTTTCATTTAGACCATCCCACCAACATACATTCTTTATTATGCTTAACATTTTTTCTCTTCTTTTTTTTGTGAGCAATATCTCAGCGCTCTGTACTTCCTTGTTAATATTCTGTTAGCATCTAACTTATTCCTAGCATTAGCCAGTGCTTTGGCTGAAGGAAGTAACTTTTATTTTATGACTTTTTCAACTCACAATATCCTATTATAAATTTTGCCTCAGAATTTCTGAACCAGAAGTAGAGATACAGCAAATTGTTTTAGGTACCGAACACTGTCATTGGGAGTAAGGTTTGACCTATGAAGCTGCACCTAGTTATAGGCTCAATTATTTTCACCCAGGTCACCTTTCTCTTAGGTTGTTATGGCACGTCTGAAATAACTGGAATCAGGGACAAAAATTAAAAGAAACCAAAGGCAGGAAGAGGTAATATCTCAGACCTTTTGTCAGATACTGGCTAGTTAATCAACATGACGTTGGCTTAAGTCTTCATAGAATTGCCACTTCAGTGGCTAGGAAATAAGGAATTCGATACTGGTGAAGTGGAGGTACATACCAGAGCTGGTATGGCGTAGGCGATCTTTATTTGCCATTGCCTTTATGGTTGAGATGTACAGTGAGAGCACACCCGGGTGGTAGTGTCATATGCCCCTTTAATCTTAAAGGATAAGAAGGTGTTAAGCAATTGCAGAAAGCATTTTTCTGGCGGGTGGCTGAAAAGGTCATTCCACACCAAGTACTGATGCAAGGTTAGAGCTGAAAGCAAGTGAGTACCATGGGGGCACAGGCTGTGAGGATGGCCATGTCCTAGTGATATACAGGGCAGGGGCTGGGTTGTGAAAAGCCCTGTATGTCCTCCAAGGATTATATGCTGAACTCTGTGAGTAATCGCCATATGAAAAGGCAACCATCTTCCAGAATTTGAGGCATTTTCTGAAAGGAAGGTTTAGGACTGAGTAGTCCTGGGGTTCTTTGTTAGGAATAATGAAGCTGCTGCCAGGTAAACACGAGTCGGAGCCGCCTGCCCAGAATAATCAGTGGGTAGCTTTTCAGGCTCGGTGATTAGTCAGAAGAAATATCCCCATGAGTTCTGTTCTTAGGCTTCTTTTTATCAAGTCACAGATGCCTCCTCTTGCCTTTCTGCTAACTTCATTATCTCCTAAATGATATCAGCGTGATCAGGTTGACCATCTTGATGCTGTGATCTGTTTTATCCCTGAAAGCCCTGCAGGACAAGTTTGAACTTGCTTGTGTGCATTGGAGGGCTTTATCTTTAGCCTTGCCTTGATCTAATCATGTCTAGAACTGTTCTGCCAGTTTTGCTTCAGCCATACAAATGCATTGTTCTTTTCTTTCACACTCTTGACATAGTTCCACTGTGAGAGTCCTCTTCTCTATTTACTGTTCCAAAAGACAACCCTTCCTGTTGTACTTCAGTAGAAGAAACTTGGAACTTTTGTTCTCAAAAAATGCACTGGTCTTAAAACCTGAAAAAGTATGTCACACAGTGATAATTTTAGATTTGTCCTTAAATACCATGGTGCTGTTATTGTTAAGATTGAGATGGGTGGGAGGTGAGGTGAGGATCTTGAGGCAGGGAATTAGGAAGGAGATTTGTAAGTAACCAATGGTTTTGGATTTCTGATAAAGAAGCTTCTGATTGAGGAGGATGGTTGGATTCTATTAGTTCTGTGTTCGAAATGCTGGGTTTAAGGTGGTTTTTGATATCCAATGTGTACAAACCTAGTAGGCAACGTGGAGCTCAAAAGACACCTCAGCCTGAGATAGGGACTTGGGAGTGACACTTAAGGCAAAGGCTAATGCAGTAGCTTGGACTAAGCTGGGTGGTGTTTCCCTTTCCTGGACCTCTGAGCTTATTTAATTTTCCTGTCATCTCTGAGGCCTGAGTTAATTCAGGGACAGAGGTGGTGGCATAACTTGGCCTTTTAAAGTACCCATCTTTCTGAATTGGTCCTGTTTTCTTTCAGTGCCAGCTCTGGGAAGAAGAAGAAGGACTGGGAAGGAGCATGTCTAATTGCAGCAGGGCCTCCATACACGTTGTAACTTGAATCTAAATGTCTCCCTCAGGCTCATGTATTTGAACCTAATCCCCAGCTGGTGGCACCATTTTGAGAGGTTGTGAGGCCTGACTGGAGGAAGAGGTTTACTGAGGGATTATAGTTTAGTCTTTCTTCTGTACCTGTTCTCTATTTCCTGGTAGACCATGATGTCCAAGAAGCCACACACTCCTGCTACTAAATGTCAAGCAGCTCCAGCTGGTGGGGCCTTCCTCATAGTAATGGACCTGCTGAAACTGTGAGCCAGCATCAATCTCCCCTCCCTTAAATTGCTTCTGTCAGGCATTTTGTCAGAGATGAGGTATAGAAATATAGACATATAGAGATAGAATTGATACTGAAAGTTGGTACTGAGACGTGTGTTTTTTGCTGTGATAACTAGGACCATATGGTTATTGGGAGTTTCAGTTGGTTTGTGAGAGGATTATGCAAGAGTTTTAAATTCTGGGGTTGAAAAGAACTAGCAGGCAATGAACAAAAATTAATGGGCTAATTTGGAGGGAGTTTTGAAGGCTAACATGCTGAGAGAAATCAGGCAGTGAAGGCCAGCTTATGAGCTTTCAAAGACACTTTTGGGAATTGGACTAGAGGCCACTTGGGTTATCTTCTGAAAAACAAACAACTGTGTTTTACCAGTATTTTAGAGATCATGAGCTCTGCACTGGGACAATCAGAAAGGTACCTTGAGGTCAAGACTCCACTCATTGTAGCTTCCAGATTATAAAACTGAAGACCCAGCAGAAAGATTTTTTTTTAAGTTCTTTTGTTCATTTTTATTAATTTATTTGAGAGTGACAGAGAAAGAGAAAGAGATAGATAGATAGAGAGAGAGAGAGAGATTGAGAACGGGCGCGCCAGGGCCTCCAGCCACTGCAAACGAACTCCAGATGCGTGCGCCCCCTTGTGCATCTGGCTAATGTAGGTCCTGGGGAACCGAGCCTCGAACCAGGGTCCGTAGGCTTCACAGGCAAGTGCTTAACCGCTAAGCCATCTCTCCAGCCCAGATTTTTATTTTAAAAAGGAGTATCATGCAGGTAGTCCTGCAAGTATGCTGAGATTTATCACCTAGGGAAAAGCTTTCCCAGTTTCAGCCACTTAGATGCTGTCGAGCCATCTTGCAAGGGGACCAGGTTGTACCTTGAGCTGACAACAGAATTAGATGTCATCCACATGATGTTGGTTTTGATGGAGTCATAGAGACTTGCACTATAGTTACAGAAAACAAGCTGGTGAGGGCAGGCACAATGTAGGATGTTGGAGAATCCAGAAACATGTGATCTTTGCTATGGAAAGCTATAGGCACTGAGTGGAATTGGTCCAAGAAATCACCTGTATGTGTTGTAAATGATAGGGTCATAAGGGGTGAAGTTTCCTCAATCCATTGATCCTTAATTAATACCACCAAGTGACTTGAATGTCTGTTTTGGTTGGGTTTTGGTCTTTCTTTGGTTTCTTCTTTTCTGCTGTGTCCCCATCCCTTCCTTTTGGAGTGCAAATGTGCACTCTGTGCCATTGTATATTGGATGTGCTTTTAATTTAATTTAACGTATATATGCTCACAATTAAGAAGTTACCTTGTGTCTAAGTAGTGAGTTTGGACTTTTGAACACTATTTGGACTATTAAAGCTATGGAGAGTAGGTGTTAGACTGAATACAAGTTTCATTATCAGTTAGCTATGCACGAGGGGAAGAATATTATGGTTGAATTTGAAATGGCTCCAGGAAGCTCATGTGTTTGAAGACCTGTCCTTAGCATATGATGCTGTTTATGGAGGTTGTGGGAGGTCTTCCTGGCACTGCGGATGATTCTTGGAGCATTATAGCTTGGCTGTTCTTCTAGTTCTGTTTTCTCCTTCCTGTGACCACAGTGTTGAAGCAGCAACCACACATGTGTTTTGTCATGATAGAGCTGCTTCGCTTGCCGTGACTTCCCTGCCATGATGGTCTGTACACTTACCTTCTGAAGCTGTGAATCAAAATAAACTCCTTTCTTAAGTGTATCTGTCAGGAATTTTGTAGCAATGAGAAAAGTAACCCATACAAGTTTGTTCTGGGGCTAAGATGGTGAGAGATAACTTGATCATTGAAAAATATCTGTGTTATGTGATTGGCCCTGTTTTTCTCCAGTTATAGTCGGAAGAGGAGAGCAAGTGGGAAGGAGCCCATCCAATTAAATGAATTCCTACATGCATTGTCTCTGTTCACATTCCATCAGTAGGGAAGTGTGTGGCTTCATTTAGTTGAAAGAGAAGCTGGAAATGTGGTCTGTAGACTAGGCAATAAAGCTGGAGGCAAAGGCTGTGTTCCTGCCTATGACATTAATTACTGGAGAAGAAGTGGAGTGGGGCAGGATGAATTGGTTGCCTTAATACTCTATAGGTATCTTCTATGCATATGATATACTGAGGGCATGGAAGGAGATAAAAAGAGGTGGCATAATGTACCCATCTAAGGGCAGAAGTCTGAAGATGCAAACACTTAAAGACGGAAGAGGAGATAATTAATTCTAGATAGAAATAAAATGGAAAGCAGGGAGGATGTGCAATAGGGAGAGGTTCTTAGGAATGACTGTCTCTTCATGAGGAAGCAGCATTCAGAATCTGACTCTGGAGCCAGACTCAAAGGGTTTAGAACTTTCACTCCTCCTTATTAGCCATGGGGCCTTGGGCAAATTTTTAATCAATAGTTTCTTCGGTTTTCTTTCATGAAAAGTAAGGATAATGGGGTATTCATCTTGTGAATTTCTTTTTGGTGTTTAAACAAATTATCATATTTAAAGCCTTTATAACAGTGGTTGCATTATTTACTACCTTTTATAGCTATGAGCTGGATAAAGAATGTCAAAGATTGAAAAGAACAATCAAAAGTACAGATAATCCTGTCTTTTTACCCATCCTAAGTGTGGTGGTTTGAATGTATGTCATCCATTGACTCAGGTATTTTTGATTAAGATTAAACTTCTTGCTGGAGGAGGTGTGTCATTGGGGGTGGATCTTGAGTTCAACTCTAGCAGTGTAGAGAGCTACTTGGACCTCTTTTGTTCATGTTTGTGAAGACGGGCTGTTTTCTTTCTGCTGTGGATGTATGTACAGAAGTGAGCCAGCTACTTCCACCATGATGGAGCTTCCCCTGGATCTGTAAGCCTGAAACAAACGCTTTCCTCTCGTAAGCTGCTTCTGTTCAGGTGTTTGTTCCAGCAACAGAAAAGTAACTACAACACCTTGGTTCATGGCTGACTGCAGTATTAACAGCTTAGCACACCTACTGTGTGAAAACTCAGCACAACTCTGAAATCATTGGAAGTGAAGATTCACACACCCAAAGAAAGCTAAATGTCTTTAAGCCTCACAAGAGAAATGTATAGTTGTGGAGAAACATGATAATGGCTATCAGTTTGGGAGGAGGGATTTCAGCAACTCTGTTGTCAAATTCTTTCTTTGGTTTCTGTGTGATGTTCTCCAGCTCCCCAAATTTTAAGGGGGGTATGTGTTACAGGATTTCCAAAGAGGAAGTGAAGAGGTAAGAAATTGACTTTACTAACTTTCTTCAGAGGAGAGGAATTCTAATTTCTATAACTTGCTCTGGAAACAAAAGGAAGTGGAGGGAGGCAAGCAGGAGAAGGTCAGAGAGACCTTGCTTTTCTGCAGGCCTCAGTCTTCTGAAGCTCACAAACATACAGCTGCCGAAGCCCCACGCCTTGGGGCAGTGTGTTCGTGTCCCATCAGGCACACTGTGTTGCCTCATTAAAACCCTTTAAAGTAAGACTTTAGTATTATCACCAATGTATCAAAGAGAAAGTGACCCATAAAGAGGCCACCTGACTGAGCCTCTGTCACAGAGTTTTTACTTGATTTCCAAAGCCATCTGCCTAGATACTAAACTTTTTTTTTTTAGACTTCTTTTTTTGGTTTATTTTTATTTACTTGTTTGAGAGAGACAGACAGAGAGAGAAAGAGGTAGGGAGAGAGAGAGAATGGCAGCGTCAGGGCCTCCAGCCACTGCAAACGCACTCCAGACACATGTGCATCTGGCTAATGTGGGTACGGGGGGAATTATACCTGGGTCCTTTGGCTTTGCAGGCAAGTGCTCAACCACTAAGCCATCTGTCCAGCCCTAGATATTAAACTTTTGAGTGGTTAAATATATGGTGCTGAGCAAGCTGAGATTGTAGAACTTTTCACTTCAAATCTTCAATCCCCTCGTCTATTAGATATTTACGGTTCCTGCCTCATTATAATATTACATAGATAAGCTGGGAAATCCCCAGCACATTACTCAGCATATACTCACCAATTCTGAGTCCACAGTGGTGACTAATGACACTCATAACATCAATTTATCAACGTTTTTATTGAGTTAAAAAGCAAAAATGAGTGATCTGCAAGTAGATGAGTAACTGAGCACACTGGCTTGCATTTTACTCACTGTAATAGTAAAGTGCATTTTCAGCTTACGTGTGCTATGTGGCTGAGGTAGATTTTCCAGTCAAGATTTTGGGGTTTCTGTGGGTTCTCCTTTTCCCTCTTAACTCTTATAGATGAGCAGCTAGGGTGGTCATTTGCTTGAGGAGTCTGTCAAGAAATTATTCTTAGCCAGGACACCTCCTGCTGTTGGCACCAGCCCCGTGGAGACAGTGTGCCTGCTGGGTTTTCTCACTCGGTCTCTTTGTAACCACATTCTTTGGTCAAATTGAAAGATGCTCAGCAAGTGCAGTCTTTTACATTTGATATTTCTGCCTGCCTAATGCGGATATTGTGAGGATTAAACAAGATGTGAGGACCTGTCACATGTCAAAAGATAGTACGAGGACTTCAGCTGCTGTGTTCCCTGTGCCTGGGCTAATTTTACTTTGCAGAGGACAGAAAGTGCTGTCATGAGTTTTATTGCATGCTGTTTAAATTTTTTCTCCTTAAAGGAAGCACTTATGTCCCTGCTGAGCTTGATCCTTCGTAGAGAATTTTTGACCTAACCTGTTTAATAGCCATGAGCCCATGAACTCATGAACTCATATCATTCAGTACCTGGGTTCTAGAAAAAGAAATAGGGCTGAAGATTACATATTTGCACATGTTAATTAACACAGTCATTTCAAACTTGAGAGGTTCTTCTTATCATCAGAAATCAATTATAAAAATATCAATACTGGCATGCATATACTGGCACCTAGAATTTATTTATATTTTATCCTCATAAACCTTAAAGAGCTGCCTGGCTTTTTGATGTGGCCTGTGAATATTGAGTACTGAAAAGCCACGGGTGTTCTTCCAATTTTAGAAACTCATTTTGGAGATAGATCAGAGAATAATTTCAAGTGTATAATTTCCTCAAGTGAAATGAGGCATCCCAACATGCCTTCAAATACATGCCAGGAAACGTAGAATTCATGTTTTTTTCTCTGATAAAGGCAGTGCTGCTATTTACAGTTAATGGTTGACCAGAATTTTAATATTGCAGCCTGGAAAGTAGGTTTTGTGAGTCAGTTTCATACCTTTGAATTATTTGACGTTATTAATGTAAGTCTAACATAGCCTTATTTAGAAAGAAAACATATTCAAGTAAGATAAACTCCAAATATTTTATCATGAGCAAAGTAAATAACTGCAATTCAGTTCTTTCCTGTGCTGAATAAAACACACTCTGTGAAATGGAATGCACTTTACTCTCTAACACTTCTGTTTCCTCTTTTGTTCACTAACAGAGGCTTGTGTATTACAACTAAATGCTTATGGGTTGTGTAATAGATTATGTGGAATCATTATACACACACTCACTCACATAAACACATATATTAGTCTAGACTTAGTATCTTCCTTTTTAAAAACTTTTTGTATTATTTTTATTTATTTATTTGAAAGTGATAGAGAGAGAGAGAGAGAGAGAGAGAGATTGATTGATTGAGGGGATATGGGTGTGCCAGGGCCTCTAGCCACTGCAAACAAATTCCAGAGCTTTTTCACTAAGCCATCTCTCCAGCCCAGTATCTTCCTTTTTAACCAAAGTGTTCAACTGTGAGTTGGAAAAATGTAAAACACATGCATAATTATTTGACTGGCTCAATCTAAGCTCAAGGAAATGTTCAGTTTTACTCATCTCAAATAAGAATGAAGCAGAGAGTAAACTAAACCCTATAGCTATTTCTTTGAGGAGTTTAGAGAGTGACACAAGAGAGGAAAATGATCTGATATAGAGGAACATCACTTAGGAGCACTAATCTGTAACTTGAAGTACCTTTGAAAATCATCCACAGATACTTAGCACAATGCTTGTGCTGTGTCTTCTGGGTCATCAAAGAAATGCTCAATCAATTGTCCTACAGAGAAATCTGTGTGATTATTTATATTTTGCACCTTGTATCTTTTTAGTTAATAAAATCTTTAATGAAACATAAAAATTCAGTGTATTAAAGGTAACAAATTAAACAGATAAGGTTAAGGGAAAGAAAAATAAGCAGATATGCTTAATATGAAGGTCAGTGGGGTTGCTGGAGGTGAGCTTTTTGTTAGCCTCTCTGCTTTCTGAGAGCATAGCTGCAAAGGGTCAGGCTGATCTCTACAATTCTAGTTGCAAAAAAGCAATATTCTAATTTCTCAAAGGGATCAAAATTCTAAAGTGTGTTCTTCCAGTGGGATTTTATATTAGTGGCTATGGTTTATCTAGGAAAAATGTCTTCAATATTATTTTTCATCAGTTTTAGAGAGTAGTTTTCTTGTAGTGTTTTTCCATACAAGCCATAAAACACACATCAGTGGAGAAAAAGACTCATGAGCCTAGCTTAGTGTACTGCAGGTGGGCAGCTTTGGGAGATCTGGCTGACTGCTGGGTGTAAATGGAAGTACCTAGAGAGACAAAATGGGATTAATTCTTTAAATAATTGGTAGAAAATATTTCTGATATGTTCTTGGTGGAGAAACACAAAATATCATCCTGTGTTGGTTTGAATCAGATGTCTCCCATAAACTCAATGTGTTTTGAATGTTTGGTCCCCAGCTGGTGGCAGTTTGGGAGATGGAGCCTTGCTGGAGGAGATGGTTTTCAGGGCAAGCTTTGGGTGTTAAAGCCAGCTTCCTCTTGTCAGCGTCAGCTCACTCTCTTGCCTGCTGTCACAACTAGTGATGTCCAGCCTCGCTCTACCATCTTTCCCCCTGCCTTCATGAAGCTTCCCTTTGGGACTGTGAACCAGAATAAACCCTCATCAGCTACTTTGGGTTGGGTGATATGTCTCAGTATCACAGTAACTGTAACAAACTCCATATATGTAATTCTGGATGCAAATTTAAGGACCTTAACTCTGTTGTATTTGAAAGCTATCTCTGTGCTTTGTAAACTAGATTAGGAAGGGACCAGATTCTCATGCTGCTATTGAAGTAAAGGCTCTGAGTGGACCTTTGCTTTTGAGTAGATAACAGGTTCCATCTCAACCTGAAGGCCATACTTAGAGCCCCATGATAGGGAAGAAAGCCACATCCTACTTATGTGACCTAATAACACAATCCCATGTCTACTTACCTGGGAAAACCAAGAAGCTTATTTTTTTTTACTGACTCCAAATTCATTCACAATAATGTCGATTCTCTAAACATTTTATTATACTTACATTGACCAAATCAGCATAATCCACAAAAGAAATGTCCATGTGGATGGAAATCATGAGGAGCTAGAACTTTTAGCCGAGAGAAGAAACTGTGGGAAAAAAGAAAGTGGGACTTTTCAGATAGGACTCTGCTGTTTGGAAAAGGGAGAGGCTGCTGGGAATTCAGCTGCCAATGAGGAAATGACTGCAAACTAGAGTTGAGGGTAGACAAAGGCTCTCTACTGAGAAGGGAGGTCCTCTTCCTAGACATGCAACCCACAGGTTACTGTGTGTGTGTGTGTGTGTGTGTGTGTGTGTGTGTGTGTGTGTGTAGAAGCCATACTTTGTTCTTTCTTTGCATGCTTTGTGTTTTCCCTCCCTCCTTCCTTCCCTACCTCCTTCCTTTCTCTTCCCTCCCTTTTTCTACCTGCTCTTATCCTTTCACTCTTCTCTGTCTTTTCCTTTATCTTCTACTTCCCTTTTTATCCCCCTCCCCTCTCTTCTCCTTTTGTCTCCCCTCCTTTTCTCTCTACTCCCTCCCTCCCTTTTTTCCTTCTTTCTGCTGTACCTTCAATAATTTATTGTGACAAATCTTGATAGCAGGAAACACCACCATCAAAGTTTGTTGTGCTTGCTTATTTGTTAGCCAATGATGACTTTTTCTGTAATTCTGTAAAGTCTATGTTCTTTTCATATGTGGCCATTGAAGTTCCTGCTTAGTTGCTTAGTAGGGTACTGTTCAATGCATAGATAAACAGAGATTCCCTTAGAGAGTCTCTTGAAACCAGTAATTCTCCTGTTTGCCAAAGACATACAGATTTTCTAGGTCCTCTACAGGTGGGATCATGGAGGCTTTTCAGGACATTAATAAGCACACAAACAACTTTGAACTTTTTGTGTGTCACTTTCTAGATCCCTACACATATGCACACACACTGTGGACTAATTATTCCTCAGTGTTTTTTTTTTTTCTCTTAAGCTTTTTGGTTGGCTTAATAGTGTGCATGTGTCATCTAACACATCTAGTTCCTGTGAGTGTCTCTGATTGACACTTCCAGGGGAAGAAAAGGCTGACCCCAATGGGTGAGCACCAAGTCAGGTCTGGGAGTAATGAAATGTAGAAAGTGACTAGGTCTAATCTATTGTGTTTCATATTTTGGAATTATGTAAAGTCTTTTTCAGTATTTTTAAACTATCAAATTTAGTTTTGGAAAGGTCAAGTAAATTGTATTATTAAAAGTGACAACCTTATAAGTGAGGTCTTCCAGGGAAATACCAGATTGACAATTAATGCCAATTCTCATTGGAAATGGGAACTTCAAGCAGCTTCAACCTCATTGTGTTCCTCTGTGACCAGCTTTCACTATAATGATAGCCTGCTGGTTTCCATGTCAGGGGGCAGGTCACAAAGCTTTCTTTCTTCTGAGAGCCAAGTGCTTTCTTGAATATATACTGTACACAGTATTGCTATAAGTCTTTCCCTAATTTCCATACTTCTGGAACAGTTGATTGTGACCAGGCTGCTCATGATGTCATTGCTTGTGGGGAAGAGACTGCTCAGAAGTCCTGGCTATGGCTGTGCTACTGATGTCACTCCAGAACATGCTTTGTAAGCATGTTTTAAAAAATGGAAAGCTGAACCTACCAATCTCCAAAGTCCAGTTGCTCTAGAACACTTGCTATTAGCTAATGCATATTGTTCTGCACCTGTCCTCAATATACAATTTACTGCACCTTTCCAAAACTAAATTTGGTTGCTTAAAATTATTTAAACTGACTTTACATAATGCAAAAATATGAAACATAACAGATTGTACCTGGCCAATTTCTACTTTGCATTAGTTTGAAAAAGAAATATTACCTCTCCCACATAACCTTCAGCTTAGAATAAGTTAGTCTAAAGAAGTGAGAGATCTTATACAAAATAAAAGGAACTATATTGAACTAAATTTAAGTCCCAGAGATGATTGAAAAGGTAAAAGTGACATTATAATGGGTTCATAGCATTTCAAAGGGTTGAAACTTCAATACTGATATTTATTTTAAAAACTTTATTTTTATTTATTTATTTGAAAGAGAGAGAGGGAAAGAGGAAGAGAGAGGGAGAAAGGGCACTCCAGGGCCTTCAGCCACTGCAAACAAACTCCAGATACATGTGCCCCCTTGTGCATCTGATTTACATGGGTCCTAGGGAATCGAACCAAGGTCCTTTGGCTTTTCAGGCAAATGCCTTAACCACTAAGCCATCTCTCCAGCCCCAGTATTGATATTTCTTGAATGGCTTACTCTTTTAAATGCTATAGCCACTGGACTGTTTAAAAGATCTTTTTTTAACTCATTTTCCTATTTCTGTGAAATTTCATATCCTTAAATAGTTCACCTTTATTTCTGAAATGTATTACTAGAAATATATTTATCTGTCCATACTGATTCTTTCATGTTCATGAGAGATTTATATTTATACTAAATATTTCCAACATGGGAAAGGAATCAACCAAATACACCCAACCCAAGGCTATTGTAGACAAAAAAAAAAAAAAAAAAAAAAGGAAGATTTGGTGCCACAGTGCTCAGTGACAGTGTTAAAGGCAACATCCATATAAATTAACTTTCACATGTTTGAAGTCAAACTTCTGAATTAAATTATTTTCAAAGTGACTCTTTTTGTTGTTGTTGTTGTTGTTGTTGTTTTTTGATTTTTCGAGGTAGGTTCTCACTCTAGCCCAGGCTGACCTGGAACTCACTATGTAGTCTCAGGGTGGCCTCGAACTCACGGCAATCCACCTACCTCTCTTTCCCAAGTGCTGGGATTAAAGGTGTTCATCACCATGCCCAGCTTGAAGTGACTCTTTTTTTAATGATACTAACTATTTCTCTGCTTAATCAGGAGGTTAATGTCTGTCTGTTCTCTGTGGCAGATGGTCGTTTTGAACAGTGACTCCTTTGTCTTGAAAAACACGATGGTCACTGATCTGTAGGCTGCCACAAACATACTGTAGAGCAAATATCTGTAATCCCAGTGCGCATGCCTCCAGTGTGATTGAGGTGTGAGGTAGAGATAGGAGGCTGTCCCGGAAGATCGTAGGTCAGCTACCCTGATGTAATAAGCATCAGAGAATATCATAGAGACTGTTTCAGACAAGGTGGAAGGCCAGGGTCAACAGCTGAGATTGTCCTCTGATCTCAACATGCAGGCCGTGCACACTCAACCACACTCACTCACATAAATAAATATTGGAACATGATGAAATGTCTTTGTGAACATGTATTTTGGTTTTCTACAGAATATTTGTGTGTGCACTTCTCTTTTTTTTAAAGTCCCAACTTTTTTTTAACTTTTTAGTTATTTGTTTGAGAGAGAGAGAGAGAGAGAGAGGCAGAGAGAAGGAGAGAGAGAAAGGACACACCAGGGCTTCCAGCCACTACAAACTCCAGATGCATGCGCCCCCTTGTGCATCTGGCTTATGTGGGTCCTGGGGAATTGAACTGGGGTCCTTTGGCTTTGCAGGCAAATGCCTTAACCACTAAGCCATCTCTCCAGCCCCACTTCTCTTTCTTATTCATGTGTCAATCAGGTGAGACAGTCAGAGACATGATTGTATTAAACTGATAACTATTATAAAATATTCAATGCTTTAATATATTTTTGGTAAAAATGACAATCCTTTCCTGAGATTTTGCTGTGAATTTTTATTACATGATGAACCAGGCAATGACAGTTATTGAAAACTTTTGTCTTTTACATGATTTCTTATATTTCTCTAGAGAGATGCATTATTGGGGTAAAGTTGCTAATCAATTTTTTTTTTTTTGCAAATGGAAGAGCTATATATTATTGAGTCCTCCATGCTGATATAATATTCAGATTAACAGCTGATTCCTTAGTCTTGTTTTCCTTGGTTTAGTGAGGTCTTTGCAGACTCTGGAAAAGGAAACAAGGTGGCAGTTATTTAAATATTCTCCTGAGTAAGTGCTGAGTCACTTTTACTAGAAACTCAAAATGAAGCTTTTCAGGTTCTTGAAATTTATTGCGAAATGATATTACAGATTTTCTTTTATCTTGGTATGTGTAGGGTGTGTGTGTGTGTGTGTGTGTATGGGGTGTGTGCGCATGTGTGCACGTGTCTGTACTTGTATATGAGCAGGCACACATGCAGAAGCCAGAGGAGGATATCAGGTGGTCTCCTCTAAAGCTCTTCTACTTTATTTCCTGGAGACAGTTTCTTTTCCTTCCTTCCTTTCTTTCATTAAGTATATAATTTGTGTGGATACATCATGTGTTGGTATCATCATTTTCCTTCTCCCTGCCCCCACTCCACTGAGGGTCCTCCTTCGTGGCGCTGCTGGTATTCACCGTGGGGTTGTGGGTTATGAGATGTGAGAGCAGCAGCCAGTCATTGTGCAGGGGGTGGAGTGGCAATGTCCCAGGATATTCCCTCCCACTCTGTGGCTCTTACATTCTTTCTGCCCTCTCGTCCACAAAATTCCCTGAACCTTGGTCAGTGTGCTTTAAGTCTACTGTAGTGTTGAGCTGTCAGCAGCTTCTGGATTTCTGCTTTGGTGCATTTTGAGTCTCCTCAGTGTCTGTCTCCAACACCCTGCACAGGTTGTCAAGCTCACCATGGAAGCAGCGCTCTTGCTCATTTGCCCAGTTCTTCTGTGGCTTCACTTGGGCCCTAACTGCTGTGCTGGGGGCATTTCATCTGCTAACAGGGAGTCAACTGTCTATTCTTGTCTTGATAGATTTTGGTTGTCCTCAGTTCTCACTGCTTTCTGGAAAAGAAAAACAGTTTCTCCAATAGAGAATGAGGTTAGGATAAGTTAAAGGGGATGAGTATTGTTAATTTAGAGAGATGTTGATGGCTGTAGCCTCACTTTTAGACAAAGTCTAGTGGGAGCTTCTCATTGGAGTCCATAATCTTGGACTCCATAGGATCCTCACTTGATTCTCAGTTCTAGCCATGTTTTCCTTTCTACTGAGTGGATCTCTTAGCCAATCAGAGAGCCATTGGTTACCACCTAGGCTGTTTGCCCCTCTTGCACATGTGTGTACATCTTTTCAGGCTGGTTGTATTCATATAGCAGTATCCCTTGCTTACTCATAGTCTTGTTGGCCATTTTCCCTCAGCAGCTCTTATAGCTCTTTCTAGCACCATACAGGCTAACCATCTCGGAGATGGTTTCCTTCCGTATTTGGCCAAATCTCTTTGTGTTTGTAGCATGTGGTGTGGAGACAGTTTCTTACTGATCGTGGAGCTCACTGATTTCCTCCTAGGCTTGCTGATCACTGAGCACCAGTAATCTTCCTGCATGGTCTCACTCAGGGATGGAGTTGCAGGCATGCACAACCATGCCCATTTTTTTTAACATAGGTACCTGAATTAAACTTGGGGTTCTCATGCTTGCATAACAAGAACTCTTACTTCCTGATCCATCTCCAGATTTTCAACTTAATTTAAAATTAGATTTTCTTTAGAAGAGTGAACTACTTCTGTGCTATGGGGTGATTAGAGACAAACCATATGCCTTAGCTACTATTGACAGGTGTCACTAGAAACAGTCAGCAATAAGTTGGTACAGTTGTTGATCACAGTTCTTCCTTTTCATTGTTCCTTTCCCCTAGTTCCCATTATAATGATTTTGCCTTTTACTTTTTTTCCCTCCTCTTCCTTCAGAATTCTGTTATGTGCCATAGATTCATGTTAGTCTTTTTACTTAAACACAAACAATGAGCTTTCTAAGTTTTTCTCACCTTTATGGGAAATAAATATGTATTTAGATCTTTGCTTGGAAGAGCTAAATGCTAAGTCATAACAGTAAGCTCTCCACATTTTTTTTTTTTTCTGCAGACAGTAGACAAAGGTGATGAGAAGGCTAAGTATCAAATTAGTGTATCTTTGGAGTGTATTGTGTTAGAATGCTTGGTTTTAAAAATTGGTGCTTGAGTTGCTTACTTGAGTTTTAATTAAAAATTGTTAAATGAATTTTGGTTTGGGATTAGGAAACAATTTACAGTAGTTTCTGAAATGTCCCTAAGCAGCCTTCTGCATTTTATAATGTGTACTTATGTGAAGTGGCATTCACAGTATTGGAGATTATAAAGTCAAAATATTAATCAGTTCAGAGAAACATGGAAGATATTCTTTGTGTTGCACTATCAGATATTCAGTCAAGATTTAATTCTGTTTATTTTTTTCTTTTATTTGTATGTGTGGTATACATGCATATATATATATGTAGGCATATATAAACATGCATGTAAAAGCCTGTGTGTGGAGGCCAAAGGTCAACGAAGGAGGTCTTTCCCAATCACTTTGTCTTAGTTCTTCAAATTTCTTTTAATTGACAATTTTCTTACATGTATTTAATATATTTTGCTCACATTTTCTAATCATTACTTTTTCTTGCCCCCCTTTTCTCCCATGGAACCCCGTTTTTCCAAATATTTCACCTTTCACTTTTATGTCTTTTGTTTCTTTGTGCGTGCGTGTGTGTGTGTGTGTGTGTGTCAGGATTTCTCACTGAATCCCTAACTCATTGATTTAGTGAAACAAGCTAGCCAGCAGGTCCCAGGAATCCTTCTGTCTATGCTCCCCAGCACTGTGATTACAGGCATGCATCACCATTTGTGACCTTCATGTGGGCTGGGGATCCAAACCAAGGTCCTCATGCATGCAGAACATACTTTACAGACTGAACCATCTCCTCAATCCCAGTATTTAATCCTCTGTGTAGCAATAAATGAGCATATCCATCTCATTGGTATACAAACTACAAGTTTCCTTTATCCTGAAATAAATAGTAATATACATAAAAGAATTAACATAAATGTATCTGGTATATTATCAGTAACAAATGCTTGCTTTGTATACCTATGTTATGTACTTATATACCCTTGGTTTAAAAAAAAAAAAAAACTTCTTAGGCAAAAAGGGGTTAAAACAGAAAATATTTAAGAAGCCCTGTCCTGGTTGTTGTGGATTATAAGTCTCAATTTCTGTCTATGGGGAAAATATAAGAGATAGACTTGTCAGGATAAACTAAGTGGGCTTTTCAAAAAGTTCAGACCACCTTCTGCCCTCCAACTTCTTCACAGATGTTTATGGTTAAACTTACACTTTAAGAATTAAACTCTTTGTTATGTTGTTTGTTTGATAACTGTTTTTGACAATCTTACACATCCAAAATGAAATTGATCATGTTATTTTCTTTACAGGGTTGTGGCAAGAAAATGTATTCTTTTTTGAGAGGAACCAAACAGTTGCAAGTCCTAAGGTTTCTGGGGATCTCCATTGGAGTAACACAAATCTTGGCCATGATTCTCACCATTACTTTGCTCTGGGCTCTCTATTATGATAGACGGGAGCCTGGGACAGACCAGATGATATCTCTGAAGAATGATACTTCTCAGCACCTGTCTTGTCATTCAGTAGGACTGTTGAAACCCAGCTTCTCAAGGATCTTTGAACATACATCTATGGCCAATAGCTTCAATACACACTTTGAGATGGAAGAATTGTAAAGATTATCATTGAAAGCCAGGCATGGGGCTGCATGCCTTTAATCCCAGCATTCAGGAGGCAGAAGTAGGAGGATCATGGTGAGTTGGAGGCCATCCTGAGACTACATAGGGAATTCCAGGTTAGCCTGGGCTAGAGTAAGACCCTACATTGGAAAACCAAAAATAAAATAAAATAAAATAAAATAAAATAAAATAAAATAAAATAAAATAAAATAAAATAAAAAAGAATGTCCAAGAAGGAAACCACAAACGATTTTTATTGTACTGTTGAACTTTTAAGTACATAGTTATCTGTTTCAGAAATGTGTAGAGATAAAAATATTGTGTAAAATAATGCATAGGCCTAATTTTCTACTCTTTAAAATGAAGAGGGTAAAGTTTCACATGTCACTACCCAATAAAAATTGATGACTTTTATATGTGGCAGACAGAACTAATGCCCACTTTATAGCCTGTGTACAATTTTGTTCTATGCAGTTTTATTTTGAGGTGGTATAGTGTGATAGGCATTTCCTCATTCACCCATGGAAATCAACAGCATTTGGTAGTTTGGGATGTAGTGAACATTGATTAAGTTCCCCTGACTAGTATCAACACTATCAATTGATTGCTAACATAGGGGTTTAGACAGTACTAATGGCCTTTATTACTTGGTGATATATTGTTTGGAGGGTGACTAGATTATACATAACACTATTTTGAGATTGGTGACTACCTAAATGTGATGTTTTTCTGGTTATTAAAATGATCTTGACACATTGTCTTAAACTGATCAGGGATATATATGTATATAAGTCTGTGCTATGTCTGTATAATTCAGTAGATTTCACTTCTTATTTTATGAATAACAATTATGAAAAGGATTAATTTGTCCTGTATAGCGCCATTATTTTAGTCTTTCCTGATAATAGAGCTTTAAAATTATGTCTTGGTTCTGTATTACATTCATAAGTGTTAATTTAAATGCTTAACCACTAATTTTGAAAATTACCAATGTGGTACATTGGAATCATTATAATTCTGAATGTGGTCTGGGCTCTAGAAATTTTAACTACAAAATTTACAAATAGTTGATTCAGCAAAAAAAAAGATGCTGTTTTTCTCCCCAGGGAGGGCTTTTTTTTTTTTTTTGACAATCAGCACTTGAACAGAGCTCATATTTGCTTTTTGCAAACAAGAAGCAACAGTCCTATAGTTAACATAATTATAATTCCACAGACAATAGTGTTTTGCCTCCAGGAAGGTGCTTGTGAGAATCAGTTAAATAAGTGACAATTTAGTAGAGATTATCTTTGCTTTATTTCACTGATTAATATACTATGGAAATGACACAGATTATTAAATTTTTTACAAAAGTTAAACATATTTATTTGAAATGGGGAAAGTGCATTTTACTGTATTTTGTGTATTGTGTTTATTGCTCAGAATATGGAAAGAAAAAAAACCAAGTGTGAATAAATATTTTCTAGAGTGTAACAATCTGTGTTGATTTTATACATTGTAAACTATTTTACCATTGGAAAGATTAGCAAAGAGGGATATAAAAAGGAATGATTGAATAAAGAATAAATTCAGAACTGAACTAATCTATGTACTTGCTCATCTTGACTGAAAGAGACATGGTGCCTGTCTCTTTTCAAGCTCACTTTTTAGTAAATGATAGTGTCATTTGATATCATATAAAATATGCTTATTTATGTTAATTTCTCTTATTAATGCTTTCATAGCTGAATATGTGATTTTTTTTTCTTCCTGGGGAGATGTGAATAAATAGCTATTAACATGCTGGAGAGATGGCTTAGTCTTAGGTTAAGGCAATTGCCTGTGAAGCTTAAGGACCCAAGTTCAACTCTCCAAATCCGATATAAGCCAGCCACACAAAGCAGAGGTGAGCACAAGGTCAAAAATGCCCACTCGTTGGCACAGAGTCTGAAGTTTGATAGCAGTGGCTGAGGCCCTGGCATGCCAATTCTCTCCCTCCCTCTTTCTCTCTGTCTCTAAAATTGAAAAATTAAAAATAAAACAGCTATTTACCCTAATTAGGGTGCTGCAGTCACATTCATGTTGCTGGACACACACTCGACCAGAAATAGCTTATGGAAGGAAAGGTTTTTTTTTTTTTTTTTTTTTTTTTTTTTTATGGCTTACAGAATACAGGGAAAATACAACATCATCAATGACAGCAGAAGCTGGTTAACTTCTACTGATCCAAGCAGAGAACACAATCAAACAGCTAGCAAACTTAAAAGCCAGAGCACTAGCTGGCTCTGAACACAACCTTAGCGCTGGACTGTCTGCCCCCAGGGACATATCTCTTCCTCAGCTTAAGTTGAAAACTCAGTCTTGATCAAAACACCTAAGTCTATGGGACCATATATTCAAACCAGCATAGCTGAAGTCTAGCTTAGTGAACCAAAGAGTTTATTAAGGTTTCTTGTAGGAGTATGGGTGAAGGGTTACTTACAGGAGTATGGGTGAGGGATTGCTTAAAGATAGATGCCCACCCCAACGTGAGTGACATGAAGACTGCATCCCTGGAGTTACCTGCACAGCTTGTAGGGAGCTCTGCTGGTTGGTCAGAGTTTCTTTTCCTCAGCAGTTGTTTCTGCTTGTCTAACCTTGAAGTAGAGCCATGTAAGAACCAGGAGCTTGTCAGTTTTGTTTACTTCCTGATCCTTAAGGAGCCTCTCTCTGGAAAGGGAATGTTTCAGCTTGAAGGAAATAGCAGATTTTTATATGTGTTGTTAATTTGAAAAAAGAATAAGGGACTAGCCAGAGGCATTGGTTCACACCTGTCACCTCAGCTCCTGCAAAGATTGAGGCAGGAGGATCAGTTGAGCCTGGGAGTTCAAGGCCAGCTTGAGAAATACAGAGGAATTCTTCTTTTGAGAGGAAGAGAGAGTGTGAGACAGAAGAGAAAGGAGAGAGTAAAAATACATAGAGATGATAAATTGATAGATAGATGTAATAGTAAGGGTTCTCTAGAGGAACAGAACTGTTAGAATGAATTATGTTAAAAAGAGAATTTATTGGATTAGTTTACAGTAGTCCAGTAGCAGTTGCAGCTCTGAGAATCAAGGAACCAGAACCTGGTAGTTGCTCAGTCCATGTGGGTAGATGCCTCAGCAGTCCAGATCCGGCACGAAAGGCCTGGAGGCTTCTTGAGGAGCCGCTGGGTTTCGATCCACGCGGCTCTTCAGTTGACACTAGTCTGCAGTCTGCGCTGGAAGGCATCAAGCAGCTCCAGCAGCCAAGTGGAAGGAAGGGGTTCTTTTCAACCAGAGATTCGTGTATAAAGTTCGCACCTGAGAAGGGCCATTTGCTCTGGGGGAAGGTCTCACACTGAGGGAAGGACTTCCTCCTTCAGTTAATCCTTCCTGGAAGGAGCCTTGGAGACACACCCAAAGGGCTTTCTGTGGATTACTAAACACGATCAAGTTGACAACACCTTAACCATCACAGTAGATGATATAATGGATATGAGTATGCATGAGATGAAAACCAAGTTACTTGTATTCTCACGTCCCATAGTTTCACCTGTAATACTCAAGCAACTGAAATCACTGTTTTACTTGAATTGTTTACGTAATGATCCAGTTTGGTCACATCTCTTTTGAAGTATGTCAGAGACATAGAAGCAGCATAGATTATGTTTAAATTAAGGGGAAGAAAAAACAAGTCCTCAAAAATTACAGAAATTGACTTCTACATTTTTAGATTACACATTTTGATACATCACCTGATTCACTACTCTCTAGAATGGTCACTGTAAATTTAGACAATCATCCTCTATATAATACATTTGCTTAATGGGAACAAATGACATTTATAGCCCTGGTGCACAAACAGCCTCTTGTGGTAGCAGTGCACCTGGAATAATAAAAGGGCGAGCAACGTGACCACGCGCACTTACTGCTGCTGCGGAGCTCAGGGAGTTTGCACTTTGAGAACAGTGCAAGGAACTTTTAAAAGCATTCTTTGGTCAAATCACAAGTTTTACAATAAAAATTTAAAAAGATTACTTTTAGACTGGTTAATAGGGCAATTCAAAATGCCCTAGAGACTCAGAGATGTAAATTAGAGTTGATGTATCTTGTTAAGCTCTGTTGTCTAGGTTAAAGATACTTGTGATAACACAAAGCAAAGTAAATAAAGGAATATGCAGCGAGTGGGGTCATACTTAGGGAGAATAGGCTTTGAAAAGTGGAACAAGGCAGCCACCTCAAGGAATTGACCCACAAATAAAGTCAGGGTGGAAGAGAGAGGCTTAGTTAGATCTGAAAACTTCCCATGAGCCACAAGTCTGAGGTTTCAAGATGTACATTATTTTGAGGATATGACTTGTGGCTCAGGGTGGTTGGATAGAACAGGATTCTGGAGTGAACAACCTGGGAAAGGGTGCGTGCAATCCGGGCTTGGGGGGGCCTCACTCTGTAGCTTCAGTGGGAAGTCCCCAAAGCATTTTTCAGAAGAAATAATGCACGTTTCAGAAAAGTCACTGTTTTATCCAAGCACAGAGACTTGGGCTGAGGGGAATAGGGACTGTCACTGACCCAACCAATCCTTGGGGTCAGGACATCATTTACTTTAGTCTGGTGAAAGGGAGCCCTCTGGAGCTGTATGACTCTGCAGACCCTGGAAAAGGTTGGATTGTTTCTCTGTCTCTCTTCCTCCATCCCTCTATCCTCCCTTTTTCTTTCTATTTCTCCTGTCCCTCCTTTCCTCCTGAAGTGACATGAATGGCCTCACCTGGATAAAGGAAGTCTGGAAATAAAACCCACAAAAGTTGGCAGCAGATGGACCTTGGGGTGTACAGAACACAAAGAACCAAACTTTTTAGGTTTTTGCACTTGGTAGGCTGTCAATGGTATTAACCCAGATAGATGACTAGAGGAGAGTGAGTGTTGAAGTGGGCAATTAATTCAGTTTAGGATGTACTGAGTTGGAAATGCCTGCAGGATTTGCAGATGGAGATGTCTACAGGCAGCTGTAAATTCCAGTCTGGCACTCAGGAGAACTCACTGTGGAGCTTGAGAATTTTTTTTTTTTTTTATACATTGCCTTCCCATCTCAGGAAGCCTGACAGAAAATTGACTGAGAACCAAATCTCTTGAAGAGAATTTGAAGAGGGATGCTTCTAGGACTTCTTGTTACCTGAACTCCTATAGAGCAGTCCAATGAGGGAGAGTAAGAGAAGTGAATGTGCTACTGAATCTTCCCAGGAAAAAGGAGCTGCCCCATTCTTCTTAAAAAAGGCTGCAGGTTGCCATGTTGCTTCAGTAACCCACCTTATCATCCGGCGATTTAAAGGTGAATCTAGCGTAATTATACAGGGAGCAGACCTGGCGTTAAAGAAATTACCCACGTGGTAGATCTAGAGTATAAGGAAAATGCACACATGGTTGATTCAGAGAACAGAGGAAAATCATACATATAATTAAAGTAAGAAGTTACCCCAAACTATAAAGCAGAGGCAAGCAAAAAAAAAAAACATCTGGACCAAGATTCAGCATTTGCTTCCCTCCCACCTGCCCCTGTTCAAGCCAGGCTGGGTAAGAGAGGAAACCACACATGAGTGTGCAGGCAGAGATGAGAGAGAATCCAGAGAGACTGTTTAAAAAAGCAAAACAGGAAGAAGATGAGAGCCTTTATATGCAAAGGGAAGACCCGATTGGTTTGCAGCTTTGGAGGGTGCACTCTAGGTACAGTCCACCTGAGCCGAATATCTAGGAGGCGTGCTGAACTGCGGACAGCAAGGGCACTGCCCAGGTGTCTCGATCAGACACAAGTTCCATTTCTGCCAAGAGTTTCATTCCTGTGCCAGGGTGATGTGTCATGTGAGGTGGCACCTCCTGGTTCCCCCTGGGCCTCAATTTTAACTGAAATTGCCTAAAAGAAGCTAGATTTCTGCTAGTCTCCTTCACTATGTGCTGAGTTCTCATTCTAGCGCATCCCAGAACTGTGTGAAGGGGAGTGTTTGATATTATCTTAAAAGCTCACTTGTATCTTGTTTTTATATGGTAATTGCAGCTATTTCATGCATCCATGGGAGCCAAACTAAGTGACAGGCTCACCATGCAAAGTATTGAATACATATTTTCTGCTCTCCATGGTTTCCTTTTCAATTTGTAGACATCATCTATCCCATGTTACGAATAAAGAGCAGCAACCCAGAGAGACTATTGGTACATGCCAGCTTTCTACAGTTTGTGAGATTCAGCTCTTTCCTGTCATAAAAAGGCTGGATCCTCTTCCAGGTGACCCAACATTTCCAAGCCAAATGAATTGTCCTCCACTTTCTACTACTTCCTTCAAGGTAACACTTGCATCCAACAAATTTCATTCCTCCTACTGTTTTTCAGGAACAAGTCCAAGATATAAAGCTTTGATTGGTGCCAGATATTGCCCTTTCTGCTTATAAACTCTGGCCTCTTACTATTAACTAATCATGTACATACACACAGACACAAATTAGTTTCTACAATTAACCCCACTGAGGTATGATATATGCATATGTTATAACCCATCTTAAGTATACTCCCATAACACACATAAAGGAGTATCACAGTTTTCGTCTTGGGTTCCAGTGCATAATTTAGCCAGTTAAGGGGCATTGCTACTTACTAGAGAATCTCTGTCTCACTCTTTAGCGCCTACAGACTACAATTTACTTAAACCTGTCTTTGCAAACCAGAACTCTCCTACCTCTTTCCTGAGCTGGGACACTGTGATCCTTTCCTTGGTAATACAGCATGAAGACTTTGTCCACTTGATTTTGCTCACATCATGAACTTCACTGAGACTCTTCTCTCTAATATTCAACATGTAAGTCACAGCTCAGTAACCACTTCTGACACAAAACTTCTTTCCCTGCCACTGCAACCCACAGCAATCTTTCCTCTAGCTTCCCATTTATTCATTATTTGTGTTTTCCATTTTATGATATTATTTTCATTTATATTGTTTGCTGCATTTGCCTGTTTGATTTCCATTAACAGTGGATACTTTTTACCACTGTTTTTCTATTGAGTATTTTATATAGGCCTAGGCAATATTCTTATATATAAGTTGTGCATCTATTCACTATTGCATATAAAGTAATATACATATGAATAGCAGGAGAGTTAAATGGTTCTAAAACCATTATCCAATAGGAGTCCAATAAGGATAGACCACAATAAAGGATGTCATATTTTTACTTTTTAATTTGGACAGCAGACACTGAGTTATCAAGGGGTAAGTCCTTATTTAGCTACAAATAGATACAGATTGGATCTACAGAATACATTTAAAGCCTAGTCAAGTCTTATAATGTCTGAGTGAACTCTCAAATTGCACTTGTGGTCTAATATAATAGTGTGTTGGATTTATAAAATGCTTTTATGGAAAACCCCAGAATCCTTAACTCTTTCTGAATATATATATATATCATACACATATGGATGATACTACACATCTTGGCTAAGTGTACATTGCTAAGAAAACCCCTGGGGAGTGAGAGACTAGAGCAGGTTACTACAGATATTGCAACTTCATGTGATTCTTTTTTTTTTTTTTTTGAGGAAGGGTCTTGCACTAGCCCAGGCTGACCTAGAATCTACTTTGTACTCTCAAGCTAGCCTCAACCTCACCGTGATCTTGATACCTCAGCCTCCCAAGTGCTGGGATAAAGGTGCACACCACCATGCCTGGAATCTTTTATATGTCTAAAGAGCAACTTGGAAAAATGATGTGGTATCTCAAATCTCTGTGAAGGTGCATCTAATAATGCTTTATTTGCTCCTTTTATAATAAAAGTTGAGGTCAGTTTTGTACAAAAGATATACAGAGATAAAGAGATGTTAAAGAACAGCTTAAAATTATACAAGTCAATGATATTGCTGCAATTTACTCAGATTTGCTTAAATTCAAATATCCTGTTCTTAATAACTTCATAAGAAAATTATTTTAATAGACTCACAAAATCAGTTCTCAATTTTATGGCTATTATATGTTATGTTAATATATTGATTTATGAGCTGGAAAGATTGCTTAGTGGTTATGGCACTTGCCTGTGAAGCCTAAGGACTCATGTTCGAATCTCCAGGTCCCACGTTAGCCGGATGCACCATAGTGCAAGCACACAATGTCACATGTGCACAAAAGGGGGCACATGTGTGTGGAGTTCCATTGTCGTGGCTGGAGGCCTTGGCGTTCTATCTCTCACATATTTTTTAAAAAGGTTAGGGTTGGAGAAATGGCTTAGGGTTAAGACACTTGCCTGTGACCCCTAAGGACTCATATTCGACTCTTCAGATCCCACATAAGCCAGATGCAGAAAAGGTGAGGCAATACAAGGTTGCACATGCACACTAGATGGCACAAGCTTCTGGATTTTTATGGCAGTGGCTGAGGCCCTGGCACACCAATTCTCTCTCTGTGTCTGTCTCTTTCAAAATAGAAAAATACAATAAAAAAATTTTAAAAGGCCAGTCAGGGGCTGGAGAGATGGCTTAGCAGTTAAGAACTTGCCTGTGAAGCCTAAGGACCCTGGTTCGAGGCTCGACTCTCCAGGACCCACGTTAGCCAGATGCATAAGGGGGTGCATGCGTCTGGATTTCCTTTGCAGTGACTGGAAGCCCTGGCATGTCCATTCTTTCTCTCTCTCTCTCCCTGTCTTTCTCTCTGTGTCTGTCGCTCTCAAATAAATAAACAACAAAAAAAAAATTTTTAAAAAGGCCAGTCAGTTGGGCTTGCCTAAAAAAATATATATATATATTGATTTATGTTGCTACCTGGTATTTACTTAGGAATTTGTGTGACTATAAAATTCCTGCCCACTTGTATTATGTGTATGATTATACTCTTCTTTTATACATATCATATCAAAGATAAACTAGAGACATGTAAATGTACGCATTTATTCCAAGAATTTTAGAATTGTATATCCCATTTTTAATCTATATCAAATAATAGGAATATGAAAAGACTTTATCTTCCACCCAAGGTAAAGTGATAAAGTTTAGATTGATCCTCCTGCCTGAAGGAAACAAGCAAGAACTCCACACCAATATATTTTACACAATCACATTACTCACCAGGTATTAATGAGGGGAGTGTGAAAGAAGTTGAAAAAGATGAGGTGAGTCCCTGGTTTCTACAGTGTCTTGCCTTGCCTTCAGGGGTGAGTGCAGGTAGAGACAAGCTAGGTACAGTCTAGATCATTGATGAGTAAGAGGTAGCGCTCAGGCTGTGGGGAAGGCAATGGTACTTGGACAACTGAGAAATGGAGAGGAGAGAGGTAGATACAGAGCCATGAGGGTGATAATTGGATTACTCAGCCGAGCAATGATTAGCATATCCAAAAAAGTTGAGAAGAAATGTCTGGGTGCCCATAGAAGGGTGATAATACTGCCTCTTTCACCAGCCAGAAAAAAAGTCTCAGCTGCCACGGGGCATTGGGTGGAGTTCTCAGGAAACCCTTTTCTCAATCATGAACAAAAACAAACATTAGAATAAACACCAGCACTTACTGAGTCATTAGAACAAGAGCCAGGATCATCATATTACCTCCATGGGACTTAAATGAGTCCAGAAAGAAGCGAAAGAAAATTTATTTAGAGAAATACAAACACCACAAATATCTAATAAGACAAAGTTCACAATGCTACATATCCAATCCAAGACTGCCAAGTATGCCTGGATATTAGGATAATGTGACCCCTAATGAGAAGACAGTATCAACAGAAATAGACCTAAAACAGACTGCAATGTCACTGGTAGCAGACAAAGCCAGAAGAGTATTAGTTATACAAGTATTTTGTGTTATCGAGAAAGAGATAAAAGAAGGTACATTTTAAAACTCCACAATAAAACTTATAGAGATTAAAACATCAATGTGTGACAAGAAAATGTACACTGGATAGGGCTGAAGAGATAGCCTAGTAGTTAAGGCACCGGCCTGCCAAGCTTAAGGACTCATGTTTGACTCTCCAGGTCCCATGTAAGCCAGACACATAAGGTGATGCAAGTGTGCAAGGTTGCACATGCACACTAGGTGACACACTTGTCTGAAGTTTGATTACAGTGGCTGGAGACCCTGGCATGCCAATTCTCTTCACTCTCTTTCTCTTCTCAAATAACAAAAAGGGCCAACCTGTTGGGCTTGCTTCAAAAAATATCCTAGATAGAATTAAGAACATACTTGTCATTGTAGAAGAAAAATTGCTAAACTGCAAGATTTGGAAATAAATCATATGTAAATAATGAGAAAAAGTAAAACAATGAAAAGATCTTCAAAGAGCCAACACAACTTTAAATGATCTAATGTACATGTAATTGGGATCTTCAAGGAAGAAAGCAGGAAAAAAAAAATATTTGAATAAATGTTAGAAAATCCTCCAAATTTGATTTTAAAGATGCAAGATTAATATTAAAGAATCCCTATTTCAAGAAATGGGAAAATAACTTCACCAAGGCAAAATATAATCAGTTTTCTTGAAACCAATTCTACACTGAATACCTTCAAGAGTGCCAGAGAAAAGAAGTGATATTATTATATACTGAGGGATAAGCATGAGGTTGACAGTCAATTTCTTAGCAAAGTTAATCCAACATAACAGCTTCTACTAAAAGGAAAACTGACCACTCAGAATTTTCTATCAAATACATATATGTCCTCGCAAGAAAATAAAGATTTTTCAGATACTAAAACAGAAAATAAAAAAATCTATAGCAGCTGGGCATGATGCCACATGTCTTTAATCCCAGCACTTTGGAGGCTGAGGTAGGAGGATTACTGAGAGTTTGAGGCCACCCTGAGACTACAGAGTAAATTCTAGGTCACTCTGAGCTAGAGCAATACTCTATTCCAAACAACAACAACAAATCTATAGCAAATATTACCATAAGAAATGTTTACAAGTCTTAATTTTTTTCATTGTTCATGATAATAAAAATATAGAAGATATACAAATTGTCAATTTTCTCTTACAATATTTTTATGTAAGAGAAACCTCAATAGAGTCTGTCAGTATCTACTAAAGTTAAGTAATTTTAGCAAGGTTGAAATATACAAGCTAACAAACAGAAGTAAATTGTTTTTATATACTAACAATCAGGCATTAAAACCAAATAAAATAGTAAAATCAAATTAGTTAAAAACTGAGCTTTTTTGAGGGGGGGGCATGATGTACAAGACTTAATTCATTGTATACTATACAACATAATAGGAAAAAATAATGACATCACAATAAAAAAAAGAAAGAAGAAAGTTGGAAAGAAGAAAGGATTAATTGGAGGGAGTATTCAGAAGGAGGGAGTGGAGGGAAGATGGTGGGAGGGGACTATGATCATGATATAACACACACATATATGTTACATGATAAAACACACACACACACACACACACACACACACACACATGTTGTCATTGAAGAGTTAGAAAAAAAAAGCCATAAAACATTGCTGAGGGTACAAAAGAATGCTTGTAAATAAAAATGTATGGCATATTCATGGACCAGTGTCATTAAGCATGATGTCACATTAAGATGATAATTTGTCCCAAATTCATCAAGTCCAGTATATTTTCAAAATACAATATTTTTTTGTTGGAATTGCCAAGCTAATTCTAAAGTTTGTATGAAACCCCAAAAGATCTGAAGTAATAAAAGAAAAAATGGATAAGCTGGAAATAAGAACAAAGGTGAAGGAATGGTACCAATAGATTTTTAATGTTTTATTTATTTTGTCCTATGTGTCTACCTAATGAAAAAGGTAGATATATTTTTTTTGTCATGCCTAGATGAACTCAATACTAAAAATAAACGGACTATTGATACATTCAGCAAGACAGATATACCTCAAAATAGTTATAAGCTTCATGACTAAGCTTAGAGACAAAAAGAATAGATTGTTTACATTTACAACAACATAGATTCAGATCAAAAAGATGTTGCTAAGGGAGAGAGGCCAAACAGTACTTAGTAATTCTGCATGATTCTATCTGTATAAGGCTGAGAAATTTAAATTAATTGATAGTGATGAAGGCAGCTCAGTGGCTTCCAGAAGGAGGAAAAAGAAGGAAGGTTTAAAATGGGACACAAGAGCTAGAGAGATGGCTTAGTGGTTAAGGGGGCTTGCCTACAAAGTCTAAGGGACAAGGTTCGATTCCTCAGTTCCCACGCATGCCAGATGCACAAGGTAGTGCATGTGTTTGGAGTTCATTTGCAGTGGCAAGAGGTCCTGGAATGCCCGTTTTTTCTCTCTCTCTCTATTTACCTCTCTCTCATAAATAAATAAATTAAAAAAATAAAATAAAATAAAATGGGACACAAGAAGACATTTGTCACTTTGGTTGTTCATTATCTTGATTGTGATGATGGTTTCATGGATACATACATGCATGTGTATGCCAAAATGTATGAAATTATGCACATCAAATGCTGTCATTTTGGATATCAATAACATTTTTTAAAAAGAAAATATAGAATAATTGTTACAATGCTTGTGTGAGCAGGATGAATGGGTAAAAAGAAGTTGGATTTAATCAGTGCATGTGCTATGTATATATTGAAATACCTTACTGGATCCCAGAAATAACATGCAAAGTGTAATTGTTACATGATAATCAATTTTTTAATTCATAAAAATATTTGAAGTAATAGAAGCATAAATACTGAACAATTATCTTAATATAGTTATCACACTTTCCTTATTTTTTTCACCTAAATCCTTAAGTTTAGGTCTCTCACACAATATATTAAATAAGTTTAAATTATTAAATACTTCTCATGCCACATGGGCAGTTGAGCCTCTGATAATGATTAACAATATTTATATTTTTATTTTTAAGCATATTAGCAATGCTTATCTCAACCTAGTTTGCAAATTTATTGGTTTGAATTCCCAGCTCCTTTTATAACTGATGAGAACTTTCCTTCTCATGAAAGTTTTGAACAAAATTTTAAGAAAAGGCATATGAATGGTTCAGCCTTTGCCATGTTATTGATTTCAGAGTACCTTTTATTGTCTCATCATGAGAACATTCTTGAGCTATAAACATCTGAAGCCTTGTGGTCATTTTAACTTCTAGAACTAATGTTTCAGCTCACTGTGTAAAAGCTTTATTTCCATTTACAACCTGTAGCCTTGAGGGTCAGGTAGCATCTCATCCACTGAAATGTCTTGGCTCCACACATGTCTCAGCCTGTCTGGAGTCAAGAAAAGAGGAATTAAATGCTGACATTGACAGGGTCCAGCACATTCCAGAAGAGCATAAGAAATAGATGTTGCTATGTTTGGAAAATATTACCTGTTGTCTCTTCTTAAATTTGTTCTTTTTTTCCCCCCCCTGCTGGAGATTAAAGTTGGATAGACATGGTACGTGCACTTCCCCTCAGTGACATCACCCATGTCCATAACTCCTTAGGTTTTTGTCACTGTGATGGAAAATTTGAGACAGGAAATGATTACCTGCCTTTTTGTCATAATCTTCATTAAAAGTCTGACATAGTATTTTTTCACTTTATTTCTTTAATACTAATCTTTCAGTTGGCATATGAAGTAATGGGCTTCAACATGACATTTTCATGTGTATGTATCATTTGTAATTGGTTCATGTTCCCCCTTCCACTCTTGCTGGCCTCTTCCTCCTCTAAAATAGTCCTCTTTCTGCTTTCACATCAAATGAGAGAAAAGTTTCATATTTTCATATGAGAGAAAATAAGATATATTATGATTTGGTCCACAACATTCATATTCTTTCTTGTTCCATTTCTTTTCCTTTATACCTTCTACTTTCATGTGATTTATTTACATACATACATATGTCTAGATTCTATATATGCAAAAAACATGCAATGTATGTTTTTTTTTTTTTTTGAGCCTGGCTTGCTTCATTTGGCATGATAGTCTCCATTTCTATCCATTTTTCTGAAAATGTCCTAAATCTACAAGTGGAACAGTGAAAGGAAAAAAAGCAGACAAATTTTCAAGACTTTGACATTAAGTGTTTGACCTTTTGTATATTATGAAATAAGCATGTGAGAATTTAACTGCATTTGTTTGGTTGAATTCTCCGTACACACATAGGTTAAAACTCTATCTTCTATTGAAAAATTATGCTGTGGCAAAATTCGAAGGAGAAATTTGTGGTATGGAAGACTGTTATTATTCTGCTTGAAGTTCAATAGGAATCAATCTGATAGTGAGATATCTAATGATAATTCTTAATCCTCTGCTATTGTCTCCTCATTTTACTTGGAATTTTTAAAAAATTTTCTCTTGCCAAGTCTGAGAACAATTTACTTCAATTCAGAAAGATGTACTGAACTTCTGGAAAATTAGGTTGGCTGGACACTGATGATCAGGAAGGATGCATATAACCCTGCCTCAAGCAGAGAGCAGGCAAATGGACATGGAGTAGTGGACAGTGTCTGACTGCAGACTTTTGCACCATGAAGGTACAGCTCCTGATGAATTGAATAAACAGCATTGAAAAGTTGTTCAAGGCTAAATGAAAACATGTGGTACAAACACAGGAGAAATAAGGCACTAAATGAGCCAGAAGTTTTGGTAGATCAATGAATGATCTTGAAGGGCATAACAGACTCTAGTACAGAAGGTTTTATTTTGAATTTACATTTTAGATTTTTTAGGGAGTCAGGTTGGCATGATTTTTCAAGATAGGGTCAGCCTAAGGTTGGCTGTTTCTCTGGGGGCAGATTTACACCCTTGAAGATAACTGGCCTGTCCTTAGTCAATTTACCAGCATCTTGTGTTATCTCATTTTCATAAGCCTGAAACTTCTCAGAATGCATGTTCTTTGTGATTTGGGGGGGGGGATTCTTCTGAGAGGTACTTTTGTGAAATTCAGAGGGATCATTTCTTGTGTCTTCTTGTGGGAGATGTATTGTGACTTCTCATTGGTAGCTTAACAACTTTGAGTTATCACTTTTAGATACTTGACTAGCTCTGGACTAAGTCCAGTATAACATTTCCATATGTTCCTAATTCCTCTGATTAAATCCTTTTCTACTAAGAATTTCTACAGGGAGTCTACTCTATATGTGTCATGGCACACAGAAATTTTCCACGTAAAGAAATTATGGGCAATTACTGAGATCAAACACAAGTTTTTGGTACAAATTGGAGAAGAAATAGAACCAGTAAAACACACAGAAAAGAGATGGCCAGAAAATTTAAATAAAGCAAGCACATCTTGTAATAGAATTTAAATCAAGGGAAAATTATGAGGCAAGAATTTTTTTTTCAGGTGAAAGAAGACAGAGAAAATAAGATGGTGTATATTGAGAAAAATCATAGTACTTGTCAAGTTGAATTACAACTTATCAGGACTCAGTTTAATTGCAGTGCTATTCCTGCAGATACAATTCTAGATGTAGTTACAATGATACCACCCAAAATTGCCCAGAATAATGTTATATGGGACAGTAAGAAGATCCAAATTCCTAGAATTTGACTGTGACAGGATAAGAATTGACAAAATCCAAAAGTTAAAGTAGAGACTTCATAGTTGTTGCAGTCAGGCTCACATTGCTGATAGAAATCATCCAACCAAGAGAAGCTTCTGGGGAAAAAAAAAAAAAAAAAAAGGTTTATTTCAGCTTACAGGCTGGATGGGAAGCTCCATGATGGCAGGGGGAAATGATAACATGAGCAGAGAGTGAGCATCACTCCCTGAGCAACATAAGGTAGACAACAGCAACAGGAGAGTATGCTAAGCACTGGAAAGGAGAAACTGGCTCTAACACCCAATAAGTCTTCTCCCAACAATACACTTCTTCCTGGAGGTGTTACTAGCCAAATCTCCATCACCTGGGAACCTAGCATTCAGAACACCTAAGTTTATGGGGAGCACCTGAATCAAACCACCACAATAGTACTGTCCCTGCCATAATTGTTTTCTTTGGGGGGATGGGGTTCTTGGTCGGGTCTCACTGTAGCCCAGGATGACCTGGAAGTCACTATGTAATCCCAGGATAGCCTCGAATTTATGGCAATCCTCCTTCCTCTGCCTTCCAAAGGCTGGAATTAAAGGCATGTACCCCCACACCCAACCCTGTAATTGTTCTATACTTTTTTTTTTTTAAAGGAGACCACATCTTGAGCAACTACAAGGCAAAATTCCCTGAATACCTTTCTATTAATATGTGTCATTCTGTAAGGTTTATGTTTTTGTTGGCATAGGCAATATAGGTGAACTGAATGGAGAGTGGATGGAAATCCATACTACTTAGTCTCTTAAATTTGATAGTGGCCATAATCTTTGGAATATTATTCGTAACTTTCTGTTTTTCAAAGACAGGGGCCAATTCACCAACTTGCATTTGATCATTCGTGCTTAATAACCCTTACTCCATTGATCCAAAAGTTCAGTTACACATGCATTCTGTTGTTGAATGGACTGTGTGTATCCAGAAACTGCGTACTCATAGGTGTGTTTGCAGACTTGTTCATTTTACTGTGAGGTGAATTCTTGTTAGGTTACTTCATCTGCATTATAACATGGGTTTTGCCTTCTCAACAGCAAAGAGCTTCTGCTCTGCCTGAACACCACTGATGCTGTATTGACACCTTGACACTCAGAAGCTATGGGAATTTGTGCAAGTATCAAGCCAGTCCAATCACCAGAAGAATCAATTTATCCATTGAACAACTGAAGGAGTAAATGCCTGCAGCTAATGTGAGGAAGGGTCTTGTAACCCTGAAGGTATAGTGTGCAAAAGGTATCATTGAGGGTATCCAGTCTTTTCCTTAAAAGGATTTTTTTTTTTTTTTTTGTGATTGAACTAACTAAAGTCTGGAGACTGAGTGAGAAGTTGAAATTCTCCATCACATTGATATATTAACTCAGTTCTCAAGAAAAAGGTTTCTTCATTTTTTCTGATATGATGGACAGTCCAAGTGGTAGGAACACTGTAATCCATTAGCTGCCCAGTGATTTTTGTGGGTTGATCTAATCCTGCTGCCTGTTTCAGAATTACTTCTAGCTGTCCTTTCAGCATGGTAATCAAAGAGGTGTGATGGTCTATGTCTTTAATCCCAGTGCTCTCAAGACTGAGTTAGGAGGGTCTCTGAGTTCCAGGTCAATTTGGGCTACAGAGTGTAATCCAGGTCAGCCTGGTCTAGAGTGTGACCAACCTTGCCTCATAAGAATGAAACAGAACAAAAATATGGTGAGTAAGCAAACTTATTTAAAAGGGATCATCTCATACACCCTTGCGGTCATTGCGGAAAAGGTGGCAGAAAGACTATAAGAGCCAAAGGATCAGAAAAAGTGCTTTGCAACAATGCCTTTTAGACATAAAGTGGTACTCACATGTATGCCTCACAATGGTTATTGTTACCTGCAGGAGACCTGCATAATTTTAGGCCTATCAACATGCTGCCATGCATGAAGGAGGATGGAAAAATGATGACATCAACAGAAAAGAGGGACTAGTTGTAAAGAAGAGGATGTTCAGTGGAGAGGGGTGGAGGTAAAGGTGGGTGGTGGAATGGTCTCCTCCTCCTCTCAATCAGTCTCTTTTTTATTTTGATGTCATGATCTTTTCCTCCTATTATGATGGTCTTGTGTAGATAGTGTCAGGCACTGTTAGGTCATAGATAGCTAGGCCATTTTGTGTCTGAGGGGAGCTTGTTGTAAGGAGTCCTACCCTTCCTTTGGCTCTTACATTCTTTCCACCACCTCTTCTACAATAGACCCTGAGCCTTGGAAGGTGTGATAGAGATATTATAGTGCGGAGCACTCCTCTGTCATGTCACTGAACATTCCTGTCACTTCTTTCCAGCACCATGATGTCTTCTGAGCCATCCCAAGGTCACTGTCATCTGAAAAGAGAAGATTCTCTACCAAAAGTGAGAGTAGCATTAATATAAGGGTATAAACATTAAGAAAAGTGCTTAATGGACAGTTTAATAAGCATAGTATATACATTTAGCCTTAGAGCAGCAGACATTATACCCCTAGGGCTCATGACTACCTGTTTTAAGTTTTCAGTACCATGGATGCATTACATCCCATGGAGTGGGCCTGCAATCCAATTAGAGGGCAGTTGATTTCCACCATAACAGATGTGCCACTACTGCAGCCACTGGCTCATTTGGCCTGGCTGGCCAAATTTAAGACTTACAGTGTCCACTGCTCAGTATCTTCACTGGTGATTTCTCTTTCTCACATTGAACTACATGTAGAATGGCTTCTTTCAGCTTTCTGTCAGCTGGTCTACATGGAGGATTTCTCAGTGGCCTTGCAGCCCAAGTGTGTGGAATCTTTAGCAATAGGGTCTTACCTTCTATTCCTGGTAGGAAATCAAGGGCCTTGGCAATGGCCTATAATGTTTTGGTGGCATCAGGGACCTCCCTGGCCAACAACTCACTGGAAGGTATCCCATCCCTGGCACTGGACAATTTCTAGCAATAATTTACTGCCCCTGACTGTTACATTGTCCAAAAAAGTAGGTTTCTATATGATTTATTTATATCATCTTAGATTTTGATTATCCCTCCCTCTACCTTTCCTTTACTCAGTCTCTTCCCCTGACTTTACTTGGGCCTTTTCATCCCCATTAATCTATTCTTCTACTTACCTATATACAATACCATCCTATTATATACCCCCTCCCTTCCTATCTCTTCCCTTTATATCTCTTTGCTAGCTTACTGGCTTTTGCTACTGAGTTTTCTTCCTAACAGTTAAAATAAAGAGATTATTTCTCATAATCATAACTACTCCACAACATACTGAGATTTTATAATATCTTGCTTGTTTTTGTCAGTGTATCTCTCAACTCAATGTACTGATAAAAGTACTATTATCTGGAACAGTGTTCTTTGGAGTAGATATAGTGGATGAATAATTAATATCACAAACACACACACACACACACACACACACACACACACACACACACACAACCTGAGGAGGGAGGGTGGCTTCTAACACTTTTGCAGATAGAGATTCTCAGAGAATCTTCCATTCCAGTATTTGATTTTTGACTGGTCTTGGTTCCCCACAGTCTCCAGAGTGATTCCTTTCTTACAGTAATGAGATTACTGACCTTCAAGAGCTCCTGGAGAGCATCAGGGTAGGGTGTAACTTAACCATGTGGGCAGAGTGGTTGGCACTTTCTGTTCCAGCTCCCCAAACATCCAGGAGACTACATAGGATGGAAATCGAGTTGATCATCAATGGGCAATTCTTTAAGCAATCATGCTTCCATTAAATTAAAATTTCCATCTTACTGAGTTTGGAGAGCTCTGGTATTGCTAAACATTGAGGTATTCACCCACAGAGGGATGGGAAGGTCTGTGCTCTTCCCCTTGAAGCCTTATCCATCTTCCACCTAGATCTTCATCTGTATCCTTTAGCATGACCTTTAGAATAAATTGGTAAATTTAAGGAGATTTTTATGGGAAGCCTTGGTCAGATGCATAGCTCATAACGTGGAACTTGCAAGTGACGTCTGAAGTGGCACTAGCCTTCTGGGACTCAGTCCATGTCATGTGAGGACAGGTGCTAATTCCAGGTAGGTGGTATAAGCATTGACTTAGCTAAAAGGATACTGAGTCAGTGTTCACTGAGATTTGTTTGGTTGGGTGCATGTAGAAATCTTCCAAACTTGAGTTTTGTGACTAAAGGAAAATTTTTCTGTGATGTGTGAGATTAAACAAAGAAAAACTACCAAGAAACAATTTATATTTTTCCCTTTAGTCCATAGGAGCAATTTACTCCAAGCACATGATAAATTTGCTCCAACTTTCAGTTTTCCTGAGCCTTTACATCCCTTCAACTGCAACAGAACAAAGGTGCATGGGCATCTCAGCTTCATTCAATTTATGTGCAAACACATTCAATTTGCAAACAAACATATAGAGTTCAGTGTGGCATACAAACATCAATGTTCGTATGTCCAAGGGAAGAAGAGAACTGGAATTCAGAAAATTTCACTGGCAATTTTAATGTTTCATTTCTTAAGTAATAATAGACAGATATGAATCAAGGCAAAATATTGACATTTGTTGGAGCTTAGTGGTGTGAAGACAAGTATTTGTTTATTCTTTCTACATGCAGTATTTTAAAAATATTTCATATCAAGATACTCTAGGGGCTAGAGAGATGGCTTAGCAGTTTTGGCATTTTTCTGCAAAGCCAAAGCACCTTGGTTCGATACCCCAGGACCCATGTCAGCCAGATTCACAAGGTGGCACAAACATCTGGAGTTCATTTGCAGTGGCTGGAAGCCCTGGCATGACTATTCTCTCTCTCTGTGTGTGTCTCTCTCTCTCTCTGTGTGCCTCTTTTCCTCTCTCGCTCTCTCAATTAAATAAATAAATAAATAAACAAATAAATAAATAAAAAATTAAAAATAAAACAAAAAGGTATTTTAACATCTTAAACAATTGAAATAAAATTAACAGTTGTAATTAAAATGTTGGCAATGCAGATCACACTGGAAACAGTTTGCTGGCTTGAAAAAGTGATTTTAAACATAGAAAAGAGCCTTACCTTATATTACAAAGAATTAATTCTGGACTTGGAATGTAGCTCAGTGCTACAGCATTTGCCTAGAGCAGTAAGAATCTGGGTTTGATGATCAGTAGCACCACATACACACACACACACCCTCACACACATGCACTCACTTCTATGAATACAAAAAAAAATGAGTAAGTGAAATCTGTTTTTAATTTTGATTTTTTTTTAAAATAATGAGACACTAGTTATACGTGTCTTTGACTAGTTACATAGACCTAATGGTTTTATTTGTCCCATTGTGGGACCTGTAACTTTCCTGACCATGCCGTCCCCTTCCTTTATGTTAAAAGTCTGGAGACAAGGAAGCACGAGTCATGTAGAATCTGATGCACCGGTCATCTCAGTAACCAGCCATGGACGCTTACCTGTTTAACATTTTCCATTTGTAAAGGTTCTCTCAGAGTGTGGGTTTTATGTGAGAGTCACCTTGAGTGGGATCACCTGCTTACAAATGGCTGCTATGATTAGCATCTTCCTTTTCAATGATTTCAATAGAGGGAAATGAGAGTAGATACCAAGGCTCAAAATGCCAGCTGTCATGATTGAGGTTCTGTTATGCCCTGGGGTTTTCTGTGTGTTTAATTCAGCTAAAAGAGCCTCTATGAAGAATTATGAAAGAGAAGAAAGAATAAGCTATTAGAAAAGTAATATACAGGAATAGCTAAGGGGTTGCATGGAGAAGCCTACATAGAAATGCGTGCTGTGGAGTACAAAGTGTTACATGGTATGTTAGCAAGATTAAAATGAACAGTCAAGGTTATCTGAGAAAATGCATCTTATTCTCAAAGTGAATCACTGGGCTCTGCCAGTTTCCACATCAATATCCCAGTGACGAAATTAGTAGACAGGGATGGATGGTGTGATTGTCTCAAAACCTTCCAAGTCAAAAGGTATTTCACCTGCCTCGTTTCACCTAATTTTGTCACCCAGCTTAAGGATGACAGATTTTCATCACAAGGAAATAGGCACTGAGGCTCAAAACAGGAACAACTTTCCATGGTACCACGGCAGGAAGCAGTGCCTAGATTTGTGGTACCCATTCTTTACACCTCCACCCCTTCCTTCTTTACTCTCGGGTGTTCTCTGTTTTTATCTTACAAGTTCAGAGTTTGGAGGAGATTTAAAGTGTTCCCTTTTAGGAATTTTTTATGCAATTCATGATGTTCTGAAAATGGTCTTTAAGAGACCATGTTTCAATAAGTAGACATGCCACTGAAGGTAAGCAGAGCTTTGACCAGAATAGCTGAAGGTGTTAACTACCCATGAATCCATACCATGAGCTCTCACTTCTGTGTGGAGGAAACATGATATTGATTTTAGCTTCTACAGATGAACTTACCAGTTATGATTTCTTTTCTCTTAGGAGCAAAGCAATAAGAATGTTGGAAGAAAACACATTACATGCAGCTTCATGGTATTTTCTGCTCTATTATGCTGATATACTCCTCATCTGTGACCTCCTGATGTATTACCTCAAAGCTTAACAGCATCAAATGACAAACTTTTACTATCTCAACACTCCAGAAAGCCATTTTACTGGACCTTCTGGTGCAGTCTTAAAGGAACATTCAAGAAAAATGTTCAATGCGACAGTGGTCATCCAGAGGCTTGAGCAGACTTCAAAGTAATACTGCCAGATTTGCTCACTGACAAGGTCACCTCTCCATACATTGAATAACTCACTTCTGAGCAAATGACTCCAGATAAAGCCAGATCTGCAAAAAGCACCCAGGATGTGAGTTGTGGTCTTTATATAACATAGTCTTCAAGTGATGTCCCATAAGATTGACAATTTCAGTTAATTAGAAGTGAGTCATTAAATAGCCCACACACAGAGGAAGGGAAACTCAACTCCATGCCTTAGATGGAGGCATATCAAAGAATTTGTGAATGTAGCTTTTAAACCTTAGCTTCCTCAAATCTTCAGCTGTTGCAAGAAGAGAAAGAACATAAAACAGATTTATTCCTTTTCAGCTGGTTCACACACTAGTAAAACTGATAAAAACAGATGAAAGGCTCTCTGGCTCTTTCTCGTCCTTCACCGATATTTCCTTTTATTTTCCTTGCTGCCCTTCCTCCTCTGCGTGCCTTTGAAGGCTGGAGGCTCCCATCTGCCCAGGGCCTCTTCTTCATCTCCACACTTGCCCTACAACTTCATCCAAGACCATGCTTTATATACCACCTCTGTTCTCATAATTCTTACATTCATGTCTTTAGCCCTGACCTCTCCTTTCAATTTCAGTTTTATATATCCAGCTTCTCCTTGACATCTGCACATAGATCACATCAATTTAAAATGTAGCATGGCTAAAACAGAGCTGCTGAGTGCCCTGCTACTCTCCCAGTCTTTTCACCTTCAGTGAAACCGCCTGTTTACTTCAATTCTTCTGTGTTCTGGTAGCTGGGCAAGTCTGGTCACCACTTCTGTTAATATTTCACTTCAGTCTGCCAAACTTTCTCCATCTCCCCTGCTACCACCCTGGTCCAACATACCTCTATTTTTCACCTGGAGCCATTTAAGATTTGTCCTTCCCTCTCTCTTTCCCTCCTCCCCTTTCCTTCCTCTTTGCATTTGGCTGTGTTTTATGCAGACATCATGGTGTTTTGATAGGAAATCATTTGAGGTTTTTACAAATTCCTTGTTCTTATTTTTTTTTAATTTCACTTTGAATGAGAAATCCAAACTACTTGCTTTGACTCAAAACTTGTACATGTCTCTTGTCCCTAAAGACTAACCAGCCTTCCCCTTAAGCATAGGTTGTATGTGCTTTCCCTGTGTCTGTGGATGATTCTGTATATAGTGTGAATGCTGTGTGGTTGATGTGATTGCATGTGCACTGATGTGTGTGTGTGTGTGTGTGTGTGTGTGTGTGTGTGTGTGTGTGTGTTTTATATTCAAGGTCATCTTGATGGATTGCTGCTTAGACAGAACAGACAGAGGAGGCAGCACCCTTGAGAATACCCTGGGATCACAGATACCTTGTCTCTCAATATATATATATATTTCTCTAGAGATTCATTAAGTTTAAGTGGTCTCTTTTCAATTGAAAATGTCCTGGTAGTTGCATAGTCATCTTTATCTCCTGTGTGTTCTTATAATTACACTGCTTTCCTGCCAGCCTTGCTGATGACAACTGGAGATAATGAGAGAGGAAAGGTCTCAGGAAAGGAAATACCAGGACCTTAGATTGTTGATGGGTGGTCTGTGGCTGAGGTGACATGCCCCTAAATCACAAGGATTGCTTCTCATCTATAGGAAGGGGCAACAGTGAGAAACATAGGAGTCAGATCTGAATTTTGGCTTTGCACAGTTCGGTGCTCTGTGGATTTTCTAGTGTTTTTTAGATTTAGGATCATTTAGCTTTATATTCTGAAAAGTGAATGAAGAAATTTGTTTCCAAAGACGCTGTCACCTCCTGGAGGACGCAAGCAGAAAGCAGCAAGAGAGTACACTCAGTGATTACCTCATGCTCTATCTCATAGTGCCCCAGGGAAAACCAGTGAGGCATTTGGCAGTGTCTGAGAGAAACTACTCCCCTATTGCCTGGAGCATCTTTTTGTGCCGAATCCACATCACAGACTCCACTTTTTCATTTCTCTACTGTCGCCCTTTCCTTTTCTAAGTCCTACACCGATGATACCAAAATCTGAACATACCATTTTATGTCCTATTAAGATGAGGAAATAGAGGACCCATTTTTAAACTTCTAACACTCCCAGGTTCTCCTTGAGCCATTTGGAACCCTCCCCCCCCCACCCAATGCTGCTCTGTACCATGGTTTAGTAGTATTTTCTGTTCTTAGAACTCTACTCCAACCCACGTTACCATTCAAACCTCTCAAATACTTGCATTTAGCACCATACTGGGCACTCTAGTAGCATTTGGTGATGTATACTCCCCTACAAATTCTCCACTGCCTCCTGGCTCCCTTCTGCCTCTCTGGACATCCTCATGTTGCTCTAACTTTCTGGTGCATTTCAGGGATAATACTTCTGGTTTACACTTTACTCAGTGACCTTGGACTTATTTCCTCCTCTATTCTGCTGATTCTCAGATGAATAACTCTCAGGCCCTCTGGGTTATGTTCTTCTGTGCTTCTTAAAGACAAGAAAAGAAGTCCCTGGAGTGGTTCTATTTTCATGCTTTGGAATGAGAGTCAGGAATCTGAAGTTTAATTCTAGTCTTGCAAAAACTAGAATCAAGAATCAATGGCTGGGGAGATGGTACACTCGTTAAAGTTGCTTTTGCACAATGTCTGTTGACCTTGGGTTCAATTCCCCAGAATCTATAATGCCAGATGTACAAAATAGCACATACATGTGGAGTTTGTTAGCAAGGGCAAGAGGCCATGGCATACCCTTTCGCTTTCTCTCTCTCTCTCTCTCACCAACAAACAAACAAAAATTAAAAACTACACCCAAGTTCTTTTTTTTTAATAAGAGCAATATTTCTTTATTTGATTTTTTGTTTTTTGAGGTAGGGTCTCTCTATCTCAGGCTGACCTGGATTTCATTCTGTAGTCTCAGGGTGGCCTTGAACTCATAGCTATCCTCCTATCTCTGCCTCCTGAGTGCTGCTGGGATTACATGTGTGCACCTTGCCCAGACGCTGTTTCTTTATTTGAGAAAGAGTAAAGGAGGATAGAAAGAGAAATAGAAAGAGAAAGAGAGAGAAAAAGAGAAGGGGTTTGACAGGGCCTCCTGCAACTGCAAATGAACTCCAGATGCATGTGCAACTTTGTGCATCTGGCTTTACATGTGTACTGGATAATTGAGCCCGGGCTGTCAGGCTTTGCAAGCAAGCACCTTTAAAGACCAAGCAATCTCTCCAGCCCTAGAATCAAGTTCTTTTAATGTACTCATTTCACAATCACTCAAGGTATAATGGCAGCATTTAATAAATACACATTATTATGGTTATTGTGATAACTTATTCTCCTTTGGATGCTTATGGACATATTCAAAACAGAATTCACTGTCAGCTCAGAAAATGATATTTTGTTCCAGTTAGCTACTTAAACCAGAAATTGATGGCTTCTTTACATATCTCACCCAAGGGTCTCCTTCACACTTTAACTCCAAACTATCCTTTTAGTCACACAGTTCTCCCAGGCCCAACCTTGAATCAGCTGCAGCTCTTTTGTCCGTTAGGTTACTCACCTTAATGGTTCCCAAATTGGTCTCCAAGCATCCTCTGCTGCCCCTTTTTCTCCAACTTGCTCTCCAGTGCACAGCAACTACAGTGCATTCTTAAATGCATAAATTGGACCCTATCATCCATTCCTTCCCTCAAATTTTTTTAGTTTCCCTTTGGACCAAGGACAAGCTTCAACTTTGTTAAGTTGAAAAGTCTGTAACTTCATCCATCCATACTCTGTAGGACTTCTAACCCTCAGGCTTTCTAATGAGCTTCCAAACATTATAAATGCTTTTCTGTTTTATTGGATTATAGTTTTGTCTTTCAAGCAAGCCTGGAAAGTTTTCTACCCTATTTGGATAATTTACATTTCTCTTTTGGCACCCAATATTATTTATTTCTTAAGGAAAGCTTTTATAAACTTTGGATCTTACCTGTGGACCCTTCTTTCATTTCTTTAGTGTTACTCCATGGTTTTAAATTATGGACCACATCCTTGTGTTTATTTGCTTAATGGTAGTTTTCCTAAGTAGACACAAATGCTGTGTGCAGGGATCATATATGCCATGTGAATTGCTTTACTTCAACTGTCTAGTAAAAATATTTGTATGATTAATCAAACAAATACCTAAAATATGTTTCATATAAATTCTAGTCATATCATTGTTGAAAAATAATCATGTAATTATGTTGCAAGTAGTCACAAGGGGCTCCTGAACTTTTGCCTTTAAGTCATCAAATCAGCAATTGTGTGATATGAACCTCTTCAATATCATTTGTTTGTGTTGTTTCAATATGACAACATTTACTAGGGCTAGGGATAGACATTGTAGTCAAAGCTGAGTTTGACTGTCCTCTGTCATGTTTCAGTGGCTTGGTCTTGAACTACTTTATTTAACTTCTGCAGGTTTCACTTACCCTGCTTGGAAAATGGTTTTGCTAACAACAGCTTGAATTACATAGAAGAGAAGAGCAAGTGTTAGTTGATGAATGAACCAATGCCAGTTGGTATTTTCACTGAAGAACTTTGATTTCAGCATATACCTACAAAAGGGAAATAAGTAGGAAACAAGGGTGATAAACTAGTGATTTATTCAATATGTCAAGAATTATTGTCTTAAAATCACAAAAATGTTTGACATAATATACAGCATAAATCAAGTTTAAAATCATCCATGAATGTTTATAAAATCAAAGGCTTGGTTGTCTATACTCCAAGGGAAAAGGCATAGTGCCCCTCAGATCTGGGATGTTGTTGCTTGGTTGGCATTTGCTTTCAGTTCTCACATGCTTTCCCTAGAGGCTCTTCCTCCATCACTATGTGAAGCAACTCTTCCCTACTGCCCCTCCATTTTACTGCTCTTCTAATCACTTTGTATGTTTTCATCTCCCCCAGGTCATATCCCACTCTAAGTTTAGGTTGATTCATTATAATTCAGCCTACTTACAGTCCAAGTCAATAAGTCCACTGCAAATACTAAATGGAAGGTATTGTGATTCCATCTCAGCATCTAGCACAGTACTTGAAACACACAAACTGTCTCACATACATAATTATTCAGTAGGATTGCAACATAGAATGAGGTTCAATATGGCCCTCTGGCATACAATTTAGCCTCAGTTTCAGTATCATGCAAGAATCATTCCTTGACAAAACTGCTCTTCATAAAAAAAAAAATCTCTTGAAATGTGTGCAATTTTTAACATGCATGTATTGCATTGTCCATTCAGGGCACTTACACCACTTTCCTGAGTTGTGCCTCACATTGTTTAATATTCAGTATAACTTAACATTTCCATTGTGTGAGGGAATTTTTGCCTTTTTTTTTGGATGTGTCCTCAGGTCCCCATGTAATATCATACACAATGATATTATAAGTCAGAAAATGTGGGCTTTATTCATCTGTGATCCTCTTGCAAATCACACAGTCTGGGCTGGAGAGAAGGCTCAGAAATTGAAGGTTCTTTTTTGCAATGTCTAATGGCTTGGATTTGAGTCCACAGTCTCCACAAAAAGCCAAATACACAAAGTGGTCCATGTGTCTGGAGTTTGTTTGCAGTGGCAGGAGACCCTGGCACACCCAAACTCACTCTATCTTAATAAAGAAATAAATTAATTAATTTAAAAATCCAATTACACAGTCTGAATAAAGTTACTTGATCATTGGAGAGACTGAGGGATAGATGAGAAGCTTATAGTTATGTTTAGTGAATACAAATTTGAATTTTGGTGTACCCTTTAATTTCATAGCTATAAAAGATAAGATAGCCTACTTTTTACAGCTCCATTACCAGCTGTATTTGCCTTCAAGTTCAGAACAAACTTACTTAAGAAACTCATTAAAATTTAAAAAGACATGTCTACTGATTTATTTGAAAGGTAAACTAAAAGGGTGCAGATTTTCAATAAATTTGCAACTCAATAAACAAATAGAATCTTCTTCATGTATGCTATCAAACTAACAGCCATCGTAATTCTTCTTTGTAGTGAGGGCTCTAGTCTTCTATAGCTTTTATGCTTAAGAAAAATGATAATGCTGTTTGATAAAAGTTTAGATATTGCAGCATTATAATTTCTTATAACTGACAAAAAATACTAGAAGATGAAATGGTTGTTGAGAAGAAATTGTTTTCACCCCAGTTCCATTAAAATTTTATTTTCATCAGGCTGTAAAATAAATGGAACACCTCATTCTGTCTGTCTTTATTTGTGCATGCTATGTATGTATTTGCCCTTCTCTGCACACAGGTATGCACTCCTTTCATTAAATTTTTCTGGGTCTTCTTAGAGACATGACAGAAATCTAATAACAAAATTATTAAAATATACATGTAATAAGTTCCTTGGGCAAGCATATTTTTATTTTGTTTCTTTATGAATATCTGTGATGAGGAATGTGCCACCTGCTTAAACTAGCTCATCTGTTTGGCTTTCTTTTACATTGTGAAGACCATTTTTTTAAATCTTAGCTTTGATGATGCACTTTGGGCACTGAATATAGTTTTTCTTAGTTGCAAGAAAAGATGGACAAATATATCTAATTAGAAGTCAATAGTAGTCATTTAAAAGTTCATGTGGATTTAAATTTTGACTCTAGTTGAGAATACTTTTAAAAATATCTAATCAGAATCAGAGACTCAACCATAGGAACTAAGGAGAGTGTCACTCTTTAATTTAGATTTCATCTCAATCTTCTAAATTGAGCATTGCAATCATTTCAGTATTCAGTATAGATTTAGGTTGAGATACTTATTATGATGTGGGGCATGGGTAGTGAGGTAAATAACTTGAATTAATTTTACATAGCATTACAAAATTCGTGTCTATAATAATAAACAATTGTAACAACATCTAATTGAATTCTAACAATCATTGCTAGCAAGTTGGATTCTAGATTAGTTTGAGAAACTGATGTGATGTTGAATCTTTCTAGGCTTCCAAATTTTGGATAGTATAATTGATATATAACTTTTGGTTCTTCCAGCCTGCCATGTCTCCATTATATGGCTGTTGCACAATTTGATGAATAAATGCATGCCATTATGGACAGTGCTGTTCTTTGTTATACACACACATGTGCCCCTTTTGAGGTATAGGATGAATTATCTTTTACTGTTTACTTGATATGGACTCCTAGTTTGGCAATATATATATATATATATATGTATATATATATATATATATATATGGCAATGAGAGATTTTTATCATTCTGGTGATAAGTTAGAGACATCTTATTAGTTATAGATTAAATAATTTTATAAGGTTACAGCTTGCCATTTTAGATTTGAATACTTATCATCAGGATTTGAGAAGGATAAGCTAGAGATGACATTGATTCCCTATGCATGCCTTTTCAGTAGTGATTATCCTTCAGCGTTTCATGTCAAAGAACTTTGGGATACAACATCAATACAAAAAATAATGTACTTACCCTTTCAGTAGTGGGAAGGAAAGACGGAAGTAGATTGTAAGGAGTTATTATTAATAGGCAATGTTATTTTGAGGCATAAAACAAGAAAACGATGAAACTCAAAGAGGAAGTTTTATGGCAAGTAGTTATAACCCAAGTACCATTTTAAAAGCTACATTAAATTTTCTACAGTTCTGCATAAATCAGACACCCGTGTTTATACTTTTATGGAAGGATTTTTATTTCATTAGGAACAAATAAAAATATCAATGACCTACAGACAAATTTGGGATTGTTTGTGAAGATGGAAAACTTTAGAAATATTTTACCTGTACCACATTTATTTGAGATGTTGAATTGTGCAGTTATTTTTGCCTATCAGAGTCTCTCAGCACCTTTGCTTGCATGCAGTCTTAAATGCAAAGAGGCATTTTGCCTGGAAGAATTTAGATAGCTATAAAAGATAACGATGGACAGAAATTGAGGCTATTGACATAATTTTAAAATATTTCTATTTTGTTATCATTAGCCTCCAGTACTTGGACTTTGGGTCATTCAGATGCTACAGGCTATATAAGTGCATACCCAGTCAACAACTTTGAACATTCTGATAGGAGTTTGTAAAAACAAAAGGCAGAAGAGAGATGGTGGATGCTCTGGTGTATAATACTCTCTGTTTCTGGTAAATGAACTCCCTGTATATGGTGGACTGACAAGGAGTTGTTGGAAAAATCTTTGTCAACTAGGACAACAATATATTTTCTAGGATGTAGAATCTATTTAAGATCCAATTTAATTAACAGACCTTTGAATTGCTTCTACCTTTCCATGGTTATTATAATTATCATTCTTTAGTACTAACTGTGAATCTACTGAAAAAACTAACTTTATATTGAAAACAGTATGTGAAGATTTTAGTTATGTTGTTTGTACACTTATTTTTTTTAAAAATTTTTTATAGAAGACATGTTCTTTTTTTAATTTATTTTTTTAATTATTTATTTATTTATTGAGAGCGACAGACACAGAGAGAAAGACAGATAGAGGAAGAGAGAGAGAATGGGCATGCCAGGGCTTCCAGCCTCTGCAAATGAACTCCAGACACGTGTGCCCCCTTGTGCATCTGGCTAACGTGGGACCTGGGGAACCGAGCCTCGAACCGGAGTTCTTAGGCTTCACAGGCAAGCGCTTAACCGCTAAGCCATCTCTCCAGCCCTGTACACTGTTATTTTTAAAGATTAATTTTTTTAAATTTATTTGAGAGACAGAGAGAGTGAGAAAGAGAGAGGGATACAGAATAGGCTTGCCAGGGCCTGAGGCTGCTGCAAACAAACTCCAGATGTATGCACCTCCTTGTGTATTTGGCTTACGTGGGTACAGAGGAATTGAACCTAGGTCCTTTGGCTCTGCAGGCAAGTGTCTTAACTGCTAAGCCATCTCTTCAACCCTTTTTTTTTTAAACCAGATTTGTTGGCTAGGGATGAAAACATTATACATTCAGGCTTAGTCTCATGAAATTGTGATAGACATGATACTTTTACTTTAAATACATTTTTAAAAATTCTGTTATTAAATCTTCCACCTCTCTGAGGTTCTTATTCCTGGATATATGACACACTTTATCAACTCAGTTCAGTCTTCAATCTCAACTCATCTGTCTCCCTTTTCATTTCTTAATGCCAGTTCCTTATTCAGCTATCTTGATTTTTGTCTTGTGTACAGACAGTCTGGAGATAACTGAGCAATCTTTCTGTGCACAGATATTAAAACCCAATAACAGGTTAAGATGCCTTTTGCTGTTACAATTCATAGCTTTAAAACTGAGCTAAATATATTGAAATCAAGCTTGAGCTTGCTGAGCATCAAGTATGTCAAACACAGGGTGACTTCCTCTCAGCCTCGCCTTCCTCATCTTCATGCCTCCCACGGTTCCTCCAAGTCTCCAGATTTCTGGTCCCACCAGTTCCACACCCTCCTTCAGCAGTGCTCATGCTGTGTAGTTGCCATAGGTTCACCTTTTTGTTGTGTTCCCTGATGAGCACTATCTTTTCATCTATACTGATCTTCAAATATTTCAATAGGAATAATTAGTTGAACTGATTTGAGGTGCAATGTAAGGATTCACAGTGGCCTTGCTACTCTTGGTATAAAACTAGTTTGAACAGCTATCTTCACAATCTCTGAGACTATGGTAGGAACTGTAGAGAAACGAGCTAAAAATAGTGATTCTTATTGTTTTTCCAGCAATCAAACCATAGCCATGAATCTTTGCCTCTATAGTGTTTGCTGGGTTTTCTTCAAGCAGGCAGGAATTCATGTGCTGGTGTCCTCTCCCCAGCAGAAGAAACAATGCCTGCAGAGACAGAATCAATAGCATGATAGAAAGATTTTAGAGCTTTGAGCCTTGGTGTGGTTGTGCATGCCTTTAATGACTACACTCGGGAGGCAGAGGCAGGAGGATCTCTGTGAGTTCAAGGCCACCCCGAGACTACATAGTGAATTCCAGGTCAGCCTGGGCTAGAACAAGACCCTACCTCAAAACCCCACAATAAATAAATAAATACAATAAAATGAAAGATTTGAGAGCTTCGGAGATCACTATCTTTATGTAGTGCCTGTTGAGTAGAAGTCTTCTGGAGATGGCTGCCAGTGTGTCAGGAAGGAGATGTTTGCTGTGCGAGAGTGTGAGACAGAGTGTTTTGAGCTTTGTTCCACATACATTAGGAGACTTCATCTATTTTCTTTTGTTCTTTTTCTTTTAATTTCAAGTAGGGTCTTCCTCTAGCCCAGGCTGTCCTGGAATTCACTATATAGTGTCAGGTTGGCACCAAACTCACAGCAATCTTCCTACTTTGGCCTCCTGAGTGCTGGGATTTAAGATGTGCCCAGCTCACCTAGTTTCTTAATCTCTATTTCTCTAGTACCTACCTAACACACTTTCTGGTTTAGGATATACATTCAATAAATTGGGTTATAGGTAGAATAAATAGTATTTACCTTATAGATTTCCATAGAAAACTCAGAAGAAATGGTTAGGGAAATAAACTACTAAAAGAACAATTAATATTTGAAGAGAAAGGTTGGGTAAGTCAAAGCTGGCAGTAAAAAGCAAATGATTACAAGGCATAGCTCTAATATTATTTTCAATTAAAAACCTTACAACTAAATGTGTTTCATAACTGCTATACAAAAAGTAATTGTTAAAATAATTCTTTGCAACTGAAAAGTAACTATGTTTAAAAGTTTTATCCTTCTCGCTGCAACCAAGTTAGGTACAAAACATTTAAACTCTAAATTTTAAGAATGTGTGCTTATGGAGAGATCTGGCTGGTATCCAGAAGAGAGTCAGTCCCCAGACAGCCCATCTAGTGCTGGAAAATGTTACATGAGCAACTGGGGGAAAATGGCATGAGCAAACAGGTGTCTAAGGTACTTAAAAGCAACTAGCCTGACAAGAAGTACACACCAGTGCAATGGTGCCACACAACCTTGGTGGATAATCAATAGTTTTCTGATTAGCTAAGAGATCTGCTCAGTAGAAAGGAACCCATATCTGGAACTGGGAACCAGGTCAGAATTCTATGGAGAAAAAGATTATGCTCTCCAATGTCAACCCCCCACTAGTTTTTGGCTGAGAGGCTACTTCCATCAAATTATCTGTACATTAATAATGCTTATCCTATTTAACCTCTGCTGACTTCACTCTCCACTGGATAATTTTTTTTTTTCTTTTTCAGAAGGTAGCCAGACCCAAGGAGCTGAACCACCCCTCACATTTCAGCTAAGGCTCAGGTGAAACTGCACAGGAATTGGGGAGATGAGCAGAAAAGCTGCTTCCATGGTGAACCTGACGATCAGTGATAGGGTGAAGTAGACAGTCGCTGAGGATACTCAACAGATACCAAAGCAGAAATCTAAACACTCCGAAGAGCTCATTAGTTAAGTAGAATTAAAATACCCACCAAGGTTCAGAGAATTTTGCCAAAGAGGGGGCAGAAAGATTGTAAGATCCACAGGCTGGGATATCATGCCCAGAGGCATTGTCTCCTCCTCCTAACTTACAGCTGCTCCCACAATGTATAGCCCACAACCTCATAGGGAATACCAGCAACCCCACTGAAGACAGCCCCCAGAAGAATGGGGGCAGGGAGAAGGGAAAAGATGGTATCCACATATGATGTATCCATACAAAATATGTTCTTTAAAAAATGAAATGGAAGAATGTGTGTCTACACAGTTGTGTTGAAAATTCTGATGAGATTTAGTGTAATAACCATTCTTGCGTGAGCTAATAAAACAAACTCCCTAATATCTCTCTAGGGGAGAGGAGATATGTTTTTGTGAGACTATGAAGAGCAGTCTATTTTATTTCAAGATCCCTTTTTGTTGTTTCGAGCAGCATTTCTGGTAGACATCCATAAAATACTGCCGAGCACATTTCCCTGCCAACATTGTGACTAAGGTGAAGGAACAAGAAGTGTTGACTCCCCCCTTTTTTCGCATGTGTGTAGAGGCCAGAGAAGAGCTTTATCTGTCGCTCTATATTGCTCACCTGTATGCTTCCTTGAGACATAGTCTCTCACTGATTCTTGAGCCTGGTGTTTATAGCGAGCCCCAGTAGCAGTCGAGTATATGGTCCACACAGAGCCCGGGTTAGTCAAGGGTAGCCATGGCCACATGTTTGTTTATATGACTGCTGGTGAATTGAACTTAGGCAGTCTCAGACCCACATGCTTGCATTGAAAGCAATCTATTCACTGATCCTCCTTTTCCATCTTTGAATATTTTTTAATACAGGATTGGAATTGCAATAAGTTACACTCTGTCAAGGAAAATCATAAAAATATGGATATTATACCCCAATAGGATCATTTATAGGAGAGGATAAAATCATGATTTGTCTTTTGTGCTTTTATTAATTAAGGTTAAACATTTTCTTCCTTTGTTTTCTCCCAAGAATGTACCATCCATCTACCTATCATCTATATATGTATCTACCTATCACTTATATTTCATCTTCTATGTACCATCTATCTACCATCTATTTTCCTATCATCAATCTACACAATATAGTTCTAGACAAAGCACCTCATTTTCTGAGAAAAATATCCTCTTTTGACTAGGAATTTTGTTCCTACCAACAACATTACTTCAGAGCGTCTCTCTGTACAAATAATGGTAGTGAAGATTTGTATCATGTTTAAAGATTGATTTTTCTTTAATAAAAACAAATAAAATGGGCTGGAGAGATGACTTAGTGATTAAGGCACTTGCCTACAAAGCCAAGGGACCCTGGATTTGAATCCCCAGTACCCACATAAGCCAGATGCACAAGGTGGCACATGCATCTGGTGTTGGTTTGCAGCAGCTGGAGGCTCTTTCTCTCTATCTGCCTCTTTGTCACTCTCTGAAATAAATAAATAAGTAAAGGCTGCTCTTTCTGAATTGCTATTTTTTCTTTTAAAAATCCCAGTTTCTCACCATTGAATAAAAGCTACCATCTCCCCTCGTTTAGACAGGTTTAAAGAGCTGAGGTCTCTGAGTCTGTTTATGTCACAGAGATCTTGTAGTATTTATTATGAGTATGATACATCTTTGGAAAAGAAAAAGTCTGAGAAAAAAGGACAGCAGTCAACCACATTGTCCTGTTCAAGCATGCACATGTTTTATTTAAGTAGTCTCCAAAGGTCTATTTTTTTCCAGCATAATGCAGATATTATGCTATCCTTTGAAATAAGATATATGAATTTCAAACAAAATTGTCAAAAAACAATGACCTTAGTTACTCCATATGATACACAGAAATAATTACGTTTCACTTACAATACAGATGCACTTAACACAGTCATCAATAGTCATTCACCACCAACACAGTATATTTTTAAATCACCAAAAACATCAAAAAGTTTTTAAATTTTTCCCAAAAGTCTAAAGAAATTAATAATTTTGGATAAATGACAACTCAATAGAGAAGGAAGAATTCTCAGCTCAAATAATGTAACTGTATTTTCTTTTACATAGTTCTTAAGAACATGAAAATAGAACTTCTTATTGGGAGTCAAAGGATGTTAGTATTCCTGATTGCAATTTCCTTAATCTACTTTTACAAAGGTTTTCAATAAATGCCATCAAATAAGTTTCTTATATATTTGCTCTAGAAGCATAACGTGACAAGAGGCAGGTGTTAATATAATTGTTAATAGTCACACTGAAGGAAGATTAGTAACTTTTAAAAAGATATACTAGGAATAAAGCCAGTTCCTCCCAAGAGATAGCTGAGCTTATCTTACTGTCACTCAGCCAATGTTTAGAAGATCTACTGTGTACATAGCACTGTTCTAGAAGCTAATCTATAAAAGGGAAGGAACAATTTCTGACTTTACTCAGAAATGGTTGGGTTATTCTTTTTATGATAAGTTAGGATAAGCATTTCAAAATATCTTTAATAGAGGGATATTTGTTAACTCCTTTCTGTGTATAGCAACTAAGATTTATTCCTTACACTGGTGGCTTATAATGAACAAAACTTTTCATTTGACATAAAACTTCTTTTTCTATACTGTCACACACAGGTATGTCTGCTGATATATTTTAAGAGTGAAAAGGTATCAAGACTTTTCACTTAAATGTACATAAACGTCAACTTTCCATCATCAAACTTACGTCCTCCCAATGTAATGGAGAACTTTGCACCTTGTGATACACAGGAACATTTCTGAGATATATTGGTGCTGGTTACCTAAATGGCACCAAAAACATGGTATCATCAAATATTGCTACAATAAGCACTCCAACTTATTCCTACATTTCAGTTCTTTGAGTTCACATTAGTTCTTAAAGTGTATTCAAGATCTAAAGCAAAAATAAATAATACTTCAAGGAAGATTCTGAGATCACTGATCCTGTGATTATTTTTTTAGTCCCAGATAACTCTTTACATGAAACACATATTGATGTTTCCAAGTTATGGGGTTTTTCTATAAATCTCAAAGACATGAGAAATAACCATAGATACCAGCTTTTTTTTTTTTTTCTAGTTTTTGACAAGGGTGTTGATGAAAATCTACTCACAGGATAAGTTGCTGGGGAATACAAAAGAAGGAAAGCCATTTGTACTACAGTAAACACTAGTCCTGCTGATAATGATAAACCCAGTAAAACGATGTCATAGAAACCAGGAACAAATAGCACACGGGTCACGAGAATACAGTGGATTAAAGAATACTACTGAGAAACATGACACAGTAATTTTGGATTAAGAAGTCACCTAAACCCTGGCCACATCAGAAGTATCCCCTTGAATGGGGCTGTTGATGTACCTAAGAGGGTCTGGAAAGTCCAAACAAAAATCCCAATTCCTGATACAACAGATATTGAATGAATTATTGCAATTGTAACAATAACTAGGTGCAAGAATAAACAATAATCACTACTGAACTATATCAAACACTAGATTTGTCATGAGCAGCCCCATGAGAAATCCTGCAGTTCTAAAAGGACATCATTTTGCACAGCCCACTGTGGAACGTGAACAATCAGCTCGTTGTAAGTGCACAGAAATTTCTCCTTTCTACAATTATAGTATATCATGCCTATTCTGAAGACAACATAAGGAAACTGAGATCACTGCTCCAAAGAATTCTAGCATGCATTAGGATGGTTTCCTTCAGTCAATACAAATGAATTGCATGTTTTATTTTCACATGTAATAATCTTCACCATAGCCAACGTTCATGGTTTTTAACAGGAAAAATTTTTATCAAAATGTTTTCCATATTTTTTTTTGTTTTGCATTCAACTGGAACATTATGTTCAAAGATTTGTTTTATTTGTTTTATTATAAAAGAGTTCTGATCATAAGAAGCATCAATAGATGGCATTCCATTGTGCTCATTCACAAAGTCAAGGGGCCACAGAACATTCCCCCAAGTCAAACTCTGTCTAAAAATGCCATTTGGTGGTTTTATTCACATCCTCGAGTTTGGAAACTATATTTTTGCTTCACTATCAACTTCTTGCTTTTCTGTCTTAATCTGCAAAAAAGGTTTATTGTTTCTTCTTTCTTCTACTTTGAGATTCCTTCCACAGCCGGGGCTTAGGTTCTCTTAAAGCTGTACCAGTTGTCTTACAGAGCAGACACCCTGACAATGTTTCCTCCTGAGTACTCAGGGGACTCTGGCCTGTCGTCGCCTTCCGGTGTGGTGACAGGAGGTGTTGGGATGCTTATTATTGCTGTGGTCACATAAGGTTGTTCACAGTTTAGTTTAACACACTCTTCCATTTTGGCATTTAAGCTGGATCGGCTGAAGACAAGAAAGAAAACATGAACCAAGTAAGTTATTAAAGTTATTTATTCATGTAACTGAATAATGTGCCTTTTAATGCTTATAGATAACATTTTAAGTACTTAAAAAAACAAGACCAAAGAAAAAAGTGGAGCATTCAAACTTAATATATGTTACCTCAAACATTTTTTCCTTAACATGAAATAGGTTTCTAAAGCCCAGCCCAACTTATTTTAAACAGCATATTCTATACATATATCAGAGAGAAAGAATCAGTGATATTTGGGCACGGTGAGATGAGCAAAATGAAATAGTTTTCTTTGGTACAAATTTGGCTTCAATCACCATTCTGAAAAAATCCATAGGATGGGGATTACTTGTTTTCTCCCTTCCTGTCCCCAGATACATAGTTAAGACTATTATTTGGGGAAACCTCAAAATTATAAATAGGTGGGCATAAGGTCCTGTGGTTCTTAACATGTGACTATCATGAAAAGTAAAGTTTTAGGGCAATAATGAATCAGAAAATGACACAATAAGAAGAGCATAAACAAGAGCTCAAAATCAGTGTGTGTGTGTGTGTGTGTGTGTGTGTGTGCACGCACGTGCGCAATGAAGTGTTTCTGTCTCTAGATTTTCTTTTTACATAGTGCTCTATTTGATAGTTCATTTCACAATAGATGTAGGTCACTGTGAGATAAAATTCTTAAAAAGAGAAACTTTTCATTGCTCTAAATTTTAACACTGTGGTCCTTGATGTATACAATTTGTATCAACCAACATAGTCTGAATTCAGAATCTCATCCAGGCTTTTAAAAATATTTTATTTATTTATTTGAGAGAGAGTGAGAGAGAGGCAGATAGAGAGTAAGAGAGAATGGGTGTGCCAGGGCCCTTAGCCACTGCACACGAACTCCAGACGCATGCGCCCCCTTGTGCATCTGGCTTACATGGGTCCTGAGGAATTGAACAGGAGTCCTTAGGCTTCACAGGCAAACGTCTTAACTGCTAAGCCATTTTACCAGCCTCTCATTCAGGTTTTCAATAAAGATTCTTGAAGCAACGAAGGTATCTGATTGAATTTATACTGTCAACATGAGAACATATGCTGCTCAAATTGAAGAGCTAAGTAAAACATTTTGGAAGAAATTGACCTTTTAATCACTTGCCTAGCCTTAATTGTAGTACTTTTCATGATACATATATTTGTAGTAAAAATAGTAAATGATAGAAAGTGAAGAAAAATTACAATATCAAAGTTTTACATAAATTAATCATATACAAGCAATTTTAATATTTCACTTAGTATTTTTGTTTTGGATTTATTTTTGTGTTTCAAGTAGCCTCAAATATGTTTGCAATCAAAATTATAGATTGATAAAAGACATTTGTACAGGAATAATTTTTAATTGTCACTGATACACTGAATGCATTGTTAGACTGAGTAATTTTTAATCTTACAATATCAATTTTATTCATCTCATTTAGTAGTGTTGACTATCAACCCAGGCTGTTCACATAAGCTTGAGTTTATGTAAGTGTCCTTTATCCTATAAGTCCCTGATCAAATATGAAAAAGTTGTGGAGTTGAAAAAAATCAAGATGCATTCTTGAGTGTCTGATCATATTTTCTTTTTTCTACTTTCAATACTGATAAATTCTATTGAGACCATTAATGAATATGTTACAAGATCTACCTCCTTCCCCTTGCTATACTATAACTTTGTCTTTCTTTCCTACCCTACAACCAGCATACAGGTTCATAGTGGTAGGGGACCTGGCCCATGAACCTCTATAGTACACACACATGGACCCAGATACCTGTTGGATAGAGGTGTTGTTTCCACACATCGGATTTGAATTGTACTGAGCTCTTGCACGCTGCCTCGGTGACTTCCTGATACATTGGCATTTGGGATGCGGAAAGTTTTTTTGTGTCGTCTTGAACAGCAAGTGCTGGTGACTCCTTGTTGTGAAGAGAGAGAGGGGCTGTGACTTGAAGGACGATTCATAGTTGCCACCTCCAAGCAGCTTTCTTCAAAAACTTGTTCATCCACAAACTCATGATTCTGTGTTGGAGTTTTTAAAAAGTGTGAAGAAATGAGAGAAATAATTTTTGATTTAATAAAGGAGAATAGATTTTAAAAATTCAAATATACTCATGTATAGTTAGACTTGATCCAGTAGGTAAGTAAAATGATTTTCTTTTTAAAAAAAAATTTTTGTTCATTTTTATTTATTTGAGAGAGAGAGAGAAAGAGGCAGATAGAGAGAGAATGGGCACGCCAGGGCTTCCAGCCACTGAAGATGAACTCCAGATGCGTGCGCCCCCTTGTGCATCTGGCTAACGTGGGTCCTAGAGAATTGAGCCTCGAACCGGGGTCATTAGGCTTCACAGGCAAGCACTTAGGCACTAAGGCATCTCTCCAGCCCCTAAAATGATTTTCATAAAGGTTAAACATCAAAATTACTTTGGCTTGCATTTTGTGTAAATAAAACCTTTCTGTTTAGATCAAGAAATTGAAACATTTAGACGGATTCAGCATCTATTTAGAGACTAACCTTATTTTGAAATATCATTTATTAATTCAGTCATAAAATCAGTTATAACCTAAAGAAAAGCCCCTTAATATGAACATAAAAAATGTCCACAGAGTGATTTTCTTGTTTCGATATAGTAGATTTCTGAAAAGAGACCATTTTCATAGAATGTCCCATGTTAGATTACTTGTTATATACTGGAAAATATCTTCACATGGGATGAAACCTTTTGCTGTTTCCTTTGTTTGTCTATTTTCTTGGGAGGGAGCTGAATCAGGGTTTCACTCTACACTAGCCTAATCTGGAACTCACAGTGATCCTTCTACCACCATCTCCCAAGTGCTGGGATTAAAGGCATGAGCCACCATAACCAGCTTGAAAACCATTTCTAATGAGAAACTGAGATCTTTAGACACTTTGTTTCTTTATATGCTACCCTAAAATCCTCAGCATATAGAAAAACATGACTTATTCATAATGTAACTATAATATATTTATCTGACTAATATACCACTGTGTTCGACTCACAGGGGATTAGTACCAAATATTTGTGGCCTGTCTTAACATGTCACTGGCTGTGTTCAAGGTTGCCATATGTATTCACAATTGTTTTCCTCTATCTTCCTAAGTTCCAGCTCAGAGACAAATAATAAGCGACACCACTGCACATTCCATATTTTATAGCATCACAGTATAAAATTTACTTTAAAAATTCTTAATAAAAAATTGCCTCCCAGAATGCTTGTGCAAGAATTTTATCTCAGAAATGTACGGGAAGACATTTTTGTGGGTCTGAATTTCTAGAGAATTTCTTCAATTGTTATTTTATCTTTTGGTGTGTCTAAATAATCTTGTAATGGAAGGCTTTGTACCCAGTAAACATCACTTAACCATATCTCATCTTAAAATATTAATAAATTGACTGAAGCAATTTGGGGCTAATAGGAAATAAATTGTTTTAGTTATGCATTGTTGTCATTTCTTTGCTGAGAGAAGATTTTCAAGTCCATGAAATTTAACATTCTACTGTTTAGAGTCCAGAGAACACTATAGTTAAATGACAGATTTTTATGTTAAATGTTACATTTTAGAGGGAAAAAAAAAGTGCACAATGCACTTATGTATAATTTGTTTTATTTATTTATTTATTTAGACAGAGAGAAAGGAGACAGACAGAGGGTGAATATCAGCACACCAGGGCTTCCTGCCATAGCAAACAAACTCCAGATGCCAGGACCACTTTGTTAATGGTTTCTATATATTTTTGGAGGTAACTCAAACTATATTGTGGGTGTTAAGGAAAATTTTTTTATCAAAAGTATACTTCAGTATTAAAATAGTAAAAAAAGGAGCCAAACAGGAATAAATAATTCAATTATTTATCTACCATATAACTTTTAAAGTCTTATCCAAATAAGGTGTAGATCTATGTATAATTTTCCTGATAATACAAATATACTCACTAAATTTATATTCATATTAAATATTCTATTAAAATCTGAAAATTTCTATTTATTGTCAGATGAAGGTCAGTACATGCCTCCAATGCATGGCAAAACCTGGCTCCTATCTTTCACTCTGTCTGTTCTACATGGTCACCTTCAGATTCATCTGCTCCATCTCACGTCACATGCTTACCTCCATCCTGTACTTTTATCACTTTTAGCTCCCCCACCTCCATTTCTCTCCTGATTAACTCCTAATCTTCCTATAGCTCTTAACTCAGGTTCTTTTGGAGAGGCGTTTCTGACCCTTTACGCATCATGGCTCCTCCTGCTTGTCCATGGCTCACTACTCTTCTCCAGTAATCATCTTTCCTTTTTTTGTCTCTTAACAGAGGCTCAGTAGGTAAGGAGGCCATATTGCCATTATGGTGTGTCTTGATTTGGCTCATATTGGTCACATAGCAGGCAAGTAATATCTATTGTTGAATGAGGACATGATCTGATAAGAAATACAATGGAATAGAGAATACTTAAAATGCATCTCTGGTGAGTGAGTTGACCTGATTCCAATAGTTTGAAATTTTTATTTTGTCCTAGGGTCATAGGCTGCAACCTCTAAGGAGAGCCTTAAAAGGAATGGGCATCTTTGGTGAGAGGGACTTTACACTCACTGTGCAAAGGAAGAAATGGAGGATCCCTGCTCTGCACTGGGGAAACTTTGATTGAGACTTTTTTTTTAAAGTAAAACACATAGTTTTTTATTTTTCATTTTAGAATAATGTTTTAAATAAAATATTTTAATATCCTTCAGGACCCATAATAAAAAAAAAATCTATACCAAACAGAGTGATAAACCCTCATATCTTTTTCAGGTATAAGTAGATAGGGCTGAGTAGCATCTTTACCATTATGTAAAGCAATAATTTAATATGTGATGAATACAGAGAAGTCATAAAATATACATAAAATAACACCAAAAAGGTGAGAAAATGTGAGGTGCGCTACTCATCATCTAACTCAGGATTTAAGATTTTAGGGCTGGAGAGATGGCTTAGTGGTTAAGTGCTTGCCTGTGAAGCCTAAGGACCCCGGTTCGAGGCTCGGTTCCCCAGGTCCCACATTAGCCAGATGCACAAGGGGGCACACGCGTCTGGAGTTCGTTTGCAGAGGCTGGAAGCCCTGGCGCGCCCATTCTCTCTCTCTCCCTCTATCTGTCTTTCTCTCTGTGTCTGTCACTCTCAAATAAATAAATAAAAATATTTAAAAAAAAAAGATTTTATAATACTCTTGGGTCTTGTCTTATTTGGTGCATAAGTAGAAAACTCCCCCCAAGTGGAAACTGTGTGCTTTTGTAAAACGGGTTGTTTTTAACCATCTGCCTCTTTGCACCTTTTCATTATACCTGTAATTAAAGAAATTCTTCTCTCTCTCTCTCTCCTTTTATTTTGGTTACTGCTTTAATATTTTCCATTCAGATGCTGGGAACACTTGAAACATCATCCTTTCCCCTTTTTCTTTTGCAAAAAGAAAAGAAATATTTGATTGTATGAGAACTGTCCATCTATATTAATAGATATTTTGGATTAGAGTTAATGTAATCATGAAGGGGTAAATATCTTAAATAACATTATAGTAAGTTGAATTGTCACTAAGTAATTTGAAATATGGTGGACTTTCTGTTTTTTTTTGTTTTTTTACACATTTTCCATAGATGCAGAGAGCCAAATGATGTTTGGAAGCTCAGCACACAGAGGAGCGAGGGTAGCTCACGGCACAGTGAGCTGCCTTCTTACCGTGGTCTTCTCCAGGCAGTGAAGCAGGTGGTGGTGCTGGGTCTCAAAGCTGGAACCAGATTTGCTAATGAAGGCTTGCTCATCCTCCGAGGACTGTGAACACAGACAGCACAGATTGCTTTCAAGGTATTTTTTCAAGCAACAAGACCCTCAGCTATGCACTCACGTGGAGATATGGTCTATGTCTGAGATTATCTGACACATTTTACTTTTGTTTTTATTTTCAACTAAAAAGAAATAAATATGTAGTTGAGTTTAAGTTACAATGATCAACATGCAAGTTTTCATCAAATTAGAGGTTTGTAGACAATGCTGCCCTGAAATGAAAACGTAGTTCTCTTTTACTCATTTAAGACTCATTTGTAAACCAGAGAGCCATTATTGGGTGTTAACCTTGTGCTTAGATGATCCTGAAACTATTATGGTGTTCATCTACATGAAAGCTACTTTGCAAGGAAAGATGACTGCAATCATAAATATCAGATAAATGGTTGGAGGTAAAAGCTTCTCAAGTTGTATTTTGACCTTGTGATCTTCCAAACACTGAATGAATTGTGTTCTTTCCCCACTAAGAAGTAAAACAAGATGTTGTGTCTTCTAGTCTCCCCAGTGAAATTTAAAGATTGAAAATAATTTTGGTATTAAAAAGAATTAAGCTTGGCCTGGTGGTGCATGCCTTTAATTCCAGCACTCGGGAGGCAGAGGTAGGCCACCATGAGACTACATAGTGAATCTAGGTCAGCCTGAGCTAGACGGAGACCCTACCTCAGAAACCACCCCCCCCCCTCAAATAATTAAACGTTTAACTTGGTTGTCCTCCACAATGGGATGGTAAGTCCTTATTGCTAAAGATACCACAGGCTTCAGTTGGTAGACACTGAAAAGTCAAACTGGAACTGAGCTGGAGTCTTTCTCAGTACCACCTTTCTTTCATAGTGCTGAAAGATGTGATGCATGTTGCTGGAGGAGCAATGTCATCAACATTCTTACCCAGCTGTGGACCCTGTGAACTACACAAGTAATTTGCCAAAAAACACTGACACCACTGTTATGGGGGTAAACAACTGCTTTCTGATTTGATTTGTGTTCTACTCCACAACAGGAAATTCATAGTTCTGTACTGTACTATAGACCTGGGAAAAAGTCTGTGACTGTAGAGGTCATACGTAGTAAGGGGGGGGGGACTAATATTATTGTTATGTTAAATAGAAAAACTTCAGTGTAAGTATTTGTTTTTATTCCCATAGATTATTGCTACTTTCAGCCTTAGTTGCAGAAGTTCATTTTTTTCAGGGGTCGGAGGTTAGTGTACAGTCACATAGTCAGTGAAAATGCTGCAAATAAGTGATTATAGTGGGCTAAGAACTAAATGGGGTATCGATACCATCCTCTGTGAGGCTGATGGAAAATAGTGGAAGAGGGGCTTGAAGGAATTTATGAGCCAAAGGCAAGGAAGGAGTGCTATGGACTGATGTTTTCCAGCCATTATACTCATGAACTTGTAGCAGCTATAGTTCCCAAATATTTCACCATGCACTGGAGAGGGATTCATGAGACCCTGTTCTTGCCAGGGGAGCTCCTGGCAGATAGGGGTTGCTGAGGGAAGACAAGTCATGTTCACCCGTGGTGTGGCCTCTGGTAAGCTGCACATCCTACAGTAGTAAATTATCCACCATCCATCATTGTACAAGCAGCGCTAATTTATCTCCATGTGTAAAAGAAGGCAAGACAGCAGGAAAGAGTTAATTTGAAGACAGAGAAGAATAGAAAGGGGGTGCATATGATCAGAATATATAATATACTTTTATGAAATTATCAAAAACAAGAAAAACTAAAAAAATTAAAAATAAAAATAAATGAAAAAGCAAAGAAAAAAACAATTTGAATAACTGTTTGTTACTTCTCTGACGTTACTGTGGATAGCCTGAGCTATTGCATGTTCAGGAATAGGAACCGTGACTCACTAGCCATACTTCACAGCCCAGACTCTGCCATTTTACAACTAGCGTGTGTGTGTGGGGGGGAGTTATTAAGATGATATGTTTGTTGTTCCAGTAGTCATTTTCATCATTGCCCATAATAAAAACATATGTTTAAGTCGAACTAAATCGATATCACATTGATAAATTGATCATTAAAAAAAACATGAAGGGCTTGACTATACCTCTAGCTGGTTGCTGAGTAAGCCGTTCCGCTTGCTCTGCATGTAAGCGTTGGCACTTCCGCTTTTTGCTGCCCGGATCCTGGCAAGTCTAGCTTTCTATAAGAGAAGAAAAATGAATTTCCTGTTAACATGAATCCTGTTCGTGAATCAGTGAATACACTCTTATACTGCTAGCATGGGCATTTTAAAAGTAAACCAGTTCTCCACACACAATTGAAAGTCCTCTCCTCCCCTTCTCTCCCCTCCCCTCCCCTCCCCTCCCCTCCCCTCCCCTCCCCTTCCTTTCCCTTCTCTTCTATCCACATCCCTCCTTCTACCTTTCTTTCTTTCTGGGTTCATTGACTGGCTGCATCTGCATGTGCAAACTTAAATTATATTTCATAATTATCCTGTTAAGTTGGTCAGAGGTGAATCCATGCTGAAGAATATGGCATCAAAAATAAAACAAAATCTCTAAACTTATTTAATCTGTTTGCTGGCACAGGTCTGTGCCATTATGAATTCATCTGATTTTTATTTAACTCTTGAATCTGTCCAAATGCAGAACACAGCATAGAGATTCAATTTTTAAAACAGAACTCCAGATGCATGTGCCACTGTGTGCATCTTGCTTATGTGGGACATGCAGAATCAAACCTGGGTCCTTAGGCTTTACAGTGAAGCACCTTAACCACTAAGCCATCTCTCCAGCCCTAATTTTTACTTTTCATTTACTTATTTCCATGCTGTACATGTGTGTGTGTGCGCTCGCGCGCGCATATGGCTTCTTGCCTCTGCAAATGAATGCATCACTTTTAATGGTGGGTGTCCAGCTTATGTGGGAGGCTTGAGGATTGAAACTGCATGAACAGTCTTTGCAAGCAAGAGGCTTTAACCTCTGAGACATCTTAGCAACCCTTAAGCCCAAGATTCTGTGCATCCTAGGCAAGTGTTTTACCACTGACTCACACTCCCAATCCTTCATATTTTTCAATGAAAATTTTCAAGAAAGGGTTATGCTAAATTGTCCAGGCTAGCATTGAACTTGTGATCTTCAGGCTTTAGCTTCCTAAGGAGCTGGGATTATAGGGGTATATCACCACACCAAACCCAATTAACTTTACTAGCTTTATTATTTATTTATTTATTCATTTTTTTGAGTGAGATTCTCAGGTAGCTCAGGCTGAACTCACCATGAAGCAGAGGGTGGCCCCCTGCCTCCACCTCCCCAATGATGGGATTACAGGCATGCATTTTTAGGCCCAGTTACAATTAATTTTATTTCCATTTTTAATCGTTTAATTGCATGTATGTATGTATGTATATGTGTTTATGTATACAGGCACGTTCTTGCCTCAGCTCATGTGTGGAAACCAGAGAAGAACCTCTGGGTGTATCTCCTTCCCCTCCACCTTTATTGATTAACTTACTTATGAGAAAGGGATAATGGCAGATAGAAAAGAGAGAAAAAAAAGGGTTCATCAGGACCTCTAGCCAATACAAACAAAACTCCAGATGTACGTGCCACCTTGGCTTTATGTGGATACTGAGAAACCAACCGGGGTTCTTTGGCTTTGCAGCCAAGCACCTTGACCTCTAACCCATCTCTCGAGCCCCTATCCACAATTTTGAGGCAGGGTCTCTTGCCATTGGTGCTTGTGAACTTCCAGATTATCCTGACTCTGCCTCCTATTGCCATAGAAGCATTAGGATTACAGACACTATATCACTTTCCTTCTGTTTTTTACAATGGTGCCTAGGAAGATTTAACTTGGGTTGGCAGACTTACAAGCAAGTGCCTTTTACCACCAAGCTTTTCCCAACAACCACCCTAGTTGATTTTTATTAACTATCTTTTATCACCACAAGCAATGTTCCTTCTTTGAAATCATGGTGACACATTTTTGATAGGAGACTTATTTCTATATCAAAGGGTATGTGTGTTTACTAGGTTTTACCAAGTTTCCCTATAAATTTATGGCACCAGGATTTCCTTTCATCTACTTTATTTGATAGCAGCACTCGGACGTTTGGATCACTTAAAATAACTCTTACATGCTATATTGGCTTTAGTTCTACCCTCTCTCCATTCATCTCTAAATTTATCCTTTATGATTGCAGATTTGAGCTTAAAATAATATACCAAGATAATTTTTTGTAGGTGATGGAAAAAATGGACAAATTTCACTCTTTGTCATCGATGTAATCTTTAGATCATTCAAAATATTGAACCAATACAAGAGAATAAAGTACAGAGGTAGAAAATTTATATCATCAAAAGCTTCACGGACTAAGATTTCAGACCAGATGCTGCAAAACAATAGCAAGTGACGAGCACAATTGGAAGTGACTGAGAATTGCCCCCAATCATTTAGAAATAAGCAATTTTTGTATTGATTTCCAGAAAGGTCTTATTGTTCAAATTTCACTCCTAAAATTCTTTTCATCTCTTGAAATACTCCTTGCCTTTTTGTGGTTCCCTTCTAGTTTTTTCTATCCACTATTTCCCTCTATGTTTTCTCCCTCCCTTATTTCTTATTGCGCTTCACTCCTACCTCTTCTTTCCTGCCCTCTCCTCTCTCTTCCCCTTTCCTTCACTCCCATCTCCCCTTCTTTCTCTTTTCCTCTCCCTCCCTTAATTATTTCTCTTTCTGATTTTGCAACTGCTAATATTACTAGTAACTATATCATAGTTACTTCTCACACTTGCCATTCTTCATGAGTTTAACAATAGTATTGAGGAATGTTATTTTCTTTCATTGAGTCATAATTTACATTAACTAAAATACAAAAGAGAATAGTCTATAATTCTCATTCTATAATAGGAAACAGATTATATATATGCAATCACTTGTATAGATATAGCTGTAACCTTAGGTAATGGTTTTATAGATAGAATAGACTTTTTTTTTTTTTGCTGTCATGCCTTTTGTTAGCTAAAGTATCCCTCATCTTAATTTTAATTATGACTTTGGTTTCACTTTACTGCACTACTATATGCGTTAATTGGGTTCATTTATCTTGTGTAGCATTGCACCAAATACTTGCTGAATGCTAATCTTTATGATCTGTGATTATATCTTTGGTTCCAACATGCATTTGAAGGAAATTGCTATATTTTTAGAGAATTGCTTTACTTTTGACCTACTCAGTATGACAATCTTGGCAATCCTGGTTGTGTCCTTGAAAGGTTAGAAGAGAACAATCCTTCTGTTACAGTCAGCTCCTCATTGATGAGGCAAACATCCAGCCAGACACAGCTTATGGGAAGAAGGGGATTTTATATGAGGCTGAGAGAGTTAAGGGAGACACCTTCAATGGGTGAAAGGAACTGGCTCCCTTTCATAGATGCAAACAGAGAGAAACCACCAACAGCCAGCCTGAAGTGCCAGAATTCAAACTGCTCTCCCACATCTTTGAGCTGGAATGAAGATCTGCCCCCAAACATAGCTTAGGGCTGGACTCCAGTATCTGCCCACAGTGACATGCTCCCCGCCCCCCACCACTGTAGCAGGGATCTGCCTTCTAGGGCTCACATTGTGAGCTCAATGTTAATAAAACACCTGAGTCTAGGGGACCATACATTTAAACTATCACACCTTCCAAACCACTACATCATCTTTGTAGGAAACAGCAACTTTTTGCCAAGGCAGAATACCAGCAGAGAGAATGCAAATTAGGATGAACTCTTAGTAAATATGTTACTGTATCCTATATGCAAAATAGAAGGCTTTCAAATTTTAATTAAAAATTGGAAAAAAAATTGGGCTTATGTTGTCAGTTTTAAGATAAAACCTTTGTCATTAAGAAATACTAATGGTGTTCAAGGAGAAATTGTCTTTATTTTTAGAGTTTTTCTCCTACTCATCCCCATTTTCCATTAACTCAGTTTTTGCCTAATCCTCTAATATCAATAAGATTTCTCAAAGTAGGTTCTGCAACAGGGAAAATGCAAGAGCCCAAGAAAGATTTATAACTGGTTCTTTGGCCAAGTAAAGGTTGGAATGTCAAACAGGCTTCTTCCCTTTGGGGTTTCTCTTCCTGTATCTGAGGATAATAGAGGAGATATCAAGCATTCTCTTGAAACTAAATTGACATGGAACTATGTGATTTTGTACATATCAGAACGTTTTATGCATTGGGTGTGATGCTTTTTAGTGAGAAGATTGTTTTCAATCATACCACATGATACTTTGCAATTTTACTGTCTATTTTCTAGAATAGGGGTTGAGAGCCAGAGAGCAAGACCATCCTCCTGACAATGATCATAAATGAGCATCCATCCTCTAAGGAAGCATGAGCTATATTAAGAAGATTTCGAACCATCCTGCTACCAAATCACAAAATGTCTTTTATACTGTTAAAAAAATATGAAGGTATCCAAGGTAGCCTGAAGAGTGAAAGAGAGAAAGTCTTTCTCTTTACTAGCCTGAAGTAATTCCTAACTCTACAAATGTTGGCCTATATACTCCCTCCTGATATGAGTTTTAGAACATGCACTTATAGTTGTTTCTTACTTGTAATGTTCTGAAATGTATCATGTGGGTTTAACATAATATTATTTTTTATTAGTTTTTAAAGTTGTAAGGAGATTTTTGGAATATTTCTGCTTGTCTTAGAATGATACAAGTGAGATAATGATTTTAGAGAATGGAGGGTAGTCCCTGGGAGACAGTATATTCTGCTCACTCTAGAGTATGTTCATACTGGGGAAGCCAGTTACTGGCAGGAACAGTGCTCAGACTGGGGTTGGAGGAACAAATGAGTGGAATTAATGACCAGCAAGAGAACTTCAACCAGGGGAAGATAAAAACTGAAAGATGTAAGAGGGGATGAGAATCCAATCATGCCAATGTATTCCTAGAGACATTCATGTCAAGGATACTCTAGGGCATTGTTTGTCCAGTATTGTTTTAGATACTCTTGGGTACTTCCTCCATGGCACTGTCGGAACCAAGGTCACAGCCATGGTGAACACATCTTTGCCACACATGCACTTGGTATTTTATTGATTACTTACAAGGCTATCTTATGCCACATGTTACAAGTTATACAGTAAGCAGAGTGACACAGTGATGTCAGTGACATCTGAAAGACTGTAAGTAATATTGAGAGAGAAAAGAAGGAGCAATTAATGAATTCATGACTATAATACCAGAAGTTTCTTAATACACAGACTGATGTTTGGCCTTATTTGGACCCTGGACAGCAATGTGTTAGTTGCTATGTTAATGCAGGGATGGAGGAAAAGGCTAAGAATGAAGGTGTATAGTGGAAACATAGGGTAGACATAGAGAAGTATAAGTACATATTCCTATATAAGCTGATGACAGGAAAATAGTATAGATAAATCAAAAACTAGATTAGGGCTGTAAAGATGGCTTAGTGGTTAAGGCATTTGCCTGCAAAAACAAAGGACCCAGGCTCAATTCCCTAGGTACCACATAAGCCAGATGCACAAGGAGCACATGCATCTGAGCTCATTTGTAGAGGCTAGAGGCCCTGCCATGCCCATTCTCTCTCTGTTTCTCTTCTATCTCTATCTCAATCTCCTTGTAAATAAAAAAATAATTACAAAAACTAGATTGTCCACAGATATTTAGGGTAGAAAACTGGTGACTTGGATTTTAGCAGAGGATATGTAAAAAAGGTCAGCATTAGACTTTAGCAGTGTGTTATTTGTTGCCTTGTCATTATTCTAGAACTGTGTTTTAAAGAGCCTTTGGTTTGGACATTGTTGAACGTGCTAGGTGATAGTTCTCAAGGTGTTGCTCCCACAATAGCAGCAATAGCACTATTACCTGGGAACTTGTTAGAAATAAAAATTTCCAGACTCAAATCTCTACAAATCAGATAAATTGGAGCAATGTCTAGATACCTGTATTTTAACAATCTCTTTAGATAATTATAATTATTTTAAAGCTTAAGGCTTACCATAGTAGGTGGTAAATGAAAGTGCATTGATACCATCTTCCAGTGTGAATGTCAAAATCTTAATGTGAAAAATAAGACATTCACTTATATACCAGTCCATTGATCTTAAAGTTTTCACTGTATTTTAATTATTTACTGAAAATTTCTTACAAATAATAGAAGGCTCAAAGTTTGAAAAATAAGAGTTTTCTGGTCTCCTGCTTTGAACAGTTGGCATGTGTTCATGTGTAAGACATCTGAAATTGAAATAATAAAGTACCTAGTAATTGTCGACACAGAGAAAGCTGTTGTTAGCATTAAATTTTAATTAGCATCATTTCATGATATATTTGGGTTAGCCTTGAGTATGCAGATGATGATGTGTGATCCATTCATATTTTACAATGGGGAAGGCTGTTTGCTTTACAATGTCAGTGCTCCCATTGATTGTTGCATCCGTTCAGTTTTATTTTAGCAAACAAACTTTCTTCAGTAAATATTCTCTGACTGAGTAAAAAATATAAATCCATTATGATATAATTACAGATATTGATGGAGTTGAGGTTCACAACTGATGCCTATCTTCACTTCATGACAGTGTTTAAGACTACAAGGAACTGGCAAAAAAAGGGGTAGATTATGCATTTCCTTTAAAAGTGAGACTGGGTAGAAAAACCAGATGATTTGTTGGAAATACTCCTGTGGGTGGGATATTTTTCAAATGCATGTTGTTTGTCATGCTTTGCTTGAGTTTGGAGTTGGCCAGTGAAGCTAAACAGAAGAGTTCTTATCTAAAAAACAATATTACAACATTATTTTCAATGGTCCATTTGAATGATGTTTTTATTGAATTTTTACTGAATCAACTGCTTGCCTCACTGAATTAGTTGGTTATTTTTGTATAAATTTGGTGTTTGGCAAATCACTCAGGCCCCAGGACCAGATTAATGTAAATTATCTTAGTCTAATGTGGTTTTAGTTTGTTTATTTTTTGAACTCTTAGGAAGAAAAATAAGAAATACCCCTTGGCAACTTATTTTATTCTACATATATGCTGTCTTTTAGAGGATTATACTCAGTTTATTGGTCATAGGCTATTTAGTAAACATAGTTCATTAAGTTATTGTTTTGGCTTTATTAAGTCAATTTTTCTAGTAGTCATATATAAAATTCGTTGAATTATTGTTAAATTTTAGAGTAAATGCAATATTCAAAAATACACCAAAGATATTCATAATACGCTTTTCACTTAGCATGCTTCATAGCAGCTTGCTTATTTCCGTTTTTAAAAAATTATTTAGGCAAAATGATTCTACTAAGGTTTCCTTTAGTCTTACATATGGCAAGCATTTGAAAAATACATACAGGGACTTATCATATAAGTAATTTTTTTATACTAAAGAAGGGGCATCCCAGGGCCTCTAACCATTGCAAATGAACTCCACATGCATGTGCCACCATGTGCATCTGGCTTATGTGGGACCTGGAGAATCAATCCTGTGTCCTTAGGCTTCACAGGCATGCAACTCAACCACTAAGCCATCCCTCTAGCCTTAAAAAAGGGATTTTTAAAATGGAAATAGGTAGATAGTAGGAGTTAAGCTTCATGGAGCATGAATATTAGCTTAGATGTCTGTGAGTACTCAGTAAAGGAGCTTTACTATATGGCCAGAGCCACCACTCTGCTGTGTAAAGGTCTTTGTGGAGGAGCCTGAAGTCCTTTCAGCTTTCCTTCTCAGGGTCTACCGTGAAGGAGATTAGCATTGCCCAGTAAGTACTTCTGCTTTAAAACCTTTTCTGTTTACTGGATTATCAGGCCTCTGGAATATTCATTACTACTCTTAATTATAGTTGGAAGCCTCATGTGTGATCAAAAATGGGGAAGAGAAGACTTTACATTGTTCAAAAATGGGGAGGAGAAGTTCCATAATGCAACAATATCAAGGCTTAAAGGGTGATCCTTTCTAAATGAAGAGGATCTTCAATACTGGACATGAAAAACGATTCTGGGGAGATTATGTCAGGGGCCTACACTGATATTTGGAACTTAATCAGGGTTACTGATGGTATTTCATAGTGTATTCACCATGCTAACTGTGACAAAAATAAAAAAAAAAATAATAGACCTATATGCATTCCTCTGTGGAATTACCTGCACTGGTGGTTTGATTCAGGTGTCCCTCATAAACTTAGGTGTTCTGAATGCTAGTTGCCCCAGCTGCTGACAATTGGAATTTAATGCCTCCTGGAAGCAGTGTACTGTTGGGGGCAGGCTTATAGGTGTTATAGCCAGTTTTCCCTTGCCAGTTTGGCACAATCTCCTGTTCCTGTCGTTCATCTTATTTGGGCCAGGGGGTGCTGTCCACCCTCTGCTCATGCCATTGTTTTCTCTGCCATCATGGAGCTTCCCTCTTGAGCCTGTAAGCCAAAATACACCTCTTTTTTTTTCCCCCCACAAGATCTTTTGGGCTGGGTGATTTCCACCAGCAATGTGAACCTGACTGCAATAACTACAAAGCAAATAATGAACTGTACCAAAATTTCTCATGCTATTTTACAATCATGTGCCATCACCTGGATTGTGTACCCACTTTATGTATAGTTATGAATAGTTTTGAATATTTAAAAAAGCAATACCATCTTTTAATGACAGAGATGTAACAACCATGAATAAAACTGAAAGAAGTGTACTTTAAGACCTGAGGAAATTTCAGGACAGATTTCCAAGGTTATTTCTAAGCGAAAAGGGCCATGCCTATGAAGGTGAAAATTGTGACTTAGAACAGGAAAGGGGAGAACACGAACACTTCCTTTTCCTGAGAGGCAGCCAATGCTAGTGTTGAAGCATTTCATTCAAATTAGAGTTCTATATTTGATTCGCTTAGTTTCTCCTCACTAAGGGTCAAGATGGTCCCAACAGATACAGACTTTGAGAGGGCATCAAAATGTCTTAGGTATCTTGTTTAGTTGACATAGGAAGTCAGAAATATCAGATCGATTGTATTGATCTCTTTCCTCCATACCTGCCCTCACTGAATTAGACTGGTGGCTCTCTAAATCATTAGATATGAGGCCTTAGAATTATTCAACTCCTAATTATATCAGGGTTCTCTTCTACTAAATGAAAATAATAATGGTGACCAAATGTCAGTGTTGTTGTTAAGTATACATGAGTTTAATATTTTGCTTGAAAAAACATTAAGCAAATGCCTGTTAAATAATGTCCTTAGTAAACATTAAATATTGTTAACGTCAATGTATGTTATGTATACTTGTGTATAATCTAATGTTTCATTTATTTGTGTGTGTGGGAGAATGGTATAGGTGCACCAGGCCCTCCTGCCTCTGCAAAGGAACTCGGCACTTGTGCTAGTTTGTGAATTTAGATTTACTTGGGTACTGGGGAACTGAACATCCAGCAGTCAGGCTTTGCTCTAAGAGAGCACCTTCAACTGCTGAGTCAACTCTCCAGCCCTCATTTAATAATCTTAATCTTATTATTTTTTCCATTTTATAGGTGTGTATGCTCTGAGCTTTTCTTGGAAGGATTCATTAATTGGTAAGAAGTTCAGAGATAAAGGAAATTGCTGGGCCAGGCAAAACAAACAACAACAACAAAAACAAAACAAAACAAAACAAAAAACTCAGTTACAAATTATCAGGTTTTTCCTATTTCCTATGCTAACTAAGCAAAATATCTGAGACATTTGTGTTGGTTCCTTTGAACCATCCACTCCTACTGGAGGCAGCATGTCTGTTATGGACAAAGATACAACAATCAGATTTAGAAATCTGACTTCAGTAACATTTGCCGAGACTCTGTCTTTGAATTTACTGCTATTATTAGTGTTGTTTGACAATTTCTTCTTTCTGCTTGCCTCCTACTCTGCCCCACCAGAAATCCTTCCCTACCCACTACACGGGTAAATGCGGCAGGAACTGGGGTACAGTTTAGGTTTAGGAGGCAGGATGCCGTTCCTAACGAGCACTGCTATAGAAATACAGTGTTGGTGAATGGTCCATCGCTAGACTGACATGTAGCATGCCTGAAAACAATCCTTGTTTTAAGCAACTGAGATACTATGCTTCTTTTATGTATTGAATAACCTAGGACTGAATGGCCAGTAAGGAATACTGAAGATTGCTACAGAAAGCAGGAGAGGCCAAGTCATGTTTTCACAGAGCTAGCTGAATGCATACCTTCTGGGCCCTTCGTTTGTCTGCTCGTTGGTTTTGATGGTAGATCCGACTGAAGTTGGACACGATCACTGGAACAGGTAGAGCAATGACCAAGACTCCACTCAGTGAACAGATAGAACCGAAGATCTTCCCAGCTATGGTTTTTGGTACCATGTCACCATACCTGGGTTAGAGGAAGAAATATTGTTTTAAGTCATGAGAAACATTTCCTCCACACTCCTGTTACTATGAGTATATACATATATTGCTTTAAGGAAAATGATGTTTTTGGAAAAATATCTATTGTGCATATAATATACAAGGCTTCAAACATTAATAAGTGAGAAATTCTGCTTATACAGTTATAAACATTACTTTTCAAATTTGTATAAATGATTCTAACATTTAGAAATGTCCTTAATTAGAAAACATTTTTAAGCCAGATGATGTAATGATATCTCCTCAATTTGCCTTCTATAAAATGTGGGATAATTCTTTACATTTATATATAATAGCCAATATTTCTTAGCCAAAATTTATAGTCTAGATAACATGCTTTTCCACTTAACTTTTTCACCATTGAATAGGTTATGTAATTTAAGTAGAAAAAGTAGGGCATCACATTCCTTTCCTCAGAGCTAAAAAAAAAAAAAAAAAAAAAAAAAAAACTTTCCCAAGGTCCTCATTAACCTTCGCTTGTGAAATCTGATGGCTATTTCTCCATGATAACCTTATTCATGTTCCCATTTGTATTTGATTAGTGACTGCTCTCTTGGCTCCAGCACTGTAATCATTTTAGTCATCCTCCTGCCTCACTGAGTGCTACTTCCTCATCTTTTCTGGCTTCTTTCCCTTTATCTGATTTATAAACCTTGGAGTCACTTACATCTCCACTGGTTCATTATCTTGAGTCCTTTTAGTTTCTCCAATTAGTCTCATAGCCTAAAACAGTCTATAAGTGGCTGATCCCCTTATTTTCATGGATAGCCCCAATTTCTCTCCAGAAAATGAATGAATTGGTCTGATTATTTCTAGCCTTACATGCCAACACCCTATTACAAACAAAAATATTAACTGAAAATGAAGTCATATTTCTCTAGCTTCTCTCCTTCATTATTCATATAGTTAAACTGAATCCACATCCTTTGCTTTCTTGCACCAACATAGACTAAATCACCAGTCTCTTCTGTATTCTGTGTTTTTTAAATAAATATTTGTGTTTTTTTTTTTTTTTGAGATGAGGAGAGAGAGAGAGAAAGAGAGAGAGAGATAAAAAGAGAAAAAGTGGATGTGCCAGAGCCTCTTGCCACTGCAAACATCAAACACATGAACGACTTTCTGAATCTGGCTTTACAAGGGACTAGGGAATTGAACCCAGGGCAGCAGGTTTTGTAAGCAAGCACTTTGAACAGCTTTGTCACCTCCCAGCCCTGCTTCACAACTTATTTCTCAGTTGGTCCTGCAGCCTTTGACCAAGCCAAATAGCATCCAATGCACTCCACCTCCACTTTACCAGGAACCATTCTGCTACCTTGACAGAAGTGTGCATGTAGTGTCTTCTCTGAACTTTCCCATGTGCGCTTTTCTACACTTCATGCCAACTAGACTCCAAAGTTTTGGTTTTAACAATGGAAATTAGTTGCGGCTTCTGTAAACTCTCCAGCGGAGTTACAAACAATAAAATGAACTTCTCCCTTGGTCTCTAAGGGATTTCATCAGTTAGTGTACTCCACAGCACCTTTCCTGTTCTGCGTGGTCACATCAGTCAATTGGCTTTCTATTGTATGTGTGTGTGTGGGGAGGGCAGGGCATTACTTCTGAAGTTATTTCTCAGAATTTTTTTCCAGACATTTTATTCACTGTGCGCCCATTCATTTTTCTAATTCTCATAGCAATTTCCCATTTGATTAAATTCATAGTTCTTATCTACATGATTCCTTCCTTTTCCCCTCCTATCTGTCCCTTCTTCCCTTTCTCTCCTTTCTCCCTCCCTTCCTTCTTTCTACCATCTTTTTAAAAATAGCACTGGAGTTTTAACTCAGGACATTGCGCATGTTAGGCAAAAGCTGTACTACTGAGCTACATTCCTTTCTTATTACGTTTCATTTTTGACAACTTAAACCTGATAGAGCAGGGACTGTTCAACATTGTATCTCATTAGATTGAAGCAGACTCTCTTATATTTATGTTGAAATTAGACATTTTTTCTTCTTTACTAATATAGTGTTTATCGAAGTGTTTGTTCCCAGGGAATGAATACTGTATTTTGGGGGGTGAACTAGGAAATAATCACCTTTCTTAACATTGTTCTTGTGAGAAAATGTTTGAGTGTCAATGTGAAGACGGGGTTGCAGAGGAACTGGCCAAGGATTGTGGAGTTACAGGGGATACTGACAAGTACTGCATTTGATGACCCCATTAGAGGCTCTGATCCCATTTTGAAGCCCTAGTTATTCATTTTTGGTGCTTATGGATGATTAGTAGTTAAGCTAATTCACTATAACTAAAATTCCTACAACAGATCAAAAGACTTCATTAATTTATAGCCCATCTTTTTTAAACTGTATATGGAGCTATGCAACTGAATTCAGGAGGCCTGAAATATTTGGCATTAATAAATGGTTTCTGAATGTAGCAACGGACCAACAATGAATTAAAAAGTAATCAGGTAATGCATGTGAGGTGCTTGGTAGCACTGTGTCATGTTGCATCACTGTGGTGGTTTGATTCAGGTGTCCCCCATAGACTTAGGTGTTCTGAATGCTAGTTTTCCAGCTGATGGAGATTTTGGAATTAATGCCTCCTGGAGGCAGTGTATTGTTGGGGGCAGGTTTATGGGTGTTATAGCCAGTTTCCCCATGCCAGTGTTTGGCCACACTCTCCTGTTGCTATTGCCCAGCTTATATTGGCCAGGGGGTGATGTCCACCCTCTGCTCATGCCATCATTTTCCCCTGCCATCATAGAACTTCCCTTTGAGCCTGTAAGCCAAAATAAATCTCTTTTTCCCAGAAGCTTCTCTTGGTTGGGTGATTTCTGCCAGCAATGTGAACCAGACTGCAACAATCACACAACTTCACTGGAGTCTTGGTTCTCAATATACAATAGGAGCCCTTTGGGCTATGCATGCTGTCCGCTAACTAAAGCCAACCAATGCTTCCTGAAATACCTTGGATCAGCTTTGAGACTACTATTTTATGCTGTGAATTACTGTGGTTTTATTATACATATGAAAGTTTTTCTTTTATAGAAACATAAAAGTTTAATTATAGAAATCAAAGGCTTATGAATTTTTTCTACTGTCTTTTCACAGGCTGCAAGAATCACATTAGTATATCTTTGAATTGTATTGCAGTAGAGTGTTTGATTTTAAAAATTGGTGTTTGAGTCATTGATTTGAGTTTTATTAAAAATAATTACATGAATGTTGGGTTGGACTTAGGGCTGAATTTCAAACGATTTCTGGAAGAGCCCAGCACACACTTTTTTCTTTTTATTCTATATATTTATGCAAAGTGAATTTCTCAGCATTGATGATTATAAACCAACACATGATGTGGATCAACTCTGAAAAATGCTATCTTTAGGATCAAATATTCAGCCATGATTTAATTCTTCATGTAAAAATAAATAAGCACATCCATCTTATTAGTATGCACATTTCTTTAGTCTTTAAGAAATGTCAAAATTATATGTCTACCAAAACTGCTTTAAATAAATCTATTTATTATTAATAGAAGATTTTAGGGATTTGAGTATATAATTGGTATGCAATTCTCTATAACTAAATATCTAGAGTAATGTAATTTTGTTTCAGTCAAAGGGGTAGAGACTGGAAAAAAATTAAGAAGCCCTGAGGTTTAGTAAGAAAATAAGGGGCTGGAGAGATGGCTCAGCAGTTAAAGTGCTTGCTTGCAAACCTAATGGCCTGGTTTGATTCTGTAGTACCCACATAAAGTCAGATGCACAAAGTGCTGCATGTATTTGAAGTTCATATGCAATAGTAGGAGGCCCTGGAACACCCATACTAACTTTCTCCCCCTCTCTCTCTCTCTTGTAAATCAATAAATAAAAATTTTAAAAAGTAACCCAACAACAAGAACACTATTTCCATATAAAACAAGGTCTCCTTCAGTAGTCCAAGTGGCATGCTGTATTATAATTTAAAAAGGATGTTGACACAAACAATTAAACAAATAAAACTCGGATGAATAAATCTGAGTTGAGGACATTTATAGTGGTTTGATGATTCAGGTGTCCCCCATAAACTTAGGTGTTCTGAGTGCTAAGTTCCCAGCTGATGGAGATTTGGGAATTAATGCCTCCTGGAGGCAGTGTGTTGTTGGGGGCGGGCTTATGGATGTTATAGCCAGTTTCCCCTTGCCAGTGTTTGGCACACTCTCCTGTTGCTATTGTCTACTTTATGTTGGTCAGAGGGTGATGTCCACCCTCTGCTCATGCCATCATTTTCCCTGCCATCGTGGAGCTTCCCCCTTGAGTCTGTAAGCCAAAATACACTTTTTTCCTATAATCTGCTCCTGGTTGGGTGATTTCTATCAGCAATGAGAACCTGACTGCATCAGTGAAGTGGTACCAAGGAGTTGGATTTCTGCTACATACCTGACTGTGTGGCTTTGGCCTTTTGGAGCTGACATTTTATGAGGAATATGAAAGGATTTGAAACCTTGGCTTACGAGATACCTGATAGTGCTGTAAGTACAGCTTGATGGAGTATTTGGTTCAGAATTGAAAGACCTGAATTCAATAAGAAGTATGGACTGTGAGGTGTGGCTTATGAAGGTGAGAAAGAGCTTTACTTGGACTGGACTAGAGGCAGTTTGTATGAAAAGCTTGCTGTTATGCCTTTGACCTGAGAAGTTGTGCAGGGTTGCTTTGCATAGAAATGAACTGGTATGAGCATAGAGATATGGCACAGAAGGAATAATCTTTGAGTGAACTGCTGCCCATTCAACTGCAATTGAGAAATTACAACCTTTGAGATTGGGCCAGCTAATCTGCACTGGGGCAACAGGAAGAATATAGACTCTTGGGAGGGGCCTGAGTGCTCAAAGAGTGTCCTGTTCTTCAAAGACTGCTTTATCCCCCCCCATTAACAAATTGGCACCCTACCTGGTATTGTGGAATATAAGAAATGCAGGAAAGAGAGGGTCCTTGAATTTGCAACAAGGTCTTGTGTTTTGGAAATGGCCATGGGCAGTGTGAAGCAGGTTTGCTGGATGCCTGCAAGAAGACCCAATGGAGCTATGAGGATGGACCATGGATTGCAGTGTAGACCCAATGGAGGTGGCTCTTAAGGGAAGCTTCCAGCCCTGGATGAAGTTTTCCAGGACTGTAAGTAGCCTAGATGGAGGAGTGCAATTGGAATTCCAGAGACTTGTTGCTGGTTAGAATTATCAAACTTGGAGATTTGTCACTGGCTAGAGTTGTTGGACTTGAAGTTACAGAGTTTGAAGTTTGCCTTGGTTGTTTTAAATCTTGTATTGGTTGTATATTTCTTTGTTATGCCCAGTGACATCTTGTGCAGTGTAGATGTTTATTCTGTGCCATTATGGGTTTTTTGAGGTTATTTTTTGATATTATGGCTCAGTTAAAAGACCTTGGATTATGGGGATGTATGAACATCATTGGAATTGATAAAAAACTGTGGGGCCTTTTAACATTGGATGAATATATTGCATTTTACATCATGTATGGTTATCAGTTTATGGGGGTCATGGGCAGAATGTGGTGGTTTGATTCAGGTGTCCCCCATAAACTTAGATGTTCTGAATGCAAGGTTCTCAGCTGATGAAGATTTGGGAATTAATGCCTCCTGGAAGGAGTATATTTTTGGGGTGGGCTAGTGGTTATTATAGCCAGTTTCCTGTTGCCAGTGTGTGGCACATTCTCCTGTTGCTATTGCCATATTATGTTGGCCAGAGGGTGATGTGCATCCTCTGCTCATGCCATTATTTCCCTTGCCTTCATGGAGCTTCCCATTTGAGCCTGTAAACCAAAATAAACCTCTTTTTTTCCCCACAAGCTGCTCTTGGTTGGGCGATTTCTACCAGTAATGAAAACCTGACTACAACAACATTCTTAGTATGGAGATATGCCAGCGGGCCTAGAAACTCTATTCCTTTTAATACAAGGGTGTGTGCCTACTGGCCACAGTTTACGTAGAATGCCTGGCCATATACAATATACATCTTTTTTCCCTTCACACTGTTGTTATAGTGGTGCCCAAAGAAGGCTTTTAGAAAATGCATTTGATTCTGATATCTGCCAATTAAAGTTTAGGAAGTGTTTCTCAAAGGAACAAGTAAATAAACTTCAGTTCCTATGGCAAAATAAGACAAGCTTTGAGTTCATGTAGTTAAAATAAGCCTTTAAAATATAAATAGTTAAACTAGCTAGATTAATCTATCTTATAGTTTTCATTACCCTCTGTAAAATATTTTTTAAATGAGTGTTTCTGAATTATTTTTGCATTAAAGTGCACCATAGCATATGGTAGGCAAACTTAAAATTGTTTCATTAAATTAAGAAAAGCCAGGGGATGTGTTATATTGCTAAGATGGAGTAAATTCAAGTCTGAGATAATCAATGAGCATAAAATGATGATGAACAGATGAATACATCGGGTAGTTTAAGGTCAAAGGTTATGATAATTTGCAATGAACACAATGATATTCATTAGTTATCTTGACTCCATTTGTTTTATAATCTGTAGTTCTTTCACAAACCAGAAATGGCATGCAACTATTTGAAATTATTATGGTAGGGGAAAAAATGAAGGAAGTTCATTGGTGAGGCCATTTTCTATCATCTTTTCACTCCAGGATAGAAAACTTTCCTGTATTATAGCCCATAATGCTGTCCTCATGGCTTTACTAGCATGAGATGGGTAGAGGGAGATTGGAGAGAGAACAAAAAAAAAGGGGAACAAGTGTGGTGTAATGCAATCTAGCTGGTTCTGGGATTAGGGACATAAGCACAGTCCAAGCCCCAGCTGCCTGTCAGGGAGGGAGCATTGCCTGGCTCCTTGCACACACCTCTGGAATTACATAAGTGACACCTTTCTTCTCATTTCTTCCTCCTATAACCATTGTGAGATGTTTGCAATATTTTAAGTATGTTTTTTTTTTAATGAGGATGAGGACAAATATATGTTGTGATTGATTTATGCCTGACTTTAAATTGTCCATTTATCTCTCTTGACATTGAGGGATGACTTAGTAAAGCAGAAATAGACAATTTATTGGTAGGTGTTGAGTGGCCTTAGTATCTGAAATAGACAATTTTTGTTTGTGATTCTCCTAGGCTGGGAAATATCTTCCTCAGAAAATGAGATGCTTTTCCTTTAGTCAACAAAAGACCTTTTATTTTATTTTACTTATTTGAGAGAGACAGAAAGATGAAGATAGGTAGACAGATCATAGATCAATAGGCAGGCAGGCCAGGGCCTCCAACCATTGCAAATGGACTCCCAACGCATGCACCAACCAGTGCACCTGGCTTACATGGGTGCTGGGGAATTGAACCTGGGTCTTTTAACTAGCATTCAAACTCACAGAAAGACATATGGCTAGAACTGTGCTTCCAGAAATTGCATCTCCTTGAAGCCCAGTGGAGGAAAAGTTTAGCACAGAAATATGTGTGGTGAGAATGACAGTCACGAGTGAATGAAACTTTAAAGTACTCAAAAATACTGCCATCTTTTAAATGGTTATTTGTATCTTAGTTAACTTAGGTACAGTGGGACTTTTTTTTCTTTGTATTCCACAAAACATACTTCATTGATTTTCTGACTCATTATCATTTTCTGTTTTTGTTTCTTGAGAAACAATTTCACTACATGGTCCAGGTTGGCCTGGAACTTGCCATCCTCTTGCTTCAGCCTCTCTAGTTCCTATTTTTCATGCATGTTAACTCACAACCATCTTTCTACCTCAGCCTCCTGAGCTCTGGGACTACCACGTCCAGCAGTCACTTATTCATACAGCTTCTGCTTTCTTTTGCTTATCTTATTTGAAGCGTATAAATATAGTCTCACATGATAAAGGAAAAAATATTACATTAAATAAACCTCTATAGTCGAATCATGCTTTTTTCCATCTATGAAGCTATCTTCCATGGATAGTAAGAGAGAAAATAATTATTATATATTTTTAAAAGAGGTATATAATCAAAAGAAAAAAATGCTATGCTAAAGTTAAGCTTGATGCTGAGAATAAATCTCCTTTTATCCTTTTGTTTTTCTACAGTTAAAAGTCATAAGTATTCAAGTGTGGGGAATATAGAGAATGCATTCTGTGAAGTGAACTGAAGCCCCAGAGACCCCTGCATGTTTTTAGGAAAGGTTCTGGGTCCATAAACACTGTGCATCGACTACTAAGATAGTTAAAATCAACCTCTTATGGTACACAAACTAGTTCTTGTGGAAAGAATGGATTCTTTTCTTTAAATGTTAGATGAATTCAAGTAATATGTATAACATTCTGGTGATATTGGCCAATTATTTTACTGTGTGTGTATTTGTGGGGGTGTGGGCTTGCACATGGATGCACTTTATTGATTTTCATGGTTGAGTTTTCTTTTTGACCTGAGAGCTAGACCAAGAGGTCTAAGAAACAATTTCTTTTGATCCGGAAACTGGATTACTTACTAACCAATAATTCTATCCCTTAGGTATGTAGCTACACTATTCATGGATTTTCTGCCATCAGTTTGTAATGTAGAAGCATCACAGTTTGATGGATAATTTTTATAGTAGCTGCAATGTTTGCAAATAGCAAATGACTTTCTTAAATGTTGTCATACAATACCTGCTTGCTGTAGAGAACTTGTTTGCCAGAGGGGCCCTGGTATTACTTTCACAATAGAAAGATTTCTAGTTGACATCTGAAATAGCATTTGCTTAAAAAGTGGCCCCGTGTGTGTGTGTGTGTGTGTGTGTGTGTGTGTGTGTGTGTGTGTATGTGTGTGAGTCTAGTTCTCCTGTGAGCTTATGGATTCTCCTGGCTTCACCTCCCATAGAAGTAGATGTATTAGGACTCCAAATGCATGTGCCACTTTGAGTCTGTCTTTATGTGGGTGCTGGCTAGGGAACTGAACACTGATTAAGCACCTCCGTGACTGAGTCATCTCCCTATAACACTATTCATTTTAGAAGATTTTTCCAATAAAGTTTTTTTGTTTTGTTTTGTTTTGCTTGGTGCTTTTTCAAGGTAAGGTCTCCGTCTAGCTCAGGCTGACCTGGAACTCACTATGCAGTCTCAGGGGGGCCTCGAACTCATGGCATTACTCCTACCTCTGCCTCCCGAGTGCTGGAATTAAAAGCATGTGCCACCACGCCCAGCTCCAGTAAAGTTTTAAACTGTTTAAAACACTTATAGCCTCTACTAAATGCAAAGAAAAGCTAAGGAATTGTCTCTTCTCTCTCTCTCCCTTTCTCTCTTTTAAAAGAGAACTCTCTTCTCTTAACTGCAAATCAATGTAATTCCATGAGGGTATATGCTTTTATATGCATTTTCCTGAAAAGTGCTCCTTTCTTTTGCATTTCTGTGGAAGAAATCTTCACTCAGGCTTGGCAATCATTCTACCATTGAATTAAATCTTTGTCTTGAAGAGTTAAAAATTTAAATTATTAGCATTAAATTTTATTGTAGAGCTTATACTATCAAAATTGTTATTGCGGAAATAATGTTTAAAGCATTAACAGTGAAGGGGCCCTCAATGTCATATATTGTCTATATAGAGTCTGAACTCTCTTGCATAAAGGAAATGCTGTAAAACCATCAGTGTTATTTTACAACTGCATAAATACCAACTACCCACTAGGGGGCATAAAAACCTAAACGAAAGTTTGGACTCAAACCAGGTCTTTTCTGGGTTTCACAAGCCGAGAGTGAGAAAATTATTTCCAGTAAATTGCCTGTACAGATTCCTTATCTTTGCCTAAACACATTTAACATTCAGGATATGTTTTGGCCATTTTATTCAGGATATATTTGGGGTATTTTATGCCTCTGGAAATAGTTAAGGAGTACAAAAATCCCACCAAATTTTCATAGACTACCTAATTCCAAGGTGTTTCCAAAAGAATGCAAAATAATTCTGACAGCACTTCGTTCCTCTTTTATAGAATGAGTCATTTTTCTGTCATGTGAGATATCATTAAAGCACAACTTTAAGTAAGAAGCTCTTAAGTAGGACCCTTAGTGTAAAAATAAGGGGGCAGTGAAAAGGCGGGCTTCATGAAGGGAAAGGCAAATTGGGGACTGACTAGGACCCTTTCAGTGCATGGACTCCACATTCACATACTGATCTCTTCAACATTCCAATCCATTCAGACCTACCAACTGTGCTACACTATCTCTTTTTAACAAATTGTTTTGTTCCTATTTTCCACTTGCTTTCCACATGTCAATAAATAAAGGCTCTGCTGTTTCTAAATAGATTGGATGATTGTAATGTAAAATATTAACAAATTATGCATTGCTTAAATGAAGACCATTAGCAAAAACTCTACAGCCTCATGTGAGGAATGTCTTCTTATTTTCGAAGTAGCTTTTCATGATGCCTTAAAGTTGTGAGCGTGTATGCACAATGCACTATCATGAGGCCTACATTAAAAGCAAACAAAATTACAAAACCACCTCACTAGAGACTGGCTTTGCCAGCTGTGGGACTTCCAGGAGCATTTTTCTCTGCCTCCATTTCGTTTCCCAGGCTTTGTTGTGTAGGTTTTTTTTCACTGTCTCTAGGTCTAATTATGTCATGCTCTGGCATAAAAGGCCTCAATTTCTATTTGACACCTTCAAGAAAGAACTTAGCTGCTTTATTGTGTTACAAATAACTTTCATGCTTCCCTGGCTGCTTACCCATATATACCCCACATTGTTTGGAATAAATGACTTTTTATTACTGGAACATACTATGTTCTTCCATTTCTCCTGCCTAATACTGTTGGCTCTAGTCTAATTCCATTTGCACTTCTATTGCATAAAGCCTTTGTCTACACTCCAGTGGACGCGGAGAAACCTCAAACATTGGTTCTCATTTGAAGAACTTCTTGACTGCTTTATCACTATCTGATAAGGATATCCATTCCACCCTTTTATACCTTGAGACCAATAAAAATACAATTAGTTTTCAGAGGTCTATCTTCTCTTGCTAAACCATGAGGTCCCAGAGGTCAGGGATCATGTCATCATTATACACTCAAGTTTAGCACAGACCTTGCCCATTCCTGATCAACTAGTTGGAACCCCGTAAATGTTTATGGCTTAAATAAATCCTTCAAGGTAAAGTCTGAAGGTAAACCATAAATATTGGAGGAAGTGATGGGAGGTACTTGCCTACTGTTCTTTCTCTCTTAACCAGATTGCCTGTTTGTTCTCATACCCAGAACCGTCTCATCACCTTGAATTTGATTATTTCCTTTCGGTACATTAGATAAAGTACCCACACAACCTGCTTCTGTATTATGAACACACTTTGCTTCTTCTACTCGGGAAAAGTGTTTTTAAGCTACACGAGTTTCAGTGAAGATGGAAGTAGAAAAATCTGACATTTTCCCAACTCCTATATGTTATGTACTGTCATCTGTGGAAGAAGTTTGGACATGGTCATCATTTTGATACCTAACAGTTAGATGACAGGCTTTGTGACCCCAAATGGCCAATAATTTCAATGAATGCCGACTCCTTCTTTGACTCTCCTACATCATTCCAGGGAGTGGATGGATTCCCACTGCTAATCTTCCATGGGGCGCACCAGCAACCCTTCGGAAGTTTCACTGCATGGTATTCACTTTCTTAGCGGATTCCATTTGGTTTTAAACTGGAAATGTATTACAGAAGGAATGTTTTTCTTCCATGAGATGGAATTTGCCCCCAAAGCAAATCAAAGTTCCAGCAAGTGAAGTTATCTGGTTTTGGGCTGATGGTGCCATCTTCCAAGAGGGGACACTTTGGAGCTTTGCATCCCGTGGGGTTTAATCGTGGGCACAGGAAGGGCTGACATCTCAAGAGGTGCTGCCTCAGTTACCTGCTGCTGAGGCTGCTGCGGGCCCCTTGCCTGTGAAAGGTAACTCTGCTGGATGAAATGCTCCCTTGGGCTGCCTTTCGACCTTGATGTATCTCCGCAGGTTCACTCCCAAACAGCAAACGCCTTTGATCTTTGCACAGTGCTCTTCCCAAGTTTATCTCCCACTCAGCAGCCACCTCCCTCATTGGTGGCAGCACCCAGCCTGCACACTGTCACATTGTGTACGGCCCATTCAACAGCTCCTCAGCACCTTTGACATAGAAGAGAGAGGAACTGGTCCCTAGGTTTAGACCCATGTCACGAGCCTCTCCGAAGTCACTCAGCTAGCTTAAACGCCAGGAGTGGATCTGTTTATTGTGAACGTTTTCATTTTCTCTTACTGAAGCTGCACAGTCTAAAAACCATTAGCTACAACTATGGGCCTCCTGACACCACCAAACTGTGGTTAAATGTTTACCTCTTTTATTTTCAACTGTACTATGGATTATCCAGCGATGACCTAACACATCTCTTCCCTCTAATTCTAAGAAGGTCTGATAATTTTGTTACCTATCATCTGTTTCTTAAGTGTTGTAGGAAGGAATGCACAAAATTTTTGCTGCCAAGTAGACTGGATCTTCCTCTGGGGGTAGAGAATTAGGCCCTTTTCACTGCAGTAGTGTTTGATTGAAGTGATATTGCAAATAAAAGCTGTGTCCCTTCTGACAGATCTGCCTAAGCCATACTACACCCTTGCCTCCCCCCCTGTCCCCATTCCCTGGCAGGTTTGGGCTCTTCCCATTCCAAGCTAGAAGCACAAGTGCAGCTTGAAGCTGACCACCACAGAGCACACTCACAAGTCATGCGGCCAAGCTGAGGACCTGCACTATTCAACCCTCCTTTGTGCACCTTTGTCTGGTTATGACCAGATACCTCCTCCCAGCTAAAAACTTCAAAACTCTTTAAAGATAAATAATACCATAAGACAATGCTTCAATTATATAGCCATATCTCTGTATATATAAAAAGAAGGAAGAAGCAGTGATTTACATTCCTAAAGAAAGCATGGTAATAAAATTCTGTTCTTTTTTTTAAAATTTATTTATTTATTTGAGAGCAACACAGAGAGAAAGAGGCAGTGAGAGAGAGAGAGAGGGAGAGAGAATGGGCACGTCAGGGTCTCCAGCCACTGCAAACGAACTCCAGACGTGCGCCTCCTTGTGCATCTGGCTAACGTGGGTCCTAGGGAATTGAGTCTCGAATAGGGGTCCTTAGGTTTCAGAGGCAAGCACTTAACCACTAAGCCGTCTCTCCAGCCCCAAAGTTCTGTTCTTTAACTTAGGAAGTTTCTGAATCCTTAAACACATTGTTTCTGATGAGACTCAAAGGCTTATATTTACATTAGAGTTTTGTTAGGAGAACAAGTCTGTTCTGATCAATGTGAGACAAAGTTATCCTCTAAGAGTAAATGAGATATTCAGTGTTGAGATTAGATTGCCTCTTCTTGAAATTAGAGCATTTATTAGTCATTCTTTCTATGAACTATGAGAAATATGCATGATGAGAGCATTAAATAACATCATGACCCTATCTGTGTAGTTCAACTGTGTCACAATACTTAAAAAAAATATTTATTTATTTGAGAGAGAGAGAGAAAGACGGAGAGGAAGAATGGGAGCAAAAGGGCCTCTAGTCACTGCGAACAAACTCCAGTTGTATGCACCACCTTGTGCATCTGGCTTACCTGGGCCCTGGGGAATCAAACGTGAGTCCTTAGGCTTTGCAGGCCAGCACCTTAACTGCTAAGCCCTTTCTCCACCCCTGTGTTACAATTCTTTATACCAGTGCTCTAAAGGTTGTCTTTCTTTCTTTCTTCTTCTTCTTCTCCTTCTTTTTTTTTTTTTTTGGTTTTTCAAGGTAGTATCTCACTCTAGCCAAATCAACCTGGAATTCACTATGTAGTCTCAGGATGGCCTCAAACTAAAAGCAATCCTCCTTCCTTGGCCTCTCAAGTTATGGGATTAAAGGCATGGGATTAAAACCATGCCCAGCATGGTTGTCTTTTTTAAAAGATCAATTCAACAACACAGAAGACAAAATCAAACAAAAATATAAAGCTGTTTATGCATAAAGCAACTGACAACAAATCTTCCATTACAAAACTTTCCCTCATGATTCACCTTTTTGCTGTGGGTATGTGTGTGAGGTGTGTGTGCATGTGTGGATGCATGTTAGTTATGTGTAAAGTTGCAGGTGTCTGTAAATATGTGTGCTCATTCATATAGAGGCCTGAGACACACGTTCGGTGACTTCCTTAGCCACTCTCACTTTTATCTCTGAGACAGGATCCTTCTCTGAACCTAGAGTGTACTGACATGGTTGTGTTAGCTTACTGATGAACCCCTGGTATTCTCAGTGTCCCCCTTCCCAGTGCTGGGATTCCAGGCATATGGCACAAAGCAGAGCATTTCGTATGGGTTTCAAGGCTCCAAACTCATGTCCTCATGCTTGCACAGCAAGCGTTTCCTGACTGAGCCAGCCCTGCATTGATGCATTTGCAGGAGAAAATGGAGACACATGACATGACAATGAAACTAGACATAATTAAAAATCCAGAGCCCACATCAAAGCACAAGCATAATTCTAGTCAGTAGTTCTTGCATCATTTTGTATTTCACTATTTCCATGCAATTTTTCAGAAATGATATTATAAAGGCATAATACCTGTTTTTAAAAATGACAACATTTGTGTTCAGATTCTAAGCAAAAAAAAAAAAAAAAAAAAAGCCACCTCAAGTGTTTACAATTGAATGGATTGCATGATGAGATTTTCATAAATTGACTGTGGCATTGCAGAGTAGACTCATGACAAGCCAGGACTTAGAAACAGCAAAATGTTACCACAAGACTGAGAGGATAGAGGGGAAAGAAAGGTTTTGAATGGAGGCTGGGTCCATACAAGCCACTGTGGAAGGAATGAGAGCCACTCAAGGAGGTTCAGCACCGCCTTAGATCACACAAAATAAGAGCAGGAATACACTGTTCGCTCCTCCTGCAGTCTTTTGCACTTCTCTGCCAATGCCTTCCACTGGCAAAAAGGGCAAGACATGAGATGACCAGTCAGCCCAGGAAACTGCAGCCTTCTGGCACCTGTACAGCTGATGAAAGCTGTAGGAACCACGACCGTGGCATTTTCCCCCACGCTGCGTCCTGCCTCTGTCCCCACAGCTCATAGCTAAGGTCCATTCAGGTTACGAGACTCCAGACCCCAGATTTCAACCTGTAGCTGTACTGCAGGCTCTCTCAGCCCTCCCTCTAAATGCACACACTGCATCGGCATTGGAATCCCAGCAGTGGGCTCTGCCTGGACGAGGACGTTGTCATGTCTCCCGCCTCCAACGTGTCGTTCAGCTACCACAAGCCACTCAGCCTTCCTACCTTAGACACTAAGGGAAGGGCCAACCTTCTTCCAGGGCAGATTCCAGTGTTTTCAGTTTTGTCAAAAAATGTGCATTTCAGCAGGGAGTGGTGGCACACACCTTTAATCCCAGCACTCGGGAGGCAGAAGTAGGAGGATCACTGTGAGTTCAAGGCCAACCTGAGACTCCATAGTGAATTCCACATCAGCCTGAGCTAGAGTGAGACCCTACCTAGAAAAAATCAAAATAAATAAATAAAATAAAATGTGCATTTCAATACTTTCTGGGTAGAGAACAAGCTAAGGAACCACAATATCAGGTTTTTTTTTTTTTTTTTTTTTGTTGGCAGTGGAGGGTGGGGGGGGGGAAGGAGCCCATATGTGAAGCAATATAGGAAGATGTAAAGTGAATCTGATGAGTATAGAATGTCCTAAAAACAAGCACAATGTACAATGAAAGCTGGTCCTTGGGGTTTCTGGGCTTTGTGGAGACTGTTGGCAAGGAGGTCTTAATTAGAATAAATCATTTCAGAGCAGAATCATCCACAGATCATTGGCAATGCCTTTGGTAATGCCTGCCATCTCGTTTTGAGCGTAGGTGAATACAGAGTTGATGGCTCACACCTTTTGAGGCAGAGGTGGGAAGATTGCCAAGAGTCTGAGGTCAGTCTGGGACTATAGAGTGAGTACCAGGTCAGACTGGGATAGAGTGAGTGAGAGCTTATATTGAAAAAATAAACAACAGCAAAAAGTCAATGATAATTCCATGAGACATTAGTTGCTTATGTATTTTTGGGGGGTAGAATTACAGAAGTTTTTGTCTCTGTTGTTATTTTTGTTGTTTTTATAGTAATAGAAGTCTATAGCTAAATATGACAGAGACTGGCTGTTAGTTATAAATTAAAGTAAAGGAAAATTATTCTTATGTTTAAAGGCTAAGATTGCTGATGCAGGTTTTTGGCAATGAAATGAGAATATATGATGTGTGCTTTAAATTAAAAACAAGCAAGAACATGGTGCAACCATTATGGGTGTCATTAACATGGAATAGATAGAATACTCTCAAAGTTTGTTTGACAACAAAATGTTTCTTCCACTAATGAGGGCTTATGACAATGGTTTATTTGTAGTTGCTGTGCACAGCCCTCGGGGTTTTCACCACTTCCGGAGTCTCTCAGAGCAGCACAATGTGATCAGTGGTGGTTGATTTTCATTATGAGAAGAGGAGCATAAAGCCTGAAACAACAGTGCATTCCCTGAATCATTTACAAGTGATTTTATAACAAGAAATAAAATTGTCTGCTTAGATAAAAGCACTTCTATTAATGAACTTCTGCATACAAGAAAGGAAAATAAATTAAAACAAATGATAAAAGCTAAAACCAAATTCTGTTTTAAGTATATTTTTTTCTTCCCTTCTCCTCCCCTTTGCTCTCTTCTTTAAAAAATATATCTAGTTCTGATAGTGACTAGGCATTTTGATGCGGACTACAAACTGAACATTTCTCTTCCTTCCAAAAAAGTTCTCTCAGTTAAAGAAAGAAGTTAGAACAAGAAACAAATAATTGAACTGTCACTATCTCAGTACTAAATATTGATACCTTCTTTTCTTCCCTCTGCACCTTCAACATGCTTAAAGCTTCTGTTCTCACTCTATCGGATCTAAGTTTCACAGGAAACAATTGTTAATTATCCCATTTACACCTCTGTTGTTTACTCTAAAGTGGAATGCACCAATGCTCTCCCCACCCCACTTTTTTAAGGCATTAGCACAACAGTTTTTCCCCTTATTTGCAATTATTTTTCGTTTATGTTTTTTTCCAATATATATTTTATTTATTTGAGAGAGGCAGAGAGAAAAAGAGAGAAGGTTGGAGAGAGAATGGACATGCCAGGGCCTTCAGCCAGTGCAAGAAACTCCAGATGCATGCACCACCTTGTGAATCTGGCTTTCTTTACATGAATACTGGGGAATCAAACCTGTGTCCTTTAGCTTTGCTGGCAAGCATGCTGACCTCTAAGCAATCTCTCCAGCCCCTGTTTATGTTTTAGATATGTAAAAATGTCATTAGGTAGGCTGCATTGTTCCTAACATACTCAGCAGAGGCACCATGGGAGGAGCACAAGGGAGCATTATCTGGGCATTAGAGGGCACTGCCTCTCTCACAAACACTTAGCAATGTTTTTGTCTATAGTATAAAAGACTACCTGATCCATACATTAAGCAGGGTGACCACAACCTAAATAAAACTGCATGGACACTGATATTTGCATTTCATATTAAATCTGCCTCTAAACACTATTAAACTTCTTTATTTTTTTTCATAGTCATTTAAAATGTGAACACTCTTCTAAGTTTGCATCAATGGAAAAACAGGAGATAGGTAGAATCTGGCCTGTGATCCATAGCTTATTAAACTCTCTCTTACTTAGAAAGATAACCCTTCACTCAATCAACTCATTTTGGAAAGATTAAGTGCTATTTCTTCTAGAAGGGTTTGAAACTGTTAACTAAAACTTTATGTCAACTGTTAAAAATAGCTTTCATACATTATTATTATTATGATGATGATTTTTATTTGTGTTTTTTTTTCCTTAACTTTAAGAAATACACACTCTGAGGAGGAGCAAAGAGGTACAGCTGAATTTCAGTTCATCTCTCTCTTTCCCATGACTGGCCCCTGCATTGCTACTGGACACCTTATTTTCATGTTTACCATAGCTGAAAGGGATGGTGAGTTCATTGCTGTGTTTGTGGGTGGACTCCTTCTGTGCTAACTATGGGAAGGTGGAAATTAACAGCAGGATCCCTGCTCTTAGTGGCAAAGAGAAAACATAAGAAATGACAGGTAAGTGTAATAACTACTGTAACAGACATGATGAGAAAAGTTCTTAGGATTTTAGTGTACTTGGGAAATGTTACTGTGAGGAGGCAACATTGGGATTGTATTTAAAACTAAAAAAGAGCCAGCAAGCAATAAGCAGAGGGCTGTGTTGTGGAGGAGCATCAGGAAGCTCCTACTTTACCCACAGGAGTGTCTATGAAAAGATGGTTTCAGTTGCTCTTGATCATAAAGTGTTGGCCTCCATTGAGCTCCACATCTCCAATGCCCTCTCATATTCCTAGAGTTCTAGTATTACAGACTCATTGTGCCTTGGAGAGTGGCAGTATATTACGCCACTGGCTTCACATGTACATGTGTGGGGGATTGAATTTGTGTATGGAATTGTTCCTTGAAGGCAGGTGGTAATGGGAAAAAGCTAGAGAGAAGAACACTTCTATCCAAAGGATGAAAAATGGTCCAGAAGTGAATGCTGAGGCACTGAAATCCAAACGTGGCCTATTCAAAAGTTTCAGCCTGAGTTGGTTTTGTCCAAGAACGTGGCTCCCCTCCCCTTTCCGTGGACTGACTTTTAAAAAGGTGTTCATTCATTTGTCTTGCAAGAGTGAAGGGAGCCAGCCATTGTGCCTCAGAGACCCTGTATTGATCCTAGCAGAAGAGCCACTAAAAAGGACCTAACTGCTTCACAGTTCAGGATTAATACTCCCTTCTGCATAACCCTGTGGTGGGCATGTCAATAAGTACTTATGAAGCCTCTCCCAGTGTGCAGAGGAGACCGGGAAACTCATAAGCAAATTAATGCAGGGGAAGCCAGAAAGGAAAACAGACATTTTAGTTGTGCCTTTCTTCAGTTCTATAAATTGAAATCAGATAAAGCATTTTATATAACTTCCTACTTTATTCATGACTACTTAGGCCTAATATAATAATTAGTGACTTTTCATTTCAGAAGCAATACAGTGTTCAGAAAACATTTTTCTACATTTTGGTGAAGGTTTCTTATTAAAATGTCCCTAAAGAATATGGGAGTTTTGAAATGAGTGTGAAGTGCAATTATGAGCTCTTGTTAACCTAGAAATTTGATCACCTTGAGTGGAATGGTGTTTAAGCTTGCTTGCTGAGGGAAAGAAAAGGTCAGAACATTCTCTTGGTGCACTATTTGTGTGAGTTATCTCTAAGAAATTTCATGTTTGAAAAAGTGAAATGACTGTTTTCTTAACTTGACTGACTAGAAATGGATAAAAGTCCCAAATCCTTCATTTGTAATGAATGAGACAGGTTAATTAAGTATTCAAGTGGTTTTCAGGAAAATATCAAAGTAGTAATACACACAAACACACACACACAGAGTGGGGAATGGTACATGCGGGCCTTCACACCACACCAGAAGAGTATTTTTGTAATTATTTTTTGTTTGATTTTGTTTTTTTGAGGTAGGTTCTTGCTCTAGAGTCCAGGTTGACCTGGAATTCACTATGAAGTCTCAGATGGCCTCAAACTCATGGAAATCCTCCCAGCTCTGCCTCCTGAGTGCTGGGATCAAAGGCATGTGCCACCATGCCCAGCTGGAAGAGTATTTTGATTCTTCTGAGATGTTGTCACTCTGTACCCACTAAAATATGGTGCCATCAGTGGCAGTTTGTATAACTGTGGTATTACATAATTTATGACTTTTCTCATGATTTGTGTGGCATGTTATTTGAACTTCCCTTCCATTTTCCTTACTTCAAAAAACACAAAACTACACCAACAAAATGAAATTTTTCATTGACTACTTTTAGGGTCATGACACAGTAAGATACTTGAAAATAAATATCAGGGTGGGTTGTGTGTTACCTGTGCCCCTGTATTTGTGTATAAAGTACCCATTTTTCAGGTGGTGAAGTCTGCTGATAGTATGAGTCAGGGATGCAGATTAGAGCGCACAACAGTCAAGGTTTACTAACCGGAAGAATGCAATGAATGTAGCAATATTTCCTATTCTTTTATGTCAGGTTTTGGAAGACCGTAAACTTTTAGATGGATAGGACCACCCTGAATAATTTCTTAACTTACTGTGTTATTACCCCTCCCCCAAAATTCATCTTACTTTGTCTTAAAACATGTATCAGGGATAAAAGAGATAGTCTCACTTCTAATACTACACCAAAGCACTGCCACATGCCAATGGAGGACGAGTAATCCATAGATCTGCCTCCACCATGGCCCCCCTGGGCGTGTCTTTAATCAGCTCTGGTCATTCATGGCTGAGTGCTCTGTTGAAAACTTCAGAAGGTGCATGCCAAGGAAAGTCACAGAACCCAGAGAGAGCTGTAGTTTGTTCTGTACTATCTTCACACTATAGACTATATGTTCCCCATTACCAATCATTGATTCAGATAGCTTAATATGTTTGTAACTGTCTGAAGGTTACTTACTATTTCCATTTAGTTTGTGATTTAACTTTTTACTTAGTTCACTTGAATGTCTTCTTTGTAAATAAAAAAAGGATGTATGTTATAAAATATTAACAAAAAGGGAAGGATGTCTCAACTCTCAAGGGCTAGCAATGACTATCACAGCTAGCTTTTTCATTTTTTTTTTTTACTCTCTCCCTCTTTTTGTTCATCTCATTCTTCCTTCTCTGACTCTCTTTTATTCCTTTATTCCCTCCCTCTCTCACACCTTCTCTTTTTTTCTGTCTCTTTTATGGGTATGTGCATATATGGTGTGTGTATGTATGTGTACACATATACCACGGTGCATGTTTGGAGGCCAAAAGATAGACTGAGGGTGGTGGTCATTAACTTTCATCTTGATTTAAAAAAATTTATTTATTTATATTTATTTGACAGAGAAAGAGGGGGAGAGAGAGAAGCAGAGAGAGAGTGAATGGGCGCTTCAGGGCCTCCAGCCACTGTAAGCGAACTTGTGCATCTGGCTAATGTGGGTACTGGGGAATTGAATCTGAGTCCTTTGGCTTTGTAGGCAAATGCCTTAACTGCTAAGTCATCCCTCCAGCCCCTTCCATCTTGTTCTGAGGGATGTTTTCTCTTGAGGGTGCTTGCTGTTATTAATGCCAGCCTAGCAGGCCCATGAGATGTGGGATTCCTCTGACTCTGCCTCCCATTGCTGTAGGCAGCTTAGAATTGAGGGCATGTGCATTACTTGTATTGGGCTTTACTTGATTCTGGGGATCCAAACTGGTCATTAGCCTTGTACAACAAACATTTTTAGCCACTGAATTAATTCCCCAGCCTTAGAGTTCCCATTTTCATGTTCTATTTCCTTATTCCTCTTCTCAAGGGGAAGATTTATGCATTAAAGTGTCAGCCAGAAGGATGATAGAAATGGAACAAACTGTCTATTACAATTTTTTTTAAAGTTATAAAAATTAATATTTTTATTTATTTACAAGAGAGAGAGAGTGGAAAAGAGAAAGAGGCATATAGAATAGGTACACCAGGGACCTCCAGCCACTGCAAACAAATTCCAAACACACATGCCACTTTGTGCATCTGGCTTATATGGGTCCTGGGGACTCAAACCTGGGTCCTTAGGCTTTGCAGGCAAGCACCTGAATGGCTAGGCCATCTCCCCTGCCAAGGATTACAAATTATATCTACTTCTTGGACTGTGAGTTCACAGGTTAGTTGTTTCTATATTTGTGAGTGTGATGTTGGCTCAGCCCGTGCTGTAGGTGAATTACAGAAGTTCAATTTTGGGTTAATTGCATTATGTTCTATGATCAAAATGGTGGTTACATAATCAGATAGGAATAGGCATTTATTTTCCTTGTCAAATACCCCTATCATCTAAAGGCAGTTGAATCAGCTCACCTTTATCTAGTAAATTAAAATCCCAGGATTTGTGCCATTCCCAGTGGAAGCATGCAGGAAGAAAATCATTTTTTAAGAAGAAAACAATTGGGCTTATTTTGGTAAACTGAGGGACTAAAGGACTCAGAATTATTTATGGGATGTTTCATTTTCTCTTATTAGTTCTGTGTCCGTTATCATTAGAGTGTAGATAATAATGACTTTAAAAGAGACCCTAGCCCCAGATTAAGCTAAACTTTCTATTACTCATTGATTCTTAAATAAGTTATTGCAGAGGAAAATGCTTATCATTAAGCCAGCATTATTAGTATTATTGGTGAGCTTGATTTAATTTTCTGTCTGAATTATTTATTTTATATTTCAGAAAAACTAAGCCAAACCAAAACCTGAATAGAATAACACCACAATTCAGTGTTTTCCTAGTCCATACATTCACATTTCAGATGGGGCATATGCATATGGGGCATTACTGAAAAAAAAATTACAGCCAAATTTACCAATGGCAATGAGGACTCAAGGCCCAGTTGCCATTTTTGTTTCAAGGAAAAAAAAAAATGACACAACTAAATTTCAGATGTGGAAGAAATAACAAAACTTACTGGAGTATGAATTATATGTGGAAACACATATGATTGTCCCTATCTAAATCCAATGGCACATTTGCCCAGATTTGTAACCGTCATGAATTTTGCTAAAAACAGTCTACTGTCACTGATTGCCTAATACCAGCAAACTGTGCTTCTTGCTGTTATTTCACAGTTGACAGCATTTTATTTGAAGCCACATGTGAGTTACTTTTGTTTGGCAAAACATGAAGCCAGAAGACCTGTGGTTCTGTTCACCTCTGGCAATACCATCCAGGTGACATGGCACCCTACCCTTTCTCTTTAAAATGTGAGGATTGGAATATCCACTTTCTACTTCCAGGTTTGTGACAGAAGTGACTGCTCTGATCTATCTTATCCAGGGAGGGTTCCATTTAGAGGCAGACTTGCTACATCGTAGTTTAGACACCTTAGGAGGGTCCCTAAAATCAAGCTGAATTCTCTCTAACTTTGCTAAAAAAAGTACAAAAAATCCCATTTGTTAGACAGCATGCAAAGAACTTTACAGGCAAAAGACATGTTTTTTCTAAGTTCATACCCACAGTGAGTTAAGTATTATATGTACTATACACTAAGGGAAAGAAAAGGAAGCTCAAAAGAGGCCCAGTTCTCTCAGGGAGTATAAGAAAAGCTACATGGGCATGGTCTCATATTCTTATATAAGTCTGTAGACTTATAACTCTATTTATAAATGAGGCCATGGATACAAGTATTGTTTATGCTTATTCATGGCAATATGGAAATCTGTATCCAGACATTTTGGACATTGTAGTTGAAATAAACCTTTCAAGAAGCTACCTGGGAAAGATTCCAAACTTGTTAAAAAAAAATTAGGCTGATGATCACTTCACAGGCCCATGGCTGGTTTTTGAACTTCCAGTATAAGATTAATGTTTCTCCTACTTTAGTTTTATTTTAAAATCAAATATAATCTATTTTCTTAGGTGGAAGTGTTCTGTACTTTTCATTATAGATCATTGTTTGCTCTCCTTATCTAATATTATTTTATTCATTTGTATTCTTCTTAGACTAAGGATGAAGCCAAGTTAAAAAGCATTTTAGAAGTCTAAAATTCAAAGAAAATCCACAAAACAGTCTTGAAGAATTAAATAGTTTCTGTAGGTATAAGTATAAATGAATGTCCTGATGGCCAAAGTAACTAATTTCCTATCTCAGGCTTTGTAGGGACCATGTAAAGATTAGAGCAAGAAATATCCAGTGAGTTGGGTCACACCTGTTTCTTTTCATAATTTATATTAGGAACATGGACTTGAGTCATCAGCCATCCAGTGTGGCATAAATATTCCATTGCTTTTATTTTTAAAACCATTTTATTTATTTATTTGAGAGAGATTGAGAAAGAAGCAGATAGAGAAAAAGAGAGACTGGGCACACTAAAGCCTGTAGTCATTGCAAACAAACTTCAGACACATGTGCCCCTTGTGCATCTGGCTTACATGGGTCCTGGGAAATTGAACCAGGATCATTAGGTTTCTCAAGCAAGTGTCTTAACTGCTAAGCCATTTTCCCAGCCCTCCATTGCTTTTCTTTCTTTTTTAATTATTTTTTTGTTTTCCTAGGTAGGGTCTCACTCTAGCTCAGGCTGATCTGGAATTCACTATATGGTCTTAGGGTAGACTCTAACAATCCTCCTACCTCTGCCTCTGGAGTGCAGGAATTAAAGGTGTGCACCACCATGCTTTTCTTAAGGTTATACAGAGTCTTTGTTATGTAATAACAAAGTTTTTTTTTTTTTTAATGTCCACCGTAACTTGTGTATTTTGTTCATCTACTGATGTGTCAATGGATCAATACAAACTGAGTTATGATTCCAATTACATGTGCAGATGTTGGAATGAGTAACTTTATATTAAAATGAATAAAACCACTTCTTAATCCTACAAATAAGTTGTAAAATGTTGTTTATCCTAAACTCAAAAACTTAGCTTGCAAATAATCTATGAGCTAATTCAGAACAGAACTTCTATAAAATATATAAAAAAAATTAAAGTTCTTTTCTTAGTCCTAGGGAAATACAAAGTGTTCACATAAAATCCTGTGTCAAGAAAGGTTATTCTTTTTTTAAGTTTTTAATTTTTATTTTTTTAAACTTTTTTTTGTTCACTTTTATTTATTTGAGAGTGGCAGAGAGAGAAAGAGGCAGATAGAGAGAGAGAGAGAGAGAATGGGCATGCCAGAGCTTCCAGACACTGCAAACGAACTCCAGACACATGCGCCCCTTGTGCATCTGGCTAACGTGGGTTCTGGAGAATCGAGCCTTGAACTGGGGTGCTTAGGCTTCACAGGCAAGCGCTTAACCACTAAGCCTCCTCTCCAGCCCAAGAAAGGTTATTCTTACATGTGATTGTAGAGAGCCCTTGAGTCCTTTTTACTTGCTTAACATGAACCACTGACTATTTCATTCTACTTGTTTTCATGAGTGATCATGGTTACTTTTAATGTGGTAGTTAAGTTTTGATAGGAACATTGTTATAGTGATCAGAAATTGGATTGTTTTGGGATCTTGATAAAGAGAATGCATATACTAACCTTCCTCTTTATTGAATAAATAATAAATGACATACATGATGTGGAACTGTGGAATACAGCAGAGCACTCTGAATGTGCCTAGATACTATAATGGTAAAATCTATAGTGTCTCAATTTCTAATCAAAAGTTGAAGTCAAATGTCTTTGATGTGAGGATATGACATCTCAGATAATTCACTTTGCTTTTTTCTTTAATAATTTAATCACGTGAATACATAATATTTATAAGAGTTATAAAATTTAGTGTGACATGATATTTTACATTTTGAATTGTATATATGATATAGTTCTGATTGTCATTAACTTAAGAAAATACAGTGTTATATTTTTCATCTCCATATAGGTCATAGTCAAATAGGGGAAAGTATATGCAATATTATGTAGAAAATCCACCTAGGTGCATACAAATATAACAAAACTGACTAACATAAATTAAGGATAATAATACAGAGGGGGTAAAAGGTATGATTACCATAGTTTGGTAAAAACCTAAAGATATTGTCATTTCTATAACTTTGTCTTGAATAAACTAATTTATACCTTGAGAACTTGTTTAGGGTTCTAGCAGGGGATCATAGCTACTCCTATACCCTTGACCAAAGCCCGATCTTCCTCTATTTGTGAAGGTTGTCCTCTTCAACAAAGTGATCACCTTAGGGAGGAAGGAGACACCAGCTTAGCCAGCCAGATCAGCCTAATCAACCCTGGCAATCAATGGGGTGACAGATGTTGCAGCCAGATGGCCCTCACATCTGTGAATGAGCTTATTTGGAATAAATTCAGGACTATGCTCTCCTTGGGTTAGTAAAAGCCCAATGTTCCTATTTCCTGGCCATGTGAGTCACTCCAAGACATAAAGTCTTCTAATCTGTCAAAAGACCTGAAAACCTCTTTAGTTTTCTTTGTACAGTCTAAGTACTAATTTAGACAAAGTTGGTCCCAAGTTTTTGGAGGGGGGAAAAAAAAGATACTTCATTAGGTGTGGCTGTTGGAATTCCAGTCTAGAACTGGGTTATGCCAGAAGAGTCAGGGAAAAATTGTAAAATCAATCAACACCCAGAGAAGGACACACATTCTTATTATTGTTCTACTTTCAAGGGGCTGACAGGACAGTTTCTTCCTGGCTAAAATATTTACCATTACATTATCTTGAACAATTTCAATAATGAAATGGGGGAAAAATATAGCTGCACTAAATTGCCTGCTCCCTGCTCAGATGTGAATATTTAATAGCTCAGTCAATGGCACAACAATTATAAATGTCTGCAAATAAAAAAAACAATTCCTTATTCCTGGTGTGCTAACATATGTATCTGTCTCATTTGTCAGTTATAATAGAAATTTGCAAAGAGGCTTGGGGACAATTTGTCATCATTTATTATCCTCACAGTATAACCAAATCAGGGATCATTATCTTAATATGATTTTGTTTTTTACTGTGGGGGTTTGCATTTAATGTCACCAGGTTCAATGAGGTAACACATAATAGAATAAAACAGTAAACATGGCTGGCTTAATGGGTGTGTGACCTGTGTCACACAGGGCTTCAAACTCATATGGGTCCTGTACTTGTTTGGATGCTGACTTTAAGTGTTTAGTAATATTGACCTTGGATTTTGCAAATCCACTTGGATAATGAAATATGGGGAGTCTTTGCTGCCCCATATGCACTTAGTGTCCTATGTGCCCAAACATTATGGTGACATGTGATATATTAGAGTTTCTCAGGACTGCAGGGAAGTGGAGGGGAATATGTTACATCTTCTTGGGGTAAGTGGGAAAGCTGATGGCCCCAAAAAATCTTCCTATAGTCATGAACTGGATTTGCTTTAAACAAAAAGAAGGAATGACACTGTAAGAAGTATGAACAAACCAAAACCTGGCACCACGTCCTTCCTCCCTTCTGTTAATTTCATTGATCAGCCAACCAACCACCCAGACACAGAAGAGAAAGATAACATGACCCTTAGCTGCCTTTTCTTTCAGCCTTTTCTTAGGTCATCAACAACATGATGTTAGAAAATATTTATGTAGTGTGCAGATGACCAAGTAATGTCATTAAAACATTTGCATTAGTTTTGTAGACTGATTTTATATTTTATTCTATAAAGAATAAAATGTATGTCTATATATGAATTACAAAATATACACTGATTTTACAATTGTGGCTAGTCTACATAGAAGTTATATATTCATATTTGTATTTCAGACTTTTTGAGTAACATACCAGTAAATGTCAAAATTTGTGGTAATAATTAGGGGTTTTATTTTCATTTTTTTTCCTTGAATCATGTTAAGTAACAACTAAAAAATGATGTCAAAGGAAATGGGAAGAAGGGAAAAATATTTTTAGTAACTTTTGTGGTATTTCCTCCTACATTTGAAGAGTACTCACATTTTTAATTAATAATTAGTTGGCCTAACAAACAAGGACTAAGAAGCACATTGGCTACTTCCAAGAACTCAGAATACATAGAGAGCTAGATTTCAATAACTTAATACTGAATTATAGCCCCAGTTAAGCTTCTAAGTCTTCATTTCTTTATTTAATCAATAGATATTTGCTACTTTAAGTTATTTATTTATTTAATTGAGAGAAAGAGAATGGGTCTGCCAGGGCCTCAAGCCACTGAAAACAAACTCCAGACTCATGCAATCTTTGTGCATGTGGCTTATGTTGGTCCTGGGGAATCGAACTGGGGTTCCTAGGTCTTGCAGGCAAGCACCTCAACTGCTAAGCCATCTTTTCAGTCCTGTATTGGCTACTAAGCCTAGCTAGTACACAGTAAGGAATAAAATGAAATCCACCTTCACATATATAACATGTTAGAGAAGAAGACAGAAATTAAGTCAATAAACAAACATGTAGAAATAAAGATGGATATGGGCTATTGAGAAATAATATGGTGTTTGAATTTTTTAGACGTAGACACAGAAGATGGATAGACAGTAAATAGGAGGAGATGAGGAAATGAGGAAACATAAATGTCTGCATCACAGATCATCTGTGAAGGTTATGAAAGACATTAGCATAATGCCAACAAGAGTTACTGAAACAGCATGATTCATCTGAATTTAGTCTAATCTTCACCATTGATCCCTATTAGTCAATGTGAATATAAATGTTTATCAAAACAGTCATTCATTTAGAGGTATTTAACTGACCTACCAGAACATAATACAATTTCCTCCAAAACTTTCTCACTCCTTGAATAGGCTTTTCTCATACACACATATCAATTTCTAATGAATTTACCCAGGAGGTCTGTAATTCATGGCTGTCTGGCTCAGTTATGTTTCAGAGCTTTCTGGTAACATGCTTACCCTTGGGCACAATAGCATTTCAATTAAAGAAAGCTAGTGAAAGCATTTCCTTCCTATCTCTCATTTTCTTCTGCTTGTCACTATTTTTAACAACTTATGAAAAATGGAAAAACAAGTCTTTTCTTTTAATTGCCACTTTTGCCTTTTAATTTCTGTCAATCTTGGCATCAGTATTGCTTTCTTGAATTTTTTTTTTAACTTGAAACAACTGCTAGTATTGTCTTTCTTTGCAGAGTCTCCATTCTGACATTAAATAGTGAATTTCTTGTGGACACAGAGGTACCTGGGAGCAGGTAGCATATGTAGATCGTCTATGGGTTAGCTGTTGTAACAAGTCAAACTGGTTATTGCTGTGGCTTGTGCTACCTTACCAGAAGGTCTTTTCTAACCTCATCCCCTAAACTCTCAGCCCTCAAATGGACTTTTCAAGAGAAATGACCATGGACTTCAGCTTGGCTTGTCATCCCCTGTCCTCACACACAATGACATGATGCATATATTATGTTTCCTAAAGTAAGGTATAATAATTATGGCAACAGTTGTTTTGGTGTCTCTTTTTGCTTCAACTTTCTTTATTCCTTATATTGCTGATGACAGAGATTTTGCAATATTTTGAGATTGAACTAAAGAGCCAAGCTGCTCTACCATTGCCTTGGGTTTAGCAGGCTGTACTTATGCAATTATTTTTACAGTTGCTATGCACTTTAAGAGAATACCTTCTCAGCTGGGCGTGGTAGCAATGCCTTTAATTCCAGTACTCAGGAGGGGGAGGTAGGAGGATTGCTGGTAGTTCAAGGCCACCCTGAGAATACAGAGTAGATTCCAGATCATTCTGGGCTAGAGTGAGACCCTACCTTGAAAAGCCCCCCCCCCCAAAAAAAATGAAAAAGTGCATACTTTCTTACAGGGCATATTTTATTGCTTTTACTCTCATTCTGAATAAATATTCACTTTCACATGAAATTTGGTGTTCATAACTTTGATGGTCTGAATCTGTCACATCCAAATTTCAGAGGCTAAAATTTAATAGCCAACTTGATAATATTAAGACAATAAGATCTTAAATATGTGATCAGGTCATGCTGGCTCCACTCTCTTGTGTAAAGCCCTAATGACTTCACGAAGCATCAGCATCCAGCTGACTTGTAGGTCCATCATGATCATGTGAGAAAATGTGCTTCTTACCAGTGAAGGATGCAGCCCTAACCACTTAGTAGGATCAAGAGGCACCTTTATCTTGAACTTCCTCGTCTCCACATCTGTGTGGAACAAATATTTCTGTTCTTTATAAACTTCCCACTTTGTGATATTCTGATATAGTAGCACAAAGGTGATACAGAATGATTTTCTTTTCTTTTCTGCCTTTCAAAGGGTTTTCAGAATCCTCTACAGAAGTATTCACCTCTGACTTGAACTCTGAACATATGGTCAGAACATTACTGAGAAGGTACAAATAAGAATTTTCTATCATACTCTGAAATAGACTTATGTTGGAATTCATGGGACTATATGTTTTAACTAGACTGCCCCATGCCTCCCATTTATTGAGCTTTGAGTTGCTGTTTCTGGCAACCATCATTCTCAATACATTTTAATTTTATTAGAAGTATCTAAAAATAATAATTGTGATTAATTGACTGCCATCCAGATTATTGAATGCTTATGCTGTCTTTAAATTTCATAACATTTCCAGCAGATAGCCATTATTGACATTTTACAGGGAAAGAAATGAGCTTGGATAAGGTGACCTGCTAAAGGTAAAATCACTGGAAAGTGAGTTGGACTGGAATCCAGCTGTCTGTCTGTACTGTGTTCTTTCTCTTCATTGTGCTGCCTGCCAGTGTGTGAAGCCAAAGAAATAACTTCAGCTAATGAAATACCTGATATTGACCCTTGATTGCTGAATAATAGAACAGGAAGAAGGAGGGAAGAGGAGAGAGAGAGAGAGAGAGAGCGAGAGAGAGAGAGAGAGAGAGAGAGAGTTGGCATGTCAGGGCCTTCAGCTGTTGCAAATGACTGCCAGATGCTTGTACCCCCTTGTGCATCTGGATTATGTGAGATATGGGGAATTGAACCTGGGTTCTTTGGCTTTGCAGGCAGCAACCTTAGCTTTGAAGCCATCTTTCCAATCCATAAAGCCTCTATTTTACATCAAGATTATTGAGGGCTTAGAAAAATATAGTTCAAGTTAACAGAATAAGTTCTGAAGGTCATCTAAGAACTTGGCATTGCCAGCTTCTTTTCACAACATTTGTCCTATTCTGATAGTGTGAGAGAATCCTAAGAGTCTGATACCATTTCTGTTGATGGAAAAAGGATATGATTATGGTAAATTATTTATGAATTTACATTCTTCATTTCAAAAGAGACTATGAGGCCAGGTGTGGTGGTGCACACCTTTAATGCCAGCAGTTGGGAGGCAGAGCTAGGAAGAAGCCACCCTGAGATTACATAGTGAAATCCAGGTCAGCCTGGGCTAGAGTGATACTCTACCTCAAAAAAACAAAAAAAGAAAAAAAAGAAAGAAAAGAGAAAGAGAGAGAGAGAGAGAGGAGAATATTAATGGGTATAATAACTACATTCACTGTAAGTGATTACCATTTAAATCATGTTATTTTTTAGAAACTAGAATATATAATACCATTTTTTATCTTTTATGTAATACTTGTTAAGGTTTATGTGAATTATTTCCAACCCATACACAATTTAGTGTGGTCTTAAACAAATAGTGATACTAACATAAATTTTGTGATTTATTCAAGTTCAACCAGATCATAAGGCACCAAACAAGATCTCTTTAACAGAACGTCTTCAGCAAGTAATCTTACCAACTTCTTGAATAAAAGTGATCTATCCTCCACATTAAGATTCAAAATATGGGCATCTAGACATGGCTTCTGCTACACTATCGTTCTTTGTGTTTCTTGCTATCTGCAAAATTATTATGTCTTCCTTTTAAATCAATGATCTCTTCAATAGCCTTGAAATAATCCTTGAACAAGAAGCCTAAGCACCTAAATAGTCAGGGGCTGTGGATTTTCTCAATGAGTGGAAATAGCCTTTGAAGAAAAGATTAGTATAAGAAAAACATCTCACTTGGTCATAGCCTTATGATTTAAGAGCTATTTCTGTATTTTAAACTAAAATTAAAGAGTTTAAAAGATTTACTTAAGCTTGTAAGAAAAAAATCCTGAAAATTCTACCATTCTGAATAATGTATCACCCAAAAATAAATCAGAATTTTATAAAGTTCTGATATTTTAGTAATGTCTCTTTGTGAAATTGTTCCTTCATTATGCTCTGGTTGATTACACTGGCATTGATTTTTGCTATTCTTGAATAAGCAGATAGTTATGAAATGTAATATACTTTACCAAGATTTCTTAAACTCCAGATTCTATTGAAAGGAGATAGGGTAGTATTTGTCCAGTAGACATTATTATGTGAGATAAAATAAATACAAATTCAGCACTATGCTTGGCATATAGTAATACTCAGTAAGTGCTACTTGCTATAGCTACTTTTATTATTGAGCATAAGAAAACACCAAGGAAATCACAAGAAATGTGGATGTTTTCCTGAAATAGAGATGGCGTTTGTCCAATGTCTCATGGGACTTGTAAGCCCGAAGGGCAAGTGTAGGAATGAAGCTGCTCTAGGGAGTTACAGGACAGTACTTGGCTCTGATCTGGCTTTGTGCCAGTCATGGCAAAACCCTGGTCAATGGCTATGGAAGTGTAATGTGACCTGCTCATGAGACATTGCAGATGCCACAGTCTGTCCCGAGCCACTTGTTAGGTATCAGCACTTTTCCTCCTGCAAATTTCACATACTTCTAATGAACATCCATTTTTCTCTCTGCAAGGATGAAGCTTGTTTTTCTTTCCTTGTGAACTTAGGGCCGCATTCCTAGTCCCGGTGCTGTGGGTAACTATTCCTCTGAATGCTACAGCAGGTGATCAGATTTAAATCATTTTTCCTACATGCCATTATCTAAAAGGAGGAACTGGCAAACCAAACATGCTGCTCATATAGTCACATCATTCCCAATTATTATCACTAGCAATGGTGAAAAGATTCAGCTCAATATCCTGATGATTATTCTCAATGAGGGTTCATTACCCTTGAGAGGCAGTTTGCCAAAGTCTGGCATATCACCATCTGGAGGGTGACGGCTGAATGCTGACCCCTGGCAGGAGACAGGAAGAATGGACGAGCACTGGTCTTGGTTGGCTCCCTGGGGAAGCTGTTGATGAAGGTTACGCCCAGCTGTGATCTTGCTGTGACTTGCATAGGAAGTAGGTTGCAGAGGTTCCACCTCATGTGACAGTGAAAATTGACATGTGTGTAAGTTTGACAGGAGATCAGAGGCTTTCTGTCTTGGACAGTATCCATTCTGGCTTTTCTAACTGACACCAACATAGCCTTTCCATCACTGTTCCACTTAGCATATCTACGTCGCACATTCAGCATCTGAGACTGTAGTATACTTCCACATGTGCAATGGAGTGGTGTGAATAGAGCTAAGAAAATGAACAATTACTAAGGTGAACTAATAAGATATTCTGGACAGCTGGTTGAGGACCGTGAAGACTCCATTTAAATGTGAGCAATTAGTGATTTTAATTGGCATTCAAAACCCATCTCATGTCTATGTCTTGCTCCCTACTTTCTCTATCAGGTAGGAGAGAGCTTTGGAAGCTTTTATTTTAAATCTTCATTATAAACAGAATCATGTGGGAGAGATTTCTACTGAACTCCAAATACATACAGTTGACTCCTTCTCCTCCCTGTCCTCTTTTCTCCTCTCCTTTTTTCTCTCTATCGTATATATATATATATATATATATATATATATATATATATATATATACATATATATATATACATGCATATATATCTTAGGAATATATCATATATTCATAAGTAATTTGTCTTCCTCTTCATGAATTTTAGAAACCTATGACAATTTTGCATTCACAAGTACTTATTGAAGACAAAACAATCTTAGCCATCTAAAAGAAAATTTGTTTTAGACATACAGACAATAAATTGATTTTGACACTTGTTCCCTTCCTTAAGGTCCTTGCTAAGATGGTTAAAACTTCTACCTTAACTTTAACCTCATTTCATTTTCTTTTTTTTTAAAGGGTTCCATGTTTGCATGCTATGGTAGTTTGAATGCATGTCCCCCAGTAGACATAGGTATTAACTTGGATTTCTAGCTACCTGGCTGGAGGAGGTGTCCCTGGAGGAGAATCCCAGAGTTCAGCCCTAAGGCGTCACTAGAGAGGACCTGATTTCTAGACCTCAGGTATATAGGGCAGCCTGGCCTCCGCCTGGTCCCCTGCTGCTTGTTGCCCTGCTGCTTTTGTTGGGTTGTAGTGCTGGCTCTTTAGTGGTGTTTGGCTATGTGAAGGGGCCAGCCTCTTCCACCATTACGGAACTCCCCCTAGATCTTTAAGCTTCAAATGAATCCCTTCTTCCCATGAACTATGTCTGTTTGGGAGTTCATCTCAGTAATGTGGAGCTGACTACAACACTTGCTAAGAGGGGGCCATATGTGTTAATTAAGATTTGTATCATGGCTGTGTAATTTCACCAAACTAAAGACAATAATAAAGATATAGCCTGTTTGTTTTCCATGTCAAGTCTTCTATGATATCCACAATGAGTCCATGGAAAGTGAAAAGGCTATCACTCACTTTTAATTGGCACGCCATTTGCAATAAATGCACATCATAAAAAATATTTCCATTCTAGAGAACTAGTTGGAATCCAGAGGAGAGACAATCTTCAGATAATTAGCCCATCTAGTGCTGGAAGGTGCTACATGAACTACCAGGGTAAAGTGGCCAACATCTGTCCAAGCAATCTCTAAGACTCAGAAGCAAACATCCTGACATAATGCTCACATAAATAAATAGTGGCACACACCCATGAGAGGTAACCATCTGCTCTTGGACTGTCTAACAGATCTGCTCAGTGGAAAGCAAACCATATCTGGAGCTGGGAAACAAGTCAGAATCATATCCAGATAATGATTCTGCTTTCCATGGTCAAGCTCCCACTAACCTTAGACCACAAAAATGTCTAAACCCTTTTAATTCTCTCTAAATTAATAAATACTATCCCATTTAACTGGCTCTGACTTGACTCTACATTGAGAATCCGCTTCTTTTTTTCAGATGGGAACTGAACTTGAGGAGATAAATGACCCATCATACTCCACCCTGGCCCCAGCTGAAACCACAGAGGAATTGGGGAAATGAGCAAGAAGTTAAGATGGAATCAGCACAAGGGGTATGGAGAAAGATACTGAGGACCCTCAACACTTACCAAACCAGACATCTAGATGCTCCTAAGTACCTATCACTGAAGTAGTGGCTCAGGGAATTTTGTGGGCAAGGGGCAGAAAGACTGTTAGAGCTACAATTTTGCACAAAGACATTTCTCTCCCCCATAATTGACTGCTGCCCCCATAAGGCATGACTCACAAGCCCTATGGGGTTGACCTGCAGCCCCACTGATCCCCATGAGGAAGGCCTCTTCAGAAAATGGACAGGGAGGAGGGAAAGGATGGTACTAACATGTGATGTTTACCCATAAAATATGTCCATATCTAATAAAAAGAAAAGAAAAGAAAAAAAATATGAACTGCATCTACCAAACAACTTTGCAGCAATACCTAGACTGGTGTTGACTAAACAGTTCACTGATGTGGCTTAGCCAACTTGACCATGACACTAACCTCATAATGCAATTTCCCAGCCAGAGACATGGGAAGAATGTGTAAGGTGAATGGAAAAGCAAATTTGTAAATGTAACAGCGATCGGCTTTCCTTATTCTTGAGTGTACAACTTTGATATCTACCAACTACAAACCAAAAATATTCAGAAAATAATTGGAAAAGTGCATCAGTACTGAACATGTGCAGACTTTTTTAGTATCATTATTCTCTAGACCAAACAGCAGTAGTATAACAGCATTTACTTTTTTTTTTTTTTTTTTTTTTTTTTTAGCTTTTCAAGGTAGGGTCTTACTCTGGCTCAGGCTGACCTAGAATTAACTATGTAGTCTCAAGGTGGCCTCAAGCTCAGGGAGATCCTCCTATGTCTGTCTCCAGATTGCCGGGATTAAAGCTGCATCACCACGCCCAGCTTTACATTGTGTTTTATATGATAAGTAATGAGATTATTTTAAAGTATCTAGGAGGACATTCATAAACAATGCAAATACTATTCCATTTTATATATGGAATTTGAGCAACTGTGAATTAGGGATCCATTGGCAAGTCTTGGAATAAGTCTTTTGTAGCTAGAAATGCTATACTTAACTCTACTGAGCTACACACTAAGGAGTGGGTAAAGCGGTGATTTTATGTTCCCTTTTTAGTGTAAAATTTAAAAACAGAAATTACAGAAAAACAAATGTATAATTTATTATCTCAACAAATAAAGAAGAATAGAATAGGAAAAAAATCTCCATTATTGTAAGGGTATTATACAATATGCTAATCCTTAGTCTCACCATCCAATGTCTTCTTGCTTTTAAGTCCTTTTCTTTTCTTTAGAGATAAATACTTTGAAAGGATAACTCAAGTCCATTTTTATCATCACATCCATGAGGATTTCTCTTTTTTTTCTCTCTCTCTTTTTTTTTCTTTCTTTCCTTCCTTCCTTCCTTCCTTCCTTCCTTCCTTCCTTCCTTCCTTTCTTTCTTTTCTTTCTTTCTTTCTTTCTTTCTTTCTTTCTTTCTTTCTTTCTTTCTTTCTTTCTTTCTTTCTTATCTCTTTCTTTCTTTTTTATTAGTTCTGTACACAGTGTGTATACAGCCATGTAGGTACCATCATTAGCCTCCTCCCTGTCCTCCCCTGTCGCAGGGACCCGTCTCGTTGGGGAACATGGGTTGTGCATTGTGTGGTTAGCCATCAGTTATGGGTAAGAGGCAATGTCTTTGTGCATGATGTCCAAACATGTGGCCCTAACAATCTTCCCGCCCTCTCTTTACAAAATTTTCCTGAGCCATGATGGGTTTATTTTAGGTCTACCTCAGTGATGAGGTCTTGGGAGCCTCTGTGTTTCTGAATATCTGGTTTGGTAGGAGTTGAGTTTGCTGTGTGTCTATCTCCTTCACCCTTGTGCTGGTACCAGGTTCACCAAGAAAGCAGCACTCTTGCTCATTTCCCCAGTTACTCTTGGTTTCAGTTTGGCCCCTGGTGAGGTGTGATGGGCTGATTGTCTCCTCAGGACCTGCATCCATCTTTTCTTCCCCAAGAGGTATGGTGAGGTTAGGCAGATGCCATCTTGACCAGAAGTTCCTTGAGGATTTCTTAATACTGTTTTGACTAATTTATGGATTCTTCTACCATTTTCAGCAGCATCTTGGATGCTCTTTTATACCCCAACTTCCATATATATATGTGGACTGTCCTTTATGAGTAACTGTCACTGATCTGTACCAAATGTGTGCTGGGCATTACCTCTTATTGCATATGTATTTTCTCATTGAGTCACCACTATAATTCTGGAACATAGTAATTATTGCTATTATTTCAATCTAACAAATTGGGGAACTGAACCACAGAGAGTCATATATTAATTGTCTAGCTTGTCATTAGCAAACAGTAGAGGCACAATTTTACCTCAGGTATTTGACTCCAGTATACCTGCTCTTAAGGAATTTACTGCAACTTCCCTTCCTACATATATTTTAGCAGGGATAAAATCTATACACCCCTAAAATGAGTGTTATGGGTAATCTAGATAATTATTTATTGATATTTCTTTAAAAATAAATACACTGGTATTTAGAAATCTATGTCCACAGTTGCATGAATAATAAATATTTATTGTTTTCTACATTGTACAGTAGTTCCATTTTAGAATATTTGGTGAATGATATTAAAAAGATGCCAAGATACAACCACCAGTTAAGAGGGAAGGGAGACAGTCTGACAGAAGGTGGAAAATGCTTAACTTTAAAACCATGGACTCTGGCTGGTTCATTCCCATGTCCAGAATTGGTCTGTTGTGGCCAGGGAAACCCATGAGGTCCCCCAAAACAATGTAGGAAAAACATTTCCAAAACACTTGATTACTTGCTAGAGCTAAATAGGTAACACCCTATTGCTGAAGACACCAGAGGCTGCATTCATAGGACATCAGAATACCATCCTGGACCAAAAAAGGAACTAGCTTCTTCTTGGCTAGCCCTCATAGTGCTGGAGAACCCTATGTGAGTTGCTGGAAGAAAATAGCTACCAACAGCATGAATAAGCAGGGGCCCCTTCAGACTATGAAACGAACTAAGCAGTCTAGAAGTACATACATGTGCAGTAGTGGCACACAGCCTCTGCAGATAATCAACTGTTCTCTGATTGGACATGGGGTCCATTCAGTGCAGCAGAACTCATATCTGGTACTGGAAACCAAGGCAGAATTCCAAAGTCTGGAAACTGCTCTCTGGAGAAGAAGAGCAGGCTTACACACACAAATATGTATATATTTGTATACCTTTTTAACCCAAGCTACTCTCACTCTTTTCTGGAGAACCTGCTTGATTTTTCAAATGGCAGAGAAAATGGAGAAAAACCAGATTCCATTGATAAGACAAGAAGATAGCTAGGAACCCACCACCAGATGTGCCACCTCTATCACATCTGCCAGAGCCCAGAAGAAATTGCAGAGGAAGTGACAATCTGAATACTGCTCTTAATGCTAGCCTGACAACTAGTTCTAGAGTAATAGAGACAGATAAGGTGATCAATAAAAACTCATCAAAGCAGAAATCTGGAGGCTACAGAGAACTCAACACTAAATCAGAGTGTTAACAGGCCTTTCATAGCTCAAGGAACATTGCAGAGAGGGTCAAAAAGATTGTCAGAGCCATAGAGTGGGTGGGAATACCCTGAGGCACAGTTGTATGAACCTCACTAGGACTGATTGAAGTCTTCATCATCCCAAAATGAATCCCATAAACTCAGGAAAACCAGAGGCAAGGCGATGAAAGTATAGCCTGTTATAAAAAATTTTAAAAAAATTAAAAAATGATGCTTTCCATCTCAGGCCCTCCTGACTATAGTTTATTGTTTAGTTGTGGGCTACCTTCCCATAAGCTATATGTCACAGCTTTGTTAATTTTTCTTCTTACCATTATCCTGTCAGCCCCTCAGCTTCTAATTTTCATTCCCTTGCAGTTGTTCCATTGGGGCAAACTTGCTGAGTTTTTGCTCTTTGCATTTTATATGCTCTTACGTTTTTATGAAACCTCTCTGTAGGATAACCTGTATATTATCACATTCATGACTTTCATATTAAAATACACAGCAAAAATTTGTAATTGCAATAGCCCTTAGGTCTTGCTTAGCATATCAGACTTGGGACTTGTCATTATGGGGCATTCTAGTATTTAAAAAATATCCTTAAGCTCCACGTAAGATTCTAAAACAAATTACTATGAAAATTTCCTTAACATGTCCTGAGAAGTCTAAAAGGAAATTCCTTTACCTATCTGGGCAGAAAAAAACGTTTTAACTTTTAAGAGGTTGACATTCAAGAAATCCACATTGGAAAAATGCTTAGTTAAAATAATGAAAAAAATATCAGTTGCAGTATAAGAAGTTATGATTTGATTACTCTACCTAATAAAGGAGGAAATGCATAAACCATACCTGTAATTAGGATACAAAGTTACTCATTTATCAGTGCTTAGAGAAGATTGATCCCCTCAACACTGTTCCTGGGTGAAAATGATAATATTTTCACTGATTCAGCAGTACAAATACTGTGTAAAGAAGAATGTCATCAGGGATTTTGCATAAAGATAATATCATTATTTATAAATAAATGTAACTCTAAGCTTCTATAATATGAGAGTGATTATATGTGCTTTACAATCTATATAGTTTTTACTTACTGGTAAAATTTAGAGTTCAGTCCACATTATTTTATAACCTAAGTTTTAATATGGAAGAATGATCCAAAAGATTGCAAAATGATTACTTTGAAGGAATACATGTTGGGTGGAGTCTTTGCAAGCTACTCCTAATTAGTAATGAAAATCCCTAAATTAAACTTGACCTGGGGAGTTTCCTAAAATGCTAGTTTATCTTGCTGCTGAGGTAACTGTTTGCTGCTTGAGAAAAAGTATTATTTTAGTATTGTAAAATTATTTCATACACTACCATCAAAGACCATTTGTCTATAACCTACATAGAAAATGTCATATTTGATTGTGAGGTAAAAATAAAACTAGCTATAGAAAAAATAAATCAAGTTTTAGTTAGATAACTGTATGCCATGGAAATGCTGGTTGAGGCTAATGATGTCTGGTTGGTTGCTTGTTCAATGTGTCCAGAAGTGGTTTCCATTGAGATGATTAAGTAGAAGGGTTGAATAATTCAATCCTGACCACGGGTGCCATTTACATGAGGTTTAATTGGCTCTTTGACTTATTTTGGCATTTTATTTTACACCTCTTTTTAAAATCACCTTCTAGCAGTGTGGTCAATCAACTTCTACCTGTAAACAACTCACAGTGTCACAGTACTTTTACTTTGGGATCTTTTGTGTATGCTGACTCATCTGGTAGCATCAGAGACACCACTAAATGTAAATGAAGAAAAACTTAAAAAAAAAAATCCAAAAACTTAAAAGTAGAAATGGGAGGAAAATGGGAGTAAAAGAAAATGAAATTTCTATTTCTGCTGTCATTGCCATCATCAACATAAATGTATATACTAAATTTATGTGTGCACTTGCCATTTCTTTGTCATTGTCCTGTTTGAAGGAACATTCACGTTTTGTCCATTTCTTTCTTAGAAAGCAGCATATATTGTGGTTGACTACCATAATGTATAGGATGATTCATTGCTGCTTTCATAGGATATGCCTGGTATAAAGTGAGAAGTCTCATAAACTCATCAACAAAGAAAATACAAACAAATTAAATTTAGTGTATATCACACTGCCAAATCTTTCTGTTTTTATACTAAAGGAGAACTACATGTTTTCTGGAGTTTAGTGAGATGAAAGTGGACCAATAAGGCATAAAACTTCTGGCATATAGAATAGTTTCAACTGGTTTGTTTCTTGATATTTTTTTTAATTTTTAAATTTTTATTAACATTTTCCATGATTATAAAAAAAAATCCTATGGTAATTCCCTCCCTCCCCCCTGACACTTTTCCCTTTGAAATTCCATTCTCTATCATATTACCTCCCCATCTCAATCATTGTACTTACATATATACAATATCAATCTATTAAGTACCCTCCTCCCTTCCTTTCTCTTCCCTTTATGTCTCCTTTTTAACTTACTGGGCTCGACTACTAAGTATTTTCCTTCTCACGCAGAAGCCCAATCATCTGTAGCTAGGATCCACATACGAGAGAGAACATGTATCATTATAGAACAATATTATTCTTTGTTGTATGATCAGCTTTATGATGTACTCAATAGAAATAAGATCCAAGTCTCGAAAGAGCCTGAAAACTTGGTGGTCAAATAAGGACTTGATTTGCTACTAGCCAAGTGCTAAAATGTGTATTGGTGGGGGAGGGGAGCCCAAAAGTGCTACAGTAACTCAGTAAAAGTTGCTCAAATTTGGAATTTGAGGCAGGATTCTAGAATCATGGCATGCATAGTGGCTTGGAGGAAAACCTTGAAGTAAATGCAGAGAAGCATAGTAGATCATGCATTATCTGTCCTAACTACCAAAGCATGTTGTGGATATTGGAGAACTGGCAGTCCATGTCTACCTGTAAAAAAAGCCATGCCACTTCTGTGTATATTCGATGCTAAGGGTCCTGGCATCACATAAGGTTGAAAATCTCAGAGCATTGCAGTCAACATCATGTGTAGGACTGCCAAGATGAGGTAGAATTATAGTGGTCCTTCTAACTATATTTAGATTTTTTTTTTTTTTTTTGGTTTTTCGAGAAAGGGTCTCACTCTAGCTCTGGCTGACTTGGAATTCACTATGTAGTCTCAGGGTGGCCTTGAACTCTTGGTGATCCTGCTGCCTCTGCCTCCTGAGTGCTGGGATTAAAGGCATGTGCCACCACACCGGCTAGATTTCTGTCTTAATACCGGACTAAGCAATATTTACTTTGGTAAAAACAATGTTTGTAGTTCCACTGGAGCAGAGGGAAATTTAGTCTGGGCTTGTCATCACACATGGTCTGGCTCCCATAAGATGGAAGAGTTGCCTTTAACTTATATATGTAACATTTTTCAATGGAAGAAAGAATTCCCAAATGTGATTGTTCACCTATGGACTTTGCCTGATTATATGAACACAGGTGCTGTGCTGTACCATCTATAAGCACAGAACAATGTTTTGTAAAGACTACTTATGGTCTAGGTTCAGTGTTAGAGCATGATAGGTTGTTTGCTAAAACATGTAGTTGAGATGTATACCAATGTGTAGGCAGAAAACAGGCCAACGTTTTCAACGTTTTAAAAAACATGCATTATTTCTGCATTATGCTAGAAGCATAACTGGACATGAGCTACCAAGAACAGTTATGAGTTCAATTCTAGAAGATGGACAGGAAGAATCACTTTTGTCTTCATGTGCGTATGTATGTATGTGTGTGAAACACAATTTCATGTAACCCAGATTGGCCTTAAATTTACTATGTGTCCATTTCTAGGCCCTGATCTTCCTGTGTCTACCTGCCCAATACTATGATTATAGGAATATACCCTGATTGTATTTTGAATGTAATGTTTAAACACTCCCTCACTTGTTGCACTGTTTGGGAAGGTTGTAGAACATTTAGGAGATGGAACCTTACTGAAGGAAGTAGGTTACTAGGGGTCAGACTTTAGTTTTGATAGCTCAGCCACACTACCTGACTTTTCTCTGCTTACTGGCTCAAATATAATAAAGTGGCCTGCCATGCCTTCCCTATCATGAAATTTACCCTTGAAATTGTAAGCGCAAGTAAAGTCTTTACTTCCTCATGTTGCTACTGGTCAGGAATTTGTTCACAGAAATAAGAAAGAAACTGATAAAAGCACCCTAACCAGACTTATTTTTTGGATGATTACATTTTTTTCTTCTTTCTCCTTTCTGGCATTTCTTAGCCATCTTGCTGCTAATTCTTATGGCCCCATTGTGGTATTATATTGTACCATGATAACAGAAAGCAAAGACTCAGACACTCTTGAAGAGTCAGGACTAAACTCTACTGTTCATTGCCAGCGGTGTGGCTATATCCTCAGCAAGACTATTCTCTTCTGTAAAACAGGAAAGGTAATCAGGTTCTTGGTGAGGGTTAACTGAAGCAGCAAATGTAAAACAGCCAGTCTAGATCTTGGCCTGCTATGATGATGCCTTGGAAGTCACTGGCTTCTGTCCTCGCTTCTATCATGATTGTATCTCTATTTCTCTCTATACTTCCTTTTTTGCTTCCTCCCTCCTCTTACTCTATATTTATTGTTTATATACAAACCTTTCAAAATCACCTCTAATTTACTATTTACTATGTTTGGGACTATTGAAAAATTGGTGCCCTTATTAGCTTTCCATTGAATAAGAGAGACAAACATTAGTCAAAAAGGACATAAGTGGTTGTAAAAACTTGTATTCATTAAGTACAGTTCAGAAGCATGTAGTGCTATAGGGTGAATAATAGAAGAATTAATATCTTTTCCTTTCTTCCTTTGCACTGGCAGCAATGGAAACATACATGATGCTGGAGTTGAATGTAGAACATTAATGGCAAATGCACATCTTTGTATGCTGGTGCACTGAGCCTATATATATGCTGGTACTTTGTGCTCTGAGGTTCTTAGAGCCATGAGACAGAGTGAGATGTGTCACAGCCTGGCATACTTTTACTTTATCTTGCTATGCAATGCCTCTTTTGTCCACTTCCAGTGTGTGTGTGTGTGTGTGTGTGTGTGTGTGTGTGCGCGTGTGTGTGTGTGCGCGCGCGCGCGCGCGCGCGCGCTTAGTTATCTCTAAAGAGGCTTGCTGTGTCTTTGATTGTATGATTATGTTCCTTTGTTCCTCTGTGGAGGCATGCTTTGTTATTTAAAGCAGTGTTTTATCTAGAAACTTTAGGTATGGCCCCATTACAACCATTCTATAGATATTTACATTTCTTCCCTCATAGGAGTTTCCAAATAATGACTAGAGCCCAGGCAGCAGCACTGTGTGCAATGCCCGTGAGTGGAGGGGGGGGGGGGGGAGGCTGAACCCTCTCCCAAGCACTGTGGTTTGCAAACAGCAGAGAATACCAAATTCTGCCATGAAGTGTCAGAAGTCAGTGGTCCCAAACAGCAAGATGAGCTATTATTGCATAATAATTCTTTTCTTGTCAATCCTAGAAGGGATGGATTCTTTGCAGGGAGCTTTGTAGTCTGGGATGAGATTACCTGTTATTAAAGTAATGTGCCCAGTGCCCTCTTTTCTTACTCAACCTGTCTTACAAGCTGGAGAGCTTGGCTTCTCTTGAAGTGTTTATGCTACATAAACATAATCGAGTGTAACATTTCTCCTCATTATAATAAGTGACTATTTGACTGATAAACTTGGTGGAGAAGAGGAGACATAGCTACTGAAGCTGTGAAATAGAAAACTCCAGTTAACTGGTTCACAAGTCACAGTAGACATGAGCCATCACTTTAACATTCCCTTTGGTGCAGGTCATTCAGCCACTATAGTCTTCGCTATTCTGAGAGTCGACCTTTATATAACAGATCATGCATGTGGCTTCTTTGAACACTGTCCAAGATCAAACAAGATTTCCTGTGGTTGAGCTTCCTTCTCCTGCTACTTTCTCATTTCTTTTCTTACAGCAACATTCTGTGAAATAATTTCCATTCTCAATTTGATACCCTTTTCATTTTCTCTCTTTTGCATTCTATTGAGATTTTCATCCCAATCACTTAACAAACATTTCTTCTTTGAAGATCCTACAGTACTGAGTCAGAGGGTTAGTTAGTTCACAAGGATCAACACATGCAACATAGTGACAGCATTGGCCTTAGCTGACCACACACCTCTCCTTAGAACCATTTCTTTCTTTCAGCACTTGGCAGCAGAACTGTAAGTTCTCTTTGGCTTCCTTTGGACTTGTTGGCCTCTGCTCTCTGTGTTCTGGCTATCTAAAGTCCTTTGCATTGGAAATACTCACATCTCAAGATGTCCTGATGCCACATATTTTGTGATACTTGGAAATATATGTTAAGTGTCAGGACCTTCTGAGAGTTCTTTGTGGATTTTTTTTTTCCTGTACAAAGGTATTATATGAATAAGTAGTAGAATCATATATTTGTATATGCACATTTTTTAATTAAAAATAACAAAGCAAATTTAAAAAACTCTAAAGAAGGTATTTTTCTATAAAATGGCAGAAGGTATTTTCTTGTCCTACTCTTCCTCCCTCTTCTCCTTACTTTTCATTTATTATGGAGAGAGGGAATGAAGGAGAGAGACAGAGAGAGAGAGAGAGAGAGAGAGAGAGAGAGAGAGAGAGAGAGAGAGAGGGAGAGAGAATGGATGCATCAGGGCCTCTAGCCATTGCAAATAAACTCCAGAGGCATGCACCACCATGTGCATCTACTTTATGTGGGCTCTGGGTAATTGAACCTGTGTCCTTAGGCTTTACAGGCGTTAACTGCCAAGCTATCTCTCCAGCCTCAGAAGGTATTTTCTAAAGCAGTTTATATATGTCTTTTATTTGCATCATATATGATCTCTTCATGGAGAAGTACCATGCAATGTTTCCTTGAATGCCTATCAGTTTTACATGAAGAATCATATTTACAAAAATCACATAGAAAGGTTTGTGCTATGATTTGTAAGGTGCCAATTAGAAGATCAGGAGGGGACCAATGTGATCACTAATTTGACAAGAATTGCATAGCTACTGCTGCTGGGGATAGAAGTGAATAGATAGGCAGAAGTACATGCTGCCTAAGCTCCTTCACCTCTCTGTTGATCCACAGGCCTGCAGAGACTCTAGGAAAATGCTTTATGGGAAATATGCCCAAGGTAAAAATGCAGTGTCCAACTGTCATTTTACTTGCCTCATTACCAGCGTGTAAGACCTCTCTTTAAAATGACAAGAATATGGAGCTGCTGCAGATAGAACCTAACTTACACTCCATAATTACAAAGGAGCACACTATTTTAAGTTCAAGTTCATCATCCATGTAGGTTTAAAGAGAAAGATAATGATTTATATGCAAGTTTTCAAATAAGTCACAATTACTGAACCAGAATACTGATGCAAAAAATGAAATGGGTCCCACATTGCATTTTTCCTATTCAGACATGAAAATACAATGCTATATTGCGGGTGAGTAGAGTCAGGCTTATACTTCACTATTGTGTTCCTCAGGAACCAGGATGTATTAAAACTGTGGCAAGAGTAAGATTTGCAAAAATATAGCTCAGCCACTAAAGAGTTTGCAGCACAAGCATGAGAACCCAAGTAAGATCTCCTGATACATGCCCCTGCCAATCACTGCTCATCATTCTTCTGCTCTTGTTTTCTATGCACATAACTTTCTTAGATACTGTCTTCCAGTAGAGTCTTTGAGAATTTTTCCTTTTGGATCTTTAATACATCTTTGTTGTTGAATATAGCAGGATTGTCTCCTTTTAACAAAGCCAACAATATTCCAATGCATGTTGTGGGTATATAAAATGGCATAGCCACTATTAAGATATTTGGAAGGGGTTGGACAAATTGCTTAGTGGTTAAGGTGCTTTCCTACAAAGCCATACAACCCAGGTTTGATTCCCCAGGACCCATGTAAGCCAGATGCATAAGGTGGCTCATGCGGTCTAGAGTCCATTTGCAGTGGCTGGATGCCCTAGTACACCCATTCTTTCTCCCTTTCTTTACTTCTTTATCTCTCTTCCCCAAATAAATAAATAAAAATAAATAAAATATAGGTAAAAAGCTAGTTTGAAGATTCACCAAAAAAAATGTTTAAAAAAGAACTAAATTATCATCCAGCAAGCACATTTCTGGGCATATCTACAGAAGAAACAAAATTGGGATGCCTACAATATGCACACTCTTGTGTTCATTGCAGCATTATTTATAATAACCAAGATATGAAAGCAAACTATATATTCATTTTGAATTCAGTCTTAATTTATAATCCAGATAGTCTTTTATAGGACTCTAAAAATGTAAGCATATTTATGAAAAGGCCCCATAGTCTGTATTACTCAGGGACCAATGCCTTTCAGAGAGAATAGTTTAGAGTTATAGTGTGTTCAGTGTACCTATGCTGGTAGGAGGCAGATAGTTAATCTTTTCAGTCTCTTGAATATGCTTTTGATATTTATTTTATTTCTTTCCTCTACAAGAGATGCAAAGCAAAGGAGCAGAAACCAATGAACAACTCATGTCCAGCAAAGGTGTAGGAAGAAAAGCTGCTCTCCCCAATCAGGATGGTAGGACATTTTAGTTCTTATTAGATTATTATGTAAAAAACAAAACAAAACAAAAAAATCAGCTTGTTCATAATGCTCCTTGGCAAATGCTTTTGTAAAGAGTTCTCTCCCTTATTAACACAACACATATTTTGCCAGGACAAACAAAGCCATGGAGTACATTTAACTGCTTGGTTACAAGATATGGAAATTGGATTCTATGGTGACAAATAGCTCCCAGAATGGTTGGTCACACTTTATTTTGAATATTTCAGCCTTTTGTGTTTGAACCACTGTTTATCTCATAATACCAAATTCTACCTCCTAATAATAGAAAATCCAGTATCGTCCTGTGAACCTGTGAGAGATACAGAGCTGTGTCTGCATTAGAGAGATAATCCCTTGTATGTGAGCTAAGAAAGAGTGTCTGTAAAGACCTGGACAAACTCCCACACTGGTGTCCACACGTCAGGATCCTGACTAGAGATTGCTCAGAGCCTACATGGTCTTAGGGCTTAGTTAACTATCCAGTTAATAAAAATCAAATCTGTCAGGGTGTCGGGGTTGCATCACCTCCTTCCTAGTTTTGGGTAGGCATATGCAGTTACTACCTTTACCAGCACTTGTCAGTGTGCTGTTTGTAGGCCTTGCTCTGAGCCTTCTGCTTTCCTGAACACCACTCAAAGGAACTACACAGAGACATGTGGGGCCAACTCAGAGAGTGCAACTTCTTATGTGGTTAAAGGTTGATCCATATTGAACAATTCTCTGACTTAAACTGAAAACTGGTACAAATTGAATATTAATAAAAAAAAGGTTATAGTTATCACAAAGTAAGAAAGGAGTTCTAGAACCATACTCTAACTTTTTGGAAGTGTATTATAACTCCTTTCCTTGGATTAATTGTTACTTCTGTACAAATGACTTCTACTTGCATGTAGTTCCTTAGACCATGAGGCCCAAGGCACTGATAACCACTGTGCTAACTTGAATTTCATGCAACAAAAGTTAGCAAAGATGATCTTCTTCTATTTGAAAATTCCAAGAATAAGGCTAGCATGCACAGGGAGAGTTCAGTCCTCTGTACTGACTTTGGCTTATGATGGGAGCTTTCTATATTATCATCAGTATCCCCTTCTGCAGGTGATGATGAAGTACTCCATTTTCTTATTACGACAATTACTAAATAAAGGCTCTATTTGGAGATGGCTCCTATTATCCCAGTGGCTCAAGTTGGAAGCCAGAGAATCATAAAAAAGAAAAAGAAAAGAACAGGACTATCCCACGGAAGTCACAATGAACCACTGGTGATGACTCTGTCCTTCCATTACCTTGTCTATGTTTCATCTTTATGGCCACCATTCCCCTGGGTCTCTGAAAGGCTATTTCAGCTTCTCATTTCTGTTCCTTCTCCATGCAATGTTAACTTTTTTTCACTTTTAAAAATTAAGAACATATTTTTATGGCTCTCTCCATACCACTATACAACTATACCACTGACAGAGGTCTAATATCTAGAATCTACAAAGAACTAAAAAAAAAAAAAAAAAAAAAAAATTAAACAATCCACTCAAAAGTGGGATACAGAACTGAATAGGGATTTCTCAGAGGAAGAAATACAAATGGCTAATACACATTTAAGAAAATTTAAATTAAAACAATTATGAAATTACACCTTATTCCAATCATTAAAAAAATCAAACAACACCATATGTTGGCGAGGATGTGGGGAAAGAGGAACACTCATCCACTGTTTGTGGCAATGCAAACTTGTACAACCACTGTGTAAACCAATATGGAGATTCCTGTAAAAGATGAATATAGAACTACCAACAGACCTAATTATTCCCTTACTGGGCATCTACCCTAAATGCTCCATGTTTCACTTCAGTGATATGTGCTCAACCATGTTTATAGCTGCTCAGTTATAATAGATTAGCACTGGAATCAACCCAAGTGCTTATTATTGGATGAATAGATAATGTTAACTTTTCGATTAGGTTTATAGGAGATTCTAACCTTTATCAAAATTTCTGTATTTTAGCTCGCTCAAATTTTCATGTTTCAGAATAATTTTCTATCTCTAACCATAGGTTTTACTAATCATGTTAAACATACTCAAATTCTTCTTGATCAAGTAAAAGTTTAATTATTCCTTTTGCAAAAAAATCTTACAGAATTTTTCTCACTTGTTTTAGGAGTCTATTTTATGTGTGGACTATACAAATGCTGCCAGTATTGTTGCAATTATTTAAAATATTTTAAGAGATAATAAGGGTATTCACTGTCCCACTGTCATCTTCATGTACTATATACTTATTATAAGGTCTGTAGGACACTCTGCGTTATGGCCTTCTCATGCTGCACTGATTGAGCGATGCCAACTAGTAGGTTGATAACTGACTGGTACTTTCTTCATCTTAATCTGCAATGTGTTCATTGGAGGAAGAGAATCAAACCCCATAGTACTTCCTCATTTACTCATCAACTATGCCTTGAGTAACAGGTATTGTGCTTGTGCTGAACAGAAAATGACTGCTTGGGGGAATGGAACAAGTTCCTAACTTAGACTCTTGGTTTTCAGTACTGGTTACGAGTTAACATTTTCTTGGGGTTTTCTGGTAAAAGTTTAACTCCCATTTATATTGTTTTGGCAGACACTGATGTTTCCTTTTCCAGAGTCATTTTACTTCTTTCCCAAAGCACTCCACTTTCTCCAAGTAAGGGACAGTCATTTTCTTTGAGAAAGCATAACCTGACCAATGCTTTGGGAGAAAATATTGGTATGTTGTCCTACTTCTGTTTGCTGATGATTGACTTGCAGATGAACCAGTGAAGCTGTTTGGACCAACAACATAGTTAGGTAGTCTACTAGAGGTGCTGACATGAAGGTTGACCAGTTCTTTACTAATTTGTGATTTTTTCTGTGAAAGCATGATATTTACAGCTACTCCATTCACTTTAAAATTGTAAGGACAAGGATATCTTTAACACACCAAATAATGTCAAAATGGAAACATGAGATAAACATGAAGCTGCTGAAGAAATTACAGAACTTCCTAGCTCTAGAGTTCTTACTAATAGGGACAGTAAGTGACTATTTCTTAAAATCCTTTCTTCTATGTGCATGGTATACATGTATGCATAAGTGTGGGCACCAGAGGTAAATGGTCAATGTATTCCTCAATCACTATCCATCTTACTTTTTGAGATGGAATTTCTCACTGAAGCCAGAGTTGACTGAATTGGCTAGACTACTTAGTCAGCAAACTCCAGGGATTCTCCCATCTGTATCTCTGTTGGGATTTTAAACATGTGTTGTCATGTGTGGCTCTTCCATGGATTCTGGGAATCTGAACTCAAGTCCTCATGCCTAAGCAGCAAACACTTTAACAATGGAATCATATCCCCAGCACCTCTAGTACTTCCTTTTTTTTTTTTCAAGGTAGGGTTTCACTCTGGTCCAGGCTGACCTGGAATTCACTATGTAATCTCAGGGTGGCTTTGAACTCTTGGCAATTCTCCTACCTCTGCCTCCCGAGTGCTGGGATTAAAGGTGTGCGCCACCATGCCCAGTTTACCTCCAGTACTTTTAACAGTGTATTATAATACAGATAAATAAACACAACTATATATTATATAACCATGTCCCACATTCAAATAATCTGAAGCCGCTGCTTCATTTTTTTGTGTCCCAGCATAAGCTGAAAACAATAAAATGTACTATGTCTAACAATAGCCATAACTTGACTAATCTATGGAACCAGTTTATGATAGTGGAGGGTTAGATAAGTTTTGATTGTGTCTATGTAATTTTTGTATCTTTGTATATACTCATCTATATCTCTTACCCATGTTGGTACATCTCTTTGTGTGTTCATGTCTTACAGAAATAATAACAAATTTGAGGAATCTTAACACATTTTACATTGTTTTTCAATGCCTGGTCCTTGATTTTATTACACTCTGCATTTATCAGTTAAAATGTGACTGTCACTAGAAGATAGCTAGATTTTAATATTTAAATGTCTTGACTATAATTTATTATGTGTGGCAATAGATGTATTAAGACCACATTTGTGAATATTATCTTTTATTTAGCGACATATACTTGAGGAAAAAAATTAATGTAATAAAAATGCTCCTTTAAGAAAATCATAAAGAAATTTTATGAAATTATATTTACATGTCTTAGCTTAGATAAATGGAATAAAGGGAAAGCTACTATTGCATTGATGAACAAATAGCTTCAAGATATAATAACTTATGTAACAGTAAAGCTTGGGATTATATTTTCAAAATGAGATAATAAACTACAATTTAGCTAATTTATTATCATTATATTCTGCAGGGTTTTATCACTTGTATTTATAAAGTATATTTTCTACTGCACTATTATCTAAAGATCAACTGTGCCTTTTAATAAATATCAATTGTTTCAAGTCAGTTTTAACTTCCTTAATTAGCCTAATTATGTTGCTGTGAAAACAAAAAAATGGACAATTAGAAAGGGTATTAGAATATTCCTCAATTTCTGACATAAAGCCAGCATTTACATATTCTACCTGTTTTTCCTTAGAATTTAAGTTAATGAACTGGTTTCTTGATATCCAACAACACAAATGTGAACATTTATGATCAACTGATGGAGAAGTATGAAGGCCAAAATTCTTTTTTGAGTATAAAAATTTGGTTGCCTAATAATTTTTTATTAAAATCATAATTCTTACCCTTTAATTTTATAGATACAGAGAGAACTCATTTCTCTATTTATTTACATTTTGAATCTTTAAATTTTATTTCTAACTGAAATGTCACCAGATGTAATACAGGTAAAGACCTGTGTTAGGGGTACCAGCACAAGGGTGAAGGAGATCAACAGAGAGAAACATCAACTCCTACCAAATCAGAGAGCCAGAGACCCAGAGGCCCCCAACACCTCAGCACTGAAGCAGACCAAAAATGAACCCAACATGGCTCAGGGAAATTTTGCAGAAGAGGGGGCCGAAAGAATGTCAGAGCCACATGTTGGGTCATGATATGTAGAGACATTTATCTTACCCATAACTATGGGCTAACTCCACAATGCATGACCCATATACTTCAAGAAGGAGGGGCCAAGGGGAGAGGATAGGTTATGGATGAGTCTAATAATGGTACCAAACTGACTGTATTTGCTGAATACAAAGCTAATTAATAAAAAAAATAATAAACAGAACTGTGTTAGGTCAGGTCATGGATGTATTTAGTTGTGTTTCTCCCTCATATTCCCCATTCTGCTATCAAATCTCTCCAGTAACAACAGAAAACCCTGCATGCATTGTAGCTGGAAGGGTTTTATAACCACCCATAGCATCTCTGAACCTTAGCGGGAAAAGGAAGCTGGGTCAAGAAATCCCCAGCTTCTCAGTTGTTAAGGAAGAACAGAGGATACTGAATCTCCCGTTGTCATCTCCACACTGAGAATGAATAGTCCTGGGCAAGCACAGCTCTTCAGAGGCCATGCATCCCATCCAAATCCCTCTTTGAAATAAGCTTCCTTGGAGTACTGCTTGTTCATATAGCTTAAGATGTATTATCCTTGGACATGTACTTCAAAAGGTAAAAATAATATCAGTCCTTGGATGTGAACTGCATGGTTTCCATTTTGAGCATTAACTAGCATGGGTTTACTAAGTCTAATATCAACATCACCATGTCATACAACTTTAGTGTATTATACAAGGACCTGAACACCTTAGGAGAATTGCTCCTTCTGATAGAACATTTAGATATTAATTAAATATATGTGGATGCTTTATATGAACTCATCTAAAATTAAACTTGTGATCTAGTGTTGGTATATTAATTAAATTTGTCTGGATATATTCAATCCAACTAATTTAAAATTAACCTTATCATTATGCCTTATACCCCCATTAATTCATATTTTTATTCAACAAATATTTATAGAGTCACAAACATTTATGTCAGGCAAATATAAAATGAAGGGATTTTCCTAGCAGTGGATGCAACAGACTTTCTTCTCCTCAGGATTAGTATCGGATACACTATAGGATTGGGTTGGAGATATATTAAAATTTAATATGACAGAAGTAGCACCAAAACTTTTGTATATGAAGCAGAGTAAGCAAATACAGGCTGCACTAGACAGCTAATGGAGATGTCAAATGTGACATCCGATCAAAGATACCATTTTTTTTTTGTTATTTTGTATATGCCATTTTGCCTTATTATTTATTTTACTCATTAACTAAGTTTAAGTTTGTGGTCTATGTTGTAGGCAATCTGTCTACATTAGTTTTGGATGAAACAGTTAAAAGTCATTGCCCTTAACAGGTCCACAATCTACTGTCTGAAACCCAATTTGTGTCTGTAGTAATACCTAAAGCAAGACAGATAGGGGTAAGCATAAAGAGAAATACTAGTGAATTCCCAGGGAGGTAAAATGAGGAAAGCTCTGTTTTGTATGAGCATCCCTAGGCAGGTACTAAGGATGTGAGAATCATAAAGTTTTCCTGTTTGACTCCCAACTTCTCACACAGTTTGCTCCTTGTTTGGGCCATGAAAGTTTGTGGTTAGAAGATAAGTGTTCTAGTTGTTTTTTTTGTTTTTTTTTTTTTTCTCTTCTCCTGTCAGTGACTGCTTTCCTTTGAATTGTCCTGTAGGAGAGACAACTATTCTTATACAAATTAATCATGTCTAAAACCACAAGCCATTTTCCCTTTTAATTCTCTTATCTACCTGTACCAGGAATCTAAATAGTCTCCTACTTCCTCCTCTCCCTTAGTCTATCAGTAACCACATTATGAAGAGGTGACTCTTTGTGCCTCTCCATCATTCTAAACAAGTACTAGGGCCATATGAGCAATGTGTGCTTACATGAACAAGGGGCTACATGAAAGACCACTTCTGGCTATTAAATTTAGCATTATTTAAGTACATGGTAAAATAGACTTTTCGTGACCAAAAGGATAAAAGAAGTGGAGAAGATTTCAAGTAGGATATAAACAAAGCTTTTTAAAAGGATGCATGAACTGGTTTCCATGATTATTTTCATTAGAGTAATGGAGCTTCCAATTCTAGTTCTTGGCGAGGCAGACATTTCTTAGACAGGTTAGGAAAAAAAAAAAAACCAGTTAAAATAAGTAGATAATGATATGAACAGAATATTCTGTCTACGCATTTAAATACATGCAGAATTGTGTTCTTTTGTGATCCCTTTCAAATCTCCTGTGTCTCATTTTAAACGGAGTCATTTCAGTTCCTCTTTCAGTCAAAAGATTAAGCCACTTTAATTTTCAAAGGGAGGAAGCCCCCAAAGCCACATAGAAAATTTTAATCCTGCCCTAATATAAGCTGAATTCTCAAAAATGCCTGCCTCTGAGGTAAACAGAACCCATTAAAAAGTAGTTATTAAGCCCCATAAACAGAAAACAATATTAGAAGTCTAAAAATGATAGCTTTGGGGCAATGGAACTCATTGGAAGTATAGTAGCAAGAACAACAACAACAACAAAAAAATCAAAAAAAGGGAGAAAGATCCACTGGCACAAAAAAGGATTATGGTGAAAAATATAACTAATTAACATTTTCATTGTTTCTTTCAAGAAAAGTCTCAAGAAACTTTGAGGGACATGTAAGGGTGATAAAAAGAAGCCTCAGGGTAGGCTACCAGATGGGATAATACACACTGTGAGAACATATGCAAATAGAAACACTACTGTTTATGTAAGCTGCCTGACTGCCTTACCACAGTCTCTCTACCTATATTTGATAGTACATTTAGTACCATGGAAGGTTTTAAGGTTTAAGGGCATTGTGAACAGTTCAGAAACTACTATTTATTACCTTGTAAGTACAACTCTAAAGTCACATGCAATTGGGTCAAGCTTAGAAATACTGTGAATATTGTGAATGAAAACAAAGAGATAAATACCATGTCATCTTGACGATTTTTCAATGGGTCACCATTGAGAAGTAATATCTATTTATATATGATATATCTTTCTACTTACATATGTACACACATAGCATATACTAGCTGAAAATAAATGAAACTCACACATATCTCATATACTTAATAGAATTCCTATATAGGGTAAACACATACATATATAGTATAGTATTAAATCATTTATGACTGAGTGCTTTCAGGGGATTGAAAATGCATGGCACACTGTGATGCTGGTGTATAAATGTAAGTGATGTTTTGTTAAGGTCTGATCCCCATAACAATCTCCAAGTAAATACTGAAGAATCATAATGAAGTTTAAATGTAACACAGTGCATGTGTTCTGTTCTGATAAGGTTTATTATTTTCAATAAATGGAGTGAAGGATCAGCCTTGGTCTCAATTCATAAAATCCATGTATTGCATTGACAGTTCAGCATAAATTGTTCACAAACTAATGCTTATGTTTCCAATAAAGAATATAAATTGAACCCTGATTAAGTTGTATGGGCTACTTATGACTTTCATGAATCTAAAAATAACTCTTACTATGCATATTGTTACTGACCTGGAAATAGCTTGTCTCTCCTTTAAAAGCATATGTAGGCACTATAAAATTTAGGAGTTAAAGAGCTTAGGCACATTGCCCTATACAACCTAGCCTCTTGAATGTTTTAGAATTAGAAAATAAAAATGAAAGTAGTAATACCACATTAAGAGAAAGGGAGCTGATGTCTCAAAGACTGACAGATATCATCTGATTCATGTACATCTAGATTCTGAAAGGGTTCCTAAGTACCATATTATGTATACTTAGATTTCTGGATGTTAATCTGTATATTGGCATTGTATCTTTCAAATATATAAAACTGCTCTTGCATACACACACATGCATGCACACACACACAGTTTCTCACCACTAAATTCAAAACTCTGTAACAGGCCAAATATTACCTCTATTTCCTGAAGACTAGCCACAAAAAAAGAAAGAAAAGAAAAAAAGATACTAGCCACATGCATACCTTTGGTTCACCCATGAGATTTGTTCACCTTACTTTACTCACTCGGAATGGTTCTCACCCACTTCTTAACTTTTTAAAGACTGATTTTTTTCTGAAGCTGTTTGATTAAAAGCTGTCTGACAACTCAAATCTACTTATACAACAATCAGAGAAGTGTTTGTATTTTCACTCACAGATGTTTTCTTAGTAGCACTGTCTATTGCATTCTCCTTAAATTCTACCACTCCTTTTACCTATGCATCCTGCCTATATTAAATACCACAGACTTTGTAATAATCATTCTCTTCCCCCAAACCCTATCAGCATGATCACTGCCATCGTTTCCAGGATAAGAATGGCAGTTTTGGGCTGGAGAGATGGCTTAGTGGTTAAGCACTTGCCTGTGAAGCCTAAGGACCCCGGTTGGAGGCTCGGTTCCCCAGGTACCACGTTAGCCAGATGCACAAGGGGGCGCACGCGTCTGGAGTTCGTTTGCAGAGGCTGGAGGCCCTGGCGCACCCATTCTCTCTCTCTCTCTCTATCTGTCTTTCTCTCTGTGTCTGTCGCTCTCAAATAAATTAAAATTTTTTTTTTAAAAAAAAGAATGGCAGTTTTGAGCTTCCTGTAATCATTCACTTGCTTGATTCTTTTCCAGAGTAATTGCCCATTGGATTTACAGAAAGTTTATATAATCAGGATTCAATTTCAGTAGCTGTGATTTTATGATCTCAGGTTGTATTCTTGGACACAATAGCTTTTATTACTTTTGGTAAGTGCTTAGAAGAAGGTGGCATTCTCAGTTCGTTTGTAGATTGTGGGTACGTAGATGCCTTTATTCCCCATCAATCCTATGTCCTCAAATGGTTGCTCATGGAAGCAGTATAGACACTGTATTCTAATACAGTCAGAAATGCCAAAAAAAAAAAAAAAAAAGGGCAAGTTGTCAGAAAACAAGCTTGATCAGTGTTGCAGTCAGGTTCGCATTGCTCATAGGAATCACCCAACCAAGATCAGCTTGTGTGAAAAAAAGATTTATTTTGGTTCACAGGCTCAAAGGGGAAGCTCCATCATGGAAGAGAAAATGATCATGAGCATAGGGTGGACATCACCCCCTGGTCAACGTCAGGTAGACAGCAGGTACAATAGAGTGTGCCTAACACTGGCAAGGGGAAACTGGTTATAATACCCACAAGCCTGCCACCAACAATACATTGCCTTAAGAAGGCATTAATTCCCAAATCTCCATCAGCTGGGAACCTCGCATTCAGAACACCTACATTTATGGGGGACACCTGAATCTAACCACCATAATCAGTGTGGAAATCATTGTAAAAATTGCCAGGAGAAATACAAATTACAGAACAACATTTTTTATTCCTTTCTTACCTCTGATATCCTGGGGAACATTTATCTAACAAGGATTTAGACCATAATATTTAATGAACAGCATAGGACTTTGATTTCATGGCCAATATGGAATACACACATTCTAAGATGAATGACTGTAATGCTAATCCATACAAAAAGTACTAGTGGGCATTTCTACAACCTGCAAAGACTAAAATATTCTTAGCGTAAAGGGCACAAGGAGCTAAACTGATGCAGATAAATTCACTGATGTCTGCAGGACTCCGTGGGACAGAACGATGTCTGAACTATCCTGAAACAAAATAAAATACTGCCCCAAATGGATATTCTGGAACTTAGAATAACGTGTAATTGTGAAAAGAAAAATGAACCATTTCAAAACAAGACTCTACAACAACATTGAAAAGATGCTATACTTAGTTTATGGAAGTAGTCAAGAGAATAGAACCTATAAAGTGATTACTACTACTATGACTACTAATGAGATCACTGAGGAATGAGCACAGAGTCATGAGAACACAGTAATCACAGAGATCGTTCTCATTCTGAGCTTCTTCAGTTCCAGCATCCTGAAGACAGGCCTGTGAGGGGAGCAGGTATGCTGCATAATTCAGCCCTGTGTGTTCTAGATGCTCAGGATGTATTTTACACACAAGTGCTTTCACTCTCAAAAGTAGTAGAAACCCAATGAAGAATTTTAACTCAACAAGTCCAAACACTTTTCAAGCTGGAGATATGTGAACAGAACTGATCAATTGGTGCTGATTCTATATATCCAGGTAGATTAAAAAGTTTAAGGATTTAATGAGAGAATAGTAAAGTGAGAGAGAAGAAATGAAATGTATATTTCTGAAATGAAGCTAGAGGTCAGATTCAAAAAATAATTTATTCAAGGTATGTGCCTGTGTGCGTGTGTATACCATATGTAAATAATGTGTGTAGTGTATGCATGTGTAAGGCTTTTTCTACGTGTTATCTGTGTTAACTTTTGAGGGACATAGCAGAGTTACACGGGTAAAGATGACAAGAAGGGGCTGGAAAGATGGCTTAGCGGTTAAGCGCTTGCCTGTGAAGCCTAAGGACCCCGGTTGGAGGCTCGGTTCCCCAGGTCCCACATTAGCCAGATGCACAGGGGGGCGCACGCGTCTGGAGTTCGTTTGCAGAGGCTGGAAGCCCTGGCGCGCCCATTCTCTCTCTCTCCCTCTATCTGTCTTTCTCTCTGTGTCTGTCACTCTCAAATAAATAAATAAAAAATAAAATATTAAAAAAAAAGATGACAAGAAGGTTGTATCGCTCTTGAGAATGAGTAGTACACTTTCAAACATTCCATGTAGTTCAGGATGGTGGCAATATCAATTAGGACAGGAAGATGATGTTTAATGTAGTCACTAGGGCATAGAGGACATTTCTTGCTATAATGCAGTCTTGGGATATTTTGTAGGCAAAGAGTAACCATGGAAAGACAGGGAATGACGTCATAAGATTTGCATGTTGGTAGCCCATTCTGGCTGCAATGTGAAGCACTGGTTAGAGCAGGACAGCATAGCAGACCAGTAAGAACCTCTTGAAACACTGAAGTGATAAACAATGTAATGGAAAGAGAGAATGGATTATTTTCAAGGAATATAACTGTGTTTTAAACTGATAGGATGAGGATTCTCAAATTTGGTGATTTTTACCTGGTTAGGTGCATGTGTGAGGTTTAAACAAGAGAAGCAAATTTTAAGGGAAATGAAATGATCTTAATCTTCATAAACTAAACAATCTAAATATTAATAAACTAAACAAACTAAACTTTAGTTTGTTTGTATTCAACAGAATGCTATCATGCAGAGGATCTAGATCCCTGGACAACTATCTCATGTGAGTGTACAGGTGCTGCTACTGCAAATACAGGTGCTTCTTTCTTGCATTGTATTCAGGTACCAATAAACACAGCATTAGTTGAAAGCACCAGAAGTCACAGATACATTTCAGTGCACTCAGTGGACTTAATGAACATCACAGCTAAACAACACAGTAGATTGTAGCATGTTCATGATTTACCCTTGCAACCACAGGGCTGATGGAAAACTGTGGTTCATGGTTGCTGCTCACCATGGGGAGAGCCCATCTTACCACTGGCCACTAGCTTGTAAAAAGATTGATGGTCAAATTACAGCTTATACTTATAGTATATTGCTTTTAAATCCTCATAGATTAAAAAAGAAAGCACCCTCAAGCTCCACATGAGTCAAGTATTCCTTATCAGAGATCAGGAGGCTTAAATTTCTTTCTCACAATTCCAGATGCCAGAAGTACAAGACCAAGGTGTCAGCTAGTGTGTTATCTTCTAAATCCTATCTCCTCACTTTGCAGGTGAGCCTTGTTGCTGTGCTCACACATCATCTTTCCTTTGGGCATGCGTATTTTGGTTCATCTAGGTGTTCAAATTTCCTCTTATAAGTACATCAATCAGACTGAATGAGGACTTACCTTAATGGTCTCATTTACATTTAACTATCTCTTTCTAGGACCCATCTCTAAATACAGTCATAGATTGAAATACTAAGGACTTAAGATTTTATTTTTATTTATTTATTTTTAGTTTAAGGTAGGTTCTCACTGTAGCCTAGATTGACTTGGAATTCACTATGTATTCTCAGGCTGGCCTCTAACTCACAGCACTCCTCCTAACTCTGCCTCTCATGTTCTGGGACTGAAGGTGTGCACAACCACACCTGGCTCTAAGCACTAAATTATAACATATAAAATTTAAAGGACAAATTATAGTCCATAGTGATCTGATGTGTAGGTATATCTAATTCATTAACTGTAAGATGTTATTGACAAAGTATGATAGAAAACATTATTGAAGGAGAATCTAAAATTTAGGGGAAAATGGGGCTCATAATGAATGACTACATTTTTTACTCCACAAAAATCGGTGTTAAAGGAGCCATCTACTTCAGAGTGGGTGGAGCCATTGAGGCATTTCAACAGGCAGAAATGGTCAAAGACTTTTATTACTCTGGAAATATCCCTGTCATGTTCAAAATGGACCCATTATATTCACCAGCAAAGAGTTCATTGATAATTTAAGTGAAAGCTCTTTCTGGAATAAAATTTGAGATTTTGAGTGAACAAGTGGTTAAACAAAATTTCCCTAAATGAGAGTAAACTTTTCCTTTAAGGAAATAAGCTATGTTAGGAATAAAGGAAAAGGAATATCAGTACTCAAAGAAATATTTTCTCAATGTGTGTGTGTATCTTGTACAATGAAATAACCACTGAGAGAAAGTGGGTGGACATTTCACCCGAACAGAGAATGGTGAAAAAATATAAGTTACTGATAAGGCAAGAGGAGATAAAAATAAGAGAAAATAGTTAATAAATCAAGGTTTTATTTGTGAAGACACAGAGATTAAAGTATAGAAGATTAGTTGCAGGTAAACTTGCAGATGAGAGTGGGTAAATAGTTCAAGTTAGAAGATAATTTGTCAATGAGGATTAACATCATTAATTCATTACTTTTTTTTTTTTTCCTATTCACATTCAGTAAACCTGGAGTGGAGTAAAAGTATGTCACAGGGGCACAAATTGTAAGGTTGTAAGTAGGGTGACAGATCAAGGGCCAAAAAATTAAATTACTAAAATAGTGGTAAAGAGTGCAACATTGCATAAAGTTGAGTAGGAATAAAATTGAGGTTGAGCTGGGAATGATAATTTAAAATTGCATATTCGGGGAGTGGAGAGTATAGAGGTCAAAAGATGTGTTTAAGGAGGGGAATGGTGTAGAAAGAAAATAATAATTTGGTGGGGGGCGGCTGGAAAGATAGTTCAGTAGTTAAAGTGCTTTCCTGAAAAGTGAAGGCAGGTTTGATTCCTTCCCCAGTACCCATATAAAGCTAGATGCATAAAGTGGTGATTGCATCTGAAGTTCAATAGCAGGGGCTGGTAGCCCTGGCATGCCCATTCTCTGTCTCTCTTCTATCTCATGGTGCTTGCAAATAAACAGAAAATATTAAAAAACCTTTGGGCTAAAATTGGTAAAATTAGGATAGCAGAGGGTATATTTTAAAGAAATATTTTATTTTTATTTATTTATTTGAGAGAGAGGAAACGAGTCAAGGGGAGAGAGAGATAGAGAGAGAGAAAGAGATAAAGAGAGAGATAGAGAATACACATGTTAGGTCACCCTTGTAAATCAATTCCAGACCTTTGTACATATGGCTTTTATGGGTCCTGGGGAATCGAACCTCAGTTCTTTGGTTTGGCAGACAAGCACCTTAACAGTTAAGCCATCTCTCCATCCCCAAAAGGTATATTGTAATTTGATAACAAATCTCATTTTGAGGCAATGACAGAAGATGGAGGCAAATTAATGAAAGAAATGATTATTGGAATACAAATTATCTGCTTTGAATGGTGGATAAACAGAGATGTAGAATCTCCGGAGGACTGTGAGACTTGCTCCCAGAGGGGTTTTCTGGGTATGAGAGGATGGCAAGATGAGTCTTGAGAGCATCTGTGGTGGAAAGGCTTTCCGAGTTCAGCTTGGAATAGACACCATGACAGAGTACCCCTGGTGTCTTCTATTCCTAGTTCTTAGTGGTCTAGATGGTGACTCTCCACTGCATAGGGAGTGACTGTAACTGTTTCTCAGTATATTGGCTTACATACTATTTGTTAAGAAGTAATTATTGACTCTCATCTTTGACTACACTTCTAGTAGATAAACTTGGGCAACTTCTTGTCCAGCATACTTAGTAAACAGATTCAAAAGGAATATCATGATCTAATGAAAAAAAAAAAGTGAGCAAATTTACATCCATAAAAATGTAAAGCACTTTGAATGAGGAGATTTTTGTACTTTCAAGTGTATGAAAGTTTAAACTAATATAGGCTTGCTAAAGGATGGGAATATTTTCAAAGGAATATTACCAATGTTTGATACCCATTTTAGAAAGCCATACCACACTGTTGGAGAGATGGTAGGGTATACTTTTGTAGTGAATCTCTTATTTCACTCAGAAAATAAATCAGACTCTTGGGGACACTAGTGGGAGTTTTTGACAGTTGGAGGAATAAGGATCTACTTAGCTACAAGCCCTGGAGCCCAAGACAAGCTGAAAACTCATCTCTCCATCTTTGTGAGGTTGCCAATGTATGATTTAATGGCACCCAAGGTCTGATAAATCAAAAGCCTGTCAGGAAAAAAAGTATGAATGGTATAGATTAGCATGTATTTCACATATTTGTATTTAGCCTTCTGAAATGACTTGGAAAATGAAATTCATGGGACTATATGATTATGAAGAACGATACATTGGTCTGGATGAAAGAGTAAGTTGGAGAGATTTTGAGTCAAAATGGAATATAACCAGTGTCTGTTAAGGGGATACTGTCTTACAGAAAGCCACACGTTTAATCAGCATATCCTTTTCTTGATAGGCAGTGGATGCTCTGCCCCCCTTTTATTAACACTTTCAGTTAGAAGTGGATGTAAAGTTTACTCCTCGTCCTTTATTATTGGAATTGCCATTATGTGTGTTGGTTTATGTGAATTTAATGCTGAAATATATTTCAGGGTTGTTATTGTGGATCAGTATGTGTCAGAAGAGTTTTAGTACAGGCTAGGATCTGAAAGTTCCCTCCCAGCCTCTCATCCCTGCCACAGAATGCACTGTTCCTGACAGCCACACCGAGATGACTTGGCCTCTAGCAGATTCTGTTTCTGTTTTTTTTTTTTTTTCCACCTTAAGAAGCTAAAAGTTTGAGAATTATTGAACTCTTTTGCTCTCTTCAAATTAGAGAGAGCAGTTTCAGATGACCTTGTGACGGGGTGTCGCTTTAGTCTCTTTACCCATGGAGAAGTCTGTTAACTGAGCAATAGAGTCAAATAGCTTCTGTTGCATCTACAGTGCAAAGCTGGCAAAAAGTGGAAACAATATTTCAGCAGCCACCATTTTTCCCTTTTAAGTCTCTTAATTAATCTAAATTCTCTTGATTATGATATTCTAACAGGTTAAATGCCAGAAGTCAACTAAATGGACATTTTATATTACTGTTTGTATGGTAAAATTTGCTTGACTGGGGAGAAGGAGGAAACTCAAGATATTTATTTGTACCTTACGTACTATTCTATCCTTCAATAATTCATGACTACTTGGTTTTCAGTTTTAGACCTGTGAGCTAGTGAGGCCAAGACATCATTATTTTTCAGCATCAGAAAAGAAGAAAGCTGAACAACTGTTTATTAAATGCTATTTATTGGGTTGTGCTTAGATCCATTTGGAATCTTTTAATATTTTACAATTATTATACCTTCTATAAAGAGAAAGAGCTTCACCAATCCATTTATACACTAAAGTAGAAAGTATAGACTGTTAAAGTTCTTCCTTTGAGAAGAGCATCTTAAGAACAGGATCATCTATAAAACACTTTTAAGAGGAACTGATCAAATTTTCCAAATGATCCCAGCTAACAAAGAAGAATGCCAGTGCAGCGAAAGGTAATAATGAAATGATTTGGTAGCTCTATCATCATAAATATCAACGAGCACTGTAATTTTAATGTTGCTGAAATTGGCACTAGGGTATTATTGATTTTCTGTATCATCTAATGGTTTCCTGCAAATATCTTTCACAAAAGTGCGTTATATGTCTTCTTAATAATCTTTTCTCGAGTCATATACCATCAAATCCTGCAGAGTACTATTCATTCTGCAGTAAGTTAAAGTCATTAAACATATTGCTATTAAAATTTTATTAGACCTGAACTAATATCCTCAAACTGATGCAATGTAATTTTAGTATTTAACCAACCACCTTGATTGTTTTATGATAAGAAACATTTTAAAAATTTGAAAAAAAATAGTTCTGAAGGGATCATTAGAAGTCATGAGAGTTTTATCTTTTTGTCATTTTTTAATACAGAGATAATCAGTTGAAAGGCCGATTATTGTAAGGGCTTTCTTTTCTCGGGGAGCTTTTCCTCTTTTTTTCCCAGTTCTTTAACACTTGGGCAAAGAAAGATATTCTCATCTCATGACCTATGTGAAATGTGTTTCAATTTTGTTCAATTTCCAGCTGCTTTACATCTTGACATAGAAGAATTACTGCATAACACAGTGTTAGAAGGATAGAAGATAGAAGATAATTACTGAACTTTATGTTACTATTGATGTGTGAAATTTTTCAAGGAAGAAAATCCATTCATTTTGATAATATAGGTGCACCAGTTAAATGTACAATCTTGTTCCATGAAAAATTTATTCTTAACATAGAAGTTTTTCTCTAGTAAGCCATTATTGGAAAATGTTTCAGTGAATTTTGATTTTATTTGGAGTTATGAGATGTACATATTTAATATCTGGGTGCTTCCTCTGGGATACAAAAGTATAGGGATAAACATTTTAGCTAATGATATATTTAATATCTGTTTTCTGCTCCTATTTGGACCTTCAGCATGCAATGAGTTACTTTGGCATAAATGTCATCTTTACCTTATCACCTCCATGAAAAGGATTTGTGTTTCTTGTATATCAAAACAGCTGAGAACAGTCTAGTATCAGGCTGGGTATTTGTTCTCATTTGATTTCTCCATTCTTTCTCTACAGTTCAATAAACAGACACGTTGTGGCATACACACATTGTCTGAATAGAGGCAGAAATAGGATTACTCAGAGAAGGTTAGCTAGATGTGGTTGAAAAACTGTAATCAGTTTAGGTAAAAAGAGAACCAGGGGCTGTTTCTTATGTTCTCTAACACAGTTTATCATCTCTTTCAGAAAGAGATTATAGTTTCACCCTTATGAGATTTATTAGATTTGTAGGATACAGGCACTGATCTGACTCCATATGCTGTTGAGGGTGTATTTCTCATTGGCTTTCTCATTCCTGTTAAGGATTAGAGACGCAGATAGAACAGAGCAAACATGTTAACTCATACCTGGATCCATGAGTGTCTGCAAGGATACCAAAAGGCATTAATATGTTCAGCCCACAGGAAAGTCCCAGAGCTTCTAGTAGAATTGTTCTAGGACTTCTAGCATTAGTAGAAACAGAAAATGTCCCCAAAGTTAAGAATTCTGGCAAATGTAACAAGTAGCCACATTAGTTTTTTTGACTTTTAAAATTAGAATTCAAAGTGTGTACACATTACTATAAGTAAAAATCGTGTTCTACCAAGGTGTGGGCGGGGGGCCACTAAGCTTGAAATTACTCTGCAATTCTGTTTACATCTGAGGAGTCAATTGATAGTAAGAGTTCAGCTTGTGATATATTTCTTATTTTTGTATAACTTACAGTCTCTCTCTCTTTCCTCTGATTCCTTCCTAGGGTACTCTTTGCTCCTCTTGGGCAGCTAAAACTAGTATTAGATATTTTAGACTTATTGAATTAATTTGATCATTTCTTTTTAACTCTAGCTTCCTTTGTATTAAAGGTTTTGTGTTGCCTGTGAACTGCCTAGAGAACAATGTCTGGATGGTAAAACAAAAGTGGCAGATTGAGGTGCCATTTTCTGATGGTATTTGTGGTTTCAGTGGAGTGGTCTCATGGTAAGACGTAGCCTGCTGTGCTGACTTAGCCTAATGAACTTGGGTTTGAGTCTAGATGGCAGGAAGGAAGTATGCACCTGTGAGACCATATGTATGTCTCACCTTCAGGGACATTCACTTCTTGACAAAGTAGGCAACACACTTCCAATCTATAGCTCCCAGAGTGACCTGTCTTTCATGTTATGTGATCTTGTTTCATTTGAGTTGAATTATTGCTCTATTAGAATTGCGCATTTTTTAAAGTAAAATAAGTGCACCTTTTACTGTTGTATCTTTAGAAAGTAGTTGAGTCATTGAGACATGATAAGTATTCACAGCTGATCAACTATATTTTTATTTCTAGGTGGTACAATTAACTTTTTTAAAAAAAATTGTTCATTTTTATTTGAGAGAGAGAGAGAGGAAGGGAGAATGGGCATGCCAGGGCTTCTAGCCACTGCAAATGAACTCCAGATGCGTGTGCCCCCTTGTGCATCTGGCTAATGTGGGTCCTGGGAAATTGAGCCTCAAACCAGGGTCCTTAGGCTTCACAGGCAAGTGCTTAACCACTAAGCCATCTTTCCAGTCCGTGATTAATTTTTTATCTTAGCTAATAGTGGTCTTTCTGTTCATTCCTGACTTCCAATACATTAATCAGTAGATGTTCTTAATATCTTAATTACTGCCCATTCCTAGTGATATACTTGGAGTCATGGCTACAAATTTACCACACTGAGCCAATATTAAAGTATTTCATAATATAATGCTGGACTGGCTTGATATAGCTACATGTCAATAATTTTCAAGCATGATGGACCTATAAAAGCTCTCTAAATTTCCCAAGATTTACATAAAGAATAATTTTTCTAGAAGTAATTCTGTCCTTCCTTCCATTATTATCTTTCATTTTGTTTGAAATTTTATTTATCTAATCAAGAACTTAATATTTGGAATAACAAGCTATTTACAACAATATGGACCATGATTGAAATATTGCCTGTAATTACTAATGGAGAAGCAGCATTTGTACTTGATTAGATGTGCATATTTATGTGTGCTTATCCCATTTGTTATCTGAATAATTGTGCTTGTAATAAGCAGACATAACCACAGAAAGATCCAATCTAGTTTGATCATTGCAGAACTATTTGTAGAAAAAGAGATGGGATGTGTGAGCCAATTATCGTAAAGAGAATGGAAAGTAAATGACTTCAGCGATTTCTTTTACATTAGGCAAAGCAGTAGAGAAAACCTCCCAATTTCCCTTCTTCCTCCTTAACTAATTTTATGTTGCCTTTATTGCCTGCAAGTCCGCAGGCATATACAACACCTTTCTTCATAGCCAGGAGGAACAAGAGCCATTGACAATTTTTGGAAGGAAGTAAAAGACTGAAATCTGTACTGTGTTATACAGGTATGCAACTCAGTGAAATAAAACCAGTTAATGAGGAATTAACTCAGTTGAAGACACTGAAAAGTACACTGATATCTCAGATAAAAGTTGTATGTTTAAAACAAATTAAGATTGGGTATTGCTTAGTAGAAGTAAATATGTGACATATAACTTCAATCTCTGGTGCATTTTGAAATTTAGAACCACAGAAAGACAACTGTCAACCACCCCACTCTCATATCCAAAACCAGATTATTTTGGCAATCACACAGTGGTTTATTTCATTACTATGATTCTCAAAGATTTTTTCATTCCATCATACCACTTAAATATCTGCTTGTTTACACTACAACTCAAGTGGGAAATAGTGCTTTACAAACCAGAGCAGCACTGGCATCCACAATTAGAAGTTTTGAATTGGGATGTCAGGGTTTTATGACTTGATTAAATAAAATATATTGTCTATTGATCTTGTAAAACAAGAAAAAAATGTTTATCCAGACAAATTTAACTCATAAGTTATTTCCTATCTCTGAAAATAGTAGTTTAATCACATTTTTCACATGATGTGGCCTGGTACTCTGGGAACTATTCATCTACAGTTGGGATTTGAACATTGTAACACATTACCTACCTACAACTGGCCATCCTACACATCCTCTGATTTAGAATAGTGGCTGATTCACTAGTGTGTAACCAAGGAATCTGGAAAGCCACAGATGAAATAGCATTAAAGGCTAGGGATTGAAAGAAAATCAAAAACATAAATTTGGTGTTCTTACTAACATTATTGTCCCTGGCACAGGCTCTTGTAACTGGGCTTTGAAAACCAACCTTACTAACCCAAAATGTCAACAGCTTAATGCTTGGCTATTGCTAGTTTGATACTTACTTAAGGTTTAATGATAAATATGTATTTTGGCGTTTTTTTCTAATGTTTCTTTTCTTCACTTTTTCCTCTATTTTTACCTGTGTTCCTATATCTCTCTCTCTCCATCCCTTCCTGTCTTCTTTCCTTGGAATTATTTAGTTATTGAGTAAATTTTATCATGACCACAGCAATCCATTAGATTCAAAAGATATACATTTGGGTCATTTGCATTAAGGTTTAACACACTTACATAGAAGGATTATATATAAACTTTTTGTATAGTTAATACTGAAATAAGTAGGTTTGCCAAATAAACATAAGGCGATATTTATAAATTAAAAGCCAGTCATGATGGTGAGAAGGTTTAAAACAAATTGTCCAACAAGAACTAAAATACTAATGCAGTTGGAGAAATAGCCTAATAATGACCACTTAAGGTTGTTAAGTGTATGTGTGTACATACGTATATAAGTGAGCCCCCAAACTCACAAACACACACACTCACATGCATATACCAAGGCACAGGTGTCTGTATTGGAAAGGGGACTTTAGTATTAGAAAGAAGCTCATGAGAGTTCATTAATGGTTGGAATAATTTTAACTTACAGTTTCATTTCTGTTCTTTGGAAATTCCCTACCATTGTCCTTTAATCACTGGGTACAAGTGCTTTAAAGTACACATAATGGCCAGGGACTCATTGCTGACTCCTGAAGGATAGGACAAACCTGTATCTGAAAGTTAAGAGACACTGCTGTATGTGTTTTCACTGACACCTCTCTTGTATTAGTGTTTATTATATTAGTGTATATTATGCAGTATCAACATGGCATTTAATCTGACATATTATTACAGAAAATTATTACATATGTGTAATAAATATATTTTTATGAGTATACAGAAATGTAGAGAAATATAAACATGGAAGTATTAGTATAATATAGATTGAGGAGATGATAGTGGTGTAAAGTAGTCCAGAGGTAAATGGTTATGTGTTTCCTTGAATGTTGTACTTTTGTTGTTTTATGTAATTTCTCTTACTCTGGTAAATAAATAGTAATTCTATATAGTGATTGGAAGGTTTTTTTGTGGGGGGGGTAAGGAAGGGTAGTAGGAGGGAACTACACAAAACTTATGACAGTATGAATTGGTTACCATAAAAGCCTTCCTCCTGGTTAGCTAGTTAAACAATTCTTAATTTTCTTTTGTCCTTTTTTTCTCCCAGAGCAGAAGTACCCTGTAGGAGGTAGAGAAAGCTTAGCCCTAAAAAACAAAGGCTCTGGCTGGTACATCCCAGTGTCCAAAATGGGTTACTCTCTACAGAAAGATGTTTGTCAGAGACATATATGAGGTCTCCCAAATAATTAAGGCCATTGCCAAAGCAATTGGTTGCCCACCAGAGCTAAATAGTAACACCCTATTCTCAAAGACACCATGGGCTGCATTCACAGATAGAGAGATGGAGCTGAAACTGAGAAGGAAGCCAGCTCTCTGCTGGCTAGCTCTCATAGTGATGAAAAGTGCGAGGAAAGCTGCTGGGGAGATCCTGTAAACTATGAAATCAACCAGCCAGGCAAGATGTACATACCTGTGCAGTACTGGGACACAGGCTGTGGATGGTAAGTGCTCTCTGATTGGATATAAGGCCTACTCAGTGAGAAAGAACTCACACCTGATACTGAGAACCAAGGTAGAATCCTATAGAGAGGAAGGTCATTGCTTCTAGAAAGAAGTTGTCACTGTTCTTTAGCTAAGAAGATAGAATGGGCCTGCCTTTGTGTCAAAAGTCACGAGGGAATTGACCAGGATATTAGAGATTAATTGGAAGTTGCATTGCACCTATCATGCCCAAGTTCAGGACAGGTAGAAAGGATGAATTGGACATTAAAGGAGACTTTAACTAAATTAACCCTAGAGACCAGCAAAGGATGGGTGGGACCCCTTCCCTTTGCCCTGTTAAGGGCTAGGTGTACCCCTTATGTAAAAGGAATTACTCCATTTGAAATTATGTATGGAACCCCTCCCCCTCATCCTGTCCAGATGGGTTTTGAACAGATAACTGACTTTACTAATGAAAGGGTTCTTTCTATCCAAGTCTTACAAAGAGTCCAGGAGTTCATTATTCCAGCAATCAAGGCTGCTTTTCAGACACACCCTGTTTGCCCTTATCCCTTTCAGCTTGACGACAGAGTTCAGATCAAGAGACACTATATTTGGATGTTGGAAGGGCCCCCACCAGGTCATTCTAACCACTCCAACAGCCATGAAACTGCAGTGGACAAAATATAAGAGGATGAGACTTACTTTTTATGAAACAAGGGGGCCTAGATATGGCTTTCGGTAAAATTTGTTGCTTTTATGCCAATCAGTCAGGCATAATCTGAAATTTTCTTAATGAATATTCTTATCTCCTTTCATTCATGCTACTCTCACTCTTGGTTGGAGACTCTTTTTTTGATAGAAGACTGAGAATCCCAGGGAAAACCAAAATCCATCAATACAACAAGAAAAGATAGGCAACTGCCAAGAATGAGATGAATCATCTTTATCACATCTGCCGGGGCCCAGCAGACATTACAGAGGAAGTGGCAATTTAAACATGAGTGTTGCTCTCACAGTTAGCGTAGCAACCTCCTTCAGGGATATGGTAGTAGACAGTGAGAAGACTCAAAATTTCAACAATATGGAGAGCTCAAGGCTAAAGGAAACTTATAACAGATCTGCCAAGGCTCAGGGAACATTGCAGAAGAAGGGAAGGAAGCATTGTGAGAGCGACAGGTTAGGAAGAAGTATCCTGAGGTATTAGATCCCCCACAAAGACTGACTGGTGCATTTATGACTCCACAGTGAGTACCAGCAACCCCACTGAGGAGCACCCTCAATGGAAAGGAGTCAGGGGAGAGTGGATATAAGAATATAATACAGTGAACATGTGACCAATATGCAATATGTTTCTACTATAGTTTCATAATAAAAAAGTAGAATAAAGAAGAGTAATTCCAAAAAGTTAAAATTTAAACTGATTTCAGTTAAGTATTACACATCATGGATGCCATCATAATACAACATCCAACACAAAAGTATCACAAGACTGTTATGAGTTGTCATATTTTTATTTGTTGTCATATTTTGTTTAATTCTTACATTTGAAGTACTCTTCAGTGACATCCTTGGCCAGAGATTCCTTGCCATAGCCCAACCAACCACTCTACTGGGATTCCTCTCTTGATCAGTTTTGAAGAGGCCTACCTATTCCCCTCATTTCTTGTTGTCATCAACCTTAATTAGGTTGATTTGGTGCTCAGCGCAAAGATCTCCACCAATTTGACATATTTTTAAATATCCTATTTGTATTAGTTTCTCCTTGGTGTGACAAACACCCGACAAAGGCAACTTACGGAAGTGTGTAATGCTATTCTCCAAGAAAAATACTATTACTAATAACTGTGTCAGGGGAAGCTGTAACCAATCATGAGAGACTCTCCAGATTGGGCCTATTGAAGTTCTTCCACAAAATGAAGGGTGAAAGGATGGTCAGGCCCTCACAAAGATCTCAGATAATCTCTGTTCCAGCTGTATATAATGATGCATGAACTCTTGTGGCCTCAGTGGGAGATAAGAGTATATAGAGATTGGAAGATCAGAGTATGGGGAGCTCTGAGTAACCAGCAATGGAGTGGGCATCACCCATGCTGGGATGAGACTTTCTGATACTAGAGCTGCTTTGGGGTCTCTATGCTCCTGTATGTTACTCCTTACTCTATAAAGAAGCCCCATAAAATCATTAGCTCCCTGGGGGGATCTTTGGTGTCACTATCTATTTGTCTATTTAGGGTGACCTACTTGGGGGACCACGTTCCTGTAGGATTCTCCCTAGTAAAACTAACATACATATGGAAAAGGGTCTACTTTGGTTTACAGCTCAAGTAGGTACAGTCTATCATGGTTACACAGGCATGGCTCATAGCACAAGAGCATGAAGACTGTGGTCATATTGTATCCTTAGTCTGGAAGCAGAGAACAAAGGAAGTCGGTGCTAAGCTAGCTTTCTCCTTTGCATACAGTCCCTGGGACCCCAGACCATTGAATACCACTGCCCACATTTAGATACATCTTCCCAATTTAACTAACCTAGTATAAAAAACCAGTCATAGATATGCTCAGAGATTTGTTTCCATGGTGACTTTTAATCCTGTCAAATTACCAACCAAAGTTAACAGTCACACCCATTAGTTCATTTCATAAAGTTAAAAAAAAAAAAAAACTAAAACAAGGGGGACATAGAATCACTTTGTGAAAAATAAATTAATACATTATTTTATCATTCTGTGGATTCAAAATCTTTGCTGATTTGTGAAATTTGATCACACACCCATCATATTTGTAATTTTTCATTTTAATCTAGTCAATTGACATGGAGTCAAAATGCATTTCAGTAGAGTAGTTTTATTTCAGTTATGATTTTATTTTTATTTATTTATTAGAGAGAGAAAGAGAGAAAGGGGGGCTGGAGAGATGGCTTAGCGGTTAAGCGCTTGCCTGTGCAGTCTAAGGACCCCGGTTTGAGGCTCGGTTCCCCAGGTCCCATGTTAGCCAGATGCACAAGGGGGCGCACGCATCTGGAGTTCATTTGCAGAGGCTGGAAGCCCTGGCGCGCCCATTCTCTCTCTCTCTCCCTCTAACTGTCTTTCTCTCTGTGTCTGTCGCTCTCAAGTAAATAAATAAATAAAATTTTTAAAAAAAGAGAGAGAGGGAGAGAGAGAGAGAATGGGCACACCAGGGCCTCTAGCAAGTGCATACAAACTCCAGACACATGTGCCACCATGTGCATATGGCTTATGTGGGATCTGATAATTGAACCCGAGTCCTTAGGCTTTGCAGACATGCACCTTAACAGCGAACCTGTCTTTCCACCCCTAGTTTTATTTCTCTAATATAGTTTACTGAGAAAGTGCTTCAATAAACTATAAGAGCAAAAAGTTAAGTTAACTTACACATACCAACATGTTACAAATTTCCCCTTCCAGCTCCCATTGCTAATGGGATATTGGTCTCTTACTATAGAGGAACCTGTTGCATCACAAGTGAGATTAGGCCCAGAGGGTCTGGAGAGTTTAGGGAATTGATGATTGTCACTAAAGTAGTTCGCGTCATTGTCGTTGTTTGCCACTCTTGATAATCATACAGAAGTGGGGTTGAATCTATCCCTAGGTCTCCTTGGTCAGGACCTGAAAGTATTCAGATGAATGACTGTATCACCAATCATTTAGCATGTGAAAGGCCTTTGTAATCCATTAAAGATGAATAGGTATCAGTAACAGGATCAGAACTTTAGACTACTCTTCTAATCTGTGAATCTATTTTTTTGTGATATATTCATTTTGGAATGATCAGCTACACAAGAAGCATTTATTTACATGGCTGACAGAAGTAAGAAGCATGAAGAGGATTTGAAGGATATTTTCATCTTAGTTTAGGAACAACACTAATGGTAAGAAAAATGAGAACAGTTATCAAAAATCTCCCAACTAAAAAAAGCTCAGGCCCGAATGGATTCACTGCTGACTTTTACCAGACCTTCAGGGAAGAACTAACACCATTGCTTCTTAAGGTTATCCATAAAATAGAAAAAGAAGGAATCCTACCAAATTCCTTCTATGAAACCAGCATCACCCTGATACCAAAACTAGGCAAAGATAGAACAAAAAAAGAAAATTGCAGACCAATCTCCCTCCTGAACATAGATGCAAAAATTCTCAACAAAATATTGGCAAACAGAATGCAAGAATATATCAGAAAGATCATTCACCCTGACCAAGTAGGCTTTATCCCAGAGATGAAAGGATGGTTCAACATATACAAGTCTATAAATGTAATACATTACATAAATGGACTGAAGGACAAAAATCATATGATCATCTCATTAGACACAGAGAAAGTGTTTGACAAAATCCAACATCCCTTCATGATAAAAGTCCTACAAAGACTGGGAATAGAAGGAACATATCTCAATGTAATAAAGGCTATTCATTACAAGCCTACAGCCAATATATTTTTAAATGGGGAAAAATTGGAAGTTTTTCCATTAAACTCAGGAACAAGACAAGGGTGTCCACTATCCCCACTTTTATTTAATATAGTACTGGAAGTCTTAGCCATAGCAATAATGCAAGAGACACACATAAAAGGGATAAAATTGGAAAGAAGAAATCAAGTTATCATTATTTGCAGATGACATGATTCTATACATAAAGGACCCTAAAGACTCTACCAGCAAACTATTATAGCTGATAAACACCTACAGCCATGTAGCATGATACAAAATAAATACACAAAAATCAGTAGCATTCCTATATGCTAACAACAAACACACAGAGGATGAAATCAGAGAATCACTCCCATTCACAACTGCATCAAAGAAAATAAAGCATCTTGGAATAAAACTAACCAAGGAAGTAAAGGATCTCTACAATGAAAACTATAAAACACTCAAGCGCGAAATTGCAGAAGACACTAGGAAATGGAAAAACATCCCTTGTTCCTGGATTGGAAGAATCAATATTGTGAAAATGGCAATTTTACCAAAAGCAATCTACACATTTAATGCAATCCCCATCAAAATTCCAAAGGCATTCTTCATGGAAATAGGAAAAAAAAATCCAAAAATTCATTTGGAATCACAAAAAACCTCGAATATCTAAAATAATACTGAGCAACAAAAATAAGGCAGGAGGTATCACCATACCTGATTTTAACCTAGACTACAGAGCCATAGTAACAAAAACAGCATGATACTGGCACAAAAGCAGATATGTAGATCAATGGAACAGAATAGAGGACCCAGATATAATTCCAGGTTGCTACAGCCACCTGATATTTGATAAAAATACCAAAAATACTCATTGGAGAAAAGACAGCCTCTTCAGAAAATGGTCCTGGAGAAACTGGATATGTATCTGTAGAAGGATGAAAATAGATTCTTCTCTCTCTTCATGCACAAGAATTAAATTCAAATGGACTAAAGACCTTAACATCAGACCTGAAACTCTGAAATTGCTATAGGAAAAAGTAGGGGAAACCCTTCAACATATTGGTCTTGGCAAGGAATTTCTGAATATAACCCCAATTGCTCAGGCAATGAAAACACAGATTAACCACTGGGATCTCATGAAACTACAAAGATTTTGTACTGCAAAGGATGCTGTGAAAAAGCAAAGAGGCAACCTACAGAATGGGAAAAAAAAATCTTTGCCAGCTATATATCTGATAGAGGATTAATATCTATGGTATACAAAGAACTCAAAAAGTTAAATAATAAGAAATCAAACAAGCCAATCAAAAAATGGGTTATGGAGCTAAATAGAGAGTTTTCAAAAGAAGAAATACACATGGCGTATAAGCACCTAAAAATTGCTCTACATCACTAGTCATCAGGGAAATACAGATTAAAACTACATTGAGATTCCATCTCATTCATGTCAGATTGGCTTCCATCATGAAAACAAATGATCATAAATACTGGCGGGGATGTGGAAAAAGAGGAACCCTTCTACACTGTTGGTGATAATGCAATCTTGCCCAGCCATTGTGGAAATTAGTGTGGACGTTCCTAGAGACAGCTAAAAATTGATCTACCATATGACCCAGCTATAGCACTCCTAGGCATATATTCTAAGGACTCATCTCATTTCCTTAGAAGTACATGCTCAATCATATTTATTGCTGCTCAATTCATAAAAGCTGGAAAATGGAACCAGCCTAGATGTCCCTCAATTGATGAGTAGATAATGAAGATGTGGCACATTTATACAATGGAGTTCTATTCAGTGGTAAAGAAAAATGAAGTTATGAAATTTGCAGAAAAATGGATGGATCTGGAAAGGATTATACTAAGTGAGGTAACCCAGGCCCAGAAAGCCAAGTGCCACACACATCCTCTCCCTCATATGTAAATCCTAGCTACAGATGATTGGGCTTCTGTGTGAGAAGGAAAAAACTCAGTAGCAGAGACCAGTAAGTGAAAAAGAGATATAAAGGGAAGAGAAAGGAAGGGAGGAGGGTACTTAATAGGTTGGTATTGTATATACATAAGTAGAAGAATAGGTTACTGGGGGTGAAAAGGTCCAAAGTGAGGGCAGGGGAAGAGATTGAGTAAAGGAAAGGTGGAGGGAGGGCTAATCAAAATCTAAGAGGATGCAAATAAATCATATGGAATCCTCTGGTTTTGGACAATGGAACACTCAGGAGCCATAGATCATTGTCAGAAAATTTTCAGTGCCAGGGATGGGCTACTTTCAGTGAGTTGTTGGCCAGGGAGGTCCCTGATGACCCCAAAACATTATAGGCCATTGCTGAGGCCCTTGTATTCCCACCAGGAATCGATGGTAAGACCCTATTGCTGAAGACTCTACATACTTGGGCTGCAAGCCCACTGAAAAGTCCTGCTGGAACTGAGCTGATAACCTCCTCCATGTAGACCAGCTGACAGAAAGCTAGAAGAAGCCATTCTACATGTAGTTCAATGGGAGAAAGAGATACCACCAGTGAAGATACTCATCAGTGGACACTGCAAGCCTTGTAATTGGCCAGCCAGGCCAAATGAGCCAACCAGGTGCAATAGAGGCACATCTGTCATGGTGGAAATCAACTGCCCTCCAATTGGACTGGAGGCCCGCTCCATGGAGAGTGGGGGAACACATCTCTGATACTGAAAACTGAAAACAGGAGTAGTCATAAGCCCTAGGGATGTAACATCTGCTGATGTCTGTATAAATATATATATTATGCTTATCAAACTGCCCAGTAAGCACTTCTCTTAATATTCATACCCTTACATTAATGTTACTCTCACTTTGAGTAGAGAATCTTCTCTTTTCAGATGGCAGTGACCTTGGAATGACTCAGAAGGTATCATAGTACTGGAAAGAAGTGCCTGGAGTACTGAGTAACATCTAGATCACACCTTCCGTGGTTTAGGGTCTAATGCGGAAGAGGTGGCAGAAAGAATGTAAGAGCCAAAGGAAGGATAGGACTCCTTACAATATGCTCCTCCAGACACAAAATAGCTTGCATATCCATGACCTCACCATGCCTGACACTACGTATAGAAGACCATCATAAAAGGAAGAAAATATCATGACATAAAATAAAAGAGAGACTGATTGGGATGGGGAGGGAATATGATGGAGAATGGAATTTCAAAGGGGAAAGTGGGGGGAGGAGGGCATTACCATGGGATATTTTTTATAATCATGGAAAATGTTAATAAAAATTGAGAAAAAAAATTGAAAAATTTAAAGGAATATTTCTTTTAAAAAAAGAAAAATGAATGGATCACCCTATTTGATATAAGACCATATTTTTTTTCGCCTTATACATAGTAAGTAGCACTCAATCATGTGCTCTTGGAAAGTATGGCTACTAGAGAGAGGAGCAATAGAGAAGCAACACTGCAGAGAGTTGTGCCACGAGGAAGCTTAATTCCTATAATGCATATACTGGGTTTTGAAGGCCTTCCTGACAGCCCTTTCATAATCAATGGTTAAATCATCTCCTTGGGAGATATACTAGGATATAGTCATGGCTTGGTTTCACAGTTTTCTGAAAATGAAATGGTGATTATTGTAATGAGACATTTTCCTAATTAAAAGGAACACTATTCTAAATGTTTAGGGAGCATTTTGTATAAAATTGCAAAGCTTAATAAATTATATTTTGGAATGTATTAATTATCGAGTAACCTTTTCTGTGGAACCAGTGTGTTCTAAGAAAAGGATGAATCCTCTGTGGAAGCAAGACTTTTTCTCTCCTTTTAGGGCTTTAAAGATGATTGGCTTTAAGATTAAATTCTCTAACGCATGCTGAGAGGAAAAAAATAAAAAGAAAAGTAGGTATACTCAGTATTTCCCGTGTGTGTGTGCATGCATGTATGTGTAGAGCACATATACTTGGTGTGTGTGATCTGTGGTGTATGTGTGTGTGCCTGCAGATATGCATCCCCGTGTGCATGTGTAGAGGACAGAGAAAAATTCATGTCTTTCTCCCATCTGGTGTCTCTCCCTCAACCTGAAGCTGCTTTCATCAGCGAATCCCAGCAATTTTCAAATCCCTTCCCACCATGATATGCATGGCCATATGCAGAATATTTTAAAATGTGAATTGTAGGGAGTTGATAGTCTGCTGTCCTACAGACCCTAATGGTTAAGAAACAAGCATTTTACTACTATGCCATCTCCCCGGTCCTCATTGTGTTATATGGTATAAAAACTTTAGTATATTTACTAAATGTTGTATTTTAGTATAGTTGTATTTTTTAAAAATACAGGTGAACTGATTTTTTTTATGTAAAGTATTGGAGGAATAGATGTTTGTGCCTCAAATTCTAGAACAAAGTAGAAGTCCTATTTAATGAATTAGGAGAGTCAACTCTCCTTTATTCCCACTGCCTAATGTCACTATTTGGTTTAGATTCCTTGTGTCAGTCCATTCATTTTCATAAACTATATTAAAATAAAAATTCCTTCTGTAAGTGTCATGTGTAGCTCTTTCCCATACAAGGTGCAATTTGAGAAAAAAGGGATATTTAATACTCTTTCTACTGTTCCTCTCAATTTCTAAGGAAAATCCTTCTGATAGTTTCTATCTAAATGCTGATGGGGACAACATTACATAATAGCCATGCATTTTTCACAAATAAATCAATCATTAAATCAAATCCAAATGTACTATAGAGCAAAACATAACAAATTCTTCCTGAGGATTCATAATGTCTTCACACTAAAACCATTGATGATGTGGAAGCAGGAAAGCTTAATTACTATAATGATCTGTGTTTGCACATTTGCATATAATGGGCTTTCAAGGCCACCCTGGCAGCCCTATCATAACCAATAATAATGGCAGAGTTCATGTTTTTATAGCAGATTAAGGCTAAACAAACACAATGTAAAAGTTACTTCTATTCAAATCCAACCAACTGGAAAGAAAGAGGAGGTCATAATATATAGGGAAAATAAATGGCCCTTTCTTAATTGTAGATTTCTTTTCACATTTCCTTTTGTTTTATTCAGAGATAAATATTTTATATTAGGAAGTGTTCTTTACATGATCAGTGCTTCTCATATGAAAATTAAAAAGGAAGAGTACAGGAATTTGCTCAAAAGGCTGCACGTTCAATGGTGATGTTTTTAATTGAAAGAACTGCTTTAGTTGTAACTTGCTTTGCATTTGAACATTAATTACAAACTTCAAAGTAGTAGAAGCTGAATAATAAATTAAGAATGACAGCATAACAAATCACTGTGTACCTTGTAACGCAATATTTTGAATATGCCATGCCATCCATAGTATCTGAATCACACTGAGCATACAAAACCTGCAGGGAAGATGACTTCCTGGTTTCAGAAGCAGTTAGGAAGTCCAAAAAGTAATCTTTCTTATTATACTTGCCTTGTAGAAAATAGTTTTTTTTTTTTTTTTTTTTTTTGTTTTAAGGACTCATTGGATTGACATACAAAGCCAGTTGCAAATTTACTTAGTATTTTTCTCATGGTATGCAATCAATGCTACAACATAACATTTTAATCAAAGAAAACTCTCACAATTGCAATGTAAATGTATGAAGCAACCATGCATTTACCAGTCATTTTACATCATTGTATATACAGAATTTTAAATGTGTTGTGTAATTCCACACAGATTCTTCTGTCCAGGTGGTGGCTATGATACTGCCATTCTTGTTGAAATCTGATCTCTGGTAATGGACCACGTGGTTACATCATTCGCAGCAGCAATTATGACTCAGAGTCAAAGTTAAGAAAGTGTTTGGAAATGGAGTCCTTTGCTCTCAGCTCTATTCTGAGATACAGCCCAATGTCCTACCATATATAGATTTTTGCATAAAAACATAAATGACCTACAAGGAAATAGTAGCCTTTCAAATTTTAATTATCTCATTCTCTCTTTCAATATAAACATACATAAAAATAAGGGGTATGGGTCAGTGGTTAAAAACACTTGTATCACAGCCTCCTGGCTCAGGTTTAATTTTCCTGCACACACTTAAAGCTGATGCAAATTGATGCATGTATTTGTGATGCCAGTGCACCCATGACCATGGGAAGTGGAGCCAGGGGAATTTGTAGCTCACAGGCCAGGTAGTTTGATGTGTGTTTGCAGTCTGACCATTCTTGCATAGGAGCAGGAGACTTTGTCTGGTGCTTTGATTCAGGTGTCCCTCATAAACTTAGGTGTTCTGAATGCTAGGTTCCAAGCTGATGGAGATTTGGGAATTAACACATCCTGGAGAGTATATAATGTTGGGGGAAGGCCTATGGATATTATAGCCAGTTTCCCCTTGCCAGTGTGTGTCACACTCTCCTGTTATTATTGTCCACTTTCTCATGCCATCATTTCCCCCTGCCATCATGGTGCTTCCCCTTGAGCCTGTCAGCCAAAATACCCCTCTTTTTCCCTCAAGCTTCTCTTGGTTGGGTGATTGCTACCAATAATGTGAAGCGATTACCACAGTAAAGTGGTACTAAGGAGTGGGATTGCTGCTAGACACCTTGTCAGGCATTGCCAGGCACAGGCTGGAGCCTTCAGGAGAGGGGCCTGAGCTGCCGGGCACAGCTACAGACCCTCAGATTGCAGGAGGCCACTCCTTCTCCAAGCCCTGCACACCTGAATTTAGGCTTTGCCCATAGCCCTGTGACCTTTGATCAGTTGCCTAGGAAAATCCTTAGCAACTAGCACCTTCAAACAGCCCATCCCCCTGAGCACCTAGGTCGCTTGACCACCCCCCCCCCCATTGCCTACATGCTTGCATGAATGTCCCCATATGCTAATTAGGCATCAGCAAGGAACCTTGTAAATCCAATCCCCTTAGGACCCTCAACTGTTTATAAAACCCATTTCCCTGACAATAAATGGAGAGAGCTGTTCCCTGAAACTATCTCCTGAAAGTCTTTCTCACCCTCACCATCCCAGTTGCCTGGGTGCCTTGGGTGGGGGGACTGCATCCAGTCCTGGAGCAAGGACCCAGAAAATCATACCACCTGATTGTGTGGCTTTGGCCTTTTGGAGCTCATTTTTCAAGAGGAGCGTGGAAGGATTTGAAACCTTGGCCTAAGAGACCCATTGCAGTTCTATAAGTACAGCTTGATGGACTATTTTGTTTAAAGTTGAAAGACCTGAATGCAGTAAGAACTATGGACTGTGAGGTTTGGTTTATGAGGGTGAGACAGTGCTTTGCTTGGACTGGACTAGAGAGTTTGAGTAAAAGGCTTGCTGTTAGGCCAGTGTCTTGAGAAGTTGTGCAGGGTTGCTTTGCATAGAAATGAACTGGTATGAGCAGAGGGATATGACACAGAAAGAAAAATCTTTGGTTGAACTTCTGTCAGTTCAGCTACAATTTAGATATTACAACCTTTGAGATTGGGCCAGCTGACATGGACTGGGGCAAGAGGAAGAATGTAGACTCTTTTGAAGGGGACTGAGTGCTCAGTAAGTGTCCTGTTCTTCAAAGTCTGCTTTATTCCCTGGATTAACAAATTGGCACCCTAACTTGTATTGTGGAGTATAAAAAATGCAGGAAAGAGAGGGTCATTGAGTTTTCAATATGGTCTTGTGTTTTGGAAATGGCCATGGGCAGTGTGAGCCAGGTTTGCTGGATGTCTGGATGGAGACCCAATGGGACCATGAGGATGAACCGTGGATTGCAGTGGAGAGCCAGTGGGGATGCCAGGACCATGAGACAGGTGCTAAAGGAAGCTGCCATCCTGATGAAATTTTTCAGGACTGGGAGTAGCCTAGCTGGAGGCCGAATTGTAATATCAGAGTCTTGTTGCTGGTTAGAATTATTAGACTTGGAGACTTGTCATTGACTAGAGTTGTTGGACTTGGAGCTACAGAGTTTGATGTTTGCACTGTTTAAACCTTGTATTGCTTGAATATTTCTTTGCTAAGCCCAATGCCATCTTTTGCAGTGTGAGTGTTTATTTTGTGCCACTATGGGTTTTTTTAGGGTGATTTTTTGGTATTATGCTCAGTTAAAAGATCTTGGACTATGAGGATGTATGGATATCATTGGAATTGATAAAATCTATGGGGACTTTTAAAGTTGGATGAATGCTTTGCATTTTACATCATGCATGGTTATCAGTTTATTGGGGCCAGGGGCAAATATGGTGGTTTGATTCAGGTGTTCCCCATAAACTTGGTGTTCTGAATGCAAGGTTACCAGCTGATGGAGATTTGGAAGTTATTATCTCCTGGAAGGAGTGCATTGTTGGGGGTGGGCTTATAGGTGTTATAACCAGTTTCTCTATGCCAGCGTTTGGCACATTCTCTTGTTCCTGTTGTCCACCTTATGTGGGCCTGAGGGTGATGTCTACCCTCTGCTCATGCCATCATTTTCCCTTGCCATTGTAGAGGTTCCCCTTGAACTTCTAAGCCAAAATACACCTCTTTTCCCTAGAAGCTGCTCTTGGTTGTGTGATTTCTACCAGCAATGAGAACCTGACTACAATACCTTGTCTCTAAGAAAGTAAAGCACAAACCCTCTGAAATTGTCTCATTGCTGCATACATGCCCACACATATACCCACACACACCAATAAAAAAATCTTAAAAAAATCTTTGATTCTTTAAAATAATGTTTATTTCAATCATATCTGAATGGTTTACCACTTCTGCCTAAAACCCATGTTAGCCAATAAGCACCATATATATTGAACTTGACAGGTTAAATTTATTTGAGTAAAAGTCACAAAATTTCTCATCCATTTCCACTTCTTATGGCTAATTCTAGATGGTAATTTGTAGTGAATTTTAGAGTCAATAACAGGGATTTCTATAGATGTTGGAGATGTGGCAAGAATAAGGCAAGCTCTATTTCTCACTTACTTTGAACTTATAAGTGCCACCTTTGATAGATGTTTCCTCTTGGATAAACACTTATCTTCTGTCTGAATTATAAACAGCCCATAAACATTTTCCTTCATGTGAGGGTGATCACTTTTACTCATCAAATTCTGTTGAAAATGTGGGTTAGATATCAGCAGTCAGTGTTCAGACAAGTAAGCTACTTTTAGTTCCATAAGAAGCTGAAATAGTATTAACAGGAAAAATCTTCAGAAGGTGCTGCAGCAGTCAAGAAGGAACCTCAACCATACAACTTTGCATAACTCTGTTAGTATTTAAGATCAGCTACAAGGAAAAGCATTTGTCTAAAGGACAAAAATAAAAAGAAAATCTAAGCCCCCCGCCCCCATCGCACACAAATCCAGGTCCAGCCCCAAATAAGGAATGCAGTCACTAAGGGAAAATGGTTGTGTGGGTTTATCACTGACTACAATTACTAGAAGCAAAAAGTTATGGGTCTGCTCCTAATAACATAAACTTCTATCATTCTTTGCTGTTTTTGACTTTATTTTTAAACAGTTTTTGTGTACTTGAGATGAACAGTATTCCAGAATTAGTAGTAAGAGCACAAGGTACTGAACTTTATCCCTATGCTTATCTGATCTAGTAACAATGTCTTTCTTTCCTACATGGTACAACTATTCTTTTTTCCTAAACAAAAGTCTCTCAAGTAGCAGATTGACCATTTCCCCAAACTCCCATTATGCTCTGAGCTAGCTTTTCTAGAAAGCTATTTGCCTGGGCTGTCCTGGCAAAAAGAAGTTTTCTTGGCATGTGAGTTCTCTGCATTTGCCTGTGTGGCCCTGAGGCTTCCTCCAGTCTCAGCTGGATGGGTCCCTTGGAAAGGGAAGTAGCTTACATATCACATGTTATGAGGAAGCTGCCAGATTGTTCCCTTTATCCATCTCCTGGTTGCACGAGGGCCTCCTTAGGGTGAATGGGAGCAATGAGTGTGGTGTTCATTTTGCATAAGGTGAAAGGAATGAAAGCATTCCTGCTTAGCCACAGGATAAGTAATATTAATTAGTCTGCACATGACACAGCCCTCCACATGGAAACAGAATTTATGAAAAAAGAACCAGCAAATGAATATGCTTCATGGATAAATATCATCTGAGTGCTATACACCATAGCTTTTCCACAATGTATTAGAATTATTTTGTTTTTCATGAATTTAAACTACATTAAAGATATGCAGATATGAGTTCTAAATGTTAATCTCTTAAGCTTGTGTATTTAGAAAATAATAAGATCCATTTCCACCATTTAAACATTCATTTACAGTGATAAATTGTCAAAGGAAATAACTGTGGTTCAATTTTCACAATGCCTGTTGTGTAGTTGTGTAGTTCACAGTCATGTACACAGGGACTACTGAAGGTAGCTTGAACACGCACTTGCCCCAGACTGTGTCCTGAAATTTTCCTGTACATTCATCTTCTGAATTTTGCTCAGCTGAGATTATTAAAACATATGATACTTATCAGCATACTACAATTTAAATCAAAGCAAACCAGAGCAGCCTCATGTAAGTGTATATGACTGGTGTATGTGACTCCTTGTGGTATTACACACCAACTACAGAGAATCCATAAGTGACCAGTCAATAGAACCTTTAAAAAAAAATCCCCACAATGGTCATTTATTTCTATGGAACCATATATTAAACACAGTTTCAAGCATAGGATAAAAAAAACAGGAAAGTTGGTGGTTTGAGGATAAGCAGTTATGGTATGGCTTTTGTCTTTTTTCATTTTTGCCTATGAGATTAAATTAATTGTTTACACAAATGTAAATAGATAATCACAATTATAAATGTATGCAAATTATGACACATTAAGGGTTTTACATTTATAATTATTCAAATGAAAATGGTCGTTTTTCTTGCATTTTACTTATAACCTGGCCTCTACTAGATTTTAACATTATCTGTGCCATGAAAAATCATATATTATAAACAGCACTAACCAATTTTAAGTATATTGATCAGTAGTTTTACCTCCATTGATATTTCACTTTTACATTTAAAATTAAATTTACTTTGAGCTGTTATATAACCCCACATATTACACATTGTCATTGTTTTGGGATGCACTTGATGTTTTAATAAATGTATAATCAGGTCACACATATCTATCTCTGTAAACATTTATCACATCTGTGTGGTAAAAGCATTTAAAATCCTGTATCTGCTTCTTTGAGACAAGGAGGACATATTTGTATTTACATTAATTCTACTGTGGCATTTCAGACACCTTGTTCCCATCTACCCTTTGGTAAGCCTTTCTCAAGCCCTCCTGCTCCCCCTGCTCACCAAATCTCACTAGCCTCTGGTAGACACTATTCTGCTCATTACTTTCATGAGATCACTGTTTTAAGATTTCACGTACAAGTGAGGTCATACTTGGCTTTCTGTGCTCGATGTATTTCACTAGGAGTGACCTCCAGTTTCATCCATGTTGTTGCAAATGACTTCATTTTGCTCTTTTGTAAGGATGGATAGTATTCCAATAAGCATTTGTATGACATTTTAACAATCTTTTCATCACATGACAGACACAGGCAGCTTCTGTTTCTTGTCTAGTGTGAGTAGTGCAGCAAGTAACATGGAAGCCCTCCACATTGTTTTGCACACAGGTAGCACTAATTTATCTTCCCACCCACACTGTGGAAGGTTCCTCTTTCCTCCACATCTTCACTAGTCTTTGATAGTTTTATGCTTTTGATAACAAACCTTCCTAGAGGTCCCATGGCTGCTTTATAACTTTTATTTTGTCTACGGATGCAATGTTTGCCTATGTGTGTGGGTATGCATAGGGAGGATAGAGTCAGACTTCTCAATTGCTCATTTTTTCTCAATCGCTTTCCATTTTATTTTTTGAGATAGGGTCTTTCTCTGAACTTAGTACTCAAAGGTTATAGTAGGCTAGTTTGCCAGCATACCCTCAAATTCTCCTGTCTCTGCCTCCTTGGAGCTGGAATTACAGGTGAATGTCCAGCTTTTATGTGAGTTCTTAGGATCCCAAACCACATTACTGACTTTGCCATCTCCTCAGTTCCATATTATAGTTTTTATTTTCTTCAACAATTAGTGAAGTTGATTTTAGTTTTCATTTGCCTTTTGGCCACTTGCGTTTTGGAGAAAATTCTATTTGTGTCTGTTTCCAATTTTTAATTAGGTTGTCAGGTTTTATATTTATTGATGCTTGTTAACTTTTAAACCATTTTTCAAACACATTGAAGAGAATGGTATTAGGTATAGAGCAATCTAAAAATGGGTTTTAAATCAATTTTATTTATGTACATTTCTCTAGAAATAATTGAACACATAGGTTTGCTGGACATATCAATGTTCCTCTAAGAAATATATCATTTACTATTAAGACATCTCCCCAAATGTTGTATGTAAACAATTTTATTGATTCATGAGTAATATTTCCTTCAGATATATATATTTTTTTAAGATTTTTTATTTATTTATTTATTTGAAAGCAACAGACACAGAGAGAAAGACAGATAGAGGGACAGAGAGAGAATGGGCGCACCAGGGCTTCCAGCCCCTGCAAACGAGCTCCAGACGCGTGCGCCCCCTTGTGCATCTGGCTAACGTGGGACCTGGGGAACCGAGCCTCGAACCGGGGTCCTTAGGCTTCACAGGCAAGTGCTTAACCGCTAAGCCATCTCTCCAGCCCTCCTTCAGATATTCTTTTACTGACATTGTTTCTCTTGTTTAATGAAAGGAGTGATCACCACAGCATAATAACTATCATACTTTTCCAGGTAGTAATTAGGAATGCAACACTGGATCAGTAATGGTCTGTAAATTACTGTGGGTGTCCCAAGGATCTTGGAGATCACACATTTTTCTTTGCAAACTTTTATTTCCCTTTGATTATTATGCCTCATTTATGCTTTCAAATATAGTATTCATCCTCTTTTATAGCTGATGTTGCCTCTTTTAGAGTAAAGTAATTTAAGTTTATTTACTTCCAATGGGAGAAAGTAATTTAAAGAACTTAAAAATATTCTTCTAGAAAAAAAATCTAACTTTTCTTTACATAATTATGAAAGTGGACTAACATATGTAGTCTTTATGAATTTACAACAAATTTACCCCAAGAAAACTTTATTGCAAAGATAGTTGGGGAAATTCTATATTTTAGCTATTTTATTAACTCATTATGCGATATGGAATGAATAATATATACACAAGATTATGTTCAAAAAGAACTAGAACAAATGGGTTTTGGTTAATACTTATTACCAACTTGATGCCTCGCATAAACTAGGTATGCCTGTCAGTGTATTTTGGAGAAGTTTAGGAGGGTATTCCATTAAGCATTGTATGACATATTAAAAACTTCTAAACTTTTTAAATTTGAAGGTAGGTGGCACTATCTAATGGGCAGGAGTTAAAAAGAAGAAAGTGAGATACTTGCATTCATCTCACTCTGCTTCCATACTCCATGGGATCAGGTGGTCTAGCCCATGTTGATCAATTATTATTTTTAAAATAGGGTCTCACTAGCCCAGGCTGAACTGGAACACACTCTGTAGCCTAGGCTGGCTTTGAACTCATGATGGTCCTTCTACCTCAGTCTTCCAAATACTGAGATTAAAAGAGTGAGTAACTACACTGGGTTGCCAGCAATAATAATAATATTATTATAGGACTTAATGAAATTTACATTTTCTGTGTGGGGAAAAAAATCATTATAAAATCCCCCTCCTCCCTCTCATTATTTCTCTCTCTCTCTCTCTCTCTCTCTCTTTACATTTATTTACTGTAAGCACCTATGGACTATTTTGTTTATGTGTGCATGTGTGTGTGTGTGTGTGTGTGTGTGTGTGTGTGTGTGCACGTGCATGTGTGTGTGAATGTTTGTATGTATGTGGGTAGATGCACTTGTGCACATGTTCTTGTGGAGGCCAGAAGTTGATGTTGGGTGTCTTCCTCAGAGAGAGGGTCTCTCACTGAACCTAGACCTCTCTGATTGGCCTGATAGCTATCCAATGGGTCTCGGCTTTCCCAGTGCTAGGATTGCAGGTGTGCTGTTATAGCAGTCACACTTGTTACCTTCTGAACCATCTCTTCAGCCCAGCCCCATATCATTAGTCTTTTGAACACTACTCTTTTGCTTATCTTAGAAGATTTTTCTTTACTTCTATACTTTTCAATTTAAACTATATTCCTATTACAAAAATACTAAGGGACTAAAAAGTCCCATCAGTGCTAATGTGTAAGTAATGATGCATTTCTTAGATAATAATATACACCAAACTGAAAATAATGTAAGACTAAGTATATTGAATACAACTGAGAAAGCAATTCTGTTGTGGTCTAGTCTCCAATGCTGTTGGGGATTAGTTATATGTCCTTGAAAAAGTCTCATAGTTCTAGGTTCACTTTTCTCCACATTCAAGTAGGTTAGATTAGTGTGTCTTTAAGCTCTTTGCTTCCTGTGCCAACCAGTCTATGTATCTACTTATTTTAATAATCAATGAAATCAATTTGTTATACAGCCATAGCATTAACATAATTAGAAGGCTTATTAATTTTTACTTATATTAATATCATGTTTTTAATAAAAGTGATTTTTGAGAAATTAGAATGCAGTTAGCAGCAATGTTGTAAGACAGTGGTTTATAAGCCAGTTTAGTTAGAATAAAGGGGTATGTTAGCTTTTGGTGTGGCCATAGTAAACAATATGTACTGTGCTTAGGAGTTAATTATCTGGGGCTTTCAGATCAGCTAATACACAGGCACTTTTGCTGTCTTAAAAAGCTTAGGGTAAACATCAATTGCAGAACAGAAAATCAGCCAAAAGTTGTGACTATGAGTCATCCAGATAATATGTTGACTCAGCCGCCTCCCACTGGGCATGGAGGCATCCCTACCACTGATGGGCTATGTTCCTCTCAGTGTGTGCTTACTCACTTGCCTGTTCAGCTGCTTCTGCTCCTTCCAGCACCCCTTTCCTTCCTTCTCCCTGTTGAGTGTGCCCATGATTTAACCTTCTTCCTTTGCTTCACATATGCATCTCTGTTTTGCAATAATATTGTTAACATTTATTTCTCTTTATTATTTGTTCTTCCCCTTACTAATATGCAATGATTTTTCACTTCTTTTTCCCGTATTACCTCATGGTTGAGACTCCACTTCTGTTTATTAATTTTTATGTCCCTCATTTTGACTGGAAACAAACTAATTTATTCCAGACCATGATTATTACCTTTATATAGTTATTCATTTCATTGTAAAGTTTACTCATGTCTCTATTGTGCCACAAGGATTTTCTGTAGTATACAAGAGGAAGAATATTAGAGAACAAAAGAGGCAGTTGAAGAGAGAAGGAAAAAAAGAAATATTTTTTTTGTTTCCTATTTTAGAAGTATGAAATTTTACATTCACTTTTTTATTCAGTTAAAAAGAACTAATGACCATTGGCGATATTACTGTACTTGGACATGACTAGAGTACAAGATAAGATGCTTTATACATCTAAATGTATCAGAAGAGCTCTGTCCATATCTAAAAGCATTGCAGACCCTATGAATATACCAAAGATATGTGAATAATTTCTATGTACTATGGTCAGTCTACCACTAAACTGGTTAAAAGTTGTGAATATATTTCCAAGTTAAGTGAACATAAAACTATAAATACAAAAAATATTCACAGTTCAAAATAATTTAAAACTAATGAACATTTACACCAAATTTTCATTATCACATAATCCAGAAAGTACATTAACAGTATGCTACCAAAACAGTAATTAGACCAAAACAGTAAGTTTTTCATGGAAATGAAAATATCCTTGTCCACTACAAATCTTTCAGTAAACTCTACATCTCATTTTTAAGAAGACGATGTTATGGGTATGATTGCATCTGAAAGCATACATAAATCTAAGCTGTTGGGATGACTGAAAGAGAATTGGTGAGAAAGGAGGACAGCACTCCGGTGTCAGGCCCTGAAGAAATGGACAGCTAGTATCAGCGCAGTTGCTGCGGGGGAGACTGCCTTCCAAATGTTTCTCCATTGCTCCCCCGGAAGCACAGAATCTCATCTACTGTGTTAAATGGGTCACATATGGTTGTGGGAAGAATCACTTGGGACAGATTGTTATCGTGTCATGTGTGGATCACAAAATAATTCCAGCAGCATCCCATTTAATTTCCAAGGGCCACGTTTTTATCTTTCTAAAGAAAAGGATTACATGGTCTCTTTATGCACAAAATAAAAGCCACATCTTACTGACAGATGATTACCTATGGATATCTCTTCTCATCTTACGCAATGCAAGGGAATTGGCTTTCCTAAAAGAGAGGGAAAATTCTGTGCTCACTGAGTATTTTAGGGTAAGATGTCATGCCATCAGACATGTAACCATGTGTTGGCCTCTCATTTATCATGTGGCTAGAACTGTTTTTGTAGCAGTAAGGCCCAAGGCTACAGTTCTGTTCAATCTCTTCATTACATTCTGAAGACTAGAACTACTTCTGAGCTTATATCTGTTTTACTAAACCAATTTCCTGAGTCATTTAACAACATATAACAGATGCCCTCTGAATGTAGATCATTGCAGTAGGCACAGAAAGGCATTAAAGGCAGATATAAAACCTTTATAGGGAAGAAGAAAGAAAATCTTCATGAGGGAAAAAAACAAAAACAAAACAGCAACACATGAAACAGAGTAACTGTAACCCATTTAGTAGATATCCATTATCTATTGTGGTTCAGGTGCTGTTAAAAATTGTGATACAAATAGCCAAACTAGAGTGTTGCTGTCGCTTATACATCTAGAAAGGCCTAAGTTTCAGTCAGCAAAAAAGAATAATGATGAGGGCCCAGAGGAATTATCAGGAAGAGGTATCTCAAGTACAGGAATTATGCAAATGGATACTAATAACTCATGACTTTGGAACTAGAATTTGACCATAAACAATATTCTTGTGTGTGTGTGCACACATGTACACATGCCAGGGCACGTGTGTGGAGGTCAGAGAGCAGCATCGATTATTATACTTCCTTTTCCACCTTGTTTGAGGCAGGGTCTCTCATTGTTCCCCAGTGAAAACCAGTAAGCTTCCAGGGATTCTTCTGTCTCTGTTTCCCATCTCTCAATAGAGGCACATCGGGTTTACAGGTGCTCACTACAGCATCTGGCTTTATGTTTCTTCCAGGGATTCAAAATCATGTCTACATGTTATTGTAACAAGAGCCTTATGCACTCAGCCATCTCCCCTGAACAATAATAAATTTTTAATTAATATAAAATGAGGGTTGCTTGAGAGTAATATGCATTTACCAGTAAATCTGATGTGATCATGAAACAATTAAATCGTGTAATATGTGCATCTTATCTCTGTGGGAATAACAAAGGGATTGTGCTCATAAGGAACACTGAATCTATTATCTGGTCTATATCTTATGGACATAGCTTATGGGCATAGAAATTAAATATAGCCATTTCCTGGTACTTTGTTCTTTTCTAGGGGTTTGAAAATTGCTTTTTAACTTATTTGTCCTAGCAGTTTCTTTGGTAAAGTGAATAGGTCTCTCTATAGCATCTGCCTTTCTTTGATTTTATTTGATAGTACAACCTGGCTGCAAATTGAGGCCTCAGAAATGGAACTGAGTCCTAATATGTAATGAATATATTTTCCATTTCAGTGGAAAAAAATCCTAGAGATGGAAGGTTCATCCATCTATAATGAGCATTTAACACTCTTTGTAATCCTTTTCACTTTCCTTGATATTTTGAAATTTTTGCACAAGACAGTAAATACTTCCTCAAACTCGCAAATTTAGTATGGTGTGTCTCTATAGAGATTTATGTCAGTTCTTAAGAATTAGAATATGTTGGCTCAACTTTAAATATCCCATTTAAAATATATGTGCTATTTACAAAAGTTAATATTGAGATGTTTTCCATTGACATAGAATGAAGAATTAACCATTATTTTCCTATTTGAAAGTAACATTGATTACATATGAAACTACTGTTATATTAATATTATTAAAGAATAAAGTGTTTTGTCACAAATACTCTTTGAATTCACATGATTAATATAGATGCTATATAAACATTTTCTATGTAGCAGTTTGTTTTATGTTTTACCCCTGATTAAAATATTTAAAAATTTTACACAAAAGTCCTTGAATTATTTTATAGTATTTGGTATACACATTAATTTAGGATAGCAAGTGTTTCTATCTTATTTTCTTCAGTGCTGGGTTTTGAATGTGGAGCCTCATAAATCCTAGGCAAACTCTCTTACCACTGAGTTATCCTCAGCTAAAATCATCTATTTTTAAAAAATTGTGATTGCTACTATTCAGTTTTCCAAGTCTGTATTGGTGTTTAGAAGGATGGTTTTTAATATCTTGAAATGATTTCCCAAAAGTTTAAAATAGTATGCCATATATTTTCTTAAAACCTTTAATAGATATTCAAGATGAAACACTCTATAGTTTAAGCTATAAAGATCTGTAATGAAATCACTAAAAAGTGTTCTTATAACTGGGAAATATATTTCTATAATTGTTTTAAGAAATACATGGAAGTTTTACAATATTGTATGATGCATTCTACCTTACAAATTGGAATACTCCCTGTTTTCTACTTTATATTTAGAAATGACAGCTTATCCTATACAACCCACTACTCCATTCATTCTAATTATGCTAATGTTACTCATGAGATGAAAACTTCACTTCCTGTGCCTAATATTTTAAGTTCCTTACTTAGTCACAAATAAATACTTATATGTTGGAGACTGAATGGCTATGCAAAATAGTACTTATTCTGTAAAAGATTCCAGCATGTGCTATTTTTGCATTTTGTTAGGTATTTCATTATCAAACATTCTTCACACTTACTGTATTTAATGCTGACTCATTACTGTTTAACTTTGTAGGTTTCTATGACAAAGCCTGCAAAGTAACATGCTATATAAGCTACAGAGTGAAAAAAAAAAATAAAAGTTGTAGAACTTAAATATTTAGTATAGAAGTAAATATTGTCAAAAAAAAAAAACTTTACAGAGATTTTGTATTTTTTTTTTTTTTTTCTGTTTTGGAACAGGACTAAAATCTGTTTACTTGGCTTTTCATATATAAACTGTCTGGTCAGTCCTTTAATATGTTTGAGATACAAACAGGTTTACAATATCTGCTTCATAGACTGTGTGGTAGTTTGACTAGATGGTCCCCAATATATTCAGTGTTTTATTAGTTTGGATAGGCAACCATGTGGCTAGAGAAGATGTTGCTGGGTGGATCTTAAGGCGTGGTGTGGTGTTTGAAATTCCAACCTAAAGATATGCAAAGTGCCTAGATCCACCTGGAGTTCCTGAAGTGTGCTGTGTGGTGTGGCTTTAGGTTATGGATTTCGCTTTTTGGACCTGTGAAAGCAGGACCAGCTTCTGCCATTATGGAACTTCCCCAGGATCTGTAACCTTCAATAAATTCCTTTCTTCCATAACTGTGCCTGGTCTGGAAGATCATCACACAAAACCTGACTGCTACAGACTGGTATGATTTAAATGAGATCATGTTAATAAAAATTTTGTGTGAATGCTCAGAAAGTTTATGCATGTCCACTGTCATAAACCTAGTTTCTCTTTTAAGGAGTTGCAGCATCTACCAGGAGACGAAATTAAAAAAAAATAAATCTTCAAAAGTACACTAAAACACTGCTTTCTCTTTAAAGTATTTAAGTATAGCCAGCTAATGTATTTTATATAATAAAAATTTAGACTCCATGCCAAATGCAATGAAGAGGTTCATCTTGATGCAGACATCTCTTTAATGGAAATACTAAGATATTTGACCCTGTGTTGTATTTGTGATACACATAGGAAATGTTTAGAAGAAATGGCAAAAGTCAGCTCTCATAAGCATAGAGAGAAAAGAAAGCATTATGAAAAGAGGCACTCAACAGTAAATGTACAGAAATATTTTAATTAGATTCCTACCCAATAAAATATTTTTGCTATATGAACTAAAGTAGACATCAAAAACCCAGCAGCCATGAGAACCAAGAAGACTTAAAAGCTGTAATCTTATTAGTGAATGGAATGACAATGGCTGGCTTTTTGGGCTACATCTTAGTAGGCGGATATGAAAGTGCTGTGCTTTTATTTCATTCTTTCTCTTTTCCTTTTATTTTCATTATCTGTTATGCTTCATAATGCAGAACACTGGCTATTCTTTCCAGGAAATTTTTATAATTGGATTTTTATGTGACAACTGTGCCAAAAATATAAGAAAAAAAAAGAGAGAAAGCACTTAGAAAAGTTTTAATACATTTCTCACTTTCAAAGGATACTCAATGTTTGAGAATCCAACTTAGTGATGTAATCACATCATTAATAGTACCCAGATTGTGTTTCATGCCATTGGATGTTCCAAGCAGTGGAGCTTTAAGGTTTATCCATCAGTCCACTGCAACAATGGGACATTTATCTTGAGGTGCTTCTCCAAACCTACCAGTGGAAGCTGGATACAGTAGGAAAAGAGGCAGGGACTTGAAGCACGTGTCCATTGTGATTTACACAAGGTCAAAGAATTATTTGGTCTCTAAAAGCATGCCAAGGCAGTTGGAAGATCTAGTAGGAAATCAGTTTTCCCTGTCTGTGTCCAAAGACACTGGGGGTCAAATCGCTTTTGGGAACAGCCATTCTAGAGAGATGAACTTGTTTCATTCCCCCATCTCTTCTCCTTTCAACATTGTAGGATTGACAGAAGGTTGCTAAAATGACATCCCCTTGTGCTAGATCTGCATTGATTCTAACTTATTGGATTTATCGAGTTAACTAAGCAACTGGTCTCAACAAAGCCCCAAGGACTTCAATCTCCTTTAAATCTCCAAATAATTCAATAGCAAATGTTCACTGTAGCAATGTCATTACTTAGCTATCTCCCTTTTTCTGTCTCCATTCTATAATTCCTTCCCCTATAAAAAAGTGTATCCTAGGTAACAAAAACTGAAAACTAGATCTCCTTGTACAACATATTTTCAAGGAAAAAACCAGATGAAGGACTTAACACTAGGGTTATTAGTAGTAACTGAACTCAGAAAACAAGTAATGTAAATTTATTTCTCTGTGCATAAATTTTTGAAGGGTTTGTGTTATAACTTTAGCTTATTCTCTAAGGAAACTCATTTATGCAAATATAAATCATTTAAATGTATGGAACCTATCCTTATAATGTGGATAAATAAGATTTACAATGCCTCTTATATTTATGATGGATTTTTATGCAACACAACCATTTAATGAAAGAGTTCAAGAAGCCCCTTGACATTTGCTTTTCTTTATACCATGTATTTATTAAGCCCAAATATAACATTCACATTAAAATCACACACAGGTAAAATATGAAATTGCTAGAGAGGAATGATGACATATTTTAGGGCTTGATGTTGGTGCCAACATTTCATTTAGGATATTTATATGTGTCATCTAAAAAGGACAATAAATTTCAGTGAAGGCTCAATATATTACAAGACATTTCATCAACACACTCCACAGGGTAAGGTAAAACCAGAGGGAAGGAAGAAATACTGCTGAATAATCAATCTTTGAAAGCATTCAATGTTATTAAAAAAAGCTACATTTAAACTATCCATAAGTCTAAAAAATGAACATGTCAGAAGTGGTGTGATGCATATGTGTAGATGTGGGAGTTAAATGGAACATTTGCCGACTCTATTTTTTCTTTTCTTCCCTTCTTTTTCTGTTTTTGGTGTGAAGACTATAAGGAACTATATAAATTATCCCTGAAAGTATAGTCTTGACTATTAGGGAGACTAAAATCAAAAGTAAATAGAATGACATTAGTGATACCAAAGGCTAGATTGAAACACCATGCTTGGAAGAGAGAGAAATCTCTTTATGCAAGTTTGAAGCTTTCTATTATTTCTAGCTTTAGGGTTTGCTCATTGGTACAGCCTAATTCCTCCTATGGCTCTTACATGTAGGAAGATAAAGTAGACTGATTTTTACGTTTTAAGGAAGGGTGAGTTGAATTAGCAAAAGTCACTATTCTCCTGTATTGCTGAAAGTCACAATGAAGACTATTCAGTTTTAGCTGTCTTCATGTGTCTTGTATTTCATCATGATAGATCATGGCATGAATCTACAAACTCCACCATGCTCAGGCCTTGAAACAGGGAATTAACAGAACAAAGAAGGCAGGCATGGCCTTCTTTTTAGGAGGTGACCTTGCCTTGGCCTGTGGTAGAGTACTGTGGACCATATTTTAACTCTAAGGAACAGAGGGAACTGGTAGGGATCTTCATGTTGACTAGAAAGACTCATTTTATTTGAAGCTCTTTTCAGGATACATGATACTGAAGTCTCAAAGGACTAGTATTATTATATAAAATACATTATGAGAAGACGGGCACAGCACATGACACCTGCAATAGTAATACCTGGGAGGCTGAGGCAGGAGGGCTACATGATAAGTTCCAGAGCAGTGTGAGCTATAGGGTAAAATCTTGTACTAAAAAAAAAAAAAAATCCACAAAAAATTACAGGAAAATTGGCTTTCAGATAAATATCATTAACATGAAATTTGGCACAGTGACAAGTGACAACCAGTATCTCTTTGGTTTTGACTGTACAAATGTTTCTCTCTTCTCTCCCTCTCTCCATCTTTCTATCCACACCCCACAAACTCTGTCTCCTATTGATGGGCATGATTTGTGAATATGAATAACCTCTGCATCTTTAATACTTTTCGTGTTTCTTTCACTTCTGTAAATCTCAAGGCAGATATAAAGCCCCTGTTGGGTGAACGTACTTGTTTGAGTTCCAGAAGAACTTTCTATCTTGATGAACAGAGGGGAGTGTGTAAGCTTGCCCAATATGAAGCATTATTTACAAATAGGCCCTTTTGTGATCAAAATCTTTGGGAGGAGATATTTTCTATCAGTGGAAAACCATGGACATAGTATCTTCACTCTTCTGTGAGAAAATACCATATTGGTGGAATTTAGGCACCACATACATTCAGAGGACAGAATCTTGAAAACTGGTAAAGTAAATATGTATTTATTAGTTAGTTATCACATTCAACTCCATTTTTCAGTGGCAGGGAAAATCTTTCTGTAAATTCATATATATTACATCTCTAATGAAACTAATCAGAATTCTGGAGGAGATGGGGAGATTATCTTAAAGTTATGACACCAAAAACAACTGTATTAGCTACTTTTCTAACTGCAATGTTAAAAATACCTGACAGATGAACTTAAGGGGAGAAAGATTTACTCTGGTTCACAATTTCACATCATGGGGAATGTCATGGAAACTGGAAGGGTTCAGACTAGGGTGGCAAGAGGATGAAATTGTGGCCCCTCACATCATGTTGAATCAGGAAGGATGGAACTCAAGCATGCAGCAGGGCCAGGATATACCTTTCAGGTCTATCCTTAATTGCCTAGTCCTACAAGTAAGGCCCTATTTCCCAATGGTTCTACAGTGTCCTCAAACAATGCAACCATCAGGGGATCCAGTGTTCAAATCTCAAGAGTTTGTGAGTGACATTTTATATCCTAAACATAACAATATCTGTCCATTATTATGGTTCAGTATCTCCTATAGATAATCAGTATCTGGAAACTCATAGAAACTGATAGTCATCGAATGACCACATTGACATCTTTCACAACTCACCATGATTTTGTTTGGGATTTTACACAGGCACTAAATTGAGAGATATAAAAATGGTTCAGGAACAGCCTTTACCAACACACATCTAAGAAAATCTGAGAAAAGATCTTCATTTTAAATTTACCAAATTTTTAAGCTTTCACTTTGATATTATTATAGCCACTTTATTTTCATCCCTCATTCAAATGAATCTAGGATTCCATTTCAATATATCATCTCTTGGTTTGTTTGTGTTATCTCTGTTCTCAGCAGTGTTTGTGTTTCACAGAATGGTTATCTCCCATTTCTGATTTCTCTGTGCTGTACTTTAACTTTGAGGTAAGCATTCTCTTGGATTTTCATTTTCAGACTCTTAGGAAAGGCCACAGAGGAGCTAATCTCCTCAAACTATGTCCTAGAACTCTCTGATGGTTATTTCTGTCATCAGATATGGATAAAGATACTTCCAGTTCTTAAGTCATCTTATGACATTTGAGCATTATGTTTCCCAAATCTGGCTTAGTGGAAATTTAGCATAGATGGATTTCTTTTGTACCTCTGCAGTGATTAAACCAAGTTAACCTACTCATCCCCACCCCAAATAGGTAGTAGTATAATTAGATAAAATGCTGCCTTAGGTTAATGGCGGTATCAGCCATGGGTACAAATGAAATCTTTTTGGTACTTGTGTAATATTTTTGATATACACAAAATTGCATGAGACTTGTAACTTATCTTTTGAGTGGATAATTGCCTCTCCAAGGCTGAAATACAAATTTCTTAAACAAAACTCATCAGTAACAATGATATTTTTCAATTCCATTATCAATTTTAAGTCTACTGAAAACTTTGCATTGGCAGGAGAGAGGTTATGATCATCTATATATTTTGAAATTAGAAAGCTTTCTGATTTATCAAGGAAGCAAGAGACAGGTGTAAGACATGAACTTTTGAAATAATGCCCACATTCTTCAATGAGCTTCACCACTTACAAAAAATTACTCTTCTTGGGGCTGGAGAGATGGTCCAGCAACTAAAGGTGCTTGCTTACAAAGCCTGCCAGCCAGGATTCAATTCCCCAGTTCCTATGTGAAGCCTGCCACACAAAGTAGCACATGCATCTGGAATTCCTTTGCCATGACAAGAGGCCCTGGAGTGCATTCTCTCTCTGGTCACAAATAAATAAAATAAAAGTTGCTCTTCTGTAAAAGTCTAGAGAGAAAAAGAAAGAAAATGGAACCTAATAATAACAAAGCCCTATTCCAGGTTATGGAGATTCACCTAGAATACTCCTGAGAATCATTTACCTTATCTTAACACTTTAAAGTAAGAAGTTAATGTGAACAAAATCTAGTAATTTTTTGTTTATATCATATGCTCCATTAAGGATAGCCACAACTTTCTACTCATCTTTTGTTCCAAGAGCAGAGCAAAGTGCAGCCACACAGCAGGGGCACGATCAACCTCAACCCCAGGTGAGGTGTGTTGCTCTCCAGTTCCCCTAACCAGTGAAGCCAGAGAGTTACAGTCTTATAACAGCTACTTTTCCTGTTCATGACTCTGCAAGTAGGTAACTATAGAGTACCAAAATGTTGAATATTCAGAGGAAATATAGGCATCATGCAAAACTCTGGAAGAGCTACGGAGGTATATGTTATATTGGAGAGGAATAAAGTTAGATGACTTGAGAAATGCCTGTCCCTTGAACATTTTTTTTTTTATGTGTGAATGTGTATGGGTATGCACATGTGTGTTCAGATGCATGTATGTATGTGTTTGCTCATGTGCTCAGGTAAGAGGACAACCTCAGGTGTCATTTCTCAGGAGCAATGTCTATCTTTATTGAAAAAAAGCCTTGAATAGGCCCAGAGGTTAATAAATAGGCTAAACTGGCTGGCCAGCAAGGCACAGAAATTATCCTTATTTCATCCCCTCAGGATTGGGTTTACAGGCATATGGCACCATGACTGGCATTTTTACATGTGTTCTGGAAATGATCTCAGATCTTCATGTATCCAAGGTGATTTGTTTACTGATTGGACTATCTCTCTAAGCAAAAGACTTCCTTAGAAATGTACTTCACAGCCCTTTATAGACAACTCTGCTGTGCATAGTTTCATGATATCAGACATTCTGCTAAGACTCATCCTGCTGCATTATTATGTGGACATAGTTTCAAATATGTGATAGCCCAATCTCTTCATAATAAAATGAGTGCAGGTTCATTTGGCAATAAGGAGAATATTGGCAAACACAGCAAAAAACAAAATTCTCGTTAATCACACATTTTAACCACTATCTAGTTGACATGTGCCTGCTGTGCTAATTGCTTCATTACTTAATTATGCAAAAATAATCACATTCACAGCAAACATAGCCCATGAAACATTATTAAAATACAAAGAATCATGCTCTATATTCTTTAGTGCAAATATAAATACTTCATAATGAGGAAGAACACTTTTATATAACTGTAATGAGAGTTTTGTGGCTAGCTTGTGTTCTATCTTTTTAAGCAAATCTTTGCAACTCTGTTCATCATGACCTCTGCTCTCTGTGGCTTGAATCATACAACTTGCCCTAATACCTATCACACAAAAAGTAGGAGGGTTTGCTTTTTCTCCTACATATTGGTTATATCTTCCTTCTGTCATGCATAATTCATAATTGTTGATCACTATGCATTTGTTAAATAACATAATACATGAATAGGCAAGTGAACAAATAGGCCAATAAATATAATTCATCAATGTAGGGTAAGATGCACAATATGAGAGGAGGTCCAGGGACCATTTTACTGAAACAAAATGCAGTGAATTCTAGTATAGGCAGATCACAACTATGCTTTAAGAGCTTAGCCATAGGACCCATGGACCAGGACTGGTTTATATAGAAACAACACCAGGCCTGGACACACCCATAAATACTGTAATTTGCAGTCTTCTCATTCTTTTTCTTCATTTTGTTTTAAAAAGACTTATCTCAGAAAAGTTGGGCATAGTGATTGTGTTAGTTTTAATATATGTCCCCCAAGAGACTCAAATGTTGTATTAAAACTTGTAACTTGATTTCTAGCCACCTGGCTGGCAGAGGTGTCATTGTGGGCACACTGTGGGACAGGGGATGATAGGATATCATTAAGAGGCTTGGGAATAATCAGTACAGTGTGAGCAAGTTGGTGAGGTTACAAGTATAACTGCCAGCTTCTGATTTGGTGCTACCAATTCCTGTGCTCATGAATGTGTTAATGGAGTAGTTCATAGTTGGTCTTAATTAATGTGCAAGGTCCTTGTGATGTACAAGTTAAGCTCACAAGCTATTAGTCAAGGTCTGTGGTATTTTCAACTAATACCCTTGTAATCTTATATGGACTTTTCATATGTTCATATCATTTTCTCACTGAAACCTGTGTATAAAGTTTGGATGTAGAATAGTATTATGATACATGTTTTATAGCACAAATATTTGTTTGTTCAATGTCCTCAAGTAACTAAGGCTCAAAGAATGGAAACATATTTCTTACCTCAGTTTGACATATGAAACTAGAACTCATAGCCCAAATTTTTAAAAATAATTTTATTTTTATTAATTTATTAGAGATAGGATGGGATAAATAGAGAGAATGGGCACACTGGGGCCTCTAGCCACTGCAAATGAATTCTAGACGCATGTGCCACCATGTGCATCTGGCTTACATGGGTATTGGGGAATCAAACCTGGGTCCTTAGACTGTGAAGACAAGTGTCTTAACTGCTAAGACATCTCTTATCCATAGCCCCAAGTTTTATAAATGATTGATTAGATCTATAGCATACTGTGTAAAATGACAAGCTCCTGTAAATGCCAATAATGCCATAGTATTGCTACTAATCTGAGAACTGCTGACATTTTTATAACTATGCTTCTATGTACTGGACAAATTTTTTTTTCTTGTACTTAAATATCTTCAAGATCCTTGTCTAACTCTTCAATAACAAAGGCTTGCAATCCCAGCCAACTTAAATCTTGGAATAGTCTCTAAAGAGCATAGTCTTGATCTTTTTTCAGGCTTATCAAATTATTTGATGATAATAAAAAGGTTACCATTTTAATTTTTGAGATAGGGTCTTGCTTTGTAGCCTAGGCTGACCTCAAACTTGTGATCTTCCTATCTCAGCTTCTGAAGTCCTGCAATCATAGGTTTACAACATGGCCTCCAAAAGTTGCTATGTTTTTGAGGTTATTACTGACTTATTACAGTTTCTCACTTATTGATCATGTGATTAATTCAAAGTAGTAAAATGTTTGAGAATATAGGTGATGGAGTTTAATTCTCTGGGTTCCTATCTTAGTCCACAGAGTATAAGAAATTGTGAGAAGCTATTTGAAGTTTCATAATTGTAAATAATCTGTAAAGCAGAGAATGTCTGTACTCATGAGATTTTGGTGGGAGGGACAATATGATAATTATGATAAACACCACATTTGTATATATGCACACACACATATATAAATATAGACATGATTATTAATATTGTGGTGAGCCAACATGAATTATATTTTATTGTCATAGAAAACAGCATGTCTCTCTTTAAATATTTACTGTTCCTTCTGAGTCATCCATAAAGCGGTGGCCTTATACTTGGTTTCACTCCAAATGAATACATTGCACAGTCAGGTTGTAACTTGATGTCATGATCCATGGTTTAAATGTGGTTTCCTCTATAGTTCAAAATAGCTTCTCAGTATGGAGCCATCATCTCTTTGATTCTGTATGTCTGGTTTGCCTAAATAGAAACTTGTAACCAATATCACTATTTGCTAAGCATCCCAAGGGAAATGGAAACCAGTTATGTGAGTGAAATGGAACAATACGCTATTTAGTCTCAAACAAAAATAACATCTTTAGTTAAATCCATTTAAGTTTTACTTTTTCTGAAAAGGGTAAAAGGCACATCTCTGAATATGAAATAACAATAATTCAAAGTTTTACATGTGTGATCCATCATGGGCAATCAAGCCTAACTGTGCAGTTAGCAGTGAAATTACTTCTCTGGAAGCCTGACTTACCATGAGTATTGCATAAGGTTTAAAGCTCTCCTTCTCTTGCCATTACTGGATATTCACCTCAGTTCAATGAGGGAAACTTAGTCCTGCTCAATTAGGCAACATCTTTTACATGTCTTTGAAAATAGCCTCTAGACAGCTAATGAGCAGACACTGACCTCTAACAAGGAGTCCTTCAAAGCTCCAATGCTCCTTACAGTAATAGTGGGGTGATTTGTAACCCCAGCTCTTCTATGTCTTGTTCCTCATCTAGGGAATGGTAAACAGCACCCTGTAATGTTCTGAGGGTTTTTTGGTTTAATATGTACATTGTGTTTATCATATAGGTGACACTAAATAAGCCATAAGTATTATTACAATACATAGTACTACACACAATTTTCAGTTTTAGGTACTCATAGCCAACCACAGAACAGATATTAGTATTTCTCTACAAGAAAGAGATCCTCATATTCCATAAAATTTAATATAAAATATGCTTAAAATTTTAATCTATTTAATTATCAGCTATTTCAATTGAGCTCTTATTGGCTAATTTATAAATTAATCTTCACCATTGGTGGGTATGTAGAAGGAAGAACATTTTATATAGATGGTTTACTGAATACCATTTTCTCCAACATCCACTTGGGGTGGGTGAGCAGATCCTATGTTGATAAATACTTGATTTAATAAACCAGGAAAGTAAAACAGATGTGGAAAATGAAATGTTAATCAAATATAACTTTCTTCTCTCCTTGTGAAAAATAAAATTCATCATCCACTAGTAATAAAAAGTACATTCTGAATGGTCCCTGTACTCTTCAAATAACTCCAGAGAGTCATTTCCTTCTTATCTTTTTCTTTTCATTGTATACTTTACCTCCCTGAAAAAAAGCAGCAATTGCAACTTACAGGTGTTGTCTCTGGTTTTCAAAATTCATTTTCTTTAAGTACTTTCAAATTCTTTGGTTAAAGGTATACACAGTTGCAAGACAGAATTATTTATTTTCTGGAAGCATACCCTTGTTTCCAACTGTTCAGCAAGAGTGTATATATACTGCTGAAATTACATCCTAATGATGGCTAGTTACAGAATTATGAGGTATTCTGTACTATATTTTGTTAAGAAACATAAAATTGGGCAACTTTAATACAGATGCTGCTACATTCTGAATACAGTTTACTGGTAGTGCTCTTCTCCAAAAATACGGAAACTGTGTTGTGTCCTAGGGATGTTATAAAAATATATAGAAATCCATTTATTCTCGAAAGAAAATTGAGGTCTCAGTTAGAATAATGACAAGAACTTGAAATCCATTTGGGAACCCTAACATCATGAATTCAGACAGTACTCTAATGATTTTCATTTGGTGAAACCTTGGTGTACAGAATAAATGAATAAAATGAGGACAATGCTTACCACACAAAGTTTCCATCATTTTAATCTTTCTGTGAGATTCCTTAGAATTGTTCAAAATAGAGCTTGTGCATTTGTATAATGAGAGTCTATCATCCTTATATTTCGGTTAAATTGGGAACAATGAACCATAATTGATGCTTTTATTATAATTTGATGAGATTATATAAGATGAAACTAATTCATATCTCCCAGATATAGATATAAAGGCAACCTATACAATAGTTGTCCGTATTATCTCGAATGCTAACTTCATAAAACAGTAAAATAAGCTGTTTTAGAAAGCATTGTATTAAGCAGAATGTACAATTTTGTTTCTTGCCAGAGGAAAACTCTAATGTTGAATCCTCTTTGTATCCTCCTAAAAAGTGAAAAATGCTTGCATAAAACCTTGCATTTTTAATGTGGTCCTTCACATATACATCACTATAAACCTTGCAAAGTAATGAGTTTCAATAACTTTGTTTTGATTTAAAAAATTACTGGGGCACAAACTGTAGTTCTGTGACTAAATGCTAGGTTATTTCATAAATTATCTTCATGTTTTAGTTCTAGGTAAATGCAATGGCATCTTAACACAAAACCAAATTCGAAATAAATTGGTACCATGGAAAATACCTTCCTCTTACATAGCAGATTGAGAATATTTGGATAATGATTATTGATATGACTGTAACAATATTATTGAAACATGGAAAACAGTATTTTATGAAAAATGATACCTGTTACAATGCTACCTGAATGAGAAAAGATCAAATATCTCCTTGATAAACTTTTTTCAACATTTTTCAGGATAATGGGTATTTTTTTTCATGGATCTCAGCAGCTTTGGATGCAGTTGTTAGGAATGCAGTTAATTTGTTTTAAACTGCCGCTCCTTGAGGCTGATGTGATCACTAAACCAAGGATTTTCTAATTTATAGATTTAGTTAGCAGATGCAGTCAGCCTTATGCTTATACCATTAATAGGCATATACTTTTAACTTAAATTTCTTTCTTAAAAGATTATTATAGAATACTTCTGGAAAGAAGAATATTTGTACTAACATACCAATGAATAAAATGCAAAACTTTAGCTTAGATGTTTTAAAATTCTTAGGAAAGCATGTGAAAATATCTGTTCTAATAGCATTTAAGAAAAACAGGATACTGTAATAGTATTTCTACCAATAGGATGAAAATTACCTAATGATAAAAGTAATGAGGAAATTACATTGATGTTTTATGAATATTTTTATTTCCTATCTTTCTATAATAGCTTATTCATAAAAATATAAATACCAAGTTGTTATAAAATAAAAAAAAATCTAAACTTTTTGTACAGTATTTTGTCTAGCATGGAAACAGACAGTTGAATCATATTTGGATATGTCTATAATGAAGGCAATGGACATTTAAATTTTGTGAAATTTTGGGAGTAAAGGGAGTTTATATACATTAAGAAAATGCAGCATCAACTTTCACTATTCAGATCACTGTGTATGTGTTAAGATCCTGTCTCACTTTCTTTCTTTAGAATAATACAGTAGCTTAGCCATTTGAAAATTATAATGATTTTGTACTTACCAAAGAGTAGCTCTCTTCATGCATTACAATCAAAATCATTTGTGCCTGAAACATCATTATGAAAGTGGACTGCTAATTATCTAATTATGGATCATTCGGTGCTGAGAAATGCAAGACTATTGGCTTCTTTTGAGACTTTATTTCTCAAAGAGAAATGCCAACATTGTGTACTCTTTTTGTCTTCCCTATATGTCAGGACTGTGATTCTGTTTCTCTGGCACATTCACCATCAGTTCTTTAACCATAGCCTGTATCCTGATGACATCATGTTCTCAATTTCAGCCAGACCTTCTACCCTGAATTCCAGACCTATATCCAGTCATCTAATTATTATTTAGATGCTCAAATCACATCTCAATATCTTAGTTTCAAAACCAAACTCTTCATACCCACACATTCATTTTAATACAGCTTCATTATCCCAGTTGTCCAAGTGGAAAACATTAAAAATCATTCTGGGGGCTGGAGAGACGGCTTAAGCAGTTAAGGCACTTACCTGGAAAGCCTAAGGACCCAGGTTCAATTCCCCAGCACCCACATAAGCCAGATGCACAAGGTGGCATATGAATCTGGAATTCATTTGCAGTGGCTAGAGGCTCTGGTGCACCCATTCTCTCTCTCTCTCTCTGCCTCTTCCTCTCTCAAATAAATGAATAAAATATTTAAAAAAAAATCATTCTGTAACTCTCACTCTCCCCAATATACCACCATAACCAAGTGCATCCAAATATATGAAAAACTGAATTTGTTATAGCTATGCCAACGAGCATGTCCAGTGTTTGCCAATACAACTTTTGGACCACAGAAGTAGTCTTCTAATTAACTTGTAGTTTTCCCTTGACCCCTAATGTTATTTGTATCATTAGTAGGCAGAGTGATTTATTTAAAGTGTCCAGTTAATTAATTTCTACTTTACTCAAAGAAAAAGCAAATGTTCTGTACAAGGCTTATAAGGTCTGTGTCGTTTGCGAGATCTTATCTCCCGTCCTAGGCTCACCCTGCTATTGCACATTCCAGCCCAAAGTGCTTTTTTGTTCATATCATAAGTTGAGCAGTTTCTTGCCTAAGGAAACTTGCTTCCTCTATTTTGAAAATCCTTCCTAGTGATTAGCGTATTGTTTTGTTTGTATCTTTACACTATTCCTGAAATGATACTTTATCAGAGTTATTTCCATGGGGCCCTATATCATTTGTACCCATATCCTATGCTATTGGTTATTTATTTATGTATTTTCATTTTAATCTTATTGATGGAATGCATGCCCCTGAATTCTATGCCTTTGATTTTTCATTGCAGTTTTGTTGTCACATAAGCTCAGTGACTGGTACAAAGTAGGAACTCAGTAAATATTTACTGAATTAATTCAGAAAAGCTGCATGAAAGGATAGTATGGAGAACATTGTAAATATGGATGCAATAGTATAAGTCTTGGAGTGAGTGCACATAAATGAATATATAGGCATTTGACTTGAAGAAAAAAATTTCTTCTACACCCTATAGAATTCCCAGGGACATGAATAAGAAAATGTTCCTCCTTCTAGGGGAATGGCTAGTGCTGATATCACTAAGTTTTTATTTATGACAGATATGTGCCAAAGAAAGTAGCATTCTTATTTTATTCAGTTACATATTGAATCTCCTTTCCAATCTTGACTTAGATAGAAAGGCCATTATTAAAATATTGGAACTTCCTTCAAGCATGACTCAAAGTTTGTAGTTTCCACTGTATGTGCCACTTCTAAATTGCAAGTTCTCTGTAAAATTTCTTGAGTGAATGATTGGATAAGCAAATGTGTAAATAAGTGATAGAGAAAACTTATAAATTAAGGTTTCAACAGAGGTTTCCTATGAGGACTTTTACAGATGTTTTGGCAGCACTATACCTAAGTTAGCTTTGGTATTTGGCAATGCACATGTACCCTTGATACCTGGACTGTGGGATGCCTACAGTGATTCTTAGACTGTGGTGTGTCTATGCCAATTTGCTCCCTCTGGAGCTCATGCTCTTTCAGAACACAAAGACTTCCCTCCAAAGGTTAACTAGTTGCTTTGAAATAGGTTGGATGTTGTTGGTAGGTATGTTTGATTTTTACACCTTTAATTTTCTGCTCATTGTCCTTAACTACAAGAGGAGACAGAGTCAAAATCTCTTTCTAAATTATTGTAAATCTTTGCTTATTTTTTTAATTTTTAAATGACATAATTTTGTTCTCACACTTTCCATATCTTTGAATATTCATTGACAAAAATGCTTCTTTGATTTTTTATATTTTTTATTTATTTATTTATTTGACAGAAAAAGAAGAAGAGAGACAGAGATAGAATGAGAGAGAGAAAGAGAGAGAATGGGAGCACGAGGGCCTCCAGCCACTGCCAACTAACCCCAGACAAATGTGCCCCCTTGTACATCTGGCTAATGTGGGTCCTGGAGAAACGAACCTGGGTCCTTTGGTTTTGCAGGCAAACACCTTAACCACTAAGCCATCCCTCTAGCCTGCTTCTTTGATTGTTAAAAATACCTTTCCATTTCCTCAGAGATGGCAATTGCTAAAAACAGCACAGGTACTTTTTATATCAAACTTTCTGATCTAACAGACAACATTTCTTACTCAAATTACTAATTATTCTATGTTAATTGATAATTTAACCTAGGGTTCTGTAAGCAAAAGGTTATAGCAGGAGTAATTATTATGTACTTGCAAATAGTTTTTTTTTTTTTTTTTTTTTTTTTTTTTTGAGGTAGGGTCTCACTCTAGTTCAGGCTGACCTAGAATTCACTATGTAGTGTCAGGGTGGCCTCAAATTCACAGTGATCTCCCAAGGTCTGCCTCCCAAGTGCTGTTTAAAGGCATATGCCACCAAGTCTGGCCACAAATAGGTTATTTTTATCTATTCATATAAATTAAGTTTTAATTTTTTTTGTTCATTTTTATTTAGTTCATTGAGAGCGACAGAGAGAGAAAGAGGCAGATAGAGAGAGAGAGAGAGAGAGAGAGAGAGAGAGAGAGAGAGAGAGAATGGGAGCACCAGGGCCTTCAGCCACTACAAATGAACTCCAGACACGTGCGCCCCCTTGTGCATCTGGCTAATGTGGGTCCTGGGGAATCGAGCCTTGAACTGGGGTCCTTAGGCCTCACAGGCAAGCGCTTAACCGCTAAGCCATCTCTCTAGCCCAAGTTTTAATTATATATATAATCTATTATAAAGGCATCTAACCATAAGTTATGTAATTATTTAGTTTAGATAAATATAATCAAGTAATATGTATAATTCTATAGTAAAAATCTTGACTTAATTTTTCTTGATTAAATGGTTCAGAACTATACTCTTCCCATCTTAAAGTATAGAATAAAGCAAACCACATGACATTAATTCAATGAAAGTAGTTGTTAAGTCATTTGGAAGATTTTAATATTGGCTTTAATGATAATAACAATTGAATTAACCTAAGGACAAAGAAAGCCCTACTGGCTAACATTTCATAGAGTCTTTACTTTTCACAATGGTAATTATTTTGAAAAAAAAAACTGATGCAAATCAAATGGAATCATAGTATTTATTGTAACTTCTTCTTATGATTTATATGGTAAAATTAATATCAAATATCACTGTCTTTGACTGAATAAACATCTTTCTTTATCCATTTTTAAGGTAATTGTGAAAATAGGCACCACGATATGTTCATTTGCCTTTTCTGTTGCAGTAGCTGAAACTCTCATGAATGGCAGGTCTATTTTTCCCATCTTTATTCCCATGATAAGTACAATGCCAGATGTTTAGGAGTTTGTGGAAATGGTAAGTTCTACTTCCAGCTCCACCTATGTTTATTCTCTACAAAGCCCTCACTTGAAGTTCCACTGCAATATAGTAGCATGTGGTGTGTGATGAAAATTGGTTGTGCCAGATGGATGTGGAAGTGGACAAATCCTGGACAAGATATTACATAACTTAGAGAACAAGGTTGTGGTATACATCATGTCACTGTGTGGGATCTGGAAAATCATGCCAAAACAAGCATTCCATTTTCTTTAGGAATATCTTTGCAGTGTTGCTATATTTCTGTAACACAATGCACCTTGAAAGCATGCTTGGCTTCACCTCAAGGCAAGTTTCCAAACAGCATAATGGACAGCACAGGGTAACAATTGTAGTTATCCTTTCAAAAATAGGAAGAAAATCTTACAAAAAAGAAAAGCAAGGATTTTCTCAATGTTAAAGAATGAATCAGATTTCTACCTTGATTATGATTAAATCTTAATGTGCAGTGCAGAATGCTGTAACATTTATTTTCAAATTTACAACTAACCAGAAGAGATTTGTGTGATTATTTATGAACTGATATTGAGATGTGTCACATTTTGCCACCCTTGGTTGAATTAAATATCAGTGATTGTGGAACTTCTAGTACAAGCACCAGTCCATCCTTGATGCAAACTCATTAATCACAGGAATCTTCTTGGTCAGGGCCACCGAACTTTGATTATGATTTTACATAATTTCATAATAAATGTTATGTACATCTATATGAAAAATTAGGCTTGACACATACTTTTCTGAATTCTTGACATGACTCTAAAGGATCATATATCAATACTTAAAAATCAGAAGCCTTGATTATCTCTTATATCTCCTATATTATAAAATGCTCTTCCACCAAATATTTTGCATATTTTATTGCATATGTTGTATAGTAAGACATTAACTTTCTCCTCTTAGAGCCAAGCTTTCTATGTAGAAGCAAAAATGTACCAGGAAAATGCATAAACTACTTATTTATGAAGCAATTAAACAAGAAATGTAAGAAAAGTAAATGATTAAATATTAACGTTGTCCGCACATTCTCAATAGTGATCTTCATTTCAAAACAAAAGCTGCACAAAGCACTGAAGGAATCTGCATTAGTGACTTCCTTGTTGTTATGTCCAAATACCTGACCAGAAGCTCCTTAAGGAAGAAGCGCTGATTCTGCTTTATCAGCGCAGGAGATATAGTTCCTGGTGGCAGGAAGGCGCGGCAGCAGGAGCAGGACGCCACTTGTCACATTGCAGCACAGTCAGGAAGTAGAGGACAACCACTGCTTCTGCTCAGCTGACTCCCCTGTCATCCAGTCTGCGTCTCCAGCCCATGGCATGGTGCTAATCTCAGTTAGGGTGGGTCCTCTCACCCCTGTGAACCTAATTTAGAAAATCCCTTGCAGATATTCTCGGGGCTTCCTTAATTTGGTAATTTCAAATCTTATCTAGTTGACAACCAGAGAGTAACCATCACTTGTTGACACTAAGTTCTTGCTTTGGACCATAGCACAAAATATAGAGCATATCATTACCCTTTCACATGTCCTTATCTGCATATTTAACATTACTGAATTACCATGCAATTACATAGTTGAAGTGAAAAATGTCCATTTTCCAACTTGCAAGGTTAGAATGAAATACAGAGGACGTCTGCTATTCCTCCGCCATGGTGTATTCATGGTGTATTCACCCTCTGGAAATGTAAGCCGAATTCAGCTCTTTTTCTTTCTAAGTTTATTATGGTCAGGTATTTGCTTCCAGCAAGGAGGAAGCTACACAGACTTTTTCTTAAAGAGAAAGGGAAGCCTGATAGAAGAGGAAAATGAGTGTTCCACTCCGACCTCCACATTTGTGCTTACCCATCTGTATGCACACTGCAATACTACAAACACACATTAAAAAAAAAAAATCAACAAGAAAACCTTTATCATAAATGAATCTCAAGTCTGCCAAGTTTCTTATTTGTGTTTTTGTTTTTATCTGACACATCAATTATCCCCTTAAGTTTCTTTTTTCACTCTCTAGTTTCCTGTAAGAAATCTATGCTCATGCATTTTTCCCATCAGATTTCACAGTCCAAAGAGCAAGTGATATATTCTGAAACGTCTTAGAGTTTGAATTTCTTTGACTTTCTATTCATGGTTCCACAGGTAAAATATTTTTTTCTGCCAAACATATTAAACACATAGATTAAAAAGGAATTCTTACTTTGAGACTTCTGTAATGAAATGGATTACTTTATCTTAAAATAGAAAAAAGAGCATTGGGACATGAATTAAATTAGCTGATAGATTATATGTACTGCTGGATCTGAAGTATGTTACCTACCATCATAAAGACCTAAAATATTGTCTTGTGTTAAATTTGAATTAATGCTAAAATTGGATTAGGCCAGATAATCCTGTTGCAAATCTTGGAAAAAATTCCAGATACTAGAAAATTAGAATGGAGTTGGCATACAATGTGTTTAACGAGATCTTTAACAGTTCTGTTAATGGAAGTTGCCTTGCTTTGCTATTTTACTAGTTTCTTTATGTTTCTTCTGCCAATTACTTAGTCGGCTTCATTGGTCTTAAGTGATGTGATATACTGAATCATTTGATCTTAGACATAACTTATGAGGGCTACTCTGTTAATTTTATTGCAGCTTTATACTATCGTTAGATCTTAATACCATGTAATAATGGCCAAATCTCATTCTATTTTCCCCCTCAGAAATGAGTCACAAGAATAGGAAAAAAAAAAGAGGCAACTAGATAGTTTGAGATAAACATTATCAGTGTATTTTTTTTCAGCTACGAACTGCATAAATTTATGATAAAAGCTTGCATCATTCTTTTACAATATAATCAAAAATACTTTCAAAAAATATGACAACTGCTTCTATATTATGAGGCAATGCTATATTATACTTAAACATTTTATTTGTTGTTGCAGGTAACTAATGATTTGCATGTAACTTAATTTCTGTACATCCAAGCATGTTTGTCAATAATATTAAAGAGTAATGATTTAATTGCAGTTTTATTACTTGTGAAAGAATAATGACAATGCATACTAAATATAAATCCCAGGATGCAGGGAATAAAGTTGCTGGAGTTTCCAAAAGTCTGGGGATTGCTAAACACATGGGAACTACACACTAGTAATGTCTTTTACTGGTAGGAGGAACTAAGAGCATGTTTATTTTGAGATTAACATATGCTACTATTAAAGTCTTCTTTTGAGGTTATATAGTTTATGATTTAAATATACAGGATAGGGAATGATTTAAAGAACAGCTTATATTGGAAGTTAAATTTAAACTCTCAGAAGTTAACTAAATATAGAGAAAGAATTTAAAGACCCCATTGAACTACACATCTTCCATTTCCTCTTCATCACCTAATCATCAGTAATATCTTTTCTATAAATATAATGCATACAGTGAGACAGTTTTTAAAACTTTCTACATGGGCTGTAGAGATAGCCTGGGTTTGATTTCCCAGTACCCATGTAAATGCCAGATGCACAAAGTGGTTCATTCATCTGAAGGTCTATATAGCAGCAAGAGGCCCTGGTATACCCATTTTTTTTCTCTCTCTCCTGTGGTTGCAAACAAATAAATAAAAATATTTAATAAAATCTTACACCTTTTTTTTCACTTTTTGACAGATAAATATTTGTATCAACCAATTATTTTTTAAAATTTATTGTAATGTTGAGGATCTAACTTATGATCTTGTGCATGCTAGGCAAGGCTCTACCATTGTACTATATTCTCACTCCTTTTTTGTTTGTGCTTTTACTTTGTGACAGGGTCTTGCTCAGTTGTCAGGGTCAGACTTACATTTATTCTGCAGCCTAGGCAGGCCTTGAACTTGTGATTTCAATGATTGTCTGCCTTCCAAGCATCTAGGATAACAGTTGTGGTTCCAAGCCCAGATCAACCTACATAGTCAAAGTCATCTTTAGCCAAAAATAAATTCTATGTTTTAAGCACATGGCTGCACTAATCTCTAAACATTATTGGTTCTTTATCTGCTCAAAATTTTGCTCAAATTTTTTTACAACTCTAGAATTCTTTCTCCTATTCTGACTATTCATATTTTTATAAATCTATAAGACCTTGATCAACTCATATTAAAAGCTTCTCCCTCTACCAGGAAAAAAAAAAATACAAAAACAAAAATGGCTGTTTTCAAGAGTAGAAGGCATGGCTCAGAGACAAAACTTTTGCCTAGTAGGCAAGAAACCCTAGGTACAATAAACAGCATTTTGTTACAAATTTACTATTTGAAGCATGCATTTTGATTTTCATTTAATACATAATATGGAGTATTTTCTAAATGAAAAGCAATGTGTTTAGTTCAGTGGAAACTCCATGCTCAAACAGTGGTTAGAGAAACTAGAGACAACAAACCCTCCTTTAGATGTATGTGCATGTTAACACGTACTGAAATATCACATGATTCTTCACAAATGATATTTGTTTTAGTTAAAAATAAATTCAGTAAAATTAAAGCAGACTTACCTCATGGTAACAAAATCTCTAGGGGGTTACAGTTGGAGAAGCCTTGTGTAGAAACATGCACATGTGAGCTAATCATAATTCATGCTTCCATAGTGTTTACCAGCCATTCACAGAACATCAAATAATCAGGGCAGAGAGAAAGAAAAGTTCATGACAAAAGTATAAACTAACAAATTTGGTGTGTGTGTGTTGGGGGGTGCTGAAGAAAAAAAAATGTAACCATATATAATTAAAAGAATGAATGGCCTGAAAAATAATGCTTATCTGACAATGCTACTGCATGTACTTGGTTCAGTCTTAGCACTTAACATACCTTGTTCTGCAGATTCACAATAACCATGATAAGTAGTAGTAAACTAATGTCTCAATTTGAGATCTGAAAAAGTAGTGTCAGAAGTTATGTCTTAGTCAAATAACACCCAAATTAGGGTTGAAAGTTATTTTGTCTGTTAGTTTTGACCTTATTTTACCAAAATTTATCATTTATATCCTGATCTATATTTTATCTTTTCCAGTCAATATGAGGTATTTCTCCAAAACATGATTCCAAAGCCTTGTATGTCTTTATGTTTACTTCATGATTCTTTATATTTTTTGACTGAACTGCTTAGAGGCAGCTTTTTAAATGACACCTGAAAATTGACAATTCTTTGTGGATGAATAATTTATGGTTTTAGTATAATAGGACACTGTTTTAACCACAAATATCTAAATATGAAGTAATAATTCAAAATGAGTGCACTTGTATGCATACACAAATGTACAAGGAAATGGAAGCATAAGAGTATGTTGTACCAACTGAAAATTCCATGATTCTACTCTATCTCCTTGAACATGGTAGAGAGTTGCTGTATGTTTTATATAATTTTGTTTCTTCACTTAGCAATAGATATTTTGAGATTTTATACGTGATATTTTTACATGATTAATTATATTACCTAATAACAGTAGGGCAAGTTATATTTGGGTTAAAAAATTCATTTTATTGCTCTCACAGAAAGAACTGTCATATCTATTTTGAGCTAGCATCATGTTCCCTCTCTTTAGGAAGGATCCTATGAATGCACATGTATTAATCATCATGTATCTCTGAACTTTGAAGTTGCTATCTTAATAATTAAACCATTCTTGTAGAGACATCTTACATATGTTGAGTTCTTTTAAAGCAAACTCAGCCATGTCAGTTAAAAATATTTAAAATCCACATGATAATAAATCATTGGCTTAATTAGAGATCGTTTATTTTGGAATAGGTAGAATTTTTCTTTTCCCCGTAAGGTGTTACAACTTGCATATTGTATCATAAGATTTCCTTCATAATTTGGGCAAGCCATAGTGAATAACAAAAGAAAAGATTCTTCAAAAAACAAAGATATTTTCATTAAAAATATGTTGTCCAATTTTTATATAGTTGAGTGATATTTTTCACAGAAGTATCAAGGGTACCGCTAGATTCTTCCACAAGGCTGAATGAAAGAGGAAGTTCATTCACAGCACTCCTGGACTCTCTGCCTTCATCAGTAAATGGAGACACTGAAATTTGCTCCTTTAATCTTGTTTTCTTCTTGTACTTGCCGGGTTTTCTATTTTCTTTCTTTTATCCAGTTTCAGGTCACATTTTTCTATTATCTTTGTATTTTAAATTATTTGTATTTGATGATAGAAAAACTTTCTAACTTTATTAATATCACATTTTTATTTAAAAATATTTTGTTAATCAGTTTCTACAATTGAAGCAAAACCTTTAATGAGAAGCTCATTATACTGCCAGTTTTGTTTCATATCTTCCAGTGACTCAAATATTTATCAGCTTTCAGAATGTACTGATCCCTTTTTGGGAGACCCTGCACTAAGCAGTGCAGAGAGGAAGGCCACTCAGAACCCTGTAGTTATTAGGGTGGGTTAACAAGAGAGGCTTGAGTGAAGAGATACCTTAGAAGTATGTTAAAAATAACTTGTCTGCTTTACCTAAAATTCACATGGATTTTTCCCAGGTCTTCACATATGCATACGAGGATATTTACTGGAGAAGTTTCTATTTTATTTGGTTTTATAGATTCTTTTTTTTTTTTTTTTTTGGTTTTTTGAGGTAGGGTCTCACTCTAGCTCAGACTCACCTGGAATTCACTATGTAGTCTCAGGGTGGCCTTGAACTCATGGTGTTCCTTCTACCTCTGCCTCCCGAGTGCTAGGATTAAAGGCATGCGCCACCACTCCAGGCTTTGGTTTTATATATTCTGATTTATCGTACTAATGTGTTTACTCAGTGGGAAGAATCAGGTTAATTCTTGAAATTCCTAAATAATATACAGATAAAACTTTACTTATTCTTTCCAAGAAGTGTACGTTCACTTGTATTAAGTTCACTTGGGTGGCAGTGATAGGAGGATCACCCTGAATTGAAGGTCACCCTGAGACTAATTCCAGCTCAGCCTGGACTAGAGTGAAACCTTAACTTGAAACACACCACACACAAAAAAAAAAAAAAAAGAAAAGAAAAAGGAAAGGAAGAGGAAGAGGAAACAAATTCCAAGGGAGAACAGTAGCAGCAAACCTGGCTGTACTGTATTAAACCACAGATGGCTTTTATCACTTAGTTTTCTTAGATTTAATTTAGTCTTTCATTTATGGATAGTAAGTGAACTCGTAGTATATGAATTTATGCATATAGTAAACTAGGTACACTGCAGTAACTAAAGTAAACATGCTCTCTACCCTCAAAGCATATGCTGGACTGGATTGCAGTCTTGGTCTAGGTCTCATGGATTTAAAATGAATAAAAAGTTGAAGTACTGAGTTGTTGCTTTGTTTAATTTTTTTCAGATATAATCAATTTTTAATTTAATTAAATTGTTTATGAGAGAGAGAGAAAGATAGAGAGAAAGAAAATGGGCACACCAGGGCCTCTATCCATTGAAAACAAATTCCAGATGCATGCACCGTCTTGTGCATCTTGTTTATATGGTACTGGAGAATCAAGCATGGATCCTCAGACTTCACAGATAAGTGCTTTTACTGTTAAGTGGTCTCTCCAGCCCAGAATCACGTTTTTATATGAGATAACAAGTGGAAGCTTCTCATTTATTTATTTACTTATTTTGAGGTAGGGTTTCACTCTAGCCCAGGCTGACCTGGAATTCACTATGTAGTCTCAGGGCAGCCTTGAACTCATGGCATTCCTCCTTACCTCTCCCTCCTGAGTGCTGGGATTAAAGGCGTGCACCACCATGCCTGGCTTATTTTATTTATTTATAACATATATGTTTTTATTATATTTGATAGAGAGAAAGAAAAAGACAGAGAGACAGTGAGACAGTGGGCATGGGTGTACCAGGGCCTCCTGCCACTGCAAAGAATCTCCAGACTCATGCACCACTTTGTGCGTGCTTTTCTGTGAGTACTGAGGAACTGAACCCAGGCAGATAGGCCTTGACAACAAAATCCTTTAACTGCTGAGCCATTTCTCCAGCCTCAAATGGAAGCACATAAATGAGAAGCTCATATTAAGTTTTAAATATTACTGAATTGGGATTATCTACTTTTAAGAATTTCTGTACTTATAAAACTAGCCTCAAAATTCTCATTACTTGAAGTGTCATAAATATTTTTGTTATTGGACCCAGTATATTAATTTTAAACATAAGAAGGATACTCACATTTCCTCAATATGAACTTGCTGAGTACAGCAATCACTTGAGTATCTTACTTACAGAACAAAGCCTTTTTCAGCTTCTTCCCTACAAGCCATCACAGCAGGGATGATGTGCATCTTTGCATTTTTGTTTCACAAGTTCATAAGTGGACGCTCAGTTTTCAAAACATTACAGGCCAAGAAGAGTCATGACATTAAGAGAAATAAAGTTAAAGCTTCTTGTCTGTTGTGTTGATGGTCTTCATGGAACTGTATCACAGGATTTTATTATCTTTTGCTTAGTTTCTGTTGCGAGCATTACAAGTTCTGTTTCTTGCTTCTAAATTATATTTTCTAAATTCACACATGCAGTTTTGCATATTCAAAATACCATTTATTACATGAATGGCTGGTTTCTGATGTTCTAAATCCTGCAGGAGCAGTACTCATTTCCTTTCCACTTCATGTAGTATATGAAATGTTACAAATCTTGACGAACAATTATCTATTGAAGATTACTAAGAATATTTATTTCCTAGAACATTAAGTGATTCTTAGTAGGCCAGATAAGTCTAGAGTAAAAGGTATAGCTATACTCTAATTTTCTATTGTGCTACTGATTTCATTCTTCATTCAGTTATTCCACAAATATTTAGGGTAAACAAACATTTGGTATAAATGGATGAAAATTTACATGACTTGCGAGAGTAAGTAAATAATAACATTCAGGTGCTAGAATTCTGATAAATCTTCCTAAAATCCCAAATGTAGCACATCCAAACTCAAAGGTTAATGTGCTCTTTATAGGCCTTTTCAATTTGTGTGTTCCTCTGAAATATAGTATTATGTTGATAAACAAAATCAGTTAACACTAAATTAAACTACAACTGAAAAGACCTTTCTTAAAATTTGGTGCAAATCACTGAATTTCTTTTAAAAAAATTAAAATATTTTTGTATATTTGCCAGGAGAGAAAGAGAGAGACGGTGAGAGAGAAAGAGTGAGAAAGAAAAAGACTGAGGGATGGATGCTCCAGGGTATCTTGCCCATGAGAAAAGACTCTCCAGATACATGCCCTCCTTTGTGCATCTGACTTTATGTGGATACTGGGGAATTAACCATAGTCTGTTAAATTTTACAAGAAAGTGCCTTTAACCACTGAGCCATTTCTCCATCCCCCAGTCAGAGAAAATATAACAAAGGAAAATAAAATAGAGGTTTGCATATTTCCTAAAATAACTTTAAATGTTTGTCTGCGAAATTGTAATTTTTAATGATACACTAAGTGTTAAAGAGAATATAATTTAAAAGCTTCTATAATAAATAAGATGATTATAATGAGGGTCAATAAAGGTAGTTCACTTCAGAGACTCAATTAAAAACTATTACTTGTGAAGTGACATTATTTCAGGAAGACAACTAGATGAACAATCGTGGTCATAAAGAGTTTAGATCTCATTTGTATGATTTATAACTTTTATAGGTCTTAAAAAACACAATCTTTGGTATCTATAATTAAATAGAAAATATTTTACATGTAGGCAAAGAATTATGTGTCATAGCAGAATCATTTCACTGATAGTTGACTCACATTTTGATTCTGGTTTGAAGTTCAGAAAATGGATAAGCTGGCTGAATGCAGCTCCTTTTCAGAAACCTGACATATATTCATTACAATTTCATTGTCCAGTATCATGCTGTGACACAAAATCTGGCACAGAACTAATATCTTGGATGTCATTCAGAAGAATGTACTTACTAAAAGCAATATGCTTTTCCCGCTTCGTCTAACACATACTCTCAGGCCATAGCCCAAGAAACTCTGGAATAGAAGGCATCTGTGTGCTTACCTGAAGACTGGTACATACAACTTGTCTGCTGAATATTATGCTATTGGTGGGTCTGATATTTTATTTAGTATGTGATAAGTGCATTGATATATCCATTTTAATGAGTATGACCTTTGAGTTGAGTGGTATAAGAACATATTTTAGATATTCTCAGATGTTTGGGAAGGCAAGCAAACAAGATGTAACTAAAATCAAAGAACTGAGTATCAAGGAAATCGAATAAAACTAAGAACTAGAAGGGCTAAGAAGATGATTGGCATTAAAGCATGAATGATGCACAAGTGTAACCAATCATGGTACGTGCAACATACATGCTAACCAAACACACACAGAGGCACACACATGGTCACAAACATCTAGAAGAAAGGTTTGAAAAATATTTATTTTCATTTAACCTAATTAAGATGCAAAAACCTATTCATCTACTCTATTCATTCTACTCTATTGTGTTGTCTTCTTCCAGTCCATTAACTTATGTTCCCTAAAATATTATTTGTCATTATAAAATAAATTTTATATCACTCATGGGCCATAATCTGTAACTGCGGAAAAAAAAAAGTCTTCACTTAGGGAGCAAATCTTAATGCAAAGTAAATGTGTAGGTTTGAAAGACATGTTAAAACTGTGAGACTATTTGAGGAAATGAGCTACCTACTGGACTTTCAAATGGATTCATGATTCTGTGGATGGAGCGCCCCTGCAGTGAGGCTACAGTGCTGGCTTTGTCCCTTGGAAAAAAATCCACATCAAATCATTGCTATGCTCTGAAGGCTGATCCCCTAATTTGAACTCTTCACACTTCACCTCACGTTTTCTTTCTTTCTTTCTTTCTTTCTTTCTTTCTTTCTTTCTTTCTTTCTTTCTGTCTGTCTGTCTGTCTGTCTGTCTGTCTGTCTGTCTGTCTTTCTTTCTTTCTTTCTTTCTTTCTTTCTTTCTTTCTTTCTTTCTTTCTTTCTTTCTGTCTTTCTTTCTTTTTCTTTTTTTCTGATCAAGCAAAGCTTTTTCCTACCCTGTTCAATGGCTATGTTGGGATCCTCACACCTCACATGACCTGAAACATCAGCTTTGTGGAGAGCTTATTTACCATCACTCTTGTTTAAAGCTGGAAACTTCAGCGTAGCCTCTACCTTGTTAACCTTTTTCCTTGCATATCCAAATTTTCTTTGGAATCTATCTTTCAATATTATAATCTTCAGTAGATTCAAGATATCAGCAGGTGCTGGAAATGTAGCTTAGTCATCTAGTACTTGTCTAGCATATGTACAAAACTAAATTCAGTTCCATGTAACACATACACATAATCATTATAGGTCAGTTTTATCATTCTACACTACTAAAGTATCACAATGACACTTCCAATACACAAAAGTATTGATAAATGAATATCTGTATGTATTTTGTAGCAGAGTGAGGATTAAATATTTTTATATTGCTGTTGTCTCCCTGTTCTTTTTCCATTACAGTGAATTATGTTCCTATACTATGTTTCCTTTAGCCTACTGAATAAAGCTAAGGACAATTTAAGAAGAGTGTCATTCAATAACGTATAAAATTATCCGGAATTGGGCTGGAGAGATGGCATAGCAGTTAAGGTGTTTGGCTATAAAGCCTAAGGACTCATGTTTGACTCTCTAGATCCCACATAAACCAGACACACAAAGTGATGCAAACATGCAAGTTTGCACATGTGCACAAGGGGTCCATGTGTCTGGAGATCGATGACAGGGCTGGAGGCTACAATGTGCCACTTCTCTCTCATAAAAAAGAGGCCTGTCTGTTGGACTTGCCTCAAAAAAATTGGCCAGAACTATATATTAACCACATTGATCTATGAACCTAACTCCCAATCTAATATAGTGACATACTAGATATTTCTTACTATTAGCCCTGAAAGTGCATTTATTTCAACTCAGTGAAAAATCCTATCTGCCTGGTTGATACAATACCAAGTTACACAAAATAATAACTTCTTGAATTTTTCAAATAAAAAGGATTCTAGTAATTTTTTTTTCTGATTTATTTTTTTATTTATTTGAACATAGAAAAGGAGGGGGAGAGAGAGAGACAAAGAGAGAGAGAGAGAGAGAATGGGTGAGCCAGGGCCTCTAGCCTCTCCAAAGGAACTCCAGATATGTGTGCTACCATGTGCCTCTGGCTTACATGAGACCTGGAGACTTAATCCTGGGTCCTTAAGCTTCACAGGCAAGCACCTTAACCGATAAGCCATCTCTCCCACCCAAATTCAAGTAATATAAGTATGCCTTCATTGAACATGAATTAGATTCTCAATGGTATTATTAAGAGTTAGGACTGCAAAATGGTTCATTTGGAAGAAATGAATATAGAGTTTTACACAGTTGCAGATGATCTCAAGAAAGTATAGTATTAGGAAACTTGAGCCCCAGAGAAGCAGTTTTCACTATATTTCATTCTCTCTTCTTTTCTTATACAGTAGAATGGTGGGAAAATAAGTGATTTACAGATGAGTACATTCTGGTGACCACAGTGAAGACTCATGGAAGAAATAATGAAAAGAAAAGTTACAAATAACATGGAGGTCATGTTGGGTATTGTGCTTTAGGTCCCTTTCACACTTGTCACTCTGATGAGGTCCCTTATCAAGTACAGATGCATTCCAGGAGAGTTAGAACAGATGGACGCTTCCAGGAATATTAAGAAAATATGTGTTATTATTTATTTTTTCCCTTAAAAGTGTAATATATGACATTTTTACTAATACAATATTCCTGGACAGTGAAAACTTTTTATCAAAGGATATCTTTTTTAAAAAACATTTTTATTCATTTATTTTCAAGCAGAAATGGACAGACACATGCACATGAGAGTGAAGACACACACACACACACACACACACACACACACAGAGAGAGAGAGAGAGAGAGAGAGAGAGAGAGAGAGAGAGAGAGAGAGAGAGAGAGAATATGTGCTCCAGAGCCACTAGCCACTGCAAATGAACTCCACACATATAAGTCACTTTGTGCTTCTAGCTTTTTCTTGGTACTGGGAAATTGAACTTGGATTGTGAGACATTTCAGGGCAAAAACCTTAATCACTTAGCCATCTCTCCATTCCCCAAAGAATATCTTCTAATTAGGGCATTTGGAATTTAGAACGGAGACACATCAGTGGGGATACAAAACCTCTGACAACTCAAATTCTGTTCATAAAGAATTTTGAGCCAGGCGTGGTGGTGCACACCTTTAATCCCAGCACTCGGGAGGCAGAGGTAGGAGGATTTCCATGAGTTCAAGGCCACCCTGAGATGACAGAGTTAATTCCAGGTCAGCCTGGACCAGAGTGAGACCCTACCTCGGAAAAAAAAAAAAAAAAAACAAGAATTGTGAAAGGGGGGCTGGAGATATGGCTTAGTGGTTAAGCGCTTGCCTGTGAAGCCTAAGGACCCTGGTTCGAGGCTCGGTTCCCCAGGACCCACGTTAGCCAGATGCACAAGGGGGCACACGTGACTGGAGTTCATTTGCAGTGGCTGGAAGCCCTGGCATGCCCATTCTCTCTCTCTTTCTCTTTCTCTCAAATAAATAAATAAAAATGAGCAAAAAAAAATAAAAAAAAATAAATTGTAGGGCTGGAGAGATGGCTTAGGGGTTAAGCGCTTGCCTGTAAAGCCTAAGGACCCCGGTTTGAGGCTTGGTTCCCCAGGTCCCACGTTAGCCAGATGCACAAGGGGGCGCATGAGTCTGGAGTTCGTTTGCAGTGGCTGGAAGCCCTGGCGCGCCCATTCTCTCTCTCTCCCTCTATCTGTCTTTCTCTCTGTGTCTGTTGCTCTCAAATAAATAAATAAACAAAAAATATTAAAAAAAAATAAAAAAATGTAAAAGGGGAACATTTGTTGATAAACACCATAATGAAACCTAATTCTAAATATGGTAATAAAACAAATTTACAAAAAAAGGAAAAAAAAAATAAAGCTTCTAAGACATGTAGTTGAAATCTTACTTTTCTGTAACCCACCTACCTGACATTTCCCACCCATGAATTAAGAAAATGCCTTCATTTATGATTTTCTTTTGTGATTATAACACATTTGTGGAACAAAATAGGTTACTGTGGACTGAGATTATAGGCTCCATGGTGGGGGAATGGCTACCAACGTCATTATTGCTTTTTCTCACTGATGTTTCTGGCTAGTATTTTCATAATTTCAGAATCAGAAATAAAGGCCAAACCAATACCTCCATTTTGTTTCATAGTACAAGTGGAATAAGAGTCATTTGATTCAGGTTTATAAGTTCTTACATTGTTACTGCAGTTACAGTTGTGTGATCTTGATTGCAAAGTGCCATTCACATTTTCATTTCATTTGTTAAAGGAAGAAACCTGATTTAGATGACCTTGCATATCCTATGTTATATGGAAGCTTTTGAGTCGATGATAAGTGCATCTTAATTGTTAGTATATGTTTGTAAAGAAAAGCTGCTAGGATAACATATTAAGCCTAGCACTTATCAAAGTTTTCCACTATGTTTTCCCTCAGGAAGCAAATGATAAATATGTCTTTCTAGAAATTTCTTTGAAGTCTTTAGTTTTATCATAAAGATTATACAAGCACTGCACTTTACTCTATAAGGTTCATTTCAGTAAAGTGATGTTCAGAATTTTTAGCTTTAGAAAAAAAATCAATTTAACAAACACCTCTGTATCATTCTTATCCTGATATTGAACATCTCCAGGCACACATCAGGCAGGGTAGTAATGAAGTTTCAACCCAATGCTTATTGCATTTTAATTGGGTTTAGATGGTTAGCATATACATATAAATAGGGAAAGGTACGTGCACAAGAGGAGGGTGTGCTGGGAGATGAAATCAGGAATTGTTGGCAAAGGAATTGAATAAAGCAGCAGTTGTGCAACTGTAAATGAAACTTGATGAATAGATTTTAGCTCCACATACTCGGTTATGGCTGAAGGGGAGCTGAGGTCAAAACAAGCAAACCTCCAATGATTCTCCTCTGTGGTGGTTCTTGTCATCCATTTGTAAGGCTGTGTGCCTTGAGGTCTAAGTATTTAAAATGATCTCAATAAACAAACTGCTTTGTTAGAGAATTGTCTATATATGACTAATACACAGACTCTTAAAGCAATAGGAACATGTATTTGCTAGTTTAATCAAAATCATTTAGAGCTCTGGCAAAAACAGTTACCTAATATATACATGTACTGGGATATTAAATATGGAATTTGACTTGGGTTCATGTCTTTGTGTGGTATAAGAACTGTCATTTAGGAATTGTTACAATCAAGGATATAGAAAGGACGGTAATTCTACTCCTGAAAATGACAAAGGACCTCATAAGGAAGATGAAGGACCTGTCTCTCCAGCCAGAATGTTCTTCTATATCAGGGGTGAATTACATAATAGTACAATGTCAAGAATAATTCAAAGAAGAGGATTTTTTTTTGTTTTGGAGAAAATGAAACAAATCTTGAGTTACATCTGTGTGTAAACCACATTAAACTTCTCTCTTGAGGCTATAGCTGTGCATATATATGCAGTCAAAGAGATAGAGCAATTGAACTTTTGAGCATGCCATTTTTCTGAATTACCATGTATTAGCCAGGTCATCCCAGAACAAAACAAAAATTAAGCCAAAGATCTATTGTTCTATTGCACAACATACTGGATGCCTCTCTCAAGTTCCATGGCTATCTCTGTGTCTTTTCTGGGTTCATACACACATTCTTTAATGTGCAGTACATTTGGAAATTCTTCCATTTCACAATTTTATAAAATGATTAATGAAACAAAGTCTTGGGATTACATGCAGCACTTTTATAATTAATTAATGGAAATTTAATTATTTTAACATCCTTTGAAAAATGCTTTCAAAGTAGTGAGATGAGACCCATGTAATTATACTACTCATGAATTTATGAATTGTATTATTAGAATAAAATTATCAGGGATGATAACAAGAAATCATTAAGTATACAGTAATAAGTGCCTCATGCTTTTAGGCACTAAACTTTGTCATCAATACACAAGTTTACTAAGACTTAGGCTAGCCAGTGAATTATGTGTTTCTGGGTTTTAATATATAAACGAAGCAAATGGGCTGAATATTCAATGTGATATTAGCAAAAGGAAAACATGATTATATAAAAATGATAAGAAAATATTAGGGAAGCAAATAGGCATATCTCACAAAATGCAATAAAACAGACATAGTTACTTAATCTGTTAGCATATTTTTATTCAATTATTTAGAACCTCTGCAACACACCTTACATGCTCATTTCCTTCACTACTGAATGTTTCTTAATTGCTTTATCTAATGGGAAACACTGCAGTACATAAAATTTAAGTGTTGTGGAGAGACAGAACTAAGGAGCCAAAGTACAGCATTAACTCCTTATTTCATGAACTCTAAATTGGTATGCGTTGGTGTAGGGGATTTAAATGACAAGTTATGGTGGTTTTTTTAATGGATAGTTAGGTGTTTAAATTCAGCCCAAGGTATTTACCAGTCCTTTTTATACAAAGTCAGGGACAGATTAGCAATGGTGTAATGGCTGTCTATGTGCTCATTTGTAGTAAGAAATTCACAGAATATATATCTTGGATAGAGAACACTATTGGCTAAGAGTTCTGTTGGGTGGCTTGGAAAAGCTCTGAGAACAAGTTTCTGCACACTTAGGAATTTGGAGACCCAAAATGATTATGCTCAAACATACATCTGTGGCAGTAGAAAATTCAGCAACACTGTTACTTCAAGGTACAGCCATGGAGTATAAATGCAGAAGGCCAAAGATTGTGTCCTAGGAAGTAGCCACTTCCTTTGCAGCCCCTTTGGTGGTTTACACAGAGAAGATCAGGCAAAAGCCTTGTGAAAATTCCATGGTTTATAAACTTGGATGATATTTTAAATATTATTAGAAAGAAGTCTTAAAAGGTCATTTTATCCAGAGACTCACTGTGGAAGGGAGTCAATTATTTTCATTTTGTTGTGGAGAACAAAAGAGGAAATCTTTTTATAATGCTATCTCTGAGAAGTCCGGCTCTGCATCCTAATGTTTACCTTTCTTTCTTTTAATCTCACTAATGTAGACATGTTTTCTGCACACAGACAACAGCTTCAAAAATCTTCTCTACTCCGTCTTTCATACTTTTCCTTCCAACTCTAACCAAATCAAGCATAATTACAAAAGCCACTTACATTTCAAGAACAGCCATTCATTCATTTCTGGGATAGTCTATACCCTGTGACTGTAGTACAATAAATAACCTATCTTCCAAGGCTGAAAAGATTTAATCCATGGACTACTACAAATATTTTCCAAATGTCAAGTCCCATCACCACAGCTTTCTATATGATTCAGTTTCTAAGACTGAAGTTTTGAGTTATAACAAAATCATGTGTTCCCATTTCCAGATGTCATAATAAGGACACATTAAAAAAACATGTATCAGTTGTTCAATATCTACAGATGGTTTAGAATTTGTTAAATACCCAAGCATACAGGCACCTTTATATTATATATCAGAGTAGTCTCATCTCTTGCCAACATTCATTTAGTAACACAGTTTAGTACGGCAAGAGGGCTGTTAGGCTACAGGCCTGAAGTGAGCAATTATCCTCCCCTTGGTAGGGCTTAGATAATGTATGATTTTCTGGGGTGTTTTCTGAGTCGATTTGAGAAATGGCTTTTGGTGGATGTGAAGTTGCACTTGTTCCAAGCACAACTGAGTGGGTGAGGAGGACAAAAGGGCAGACTGCACTTAGAATCCTGGAAATGTGCATTTATCTGAATAACCAGGCAATCAGAATACAGTGAGCAGAGGAGCAGCAGCCTGTTAATGTCCTCTTTGGTGTGAAGATACACATATTGAAAAACAGAGAATACAGCTTTAAAAAAAAATGATGGAACTGAAATAAATTGTAGAATGTTCTGCAAGTAATTAGTTTCTACAAGAGTAATGTTTATATGGCATATCTAGGCTGTTGTGTATTTCAGAAAAGGTAATTGATTTGTTTTCTGGAGGGCCTTATCTCTGGTGCATTCTCAGCAGAGGAGAAATACAAGTGTCTCATGTCTGCTTTTAACACCTCCACTGGCTCATGGACATTTTAGTGTTTGAAGAACAGTAGTTCAGGAGATTTCTCTCCTGCATCTTTATTTTGGAATGGTTAATCGTAGCTTCTCCATCAGGGCACTGTGTTCTAGCGCAGTGAGCTTTACAGTTATCAAGGAGAAACACCAGGTTTCTCATCATTCAAACATTCCTGGATGGATCCCTAATCTATTCATCCATTCTAACAGCAGAGCTAACATGATTTTAACATTTAGAGGCTCTATTTATGCAACAGTGCTACTCTGGAAGTCAAACTTCCTGCATAGTAACCTCTGGTTGGTGGATTTACCCCATATTCATGACTTACATCTAAAGAAAGTACAGCTTAATCAGGAGGCTGATTCCACCCTCCTTGTTCATCCTTAGGATGCATCTCTGTTATGGCTTGGATCCTGTTTTATAATTTAACATCTTTTCAAATGCTTTCATCTTGTTATTTTATATTTAACTATGGGATATGCTTAATTTAAATCTCATAGAGATTATAGTCTTCACCATGTATATGTAACACTTATATTAATACTTTTCACTAGTTTACCCATTAGTAGTCACTAATAAATCAAGAATATATGCAGAAAGTAGTCTGGCAAAAGATGGAGACCTTTCAGTAATAGTAGATAGTTTTAGTGTCTAATGCTTAGAGATTACTATTTGTAAATTTGAATTTACTAGAAAACGTATATAAACTTAGAAAATGTCACATTTTTCAGTTCTCTAACTAATAACTGCATATCACAGTAATTAAAATATAATTTTAGGGCTGGAGAGATGGCTTGGGGGTTAAGCGCTTGCCTGTCAAGCCTAAGGACTCTGGTTTGAGGCTCGATTCCCCAGGACCCATGTTATCCAGATGCACAAGGGGCACACATGTCTGGAGTTCCTTTGCAGTGGCTAGAGGCTCTGGCGTGCCCAGTTTCTATCTGCCTCTTTCTCTCTCTGTCTGTTGCTCTCAAATACATAAATAAATAAAATATAATTTTAACATAAACTTTGGTGTATTCTATTAATACGTGTAATATGAATTCAGAATATAAGTTATGTAGTCATTCATAGGAGTATGTAACCATAACATAACAAAATTTTATATTTTGACAATATTTTAGATACCCAATAAAGTACATATAATAAAAAAAAAAAACACCAGCCTCATTCACTAAAACCGATCAATCATCACTGAAAAGACCTAACTGAATGGAAAGTTGCCCCATTTGAATTGATTACTGTCAATTTTGTATTTTGCTTGTGTTCTTCAAATCAATCTGTAACTGAAGGTATCCCACCTGCTTTCTTGGATTTACATGGATTGCTAAGGATACAAAACACTCTTTTTTAAATTATTAATGATGTGTGTGAGACAGAATGATTACTTCAGGGCTTCTCGCCACTGGGTGGAGCGTACAGACTCCAGACACTTGAATCACTTTTTATGTCTGGCTCATGTAGGCATCTTGAGATTGAATCCAAGTTGGAAGGCTTTGCAAGCAAGTGTTTTTATCTGCTGAGCCAGCAACCCAGCCCCAACACTCTAGAAAAATCAAAAAAAAATAAAAATAAAAAAATAAAAAAACAACCTCGGAAAAGTCACATGTCCCAATGCTAAGGGTTTTTACAAACCTACAGTAACCAAGAGTGTGCAGTACTGATATACATGTATGGATAAATGCATATCAATGGAAATAAAAGTTCAGAAATAAATTGCCATAGTTATAATCAACTAGTATTTTTATTAAGTATACGCTGTGTACGGACATGTCATGTGTTGGACCATCTTTTCCTTCCTCCCTGCCCCCATTGCACTGATGGTCCTCCTCAGTGCGATGGCTAGGATTCGCCTTGGGGTTGTGCGTGGTGAGCTGTGAGAGCAGCAGTCAGCCGTTGTGGGGTGCTAGTGGCTCTGGATATTCCCCCACACTCTGTCACTCTTACATTCTTGCCTCCCCCTCTTCCTCAAAATTCCCTGAGCTGTGGTGGATGAGGATACTAAGACAATTCGTATGGGAAAGCAGAGTCTTTCTGGTAAATAATGGCAGTTGGATCCAAATGCAAACAAAGGAAGAAAGTTGAATTCCAGTCTACACACATTTTATGATTGAGTCAAGTGTAATATTTGTAGAAACTCTGGGTGTGATTCTTTGAAATATTAGAGTACAATAACAAAAGAAGAAGCAACAAGAGAAAAGAAGACAAACTGAATTTGTTAAATTTTAAAAATTTTGTGTGTTGGAGAGATGGATTAGTGGTTAAAGTACATTTTCTTCTCAAGCATGAGGGTCTGAGGGTATCTGATACTTTTGGCATTTGATTTATTCAGCACCTACAAAACAGCTGTCTATGTCCAAACACTTCTGTAAATCTAGTCCTTTGGAGAACAAAGACTGGAGAGTCACTGGGACTAACAAAAAATTGCAAACTCCAGGATCAGTAAGAGACTCACAGAATAAAAGGTGAGTTAGTGCTGGAGGCCTGATGGTCTCCTCTGGTGTGCATAGGGTGTTGTATAAGCACATACAAGTTTGTAGAGCACAGGCCTTACTCCCATAACATATATTAAGTGCAAGCAAAAGTCCTTTTTTTTTTTAATTTGTGCTTCAATGGATACCATAAAGCATGTGATTTAATAGCTCATGACAGAGGAGAAAACACAAGAAAATCATGTATGTGATAAGAATTTCTATATAAAATATGTAGTGAACTCTACCAATGATATTTCAAAAATGTAATCACACAGTCTAAAATGAGTAAAAGATTTGACTAAATATTTTAAGATGTCCAATAAACATGTGAACAATATTCAGTATCATGAACTTGTAGCAAAATAAAAGAAAAATCAGATGCAATTTCACATCTAACTGGATGCTCATGAGAAAGTAGAATAGTAAGGTTTGACGAGAATTTCCATATGCAAGCCACTCATGCATTGTTACAATGTGAAGTGTCATATCTGAGGAGAAGGCTTAGTTGTTCATGCTGGATCCCCAGACACCATACAGAAAGCCAGAAGCCATGGCAGGCTTTGTGGTCTCACCACGCTGACCCCTAATATGGGAGGTGGAATTAGAAGTTTCCCAGAAAGCTGCAGATGCAGCTCGCAGCAAGTGATAATACAGAGAGGAAAACCTTGCCACAAACTAGAACTGACCCAAAAGTAATTTTTGATTTCCACAAGCGCCAATGCACACATGAACTTGCATGTATATACATACACACATGCACAAACACACACCCACATGTGCACACACACACACACACACACACAAAGAATGTTAAATGTTGAAAATAGTTTGCAAAGCAATTTCAGTTTCTGGAAAAGCTTCCCATTGAATTACAAAATGGCCCATCCATTCTGCTTCTAGGTGTCGTCTACACTGAAGAGAATTGAAAACATGTATTCACATATAATTTTGTACAAAAATTCATTATGAGTCCCCAAAAATGAAAACATGTTGTCAAATGTCTATCAGTTGATCAATGGAGAAACAAATACTTTATTCATTCATTAAATATTAGAAAGCAAAACACTGAAAGACTTGTAACATGGGTAAACCTTAAAACTACCCTATGTGAAGCTGGGCATGGTGGTGCATGCCTTTAATCCCAGCACTTGGGAGGCAGAGGTAGGAGGATTGCTGTGAGTTCTAGGCCACTCTGAGACTCCATAGTGAATTCCAGGTCAGCCTGAGCTAGAGTGAGACCCTACCTCGAAAAATAATAAAATTTAAAAAAAAACTACCCTATGTGAGAAATGATAAATATAAAAGAGCAGACAGGGAATGACTCAATGTACTTGAAATACTTAGAGGAGGTAAGTTCATAGAGGTAGAAAATAGTGTGTGTTAGGGTCTTTGGAAAGATGAATAATTGGTGAGAAAGTGCTTGTGTGTATAGTGTTTTTTTTGATGAGGACAATGTGTATTTAAATAGTATTGGTTTTGCAACTGTCTCTAGACTGCCTAATGTAGCAGGAGGAGCACAACAACTGTGTTTGGGAAACATTGCTCTAGAAGTGTAGGTAATGATTTTAGTGATACATGACTTAAGAATAACAATTTTAGAAGATGTACAGTAATAAAATTTCATTAATTTTTATTTCAAAGATTGCTTGCCTTTGGGCAAAAAGAACACTAAACTCTACAGGGCATGGATAATTTGACATAATTTTCTTATACCAGTAATAGATAGGGTGGATACTCTACCTATATCAAAGTTATAAAAGAGTGATTAAAAGGTCATATTTATGAATGCTTTTCTTTTTATACTCTTTAGATGAAGGATGATGCACTATTAAAAAGACATTTTTCTTGTTCTATTCTAAACTTAACACAGCCCAGAAAAATATTCAGTCTATTTTCCACAATGATTAAATTACAATTATAAAAATAAAAATAAATCAAACTTCTTCATATTCAAGACAGAAGACTACAAAGACCACCTGTTTCCATCATAATTGCCACAAAGAACTCTGAATCTAAATTGGGTTTTCTAAAAGAAGGAATTATATTAGTTTAAAATAACCAAGGCAAAAAGAGGAAGAGAATAGGATCCCTTCTTTGTAATTATTATGTATTCACTTATTTGAGACACACACACACATACACACACACACACACACACACACACACACACACACGCACGCACAGAGAGAGAGAGAGAGAGAGAGAGAGAGAGAGAGAGAGAGAGAGAGAGAGAGAGAGAGAGAGAGAGAGAGGAGAGAGAATGGGCATGGTAGGGCCTCCAGCCACTGCAAACAATCTCCAGGTGCATGTGCTCCCTTTTGCATCTAGCTTACATGGGTCTTAGAGAATTGAACCTGGATCCTTTGACTTTGCAGACAACTGCCTTAACCACTAACCCATCTCTCCAGCCCAGGATCCCTTCTTACAGATCATTACAGGCAATAGAATTCATCACATTGTATAACTTATTCAATTTGTTAAATTCTGTACTATATACTCTCAATTACATTTAACTACTATATGCTCCTAGTAGGTATGGCTCAAGCGGTACCCCCATATTTTATAGGTAGAGAAAGTGATGTTTAATAAGATGGAGGGCATAAAAGTAGCAGTTGTAGGAGAAGAATGGTCATGAATCCAGGCCTACTAAATGATAAAGCCCAAATAATATACAAACTTCAAATAAAATTATTTTTAATTAAAGCTTAAGAAAAACTGGTGTAGAGCATAAAGCATGATTTAGACTGAATTAATTTTTTAAAAAGAAACATTTTATTCATTTTTTTATATATTTGAGAAAGGGAAAGCAGGAGGGGGAGAGTGAGAGAGATAGAGAGAGAGAGAGAGAGAGAGAGAGAGAGAATGGCTTCTAGCCACTACAAATGAACTCCAGATGCATGTACCACCTTGTGCATCTGGTTTATGTGTGTCCTGGGAAATCATACTGAGGTCCTTTGGCTTTGCAGGCTAGCACCTTAACTGCTTGGCCATCTCTCCAGTCCTGGACTGAATTTCTTATTACATAGTGCTGAATTTTTAATGCTAACTTTATCAGCAAAATTGAAAATCATTATCCTCAGCATATGCAAATACACTTCCTGTGACAAAGACCACAGATATCATTTATGCTCAGTCTATTAAAAGATTCATGGTATAAGTCAAAGCCAGAGATGCTTAATGTGGTCCTGGGTATGAACACTTGCTTTTCTCATTATCATCTTCTCTTTCTAATGTGTCATGCTGCTTCTCAGTATATTGAAAACCAGATCATGTATATCAAACACAGGGTTGGGCCTATCCCTAGTCCTTAACTATGAGCCTAGAGTATGCACACACCTGGGATTCAGTAGATCTTAAAGCCTGAAACTTAGGTGTGATCCAGTTGGGCATCCCAATGCAGGTATGATATACATGGGAGAGTTGAGAAAGTACCCTCTATGGGGAATATCCATCATAGCTTATTTCCAGTGTGAGGAGAGTTGAAATAATACTTCCACATTTATTACTATATTTGAAGTTCATGTAATACATGAAATAGTAAAGTTGGCTTGTTTTATGATTTAATGTTATAAATCCACAGATGAATTATTCATTTTAAAAATTAAATTCAGTTTCATGTGTGTATGCATGCATACACACATATAGGCATGTATGCCATGGCACTATTGTGGAAATCAGTGGACAACATCAAGGTGTCTGTGCTCCATCTTCTTTGAGACAGGGTCTCTTGCTCCTGCAAGCAAACTGGCCAGCTGCAAATGAACATCACACTTAGCAGGCCTGTGGGCTTCAGATTCTCATGGTTCTGCTTGTCATGTTTATAGGCACGTTTGTGATCATAAATGCATGAGCCACTCTGCATCTAGCTATACTTGAGTTCTAGGGAATTAAATGCCAGCCAGCAAACTTGCAAGTAAGCATCGTAAACCACTGAGCCCTCTCCCTAGCCTCAACAAATCAAAATAAATAAATAAATAAATAAATAAATAAATAAATAAATAAATAAATTAAGGAATTTCTGTTAAGTAATATGTCAGTGAGTTTGAATGTGTTGATTTCTAATTCCATATGTAATATTATTCCTGCCATACTCTGTTCCATATGAAGACTACATAGGTTTATTTTCTATAACATCAGAGCCTTATATATGTGCTTCTGTCAAACTTAATAATAGAGTCCCTGAACAATATGTGTTGAAATTGCAATGGTTTTATAAAAACATTTACTCTACAATCGTGTTTTGTATCTGTGTCTTCCTTTCCATCTTCTCTACTTTATCAAAAAATTATTTAGAATATCTCCATAGAAACAACTACAGTAAAATTGGTGAGCTATGCATTTTTCTTTTTGTCATTTAGTTTTTTAATTAATTTTCTATTCTGCAAGTACAGGCAGTTTGCACAGTGAGTGTCTTTCTGAATTTTTCGACACTCAATATTCAAGAGATTTGAGGCAGAATTTTTTTGGGACAAAATTGATTTTGAAGAGGATTCTCTTCACATTTTTCCTTCCTATGAATTCATACTTCCAAGTGTGGTATGAACATATGCTCAATAATATTAATGAAAAAATTCAAGGGATTGTAAGCCATTCAGGTTTTGTTATTGTAGCAGAAACGGGGTGCTTACTCTAGGTTACATGTCCAGAAGCAGCTCCCTCTTCAGAATCTTTATAACTTAGCCCCTGATGGTGAGGTTGGGTCTCGGAATACTAGATACCACTTATCTCTGTCTAGTAATAGTGAATTAGATGATTGCCAGAAGCCCATGCATAGAAGTGGGTTGAATAAAGGGAAAGCAAACAAGAAAATATATATCTTGAAGCTCAGCAGTATAGTTGTTGAAAAAAAAAGGCAATGAATGAATCCTAACAATAGAATTTTACCACCCTTAGATGATCGCTGAGTCCCAACATTTTTCATAATAGCACATTAAGCACACATGAGTTCTCAAAATGAGCAAGTCTGATAAGTGTGAAGCATGCTCAAATTCCCCCACATTGCTATTTATATCACTTTATTATTTACATTTATACCACAAAGGATTGAAGTGGAGGCAATCATTCTGTCAGTGGCCATGGAGTGCTGCCTCTTTTGTTCAGTACATAGGGAAAAGTCATAGCTAATGTGGTCTGCTGCTGAAGGTTCTAAATTATTTGTTCTTTTCTTCAGAAGAGTTTTATATTTGAAGATTTCCCTTATCCACCTTTTCAAGCTGATCAAATTGCAAAACATCATTGAAAAGAATTCTATATTGGCCTCCACCCGTGAGCAGGTAGACCTATGAATTAGGTAAATGAGAGGGATTGCATATTCTGACGGACATTGCAGTCAGTGTTGGTAAAGAGTTTTAGGACTTTTAGTAGATGATTGCAGGGGTTTTCCAGAGGAAGGAAGAAAAACAGATTGATCAGAGTGTTTTTGCATTATGAAAGGACTCCTCCTATGTGTATTTCTTGAAATATTTTTTTGCTTGCTTACTGTGTTGTATAGCATGTAACACAGAATTAGACTTTCAAAGTGTCATTTGAATTATCTATAGAGAAGTTAGACAAGTGGATCCTGAACGAGAAGGTCGAATCTTCATTCCCTGTCCACATATTAGCTCTTGTTAACAATTGACAGTTTCTGCAGCCATTATCTTGTGTGGTACAGTGAACTGTGTCTTGGGAATGGCATTACCTAGAACAAATTACCCATTCTTGTGATGTTGCCTTTAGAATTTCCTTCCTGCCCTCCCTTCCCCTTCCTGTCTTCCTTCCTTTTCTCTTCTTTCCTCTTTTGTTATTCCTACCTTTCTTCTGTCCCTTTCCTTCCTTTCCTCTTTCCCTCCTCCAATTTTCCTTTCTTTTGCTTGAGGAATTCAACTCAAATGCAATCTCTTCTCTTCTGAATAGACTTTTCCAGGAAGACATGGTTTAATGTGTCCTTTCTACCAGAATTTTATGACAGAAGTGTCAGGAATTTTATGACAGAAGTGTCAGGAAGCAATGTAAGAGGCACTAGATTAACACACATGTCACAATCATGAGGAAGTACAATGAGATACCAATATTTAAGGTATTCAATATCATATTTGTTACATATCTGACTGAATCCTTAGGATGATATATGTATTTTGAGAAAATATCCATGTACTATATTTTATTGTTATATCTAGAAGAAGAGATTGCACTGGAAAATAAAACTGTGTAAAGCAACTTATATGTCACTAAACACATGTATCTGATTTATTAGATAAGAAGTAAAACTTAGTAAAATATATAAGTATAAAATTTAAATAAAATTGGGTCAAGATCAGCAAAGTTTACATGGTTGAGTATTTATATTTTGTCTCATAAATCATATAGGACTCAGTTCACTGATTCATGATATTATTCTATTAACATTCACAGAAAAGTTATATCAAAAATATTATTAAAATTTTCTATTCCTGTGTATTAGAACAAATTTTGAAGATTGTGTAAGAAGTTATTTAGAATTAATGAAAAGGACACTTTTTGTTTCATAATGTTCTCATACATGATAGGGCATGATATCTTACTAGAAGCAATGATATTCAATCTCAATGCCCTTTATTTTGAAAGACTTATATACAGCTTGTTTCCAGAGTCTGTTGATTTTTTTTTTTTGAATGCACACACCATAGGTCATGTGAAATTAAAAGCTAGGTCAGTTTTACACATCAAGTAATCCTAAAATTTGATGGGATTTTATTTAATGTTAGTACTCTGAAATTTCTATGAGTAACTAAATGATCAAATGTAGAATTTACCAAGACTGAAAAATATTTTGATATTGATCTGCCTTGTGTATACTTGGGATGAAGTATGTAGGGTCAGTGAATGTCTGAAGCCTGATTTTTGTCCCATTAATAATTACTGTGTAAATTTGTGGAAAGAAATTTAACATTCTGACATGAAACCTGTATGTAGGATTATAAAATAAGTTTTCTTAAAACTTCCTTAAAGCAAAAAGAAATTGAGTTTTAATACACAAAAGAAAAAAAAACAGAAATATGATAATCTCCATAATTTCAGGGGAAAAAAGTGACAACCTTACTTAGCAAAAATTTTCAGAAGTTTCAGAAAGAAAGAAAATTCTTTAACCCAGAAAGACATCTACAAAAAAAAAAAAAATCTGGAAGTAAAATAATTAGTCATGTAGAGTAAATCATCAGAAATGAAGCAAAAGTGTCTGTTATCAATATGTATGGTTGTCATTATATGGGAGGCTACGAAAGTGCAGAAAGTACAAAGGTACCCAAAACAATGATGAAGAAATAAAATTACTCCCCAAATCTATTCACATATGATTGGTATGTAGATAATACACCCCCCAAAAATGAACACTCAAAGCTACTAATACTTGTTTTACATGGCAGCCAAGTAAGTGTAAAGATAGCAAAATTTTCATTCCTATATACCATGTAGAAATGGTACAGGTCTATAATGTATATTACTTTAAAAAAATATGTTTATTTTTATTTATTTATTTGAGAGCGACAGAAGGAGAAAGAGGCAGAGAGAGAAAGAGAGAGAGAGAGAGAGAATGGGCACACCAGGGCCTTCAACCACTGTAAACGAACTCCAGGCATGTGTACCCCCTTGTGCATCTGGCTAATGTGGGTCCTGTGAAATCGAGCCTTGAACCAGGGTCCTTAGGCTTCATAGGCAAGTGCTTAACCACTAAGCCATCTCTCCAGCCCCACAATATATTTCTATAGCATTTATGATAGAAGGGAACAATTGGACACCTAAAAACATTAAAACAGCAAGAAAATATAAAAAGTATATGTTTAAGTCTAGAAAAATATGTGAGCTTTATATACAGAAACCCACAACACACTGATAAAGGAAAGCAAAGTGGAAAAGAGAAATGGGTAAATAGGGCTGAGAGATGGCTCAGCTGTTAAGTTGCTTTTTTGCAAAGATTAACTACTTGGATTTGATTCCTTAGCATCCATGAAAATCCAGATACCTAAGGGGGCACATGCATCTAGAGTTTGTTTGCAGAGGCTATAGGCCCTGACATGCCCATATTGTTTGTCTGTCTTTCTCTGTTCTCTCTATCTCTCTTGCTTACAGATAAATTAATATAAATATTTTCCAAAGGAAAAGGATAAATATACTGAGTTAATGTGTTAGAAGATGGAATACTACTGAAATAACTTTTAGCCACAAATTGAATGATTCAAATCAACCCTGGTAACAACTTCAGCAGAAATATTTTAGAAAAAAAGTTATATTTATTCCAAAACATATTTATATAGACAAATATTCAAGAGTAGGTCAAATAATTTTGAAGACAAACAACAACTATAGAGGCACATTCTATAAATTCTATAAAAACCATAATCTTTTGAAGGATGGTGTTTGTATAAGTGTGCATTTAAGTTGCAATACAAACAATCCTCACTCAGCCCATACCTTATAAAGATTAACTCAAAACCTCCAAATGGATTAGAGACCTGTATGCAAAATGGAGGAAAACCAGAAAATCTTAAGCAGTGAATGATTTCATATAAATTACAGAAAATTCAAGGGTAATAAACAGTAAAGGCTTACCCTATTTATGACAATTAAAAACTACTTTTTTAAAAAAAATAAAAACACAGCCAAGAAGATAAAAAGGCAACCAACAGACTCATGGAAAATATTTATAAAAGAATATTCAATAAAAGAACTGTATCTGGGCTGGAAAGCTTGCTTAGTGGTTAAGGCATTTGCCTGCAAAGCTGAAGGATCCTGGTTCAACTCTCCACGACCCACATAAACCAGATGTACAAGGAGTCCATGCATCTGGAGCTCATCTGCAGTGGCTGAAGGCCCTGGTGTGCCCATTCTCTCTCTCCCTGTTTCCCTCTCTAAAATAAATAAATAAAATATATTTAAGAAAGAAAAAAAAAACTTTATCCAAAATACTTATATATCTCAACTCACATTAATGAAAAAACAAAAAGTCTTAGTTTTAGAACTGAGCAAAAGATCTAAACACTAGTTGGCTAAAGTGAAAAACCAAATGAAACAAAATGAACACCCCCCTCCCAAAACCTGAATACTGAGGGGAGACAAAAGCATGAGACAACTGAGATCCTCCACATTTAGGAGCATGTGAAACAGAACATCTTTGAAACTCAGTGTGCCTCATCCTGTGTTTTCTCTTAGACAGATGAATCCTTTAAATAAGTGTAAGGAGAAAAGTAGTCCCATAAGTTTATTATTTTTGATGAAAGCATATGTTTTAGAGAGTTTAAGTTGCTGAACTTCATTCAAGAATTGTCAAGTAACCAAATTACGACTTAGATCCTGGACCTCCAATCCATTTAACATACATCTCAGTACACTGCAGTGGAATGGTAATTCCAAAATTAAAGTTGCCACTGCATTGAGACATCATGATAATTCCTAAACTAACCTCAAAGGAGATATTATTGATTCTCAACTTCAGAATATTTAAATCAGTATTTTGTGCTTTCAACCCCTTATAATTAACTGCTAAGCCCCAAATCTGCTTTTACTAGGCAAAGATGCAGTAACAGCTGTTAGTTTTTACAGATTGTTTACATGTTTCTAACTAAGTTAATTGTGCAACAGGGAGATGTGTGGACATAGTCTGTAGACTGAATCATGAAGCATGATGAGTGATAAAGCACCTTTTTGATTTTTTACTAGAAATTCGGTCCATTCTTATAAAAATTACATACTTCATTTCAACTGTGGTAAGTTCACAGAGAATTCCATCTACTGCAGTCACTGCTGTTAAACTAGGTCTAGGTGACTAGGATATTCTGGACAGAAAATTTTCAATTGAATTTTATCATTAAATTTTAGTTGGTGCTTAGAATCTCACTAAGTATTGTTTTAAAATGTCAGTCATCAGTTACTAGTCTGTGAAGCCATTTACAAATAGCATAGATACTTTAGCTTTGTAAAATGATCTTTCCTTCTGTAATGTGTATTACCTTTAAGGACATGGGCAAAGGGGTTAATGTTAACAACGATGACTAAGATTTATTGCACTGTGGTTTTATTCACATTAACTCATTTATTTTTCTCAATAGCCCTGTGAGAAGACTGAGGGATATACAGGCTCTGAAACTTCCCAACATCATATAACTAATTGCTGGTGAAGGGAGGTTGAACAAAGGCTGAAAGCATTTATATTGCTTGAGAGTCCTTTAGCCACAGGGTCAACAGATAGGGTTGGCTGTGGTTATGATTCTATATTAAGTAAGGTTTTTTTTTGTTAATATACTAGAAACTATAGATCATATTAATATTTTGTACTATTATAGTACTTTTCACAGTATTTCCCATTGCATCATTTTATTGATCTTCACACAGTCTTATGAATTATTTTCTTCTACCTTTGGAGGTCATAAAATTCTACCTGAAGCTGTAGATAAGTTATGTAATACCATAAGTTGGACACTAATTACTGAAACACATTTGTTCTGAGTTAGCTCATTTTTGTGAAGTATAATATTCAATAAACAGTAACTCAGAATATAGTAAGCTACAATATATCATACATGTTATTTTAACCTAATGTATCCAGTTATACACACTCCTTAAAATTTAAAATGAAGAATTTTAATTGTTTGTCAGTATGTTTGAGGAAGACTGAAACATAGCTATTCCAAATGACATGGGCCATGGCTGGTGGTACATCTAGAGGAAAGATATATTCAGTTTTTAACTTTTCTAAAAAAAAAAAGTTTATGAGAATTACAGATGAATGAATATCATTTTTTCTATAAGCACATAAACAAAGGATTCATCTTCCTAGAAGATAGGTATCAGGAGTCTTCTCAGAAAGCTGAAACACAAGTAAAATTTCTTGTACCAGCTCTTCAAAACAAGATCATTGCAACAGTTGTCCAAGACAACTGCATCATAAATAGAGTTGAAACTAAATGACACTGACATAGCACTAACATGTAATTTGGCAAAAAATCTATGAAAAACCAAAACCAGTACAGTCCACATATATAATTTTCAGAGGTTCTGGATTGATTCAAAAATAAAATCAGAATAGTAGATGACATCATTTACAACACAGTGATGGGACCACACAATCTTTTGAGAATTAGCAGGGTGTTCTGTTTGGAAGTCATCCTCTATAATACACACACATTTTTTTCCAGAAGCACATTTATCATGCATGATCAATGTCCCCCAAAGAAATGAGCGGATTGTTTTAATGCTTCATACTGTTATTTGTTACAAATAACCTTGTAGTAAAAATGAACAACAGAGATTTGAAGGATTCAACTTTGGTGAGAAGCTGTTTTGTTGTGATGGAGCAAGTGAGATGACATCCAATGTAAATAGGAGGGGTTGGAACTCTTTATAATATTCAGGAATACAACTATGACTTGAACCTCAGAGGCCTCTTTATGACTAGACATATATAAAGTGGCAACAGAAATAAAAACCATTATTTATTGAGTACTTACCCAGGATCCCACTCAGTTTCCTGACATAGAATGAACTGAAGCTCAGTGAGGTGAGGTAATTTGCCTAAGATCTGAGTGCATACATGACAGCTTAATTAAAAGAATTCTCTTAGAAAGAATTTTTAAGCTCTGTACATTTTTTAAAATGTCAGTATATTTCCTAGTGAATGAATTATTTAAAAATACAGTGTACAGTGAGTTCATAAAAGACATGTTTTGTATATTAAAATGAACATACCATTCAAAAGGTAGCAATTATTGAATTTACTTTTCTGCCTTCTATCTTGTCTTGCCATTTGAAGATTTGTGGATCAGTGAGCTAGAAAGGACTTTAGCAGGTACTCTGTCCTTGACAAACCCACACTTTGTAAATGGGCTGTTAAATGTCCTCTAACCTAAGTTATAAATAAAAATAAGCTTTCACTTTTTCTTATAAGATACTCTACAAATTCTTAAGTATACTTATGTATATATTGTATACTAAAATTATATTGTATATGAGAAAAATTGCTTTTAATGTTGCAGCCAAAATTTATCTGTTTTTATATGTTATCAGTAAGCATCATTCATCTCAGATTATATATTTTATATTAGAAGTTTATCACATCTTAATAAATATTTTTAGCATATGTTTATAATTCTAAAACTTATTATTTGTGACAGCTAAAATTTTAACCTTATAAATAAAATGTAATTGTTCTTGGCTGGGTTCAGATTTCAAAATTAATATTGAATAGACTGATACACATGTGCAACTTCTTAATAGCAGTCGAAAATTACATGTCAACTTTGACTTTGTGTGCTCAGAAAATGTTTCTGGGCTGCTTCTGAGGAGGATGTTTTATTAATGTCTTATTGCATTGCTTTATGGCTGCATACATCCCTGTGGGAAGGCATAATTTGGTATTTTCTAACATAGACTAAGCAGCAAAATTCTGATGCTCCAAGACATTACTATTACAGGCATCAATATTGAATAAAATACCCTTATATAAGCAGGTGGGTAATTATGTGTCAAACCTAAAGAGATCAGATGAGGCAAATATAAAAATACACACAAGGCTGTGATGGCATATTAATTCTGTCTTCTTACTGTCCTGGTCTATTTTATCCTATCCTCCACCCCCTTTAAAGTTTTCATTGTAATTGGTGACTGAATGTGGTTTCTTTACAAGCCTGTGTTCCCAAAGACTGCAGATGTCAGGAGGGGGTGGGAGTGAATGCAGCTGTGAGACAGAACAAATTCACCCCCTCTTTGAATACTGGGGTGTGGGGAGTAGTGTTCCACCTTAGTTTCTGCAAGAAGCTTGCTACTTAGTTCAGTTTAAAGATCATAATTCCAAATGAAGTGATCTCTTGGGTTCTGATCCTAGATTCTAGTAGGAAAATTGCTCTCATAACATTTATTCAATTTGTTTGCCTAAGAGCACTGGGTACATATCCGTCAGCTGTCCCATAACCCATCTAGATTCACAGGACTTTTGCTCATGGCTGCTGCAGAATCCAGTCTGGCAAACCCAGCTGGGGTTTCATCTGCTTTACTTCAGCTTTAATAAGCTTGGCAGGAATCAGAAATTAAAGCACAATTTCCCTCTATCATTATTTCTATCTTTAATAAAAATCAAGGATCACTGCATATGTCCAACAAACATTAAATATCATTTATAACATTTTACTTTTGACATATAACAAAAAAGGAGCAACAATAATTATTGTTAGAATGTAATCAAAAATAGAAAAAAAACACATAACCTATTCAGTCACATTACATGGTTCATACTCTTATTAAATATATATTGGGAATTTTTATTACCTGAGAACTATAGAATCATGCCCCACATGTTAAAACTGAACAAACATACAGCTGGGAAAGCATAGAGAGAACAAGCGTACAGTTTTGCTATTGATTGAGTGGGAGGGAATTACTGGCTGGCATTTTAATCCTCATGAATCAGAAATACAACAATATTAAAAAGTATAGCACATGCAAAATAACCTAGACTTTCAAGGACAGGGAACAAGCTTTAAGTGATCTTACAGTCTCCTCCATAATATATAGGAAGCATCTGTAGTTTATGTATAATGTGTGAGTTCAGATAAATTACCTTTCCTATCATTTGACCCACAAAATTAAATTCTGAGAAGAGTAAATGCAGCAGCACAAAGTAGAGGCTGGCAGACACTCCTTGTGCACATAGTAGGAGCTGTAACATACACCGTGTGCATGTGGTAGAGGGTGTAAAACACACATCATGGATCACTAAGGGCAATGCCCTGCTTGATAAAAAATGGAGCACTTTGAAGATGGATGCTTTGATTAAACTAATACAGGTGTCTTTTCAGCATTTTGTGCAGAGGACAATGTGACTGATGTAACAAAAATGCTGAAAGAGAAAGGTCATCTTATCCATGATACACCTGAAATTTTTCCCCAAAAGATGATTTCTGTGAGGAAATCTATTCACCTGGAAAAATAGAATTCTGTAGTTGATAGAGGATGCTTTTTCTGGTCATTTATAGCTACGTGAATAAGCCATACTCAGTGATCAGGAAGTATGAAAGAAGAATAGCATGGAGTTTCCTTTAGGAAAGAATTTTTAAAAATACTGTGATACTTTTCAAGAAATTAGCATTGATCATGTATCCTTGGCTAAGTTGACAATGAATTCTTTTAAATATATTTATTGCTAACTTCTCCTTTCTGAATTCCTGACAATACATTTATCTGCTGGCTTTCGAGCATTTTGAAGTCATATTTATAGCCTGAATTAGTGATCTTAGATTATGGATAAACATAAAACACAGTGCTACTCTTTTAGAACATGTTTCACTAAAATTACAAAACAAGATTCCCACATCTAGTTAGTCTTTGTAGAATATCTTCTCAGCATTCAAGCATCACAAATGTCTCAAGTACAGAGCTGAACTGGCAGATATATTAAAAGATTTATATTCACAGCATCTCCTTCTCCTTTTAAAAATACCTATTAATCTCTATTTATCTTTCAAGAAGAAATTTAAAATTAATTTATTGTGAGGTATCATACTGGATCTACTTCCCCATTCAAAGAAATCATCTATACTTAGTTCTTTTGGAGGCTTTTTAGGAAGCCACACTTTATTCTTTAATGAAAACAAAGTGTTGTTTCATCATGATAAGGATCTTGAAGAAACCTGAACAGTATGGGGACTCCTCTCTAAATGAAACCATTCAAGCAAGGCTATGAATGTGCCTTTGGCAGAGATTTATAACACTTACTTAAAATGCTACTTGGGTAGGAAATGAGAAAAAGAAGAAGACAAAAAAAAAAGTCCTATGAAAGTCAGGAAACCACTGAGAGAGCAGTGAAAGTCTTAGCAATATAATGCCACATGCCACTAATAATATATCTTTGGATGCTTGACAGTCTACAAAATTCACAGTAATTGTAAAGACTGATTCAGTATGGAAAAGAAGAGCTAATTGCTTAGAAGTGACAGACAACTCTTTGTGCCTTATTTCTGACATAACATCAAATTAGAAGAAATTTCCTACTCATAGAAAATTTGAAATTATAAGCTGCCTTATAGGTTTAATTGTAAACAAATATTTTTGTAAATTCTTTTGGCATAAAAGTAAACTCATTATTTGATGTTTGACAAAAGCATCAACAAAAGCAGAATTTTATTATTTAAATAGAAGAAATGGAAATTCAAAAATAATTACATGCATGGGTACAGAATATATAGATACATACATAAATAGACATACACACACACGCACATGCACACACACACACACATCCTACACAATAATGTTTAACTTTAGGATGGACAAACATGATTTTCATAAAGCAGTATAATGTCACTGTTTTATAATTGTTTATTCTTGATGCATGTGCATGAATGTATGCATATATCTATAGCTGTTTTATATTTTCTATTGTGTGATGCTTATGTGGTTTGACTCTGGTCACATAATCTTTACTTTGGACAAAAACTCAAATAGACATCAGGTAGAGTACCCTTCAGCAATTTTCTTGAGAAAGGATTATGAAAGTGAGCTCAAGATTTATAGATTGAGCTCATCTGGGCCATGTGACTGTTAAAGGATTAATTTTAAAAGGCTGCCAATTCTCTACAGTGAGACCTGAGGAATTCTTATTAATGTGACTAAATGAATAGCTGGTGATGGCTCTGAGGCTCCAGGGAGGATCATGTAATTTCTTAGAAAGGAACATTTTAGGAATTCAGATTCATTAACATTGCCTTCAATAACCACTGTTGGTACAGGTCCCTGATCCAAATATCTGAGTACTGTATACATCAATACCTATGTTTAGTCTTTAGTCCCTTGGCTCAGATTCTTGCCTCCTTGGCTTGCTTCCTGGAAGTCATTCTTAACCTACTTGCATGGATGGCAGTTGACCTCCACTTGTTTCCTCCTGTCTTTTCACTTCATAGTACCCAATGTGGGATTTCTGTCCTACTTAAAGTATGATGCATATCCATTATTTTCCTCTACCAAAATTTTCCACCTTGGTGTTCTATGTAAAGTTGTAGCACAATATTGTTATTTCCATGATCTTTTTCATATTTGTCTAAATCATGACAATCATACCTACCAAGTGTACAATCTTGTAAACTACTCTCATGGATTTGACAATTTCCTAACCCCTTTGTTAACTAAGATGACTTTTCCAACATTTAGACACCTTTCATCCCTTTCCTTTCTCATGTCTTTAATGCATCCTCATATGTACAACTAAGCATTTGTAATGCCACTACCATACTTGGTGCATCTGAAGAACAGAGTTACAGTTAACTGTGCACATATAATTTTAAAATACCTGCACAGTTTGAAAAGGGTCTCTCATACCTAAATTTTCTCAAATTCCACTAATTGCCAGGTATGGTGGCATACACCTTTAATTCCAACACTTGTGAGTCAGAGGTAGGATGATAGCTATGATTTCAAGGCCACTCTGAGACTACATAGTGAATTCTAGGTCAGCCTGGGGGAAAGCAAGAAAGATCCTATCTCAAAAAGCAACAACAAAAATTCCATTAAAAATTATAAAATGTCATGAACACTCAGGTAAAACATTCTCTTTTATAAAATGTTATCTACTTATAGGTTCCTTTTCCTACCATTTAATTCGTCTCTTTTTACAAAGTCACTCATGAAAATTAATAAGGTTTTCTTATTTTTTTGTTTTTGTCTTTGTTTGGTTGTTTGAGGTAGGGTCTCACTCTGGTCCAGGCTGACCTGGAATTCACTCTGTAGTCTCAGGGTAGACTTGAACTCATGGCGATCCTCCTACCTCTGCCTCCCGAGTAATGGGATTCAAGGCGTGAGCCACCATGTCCGTCCTAGGTTTTCTTATTTTTAAGACAAGGTATGTACATTTGTATATGATTTGTATATGATGGACATTGTTGTGTATACACTTGCACGTGCCAAGGCACATGTGGAGAGGTCTGAGGACCACCTAGGATTTCTGTCATGTTGCTCTGTGTGCATCAGTCTAGCTGGCTTATGAGCTTCCAAATTCTCTTGGAAGCACATGGAGGTCATGTGTCTCTTTGCATGTAACTTATTTGCTTTCTGTGGACTTGAACTCAGTCCAAGAGGCTTGTAAGCAATCACCTTTAGCTGCTGAGCCATCTCCTCAGCCCAGATTTTCTTCTCTTATGGAACAATAGAATTTCAAATTTTTATGTTTTTTTGTTATTTTCACTAATATATACCATCTTTCACTCCTGTGTGTGTGTTTACATGTAAAATGAACATGCAAAATTTCATATCCACTGATATGGGAGAAAGTATGTCCATGTATTAAAGATTATACCTGAGGACTAGAATTGCTGATAGCTACATTATACTTCTGTGAGAGTTCAGGAAGAGTTGGTGATAGTTTTTCTGATAAGATGCTGTCCTGCAGAAAGCTAACTCTTAAACTGACCTTTTATATTCCTTCCAATGTTCTTGTTCAAATGCCAGCTTGTTCAACTTTTTTCACCAATGGTTGAAAATGGCATTGAACATAAATTCCATCTACACTATGTGAATCCTTTTCCTCTTAACTGGCAAGAAAGCCAGTTGGAAAATTACAACATGAGTCACCTAAGAAATAACAGTTAGAAATACCAGCAAGTATATGTTTTAAAATGTGCTGAAAGAGATGCCTGAATGGGAGACTACAAATGATCAGTACAAACTGCTAGTGAACAGGATCAATACATGACCCCAGTCTAGGGAAACAGGCTTGCAAAATAGATCTGCATGGAATGCTGCTGAAGAACAAGGGCAGCATATGTGCTATGAGGTAATTCTCAATGTAACCAATTCCCCTGAAGGAGAATGGAAGCTTATTCTTATTAACAAAGTATGTGCTCCATATGTCTCTGTCAATTATGTACTTACCTCAGTTTTATAATTAATTCTCAAGGGAGCAAAACTTGATATTATTAATACTCTTTGAAATTTCACTGGATGTATGAACTGATTTGTTTTCCTTACTGAAATGACAATGCTGAATCCTTTGACCTCCCTGATGTCCCAAGTTGACACCTCCCCAGATGAATTTTATACATGCTATACTGGATGGATGATTGAATTTTTATGTGGCTCTTGTTTTTTTCTGCTACAAAGAATAACTCTCAATTCTTCCTATAACATTTTGTTGACACAATTTTCTACTTGATTGTTTTTCAAGTGTGGCACATAAAGTAGGATTGTATGTCTCTACAATTAATATGTCGGAAGACCTCCTCTACCAAAGTGATTATTCAGATATATTGGAATTTCTTTGCCAAGGTCACTAAGTAAAATTTGTGCCATTAGCATTGTACTAATCTATTATGACTGATGGCTTTATCATAATGGAAAATATTAAATATTGAGCTGCATAGAGATGACCCTGTGAACACATTGGGAGAGGAGGGACATCTGAGAAAGGAAGGGAGGCTTAGAAGTAAACAATTCTGCTGACACATTGATCTTGGTCTTTTCCAGGGTTTCTCTAGTTCTGTGAAAACATGAATTTCTTGTGTTTGAACCACTCAGTCTGCACTACTTTGGGCAGCCATTGCAATGCAATAAAATATAAGATGCATGTGTAGAAATGTGCATGCATGGGCATACATGTGCACACATGCACTCCAAATAATCAATTTACAGTTGCATCTCAAAAAGTTAATTACAGTCAGGTGTGGTGGCACACACCTTTAATCCCAGCACTTGGGAGGCTGAGGTAGGTGGATCACTGTGAGTTCAAGGTCACCCTGAGAATACATAGTGAATTCCAGGTCAGCCTGGGCTAGAGTGAAACCCTACCTTGAAAAAAAAAAAATTACACATCCAGCATATAGAACTTTATAAGGAAAAATCATACATTATGTTTCAAATTTTGGATACTAATGAAAATAGTCACCAGGAATTAAAGCAAATGGTGATATGTAGTCACTCTATAGTATAAGCATGATAGTTAAAGGAAATATCTAATGTGATGGACAGAAATCATAATCCTTACCCATTTCCCTAAAAGTGACTGTGTACTTGTCCATTACAGAGATCTATGCCATATAAATTATGAATAAGAAATTCTGTGAGGATATAAGTTACACTACAAGTAAATACAATATGTAATACAACTTTTTTTCCTTCAAGTGCTTATACTGAAATTATGTAGGAGAAATATCTGCACATAAACATGGAGTAATGAAAATTTGATAGGATGAAAGACAGCATTATAAGCTAAGAAAATGTTAGCAATCCAAATGAGTAATCTATAGATTATAGAATAGGCAGGAATAGAGAGAAAGCACAAAAAGTGATGCAAAGAATGGGATATTTATGGATTGAGATGGGAGCTAATAATTGAAGATCACCAGATAATTTCAAAGAAAATTACATACTCATTATGCTATATATATCTTAAATATTTGATTACAAAATGTCACTGTGATTTGCTTAGGTCAGTGTCAAAAAGGAAATAAAGACCACTTTAGAATAGGGACACAGAGAAATTATAGTGAGAGAGGCAGAGAGGGAGACATTAGAGTATTTAGAGAAGACACACACCTCTCATTAGGTCAAGTCAATAGTTTGGGAGAAGAAGCAAATGTTAGTTATAACAAATGCAGAAGGAAGATGAAGGAATCCCCACAAGTATAATAAGCACATCACCATTTGTGTCCTTCAAATAATGTCAGTAGATAATAAGGAGATGATAAGCTTGCCTGCAAGATATTAAGAGTAAGGAGACAAAGTGTGATAGGCAAATAAAAACAGCAACAAGCACAAAATTCCCCTGAATCTAACAATAAATCCAAAGCTTAGGCTTACTAGAAAGAAAAGAAGCACAAGATGAACAATCTACAGAAAGAAGGGTCATGAGATTTAAAGATAAATGTGGAGGGGTGGCATGCTGAGGAATTGGAGCTCTAAAAACCCATGGGAAGGTTCTGGAAAATCCAATGAAAAAAGTTCTGTACATTTTAACTGCACTTTTCAGGTGAAGAGTGATCACAAATAGCCTTAAATATTAAAAGGATAAAGGAACTTCTCTTTAATTTTATACTTTGATAAATTGATAAATCTGTGAATTGTGAATTCAAGTTGTATAATGTACTTCTTTATCCCTTTTAATTAGTTATAAACCCCATTTTCCATCTGTTATGAGTAAACATCATTTGAGGTTGCATCTCTTCAAAGAGTGAGGAACTGAATCATTACCTCTTCTTAATGTATTTTAATGTTTAATTTAAGTAGGATCTCATCAAATTTTGTGTTTTATACATTGTTGAGAGAGATGTCATGTGAAAACACGATTGGAGGTTATTTTCTCTCCTAGACTATGCAATTCATTCCATAGATGAATTTTTGATATTGAAATGAAACAGAAATTATTTAGACTTATTTTCTATGGAATCTAGGAATCCATTTTGTAGTATTCTTATACTCAAGTCATCAAGCATATCTTGTAAGTGCTTTGAGGGTTAGCAAATGCACTAGCTTTTGTGGCTGACCTCTGTGCTGTGAAAAATGCTTTTCCATCATGAGTTAGTTTTCAGGTTCTTGATGAATATTATAAAGCAGAGAGCATATGAGGTTAATGTGACAACACAGAAATGACTTCTTATAATGTAAAGTGAAAACCATACCTTTCTGTTTCATGAATACAGAACAAGTTCTAAAAAAAGGTGAAATATAAACAAGTTGAAAAATCAAAAGAGAGTATTAGACATTTGGAACAGGGCATGTGTTTGTAAACAATGTGATCTTGTCTGAATAATTATCACTTCGCTCATGCAGTGTCCTTATGCTGAACATGGGGTTCTGCTGATTTCTGCCTGGCTTTGTTGATTGCATGAAGAACAGAAAGAAGTGACAAAAGGCACAATAAGAGGGTGAAGGGAAGAGTAGAGACTGTCTGCCTGTTGCCTGAGATACATCACAGCATTATTTTCTTTTTCCCATTAAGTTTACCCTGTCCTATGACGTTCTCCTGGTAAGTAATCCCTAGGTAAAACAGTACAATTCATTAAATATATGTTCTCAAATCTCATCTTCCTGGAATTTTTGTTGTTGTTTTCTCAAGGTAGGGTCTCACTGTAGTCCAGGCTGACCTGGAACTCACTATGTAGTCTCAATGTGGCCTTGAACTCATGATGAATTAAAGGCATGTGCCACCACACCCGGCATCCTCTTGGAATTTTTATGTGAAATGTAATTTATGGACATGAATATAATTAAGTATACACTGAGGTATCTGAAGCTTGTCTTCAGCCACATACATCTCAGTGTCAGAAATGGAACTGGAATGACATGCCTTAAGCCATTGTCTCCAACATAAGAAGTTCCCTTCATGGTTCTATCAGTACTGAATTAAAAAAAAATATTCACTTGCTAAGAGAGAGAAAGAAAGAAAGAGAGACAAAGAGAATGGGCATGTCAGGGCCTTTTGCCTCTGCAAATGCCACTTTATGCCTCTGCCTTTTTGCAGATACTGGGGAATCAATCCAAAGCTGTCAAGCTTTGCAAGCAAGTGTCTTTACTGCTGAGCCATCTGTCCAGCCCAATGCAGAATTTAGCAGAAAAGACTGTCCAATTGTCTTGTTACTTTCTATAGTTCATGTATAGTACACAATGGTGGAACAAATGTTCTTTATTAACATTGAAATGAAATTAGAAATCTATTATCTGTACGTTTTGGTGGATTTTTTTCAGTATTGAAAACTGAACTCTGAACTCATGTCTAGTGAATGTGTATATTCTGCAACACTTCCTAGTTTGTTAAGCATTGAGAAAATCTCTTTATTAGGTGTTTTACTTGTGGCAAATCTTTAGGAGTAGTTTTTACTTTAAAACAAAAACAAATGTAGATTATAAAACTTTATGTATGTGTGACACATCACATATCATCTTGTTGCAGATAAAAATAATGAAGTGCAAAGACATTAAATCAGACTAATAAGGTAATATAAGTAATAAGATAAACTATGTCACATTAGTATCTTTGATGGCAAGATAAAATAAGTTAGTTGACTGTTAGGATGGGATTTCACTGCTTTGGAGGAAGGAAACTTTGAATGCATAATGAGTTCACTAATTTTTTTCTTAAAAATACCAGAGTATTCCTTGTTGCTTGAGTCTAGGAAGGAAGAGTCACCAGAGTTTTTTTTTTTTTCTTAATTTTTAATTTTTTAAAATCTTTTCACAATTTTTATTAACATTTTCCATGATTATAAAAAATATCCCACAGTAATACCTCCCCCACCGCACTTTTCCCTTTGCAATTCCATTCTACATCATATTACCTCCCCATCTCAATCATTGTACTTACATATATACAATACCAACCTATTAAGTACCCTCCTCCCTTCCTTTCTCTTCCCTTTATATCTCCTTTTTAACTTACTGGCCTCTGCTACTAAGTATTTTCCTTCTCATGCAGAAGCCCAATCATCTGTAGCTAGGATCCACATATGAGGGAGAATATGTGGCACTTGGCTTTCTGGGCCTGGGTTACGTCACTTAGTATAATCCTTTCCAGGTTCATCCATTTTTCTGCAAATTTCATAACTTCATTTTTCTTTACCGCTGAGTAGAACTCCATTCTATAAATGTGCCACATCTTCATTATCCACTCATCAGTTGAGGGACATCTAGGCTGGTTCCATTTCCCAGCTATTATAAATTGAGCACCAATAAACATGGTTGAGCACGTACTTCTAAGGAAATGATGAGTCCTTTGGATATATGCCTAGGAGTGCTATAGCTGGGTCATATGGTAGATCAATCTTCAGCTGTTTTAGGAACCTCCACACTGATTTTCACAATGGCTGGACCAGATTGCATTCCCACCAGAAGTGTAGAAGGGTTCCTCTTTTTCCACATCCCTGCCAACATTTATGATCATTTGTTTTCATGATGGTGGCCAATCTGACAGGAGTGAGATGGAATCTCAATGTAGTTTTAATCTTCATTTCCCTGATGACTAGTGACGTAGAACATTTTTTAGGTACTTATATGCCATTCAAATTTCTTCCTTTGAGAATGCTGTATTTAGCTCCATAGCCCATTTATTGTTTGGCTTTTTTGATTCCTTATTATTTAACTTTTTGAGTTCTTTTTATGTCCTAGATATTAATCCTATATCAGATATATAGCTGTTGAAGATTTTTTTCCCATTCTATAGGTTGCCTCTTTGCTTAATTCACTGTGTCCTTTGCAGTGCAAAATCTTTGCAATTTCATGAGGTCACAATGATTAATCTGTGGTTTTATTGCCTGAGCAATTGGGGTTGTATTCAGAAAGTCTTGGCCAAGACCAATATGTTGAAGGGTTTCCCATACTTTTTCCTCTAGCAGTTTCAGAATTTCAGGTCTGATGTTAAGGTCTTTAATCCATTTGGACTTAATTCTTGTGCATGGAGAGAGAGAAGAATCTAAACGATTTTCATCCTTCTACAGATATATATCCAGTTTTCCCGACACCATTTACTTAAGAGGCTGTCTTTTCTCCAATGAGTATTTTTGGCACTTTTATCAACTATCAGGTGGCTATAGCTACCTGGACTTATATCTATTCTCTTTTTATTACCTCTATTCTGTTGCATTGATCTACATATCTGTTTTTGTGCCAGTACCATGCTGTTTTTGTTACTATGGCTCTGTAGTATAGGTTAAAATCAGGTATGGTGATACCTTCAGCCTTATTTTTGTTGCTCAGTATTATTTTAGATATTAGAGGATTTTGTGATTCCAAATGAATTTTTGGATTTTTTTTTCTATTTCTGTGAAGAATGTCTTTGAAATTTTGATATAGATTACATTAAATGTGTAGATTGCTTTTGGTAAGATTTCCATTTTCTCAATATTGATTCTTCTAATCCAGGAACAAGGGATGTTTTTCCAATTTCTAGTGTCTTCTGCAATTTCTCGCTTAAGTGTTTTAAAGTTTACATTGTAGAGATTCTTTACTTCCTTGGTTAGGTTTATTCCAACGTACTTTATTTTTTTGATGCAATTGTGAGTGGGAGTGATTCTCTGATTTCATCTTCTGTGTGTTTGTTGTTAGCGTATATGAAGGCTACTGATTTTTGTGTATTTATTTTGTATCCAGCTACATGGCTGTAGGTTTTGATCTACTCTAACAGTTTGCCTGTAAGTCTTTTATGTATAGAATCATGTCATCTGCAGATAATGATAACTTGATCTCTTCCTTTCCAATTTGTATCCCTTTTATGTGTGACTCTTGCCTTATTGCTATGGCTAAGACTTCCAGAACTATATTAAATAAAAGTGGGGACAGTGGATACCCTTGTTTTGTTCCGGATTTTAGTGGAAAAGCTTCCAGTTTTTCCCCATTTAGTACTATGTTGGCTGTAGGCTTGTCATAAATAGCTCTTATTATATTGAGATGTGTTCCTTCTATTCCCGGTCTTGTAGGACATTTATCATGAAGGGATGTTGGATTTTGTTGATTTCTTTCTCTGTGTCTAATGAGATGATCATGTGACTTTTGTCCTTCAACCCATTTATATAAAGTATTGCATTTATAGATCCCTGTATCTCTAGGATAAAGCCTACTTGGTCAGGGTGAATGATCTTTCTGATATATTCATGAATTCTATTTGCCAATATTTTGTTGAAAATTTTTGCATCTATGTTCATGAGGGAGATTGGTCTGTAACTTTCTTTTTTTGTTCTATCTTTTCCTGTTTTTGGTATCAAGGTGATGCTGGCTTCATAGAAGGAATTTGGTAGAATTCCTTCTTTTCCTATTTCATGGAAAAACTTAAGAAGCAATGGTGTTAGCTCTTCATTGAAGGTCTGGTAAGATTCAGCAGTGAATCCATCTGGGCCTGGGCTTTTTTTAGTTGGGAGATTATTGAGAACTGTTTGGATCTCCATGCTTGTTATAGGTCTATTTAATTGATTAATCTCATCTTGATTTAATTTAGGTAGGTCATATAAATCAAGGAAATCATCCATTTCTTTCAGATTTTCATACTTTGTGGAATATATGCTTTTATAGTATGTCCCTATGATTTTTTGAATTTCTCTGAAATTTGTTGTGTTGTTAGCTTTTTCATCTAATTTTATTAATTTGTGTCTTTTCTCTCTTTCTTTTGGTCATAATTGCTAAGGGTTTATCAATCTTGTTTATCCTTTCAAAGAACCAACTCTTTGTTTCATTAATTCTTTGGATTGTTTTTTTTTGTTTTTATTTCATTAATTTCTGCCCTAAACTTTATTATTTCTTCCTATCTACTGATTTTTGTTTGCCTTGTTCTTTATCTAAGGCTTTAAGGTGAAACATTAGGTCATTTACTTGTGACCTTTCTAATCTCTAATTTCTTAATATATGCACTTAAAGCTATAAATTTACCTCTTAGGACCTCCTTCATTGTGTCCCAGAGATTTTGGTATGTTGTGTTCTCATTATCGTTTAACTCTATAAAATTTTTGATTTCCTTCTTGATTACTTCATTGACCTATTCATCATTTGGTAGGGTATTGTTTAGTTTCCATTACTTTGTATAGGCTCTAGAGCCTTTCTTGCTATTGATTTGTAGTTTAATTCCATTGTGGCCAGATAGAAGGCAGGGAATTATTTCAATTTTCCTGAATTTGTTAAGATTTGCTTTGTGTCCTAATATATGATCTATTTTAGAGAATGTTCCATGTGCTGCTGAAAAGAATGTACATTCTGTAGCATTTGGATGAAATGTCTTGTATATATTTTTTAGGTCCATTCTTTCTATGACCTCATTTAGTCCAGATGCCTCTCTGTTTATTTTTTCCCAGGATGACCTGTCAATTGATGAGAGTGGGGTGTTAAAGTCACCCACCACCACTGTGTTTGGTGTTATCTGTGACCTTAATTCTAATAGTGTTTGTTTGATGAATTTGGGAGCCCCCATGTTAGGTGCATATATGTTTAGGATTGTAATGTCCTCCTGTTGGAGTGTGCCCTTAATCAATATAAAGTGACTTTCCTTATCTTTCTTGACTAGCGTTGGACTGAAGTCTACCTTGTCAGATATTAGGATAGCAGTCCCTGCTTGTTTTCTAGGGCCATTTGCTTGAAACACCGTTTTCCAACCTTTCACCCTAAGATAATGTCTATCCTTTATAGAAAGGTGAGTTTCTTGGAGACAACAAATTGTAGGATTCTGCATTTTTTAAAAAATTTTTTATTTATTTATTTGAGAGCGACAGACACAGAGAGAAAGACAGATAGAGGGAGAGAGAGAGAATGGGCACGCCAGGGCTTCCAACCTCTGCCAATGAACTCCAGACACGTGTGCCCCCTTGTGGATCTGGCTAATGTGGGACCTGGGGAACCGAGCCTCGAACTGGGGTGCTTAGGCTTCACAGGCAAGTGCTTAACCACTAAGCCATCTCTCCAGCCCGGATTCTGCTTTTTAATCCAGTCTGCAAACCTATGTCTTTTGTTTGGGGCATTGAGGCTGTTGATATTAAGAGATTATTATTAAAAGTTGTATATTTATGTTTGCCTTTTTTTATGTGTATGTGTGTGTGTGGTTCCAGTTCTACCTTTGCTCTCTGTGTTAACTAGTATTTGAGTATTGCTTGTTTTTTCCAGGCTCCTTATATGTGTGTTTTTCCTTTTCTTCAGCATGCAGGATTCTTTCAAGTATTTTCTGTAGAGCTGGTTTTGTCTTCAAGTACTCCTTTAACCTGCTTTTGTCATGGAATGTTCCTTATTTCCCCGTCTATGTGAATGGATAGCTTTGCAGGATAAAGTACCCTTGGTTGACAGTTGTTATCTTTCAGGACTCGGAATACATCACTCCAATCCCTTCTGTCTTTTAAAATTTGTGTTGAATAATCTGCTGTAATCCTGATGGGCTTGCCTTTGTAGGTAATTTGATTTTTCTCGCTGACTGTTTTCAATATTTTTTCTTTGGTTTGTGTGTTTGGCAGTTTGATTATAATATGGCGAGGAGAGATTATTACCAAGTTTTGTCTGGCTGGGGTTCTAAAGGCTTCCTGAGTCTGCATTGGCACCTCTTTCCCTATTTGGAGGAAATTTTCTTCTATGATTTTGTTGAAGACGTCTACTATGCCTTTGGAGTGGAATTCTTCTCCTTCTACTATTCCCTGAATTCTTATATTGGATCTTTTCATAGTGTCCCGAATATCTTGAAATTCCCACTCATACTCTTCTATAAGTTTGTCTTTCTCTTTGTTGGCCTGTATTAGATCTGCCATCTGGTCTTCTAGCTTAGATATTCTGTCCTCTCCTTCATCCATTCTACTGGTGAGATTTTCTATAGAGTTTTTTATTTCATTGATTATGTTCTTCATTGCTAGTAATTCTGACTGTTTTTTCTTTATTATTTCTATTTCCTTTTTTATGTCTTGTATTTCCCTCTTTATTTCATTAAATTGGTGTCCTGCATCTTCTTTGATTCCTTTGATTTCCTCTTTGCATTCCTCTTTGATTCCTTTGATGTCTTCTTTGATTTCTTTGAACATATTTACAATCATTCTTTTGAAATCTTTCTCAGGAATTTCCTCTAATTCGTTCTCACTGGAGGTCATTTCTGATGCATTAATACTTTTAGATGGATTTATATTATCTTGTTTTTTAGTGTTTCTTGTGTTATAATGTATACATTTTTGCATCTTGGATTAAGTTAATGCTTGCATTTTCTAGCTAGCTGGGTATTCTTAGCTGTATCAATTCATCTGACGTTATATATCTTCAGGGTAGGAGCTTAAGTTGTTAGGTATGGCTCTTAAGACTCTCAGAGTATCTAGAAAGTTGTTTCTAGGTGTTGAGTTTGCCTGCTATGGGAAGTAGGCTGTGTGGAATAAAATATAGGTAGATTCTAAAATTTAACTAAACACTGTACACATTCAGTCAAAAACAGCACCGAGTATTTATGTAACAGTAGGTATTATAACAACCAGATCTTCTATCAACAAAGAGGTTAAGATTTCTCATCTGTTGAGGGATCCAAGTCAGCTTGTGACCAAGTGAGACCCTTCCCTGGTGCTATCCCAGTTACCTTTTTGGATGATTTTGGTCTCATTCAAGTTGCTGGCTGGGTCGTTGGGCCACTGTTCTGATTTCTGGAGCTGGACACTGGCTTCTACTGCAGGGTAAACTGAGCCTGGCAACTGTGGCCCTGCAGATCTGCACCCCCAGTGCTGGAACCATTACTGTTGCTGCTGAAGCTGCTGCTGTAGCTGCCACTGCTGGATCTGCTACTGCTGCCTCTGAAGCTGCCGCTGCTGGAACCGCCACTGCTGCCTCAGAAGCTGCTGCTGCTGGATCTGCCACTGCTGCTGCCGCTGAAGCTGATGGTTCTAGATCTGCTGCTGCTGGGGCCGCTGTTGCTGGTTCCAGAGCCGCTGATGTTGCTGCTGGACTCTGCTCCTGCTTGGGTCCTGCTGTCGGCTCAAGCTGGCATGGCTGGGTCCTGGGACCACTGCTCTGTTCACTGGAGCTGGGCATAGGCGGTGGGGGCGGGGAATGAGCTGATGCTGTTCTAGTTCTCTCGCTGTTCCACTTGTTTTTCTTCCTTGTGATCAGCTCCTCCTTGTTCACTGCCGCTCTTCCTTCACATTTCTATAGTTTGCATAGAGCTCTGGTGTGAGTGGAAACTCCCCTCACCTGGTTTTTCCTGTGGCTCAGGCTGAGCTTGACGGCTTTCTGGTTCACTCCCTCTGCTGTGGTCGGCCGTCCTGCTGGGGCAGCTTTTGCTGGCCTGAGTTGGCTCTGGATGCTCTGGATCTCTTCTATTTCCTCTGTGCCATTTAAATTTCCTATACCTCACTTTTTAGTAAAATTGTGTATTTTGCTGAGTTTTTTTGGTCTCCCCCCCTCCCCCCAGGCTGCTTTGGTGTGGTACCTACGCTGCCATCTTAACTGGAAGTCCTCCAGAGTTTCTTAATACAGTATAAATGCTGGCAATAAGATTTTTCTTCTTTTCCTTGCAGGCACAAAAGTCACTTAAGAGAACTGCAAAATGATGTATGTTTCTGGAAAGATATATTGCACGATTGGCCTATTCATAATAAGCTCTGAGTAAAAATTGTATAAATCAAGAAGGAAAAATAAAAATGAGTTGACTATACCATTACTTTTCTTTCCTACCTTTTCAGATTTATCATGCAATCTTTTCTTAAAGTCTGAAATTGATAAGTCACTTAATCTCTCCCATTATGAATCTTTTACAAAACATTATTTAATTTTATATATCTGCATAAAGATCTAGAACTTTTTTCTTATATAGTAAAACAAGGCACAACAGATACATCAACCTTCACTATAGTGTCATCTGATGATTCATTTCACCTTCTTCTCTATCTAAGGATGAAGGATACAGTTTCTTGGAAAATGATTAAAACAAAAAAACAAGTCACAAGTAAGCACTTTAGTTACTTATACAATTAAAAATACTCAACATTAGTAAGATAAAAAGTTGTTGGCTTACAGTTTCTGGGGAGGTTCCATTAATTGGAAGAATGAGCTGCTTCCATACATCGAAGCAGAGAAAAACTACCAAACAGCCCATGAAAATCAAAAGCAACAAGCCCAAACAGGCAGAAAGCAGCAGGACCCCAGGCAGAGACCAAACCTCTTTGTATACCTTTTGGCTGGAAATAAGATCTGCTCCCAAACACACTTTAGGGCTAGACCCCAGGACCTGCCCCCATTGGCACACCCTCCATCAAGGCAGCTAGTTAGCAGGATTACAAGCTTTATTAAAACAAGGAAGTCTATGGGGGTCATACATTGAAACTACCACTGTAGGCATGACAGGTAACTCCAGTAGTGAGCAGGTACAGAAACAGGATGATTTGGTGTTCACTGACCAGTCAGTCTATCTCCAAAAGAGTAAGTACCACATTCAGTGAGAAGCCCTTTTTCCAGGAAATAAGGTGGAAGAGTGGTAATGGAAGATACCTGATCTATTCCTCTGGCTTCTTTCACATAGGCAAGGGGTATCACATCTGAATATAAACATGCCTGTATACCACACATAAACACCAAATATTATGTATTCACAAAAATATTCTGGAAGAACTTCAAATGCTAAATTGTGGGAAAAGAGCTATATAAATTTGCATAGTAGAATAATTCACAAACATAAAAATATTAGGTAGTTTTCAGCACAATATTTGTTATAACATAGAAAGAGAAAGAAACCCCATGAAATATTTAATTACAAGTGAGAGGCTCATATTTATTGATTCATTCATTATTACATTTCCATCAAAATTTGTTGCTACAAGTATTACTATTTTTTTAAAATTTTTATTTATTTATTTGAGAGTGACAGACACAGAGAGAAAGACAGATAGAGGGAGAGAGAGAGAATGGGCGCGCCAGGGCTTCCAGCTTCTGCAAACGAACTCCAGACACGTGCGCCCCCTTGCGCATCTGGCTAACGTGGGACCAGGGGAACCGAGCCTCGAACCGGGGTCCTTAGGCTTCACCGGCAAGCGCTTAACCACTAAGCCATCTCTCCAGCCCCAAGTATTACTATTTTAACATAGACCACATTTATATTTTTGAACAGGCATGCGTGGTAGTTTGATTCAGGTGTTCCCCCATAAATTAGGTGTTCTGAATGCTAGATTCCCAGATGATAGATTTGGGAATTAATGTCTCCTGAGTTGCAGTGTATTGTTGGGAGTGGGATTATGGGAATTATAGCCAGTTTTCCCTTGCCAGTGTTTGGCACACTCTCCTGTTGCTGCGGCCCATCTGATATGTGTGAGGAGCTGATGCCCACCCTCCACTCATGACATCATTTTTCCCTGACATTATGGAGCTTCCCCTCATGTCTATAAACCAACAAAAACCTCCCCTCACCAAGCTGCTCTTG